>NW_027184080.1:12012500-13262500 GCF_041296385.1 Aphelocoma coerulescens | reverse complement strand
TATGCAGTTACCACCTGCCGGGAGGTGATAGAATCTGGACCCCTGCCAACAAACACCTCTGCACAAAAGGCTGAAATAATCGCCCTAACCCGTGCCTTAGAGATGGCAAAAGGAAAGAAAATAAACATCTATACAGCCTCAAGGTATGCATTTGGAGTTGTGCACGCACATGGGGCCATTTGGAAAGAAAGAGGACTGTTGAATTCGCATGGAAAGAACATCAAACATGCACAAGAAATAATGCGGCTGTTGGAAGCAGTCCAGATACCTGAGAAGGTAGCAATCATGCACATAAGGGCACATCAAAAGGTGAGCTCAGAATTGGAAGAAGGGAATGAACTGGCGGACAGAGAGGCAAAAGAAGCAGCAAAAGGTGAGGTAACAACAACTGGAGCCTTGATCCCAGATGGACAACTTTCCCTAGAGGGTAAGCCAACATATAATAAAAAAGACAAGAAATTTATTAAAGATGAAAGGGGAACATTTAACCAAGAGGGATGAGCTATCAATGCAGAGGGAAAAGTAGTTATTCCCTCTCATTTGCTATGGGCCGTAGTTAGAGAGGAGCACCAGAAAACACACTGGGGAACAAATGCCTTATATAGCGACTTAATTGGGAAAATTATCGCCAGAAACTTATACGAAACTGTTGTGCAAGTAACTCGACAGTGTAACCTTTGCCTCCAGACTAATCCCAAAAATACCCCCAAACCAAAAATGGGCCAGATTGGGAGAGGCCATGGGCCTGGACAGCAGTGGCAAATTGATTTCACAGAACTTCCAAGAAAAGGGGGGTACCGATATTTATTAGTGCTAACAAATACTTTTTCAGGATGGCCAGAAGCTTTTCCTACTAGGACTGCTAAGGCTCAAGAAGTAACCAGTGTTACTACAAGAAATAATACCGCGCTTCGGAGTTCCAGCCACAATATCCTCAGATAGAGGACCACATTTTATTTCAAGGGTGGTACAACAAATTAGCCAACATTTAGGCATAGACTGGGGACTACACACTCCATACCATCCCCAGTCAAGTGGCCAAGTAGAGAAAATGAATCATTTGATTAAACAGCAAATTGTGAAATTAGGGCAAGAAGCTAACCTACCCTGGCCCCAATCTCTTCCACTTGCGTTGTTACGAATTCGGACCAAGCCCAGAATTAAGGAAAAGCTAAGTCCCTTCGAAATACTTTATGGGAGACCATATGGGGTACAGAAAGGAATATCTACCCAAATAGGGGAAGAGACGCTAACCACCTATATAATTGCTTTAGATAAACAGCTTAGAGAAATTGGAAAACATGTGGCTGGAATGCGAAGTCGAGGCTTGGACGGTCCTGTACATGGCATTCAGCCTGGAGATTATGTATATGTTAAGTCTCTTACAGAAAAGACTCTGGAACCACAGTGGGAAGGACCATTCCAGGTGCTTCTCTGCACTTACACCGCAATTAAGATCAGAGAACAGAGTGCCTGGACTCACCATACTCAAGTAAAGAAGGCTCCAGAGACCTCTTGGAAAGTGACCCCTGGGGATGATGAACTGAAATTGAAGTTTACCTGAACAAAATGAAAATGTTAGGGTGGCACGCAAGTATAACCCAGAAAATTGTTTTACTCACAGTTATAATTGTAACCTTCAGTTGAGAAGTTATTCATAGGAGAGAAGACATATGGTCCCAAGCCTTTATGCGGGCTACTGGACTCATGGGGAAATATTCTGATTTTAAAAATTTAAACCTGTTGACTGTGGTCATGAACGGAAACCAAGTGTATACAAAGCAAGAATGGGAAAAACAAAGAACTTGGCAGCTCCAGGGAACTGTAGGAGAAGAAATCAAGATAGGATGCCGAATGATTAACGGGACTACTCATAGAAAAGCAACCCAAATCAGTGTCTCAACTACTCCTACAGACAGACACTGTGAAATCTGTAGTCATTCAAGTGAAGCAGATTGTTGGTATAATTTTACATTAGTACAGACCGCTGAAGTGGTTTGTCTTTGGGGCCAAGACAGTAATGGACTGTCATTCAAATTCCACATAAATGCCATGGCTAAGCCTACTACGACCTACTCTGGCAATCAGATCCAAACCCAGGTCACATCACTTAAATCTGAGCCAAAAGTTTATGAGATTGGCCCTTATGTAGTGAGGAACACAGGCCAGCAATTATTGCTGTTTAATCCAGAATGGTCTCTTAAGCATGTAGAACTACTAATGCAAATTAACATTTCTGAAATCCAACCAGCCTGCTCCCCTTTAATTCAAACATCCCTTGAAGGGTGGACAGCCTGGCTGCAAAAGCAAACCCCCCTCAAAGGCAGAATGTGGAGAGACCTGACTGGCATGCTGGGAACAGGACTGGGAGTCATAAATGGGATTGATTCAGAGATACTGATGAATAAATTGGCCACAGCAACCAGTGACCTGACCAAATTAAAACAGCCCCTCCAATCTTCCCTATTAGCATTGGGAAACAGCCAGTGGCAAGTCTCAAAAATACTCCCAGACCTCGCAAAATTCAGCGACCTGGACAATGAACTGATATTAAACACACCTGGCACAGCTCAAGACAATGTCTCCTTAGCCCTTAGCTGCATACAAGCTCAATTATGGATGCAGTCAACAGCTTCCTTAATCATAAGAGAAGGTAATGAAGGTGTATTTCCTATTGAAATCCGAGAAGCTGTTTGGAATAATGCTACTAAATTAGAAAGAAAGCTCCAATCCTGGTGGACCTCGGTAATTTTCACTTATGACCCAATGACTAACATAGCTACTGCCTTTGTGCTTACGATACAGAATGCCACAGTTTATGTAATTCATCCTATTGTCACATTGGGACTAAACCATAAAGGGACAATTTTTTACCCCTCTGAACATAGAGTATGGGCTCAGATGGTAAGAGGAAAATGGCAAACAGTAAATTTAGAATCTTGCATCACATAGGGACAACAAGGGTTTATCTGTGAAAGTAATACATTTGATGCCAGACATATGTCTTGATGCAGAACAAGGCATTTGTCACTTTGAAATCTACCCAGACACTTCACCAAAAACTGTACTTGTATATATTAGTCAAGGCTGTGTGTGCTTAAGAACTATCTGCACTTCTATGATGATAGATGACAATAATATAAATGTAGCTGCTAGGAATCACTCTAATTTTTGTATTTGCAATTTTACCAGGATTGTTGGGTGTGACTTTTCGTATTTAGCACCGGTCGTGTCTCATCAATTAATAAGGTCTAACTACACCATTTACCATAAATTGCTACCCACACCTATTGAGATGGACCTCACATTAGTAAAGCAATTAGTGAAACATCAGGACCTGATGGAGATTTTAAGAGAAATCCAAAGAAACGGGGAAAAGACCTTAATCACCATCCATTATGACACACAAGAAATCAGCAGAATCTTGCAAAGAGTAAGACAAGACGCAAGTCATAACTGGTGGGACTCGCTTTTCGGGTGGTCACCTACTGCAACTGGTATCCTAAATACGTTATGTCACCCCAAAATTGTCTTATTAACCTTGGTTAGTACCTGCCTCGTGTTGTCTATCACGTTACTTATTTGGAACTATAGAGTACTGAAAAGGTTATCAGTTCTAACTACTTTGTCAAATGCACATGGAAAAACATTAAGGGATGCCTACCAAAAAATTCATTGGGCAAAAAATTAAAGTATTAGTAAAAGAATTTACTAACTCTTTAGAAAAGGGGGGACTGAATCAGGGGGATGGGAAGCAGAAGAATTAGTTTGTTAGGAACAATGCATCTAGCTTAGTCAGCATACCAGAGCAGGAAGAAAAGATAAGAGACCACTGATAAGGGCAGGGGGAGTCTCGGACAGACATCCTGCGCTCAACCCAAAACTAGCTCAAACCAGTCTCAAAGCTTAAACTCGGGCCAGGGGTATAAAGAGCATGCGCAGGGAGGAAAGGTGAAAAGTTCATAATGAGGAAGACTCCTGACTTCATCAGAAGACGACCCTCGGAGACCCCTACCAAAGCCACCAAACAACACTGCGCATGCGCAACACCGATGTAAATGACTTTTGGGTTCATTATAATATGAAGCGAGGCTGGGCAGGGCTAGGTGATGAATATGTATAGGCGTATTGAGAAACTTAATGAATATTGAACTTGTAACCCGATAAATACCAAGCTGAATGCAGCTGTTGGCACGCATGGTTTTGGCGGAGCTATCCCCCGTGCGTCCTAGTGCTGGAATAAACATACCTACTTTACTACTTATTTAGTAGTGGAGTCATTTCCGCTCATCAGTAGTATCTCTTGTATGGGGAGTGAAATACCACAAAATTCACCTTTAGGCTTTGTATTAGAAAACTGGGGAAAATTGACAGGTAAAGATAAAACCCTTACAAAAGCAGAATTAATTCGGCTTTCTACACTGATTTGGCCAACTTATAGGTTAGATAACTGGCAAAAGTGGCCCGAATTTGGTACCCTAGATGAAGAATTAATATCAAGCCTCCAAGAATACCACTGCTTCTTGGAAATTGTGTATGCAACACTCTTTTTAGCTATAGCCCAGTTACAAGAATCAAAGAAGGAGAATATACTGCTTTTAAAGAAAAAAAAACAGGAAAAGGAAAAAGCAGCTTTACATAGCTCTTTGCCAGTCAAAAATGAGGAGGTGGAGGCAACCCCTCCCCCTCCGCCGCTCCACCGCCGCCTGCGGCCTCAATCCCTTCCCCTCCCCCGCCACGGCCGCCAAAAGGGGGGGAGGGTTAGCGCACGCGTCCTCCTCGGCTCCCTGCCTCTCTCCCCCTTTCCTCCAGTTGCTCCTGGGGGGGAGGGACTGAGGGGAGGGGACAGCCAGCGTGTGCATCCTACGGCACCACCCTTAGAGGTGGAGCCGGGAGACAAGGCTTTCCACCAGGAGGGTGAGGAGGGAACCTCCCACAGAGGGAGTGGTGTCCCTCCCGCTCTCAGGCCCTTGAGTTTCCATAGCAACGCTGTGCGCCTGGAGACCGGCTCAGCGGATGACGTCATATGTTGGAAGCCGTGCGGGACGAGGAGCCCGGATCCCCAGTGGGGGGAGCAAGAAAGACAATCCAAACCAATATGGTTGATAAATGAACTCCGATTTATTAGCAGTCTAAAGGCACTTATATAGTATACCAGCTTGTTAGCTCCTAAGTGGCTTAAAGCTTATCAAGACACATTTCTATTTCTACATAATTGGATCTACATTGGCAAGTTTCCACAGTCTTGTTATGATCAAAAGAATTTTGTGCTCACCTCCCTCAGTTCACTCCCGGACAGCACAGCTGCAAGCTCTTTACTCCCTGTTTTTTCTCAGGCTGATTGTTTACCTTCACACAGGGACTTTCCCACCGAAAGTGTCTCTCACACACACAAGCCTAAAAACTTCCAGCCCTATTGCTTGCACAGGTCTTTTATTGATCCCAATAATTCTATTCCCCAACAGTCATGAAAGTGAGCTGAGTCCTTTCGGTAAAGAACGTGGATGGTAAGAGTTACCGATTAGTGCAAAATCTAAAGGTAATTAGCAGAATTATAGAGGACGTACACCCAGTGGTAGCCAGTCCATACACACTTTTGACCACACTGACAGATAAATTAGGGTGGTTTACTGTTGTGGACCTAAAAGATGCCTTTTTCTGCATTCCTGTGCATAAAAACAGCCAGGAGCTTTTTGCTTTCGAGTGGGGAAACCCTGAAACAGGAAGGAAAAGTCAGCTTACTTAGACAGTCTTACCCCAGGGTTTCAAGAATAGCCCGACAATATTTGGAAACCAGCTAGCAAATGAATTAGAAGGTTGGAGGAGACAAGAGCCAGGAGGGGTTATCATTCAGTATGTTGATGACATCTTGATTGCAGCTAAAACCAGTGATGACTACATCCAATTCACTGCACGCTTGTCATACATGAAATCCCTATTTGTGCTTGGTCTTTGCATATTAAGTGCTTTAATTAATTAATTTTGAGTTAAATATTTTTAAATTGAATGTTAAAATTAACCCATCAGCCCAGGTACAAAAATCAAGTTTCATTATCAGTGTTTTCAATTGTTCAAAGTAGTTTATTAAGAGAGTTGCACCCTTCCCAGTTAAAAATTCCCCAGTTAAAAATCCCAACTTATGCTCCCTTTTCAAACTTCAAACCACCTGTACACCATAAGAGTTATCTTTCCTGTGTTTACTGTATACTTTTACAAGTGTTTTAAGATGTGTTGGATGTATTTTAATACTTTTTTAGGTGTTTTTACTTGCACTTTGGTTCCAAGGCTAACTCCAAAAACCCCAGTTCTAACAGCCAGCAGCTATTTTTAGCCCCATAGCCGTTACCCTGTAGGCAAGCTCCATGGCAACCTGAATTTTAATGAAGGCATTTTAGCACCCTTATCTCAACTAATACCACCCCTCTGACAACGACGAGCCATTGGTGGACGGACATGAACTGTCAAAGGGAAAACACCAATCACTTTAAACCGAAGGGGTGGGCTGTGGGCGGACTGGGGCAGAGCAAAGGCACTATAAAACAACGAGACAGAGACACGCCCTCTCTCTCTCTGCAGGCTAGCTGTGGTGGACGTCAGTGCTGGGCATTAAAAGCCTTACTCCTATTAAGGAGCCTTTAATAATTTTTTTTCCTGACTTTTGGACCAGCTAAAAGTCAGCCCAGCACTGCAAGTCCTTTTTCTCTACCTGAGGTCCAGTGCTGTCTCAGCCAGAAGATCTCAAATCCCTGCGCTCCTGGGGCATACCATCTATCGAGCCATAGGATCCCAAATTTTTATATTTTTCTAATTTCTGTAATTTTTCCATTTTTCTGTTTTCAATAAATTATTTTTATTTTTCATTTAACTAAGAGTTGTCTCTTTTCTCACAAGCTTGTTAAACTTTTTGTGACAGAGTGCATACAGACTTCCCAAAGACAAAGCACAGATCACTAAGGAAGAAATAGTTTACTTGGGACTTGAGATCTTCCGTGGACACCAACAGCTCAGCAAAGAACGGAAAAAAGCCATCTGCCAACTACCAGAGCCACACACCGTGAGAGAGATGCAAGCTTTTCTGGGAATGGTAGGTTGGTGTCAGTTGTGGATAGCAAATTATGAGTTGTTGGTGAAACCCTTATATGGAGCAATAAAAGCAGCTGAAAATGGCATTATAATTTGGACTGAAAGCACAAGGGCTGCGTTTAAACAGCTGGGACACTCTCTAATGTCAGCTCCAGCACTGGGCTTACCAGACTTGACTAAGCCTTTTGAACTTTTTACACGAGAGACTGAATGTGGCACTGGGTGTACTAGCACAGCACCTCAGAAGCCAACAGGGGGCTGTGGCCTACTTTTCCAAACAGCTGGACAATGTTAGCCATGGGTGGCCTGGGTGTTTGAAGGCCGTGGCAGCTACTGTCATCCTGATTCAAGAAGGCCAGAAACTCACCCTTGGACAACACATTGTAGTGTATGTGCCACATGCAGTAGCAGCAGTACTGGAACAGAAAGGAGGACATTGGCTGTCCAGCAATCAAATGCTTAGATATCAGTCACTGCTGTTAGAAAAGGATGATGTTACCCTGAAAACAACTTCTGTTGTTAACCCTGCCATGTTTCTGTCCTCTACCTTAATTGACGATGTGCCTGAGCATGACTGTTTGCAGACAATCAAGGAGGACTATTCCAGCAGACCAGACCTGAAGGACATGCCCCTAGAAAATCCAGACTGGGAGCTGTTTACAGATGGGAGCAGCTTCATGAAAAATGGTAAACAAATGACAGGTTATGCAGTAACCACCCAGGACAAGGTGATCAAGGTGAAGGACCTGCCAGTGGATTTGTCATTGCAGAAAGCTTAACTGATTGCACTGACGAGGGCCCTAGATCTGAGCGAAGGAAAGAAGGTAAATATATGGACTGACTCTAAATATGCATTTAATGTTGTTCTTGCCCATGGAGCCATCTGGAAGGAGAGAGGACTGTTGAACGCTCAAGGTAACCAGATCAAACGAGCTGAACAAATCCTTGCCCTCTTAGAGAGCATCAAAAGACCCACAGAAGTAGCTGTCATGCATTGTAGGGGTCATCAGAAAGGGAAAACCACTCCAGAATTGGGAAATCGCTTTGCTGATGAAACAGCAAAAAGGGCTGCAGAAAAAGGTATTCTTGCAGTAATTCCACAAAAAAGATTGACTTATCAGGTTTCACCCCAAAATATGAGTAGGCGGACCACAAGTTAATTAAGTTTTAACACAGCCAAGGAGGTGGGGAAAGTTTTGCTTAATCATATAATACCAAGGTTTGGGGTTCCTTTAGGTATGTCCTCGGGTAGGGGACCACATTTTGTTGAAAATGTGATTCAAGAAGTTAGCCGAATTTTGGGAATTGCTTGGGATCTGCACACACTTTACAGACCCCAAGCAAGCGGTAAGGTGGAAGGCATGAATGGGACCCTTAAGGCACAAATTAGCAAAATTTGTCAAGAGACATCCATGGCCTGGGTTCAGGCCTTGCCTATAGCTTTGCTGAGGATCCGCATACAACCGAGGTGGAGGGATAACATCAGTCCCTATGAAATATTGTATGGCAGGCCATATCAAATTCCACATGTTCCAGGTGAAATTCACATGAGGGGGAAACTTGATTTGCAGAGATATCTATTGGCTTTAGGTTCTACTTTGCAGAAGCTCCAGAATTACATTGTGTTATCCAGACCCATAGGACTGGACACCCCTGCACATCCCTTCCAGCCTGGAGAATGGGTCTGTGTTAAGTGGTGGGACAGTGATCCTCTACAAGCCAAGTAGAGAAGACCATTCCAGATTTTGCTGACCACCCTCACCTTAGTCAAAATTGCTGGCAAAGGACCCTGGATTCACTACTACAGAGTTAAGAAGGCTTCTGCTCCTGAAACAACTGAGAAAACAGGGACTGATACAAATGAAATTGATGTAGTTTAAATGATTTTTTCCTGTGCTTATTATCTACACAGTTGATAACCCTGACTCGGGTTTGGAACCAAATTTTGCATATGATTCTAGTCCAAAGTATATCCAGAAACATTCATTTGGATACAAAACTAATAATTGACATGTGAACTGGAGAGATCAACAAAATTTGTTTACAATTTGAGAACTAACTTAGATCTTACATTGGATAACATTCAAAGCTGATTGTATCTTCCACGCCCTGGTTTCATGGTTACCAAACTGATCCTAGATCACAGATTGTTTATAATGATTGTAATCATAATTCTTGTTTATAGACATATACTGCTGTTAGACACATTATTAGTGGAAATTAGAATATGTAAAATAGAGTCTAGACAAGGTAGAGGCCTTGTCAAGCCTCTAAAGGGGGGAAATGATGCCTTGGATCTTGGCCTTTGTGTTTTTCAAATCCTGTACTGCTTAGAGTGTAACTCTGAAGTTTCTTGTGGCCTGTTGGTTTCTGCTCTCTCAGGCTGGGTAGACATAACAAAAGCCTCTCTGGGCCTGCACTCCAAGGTCACCCAGACTGTCCTAGGTCCAAAAAGTATAATCCAAAGAGTTTCTAAGGGGGGCAAGTAGAGGGGAAATCACATCATTGAACTGAAGCTTTAATTGGAGAATTAACCCTGGTATGCAAATGAACCAAACCTATAAAAGTGTGAAGAACTCGTGACCTGGGGTCCATCTTGGGGTCCATTTTGGCAATAGCCTGTGGCTCCCAGGGTGTACTTTTGAAGGCCTTTCAAATAAATACCTATTTTATTCTTTTACTCCTGTCCAGTCTCTGTGTCTAGGAGGCCTCATAAGGCATCAATGCTTGGTATGTACCTGTGTCGGTTAGTGCTAACTTTTAGTTTTGCAATGTTATTAAGAAACATAGATATGGTTGTTATAGTGATTGCTGCTTATATAAGAATCTATTTTTAGTTTCTGCTGAAAAGGTATAAATACTCAGCTCTATATCAATAAAATCGGCTTATTGCATCCCAGCAATCTGCCCCGTCTCTTCCATCGCCAACCACCATGCAATAGGCTTCTGCTCTTTCAGCTGCCTTCCTTCTACTGTGAGTGGAACTTGCTCACTGGAGCGGCTGTTGCACTGGGACCCTAACATCTCACCTTACTAAAAGAGGGACCTTCCACCATCTGCTTGGGTGCCTCAGGGAGAAATCCCGAGATTCCCAAGCCCACCTTTCCCTGCCCCACTGGGAGCCGGGCTGCTGCCGCCCTGCCCCCATCATTGCTTTGAGCCTTCGCTACATTGTAGCCCTACACGCCCTGCCTGCTGAGACCTCCTGTGGTTCCCACTGCATCTCCGGAGTTTGATACATCTCGTCTGCCACCCAGGATTTGTGCTCGTCCCTGCTGTTCCAGCCTGCTGTCCCCGAGGGTCCGGCCAGACACCGGGATCAGCTGCCCAGGGGGTTTGTGAAGCTTTTCTTTCATCCCTCCCTGTCTCCGGAGCGCCCCCTGCAGCCGCAGGGGAACCATCGCACCTGCCCTACTCACCGGGAGTCGCCAGTGCCCCTGCCGGCTGTGACAGTAACTGCACCAAAGGGGAAAGGGCCTGACAGCAGAGAAGAGGTTCACTGGTTTTGTGGTTCTGTTTGCTGTTACTGCCATAGTTATTGTTGTTTGTTTACCTGTTTATACATGTATATATATATTAGTAAAGAACTGTTATTCCTATTCCTCATATCTTTGCCTCAAAGCCCCTTAATTTCAAAATTATAATAATTCGGAGGGAAGGGGGTTGCATTTTTCATTTCAACGGAGGCTCCTGCCTTCCTTGGCAGACACCTGTCTTTCAAACCAAGACACCCTGAAACCAGCTAAAACCAGCCCTGGGGTTTGGACTTGGGCCAGGAACTCAGGGAGTATGCACAAGGAAGCGAGGTAAAAAGTTCAACTGAGGAAAACTACTTACTTCATCTGAGGAAGACCTTTACTTCATCCCAGAGACCCCAGTCCACAACCACCAGGCGGCACTGCGCAGGCACATTGACATGCTAATGACTTTTGAGCTAATTATAATACGAAGTGGGGACAGGCAATGAATATGTATAGGCGTATTGTGTAACCTAATGCATATGTAACTTGTAACTAGATATAAACCAAGCCGAGTGCTGAGTGCCGCTGAGGGCGTGCATGCCTTTGGAGGAGAGATCCCCCATGCGCCTCAGCTGACAAAGCATACCTACTTTACAACTCTCGAGTTGTGGAGTCCTTTTCCACACATCATCCCCATGATCAAGAAATCAGGCAAAGGGGGCAGGAGACCTGCATGGATGAGCAGGAAGTTTCTAGTAAATCTCAAGTGGAAGAAAGAAATTTATGGGATTTGGAAAAAGTGACAGGCCATGTGAGAGGACTATAGGAACATCATCAGAGTATTCAGAGATGCAATGAGGAAAGACAAGACCCACTTGAAATTGAGTCTGGCAAGGAATATCAAGGACAACAAGAAGGGCTTCTACAAGTACATCAGCAGCAAAAGAAAGATTCAGGAAAATGTGAGGCTGCTGCTGAATCAGATGGGTGTCCTGGAAATGGAAGACACGGAGGAGGTGGAACTACTGAATGCCTTCTTTGCCTCAGTCTTTACTGCTGAGGTTGGCCCTCAAGAGTCCCAGATCTCAGAGTTAAGAGAAGGTTGGAGAAAATAAGACTTTCCCTCAGTCATAGAGGATTGGGTTAGAGATCAGCTAGGCAGACTTAACATCTATAAATCCATGGGCCTTGATAGGATACACCCATGGGTGTTGCCAAGCCACTTCCCATCATCTTTTTAAAATCATGGAGAACAGGAGAGGTGCCCAATGACTGAAGAAAGGCCAATGCTACTCTCATCTTCAAAAAGGACAAGACGGAGGACCCAGGGAACTACTTTCCAGTCAGCCTCATCTCAAACCCTAGAAAGGTGATGGAACACATCATTCTGAAGGTCATCACAAAGCATGTAGAAGAAAATAAGGTCATTGGGAGTAGTCAGCATGGATTCACCAAGGGGAAATCATACTTGACCAATCTGACAGCCTTCTATGATGGTATGGCAGGATGGGTGGAGGAGGGGACAGCAGTGGATGTTGTCTACCTTGACTTCAGCAAGGCCTTTGACACTGTCTCCCATAACATCCTCGCAGGTAAGTTCAGGAAATGTGGGTTAGATGAATGGACAGTGAGGTGGATCAAGAAGTGGCTGAATGGCAAAGCTCAGAGGGTCATGATCAGTGTAGAATCCAGTTGGAGGCCTGTAGTCAGTGGCATTCCCCAGGGATCAATACTGGATCCAGCCTAAACCAACTTGTTTATCAACAACCTGGATAAAGGGATAGAATGTACCCTTAGCAAGTTTGCTGATAATATGAAACTGGGAAGAGCAGCTGATACACCTGAAGGCTGTGCTGCCGTTCAGTGGGACCTTGATAGGCTGGAGAGTTGGGCAGAGAGAAACCTAATGAGGTTTAACAAGGGCAAGTGTAGGCTCCTGCACCTGGGGAGAGAACCCCAAGTACCAGTACAGGTTGGGGGCTGACCTACTAGAGAGCAGCTCTGCTGAAAAGGACCTGGGAGTCTTAGTGGATGACAAGTTGATTATGAGCCAGCAGTGTGCCCTTGCGTCCAGGAAGGCCAATGGTATCCTGGGGTGTATCAGGAAGAGTGTGGCCACCAAGTCGAGGGAGGTGATCTTTCCCCTCTACTCAGTCTGGTGAGGCCACATCTGGAGTATTATGTTCAGTTCTGGGCTCTTCAGTACATGAAAGACAAGGAGCTACTGGAGAGGGTCCAGTGGAGGCCACAAAGATGATTAGGGGACTGGATCATCTCTCTTATGGAGAGAGACTGGGAGCTGGGCCTGTTTAGTCTAAAGACTGAGTGGGGATCTCATTAATGCATATAAATATCTCAAAGGCAGGTGCCAAGAAAAAGGTGCAAGACTTTTTTTAGTTGTGCCCAGCTACAGGACAAGGAGCAATGGCCATAAACTAAAACACAAGAAGTTTCACCTCAACATGAGGAAGAACTTCTTTACATTGAGAGTGGCAGAGCACTGGAACAAGCTGGCCAGGGAAGGCATGGAGTCTCTCTCTCTGGAGACATTTAAAACCCACCTGGACGAGTTCCTGTCTAACTTGATCTGGGTGACCCTGCCTTGGCAGAGGGGGTGGACTAGATGATCTCCAGGGATTCCTTCCAACCCTAACAATTCCGTGATTCTTATAAGCTCCCTTTGTATATAGAAATATCACAATAATGTCTTCCTGGAGCCTTCTCTTCTCCAGGCAGAACAACCCAAACTCTCAGTCTTTTCTCATAGAAGAGGTGCTCCAGTCCTCTAACCATTTTCATGGCCCTCCTCTGGACCCACTCTAACAGGTCCATGCCTTTCTTGTGCTGGGGACCCCAGAGCTGGATGCAGTACCCCAGGTGTGGTCTCACAAGAGTGGAGTAGAGGAGGCAGAATCACCTCTGTCAACCTGCTGGCAACACTGCTTTTGATGCAGCCCAGGATACAATTGGTTTTTTGGGCTGCAAGCACACACTGTCAGCTCATATTCAATTTTTCATCCACCAGTATCCTCAAGTCCTTCTCCACAGGGCTACTCTCAATTCGTTCATCCTCCAGTCTGTACTGAGGGCCAGGACCTTGCACTTGGCATTATCAAATTTCATTAGATTCACATGGGCCCACTCCTAAAGCCTGTCAGGGTCCCTCTGAATGGCATCCCTTCCCTCTAGCCAATCAACTGCACCATTCTGTTTATTCTTTTGAAATTCAGAAAAGGCATGCTGGCTGGGCCTGATCCCCTGATTATTCTGCACATGCCGCATGATGGCACTCAGGATGATCTGCTCCATAACCTTCCCCAGCACCAAAGTCAGGCTGACAGGCCTGTAGGTCCCCAGATCCTCCTCCTGACTCTTCTTATAGATGGGCATCACATTTGTTCACTTCCAGTCATCTGGGACCTCCCGGGTTGACTGGGACTGCTGGTAAATGATTGAAAGTGGTTTGGAGCACACTTCAACTAGCTCCCTCTATCTTTGGGTGCATCCCATCTGGCCCCATGGACTTGCGGGTGTCTAAGCAGTATAGCAGGTCACTAACTATTTATGACTGGATTATGAGGGTTTCATTCTGTTCCCCATCTTTGTGTACCCTGAGGACAACTGGTCTTGCTATTAAATGTCGGGAGAGGCGCGGGAGACAAGCACCACGATATCATGATCAGCAAGTCTCAACTTTATTGTCTTCTCATCTCATACTTATACAGCACTTAAACAGCTCATACATATTGCAAAAGCTGAGCTCATGATTGGTCATCTTTTCTCGTGGGAACAACACGTGTTGCGGCAACAGTTTCCACATTCCAGTCTGCTCCTTCTGCGGGGCTGGCTGGTTTTGTATCCTGTTACATATCCTGCTGATAAGAAACCGCTTTTCCCAAGATAAACTGACCTCTACATTCCGCAAGGCTCTATCTTATCATGTCCTCTACTGCGCAACCATTCCTCAGATAAGCTCTCCACAATTAAAGACTGAGGCAAAGAAGGCATTAAGTACCTCAGCCTTTTCCTCAGGCTTTGTCACTATGTATCCCCCCACATCCAATAAAGGATGGAGATTCTCCTTGGCTCTCCTTTTGTTGCTGATGTATTTGTAGAAACATTTTTATTGTCTTTTATGGCAGTATACAGATTAAGTTCAAGCTGGCCTTTGGACAATCTATTTATCTCCTTGCATAACCTCACAACATCCTTGTAGTCTTCTTATGCTTCCTGCCCCTTCTTCCAAAGGTCATAAACTCTCTTTATTTTCCCATGAGTTCCTGCAAAAGCTCCCTGTTCAGACAGGCTGGTCTTCTTCCCTGCCAGCTCATCTTTTGGCATATGGGGATGGCTTGTTCCTGCACCTTTAAGATTTCCTTCTTAAAAGCACATCCAGCCTTCTTGGACCCCTTTGCCCTTCAGGACTACCTCCCAAGGCACTCTCTCAAACCAGCCTCCTAAGCAGGCCCAAGTCTGCCCTCTGGAAGTCCAAGGTGGCAGTTCTGCTGACCCCTCTCCTTACTTCTCCAAGAATCAAAAACCTTCATCATTTCATGATCGCTTTGCCCAAGACAGCCTCCAACCATGACATCACCTACCAGTCCTCTGTTCACAAACAGCAGGTCCAGCAGGGCACCTTCCCTAGTTGGCTCACCAGCTGTGTCAGGAAGTTCTCTTCCACACACTCCAGGAACCTCCTGGACTGTCTCCTCTCTGCTGTGTTGTATTTCCAGCAGACGTGGTAAGTTGAAGTTCTCCATGAGAACAAGGGCCAGAGATTGTGAGACTTCTCCCAGATGCTTATAGAATATTTTGACTACCTCTTCATCCTGGTTGGGTGGTCTATAACAGACTCCCACCAGGGGATCTGCCCTGTTGGTCTTCTCCCTGATTCTTCCCCATAAACACTCAACCCTTTCATCAACCATCAAGCTCTAGACAGTCAAAACACTCCCTAATATACAGGGCTACCCTACTGCCTCTTCTTCCTTGCCTGTCCCTTTTGAAGAGTTTATAGCCATCCATTGTAGCACTCCAGTTGTGCGAGTCATCCCACCAAGTCTCCACGATGGCAACTGTCATAGTTCTGCTGATGCACAGTGGCTTCCAGTTCCTTCTGGTTTTTGTCCATGCTGTGTGCATTGGTGTAAATGCACTTCAGTTAGGCTTTTGATCCTGCCACCTTCTTGTGGGGACAAGCCCTAATTCCTGCATGACCATTCACAGGTGCTTCTGGGTTTCCAACACAGCCAGTAAACCTTATATCCTTGCTGCCATATGGATCTCTATCCCCTACCTCTACTGAGACAGCAAACCAAAGCGCCTTGCTAGCACACTATCTCTCAGTGTCAGGCCCCCCGCAGCTTATCTCTAGTGATCATGATTTTATCCCCTTCCTCCTTCAGTCTAGTTTAAAGGTCTCTCAAGGAGCTCTGCTCATTCCTGTGCAAGGATCCTTTTTCCCCTTTGAGACAGGTGGACCCCATCTCTTGCCAGCAGGCAGATATATAATTAAAAAAAACCAACCCAAATTCTGCTTGTGACACCAGGCTTGGAGCCAGGTATTCATCTGCATGATTTTCCTGTTTCTACCCCCATCATTCCCTCAACTGGCAGGGTAGAGAACACTGCTTGTGCTCCAGATCCCTCAACCAGATCTCTCAAGCCCCTGAGCTCTCTTCTGATTGTCCACAGCTGATTGGAGATGTTCACTGCTCGCTCAGTCGGCAGACTCACTGTTCTTTGCCCAGGAATGCCTCGAGCTGCCAGGAGAGACGACACGGGCGATCCAGCAGCTCAGCGGCTCTGATATGTGGCAAATGATAGCTGTTTGGCTATCATCACAAGCAGAAGCAAAGAGGTAGAAATATAGCCCTGACTCCGTGCTTGTATTCCTGTTTTCTTTATTCCTCCCGTCCCAGGAGGGACAAGAGAACCAGTCCACAGAAGGGGAAGCAGGAGCAGACAGGGGGAGCCAGCTGAGATTGGCTCCTTTATTTGGGGGAGGGGAAAGGGGAGAGCAGGGGGTGGACCCGTGGTAACCAGTCAATTGGACTCTGTTTCGGGGGAGTCCGTTCTACTTTCAAGTTTTACCCACGCTTGGAACAAAGGGGATTCAGAGCACATGGCAGAGACAAGTCCAGACATGCCTGGGCAGTCCCGGGGCTGGGCTGCACCTCGAGGCAGGCAGCAACAATTCCCCATTTTTTTTTCTTTAAAGCTGGACTCTGACCCTGAGTAACTTAAAGTATACAAAACAGTAATAAAACAACAGTACAAAACATAATTGAAATCCACCGTCCCTATAACCTAACACTACCCAGGATGTCCTTAAACCAGTCCCCTAATTCTTCTTTCAGATGGTTGATTTAGTTCTGGTCTCCACATGGAGACGTGGAATGATTTGACTGCAAGATGTAAAGTCCATTCAGTGTAACTCCTCAAGCTTGTTTTAGGGCTGTGGGACAGTCCACGTTGCTGTTGATATGGCTTTCTAGGACATCAGGTAGGAGAGAAAACTCAGGAGGTTAGTCAGGACATCTATGGTATGGGGTATCAGGATGAGGATTTACAAAATAAAGTATAACATGTGAGTGCAAACAGCATAACTTAACTTAGGGGATTAACATCGAAATCCAGTGCAAAGGACTCAAACGGAGGAGTAAAATCAGGATCCTTTTTACGGCGTCTCCTCGAGGAGGCAGTTTTGACCTCCTTGACCTTTGTTGAAGTAACATAGGGTTTTACCCATTTGCTGGGGATCCACCTCAATCCCTGAGGGGTGGATACACTGGCGTATCCATGACCCCAAGTTATAAGTTTGTACGGTCCCTGGATCTTTTGAGTCTTTGGGTCCCAGATCAGGACCTCTGGATTTTCTTTCAGCTTCTGTCTCCTGGTGTTCTGGAAATGACGATAGATCGGAGGATTCGGATCCTCAAAGGTGCCGTTCAGGAAATTTATGGTAAACAATGCTTTGCTGAGTCTGAGGACGGGTGAGTTGAGTTTGGTGGTTCCTGATTGTTGCAGTAGCATTCGTTTAAGAGTTTGATGGGCACGTTCAACAATGCCCTGTCCAGTTGGGGAGTGAGGAATACCTGTGACATGTCTAAATCCCCACTGCTGACGAAAGTTTCTGAACTCCTGAGAGATGTAAACAGGCCCATTATCAGTTTTTATCTCCTCAGGTATACTGAGCACAGCAAAAGCTTGGACAAGATGTTTTTCAACATCCTTAGCTTTTTCACCAGCATGGGCTGAGGAGTACAGGGCACCAGAGAAGGTATTGATGGAGACATTAATGTATTTTTATCTCCCAAATGCAGGGAAATGTGTGATGTCCATCTGCCACACTTCACCGCTATTAATGCCTCTAGGATTGACCCCAATGCCCAGTGATGGAAGCTGTAGCTTCTGGCAGTTGGGATATGTCACTAAGATTGCTTTCACCTGTGTCCACGATAGGTGGAACATGCAGATAAGAGCAGGAATATTTTGATGATACATGGCATGGCTCAATTTTGCCTGTTCAAAAACCTGGGGGAGCTTTGGTAAGTCAGCTGATAAAACTAGGTCTACTGGCATAGCCAGGGCATCAGCTCTATGATTACCCTCTGCAATAAATCCTGGCAGGTTTGTATGTGACCTCACATGCATGACAAAATAGGGATGCTCTCAGTGGGAAACCAGATAAATCAGCTTCGAGAGCAGATCATAAATTTTCTTGTTTGAGATTTCTTTTAGGAGAGCGTGTTCTGCTCTCACAGTTACTCCAGCTACATATGCTGAGTCAGTGACCAAATTAAAGGGTTCTTTGAACCTCTCAAATGCTCTAACGATGGCTGCCAGTTCAGCTACTTGTGGTGATCCCTGGATTACCTTGATGTCAGATTCCCACTTTTGCATCTTAGGGTCTTTCCACATCACAAACGACTTTTTAGATTTCTCCGAGCCATCGGTAAAAATGGTTAGAGCAGCAAGGGGTTTTCTACTTTGAATCTCTCGAGGAATGAAAGGGAATGCCAGATTAAACAATTGGTGTTTTGGGTAATGATTTGATATTTGTCCTGGGTAACTATCTAATGCAAATTGTAAGTTCACATTATTTTGAAGCAGGTGTTCTAATGAGTCTGCTGTTACAGGTAAGTAGATGCATGCAAAGTCACATCCTGCCAGGGTGCAGAGCCTTGCTCTACCCTTCATGATAATTTTTGCCATCAGTTCTTGTGGCTTGGTGATGCTCTTGGATGGTTGGAGTGGGAAGAACACCCATTCAATTATGATGAGGTGGTCCTTCTGCTCCTTGTCCCACTGAAATATGAGGCCGCGAAAGCATGGTACCTTCCCCAGAATGGCAAGCTTAAAGGGTAGGAAGGGCTGATACCTGTGTGCCTGCCTGGTGGAAATTCCCTCTTGCACCCTTTTGAGGGACTGCCTTCCCTCTTCTGTCAGGGATCTAGGAGATGCTGGACCACCTCCCCCTGACAGTAGGTTCATAATAGGAGCCACGTCGTTCGTGGTGAGTCCCAACCAGGGTCTTAAATAATTCAGTCTCCCACAGAGCTGTTGCATTTCTTCTAATGTTTTTGAATTATTAACGGTGATGGATGTTGCAGCGATGGAAGTCTCTGTGATTTTGAGTCCGAAGTATTTCCAAGGGCTTGTTCTCTGCATTTTTTCTGGTTGTAATTCAAAGCCCTTGGCCTCTAGGGCCTCAATCACCATGTTAAGTGTCCGCTCAAGGTATTGGTTATTGGGAGCACATATCAGCACATCATCCATGTAATGTAGGATGATGGCTTTCTCTGCTTTGGCAGGGATGGGAGACAGAATTTTAGCAATATATTCTTGACAGAGACTTGGTGAATTTTTCATTCCTTGGGGGAGCACAAGCCATTTGTAACGTTTCATGGGGGCCTCACGATTAATAGAGGGCACGGAAAATGGAAATCGAGGGGCATCTGCAGGGTGGAGTGGAATAGGAAAGAAGCAATCTTTAATATCAAGGATAGCCAAATGCCAATGTTGTGGGAGCATTGAAGGTGATGGCATACCTGGTTGAAGGGGTCCCATGTCTTCAATAACCTCATTAATTTCTCTAAGATCATGGAGAAGTTTCCACCTGTTCTTTCCCGGTTTTTGCATCACAAACACAGGCGAGTTCCAGGGGCTATTGGTTGGTGCAATGTTCCCTTTAGCTAATTGTTCATTTACTAATGTGTGGAGTGCCTCCAAATTTTCATTTTTTTGTGACCACTGGTCAATCCACACTGGTTTATCAGTCTCCCAAGTTAATTTTTGTGGATAGCCCTCAGCTCCAGTGGCCACAAGGGAAAATTTTGATGTCCAGGGGTAATATCAATTTTTGTTCCCCATTGAGACATGGCATCCCTTCCCCACAGGGTGAATTTGGTATCTAGGACATACGGACAAACTGTCGCTATTTGTCCTTCAGGACCTTCCATTTGAATGATGTTTTTAGATTGCTTCGCAATTTGGGTACCTCCAGTCCCTTGTGTGATACCAAGACTGCAATTCCCATTGTGCAGGCCACTTATCAAATGGAATAGCAGACACATCAGCACCTGTGTCTATCATTCCCATGATATTGATTTTATGTGATTTGTGACGGAGCTTACATTCTATTACAGGTTTATCGTTTCCCAGAACCTCAGTCCAACAGATGGCTGGGATATGACCATCTGTGGGCAGGTATTTGGGCAGTGGAATGGCTTGTGCAATGACCTGACCCTTTGGCATAAAGTATGGTGGACATATACATTGTACAATTAGGTTAGAACCCCCATTCTGATCCACTTTCATGAGTGTGGGTGTAACCTCTATCCCAGCAGGTGTTTCCTGAGTGTCCCCAATAACAAAAAGGTTTGTAAAGTCTGGCATGTGGTCCACATTTTGGAATGTGATTGGTATCAGTCTGTTTGTTGCTGTTGAAGTGATGCGCTACATCACAGGTTACCTTGAACCTTAGTCCAGGAGTCCATGTTACTTTGTCTGCAGCTCTATTTATGTCGGAATGCGGAACTGTGATGTGTTGAATCCTTAGTTTTCCTGCTGTTGACCTGTGGAAACAGTCTCTGAAGAGTTTTTAGCAGCAGTTTTGATCGCTCTGCAATTCCGAGCCACACGTCCCTTTTTCTGACAACGGTAGCACATGAGGTTACCTCGAGATTGAGTTTCCCCTGTACCCACTGCGTCCTCCACGACCTCCCTCACTATCCCCACTTTTTTTGAAAAGGGAACAGTTGTGTTCAGCTGCACGTTCTTTGAACAAACTTCGAGGATGGTTTAAACCATTGGGGGTGGACACAAGGGAAGACTCAGAATCACCTGCTTGCAAGCGTCATTTGTATTGGCCTGGAGCAGTTCGAGCAGGAATGCTTGATGCAGGTCTGGATTCGGAACCTGGGAAAAGATTGCTTCATGCAAACGATTATAAAACTGTATAATATTTTCATTTGGCAATTGTTTAATGTTGGTATAATGAGATTCAGGAGTCTGAGATGGTAGTAATGTTAAGGCCTTTTCAGCAGCACATGCTATTTCAATAAGGACTGGGCGTGGAATAAGCATTGCTTGTTTTTGAGGATTTGCCTGATTATTGGCACCAGATAAAAGGTCTAATGTGATATAATTGTTGTCAAAATCCAGATAATTATCTGGAGTTTGCCACAGAACTTTCAATAAATCAGATAAAATTAGCTTCCACTGTTGTTTCCACAACACAAATTCACCAGGGGTGAGAAGAGATTGCATTACTGTAATTAAATCATGAGGCACAAACAAATGTGTTGAAAAGGTAGCCCTTAACAGGCTTTTAAAATAGTGACTATGCATCCCAAACTCCTTAATTGCCTTGCACAAATCTTTGATATTGGAATATGGGAAAGGAGTCCAGCTAGGATTAGCTCCTGTGCTACTACAAGGGAGAGCAGTAGCAACCGGAGGTACTTCCTGGTAGCCATGGTTTCCCGGATGTAAAGGGGTAGTCACATGACTGTGGGAACATGGGGCTGGACAGTGGGAAACAGGGACGGGGGGGGGGGGGGGGGGGCAGGGGTGGGGATTGGAGGGGCAGAGGCAGCAGTAGGAGGGGAGGTGTTGGGGGGCAGGGCTGTGGGCGGAGGGGGCGGTGCTACCATCGGGGGGCAGGAGCAGTGCCCACCTCCTGGGCGGGAACAGAGGGAGGGGTAAAACACGATGCCGTGGGGGTGGGGTTGAGGGCGGGGGTAGGTTTTGATGCAGGTGTGGGAGGGGATGGAGACAAGAAGGGATTTGTGGGATGGAGGAGAAAGGGATTGTGGGAGGTGTAGTTCGGAGATGAGACCATATGGCATCCGCCTGTGTTGGAAACAGATAGACTCGGGGAAAAGGGGTTGGGGGTGGGGGGTTTCCCACGCTGCGAGCACATGGCTATTGCTGTTTCTGGGAGCAAAGAGATCGGGGGAAAAGGGGTTTTTTCGCACGTGTACAACGTGGACTAGAAACTGGGGACAAAGGAGTGCAGAAAAGGGGTTGGAAAGCTCCCGGGACAGGCTCCGGATTCCCGTCCAAGGCAGGATGCTGAGGAAACATGGGTGGGCCAGGAGGTCAGTAGCTCTCCTGTGCTAAAAAGCAGGCTGCTCCAGCTGTGTTTTCCAGCGTAGGGGAAGCAGGATCAGGGACACGGGGGTTAGGAGAAGGTATAAAGGAATCAACTGGGGGGTTTTGCAGTGGCTTTTCATGTACTGCATTCGTCTTTGGCAAAGTGTAAGTTAGTAATAGAAGAGGAAAAAATTTTGAAACTGTTTTGTCTCCTGAGCGCCTGAGAGAGGAAAGCTTTCTCCCGACACCATCCCAAAACTCAGAAGACCTTATGGCTTCGGAGGTTAGCTGAGGAAAGTACTGAAAAAGCCAGCACACAAAAGATTGAACTAAACTTTTAGGATATTTATACCCAGTACAAGAAAGGTAACTCTGAACTTGGTAATATATTTCTCTGTGGTGTGCAGAGACTTCGGATCTCATTATAAAAGCAACACCACTCCCTCAGCCCCAAATCGCAAAAAAATGGAAAAAAAGAAAAAAAATTGCACCAAAACCAGCTACAAGACACAAGCCTCCAAGCCAGCAGGGAAATACTCACCAAAGCTTTGGATTTACCACAGGAAAGCAGGTCCAGAGAAAAGAAATCAGCAAAATGGGTCCTCTGCTGTTCAGCCGTTCCCATGTCACGTGGTGTGGGGGGGCTTCGGCTGGTGCGCTGAGATTGCTACGACACAAAAAGCAGCAGCAGGGCTGCAGAGTGCTGTCACTGCACTCACAGGGTTCACTCCAGCAAACACATGGCTTGCAGGGACACCCTAAACATCTCTCTAGAACCGTGGTTCCGAGATAGCATGTTGGGCGCCAATTGGCGATGTTCACTGCTCGCTCAGTCGGCAGACTCACTGTTCTTTGCCCAGGAATGCCTTGAGCTGCCAGGAGAGACGGCACGGGCGATCCAGCAGCTCAGCGGCTCTGATATGTGGCAAGTGATAGCTGTTTGGCTATCATCACAAGCAGAAGCAAAGAGGTAGAAATATAGCCCTGACTCCGTGCTTGTATTCCTGTTTTCTTTATTCCTCCCGTCCCAGGAGGGACAAGAGAACCAGTCCACAGAAGGGGAAGCAGGAGCAGACAGGGGGAGCCAGCTGAGATTGGCTCCTTTATTTGGGGGAGGGGAAAGGGGAGAGCAGGGGGTGGACCCGTGGTAACCAGTCAATTGGACTCTGTTTCGGGGGAGTCCGTTCTACTTTCAAGTTTTACCCACGCTTGGAACAAAGGGGATTCAGAGCACATGGCAGAGACAAGTCCAGACATGCCTGGGCAGTCCCGGGGCTGGGCTGCACCTTGGGGCAAGCAGCAACACACAGTCTTCTTGTTGGGACTTCAGCACTGCCCAGCTGAAAACCCAGTAGAGGATAATAATCAGAGGGTCATACCAGATCCTTTCATGTCTCCTGTAAAAATAGCTCTAATAACAGAATTGGATATTATAATTTCCCTGAAGACTTACACAGCTCTTTCCTCTCTGTCTTGATGATTAGACCTTAATCTATAGCATAATTTGGAAATTTTAGTAACTAACTGCTGTATTCTGCTCTTACTTCTGGTCAGTTAATTTAAGTGACAAGAGGAATCGTCTCCTAATTTAAGATGAGCTGCTTCTCAGACTAACAATTAACACAGCTACTGCTCTTTAATGAAACGTAGTAAACCTGGTAGGATGCAATATAAATAACTACACTGAAAATATACCTGCAACTCTAAACCAGAAAATTTGCTACTAACTTCTAGTGTAAAATTTGTAACAATTCTTTATGGCAATTGAACAATGATGTCTGCTTTCATGCTATTTTCATGTATTCTTTGCTAGCCAGCATGTCTTAGAAATGACTTCATCTGAAATATAAATTAGTAAAAATTGTGACATGAATATTTCATTTTTTTCAGACTGCTGCATGACTTCAATTCAGAAGGCACCCATTTCCCATAGATTCTACTGGAAGAATGAAAGTTGTTTTGTATTTTATGACCTAAGTCTTACTTAAGCCAGAGTGACTTCAATGTGACAAGCTCTTCTTGCAAAAGCAATGAACAGAATACAGCATGCACATTCTTGTTCTTATTGAAAACATGCAATTTTATCATAGCTAATAGGCAAGAAACTGATGCTCTGTATTTTAAAAGCATTAAATTTTTTCAGGACTGAAGTGAGGTGCTGGACTTCCATATGACAGCAGCTTTTTAAATATACTGAATGACATATGGATTTGTCTTGGGGTGATTTTATGATGATACTCTATTCCCTAATAGTCTGTTCCATGCCCAGAAATGGTTGCTGTAGCTTTAAGGTGGGTCTGGGGGAGGGGGGAGCCTTGGGGCTCTTGCATGGGCTTTTGCAAAGCCTCACTCTTTGGCATCTCTGGTTCGGTGCAGACAGGTGTTACTTTGTTCCTTACCTAGCTTGGTTTTTGTTAGCTTAAGCAAGAAGGTTTTTTTCTTTCCCTGGCCTTGGAGACTGCAACAGCAATCCTTTGGCATTTTTTTTTTTCCCCTCCTGAACTGTTTGGTTTGGTTTTGGTCCGAGATCAGAGAGTCGACAGGAGAAGCGGGGGAGAAGCAGGGAGCTGAGGAGACGCTCCATCCCAGCCCCAGACCTCAGAAAAGCCGAACCCACAAGAGAAAGGACACCAAATCCACCAGCTTCATCAGCTGTGAGGAGGAGACCAATACCAGAGATTGACCAGGTTCCCATCTGTTTTTTTCCCAAGCTGCCGCGTGAACCTTTTGGTTTTTTCTTACCTGAGACAGAAGCAGGCGCCATTTTGTTTCTCCCCACCACGTGGTCCGCCATTGTTTTTTTCTTTCCCTGGCATTTTGGGGTTTTTTGTTCCAGTGTGGGTGTGGGTGTGTGGGGGGCAAGGTCTGACAGTTCAATTTGTAGCATTTATTCACCATTTTTTCCCGTGCCGTGTTGGCACTCTGTCAATAAACGGTTGGTTTTTTTCAATTTCATCCACGAGTGTTAATCTCTCATTGGCAGAAAGGGATTGTTGGAACCCTTTTTTTTTTAGAGGAAACACTCATTCCAGAGTGTTTTCTCCTAAACTTGTCTCTAAACAGAGACAGGATTGTGATAAATAAGTGAATGATAAATGTTGTCTTTTGCATATAGGATTTTAACATTTATAAGTGATAATGTACTATGTAGAAATAGTGTTAAGTTAAAATGTAGTTAAGTAGAAACGAGATTAAGGTAAATTGTAACTTCGAAATAGTTGTAATATGTTAAGAAATGTAGCAATAAATACATGATAATAAATGTCTTTTGAGTTGAGAAACTACATGTAGGAACCCAGAGTGCAGAGAATATTTCTCAGCCTGTTTTGAAGGATTTTACCCCCGTGGACAACACTGTTTTTGACCTTCATCCTTGGAGAAAATTGCCTACTCTCTGGGAAGAATTAGAATCTACACTGGTGTGAACTAGGTGATAGATTATGTAAGATTGTCACAGGGTGAAAAATTTAGAGGATTTGGGTTTGTTCATATAGTAAATAGATAAAAGCAAAAAACTTCAAAATGGAGGATTGTTGTTCTCCAGACCTTCTTCTTCTTCATCTACTCCATATTTTAAGTTTTCATTGAGTGATTTACCTTTAAAAGACTGTGTAACCTTGATAATTTGGCATTCTCCTGCATTCTCTGCTCTGTGCTATGTCAGGGTCACGTTAAGTGGCCCTATTTCTGTGATAAGACTTAATAAACAACTATCTGAAAGCAGAGAAGGCTGAAGGTCCAGTTTGTCTCTCGGACTCCTGGCAAAGACTCTAAAATTCTCCCCCATCAGGGGAGGCATAATTACGGCACGGTCAGTGTCAACTACAGAGCCAGAAACCAAGATGTCTTAAAGAAACAAAGAAGATAAACCGTATGTGTTGCTGTTGTACCAGGGACAGCGAGAATAACAATGCAAGTTCAGTCCAGGAAGAAATTTAATTATTTAATAAATTACAAACTCGTTTATATATCTTGGTTCGCTTGACTGTCATAAGGCCATTGGTCCCTTGACCATCCACCTCCCAGAGTGATTGGTTAAGACCCTATAACACCCATTTTGAAATATTTTCCTCAGTCAGTATCAACAGACTGTGCATAACAAGCTGCAGGTGCAGATAAAGTCTTGGTTTACAAAAACCTCAAACTGTTTTCAGCCAGCCTGCATGAGAAAGCAAAACTTTCACAGGATGCTGGCAGAAAGCTGGAGAGTTTCTCTGCTTTAAGCTTTTCAGCGTGCACAATTCCCCCTTTTCGTTTTAAGACCAAAAAGGCAGCATTTGTAATTCTCTGCAGGATCCCTTGCAGCAGGCAGAAAAAACACAGCATAAGGGATCCATTTGGTAATGGCTGTTACCAAACTGAATCCAAATCAGATACTGATTTAAAGTGGGCAGAGAGATTCTCCGGCAGTGCCACGGGAGATACATCTAGCGAACCCAATTCTACATCAGTTATTAATTCTAAATGGCCTTAAGGGCTCTACATCAGTTGCTAATTCTAGATAGCCTTAAGGGCTTTGACATTCTGACTCCATAACAAAAGAAAACTTAAAGTTCAGTCTCTGCTTGTAGAAAGACCATCCGACTGATGGTCAACATCTTGGTCATCATTCGAAGGATCATTCGGCTGATGATCTGCATTTGTCTGGTGATCATTTGGAGGTTGCCTGTTGGTCGCATTCTGCTTCTGGACCCACAGGTCAGGGTGAACACATCTTGCAGGGAGCCACCATACCCCAGTATCTGTGGAAATGCAAGCATGCCCATGACCCCAAGCAATAAGCTCATGCGGGCCTTCCCGCTTGTTAGCGAGTAGATCCCGTACCCAGACATTTGCGCGAGGCAGGTGTGTCTCGCCTGAAGACTGCAATGAGAGAAAATTATTCAAAATAACAGGATTATTTGAATTTGGTGGCACTGTAAGATGATTAATTGTATATAAAGCTTTTTCTAGTTGGCTCTGTGGAGTTTCTCCATGCATTCCCCCTTTTTGTTTCTCCAAAACATGCTTCAAGGTGCCGTGAGCGTGTTCAACAATGGCTTGGCCAGTTGTTCCAGTTTGGCCAAATTTAGAAATATATCCTCTGAGAGAAGGCACAACTACCCCTTCCCCCCCCCCAGGTTCGGGAAAAAATAAATTTTCCTCGAAGGAAAGTGAAGAAGATAAAACTATTTATTTACCAAACACACGGGAAAAGGAAAATAAGGCTAAATAATAAAATGTTTCACTGTGGAGGAAAAAAACCTGGGAAAGTGTTAAGAGTCCTCCCTTTGGTCTCCTCGGAGCTGGGGCTTGGGCCAGGGCCAGGCCCTCTGTGCCCGGTGGAAAGTCCTCCCGATGTGCTCTGAGGTTGAAAAAAACAGTCCAGTATAAAAGGGAGAAAATCCGGAATTCCAGAGAAGGAAAAACAAAGTCCAACTCTCAGTCTCTCTCTCCGGAGAACAAGAAGCTGAAACAACTGGCCAAAAGCTGACTGGAAAGCAGCAAGCCGGGTGCTTCCTCGCTCTCCTCCCGCAGCTGAAAAAAAAACCTGCTATCTCTGTGTGACCTTGAACAAGCTGCAAACTGCCCTGAAAAACTTTTGCTCAGTTTTTTCCTTCCCCTCTCAGGCTCAGTTTAGAGGCACAGAAAGGCACAAAAATTAATTTTGGGCATAGGCAGCGATATGGGATACACATCATAACGTCACCCCAAGACATTCCACCCCTTATCCCATATTGTTGGCTCAATGCCCAAACTAAGATATTCTAATTCTACACACACATTAATACATATATATATATATAGACACAGCTATATACGAACAGTGACAGTGACAATCAGCAAGCAGGGGTATACAAACATTTCACACAACAATCAGATCTCCCTGTGGTACACAACGTGTTGTTCCGTCTTTCTGCATTACCCACCATGTGCAACCAGGTCCCTGAGCAAAGACCACCCCACGGGTGGGTTTGTCTGCACTCGAGGCAGAATTTATCCACACAGTCTTTCCTAACAGACCTCTGACATGCACTACTGGGACCTTATCTCCATCTGTTGTATGCAGGGATTCAGATTGGGCTGGACCAGCTCTATTGGTGGAACCTCGGGTGTTAACTAACCAGGTGGCCTTTGCTAGATGCTGTTCCCAATTTTTGAAAGTTCCCCCACCTAGTGCCTTCAGGGTGGTTTTCAACAATCCATTGCACCGTTCCACTTTGCCTGCAGCTGGTGCATGGTAAGGGATGTGGTACACCCACTCAATGCCATGTTCTCTAGCCCAGGTGTTAATAAGGCTGTTCTTAAAATGAGTCCCATTGTCAGATTCAATTCTCTCAGGGGTACCGTGCCTCCAAAGGACTTGCTTTTCGAGGCCCAGGATGGTGTTCCGGGCAGTAGCGTGAGGCACAGGGTAGGTCTCCAGCCATCCTGTGGTGGCTTCTACCATTGTGAGCACATAGCGTTTGCCTTGGCGGGTTTGAGGCAGTGTGATGTAATCAATCTGCCAGGCCTCCCCATACTTGTATTTGGACCACCGCCCACCATACCACAGGGGCTTCACCCGCTTGGCCTGCTTGATCGCAGCGCATGTCTCACAGTCATGGATGACCTGGGAGATACTGTCCATGGTCAGATCCACCCCTTGATCTCGTGCCCACTTATAGGTTGCATCTCTGCCCCGATGGCCTGAGGCATCAGGGGCCCATCGAGCTAGGAACAACTCTCCCTTGTGTTTCCAGTCCAAGTCTACCTGTGACACTTCTATCTTTGCAGCCTGATCTACCTGCCTGTTGTTTTGGTGTTCTTCATTAGCCCTACTCTTGGGGACATGAGCATCTACATGGCGGACTTTCACAACCAGCTTTCTTACTCGGGCAGCAATGTTTTTCCACTCTTCAGCAGCCCAGACTGGTTTTCCCCTACGCTGCCAATTAGCTTTTTCCCACTTTTCTAACCATCCCCACAGAGCATTGGCTACCATCCATGAATCAGTGTAGAGGTAGAGCTTTGGCCACTTCTCCCTTTCAGCAATGTCCAGGGCTAGTTGAACAGCTTTGAGTTCAGCGAGTTGGCTTGATCCACCTTCTCCTTCAGTAGCTTCGGCAACCCGTCGTGTGGGACTCCATACGGCTGCTTTCCACTTTCGTTTCATCCCTACGATGCGACAAGAACCGTCGGTGAAAAGAGCGTAGTGTGTGTCTTCTGATGGCAGTTGGTTGTACGGTGGAGCTTCTTCAGCACATGTCACTTGTTCTTCTTCATCAGTGAGACCAAAGTTTTCACCTTCTGGCCAGTTTGTGGTTATTTCCAAAATCCCAGGGCGATTCCGTTTTCCGATACAGGCGCGCTGTGTGATGAGAGCAATCCATTTGCTCCATGTGGCATTGGTGGCGTGGTGGGTAGAGGGAACCTCTGCTTTGAACATCCACCCCAGCACTGGTAGTCGGGGTGCCAGGAGGAGTTGTGCCTCAGTGCCAATTACCTCTGAGGCAGCTTTGATTCCTTCATAGGCTGCCAAGATTTCTTTCTCTGTTGGAGTGTAGTTGGCTTCAGACCCTCTGTAGTTTCGGCTCCAAAATCCCAGTGGTCGACCTCGAGTCTCACCAGACACCTTCTGCCAAAGGCTCCAGGACAGGCCATGGCTCCCAGCTGCAGAGTAGAGCACGTTCTTCACTTCGGGTCCTGTCCTGACTGGGCCAAGGGCTACCGCATGAGCGATTTCCTGCTTGATCTGGGCAAAAGCTTGTTGCTCTTCGGGGCCCCAATGGAAATCGTTCTTCTTGCGGGTAACCAGGTAAAGAGGACTCACAATCTGGCTGTACTCAGGAATGTGCATCCTCCAAAAGTCTACGGCACCTAGGAAAGCTTGTGTTTCCTTCTTGTTGGTTGGTGGAGACATTGCAGTGATTTTATTGATGACCTCAGCGGGAATCTGACGCCGTCCATCTTGCCACTTCACTCCCAGGAACTGGATCTCTCGGGCAGGTCCCTTGACTTTGCTCTTCTTGATGGCGAAACCAGCTTCCAGGAGAATCCAGATAACTTTCTCTCCTTTCTCAAACACTTCTGTTGCGGTGTTCCCCCACACAATGATGTCATCAATGTACTGCAAATGTTCTGGAGCCTCACCCTTTTCTAGTGCAATCTGGATTAGTCCATGGCAGATGGTGGGACTGTGCTTCCACCCCTGGGGCAGTCGGTTCCAGGTGTACTGCACACCCCTCCAGGTGAAAGCAAACTGAGGCCTGCACTCTGCTGCCAGAGGAATGGAGAAAAATGCATTGGCAATGTCAATAGTAGCATACCACTTCGCTGCTTTGGACTCCAGCTCATACTGGAGCTCCAACATGTCCGGCACAGCAGCCCTCAGTGGTGGAATCACTTCATTCAAGGCACGATAGTCCACAGTCAATCTCCATTCTCCTTCAGATTTGCGCACAGGCCAAATGGGACTATTGAAGGGTGAGTGGGTCTTGCTGACCACCCCTTGGCTCTCCAGCTCACGGATCATCTTGTGGATGGGAATCACAGCATCTCGAGTTGTCCGGTACTGTCGGCGATGCACTGTCGAGGTAGCAATTGGCACTCTTTGTTCTTCCACCTTCAGAAGGCCGACTGCAGACGGGTTTTCTGATAGCCCAGGCAAAGTGTTCAATTGCTTACTGCCCTCTGTCTCCACAGCAGCTATTCCAAAAGCCCACTTGAGTCCCTTTGGGTCTCTAAAATACCCGTTCCGGAGGAAGTCTATGCCCAAAATGCACGGGGCCTCCGGGCCAGTCACAATGAGATGCTTCTTCCACTCAATTCCAGTCAGGCTCACCTCAGCTTCCACCAAGGTCAAATTTTGTGATCCACCTGTTACACCAGAAATAGAAACAGATTCTACCCCCACATGCTGCGATGGAATTATCGTACACTGCGCACCAGTGTCAACCAAGGCATCATATTTTTGTGGTTCTGATGTACCAGGCCAACGAATCCACATAGTCCAAAAAACACGGTTTTCCCTGACCTCTACCTGGCTAGGGGCAGGGCCCCTCTATGCCTGGTTATATTTCTTTCCCTGGGCCTGTATCTTAGAGGTTCCTTCATGGGAATTGGACATGCCATCATCTTTTCCATCATTTCCAGCAGTTTGGCTACAGGCAACTGGAGCTACTTCCTTTTTGGTAGATCCTCCTTTCTGAGACTTGCGCTCCTTCAATTCACTCACTCGTGCTGCCAGAGCAGAAGTGGGTTGTCCACCCCACTTCCTCATGTTTTCCCCACTGTCACACACGAAATTCCACAGCTCACTTCGTGGGATGTGCCTTCTCTCTGGGGAACGTCCGCGGAGAAGGCACTCTTTAATCTCCTGGAGACTCTTCTCCATCTTCTCTTCCATTTTCTGCACATGTGTTTCCACAGGTGTGATTTTTGCATGTGTTGGGCCATGCACAGAGTCTGCATATGCTCGGAGCTTCACTGCCATATCCTTCACAGTCTCATTTGCACCGTAGTCCGGTTTCATTATTGCTAAAGCAGAAGTGTATTCTGGTGGCCCAAGGTGTATGAGTTTTCGCCACATGTATGGAATAACTCTGGCCCGGTCTGGACTCCTCAATCCTGGGTCATTTGCAAAGACAACCTCTACCACCCCTAGTTCTCTCAGGCGTTGGATCCCTTGCTCTATGGTCTTCCATGGGGTTTGCTGCATGTAGAGATCATCTCCACACATATATCTTTCAGCCACGCATGTTAAAACTCATCTCCAGACACTGGTAGAATCAGCCCCCCTTTTCATTGCTTGGTCGATCACTGGATCATGTGACAGGGATCCCAAATGCCTCGCTTCAGCACCGTCCAGCATCACATCATCACCTGCCGCATCCTAAATACGGACCATCCAACTTATTATGGATTCATCGGACCATCGGGTGTAATCCTTTCTTAGGCTGTGAAGGTCCTTTATGGACATGGACTCAGTAATGGTTTCTGTGCCTGAGTCAGTTGGTGGTTTTGAGGTTCCTTCCCCTGCTTCTTTTGAGGTCCCTTCCCCTGCATCATCATCATCTTTCACTGGGCGATCAGTTTTGGTGGTGTGCTTCTTCCTCGTGACAGGAGCCACTGTCAGTGGCTTAGACTCTCCATCTGGTTTGGGCTTGCTGTCTGGTTTATCTGCAGCCTGAGTGACTGGGGTGTCTGCAGGCTTTGCTGATTTATCTTCCTGTCTCTCTACCTTTACCTGCTGCAGTGTGCGATAGTCATATGCCAAAGCCCAACATATTGCAAGGAGCTTGTTCTCATTGGAATTGTCATTGTATTTCTCTTTCAGATATTTTGCCACCTCAGCTGGTTTCTGAACTTGTTCAGGGGGAAACTTGCAAACCACTGGGTCAGAGAATTTCTTCAAGATTTGGCCCATATCCTCCCATTCCCCACACCACTCAGGATTTTCCACCTCTGGGTCAGGTGTCTCAGCAGTCACCCTGGAAATCTGAGCTCTTATTCTAGACAAGCTGCGAGACATATGGAGGAAGCTTATGAGATACAATACGAGGAAGGTGGTCTCTTTAACATCCAGGGGGAACTGAACATTCTCAAAAGATAACCTATCAAATTTAAAGGGAAGGGAAACTCCGACTCCTCCTCCTCTAACAATCTGGGTGCAATTACTAATAAATTCCCAAAACAGGCTACTGAAGCTAGGACTGGGGTTAGGACGGAGAAACCACTTATCATACACACTTGGAACAGCTGCCTGTACCTCTGTCAACTTCTTATAAATCATTATCACCGAGCACAAGAAAATAGAAATCCTGATTCGTCTCCCTGCTCTGTAAAATTTACATATCAGGGACAAGATTGGAGCAAGTTGTGGATAGGCAAACAACCCTAGGGACCAAAAAAAAACCAGTACCTCAATGAAGCCTAAGGACCAAAAAGACATGAGTACATCAAGCCAGAGAGACATTATGAACTCAACCACCATGGTGATTACTTTACCCCAACACAGAATAAGTAAATTCAAACCAAAATGTAATTAGCACCATTTTTTCACTTTCCTTCAAGCCACGCAGTTGGGCGCCACTAAATTTGTTCCACTTTGGCCAAATTTAGAAATATATCCTCTGAGAGAAGGCACAACTACCCCTTCCCCCCCCCCAGGTTCGGGAAAAAATAAATTTTCCTCGAAGGAAAGTGAAGAAGATAAAACTATTTATTTACCAAACACACGGGAAAAGGAAAATAAGGCTAAATAATAAAATGTTTCACTGTGGAGGAAAAAAACCTGGGAAAGTGTTAAGAGTCCTCCCTTTGGTCTCCTCGGAGCTGGGGCTTGGGCCAGGGCCAGGCCCTCTGTGCCCGGTGGAAAGTCCTCCCGATGTGCTCTGAGGTTGAAAAAAACAGTCCAGTATAAAAGGGAGAAAATCCGGAATTCCAGAGAAGGAAAAACAAAGTCCAACTCTCAGTCTCTCTCTCCGGAGAACAAGAAGCTGAAACAACTGGCCAAAAGCTGACTGGAAAGCAGCAAGCCGAGTGCTTCCTCGCTCTCCTCCCGCAGCTGAAAAAAAAACCTGCTATCTCTGTGTGACCTTGAACAAGCTGCAAACTGCCCTGAAAAAGTTTTGCTCAGTTTTTTCCTTCCCCCTCTCAGGCTCAGTTTAGAGGCACAGAAAGGCACAAAAATTAATTTTGGGCATAGGCAGCGATATGGGATACACATCATAACGTCACCCCAAGACACCAGTAGAAGAATGCGGAATACCCAAAGTATGGTTTACACCCCATAGGTGCAAAACCTGCCGCGTCTTCTGTGAGACGTAGACGATAGCGGGGGGGGGGGGGTGTCCCGGGTACAGGGGAACCAGCCGGAGACACGACACGAACACCAATACGATTTGAGCATCGTGCTCCCCTATATTGTTTACTTACACCAAGTTATACTTTGCAAAGTTCAAGCCCCTTTCCCATGAGAAAGCCTCTAAGCAGCGGGGGAGCTGACTAGTGTATACCTTTTCCCAAGGCTGTTCAAGGCTGCCGGCTAGCAGGTGCCTTGCAAGCCTATCTTCAGCCTGAGGCCCCGTCAGGGGTACTTCTGCAACAGCCCTGGGATGCCCAAGCTCCCCTGGGGTATCATATGCTCCCGTTCCACAAGGAATTCCTCTACATATCCCCCGTTTTCTTTTTGGGCGACCCAGGCCTGGTCGATGATCTTTCGCAGCCCCGCTTTAAGGCAAGAAAAAATGCACCCAAGTACTATTAAGACTAATATAACTACAAATAGCAATCGGCAACCTTCTACTACCAAGGTACGTAGCCATCCAGTGATACCCAGACTCTTAAGCCAATCTCCAATAGGGTCGTCTGTCTCCTGAAGGTTGTGTAGGCCTCTCTGGAGGTCAGAGAGGTGCTTGTGAATTGAGACAGAGTGGTCAGAAAGATTCATACAGCACATACCCTGGAACTCTTCACAGCCGTGGCCGTGAGCTAGTAGTAGAAAATCAATGGCTGCCCGATTTTGTAATACTGCATGCCTAACACTAGTAACATCTGCACTTAGCTCGTCAAGCATCTGGGAAGTTATGTTTAACTCATCCCTTGCCCAGCAAGCAAGTTTATGTGAAATTGAGTGAGCCCTGGCTGCTGAAGCACCAGGTACAAACATAGATGCTAGCCAAATTATGCCATGACTCCAAAAGACAGGCTCTTCCTTTCTTTACATTGGAGCTCATGGATTGAACGCCGCACCCTGGTTTTAGTGCAGTGGGTGATATTTAAGAGTTGATGCAGACTTGGATGGAACAGGTGAGTTTCCCTAAGTAGCACAGTCCCCCATGTGGGCTGGCTGGAACCCCATTCCACACGCGGTCCCTGCATATTAAGAACGTACCACTGGGGAGGCGTTTCGGGGCTTGACCCATGAGGTTGATTCAGTAGTAAATTGCTTCGGACTCGTAGTTTCTCAGAAACCAGTCTGCAAGAGGGTCAACAGTGGCCCAAAGGTGCCTATTAACATTTAATTGACTGGTAGTGGGAGGCTCGAATGTCATATAACCATCCCCAGTTTGGTTTGTGGAACCCAGTAGATCTAACTCTTCTGGTGTTCCCATGGTGACATTGATGCTTTTCAAGAATGCACCTTGCCAGCAGGCATGCTGCTATGCAGGCTTGAGTCCGATCAGCCCTGAACACTTGCCATTGCCTGTGGCATTCCCTATCAGGGAGCTATTGTTTAGCATCCCTTGGAAGTCTTGCAGCTTAAAATATGGGACCCCGATTAAACAGGTGCGAAATGGGTCCCCTGGCGTGGCTAGGCTCAGACACATGGAGTCTTGCCCCGTTAAATCAGCTAGGGTGACCCACACGTTTTGTCTCTTTTGGATTGCTGTCAACATTGCGTGGGACCCGGTTAGGATGCTTACGAGAAGCAAACCTCTCAGAATGTTTGCAGGTCCAGCCCTGCTTTGTTGCTTCCCAATGCTCAGGGGCCACCACATGCTGCTGCGGGACATGAACCTGTGTGCTACTCTCTCACCCTAACACTGCAACACTCCGTACTGCCTTTACTCGATCTAAATGGGCGGACAGTGGATCGAAAATGTTTGCCAATGCCCTTGTCTCAAGACAGTCAAAAGAATTCCCCACTCTTTCTCTGTGTCTGGTGCTATACGCAAGAATCTACACAACTCCCCTTCTTGGTTCCACCTTCGGAGAGGGTTCCCCGACACCCACCACAAGTCACTAGCAACCACCCAAGGCAGCTGTTACGTTCGCCACAGAGTCTTGCTATTTCTCCTGCTACGGAGAGTGGTGGATCTGGCAAGTTCTCAGCCCCTTCACTCAGCTGCGTCTGCAGCCTCTCCCAAGGCTTCTCAGGACAAGGGTCCCGGAATTCCAGCTGTCGAAGTAGTGGCGTCACTTTCCTCAGGAGCCGATGCTGACTGCGCCTTCTCGCTTTGGGGTCTTGTATGCATCACACGGCACCACTTGCTGGGCACCCACAATGGTCCTTCTGGGGAGGAAACACACATATATCCTTGACCGTTAAATAGCACTGGGCTGGGACCCTCCCACAAACCCATTTGAGGGTTACGGTATGACACACTTATTCCTGGAAGGCCCCGCTCGATTCCCCTATGAACTGTCTGATGATGGATTGCCACTGGAGGCTCCTCCCTATTCCCGGCCAGAGAGAGGAAGTTCAATGTAAACAGCACCTTGCTTAACCGCTTACTTGGTTCCATCTCTCCCCCTTTCTGTCTGCCCAGATATTCTTTTAGTGTACGATGGGCTCTCTCTACCACTGCCTGACTGGTGGGCAAGTGTTGGATCCCTGTGATATGTTCTACCCCCCACTGCTGCATCAATTTTGCTAGGCGACCACTAGTGTATGCTGGCCCATTGTCCATTTTGATCTTTTTGGGTACCCCCATTACTACAAAGCACGAGAGCAGATGCTGCTCCACATGCAATGCCTTCTCTCCGGTCTGAGCGGTAGCCCACAGGAAGTGTGAAAAGGTGTCAATTGTTACATGGGCATAGCGCTGACGACCAAACTCAGGGACATGAGTGACGTCCATTTGCCAGGGTTCGAGGGCTTTCAGACCCTTGGGGTTAACTCCCAAACCCAACCCCGGGCCGCGATGGCTACATGTAAGAGATGGTCCAAAGATCCCTCATCTGCCTCACGATCATCGCCGAGAACAGAGACTGAGCACAGGAGTCCTGGCCTGGCTGAGGTGGGATGTCTGCCGAGTGTTGCCTACGGGTGTGCCCACTGGGAACTGGTACGCATTCCTGAGGAAAATTAGTGCAGGTAACAATGGACTGCGCCGTTCTTGCTGCCCAGGTGGGAAGGACTGCGCTGAAGCGGAAAGGAACGACCTGTCCTGCACACCTGTCCTGCACACCGGTCTTGTGCGTCTGTCCTGTACCTGTTTCCCAAAGCAACGGACTCCACAACAATGGCTGTAAATTTCCCAACCTCTTGGCCAGTTGCCCCTCGCTTCTGAAAAGGACTATAAAGGGACTTTCTGAAATAACCAAGTCGGAGAGATCTCCCCCACGGAAAGAAGACGAATCTATTGGCGGAAGACCACGAGGACTTCGTCTCATCCGTTGGTAGCTATTGCCCCCCCCCCCCCCCCCCCCTTTTTCTTTCTCCCTACTTTGTGTTTCTCTCTCTCTCTCTCTCTCTCTCCTTTTCTCTCTTCTATTGCATTACTGTGTTGTGGGCACTTAATAAAGGTGCACTGTTTTGATTTAAACTGAAATTTCTTGTGTCCTTTTTACACTCTGAGATGTATAAAAGAACCATCACGACCCCCGCTTGCATTAGCGGATCGTGACATTAAACTGGCGTCACGGACAGGATCTGACAGACAGAAGGGGTTGCAAGGTTGTGTGTAGTCTGTAATAGGGGAAGGACGTTTCGCTCCAGCCGCACCTAGCCCGACACCCCAAAAGGGGTGAGCGGTGTCTAGAAAGCAAGGGGGGTGACTCGAATTTCCCGCAAACTGCACACGCCTAGGTAAAAAGCACCCCATACTCAGTTGAGGGCTCTGTCTTCAGATTTTTCGCAAAGGATCTCTTAGTGTAAAAGGGGGAACTGTGTTTTTTGGTGTGTGCATGAATTTGGACTGCTTGGTGTAGTGAAGAGACAACCATAAGTAACTTAAGGAGTACCTCCCAAGCAGATTTGGTCTCTTCACCCACCTAGGGAAGTGAAGGGAGACACAGCGAAGCTGTGTGTGCGTCGCAGTGTGTAATTAACTTTACCTCCTTGTGGTGGTTTTGATCCTGTCATAAAATGACTGAAAACCCCAGTGCAAAAGTTAAAGCTGCGTTTTATGCTCTGCTAGCAAAACATAATGCCCGTCCCTCTCCAGGAGGGGAAGAATGGGCTCAAAATAACTGGTTTAATTTGGATTATGTGACTGATAGAGTATGTTCTTTACAACATGAGACTAGATTTAAATTTGGCCGAAATAAAACCATAATCTGCTCTGTTTTAGGGGCATGCCTTGTGGCAGCCATAGATCATCGCTTAAAGCGATGTACTGAAGAGAAAGCGATCATAGATTCCCTTCAAAGCCTAGTGGAAATTTTACAGAAACAATTAGATGAAGAAAAGAATAGAAATCATTTGCTAGAGGCTGCTTTAAAAGAGGAATATTTTAGAAATTCGAAAAATGCTGACTCACCAAAAGAGAGAGAGGAAAAGGAAACTCCTCACATTGACTAAATATACCCCCCAAAAGAACTAATACTAGTAAAAAATTGTGGAGAAAACTGCTGCCCTCATGTGAGACCTCTAATTAAAACTGAATATAATTATATCAATGATGAAGATTTTGAACCGCATATCACCACTAAACAAATACCATACACTGCTGTTGAATTGGCTAGATTAAAAAAGGAGTACAGGCGGCTTCCCCATGAATCTGAGACAGAATATGTCTTTCGAGTGTCTCTCACCGGAGGAGACCAAATTCAATTAACTGAACAGGAGGCCAGTGGATACTGGGGACATGGAGTTTTCTTGACAACAGGAGACAAACGTGGCACGTGGTCCCTGACTCAGCGCGCAGCTTTCTGGGCCGGGGGACTCAATCCTTTAGAAAGGGGAGACCCTTTAGCTATAATTGGTACCCCCGATCAACTCCTAGAAAGTGTCCACAAAGCTGCCTGTTTGCAAATGATCCATGAAAGAAAATTAACTCCTGGATATGAATCCCCCATGCAATTACCTGTTAAACCTGCACTGATGACCCCTTTAATTCGAGGCCTTCCAGAATCACTCAAACCTACAGCAATTGCCCTTCAAAAAACCATAGCAGCTGTAGGTCCCGTAGAAAGGCTGGATAGATTCCTTGGAAACCCAAGCGACCAAACTGGATCTACCGATCCTGGGTTTACTCCCTATTCAACCCCCTCTCAGCCGCCAGGTTCACAATCGAATTCACCTGCTGGTGATCGCAAAGTTTGGACATGGAGTGAAGTTGCAAAAGATCTGATTGATTACAGTAGAAAATATGGACCTATAAAAATTCCAGAAGAAAAATTAGACAAAACAAAAGGTGTCAGGTACATTCGGGCTCCTCATGGCGAAAAGCCAGAAAATGTAAAACAGATCTCTAAACGTCAGCATTGGTGGTTATTAGGCATCAAAAAGGGGGTCCCCAGAGATGTGATGGACGGCTTACCCCTTGATAAATTGAGTAAGGTAGTGTCTAACTGGCACTGCCGAAAACCCGTTCTACCAAATCCATCAGTTCAACCCAGTGCACCCCTCCTCCCTCAGAATGTGGGCAGTGAGTCAGACCAACCACTCCCTCAAAGTCTGTGCAGTGAGCCAAAACAACCTCTCCCTCAAAACCAGGGAAACTAGACCCTCCGTCTCTTGTCAGTGAGCGAAGAGACGGAGCATGGGTATACCTGAGAAGGCTCACTAAAAATAAAAAAGGAGATATAATGATCACAGCTATTACAGGCCCTAAACGGCCACCTGTAACTTTTCTGATTGACACTGGGGCACAAATTTCTGCGCTGACAAAGAAAGATGCCCAGAGATGTGGAATTGTCCCAACAAAGAACCGATATTGTGTTTTAAATGACTTAGGAACGACAGAATCTATGAATGTAGCCCTAGTTAAGCTCATTTTACCTGGGGAAGAAAATCAACTCTCTATTAATATGGTGATTGGAGATATCCCAACCAATCTATTAGGGATGAATGCCCTCGTTGGGAGGCAGTGGGAGGACTCAGAGGGTCTCCTGTGGTCTTTTGGCACACCACGTTTTAACATCAGACTGCTCGAAGCCGCACCCTCCCTACCATTCAGCAAAGTAACTAATGTGAAACAATACCCCCTCCCCCTGGGTGCCAAAGAGGGCATCAAGCCAGTGATACAGGAGCTGCGAGAACAAGGAGTAATAGTTAATACTCATTCTCCTTTCAATTCTCCAGTGTGGCCAGTGTGAAAGCCTAATGGGAAGTGGAGGCTGACAATAGATTTTCGCAGGCTAGATGCCAACACAGACCCTCTCACAGCAGCTCTCCCAAATCTAGCAGAATTGATAACACTAATTCAAGAAAAAGCTCATTCAATTATGGCAACTATAGATGTCAAAGACATGTTTTTTATGATACCTTTACAGCCAGAAGATATGGACCGTTTTGCTTTCACATGGGAAGGACAGCAATACACTTTCACTAGGCTTCCCCAAGGGTACAAACATTCCCCCACCCTGGCTCATCACGCTTTAGCCCAAGAGTTAGACAAAATACCCAAAGCTGACAATGTGACTGTTTATCAATACATTGATGATATCCTTGTGGGAGGAGATGAAATAGAAGAAGTGAGAGATACCCAACAGAAAATAATCTCCCACTTAGAAAGCCTTGATTTGCAAATTCCCTCAGAAAAAATCCAAAATCCTTCACATGAAGTGAAATTTTTGGGAATTTGGTGGAAAGGAGGTATGACATGTATCCCACCTGATACCCTAACCTCTTTAGATCAGATTAAAATGTCTGAATCCAAAAAAGATCTGCAACATGCTTTAGGATTATTAGTGTTCTGGAGAAAACACATCCCAGATTTTTCCATAATTGCCCAACCTCTTTATAACTTGTTAAGAAAAGGGATAAAATGGGAATGGACTGCTTCTCAAGAAGAAGCATTGCAATTGTTGATTTTTGAAGCAACAGCTCACCAAGCCCTGGGCCCTATTCACCCTACAGATCCTTTCCAGGTGGAATGGGGATTTGCCTCCTCAGGGTTGTCAGTACACATATGGCAGCGGGGTCCTGAGGGTCCGACGAGGCCTGTAGGTTTTTACTCTCGTGGCTTTAAAGATGCTGAAAAAAGGTACACTACATGGGAGAAAGGATTGTTTGTGGTTAGCTTAGCTCTCATAGAAGTGGAGAAGATTGCACGACAACAACCAATTGTTTTGAGAGTCCCTTTCAAAGTTATTAAGGCAGTCTCTACTGGGACCCCCCCACCTGACGGGGTGGCCCAGAGGGCCTCAGTAAGGAAGTGGTATGCTCAGATTGAACATTATTGTAGCATCTTCTCAGTAACTGAAGGAGCTGTAAAAAATCTGGCAATCCAAGAGACCGAAAACTTGAGTAGCAGCCAGGACAAACCTGCCTCAGCCATCAAAGTAGCCCCTCCTTTTTCCCCCGAACAGTCAGCAAATTCTTGGTTTACAGATGCTTCTGCCAAGCGAGAAGGAAAGGTGTGGAAGTACAAGGCTGTAGCCCTCCACACTTCCTCAGGTGAACGAATTATCACAGAGGGGGAAGGCAGCACGCAAGTTGGCGAGCTGATAGCTGTTTGGAGTGTTTTCCAACATGAGGCACAGAATACTTCTCCTGTCTGTATCTACACCGATTCCTATGCTGTGTTTAAGGGATGTACTGAGTGGCTTCCTTTTTGGCAGCAAAATGACTGGGAAGTTAACAGAATCCCAGTATGGCAAAAGGAAAAGTGACAAGAAATTCTAAATATTGCAAGTCAAGGGAATTTTGCCGTGGGGTGGGTAGCCTCTCACCAGACAGATGGAAATGCAGCAGGAGAGTGGAACAATAGAGCTGATGAATTAGCAAGACTAAGTCCTTTGAAAAAGGACCAGATTACAGAGGACTGGGAGCACTTATTAGAATGGTTGCATGTAAAAAGACAACACACAGGTGCAAAAGATTTGTACAAAGAAGCCCTTGCTCGTGGTTGGCCTGTTACCAGAGAAATGTGTAAAACATGCATATCAGCCTGTGAACAATGCCGCAGACGACTGGAAAGACACCCTTTAGAAGATGACCCTCTGCATTTAAGAAAGGGTAAAGGCTTATGGGATGCGTGGCAGGTAGATTATATTGGCCCCTTTAAAAAGTCAGGAGGTAAACACTTTGTACTGGTAGGAGTAGAGATAATATCTGGGTTAGTCCAGGCCAATGCCTTTAAAAGAGCTACAGGAGATAACACTGTCAAAGCATTGCAGGGATGGTTTGGAACTTTCCCAAAACCACAAGAAATTCAATCTGATAATGGGTCTCACTTTACTGCCAAAGTTGTACAGGACTGGGCAAAAAGTGAAGGGATTAAATGGACTTTTCACACCCCTTACTACCCTCAAGCTAACGGCATTGTAGAAAGGACCAATGGTCTCCTGAAACGACTTCTGAAACCACAGGAGGGAAATTGGGATGTTCGGCTATGGGAAGCTGTGAAAGGTGTGAATGATAGATGGGGGGGAAACGGGTGTCCTAAAATCACTGCCTTTTGCCCAACAGCTCCAAGTATAATTCCTTCATTACAGGGACCTAATGATCCTAAGAATCCTGCACACTACCCTGGACAACCTGTTTTGGTAGACCTCCCTACTGTAGGAGAAGTACCACTAGTGCTGAAAAGCCCTCTAAATAAATATGCATGGGTAGCCTCTGATGCCCTAGGGAGAGAGCATCGGATACATACACGCTGGATAATTCCATCATTCTAATTTTTCTGCCTTTAGTGGCAGACTCTGTTTGTGTTTACTTTTCACAGAAGAACTCCGAGGGACATAAAAGACCACGTAAACCATGATAAAACTGGTGATACTTTTCTGCATCCTACCACAACACCATGGCCAAAAAGCAGCTGAGTGGCCATGGTCTGGTAGTACCATTAGGTACACCAGTGCTCTAGGATCCCATCCCAGAGATCGTCGCCCAAACCCAGACACTGTAGTACTGCACGACTCTAAGGTATACCATTCAAATGAATGGGGATGGGACTCAAAAGATTGGACTACAACCCTAAATGGAACAATTGGTGAGAAAATTGAGGTAAGATGCAGAAAAGTAGAAGGATCTTTCTCCGGGAAAGCTTCCACCATTACAATCACCGGGAATTTTCTAAAACCAGATGGGATAAGTGACCTGCACCCCAACATTACGGCCGAACTCTGACCTACAACAGAGTGGGCGTGTAATACACAAACCCTCTTCATCCTGTGTTGTCGTCAGAAGAATGTCGGTAACTACACCCTAGACCCCAGTACCAACAATGTCCAAATCACGAAGCTTTGCAAAAATGAACCAACTGACTGCTGGTATAACTTTACTCTAACTAAATCAGCCTATGTAACATGCAATTGGCAAAATAACCAGACAGATCAGCCAGGTTTGAAAGGTTTAACTTATAAATTCAAAATAAATGCTGTAGCAAAGCCCATACTAAGTGTAGTAATTACGTACCATGGTATAAGTACCTCCCTCGTACTAGATGACAAGAATAACGTTTTTCCTCCCTTTATGGTAACCCAAGGTGATGATGTTTCAATACGATGTAGATTAATTGGTAGATTTTTTACTAAACCTGTACACAGTTATAGCATTAGACCTCATGACCGCGTTTTGTTTTGTGAAATTGAAAACCAAGATTGTTGGCTAAACTTAACTGCTGTGCAATTTTCCCATAAAGTCATGTGTGGTAAAAACGATACAAAACACTGGGGAAAACTCAATGTCGATGTTGTAATACCTACCACCCAACCACCGGTTATGCTGAGCCCAAGAATTTTTAAAATTGGACCATATACAATCAGGAAAACAGGCCAACAACAAATACTGTTCAATCCAGCATGGTCTCTTAAACAAGTCAAATTGCTCACGCAAAACAATGTCTCAGAAGTTCAGCCAGCTTGTTCACCTTTTCTGCAAACTTCCTTCGAGGGGTGGACAACCTGGTTGCGAAAGCGAAACCCTTCTAAGAAACGAGCGCAAAGAGACATAACCGGTGTCATGGGAACAGGATTGGGAATCTTAAATAGTATTGATTCAGAAGTACTAATGAATAAATTAATTGCCACAACTACAGATTTGACTAAAATACAACAACCACTGCAGTCATCCCTATTAGCCTTGGGAAGCCATCAGTGGTTGTTATCAAACATATTACCAAATTGGGAAAAGGTAAATGTGAATGACCACAAATTAATAATTGATGCACTCGATGCTACACAAAACAACATTTCTTTGGCTCTCAGCTGCATCCAGGCTCAATTATGGATGCAGTCAGTTGCTGCCTCAATTATAAGAGAAGGCGAAGAAGGCACTTTTCCTACTGAAATTCGGAAAATAATCTGGGACAGTGCCACTGATTTTGAAAGAGAATTCCAATCCTGGTGGAACTTAGTAAATTTTACCTACGATCCCATCACAAACACAGACACAGCCTTTGTACTGACCATACGTAATGCTTCAGTGCATTTGATATTCCCTGTCATTGCATTAGGGCTGAACCATGATGGAGCTGTTCTCTATCCTTTCGAGCATAGAGAATGGGCCCGTCAAATTGGTGAGAAGTGGCAAACCGTTAATTTAGAAACTTGTATTGTCCAAGAACAACAAGGGTTCATCTGTGAAAGTAATGCAATTAGAGCTCAAGACATTTGTTTAGATACAGACCAAAATATCTGTCATTTTGAAATTCATCCTAACAAGATTCCTGAAACAGTGCTTGTCTATATAGGTAATGGATGTGCATGCTTAAGAACTGCTTGTGATAAAGTATTTGTAGAAAATTTAGTAGTAGATACAAAAAATCATTCAAATTTTTGTGTTTGTAACTTTACTAAAATCATAGGATGTGATTTCTCTTATTTAGCCCCAGTTACTTCTTATCATCTTTTACAGTCCAATTACACATTGATCCACCAATTATTGCCTACCCCCATTGGGATGAACCTTACTTTGGTAAAGCAATTGTTGCTTCACCAAGATTTAATTGAAATTTTGGAAAAGATCAAGAAAAATGGACAGAAAACCTTAGTAACTGTTCATCACAATGTGAAAGAAATACATCGTGTTCTAGAAAGGGTAAAGAAAGATGTTGAACACAGGTGGTGGGATACTCTTTTTGGGTGGTCACCAACTGCTACAGGTGTCCTGAAAAAATTGTGTCATCCCATCATTGTTCTCTTGATTTTGGTTTTGATTGGTTTTGCTTTATCAGCAGTCTTATACATCATGAATTGGAGAATGATGAAACAGTTAACACAGCTGACATCTAAAATAGATGTCCATAATTTAGCCAATACCCCATCCACTGTAGACACACCCAAGGTTATTGACGTGAGACAAACTACACGAGTATTAAAATAAGATGTGATAAGAAATTAGAGGTATTTTGATTAAAAATTATATGTGTATTCTGATTTAAAATTATTCATTTCCTTCTCTTTTGTTTCCTTCTTTTTCTTTTCTTCTCTTTCCCTTCCTCTTTTATGTTCTCTACCCCTTTTCCGGGATATGCTACCAACATTGACGAGTCCTGAAGACTTCACAACGACACTGCAAAATCGTGCAGATAGAGCTCTCCTGACGACAATCGTGAGTCACGGGGTGGTGTAAGAGACGGTCCAAAGATCCCTCATCTGCCTCACGATCATCGCCGAGAACAGAGACTGAGCACAGGAGTCCTGGCCTGGCTGAGGTGGGATGTCTGCCGAGTGTTGCCTACGGGTGTGCCCACTGGGAACTGGTATGCATTCCTGAGGAAAATTAGTGCAGGTAACAATGGACTGCGCCGTTCTTGCTGCCCAGGCGGGAAGGACTGCGCTGAAGCGGAAAGGAACGACCTGTCCTGCACACCTGTCCTGCACACCGGTCTTGTGCGTCTGTCCTGTACCTGTTTCCCAAAGCAACGGACTCCACAACAATGGCTGTAAATTTCCCAACCTCTTGGCCAGTTGCCCCTCGCTTCTGAAAAGGACTATAAAGGGACTTTCTGAAATAACCAAGTCGGAGAGATCTCCCCCACGGAAAGAAGACGAATCTATTGGCAGAAGACCACGAGGACTTCGTCTCATCCGTTGGTAGCTATTGCCCCCCCCCCCCCCCCCCCCCCTTTTTCTTCCTCCCTACTTTGTGTTTCTCTCTCTCTCTCTCTCCTTTTCTCTCTTCTATTGCATTACTGTGTTGTGGGCACTTAATAAAGGTGCACTGTTTTGATTTAAACTGAAATTTCTTGTGTCCTTTTTACACTCTGAGATCTATAAACGAACCATCACGACCCCCGCTTGCATTAGCGGATCGTGACACTACAGCCAGGACAAGCCCGCACTATGCCTTTCGCTTCTGACAGCGGAATCTTAAACTGTCTCTGAAGAGATTTTGCGTTTTGATGGAACAAATCATGGCTACATATGGCCTGCTCAAAAGTGTTCGCCGGCAGGAGATGCACTATGGGGGCACAGGTCACTGCCTCGTCTGCACGGGCATTGCCCTCTCCCAGCCCTATGTTCCACTGGTCGCTTCGAACCTGCAGGATACAGTAGGGGTGTGTCCGTTGTTGCAGGGTGTGCCGCAATGTAATGAGCAGTCTGCCCAGATGTTCGTTGCTGGTACGCCGGATTTCTGCATCATGGATCCATTGGGCTACTCCAATGATATATAGGGAATCGCTGACTACATTCACCGGTTCCTTCGACCACTGTTGTAAGGCCCATATGATGGCGCGCAGTTCGAGTGTTTGCAAGCTGTCGGACGGTTCTCCCGCTATGATATGAGTCTTCCAGTGGTCATTCTCTTTCCACGCACAGGCGGCCCGCTTCGTCTTCCTCCCCGCATCCGTGAACACTGTGTGCCCTAGTACTGGCCATTCTACATTCAGCGGGCAGTCCAGCCACTCATAGAGCCCCAGCAACTGCACCAGCCTTCCCTGTGGGCGCTTGTTATGGACCACGCCGGTGAATCTGAGCAGAGCTTCTTGCAGTGCCTCCGCATGGCGTAGCATCCACTCCAAGTCCCCTGTTCGGACCGGTATACCGATGTCCTCTGCCTCCCTGCCGTCCAACTCCACCACTCGGTCGTGACTCTTTCGGATTAAAAACACCACAATCTCTTCCCTGGACTGCAGTCTGAAGCGTGGCTGAGTTGGCGGGAAGATCCATTTGAGAATCTGGATGTCCTCCCCCTTTATCTTTTGCCATTGGTGAATGATGGCATGTGAACCTGCTGCACTGATCAGGGTGATAAAGATGGCAAGTAGGACTCCTTCTTCTCTGTGTGATACCCATGCGTGCTGCAGCTTATCTATGACCTTGGAAAGAGCTGCTGTTTGGTCCGGGGAGCATTCTCGAGGCTTGGCAGCATTCGTCCCATGTACCCATGGCAGGAAGGGGGCGAGGTCGGCGTTCATGATTCCCGCGACCCCGCGGACCCATTGCAGATCTCCTAACAGCCATTGCACATCATGGAGCGTGGAGATTTCTGTGTGCAGCTCGATCTTTTGGGGTCTAATTTGCGAGTCTGATATGAGCCAGGCCAGGTACTTCCATGGTGCAGTCTGCTGGATCTTCTGGGGGGCGATCTCTAATCCAATCTCATGCAGGTGTTCTCTGACCCATTGCATCTCTTGGTCTGAGAACTCTGTGGCAGTAGCTATCAGGATGTCATCCATGTAATGGTAGATGAGTACTTCTGCGTAGCGTCGTCAAATCGGGCATAGCGCCCAGTCAACATATAGCTGACACAGTGTGGGGGAATTTTTCATTCCCTGGGGTAGGACAACCCACTAGTAGTGCTTAGCAGGCTCACTGCGATTCTTTGTGGGCACTGTAAAGGCAAAATGTTCTGTGTCCTTTGGATGCAGTGGGATTGTAAAAAAGCAGTCGTTTAAGTCAATTACAGTGATTTGCCATCCCTCTGGAATCATTGTAGAAGCCGGTAGCCCAGGTTGCAGTGCCCCCATAGCTTGCATGAGCGCATTCACTTGGCGAAGGCCATGAAGGAGGCGCCATTTTCCTGACTTCTTTGGGATTACAAAGATGGGGGTGTTCCATGGGCTGACTGAAGGCTTGATGTGTCCTGCCGCTAGCTGTTCTGCAACAAGTTGTTCTACTATCTCCAGCCTTTTGTCTGTTACCGGCCACTGCTCGACCCAAACAGGGTCATCTGTTAACCAGGTGAGAGCCTGTATGGGCGGCTGATCGGCAGCGGCCATCAGCATAAATGCTGGTCTGTGGTGAGCACAAGGCCTAGCTGCGCGAGGATGTCACGTCAGATCAGGCCTTGCAGGGTCTGAGGCAGCTTCATAGCATAGGGGCTACACACAATGGATTGATTGTCTTCAAATTCTAGGTTAATTGGGGTTGCACTTACTTGGGGGATTTGTGTTCCTCCCACCCCTACCAGAGTGGCTGCTGGTTTTTCCAGTCTCCAACCAGGTGGCCATACCGCCTGGTTGATTATGGTAACGTCAGCACCTGTGTCGAAAAGCAGCTGCATGTTGATGGCTTCTGCCCCCTTTAGCAGGATCACTTGCCGCTGAGGTCTCTGGGCCAAGTTCAATGACAAAACACGTCGAACCCAGAGGACCCAAAACCATGGTCTCCGCGGACATTGTTGTTGCTGGTCCCCCCGTTGGTCATTAGGGGAATGGGGATGATTTGGGCCATGCGACTGCCCTGCGGGATAATCACGGGTGGTTGCAGCGCATAGGCCATGATCTTAATTTCACCAGTGTAGTCAGCGTCGATGACTCCAGGGAGAACCACTACTCCCTGCCAGCTGGTTGATGACTGCCCCACGAGTAGGCCACCCAAACGAGGGCCATCTGATGACAGGGGGCCCTTGGCTGTGGTTGGGATCAGGGTGACCTGGCGGTCTGTCAGTGTGACTTCTATTGAGGTTGCCACGCCCACTCCGAGGCTCCCTCGGGTGGCTGGCTGGTTCTGGTGAAGGAAACCACCGGGGTTGCACTCGACTCGTGGCTCTTTGGGGCACTCATTTGTGTCCTGGCATGAGACCCCACCGTGCTGCGCTGGCTGTTTCCCGCATGATGGCCTGCTATGGTGGCATGGGTGTCGGAATTGCAGTTGTGGCACCACACCGGTTCCTGGCAAGTGCGCCTCAGGTGCCCCTCTTCACTGCATCGGAAACAGGTTACTCTGCCCGTCTGGGGACCAGGAGGTGGGCCAGCAGCCTTCGCCCCCTTTTTTCTTTGCGCCCCTCTGGTCAGTGCTGAGGCGATGACTTGTCCCTGTTGTTGCAGGACATTCTGCAGTGTTGCAGTAAAAGCAGCTGTTTGAGATGACTGTTCTGCACGGGTAGCATGCACGAGCATCTCGTCTACTCCTGCTCCCTGGGGCAGCATAGCAAGAATTGTCTTAGTTTGCCTATTAGCATTTTCAAATGCAAGTGTTCAGAGCATTTACTCTTGGAGCTCTTCAGAGAACTCAGTTGCATCCTTTAAGGCTGCTGACAAACGGTCGATGAACTGACCGTATGGTTCTGACAGCCCCTGTCGGACTGCTGCATATGGGGGAGACTACTTCTTTTCAGGTACTGACAACAAGGCTTTGTGGGCAAGAGTCTGTGACAACTGATGAATGACTATGGGCAGGGTCAGTTGCGTCACTGTCGCTCCGTAAGCCCCGCTCCCAGTTAGCATGTCAGCTTGGAGTGCATACAGTGGGTTTTGTATGTCACCTTGGTGTTTGCTAGCTTCTTCTTGTGCTAGCCGCTTCCACGTTCGCTCCCAGAGCAGGAACTGTGATGGGGTTAATAACAACTGTGCGATGCTGATGCAATCATCAGGACACAGGACATGTGCTGTAAAGATAAACTGCAGGATGCTCCGTGTAGCTTCAGACCATAGACCATGCATGGCGACTGTTTGCTTTGCTTGCTGCAAGAGCTTCCAGTCATGGGGTTCCCACTTTGCAGTGTCCCCTTGTATCTGTACAGGGCAAGCGAGGGCATCCACTGCTTGCCAATCACCCTCAATGATTGCATCACGGATAACTCCATTCCATCTCCTTCGCAATGGGTCAGTCCTCTCCGTCGGGGCTGATGGAAATGATGGCTGCACCTCCCCTTGCAGGCAGGGAAGGGCTGTAGGCACTGTGCCCAATTCTCCTGACGTGAACGTAGGAGCTCTGGGTGCTAACTTGACCGGTGGGGCCACGGGACGCCACGGTGCTGATGGTGTAATATCACAGGCTTTGGACTCCAGCGCGTCCTGCCGTGTAGATAAGTCAGCAAGCCTTTTGATTACTTCTTGCATCATCTCTTGGTGGTTCTCCTCCTCTTGCGGCTGACCCCCGGCTGTTCTGGCTGGCTCTGGCTCTGCAGGCGATGAAACCGCAGAGGCTACTTCGCCGTCAGACGTTGCTCTGCTGTCCGGCGGAGGGGGTTGTGCTCTGCCGCTTTCGGCCGGGCATTAGGACCGCTCGTTTCCGCTGCCACTTTCGGCTGGGCACTAAGACCACTCGTTTCTCCTTCGCCCGCCTGCGCCCCGCCCCCTGAGTCGGGTGGCTCTGCTTCCACCTTTGCAGCCATTTCTCCCTCAGACGTCGGAAGGGTAACTTCCTTCCCCGTCGAGTCCAGCAACTCCCGCAGCGAGCGGACAGATACTGCTGTGCCCTTAATCGGTCTACTTGCGGCCAGCCCGAAGAACCGTGCAACCCTGGACTCCGCCCTGGTCCCTGGCCGCCGCTTTGTAAGACCCCCATCTGTTCCCTTCCCGGAGCCACCACACCCCAAAGCCTCAATGGCCGCCACGGCCACTGTCCTTTCGGCTTTCATCTCTGCGAGAGTGTTAGTTATGGCTCTCCAAGTTAAGCCGAGAGCTTTAGCTCCTTTAGCTTCCTTTCCACCCTCAATCGTGGACAGCCACAATTCGTTCCCTATTACCGCAGGCCTGGTTCCTACAGTATATCACCATGTCCCGCAGCCATAGGGAGGAGGAGGAGAGAAGATCCAGCAGGCAGGAATTGTGCAGCAAGATTGATTTATTTAATTATTTTACAAACTCTTTTATAGACTTTTTTCTTCATAGTCTAATTGGACAAAGGATCAGCCATCCCTTGGGGGTGATTGGCTAAAATCCTAAAACATCCATTGTCAAAATATTTTTCTACTATACCGTAAACAAGACTTTTCAAGGTTGCAGGTGGCTTGGTTGTTTAGATTCCCTGCTACCTCTTCTGTGAGAGAGAAAAATCTCTCACAGACTTAGAAAATAGCAAGAAAATCCTTGCTAGCAGCATTTTTGTATCTACAGTTCCCTACTTCCCACCACGCTTCGGTCGAAAACAAAAGCAAAGTGTAACTCAATAATCCATGTTCCCGGGCCCACGTAACGAGGGCATTCAGATCTCGGTCTTTCATAATCTCACCTCTCTTAGAGAGGATACTAGCTAGGACTCAAGTCCCCGCCTCATAATCCATAGCTTCTTTCCTGCAGGTACTTGCTTAGCCATGCGAAATTGCGGTCTCCGGCCACTCAGCTTTGAGGTTTAGCCTCCGGCTTTACTCGGCTTTGGGGCTTATCCTCTGGCCTTCTATTCGGCTTTGAGACCGGGCCCCCGGCTTTACTCGGCTTTGGGGCCACCCGCTCTGATTTCCCCAGGATCCAGCACCGATAATACGATGATTCGGAGTCTTACCGCCTTTAAGCTAACCTGCATGTAGCAAAACTCACTCGGGTCCCTGCCATTCGGGTGCCAGGTATAGTGGGGGGGTGTCCCGGGTGCAGGGGAACCAGCCAGAGACACGACACAAACACCAATATGATTTGAGCATTGTGCTCCCCTTTATTGTTTACTTACACCAAGTTATACTTTGCAAAGTTCATGCCCCTTTCCCATGAGAAAGCCTCTAAGCAGCAGGGGAGCTGACTAGTGTATACTTTTTCCCAAGGCTGTTCAAGGCTGCTGGCTATCAGGTGCCTTGCAAGCCTATCTTCAGCCTGAGGCCCCGTCAGAGGTACTTCTGCAACAACCCTGGGGTGCCCAAGCTCTCCTGGGGTATCATATGCCCCCGTTCCACAAGGAATTCCTCTACAGTAGACAGGACCATTATTGGTTTTCACAGAAGAAGGTACGCCCAAGATCGCAAAAGCCAGTTTTCAATGGGCAATGACATCGCGGCCTTTCTCCCCAGCATGAGCAGAAGCCCACACAGCTGAGGAGAAAGTGTCAATAGACACATGCACATACTTAAACCGGCCAAATTCAGGGATATGTGTTACATCCGTTTGCCAAAGCTGCAAGGCTTTAAGGCCTCTGGGGTTTACCCCTGATGGCAGAGGTGCAGCAAGTCCGTGACAGTCAGCACAAGCACTGACAATGTCCCGAGCCTCAGTTGGTGTCAAATGAAACTGCTTCTGCAGGGTATGTGCACTTTGATGGAAAAAACCGTGCGATGCCTTGGCTTGTGCAATTTTGTCAGGCTGAGGCGCTACCCAGGCAGGGTTAGCTAGCATGTCAGCCCTGGCATTACCTTCTGTTATGAAACCTGGCAAATTGGTGTGACTTCAAATATGCAGAATGTAATATGGATGCACTCGAGCCTGAATTGCAGACCACAAAGTTTTCAATAATGAAAACAGAGCAGCATTATTGACTTCTTTCAAGAGTGAACAATCTAAGTGTTGGGTTATATCTGCGACATAAGCAGAATCAGTTACCAAATTCAAAGGTACCTGAGAGAACCGCTGAAAAGCCATGGCAACAGCCCTCAGTTCAACCAGCTGGGCTGAGCCTGACTTGTGGCCTTCCAGCACCTGCCACTCAGATTCCTCCTTCCAGGTAACAATGGCCTTCCCCGTTTTTCTGAACCCATTGGTGAAGACGGTGAGTCCTTGCACTGACACCCAACTATTTTTTGGCCGCAAGGTGAAGCTTGTCGATTTTGCCATTTGCAGTAATTTATGGCTGGGCAGATGATAAGCAATCTGCCCCGAAAAGTTTTGCAGCACACTTTGCAAAGGAGTCCTGTTATTAAGGTTCCACTCAAAGCATTCCTGCTGTACTGGAAGAACAATTGTTGCAGGATCTGCTGCCATTCATTGCAAACACCGTTGGCGGCATTTGATTATCAAACAAGAGATCAATTCAAACCACGTGGGTGCTGTCATTTTTGGCTGATGAGGCAAAAAGACCCATTCCAGGATATGCAAAGGGTCGGGCCATTGTTTATTCCATTGGCCAATGATACTTGTAGGATGAAAATCTGAAGTGGTAATGAAAACAGTGATATCGATGGAGGGATCCACTCGATAAACCTGACGAACAGAAACAGCCTGTTGAACCTCCTCCAGCGCTCGTCGCACTTCAGGAGTCAATTTCCGAGGTGAATTCAACTTGGGGTCCCCCTTTAAAATATTAAAAAGCAGGGAAAGTTGTGTCATGGTTAGCCCTAAGTAAGGACGCAACCAATTAATGATACCCAGCAATTTCTGAGCATCATTCAGGGTCTTAATAGAATCCGAGAATTGCACCTCTTGGTGTTGTATAGTTTGATCCAAAATTTTGACTCCTAAATATTTCCAAGGAGGATGCTGTTGAACTTTCTCCAGAGCCACTTGCAATTCATAAGAATGCATAGCAGTGAGCAGCAGAGGCTGTATTCTCAGCAGCTCATCCTGAGTGGATGCTGCCACCAGGATATCATCCATATAATGGTAGCAGCATGCCTCAGGAAACTGCTCACGGACTCCAGACAAAGCTTGAGTGACATACCATTGGCAGATAGTCGGGCTGTTCTTCATGCCCTGAGGTAGAACCTTCCATTGATATCTCTTCTCAGGTTCGGCATTGTTAACTGCAGGCACAGTAAAAGCAAATTTTGGCTTGTCATCAGGATGTAAAGGAATTGTGAAAAAGCAATCCTTCAAATCAATGATCAGGATTTCCCACCCTGTTGGGATCATGGTGGGTGAGGGCATACCAGGCTGCAATGACCCCATACCTTCCATCACTGCATTGACTTTTTGGAGATCCTGCAACAGTCTCCACTTCCCTGATTTTTTCTTAATGACAAAAACAGGAGTGTTCCAGGGACTAGTAGAAGGCTCAATGTGTCCCTGTTGTAATTGTTCCTGAACCAACTTATGAAGGGCGACTAATTTCTCTTTTGGTAGGGGCCACTGGGATTCCCAGATGGGTTTGTTTATTAGCCACTGCAAAGGCAGCGTAGGATACTGTGCGCCCTTCAGCACAGTGACCCCCTTAAAAAATGTGTCCCGATCCATACCCCCCAGGCTGCCAATACATCCCACCCCCAGAGTTTAGCAAAGCTGCAGTGACATAGGGCCGAACTGTAGCTGTTTGTCCCTCTGCATTTTTTACCACTACAGGTCGATCGCTTAAATAACTCTGTGTGGTTTCTCCCAACCCTGCGATGGCTGACCCCACAGGGGCTAAAGGCCATGTAGGAGGCCATGCAGAGGAGATGATTTTCATGTCAGCGCCCGTGTCGATCAAACCTCAGAGCTGGATCTGGAGCGGATGGGCATTTGGCAGGATTAGGGTACATGTCATCTGTGGCTTTTGGCTAGAGATGTCTGCAGTCCAGAAGATCTGCGGAAGTCCCGTAGATCCAAAGCTGCCATCTCTGTGACTTCGTTCTGTCCTGGGAACACATGACTTAAAAGGCACAAGTTGAGCAATGTGAGTCTTTTCAGGGATAGTGACGGGGGGGTGGGTGTGGAAACCATAGCACAAATCTGACCTGTAGAGTCAGCATCAATGACTCCTGGGTGTACAAAGATCCCTTGAAGGGTGACACTTGATCTTCCCAGAAGCAGTGCACTGAATCCCTGACCTAAGGTCCAAATGCATCCAAGGGAACCTTATAAACACGACAGGATTCTAAGACTACTGTTGCTGCGGTGTGCACATCCACTCCGGCTGATCCCTGGGTGCTGCCTCTAAGCTGGCTGAGTAGGCCTGTGTCGGTGCCATGCCCTGGGGAAGTATTTGTGTCTGAGCGCAATTCCCCCTTGTGCTCCTGTTCATGTTTCCTGAGCGTATCAAAAGCCGACTGTTAGCATGGTACATAGATTCACAGTATTTTGCAGAATGACCTGGCCTATCGCATTTCTCGCAGTGGGAACTTCCCTTGTTCTCTTTCCACTTCTGTCTAGCCTATTTCTGCTTGCTCTTAACCTTAGGCTTCCTTTGTCCACTATCAGAATTTACTTGAATAGGCCGCAGAACTGCAGCCAAAGCAGATTTATGATCCCCAGACCCCACCTTAGAGCAGGCTTCAACCATCTCTATTAGTGTAGGGTCCCCTGGCAAAGCATCTATGATCTTTCTACACTCATTATTGGCATTCTCTCTTGCTAATTGTTTGCACAACATCTGCCTTAACATATCATCTTCGACCTGCTTCTCGAGGGCCACAGCAATTTTTTTCATGAATGATAAAAATTGCTCTTTCTGCCCCTGAGATATTTTCACATATCGTGTTTTAGGAGCAGCCATGTCTATGCTTTTTAATAGAGCTCCCATACCAATCCTTTGAGCCTATTCAAGGACCTGAGGATGCCAGGTAGCTTGGAGATTGGGATTAGAAAAAAAATTAGTTCCCATAAGAGCATCTACTAGAACTACATGTCTGGGATCAGTTGGAGTCAACTGCACATTCTGAGCTGCAGCTTTTTCAGCCATCCTACTCCAATTGCTCTCAAAAACTGTAAATTGCACAGGTTGAAATATCACCTGACCTAAATGCTTAATATCAAACGGTGACAGCAGATCAGTACCCAACACACTAATAACCTGCATGACTTCACGAGAACCGAGCCCATATTGTGCCACTTTGGATTGTAAATCTTGGACCACCCTCCAAGCAATAACCTCATGCTTGTCAGGCTGACCCATGTTTGGAAGAGCCTTCTGCACAGGAAAGGCTTGGATAACCCCCTGTGAGGGTTCACTATCGCCTTGATCTACTGTTACACCTTCTTGAGGTACTGTAGTAACCTGCTGTAAGAGATGGTCCGAAGATCCCTCATCTGCCTCACGATCATCACCAAGGACAGAGACTGAACACAGGAGTCCTGGCCTGGCTGAGGTGGGATGTCTGCCAAGTGTTGCCTGCAGGTGTGCCCACTGGGAACTGGTATGCATTCCTGAGGAAATTAGTGCAGGTCACGGTGGACTGCGCCATTCTTGCTGCCCAGGCGGGAAGGACTGCGCTGGAGTGGTACCTGTTCTGCACACCTGTCCTGTACCCGTTTCCCAAAGCAATGGGCCTCATAACAATAGCTGTAGATTTCCCCACCTCTTGGCCAGTTGCCCCTCGCTTCTGAAAAGGACTATAAAGGGACTTTCTGAAATAACTGAGACGAGATCTCCCCACGGAAAGAAGACAAATCTATTGGCAGAAGACCACGAGGACTTCGTCTCATCCGTTGGTAGCTATTACCCCCTTTTCTTCCTCTCTACTCTTTTACTTTGTTTTCTTTATCTCTCTCTTTCTCTCCTCTATCTCCTTACTGTGTTGTGGGCATTTAATAAAGGTGCACTGTTCTGATTAAAACTGAAATCCCTTGTGTCCTTTTGCACTCTGAGATCTATAAACAAACCATCACGACCCTCACTTGTATTAGCAGATCGTGACATTAAACTGGCATCATGGACAGGATCTCTGACAGACAGAAGGGGTTGCAAGGTTGCGTGTAGTCTGTAATAGGGGAAGGACATTTCACTCCAGCCGCACCTAGCCTGACACCCTGAAAAGGGTGAGCGGTGTCTAGAAAGCAAGGGGGGTGACTCGAATTTCCCCCAAACTGCACATGCCTGGGTGAAAAGCGCCCCATACTCACTTGAGGGCTCTGTCCTCAGATTTTTCGCAAAAGATCTCTTAGTGTAAAAGGGGGAACTGTGTTTTTTGCTGTGTGTGTGTGAATTTGGACTGCTTGGTGTAGTGAAGAGACAACCATAAGTAACTTAAGGAGTACCTCCCAAGCAGATTTGGTCTCTTCACCCACCCAGGGAAGCGAAGGGAGACACAGTGAAGCTGTGTGTGTTGCAGTGTGTAATTAACTTTTACCTCCTTGTGGTGGTTTTGATCCCTTCATAAAATGACTGAAAACCCTAGTGCAAAATTTAAAGCTGCATTTTATGCTCTGCTAGCAAAACATAATGCCTGGCCCTCCCTGGGAGGGGAAGAATGGGCTCAAAATAACTGGCTTAATTTGGAGAATGTGACTGATAGAGTATGTTCTTTACAACATGAGACAAAATTTAAATTTGGCCGAGATAAAGCCATAATCTGCTCTGTTTTAGGAGCATGCCTTACAACAGCTATAGATCACCGCTTTAAGTGGTGTCGTAAAGAGAAAGCAATCATAGATTCCCTTCAAAACCAAGTGGAAATTTTACAGAAACAATTAGATGAAGAAAGGAATGAAAATCATTTGCTGCGTGCTGCTTTAAAAGAGGAATATTTTAAGAATTCAAAGAATGCTGACTCACCAAAAGAGACAGAGGAAAAGGAAACTCCTCACATTAACTAAATATACCCCCAGAAAGAACTAGTGCTAGTGAAAAATTGTGGAGAAAACTGCTGCACTTATATGAGACCTCTAATTAAAACAGAATATAATTATATCAATGATGAAGATTTTGAACTGCATATCACCACTAAACAAATACCATACACTGCTACTGAATTGGCTAAGTTAAAAAAGGAGTACAGGAGGCTCCCCCATGAATCTGAGATGGAATATGTCTTCCGAGTGTCTCTCACTGGAGGAGACCAAATTCTATTAACTGAACAGGAGACCAGTGGATACTGGGGACATGGAGTTTTCTTAACAGGAGACAAACGTAACACATGGTCCCTGACTCAGCGCACAGCTTTCTGGGCCGGGGGACTCAATCCTTTAGAAAGGGGAGACCCTTTAGCTATAGTTGGTACCCCTGAACAACTTCTAGAAAGCATCCACAAAGCTGCCTGCCTGCAAATGATCCATGAAAGGAAATTAACTCCTGGATATGAATCCCCCATGCAATTACCTGTGAAGACCAAACTGATGATCCCTTTAATTTGAGGCCTTCCAGAATCACTCAAACCTACAGCAATTGTCCTTCAAAAAACCATAGCGGCTGTAGGTCCCGTAGAGAGGCTAGATAGATTCCTTGGAAACCCGAGCGACCAAACTGCATCTACCGATCCTGGGTTTACTCTGTATTCAACCCCCTCTCAGCCGCCAGGTTCACAATCGAATTCACCTGCTGGTGATCACAAAGTTTGGACATGGAGTGAGGTTGCATAAGATCTGATTAATTACAGTAGAAAATATGGACCTATAAAAACCCCAGAGGAAAAATCAGAAAAAACAAAAGGTGTCAGGTACATTCGGGCTCCTCATAGCGAAAAGCCAGAGAATGTAAAACAGATCTTTAACCATCAGCATTGGTGGTTATTAGTTATCAAAAAGGGGGTCCCCAGAGATGTGATGGAGGGCTTACCCCTTGATAAAGTGAGTAAGGTAGTGTCTAACTGGCACTGCCGAAAACCCAATCTACCGACTCCATCAGTTCAACCCAGTGTACCCCTCCTCCCTCAGAATCTGGGCAGTGAGTCAAAGCAACTTCTTCCTCAAAACCAGGGAAACTAGACCCTCCGTCTCTTGTCAGTGGGCGAAGAGATGGAGCATGGGCATAACTGAGAATGCTCACTAAAAATAAAACAGGAGATATAATGATCATAGCTATTACAGGCCCTAAACGGCCACCTGTAACTTTTCTGATTGACACTGGGGCACAAATTTCTGTGTTGACAAAGAAAGATGCCCAGAGGTGTGGAATTGTTTCAACAAAAAACCGATGTTGTATTTTAAATGCCTTGGGAACGACAGAATCTATGAATGTGGCATTAGTCAAGCTCACTTTGCCTGGAGAGGAAAATCAACTCTCTATTAATATGGTGATTGTAGATATTCCAACCAATTTATTAGGAATGAATGCCCTTGCTGGGAGGCAGTGGGAGGACTCAGAGGGTCTCCTGTGGTCTTTTGGCTCACCACATTTTAACATCAGACTGCTCGAAGCTGCACCCTCCCTACCATTCAGCAAAGTAACTAATGCGAAACTGTACTAGTTTGAAAACAAACCAGTGAGAGGCACCAAGTCAGAATAACAATTTAATGGAAATTAAAGAAAAGGAACAGAAAGTAAAAGAAAACACTGACAGAGTCAAGATACAACCTGAGTCCCTATTAGGCAGGGTAGTGGTAGCAGTCTGGTGGAATGGTGGCTGCAGTCCTCTGAAGTGGTGATCCTGTAGTAGAAGGGGTCTGCTCTTCCTCAGAAAGTCCAGCGGTGGCTGTGTAGCTCCTGTCCTCTGGAAATCCAGTGGAGCCAGTGTCTTTCGTGCTCAGAGTCCCAGTTATATCCACGATGGGATGCTTGGTTCCTCCCTCTGGGTGGAGCATCTCACAATGGAGTAATGAGTCATGAGGCCAAGTGTTGATTAGGCTCGTTAACAGAAGATAGTCTGGAGGGAGTTATCTCTGAGTCATGCAGCGGGACAATGATGGGCCATTAACAGAAAGATAGTCTGGGGGGAGGAGGCAAGGAAACACTGCCCCACCTGATTTCAACAGCTCATGAGGATGGTAATAGAATACACCTCAACCCAGGACATTATCCACCCCTTATTCTATTACCATCTACATCATCTCAAATCAATACCTTCTTAAACTCTAAACACACATACATATATATATATATATATATATATATATATATATATATATACAATGAAACCCTACACACCATTCTCACCTAAGATTAGGTCTCCCTGTGGTACACAACGGGTTTCCCCATCTTTTTGCATTACCCACCAAGTGCAACCAGGTCCTTGAGCAAAGACAATCCCACGGATGGGTTTGCCTTTGCCTGAGGTAGGATTAATCCAAACAGTCTTTCCTAAAATACCTCTCAGGTGTACTGCAGGGACTCCATCTCCATTCACTGTGTGCAAGGGTTCAGACTCGGCAGGACCAGCTCGATTGATGGACCCTCGGGTATTGACCATCCAGGTAGCCTTCGCTAAGTTCACTTCCCAATTTTTGAAGGTCCCCCCACCAAGTGCCTTTAGGGTGGTTTTAAGTAGTCCATTGCAGCGTTCAACTTTTCCGGCAGCTGGTGCATGATAAGGAATGTGATATATCCATTCAATACCATGTTCTCTGGCCCAGGTTTTGATGAGGCTGTTCTTAAAATGAGTCCCGTTGTCTGATTCGATCCTGTCGGGGGTGCCATGTCTCCACAGGACTTGCTTTTCCAGGCCCAAGATGGTGTTCCGGGCTGTAGCATGAGGCACAGGGTAGGTCTCCAGCCATCCAGTGGTTGCTTCAACCATGGTCAACACGTAGCGCTTGCCTTGGCGGGTTTGGGGAAGGGTGATGTAATCAACTTGCCAGGCTTCCCCATACCTGTACTTTGACCATCGTCCACCGTACCACAGAGGCTTCACCCGCTTGGCCTGTTTGATTGCAGCACAGGTCTCACAACTGTGGATGACCTGTGAGATGCTGTCCATGGTAAGGTCCACCCCTCGGTCACGGGCCCATCGGTATGTTGCATCTCTGCCCTGATGACCAGAGGCATCATGGGCCCAACGAGCTAGGAATAATTCTCCCTTGTGCTGCCAGTCCAGATCCACCTGTGATACTTTCACCTTGGCAGCTCGGTCCACCTGCTCGTTGTTGCGATGTTCTTCATTAGCCCGACTCTTGGGTACGTGCGCATCCACGTGTCGAACCGTCACGGTCAGCTTCTCTACTCGGGCGGCGATGTCCTGCCAAATCTCAGCGGCCCAGATGGGTTTCCCTCTGCGCTGCCAGTTGGCTTTTCTCCAGCGAACCAGCCATCCCCACAGAGCATTAGCTACCATCCACGAGTCGGTGTAGAGATAGAGCCTCGGCCACTTCTCTCGTTCAGCAATATCCAAAGCCAGCTGGACGGCTTTAAGCTCTGCAACCTGACTCGATCCACCTTGTCCCTCGGTAGCTTGTGCAACTCGTCGTGTGGGGCTCCATACTGCATCTTTCCACTTCCTGTTAGTGCCTACAATTCGGCAGGAACCATCAGTGAAGAGGGCATAACGTCTTTCAGTCTCCGGTAGCTCATTATATGGTGGGGCTTCCTCAGCACGAGTCACTTGCTCTTCCTCTTCTTCAGAAGATAATCCAAAAGTCTCACCTTCAGGCCAGTTTGTTATAATTTCCAGAATCCCAGGGCGATTCGGGTTTCCAATACGGGCACGCTGTGTGATGAGAGCAATCCATTTGCTCCATGTGGTGTCGGTGGCGTGATGCGTGGAAGGAACCTTTCCCTTGAACATCCATCCCAGCACTGGTAGTCGGGGTGCCAGGAGGAGTTGTGCCTCTGTGCCGATTACCTCTGAGGCAGCTTGGACTCCTTCATAGGCGGCCAAGATTTCCTTCTCTGTGGGAGTGTAGTTGGCTTCAGATCCTCTGTAGCTTCGGCTCCAGAATCCCAGTGGTCGGCCCCGAGTCTCACCAGGCACCTTCTGCCAGAGGCTCCAGGACAGACCATGGCTCCCGGCTGCAGAGTAGAGCACGTTCTTCACCTCTGGTCCTGTCCTGACTGGGCCAAGGGCTACGGCATGAGCGATTTCCTGTTTGATCTGGGCTAAGGCTTGCTGCTGTTCAGGGCCCCAGTGGAAATCGTTCTTCTTGCGGGTAACCAGGTAGAGAGGGCTCACAATCTGGCTGTATTCAGGAATGTGCATTCTCCAAAAACCTATGGCGCCTAGGAAAGCTTGTGTTTCCTTCTTGCTGGTCGGTGGAGACATCGCAGTGATCTTGTTGACGACCTCGGTGGGAATCTGACGTCGTCCATCTTGCCACTTTACTCCCAGGAACTGGATCTCTTGGGCAGGTCCCTTGACTTTGCTCCTTTTGATGGCAAAGCCAGCTTCCAGGAGAATCTGGATGATTTTCTCTCCTTTCTCAAATACTTCCTTTGCTGTGTTTCCCCACACGATGATGTCGTCGATGTATTGCAGATGTTCTGGGGCCTCACCCTTTTCCAGTGCAGTCTGGATCAGTCCATGGCAAATGGTGGGACTGTGCTTCCACCCCTGGGGCAGTCAGTTCCAGGTGTATTGCACACCCCTCCAAGTGAAAGCAAACTGGGGCCTGCACTCTGCTGCCAAAGGAATGGAGAAGAAGGCGTTGGCAATGTCAGTAGTGGAGTACCACTTCACTGCTTTGGACTCCAGCTCGTACTGAAGTTCCAACATGTCCAGCACAGCAGCACTCAATGGTGGTGTGACTTCATTCAGGCCACGGTAATCCACCGTCAGTCTCCATTCTCCGTTGGACTTACGCACTGGCCATATAGGGCTGTGTAAAGGTGAATGGGCCTTGCTGACCACCCCTTGGCTCTCCAGTTTACGAATCATCTCATGGACGGGAACCACAGAGTCTCTGTCGGTGCGGTATTGCCGACGGTGTACTGTTGCTGTGGCGATTGGTACCTGTTGTTCTTCAACTCTTAGCAGTCCCACAGCAGACGGGTCATCTGAGAGGCCAGGCAATGAACTCAGTTGTCTGATATCTTCTGTCTCCACAGCAGCTATCCCAAAAGCCCAACTATGTCCTTTTGGGTCCTTGAAATATCCATTTCTGAGATAGTCTATGCCGAGAATGCATGGGGCCTCCGGGCCAGTCACGATGGGGTGTTTCTGCCACTCGTTCCCAGTTAAACTCACTTCAGCTTCCAGTACAGTCAGCTGCTGGGATCCTCCTGTCACCCCACAAATAGAAATGGGTTCTGCTCCCACATACCTTGATGGCATCAGAGTACATTGAGCACCTGTGTCAACCAAAGCCGTGTATTTTTGTGGGTCAGCTGTGCCAGGCCATCGGACCCACACAGTCCAAAAGACCCGATTATCCCTTTCCTCTACCTGGCTAGAGGCAGGGCCCCTCTATTCCTGGTTCTGGTGCATGTTGCTCCCTTCCGGTGAGTATGTTCCTGAGGTCCCTTCAAGAGGATCAGTCATACTTTCATTCTGGTATCGTCTGGAGTTCTGTGTGCGAGAGACCGGAGCAATGTTGACTCTAGATGCGCTTCTTGTGGTAGTTGTCCCTCTTTTTAGTTCACGTACCCCGGCTGCTAAGGAGGACGTGGGTTTTCCATGCCACTTACTCATGTCTTCTCCATGTTCCTGAAGGAAAAACCAGAGATTACCTCGCGGGGTGTATCCTCTCTCCCTGGTTGGGGGACGCCGGCTCCTAATGGCAGAGACTCTTGTTGGTTCTGGCGAGATCTGGTAAATCTCTTCCTTAAGTTCCTTTTTCAATTTCTGATGGCCTTCTTCAATCAAACTCCGGACTTGCTCAGCCAAAAGACTTGTTTCCACAGATGAGACATGGGTGCGAAACGGGGCTGTGACGGTGTCCTCGTAAATCCTCAGTTTGTTCACCAAGACGCCCACCCTGTCCTCGCCTTCCCTCCATTGCAGCGTTGCCAGGTAACGGGAGTATATCTCTGGTCCAAGGCATGCTAACCTCAACCACATCTGTGACGTGCACTGGACACCATCTGGGCTCTTAGGAAATCTCTCGTCTTCTGAGAAAATGATCTCCAGCACAGCCAATTCCCTCAGGCACCGGATACCTTGTTCCATTGTGCTCCATTTCCCTTGGTGCACCTGGAGGTCTTCTTTACAAAGGTACCTGTCCCTGACACTTGTAAGCAGTCGCCGCCAGAGGCTGAGAGTTTCTTGGGTTCTCCCGATCCCCTGGTCAATGACCACATCCCGGGACAGAGATCCCAGCTGCCTGGCCTCACTTCCGTCCAGAATGGTGTCATTGGCTGCAGCGTCCCAAATGCGGAGCAGCCAGGTCAGGATGGACTCATTCGTCTGGCGCGTGAATTCCCTCCGCAGGTCACGCAGCTCACCCAGGGATAGTGACCGAGTGATGATCTCTGGCTCTGCCTCTTCTGCTGGATGTGAAGGTCCTGCTGCATCCTCATCAGTCACTATGCGGACTGACTTGCTTTTTGATTTCTTCTTCTGCACGGGGGCAACTGCAATCGGTTTGGGCTGTTCTGGTTCAGTGGTGGTTTGCATGGGGACGCTGACAGTGCTTTTGGTTCCTTTCTCCTCTGAGTCAGTCTGCGTAGTCATGGACGCTGTTGTTTTGTTCTTGGTTCCTTTCTCCTCTGTGATAGTCTGTGTAGAGATGGACACTGTTGCTTTGCATTTGGCTCCTTTCTCCTCTGTGTCAGTCTGCGTAGAGATGGATGCGGTTGCTTTGCGTTTGGTTTCTTTCTCCTCTGTGACAGTCTGCGTAGAGATGGATGCGGTTGCTTTGCGTTTGGTTTCTTTCTCCTCTGTGACAGTCTGCGTAGAGATGGATGCGGTTGCTTTGCGTTTTCTTCCTCTCTCCTTTGTGACAGTCTGTGTAGAGATGGATGCGGTTGCTTTGCTTTTGGTTCCTTTCTGTGTGGCAGTCTGTGTAGACATGGTATTTGCTGCTTTGCTCCTTTTTACCTCCTCCTCAAGCAGACGTTGCACCACACTAAGTAGCGTTCTGTTTCTAAGCATGGTGTACACAATGCAGGCCATAGAGAAAAAAGAGAATAGAGCTGACAAGAAGATTATACCATCCTTAACATCCAGAGGGAACTCAATATTTTCAAAAACTGCTGTGCCTGGCCAGAAAGGCTGGAAGAAACCACTCTCTACTCCTCCCACCAGGGGCTGGGTGCGATTGTTGAAGAGATCCCAGACATAGGAGCCCAGAATGGGACAGCCAAACAAAATTGAGTATATATTCCGAATGGTATTAATCGCCTCGCAGGTTATTATGCTATAGACATAATAAACCAATAAAGCAATTCTCATACCAGTCCCTGGTTTTAACAGGAGTAACACAACAGGTAGGTAGTTCCCCATGTGAGGAAAAATATAGAGAGCAAGATACAGAACCCATGCAGACAAGCTGAGCACCATGGTGAATAGGTTTCTGTTAATACAAGATTGTAATTCTGACTTTCTCTCAGAGCAGGCCCCACTTTGGGCGCCAAATTATGTACTAGTTTGAAAACAAACCAGTGGGAGGCACCAAGTCAGAATAACAATTTAATGGAAATTAAAGAAAAGGAACAGAAAGTAAAAGAAAACACTGACAGAGTCAAGATACAACCTGAGTCCCTATTAGGCAGGGTAGTGGTAGCAGTCTGGTGGAATGGTGGCTGCAGTCCTCTGAAGTGGTGATCCTGTAGTAGAAGGGGTCTGCTCTTCCTCAGAAAGTCCAGCGGTGGCTGTGTAGCTCCTGTCCTCTGGAGCCAGTGTCTTTCGTGCTCAGAGTCCCAGTTATATCCACGATGGGATGCTTGGTTCCTCCCTCTGGGTGGAGCATCTCACAATGGAGTAATGAGTCATGAGGCCAAGTGTTGATTAGGCTCGTTAACAGAAGATAGTCTGGAGGGAGTTATCTCTGAGTCATGCAGCGGGACAATGATGGGCCATTAACAGAAAGATAGTCTGGGGGGAGGAGGCAAGGAAACACTGCCCCACCTGATTTCAACAGCTCATGAGGATGGTAATAGAATACACCTCAACCCAGGACAGAAACAATACCCCCTCCCCCTGGGTGCCAAAGAGGGCATCAAGCCAGTGATACAGGAGCTGCGAGAACAAGGAGTAATAGTTAATGCTCATTCTCCTTTCAATTCTCCAGTGTGGCCAGTGTGAAAGCCTAATGGGAAGTGGAGGCTGACAATAGATTTTCACAGGCTAAATGCCAACACAGACCCTCTCACAGCAGCAGTCCCAAATCTAGCAGAATGAATTACCTTGATTCAAGAAAAGGCTCATTCAATCATGGCAACTATAGATGTCAAAGACATGTTTTTTATGATACCTTTACAGCCAGAAGATATGGACCGTTTTGCTTTCACATGGGAAGGTCAGCAATACACTTTCACTAGGCTTCCCCAAGGGTACAAACATTCCCCCACCCTGGCTCATCACGCTTTAGCCCAAGAGTTAGAAAAAATACCCAAAGCTGACAATGTGACTGTTTATCAATACATTGGTAATATCCTTGTGGGAGGAGATGAAATAGAAGAAGTGAGAGATACCCAACAGAAAATAATCTCCCACTTAGAAAGCCTTGATTTGCAAATTCCCTCAGAAAAAATCCAAAACCCGTCACAGGAAGTGAATTTTTTGGGAATTTGGTGGAAAGGAGGTATGACATGTATCCCACCTGATACCCTAACCTCTTTAGATCAGATTAAAATGCCTGAATCCAAAAAAGATCTGCAACATGCTTTAGGATTATTAGTGTTCTGGAGAAAACACATCCCAGATTTTTCCATAATTGCCCAACCTCTTTATAACTTGTTGAGAAAAGGAATAAAATGGGAATGGACTGCTCAGGAAGAAGCATTGCAATTGTTGGTTTTTGAAGCAACAGTTCACCAAGCCCTAGGCCCTATTTATCCTACAGATCCTTTCCAGGTGGAATGGGGATTTGCCTCCTCAGGGTTGGCAGTACCACTAGTGCTAAAAACCCCTCTGAATAAATATGCATGGGTAGCCTCTGATGCCCTAGGGAGAGAGCATCGGATACATACACGCTGGATAATTCCATCATTCTAATTTTCTGCCTTTTAGTGGCAGACTCTGTTGTGTTTACTTTTCACAGAAGAACTCCGAGGGACATGAAGACCACATAAACCATGATAAAACTGGTGATACTTTTCTGTATCCTACCACAACACCGTGGCCAAAAACCAGCTGAGTGTCCATGATCTGAAGCTACCATTAGGTCCACTGGTGCTCTAGGATCCTATCCCAGAGATCGTCGCCCAAACCTAGTGACTGTAGTACTGCACGACTCTGAGGTATACCGTCCAAGTGAATGGGCATGGGACTGAAAGGATTGGGCTAGAATTCTAAATGGAACAATTGGTAAAGAAATTAAGGTAGGATGCAGAAAAGTAGAAGGATCTCTTTACGAGAAAGTTTCCACCATTGCAATCGCTGGAAATTTTCTAAAACCAAATGGGAAAAGCGATTTGCGCCCCAACATTATGGCCAAACTCTGCCCTACAACAGAGTGGATATGCGACAAACAAACCCCCTTTGTCCTGTGTTGTCGTCAGAAGAATGTCGGTAACTACACCTTAGACCCCAGTACCAACAATGTTGAAATCATGAAGCTTTGCAAAAATGAACTGACTGCTGGTATAACTTTACTTTAACCAAACCAACCTATTTAACATGCAACTGGCAAAATAACCCGGCAGATCAGCCAAGTCTGAAAGGTTCAACTTATAGATTCAAAATAAATGCCGTAGCAAAGCCCATACCGAGTGCAGTAGTCACATACCATGGTATAAGCACCCCCCTTGTGTTAGATGACAAGAATAATGTTTTCCCTCCCTTTATGGTAACCCAAGGTGATGATGTTACAATACGGTGTAGATTAATTGCTGAATTTTTTACCGAATCTATACACAGTTATAGCATTGGACCTCACAGCCGTGTTTTGTTTTGTGAAATTCAAAATCAAGATTGTTGGCTAAACTTAACTGCTGTACAATTTTGTAGATACAAAAATGCTGCTAGCGAGGATTTTCTTGTTATTTTCTAAGTCCGTGAGAGACTTTTCTCTCTCACAGAAGAGGTAGCAGGGAATGCAAACAACCCAGACACCTGCAACCTTGAAAAGTCTTGTTTATGGTATAGTAGAAAAATATTTTGACAATGGATGTTTTAGGATTTTAGCCAATCACCCCCAAGGGGTGGCTGGCCCTTTGTCCAATTAGGCTATGAAGAAAAAAGTCTATAAAAGAGTTTGTAAAATAATTAAATAAATCAATCTTGCTGCACAACTCCTGCCTGCTGGATCTTCTCCTCCTCCTCCTCCCTATGGCTGCAGGACACGGTGCTATACTGTAGGAACCAGGCCTGCGGTAATATTTGGTGTGAGGAATGAGACAACTCTTTGTAGAAATTAAAACAATTTATTAAAACAGAAAAATTGAAAAATTGCAAAAACTAACAAAATATAAAAATTTGGGATCCTAATGGCTCAAGAGGTATGCCCCAGGAGCGCAGGGATTCAGGAGCTTTTGGCTTAAGGCAGCTCTGAACCTCAGGTAGAGAAAAAAGAAAAAAACAAACTTGCAGTCTAGGCTGGTCAAAAAGAAATCTATTTCTAAAAGCCCCTAGAAAGGGGTAGGTTTCTCCAGCACTGCCTTAGCAAGCTGGAGAGGAAGGGAGACTGAGGCACGTGTCTTTCTTTTGCTCCCTTTTATAGCTTTTGCTCCGCCCACAGTCCGCCCCTTTGGTTTAAGGTGATTGGTGTTTTCCCTTTGACAGATTACCTCTGTCAACCAATGGCTCCTCCTTGTCAGAGGGGTGGTATTAGTTGAGATAAGAGTCATGGAGCTTACGGGGGCTGGGCTGTTTGTTGCAACTGGGGTTTTTAAAATCTGCCTTGAAACCAAGGTACAAGTAAAACATAAAAAAATACATCCAACACATCTTAAAACACTTGTAAAGGTATACAGTAAACACAGGAAGACCATAAAAACTTGATTAGTGTACCTGGGTTGATGGGTTAATTTAACATTCAATTTAAAAATGTTAAGCTCAGAATTAATTAAAGCACTTAATATGCAAAGACCAAGCACAAATAGGGATTTCATGTATGACATTTGGTGCTGCCCAACGTGATCTGCACTCTCTGACGTGTCCTGCTGCTGCGAGCCAAGCCGAATTCCTCTAGAGGTACGCTGTTCCCCTTTGCCCCCCGGGACCGGGAGGTCCAACAGAACTGAGAAATGGCGAACAGCGGCTCACAAACCGAAGCTGCGATGCTGGTCTGGAAAGGTGTGTTTAGCACATTGCGCACCTCCATTCCTGAAAACTCAGTTCGGGAATTATTAGACTGGGCTACTTTAAAAGGGATTTCCATGGACAGAGATAGTGCCCTGGACTTTGCCTTATGGCAGGAACTCGGATGCGCTGTCCGACAGGAGCTCCCGACTGGGGACTCAGCAGCGTTAGAATTATACAAAACCTGGCGTTCATTATTTTTCCTGCTGACAGACCTTGACTGTAACAGCAGGGCTGGCTCGCCTATCTCGGTGGTGAGTGACGGAGGAATGTCCTAGGGGGGCCCCGTTGACTGGGTTTCCGGGGAAAATGATAATGGATTCAGAGAAAACCCCCCAGGCTCCACAGGCAGAGCCTGCGCCGGCTCACCCTGCACAATCGCAGGACTCCACAGCCCCCAGGGATCCCGCGCCGCCAGAGGCGGGGGGGTCAGGGCAGCGAGATGGCGCACAGCCTGCCTTGCCGTTCGGCTGGGCAGCGGCCACGGCTTATCCAGTGCCGCAAATCAGCGGTTTGGCCACTTGGATGCCCAGAGAGGCTCCTAGCTCGGTTCCGTATGGACCTGGATCTAACTTCTTAGCCGGCGTAGCGCCGGGCGTGCCTGCCCCGGGACTCCCTGGGTGTGGTCCGCTGCCCTCCTTGGCGCTGGACTGTTCTGCGCAGTCGCAGAACCGAGCCATCGACCTTTTAGTGCAGCATTTGACTTTGCTGATGGAGCTGCCAAACTTATCCCGAAGGATGGAGGAACTCTTCACCCTGCTAGATCGGCGAATGCCCGAGCCAGCGCAGCCCGCGCCGCGCGAGCCCCCCCGCCATCTGCGGGAGACGCGGCTCCGAGCCAAGAAACGGCGCGGCCGGCGGCGAACCGGGAAGCGGCGCAGCCGCGGCAAAACCCGGCAGCGGCTGCGGAGACACGGCCAGAGACGGCGGCTGCGGAGCAGCGGGCAGGGGCAGCGGCACCCAGAGCGACCCCCGAGAACGGGCCGGCGGCGGCAGCGCCGAGCGCGGCTGGGGAGCGCGAAACAGCAGCGGCAGCGGCGACCGCACCGAACGCAGCTGCTGTGCAAGAGGCGGCGGCGCCGAGAGCAGCTGTAGCCCCAGAGACGGCGACAGCGGTTCCAGTACCACTTCGGTCGGGGCTGGCCGAGACGGCCTCCCGTATAGAAACTGCTGAAAAAACTGCCGCGCAGCCAGCTACAGTCTGTCCTGTCTGTTCTGCCTCTAGCGAACTTAACCAAAGTGCCCCTCCACGTAAATTTCTGTTCACTCCCAGAACCTCAAAGTTGCCTTTGCCTGATGATTCCTCATCAGGCAGTGAGGCAGATGAGGTGCTGGCCCCAGGTCGTCAGGCGGCTGTAGCCGCGCGGCGAAGAAAAAGGCTGCGCCGGTCTCGCCCCTGGACCTTTCAGGACTGCACAGTAACAGTGCGTCCGACGCATTATAATCGCTTCTTAGAGTCTATTAAGATGCGAGCATTGGAGGAGGGTGACTGGAGGTCATTAGAAATCCTTGGAATGCCATATAGATCTGAGGATTCTGGGGGTAACCGGGGAGCTGTTACACTTCATCCACAGGCTGTGCCAGAAGTTCAGGATGGTAGTGCTTCCCCTAAAGGGGAGATCCAAGCTTTCCCAGTGTATAAGGCTCTCCCAGATTCAGGGGAGCATGACAAGCATGAGGTAATTGCCTGGAAAGTTGCCCAGGACCTCCAATCCAAGGTGGCACAATATGGACTAGGTTCTGCTGAGGTTATGCAGATAATAAGGGTGATAAATACAGATTTGCTTTCTCCATTTGATATCAGACACTTAGGTCAAATTCGATTTGAACCTGTACAATTTACAGTTTTTGAGAAAACCTGGAGAAAGCTGGCCGGCAAGACTGCATTAGCAAATTTGCAGCTCCCTGCTGCTGATCCTAGACAGACAGCAGGAGTGGATGCTTTGATGGGGACTGGTCCCTTCTCTGATCCCAGTCTACAGGGTAACTTGTCCTCTAGCATCCTGCAGCAAGCTCAACAGGTCGGCATGGCTGCCCTGTTGAAAACCATAGAGTTGTCTGCGCCCAGAAAGCGATATACTGAAATAGTTCAAGGGAAATCAGAGTCATTCCTCTCTTTTGTAGAGAAAGTCACTGCTTCTCTTGAGAAGCAGGTTGAGGATGACGGGTTAAGACAGTTGTTGTTAAGGCAGTTAGTGAGAGATAACGCAAACGAGGAGTGCAGAAAAATCATAGATGCCTTACCAGGGGACCCTGAGGTAACAGACATGGTCGAGGCCTGTGCTAAGTTGGGATCTGGGAACCAGAAAAGGTCTGCCTTGGCTGCGTTCCTGCAGCCTGTTCACGCATCATCTGGTCGTGAACCAAAGCCACCAAAACAGGTGAAGAAACGGAAGCGGCCTAAGCCGAGCCAAAAAGAGAACACACCGATCCCCCAGTGCAAGAGGTGTGGCAGGCCAGGGCATTGTACGGGCTACTGTAGATCCTGGACTCATGCCGATGGTCGGCCTTTGTCGGGAAACTTCCGCCGGGGTGCAAGGAGGGGGAATTGCTCTCCGATGCAGTCGCTCCCCCAGAGAGTGGCACAGGTACAGGCACAGGCCTACCCAGCCACCCTAGAGACAGCACCCAGGGATCAGATGGTACCCACGGATCAGACGGGTTTGACGTCCACACCACAGCCGCAGTCGTCTTAGACTCTAGCGGTATTTATAAGGTTCCCTTGGATGCATATGGACCCTTAGCCCAGGGATCCAGTGCGATGCTGGTGGGAAAACCTCACGTTGCCCATCAAGGAATCTTAGTGCACTCAGGAGTTATTGATTCTGACTTTAAAGGTCAGATTTGCGCTATGGTCTCCACACAAAAACCCCCTGTAACTATTCCTGAAAAGACCTGCCTTGCTACATTAGTGCCTTTTGAGTCTTGTGTCCCCAGGGTAGAACAAATTCAGGAAGATAACGGCAGTGGATCTACGGGACTTCCACAGGCCTTCTGGACTGCAGACATCTCTGACCAAAGGCCACAGATGACATGTACCCTGGTCCTGCCAAGCGCCCAACCACCCCGGATTCAGCTTCGAGGTTTGATTGATACGGGTGCTGATGTAACTATCATCTCCTTCTCTGCGTGGCCTCCCTCATGGCCTTTAGCCCCAGTGGGATCGGCCATTGCAGGATTAGGAGGAACCACACAGAGCTATTTAAGCGAACGGCCTGTGGTGATGAAGGACTCAGAGGGGCACACAGCTACAATTAGGCCTTATGTTGCTACCACTTCCCATAATCTTTGGGGACGGGATGTGCTTGCAGCTTGGGGCGTACGGATTGGGACAAATTTTTAGCAGGGGTCACTGTGTGTAAGGGCGCACAGTATCCTACACTGCCTTTGTGGTGGTTCATTAACACACCAATCCGAGTCAGACTCTGCTCAGTTGGTTGAATTAAGGGCTGTTACCATGGCTTTTCAGCGATTCTCACAGGAACCTTTGAATTTGGTTACTGACTCTGCTTATGTAGCAGATATCACCCAACGCTTAGATTGTTCCCTTCTGAAGGAGGTGAACAATGCGGCTCTGTTTTCGCTGTTGCAAACCTTGTGGTCTGCAATTCAGGCTCGAGTGCATCCGTATTACATTCTGCACATTCGAAGCCACACCAATTTACCAGGTTTTCTAACGGAAGGCAATGCCAGGGCTGACATGCTGGCCAACCCTGCATGAGTAGGGCCTCAGCCTGACAAAATTGCACAAGCCAAGTGTCTCGGTTTGAAAGACAGGTGTCTGCTAAGGAAAGCAGAAGCCCCCCTTGAAGTGGCAGATATAACCCCTTTCCCCCTGAGTTATTATGATTTTGAAATCAAGGGTCTTTAGGCAAAGATGTGGGAAATAGGAATAACAGTTCTTTACTATAGATAGATAGATAGATAGATAGATAGATAGATATATAACCAGTCGAACAAAACAACAACAACTATGACAATAACAGCAAACACTAACCCAGTCCCAGCCTTCTCGGCTGTCAGGCTACTCCCCCTCGGGTGCAGTTCCGCTCGCAGCCGGCAGGGATCGCTGGCGGCTCCCGGTGAGCAGGGCAGGTGTGATGGTTCCCCCGCGGCTGCAGGGGGCGCTCCGGAGCGAGCTCGGGGAACACGCAGCACTGGCAGCCTGGGATCCCGGGGAAGGGTGGAACAAAGGCTTCACAAACCCTGGGCAGCCGGTCCTGGACTCCCGGAACAGCAGGCTGGAAATGGCAAGGCCGGAGCGGCAGGCACAAACACAAATCCTGGGTGGCAGACCAGATGTATCCAAAAGGGGAACCCCCCGGGGCTCCAGGCAGGCAGGGTGAGCACGGCTACAGCGTAGCGAAGGCTCGAAACACCAGCGGTGCAGGGCGGCCACAGCCCCAGCCTCCAGCAGGGCAGGGAAAGCAGCCTTGGGATCCCGGTGTTGTTTCCAGCAGAAAGGAAAGACGCCGAAAACGGGAACCAGCAGCTCTCCTCTCCGCGGCTTCTCTCTCCAGACGCTGAGAGCGAACTCCCAACACGCCCAGGTGAAACAAAGAGTAGCCAGGCCCACCCCACCCCCCAAAACGGGCTGCTTTGTCTTTCTTAAGTATAGTCATTTGTCCCCTAGCAACATGCATATGGGAGAAAATTCCTCTAACAGAAAAAAACTAGGACAAAACTAAAACCCCAACACCAAGGCATCGCACGGTTTCTTCCATCAAAGTGCACATACCCTGCAGAAGCAGTTTCATTTAACGCCAACCGAGGCGCGCGACATGGTCAGCGCTTGTGCTGACTGTCATGGACTCGCTGCGCCTTTGCCAGAGGGGGTAAACCCCAGAGGGCTAAAAGCCTTGCAGATTTGGCAAACGGATGTAATTCACGTCCCAGAATTTGGTCGGCTGAAATATGTGCACGTGTCTATTGACACTTTCTCCTCGGCTATGTGGGCTACTGCTCACACTGGAGAGAAGGGCCGTGATGTCATCGCCCATTGGAAATTGGCTTTCTCAGTCCTGGGCGTGCCAGCTTCTGTGAAAACCGATAATGGTCCTGCCTACGCCTCGGAGAAGACGCGGCAGTTTTTACACCTATGGGGTGTAGACCATACCTTTGGTATCCCACATTCTCCTACTGGCCAAGCCATTGTTGAACGTGCTCATGGTACCTTGAAGCGTGTTTTGGGCAAGCAGAAAAGGGGAATGCATGGAGAAACCCCACAGAGCCGACTAGCAAAAGCTTTGTATACAATTAATCACCTTACAGTACCACAAAATTCAAATAATCCTGTTATTCTGAATCATTTTCTCTCATTGCAGTCTGCAGGCGACAGACAACTGCCCCGGGCAAAAGTCTGGGTGCGGAATTTACTCACTAACCAGTGGGAAGGCCCACATGAGCTTATCGTTTGGGGTCGTGGGTATGCTTGCGTTTCCACAGATACTGGGATACGGTGGCTACCTTCAAAATGCGTTCGCCCTGACCTACAGCACCAGAGGCAGAACAGGCAACCTCTGAATGATGACCGGAACGCCAATCATCCAAATGGCGACCAGAATGTAGAGCATCAGCCTAATGACTCTTCTGATGATGACCAGGATGTCAACCATCAGGCAGATGGTCCTTCTACAAGCAGAGACGGAACTTTAAATTTCTTGTTATGGAGTCAGATAGTTAAAGCCTTAAGGACATATTTTGAATTAATAACTGATGTAGATTTCTATTTGGCATTAATAGTAGAGTTGTTATCTTATAAAACAAAAAGGGGGAATTGTAGATACAAAAATGCTGCTAGCAAGGATTTTCTTGTTATTTTCTAAGTCCGTGAGAGACTTTTCTCTCTCACAGAAGAGGTAGCAGGGAATGTAAACAACCCAGACACCTGCAACCTTGAAAAGTCTTGTTTATGGTATAGTAGAAAAATATTTTGACAATGGATGTTTTAGGATTTTAGCCAATCACCCCCAAGGGGTGGCTGGCCCTTTGTCCAATTAGGCTATGAAGAAAAAAGTCGATAAAGGAGTTTGTAAAATAATTAAATAAATCAATCTTGCTGCACAACTCCTGCCTGCTGGATCTTCTCCTCCTCCTCCTCCCTATGGCTGCGGGACACGGTGCTATACCGTAGGAACCAGGCCTGCGGTAATACAATTTCCCTATAAAGCCATGTGTGGTAAAAACAATACAAAATACTGGGGGGAACTCGATTTCGATGTTGTAATACCTACCACCCAACCACCAGTTATGCTAAGCCCGAGAATTTTTGAAATTGGACCATATATAATCTGGAAAACAGGCCAACAACAAATATTGTTCAATCCGGCATGGTCCCTTAGACAAGTCAAATTGCTGATGCAAAACAATGTCTCAGAAATTCAGCCAGCTCGTTCACCTTTTCTGCAAACTTCCTTCGAGCAGTGGACAACCTGGTTGCGAAAGCAGAACCCTTCTAAGAAACGAATGCAAAGAGACATAACCAGTGCTGTGGGAACAGGATTGGGAATTTTAAATCGTATTTATTCAGAAGAACTAATGAATAAATTGGCTGCCACAACTAGAGATCTGACTAAATTACAACCACTGCAGTCCTCCTTATTAGCCTTGGGAACACATCAGTGGTTGTTATCAAACATATTACCAAATTGGGAAAAGGTAAATGTGAATGACCACAAACTGATAATTGATGCACTCGGTGCTACACAAAACAACATTTCTTTAGCTCTCAGCTGCATCCAGGCTCAATTATGGATGCAGTCAGTTGCTGCCTCAATTATAAGAGAAGGCGAAGAAGGCACTTTTCCTACTGAAATTCAGAAAATAATCTGGGACAGTGCCACTGATTTTGAAAGAGAATTCCAACCCTGGTGGTACTTAGTGAATTTTACCTATGATCCCATCACAAACACAGCCACAGCCTTTGTACTGACCATACGTAATGCTTCAGTGCATTCGATATTCCCAATCATTGCATTAGGGTTGAACCATGATGGAGCTGTTCTCTATCCTTTCGAGCATAGAGAATGGGCCCGTCAAATTGGTGAGAAGTGGCAAACTGTTAATTTGGAAACTTGTATTGTCCGAGAACAACAAGGGTTCATCTGTGAAAGTAATGCAATTAGAGCTCAAGACATTTGTTTGGACACAGAACAAAGTAGCTGTCATTTTGAAATTCATCCTAACGAGATTCCTGAAACAGTGCTTTTGTATACAGGCAACGGATGTGCATGCTTAAGAACTGCTTGTGATAAGGTATTTATAGAAAATTTAGTAGTAGATACAAAAAATCATTCAAATTTTTGTGTTTGTAACTTTACCAAAATTACAGGATGTGATTTCTCTTATTTAGCCCCAGTTACTTCTTATCATCTTCTACAGTCCAATTACACATTGATCCACCAATTATTGCCTACCCCCATTGGGAGGAACCTTACTTTGGTAAAGCAATTGTTGCTTCACCAAGATTTAATTGAAATTTTGGAAAAGATCAAGAAAAATGGACAGAAAACCTTGGTAACCATCACAATGTGAAAGAAATACATCGTGTTCTAGAAAGAGTAAAAAAAGATGCTGAACACGGGTGGTGGGATACTCTTTTTGGGTGATCACCAACTGCTACAGGTGTCCTGAACAAATTGTGTCATCCCATCATTGTTCTCTTGATTTTAGTTTTGATTGGTTTTGTTTTATCAGCAATCTTATACATCATGAATTGGAAAATGATGAAACAGTTAACACAATTGACCTCTATAATAGATGTACACAATTTGGTCAACATCCCATCCACTGTGGACACCCCTAAGGTTATTGACACAAGATGAACTACATGAGTATTAAAATAAGATGTGATTAGAAATTAGATGTATATTTTGATTTAAAAATACTTATTCCTTCTTTTTCCTTTCTTTTCTTTCCTTTCTCTTTTCTTCTTTTCTCTACCCTTTTCTGGGATATGCTACCAACATTGACAAGTCCTGAAGACTTCGCAACAACACTATGAAATTGTGCTGATAGAGCTCTTTTGATGACAATCGTGAGTCACTGGGTGGTGTAAGAGACGGTCCGAAGATCCCTCATCTGCCTCACGATCATCACCAAGGACAGAGACTGAACACAGGAGTCCTGGCCTGGCTGAGGTGGGATGTCTGCCAAGTGTTGCCTGCAGGTGTGCCCACTGGGAACTGGTATGCATTCCTGAGGAAATTAGTGCAGGTCACGGTGGACTGCGCCATTCTTGCTGCCCAGGCGGGAAGGACTGCGCTGAAGCGAAAAGGAATGACCTGTCCTGTACACCTGTCCTGTACCTGTTTCCCAAAGCAATGGGCCTCATAAAAATGGCTGTAGATTTCCCCACCTCTTGGCCAGTTGCCCCTTGCTTCTGAAAAGGACTATAAAGGGACTTTCTAAAATAACTGAGACGAGATCTCCCCACGGAAAGAAGACAAATCTATTGGCAGAAGACCACGAGGACTTCGTCTCATCCGTTGGCAGCTATTACCCCCCTGTTCTTCCTCTCTACCCTTTTACTTTCTTTTCTTTCTCTCTCCCTCTCTCTCCTCTATCGCATTACCGTGTTGTGGACACTTAATAAAGGTGAACTGTTCTGATTAAAACTGAAATCCCTTGTGTCCTTTTGTACTCTGAGATCTATAAACTGTCTTGGGGTGACTTGATATTGTATCCCCTATCGCTGCACTATGCCCAAAAAATTAGTATATATGCCTTTCTATGCTTTTAAACTGAGCCTGAGAGGGGGGAGGAAAACCTGAGCAAAACTTCTTCAAAGCAGTTTGCAGCTTGTTCAAGGTCACATAGAGATAGAGACTTTTTTTTCAGCTGCGGCAGGAGAGCGAGAGTGGGGAAAGCACCCGGCTTGCTTTTGGCCAGTTTTTCAGCACTTTTTCTTTCTCCAGAGAGAGACGGAGGGTTGAACTTTTGTTTTCCTGGGACTTTGTTTTTTCCTTTTTTTCCTCTGCTGGACTGTTTCAACATCAGAATACATCAGGAGGAATTTCCACTGAAGCCTTGGGCCTGGAGGTGGGTCCACCACCCCGTCCCAGCTCCAAGGAGTGAGAGAGAGAGACTACGGAGGGACTCTGAAATTTTCCCAGGTTTTTCTCAGCAGAGTGGGAGGTTTTATCATTTAGCATTATTATCCTTTTCCTGTGTGTTTGTTAAATAAATAGTTTTTATCTCTTTCACTTTCCTTTGAGGAAAATTTATTTTTTCCCAAACCTGGTGGGGGAGGGTGGCTGTAGCCTGCCTTCTCTCAGAGGATGTATTTCTAAATTTGGCCAAACTGGAACATAAATGAACCATCACGACCCTCGCTTGTATTAGCAGATCGTGACACCTGCTCAGGTCCCCCTGCATCTTCAGGCATCCCTACTTTCTCTACTAAATCACAGTCTCCTGCCTCCAGAGCCCGCAGTTTGACCGCCTCCCAAAAACGTCTTGAATTTTTTGGACGCACAGTCACCTTACACTCTGGAAGTGTCCAAAGGCGGTTCTGGGGCAGCCGTCTTACGGGTTGCCAGCATCTGGCCACCACCAGTCTCCTGCTGTGGAACAGGTGTTTCCTCTGTATTACTGCTTGCTTTGTCAGGCAGGAGTATTTTGGATGGCTCCAATGCGGATGAAGAAGGCTGGCAGGGTACAGGCGCCGGGCCAGCGGACGGCGTAGCGGCGGAGTCTGTAGACGTTTGCGTGGAGGGTAGCGATGTAGCTACTCGCGGCAGTGCAGCTTGGGGCGTTGTCGCTTGTGGCGGCACTTCTATCCGTGCAGGCGCCGCCGCCGGGGCTGCTGCCGGGCCAGTCTGCATAGCCAGCCCAGGTCGCCCTGGCGCGGGTCTGGCAGCGGCTATCTGCAGCAACATCTCCGGCAGTGCTACCAGCTGCTGTGCTACCTCCCGCAGGACCGCCATCTGCTGTACCAAGAGATCCGCCATTGGCGGCTGCTCTGTCTGCGCCTACGCAGAAAAATACCCGGATGCAGGCGCATGCACATAAGGCCACCCAGATACGGGCGCATGCGCAGAGCAACAGGGCGTCGTGGACGCGTTCGCGGAAGAAAAACCATATACCGTATGGCCGAGCGGCCGCGCCATTATGCCGGCTATTGAATGCAGCTGTGGGCCGGTTGCGGAGGGGCTATAGGAATGACAGTTCCTGCTACACTAGCTGAAGGCAGCGGCGCGGAGGAGGGAGGGGCCGCTGGGGCGAAGGGTGAGGGACGCTCCAACTCTTTCTCTTGTTCGGTTATCTTTGCGAGTTGTTCCACAGGTGAGGGGTATTTCGGCATCATGAATTCACGTAGAGAGGGATATATAGGGGGCACATAATCATGCGGTGAGGGATAGGATCTCTGAGCAGTCTTCGCGACTCAGGCTCTGGCGGTACCAGAGATGCGGCGACTGCGCTGCCCGTGCTGTCCTGAGTCGCTCCGCCCTCAGATAGCTCATCGTCCCCTTCAGAACCTTCACCCTCAGAGCCTGGTAATTCTTTTCCTTCTTCTTGCACCATCCATTGTTGCATTATATCAAATAGAGAACCCCAGGTACAGAGCAACTCGACTACGCTCTTGTCCCCGTACACGGTCTCATGAATTAACTTATCTCCGAACTGCTGCCAAGCCTCTAGGCTAAAAGCAGCATCAGGGTCTGCTCAAAACTCATGCTCTGCCGCCCATTGCAACAGTTCACACAGAGCATCCTCGGATATCTTAGCCCCCGTGAGCATTAACACAGATTTCCAGGCAGAAAGTACCGTTCTTTCTTTTGAGGATTTATCCCCCATCTTTTCAGTTTAGGGTTCCGTCCCCGCAGCCCCGGGGGGGGGGGGGGGGGGGCACGTACTTCCGAGAAGGTTCAGTTGCGGTTGTAGTATGCGTCGCGGGTTACCGGATGTCGCTGTTGTACCCGGGACGGCGAGAATAACAACACAAGTTCAGTCCAGGAAGAAATTTAATTATTTAATAAATTACAAACTCGTTTATATATCTTGGTTCGCTTGACTGTCATAAGGCCATTGGTCCCTTGACCATCCACCTCCCAGAGTGATTGGTTAAGACCCTATAACACCCATTTCGAAATATTTTCCTCAGTCAGTATCAACAGACTGTGCATAACAAGCTGCAGGTGCAGATAAAGTCTTGGTTTACAAAAACCTCAAACTGTTTTCAGCCAGCCTGCATGAGAAAGCAAAACTTTCATGCCTTTGTGTCCTCTGGGAACAGTTCCCACTCAGCCCGGTCAGCTCGGGACACAGCAGGCTGCGGGGGCCAGCCTCTGATATCGGAGTGATCAGAGATGTGGCTCGTGGGTCCTTCCAAGGGACCGTGGCGATAAAGGCAGACGGTGGAGGAAAGGGGGCAGGCTCAGAGTTGGGTTAAATCCAGAAAGTTTATTGGCCCTCCGAACGGGGGGGACCTCAACCACCAGGGGGTGCCCAACTCTGCGCGCCTGCAAATCTCGTGCAGGGCATTTTAGGGGGGGGGGGGGGAGAGCTGGGGGGGGGGGGGGGGGTACAGAACAACCAACCAGGGAAGGGAAGGGTGCGGCAAACAGAACGAGGGACACATAAGGGAACCAACTGTAACAGGGGAAGGGAGGGACTTCTTTCCCAGGACCAGTCACCTGGCCCCCTGGCTAGAACTTTCCAGAAGCCTGGGAGGGGTGCCAGAGTGACAGACAGGGTCCTGGGAGGAGACAAAAATGACACATAGGGTGATTTAAATAAAACGGGGGGGCGCCAACTGGGGTACACCAAACTTAAGGAACATAGAGGGGAGACCCGGACTGAACCAAAGCAAACACACTCCCACATCTCCTCCTTTTTTGTTTTTTTAAGATGACATGAATTCGGGTTGGGGACAGTACTCTGAGTCCGGGTACAGGTCCCCGAACCATGTCATCTCCTGGGCCATAGGCTCGAGTTCAAAGTCTTTGGGGAGCTCTGTTTGGTTGATGTCTGTAGGGGAGGATGAGCTCATAATCATGTTGGTTAGCAGTTTTTTCAGCAGTCCAAACATAATTATGACAACCAAGAGAATAAAAAACAAGATCAGTCCAGTTTGGAGAATGGATCCAGTCCACCCGGATAAACCCCATCCGCCGAAGATGCTGCCGAGCCAGTCGCCAGTTTAACCTCGGCGACGGCTCGGATTGACGGCACAGGACCCATCTCCGATGTCTCCAAAGTAAAACAAAACTTAGAAAAATAAGGTTGAAACTGGGGATAGTAATTGGGATAAACTTGGGGCCTGAGGTTCAGAGAGGCACACGACTAGCCTACCCCGGTCTTTGGGGGTATTTGATTTCCCTTCCTGACGGTCTGGGAGATACACGGTTTCACCCACTTTGATGGGATCCACCTAGGGCCCTCGGGGGTGGATACACATGCGTACCCTTTCCCCCAGGTAACTAGTTCATAAGGCCCTTGTATCTCCCTAGTCTCCGGGTCCTTAACCAACACTGGAGGCCTTTCTTTCATTTGCAACCGCTGAGACCGCCCAAAGTGCCGCACGATTGGTGGGTTCAGGTTCTCAAAGGCACAGTTGAGGAAATTTAGGGGGAACAATGCCTTTGAGAGCCTGACAGCAGGTGACTCTAGCTTTTTGGAGGAGCACTGGAGCTGGAGCATTCTTTTGATGTTTTGGTGGGCCCTCTCTACAATGGCTTGACCTGTCGGGGAATAGGGGATGCCAGTCTTGTGTTCTATTCCCCATTGCTGCAGGAAGCTCCTGAACTCCTTGGACGTATACGCTGGGCCATTGTCCGTTTTGATGACTTTGGGGATGCCCAGGGTAGCGAATGCCTGCACTAAGTGCTTTCGGACATCGCTAGCCTTTTCCTCTGTGTGGGCAGAGGCAAAAACTGCTCCAGAGAAGGTATCAACCGACACATGTACGTACTTCATTCTGCCGAATGAAGCAACATGTGTCACGTCCATCTGCCACACTTTGCAGCTGTTAAGTCCACGGGGCTTTGCGCCAGTACCAATGGCAGGAAGAGCTAGCTGGTGGCATTCTGGACATGCAGCCACAATCGCCCTGGCCTGGTCATGCTTTAGATTGAATTGACGAACCAGGGCAGGAGCGTTTTGATGGAACGGCTGATGGCTGATTTTGGCCTGCTCAAGCACGTTTGGAGTCGGGGCCATCGCAGCTGGCGCAGCGAGGGCATCTGCCCTCCTGTTGCCTTCTGCAATGAACCCGGGCAGGTCCGTGTGTGACCTGACATGCATCACGTAAAACGGTTGCTCTCGGTGGGAGACCAGATTTATTAACTTTGAGAGCAGCTCATACAAGGCCATGTTGGAGACTTCACACAAAATGGCGTGCTCGGCTCTGGAGACTACCCCTGCAACATATGCAGAGTCTGTTACCAAATTTAGGGGTTCGGGGAACCTTTCGAAAGCCCTGAAGACTGCGTCCAACTCAGCAACCTGAGGCGATCCTTCCACCTCTTTGATGTCAGTCTCCCACCGCTGAGTTTGGGCGTTTTTCCAAGTCACCACGGACTTATGGGACGCCCCGGACGCGTCAGTAAAAACTGTCAAGGCCTTTAGAGGTTCCTTGCTCCGAACACTTATTGTATTTAACTCGAATTGAACTTCTGAATTGAGAATTCTGTGGGCTGGCCTATGCAAAGAAATTTGGCCTGTGTAGCCCTCCAGAGCAAACTGCAATGCTTCACAATCTCGAAGCAGACTCTCCAACATCGCCTTAGTAATTTGGCCCGTTTTTGTCCTAATTGGCATGTGGATGCAGTCGAAGTCACATCCTGATAACTCTCTGATCCGGATCCTAGCCTTCCGGATCAGTTCAGCCATCAGCTCTTGTGGCTGTGTCATCCTCTTGGACCGATGATGGCTGAGAAATACCCACTCTATGATTAGGAGGGGATCCCTCCGGTCCTGGTCCTTTTTGCTCTTCTTTTTGTTGTCTTCCCATTGGAAGACAACCCCGTGCAAGTGTGGCAGGTTACCCAGGATGATGAATTTGAATGGCAAGTCAGGCCTATACCTGCTTGCCTGCCTGGTGGACATTAGATGTTGCACCCTCTCCAGAGCTGTTTGCGCCTCTGGGGTGAGTGTCCGGGGAGAACTAAGCTCCTCTCCCCCTTTTAGTAAATCAAAAAGGGGGGCTAGGTCTTCGTTGGACAGACCCAGCCACGGCCTCACCCAATTTAAAGACCCACACAGCTGGTGGACATCTGCCAGAGTCTTGATGTTGGTATTAATAGCCAATTTTTGCGGCACAATGGTCCGCTTTGTAATCTCTAGACCCAGGTACTTCCAAGGTGGCATCCGTTGAATCTTTCCCTCTTGGAGCTCGAACCCTGCAGCAACCAATGCATTGATTGTCAGGTCGAGCACACTGGCAAGCATGTCATTGTCGGGGGCACACACGAGGACATCATCCATATAATGGAAGATGATGGTCTCTTTTGCTGCTGCGCGAACTGGGGCAAGCAAGGAAGAGACATACCATTGGCAGATGGTTGGGCTGTTCTTCATACCCTGTGGCAACACCTTCCAATGGTATCTTTTCCTTGGGGCTTCTCGATTGATAACAGGAATCGAGAAGGCAAAACGCGGGGCATCGTCAGGGTGCAGGGGAATTTGGAAAAAGCAATCTTTGATATCAATTACTGCCAGATTCCAATTTTGAGGGAGCATCGTTGGGGATGGCATCCCTGGTTGGAGAGAGCCCATGTCTTCGATAACATTGTTAATTTGACGAAGGTCCTGGAGGAGCCGCCATTTGTCTTTGTTAGGCTTTTTGATAACAAAGACAGGGGAATTCCAGGGGCTGTTGGATTCCACGATATTCCCCTTTTCAAGTTGCTCCTCCACGAGCTTCTCGAGCGCCTTCAACTTCTCACCATAGAGCGACCACTGTTCTACACAAATGGGCTGATCAGTTTTCCAATTCAATTTTTGAGTAGGGCGCTCTTCAGTGGCCGCAACCCAAAAATTTTTTGGGGGGTCAGGTAGGTCAATTGTGACTCCCCACTGCTGCATGAGGTCTCTCCCCAAGAGGGGTTCCTTGTAGTCTAATACAAATGGACGTTTGTTTGCCAATTGTCCGCTCGGTCCCTTAATTTTCACGATGCTCTTTGATTGTTTGGCCAATTGAATGCCCCCAACACCTTGCACGTGTCCAGCCACCTTCTGCAATTCCCAATGTGCCGGCCATTCCCGTGTGGGAATGATCGTCACATCTGCCCCTGTGTCTAGAAGCCCTCTGAGGTGTAAGACTTCCTCCCCTCTGTTGACCTTGCAGCCTACCCGAGGCTTCTCTGTCCCTATAACATGTGTGGCACACACCGTTGGGGGTGGCCTTTCTACAGGGATAGCCTGGGCGACTGTCTGCCCTCTGGGCAGGAACAGAGGTGGGTGGACACAGCGCAGCCAGAGAACGGGTCCTTCGGGACTAGATGTCATTAGTCCCGGAGCGACTTCGATCTCTTGTGGTGTGCAGGTAACACTTCTGACTATGACATACCTGTCAGGGCCTTGGTCTTCTGCCCACAGCTCACCACCAGTGCTTACCGGTGCGGTATGCCACTCGTTGGTTTTTAGGTGGAGCGGTGTCAACAGCTGCAACCTGAAAGAACCATCAGAAAAGGAAGTCAAGTCCGGTTTTAAAGTCGTGTCCGATAGTTTGGTCTCTCTAAGTTTCCCCTCCCCCTCGCGTCCCATCCCTTTTTTGTCTTCACGCGGGGCGGGCGCGCGCTCCCCATTCAGTTTTTTCGTTGCAGTTGGCCCTCCTGTCCCCCAGGTTCATGTTCCTTTTTAAATTGCTGGAACTGCCACTTGAGCGGGCAGTCCCTTGTCCAATGTCCAGGCTGGTCACATAGGAAGCAGGTGTTCCTGGCCTGCGGGGTTCGCTTCTGGCCGTTCGCAGTTGGAGGTGGCTTGGTGTTCGGGCCCGTGGTCCTCCTCTGGTCCGCTGCAGGGCGATGCGTTGCTGTTCCCACTGAGGCCATTCCTCTGGGCCGCTGTCTCTCCGAGCTGGTAGGTTGCAGGTGTGGTGCCTTTGCAGTGCAAACTTCCAACATATTCTGTATGGTTGGCTGGGGGGCCAGGGGGAGGCTCAGGATGGCTGCCTTGCATTGAGGATTGGCATTCGCCATAGCCATCTCTGCGATGACCTCTTCCCTGGCCACCGGCTGCTTGACCTGCAACTCTACAGTTTGGGTTAGTCTCTCCCCAAACTTTAGGAATGACTCAGTGGGTTGCTGCTGGACCTGCGAGTAGGATTCTACGGGCACATCAGGCCTCAGACCAAGGAATGCCTTACCGGCCACTTCCTTGACCTGTTGCAGAACCTCCAAAGGCAAGCCTTGAGCCTGCTTTGGCACCAGAGCCCAATCTCCTTCGCTGCTTAGATGGTCCAATGTAAGTGCCTCATTGTCGGCATCAACGGCCGTATCAGAACCTTGCAAGAGCGCTGGAAGGAGTCTGCGGAGCTCCCTTTCCCACGCTGCCTTCCAGAGCAGAAACTCTGCTGAGGAAAGCAGGCATGAGAAAAGCTGATGTAGATCAAAAGGTGTCATTACTGCTCCAGAGAGACTTGCCTTTAAGAGGCCACGAAAATATTCGCTTTCTCTCCCAAACTCCTTCTGTGCCTTGCAGAGTTCCTTTATTGTTTGGTGTGAGAGGGGTTCCCAGCTGACATGGGTTGTTCCTCCTCTCTGGGACCTCTGATAAAAAACCGGAGCGGCTGAGGGAATGGGATCCAGTTCCGGGTTCCGGTCCTTGGGCCCCCCCCTTTCCGGCCAGACACCGTGGGAACCGGAAGGGCAGGTGTGGGAACCAGAAGCAGGAAGTGGGTGGCAGCCGGGCATGGAGCCGCGATTTCTGGGGGTGGAGCCTGGGGGCGCGCACTGGTGACAGGTAGGAGGGGCAAGAGGGGTGGACCCAACTCGGGAGTAGGAGGGGTCGAGGCGAAAGGGGTTGGGACTCGGGAGAAAGGGATTTCGGGTGGAAAAGCGTGGGGAAAAGCAAGAGGGGGTCCCTTCCACGTGGCGCCCGCCATCTTGTCCTCCTCGGGCAGGGAGGGCATTTTCTAAACTCTCTGGATAGCCGAACCGAACTCGGGGTGTAACAACTGGGGAAGCCGGGGAACGGGATAAGCCTCGGGCAGTCTGGCCGGGACTGTCCGAGCGGGGGCTCCGGGAACCCCGAGGAGAGCCAGGGAGACGGTGGCAGCCCTGCGCATCTCGGGTTGCTCTCCTCAGGATGCCCGTTTGAGGGGACACGGGTTCGGGAGACGGGTTAGGGGTAACAACTGGGGAATTCGGGGTTGTTCGTCCTTCCCTCTCCCTTTTTTTATTCAACGCTGACCTAATCTGCAAGTACAGAAAGGAGAAATCTTTCTCTTTGGCAGAATTAGATCGCGCCAGTTTTTCTCCCGCGGCATTCCAAAAGGGAACTGTCAAAACCGAATCCTGAGCGCACTGAGGGAAGTGCAGAAACAACCAGCGAATAAACAGTTTTAAACATCCCTTTGAAAAACTTATCCCCCCCCCCTCAAGGAGTCCCGCAACTTGGAGAAATGCCCCCTTCTGTGCTGTGGAGAGTGTAGCGCCCATAGCCGACAGCACAGCGTCTGGAGCTAAAAACTTCAAGCCTGGAACGCCGGTTTTCCCAAAAACCGACCGGAGACAAGCGAACCGCGCTTGTTCCGGGGCTGCGCAGCCTACGTTCGGCTCTGCGAGAGCCGGGGACCGTCCTGCGTTCGGCTCTTCGAGAGCCGGGGACACTGGTCCCTCCGAAAGCCTTTACCGGCTTTGAGGCAAGTTTTTCCCCCCCCGGAGAAAAATACTTACCTGACTGGCGTCCAGGTTAGCTCCAGGCAACTGGGTCCTCCGCCAAGAACAACTTCGCGGCGCGGCAAAGCTACCGTCCTCAGCCCCAGGAGCGCAGCTCACTAAAACGGAGCGTGCTGCAGCTGGGGTAGCTTGACGTCCCAATGACGCACTTGCCGAAGCAATCAGTCCCTTCCGTGGGGTCCGATGGAAGCGGGGCCCCAAGCCCGGGCGCCAAGCTGCCTTTGCCGAGGACGCCCCTTCCGTGGGGTCCGATGGAACGGGAAGCCCCACGCTTGGGTGCCAAGCTGCCTTTGTGTCCTCTGGGAACAGTTCCCACTCAGCCCGGTCAGCTTGGGACACAGCAGGCTGCGGGGGCCAGCCTCTGGTATCGGAGTGATCAGAGATCTGGCTCGTGGGTCCTTCCAAGGGACCGCGGCGATAAAGGCAGAAGGCGGTGGAAAGGGGGCAGGCTCAGAGTTGGGTTAAATCCAGAAAGTTTATTGGCCCTCCGAACGGGGGGGACCTCAACCACCAGGGGGTGCCCAACTCTGCGCGCCTGCAAATCTCGTGCAGGGCATTTTAGGGGGGGGAGGGAGAGCTGGGGGGGGGGGGGGGGGGTACAGAACAACCAACCAGGGAAGGGAAGGGTGCGGCAAACAGAACGAGGGACACATAAGGGAACCAACTGTAACAGGGGAAGGGAGGGACTTCTTTCCCAGGATCAGTCACCTGGCCCCCTGGCTAGAACTTTCCAGAAGCCTGGGAGGGGTGCCAGAGTGACAGACAGGGTCCTGGGAGGAGACAAAAATGACACATAGGGTGATTTAAATAAAACGGGGGGGCGCCAACTGGGGTACACCAAACTTAAGGAACATAGAGGGGAGACCCGGACTGAACCAAAGCAAACACACTCCCACACTTTCACAGGATGCTGGCAGAAAGCTGGAGAGTTTCTCTGCTTTAAGCTTTTCAGTATCCATACGCATGCATCCCAGGAAGACTGTTATCTCATCAAAAGTCACACCTCCCAAGGAAACTGTCAGCTACAAATTAGGTTGGAGACTGGGGAGGCATCGGAGAGAGAGTGCATGTCTTCAATTCTGAAGCTATCCAGAGGACCGAAGCGGCGGCGTGCTGGCGGAAGGGGGCAGAGACCAGAGAAGGGGGAAAAGTTGAGTGAAGTGTAAATTACTGTCTGGGCTTAATGAATATGTAACAGTTTAGGAGAGTACTTAACTCCACAGTAAAATGAATGGAGCGCACCTCTGGCAATATTGCTAAGTGCCCCAGCGCTGTGATATGCCTTTGTTCTACTAATAAATGTTCAATAGTATACTGCAAAATTCAGATCTTGAATTCATTTTTCCCAAATGGTGACCCGACGTGATAATCTCCACTAAGACCTGCTTTCTTGCTGGGAAAGAGGGACACCTCTAACAGCATTCTTTAGCCGAGGAGGACAGCGGGCACTAGCAGGCAGTACTTGGAAACACGTCCTAAATCGTGGAACAAGGCAATTTTTTTTTTTTTTCTTTTTGAGCTCAGCTCCCTTGAGGAGAACCGTGGTATATCGCCCATAATTCTTGCACGTACAAAGACCTGAACAAGAGAGGAGGACTCTGGTAAGTCTTGTGAAGGGGGCGTGAAGGGGGGATTGAATGGTGTGTGCATGAGATTGAATCGTGCCGCAACCAGGCCAGGAGACACTTCAGAGGCAGAGTCAGAGAAGCCAGTATTTGCTTTATTCGGTGCACTGGGTGTGTGGGGATCGCTCCTCCAAACACACACACCTGGTGGTCTCTACAACACAGTATTAAGGGTTAAATTATGAATATTCATCACATTCCTTGGGACAGGTGTGGTTATACAAATTATTTCTCAGAAGTCATTAGCATATGGGCCACGCATGCACTGTGTGTCCTGGTGGTCGCACTGAGGAAGACCTCTCCTCTTCCTCGGGGGTCTTTCTGATGAAGGCCAGTACTCATCCTCGCAGTGAACTTTTCACCTTTCTCCCTGGGCATGCATAGTCCTTTGAGGGATGATTCAGCAATCTCTGAGATGATCCTTGTCCCCTCTATCTTGACAAGATTAGGGTGAATTCAGCTTCTCAGGCTTTGTAATTAACATCTTCTGTCTGAACTAACATTTGCTGTCTCCCAATAGTTAACTTGTGCTTACATGAGTTAGTTATTGACTGCCCCTTCTTCAATCCCCCCTTTTCTTTGGTTATTTGTAATTCTTTACAAATCTTGCATGTCTTTAAAGTAAGAACCCTTCTCTATCTTATTTTTAAGTTTATACTTGTGCCATTGAGCATAAGCATCGTGATTCCAAGTACACAGTATCATACAACAGTAACTACTAATACAAACAATAAGTAAGAATGCAATAACACAAATAGCTATTACAAACAATTGTTTAAGCCAGGATAAGTTGGGTAACCATGATGTAAGTTTGTCTCATACCTCTTTAAGCCTTCAAGAAGTGTCATCTAAAGTGATTTGATGCAATGTTCACTTTGGATAAATAATTTTAACAGTTTTCTGGATATGACTATGAGACCCTTTTATCTTAGCCCACCCATCTGTGCTCTTTTTTTTTTTTTTTTATTGTATCTAATTTAAATCATAATTAGAGTTAGGGCTTGGATCTGAACTCTACTGGCCACTGCCTTTGCTGTTTTGTCTGCCATAGCATTTCTCAGTTCAGGGATAGTGTTACCCTGGGAGTGCCCCTTACAATGCATTATAGCCACTTTTGAAGGTTTTACCACTGCTTCCAGTAACTGTATGATTTCAGTAGCATGCTTGATCTCTTTCTTCTGTGAGGTTAATAAACCTCTTTCTTTCCAGATAGCCCCGTGAGCGTGTACCACCCCAAAGGCATACCTTGAATCAGTCCAAATGTTGATAGGTTTTCCTTCGGCCAACGCCAAGGCTCGAGTTAGGGCTGTTATTTCAGCCTTTTGAGCTGATGTCCCCACAGGTAATGGTTTTGCCTCAATGACAGCGTCTGTGGTTGTAACTGCATACCTAGCGAGCTGCTCACCATTCTTGATTTAACTGCTCCCATCAGTGAAGCAGCTGTCTGCATTTTCTAGCAGAGAGTCCTTTAGGTCCGGGCAGCTGGAGTAAACTGCCTCCATGGTTTCAATGCAGTCATGCTGTACAGGCTCCTCAGCAGCCTTGCCCTAGAGGTAAGCTGCTGGGTTTAAAATGTTAGTTACTTGGATACTCACATCCTCTGATTCTGCTAGGACAGCCTGGTATTTGAGAAAGCGAGATGGGGTTAACCAGTGATTTCCTTTCTGTGTGAGCACTGCTGACACTGTGTGAGACAAAAACAGTTATCTGCTGGCCCAGTGTGAGCTTGCAAGCTTCTTCTATGTTCAGGATCATGGCTGCCACTGCACGCAGGCAGGGGGGCTCTCCTTGGCTGACCACGTCCAGCTGCTTGGAGAAATAAGCCACTGGCCTTCTGTATGGTCCCAGCTTCTGTGCCAAAAGTCCCAGCGCCAGTCCTTGTCTCTCATGTGAGAACAACAGAAAAGGTTTAGTGACATCCAGTATGCCCAGTGCTGGAGCTTGCATCAACTCACGTTTCAGAGTTACAAATGCATTATTAGTCTCTGGTGTCCAGCATAGGTGAGTTCCCCCAGTCTCTTTTAGGAGTTGGTATAAAGGTGGCCTGGGCATTTGACAAATTGCCTCTTTCCTGTTGTCTCCCAAGGCTCTCTCCCCTCCTGCCAGTTCATACCCCAGATATGTAACTTTCTGGAGGACTAGCTGAGCCTTTTCAGGGGAGACTCTATATCCACTTAGTCCCAGAAAATTTAAAAGACTTACAGTCCAGTTCTTGCAGTCTTCATGGGTCCTTGTTGCTATCAGTAGGTCATCGATGTACGGCAGGAGTGTACCTTCTCCAAGTGGCGGTGTCCAGGCTTCCAGTTCCTTGGCTAATTGATTTCCAAATATCATGGGTCTTGAATCCTTGTGGCAATACAGTCCATGTAAGTTGGCTTTTTCTCCCTGTTCTGGGGTTTTGCCATTCAAAGGCAAAAATTTCCTGACTGCTTTCAGCTAATGGCAGACAAAAGAGAGCATCTTTTAAATCTAAAACTGAAAACCACACTCAATCACTTTGTAATTTTGTGAGTAAAGTGTCCTCAGATCCTGATCTAATCAATAACTTTTATTTGGCTTCTGTACTGGTAGAATTGGGGTATTGCAGGAAGGTCTACACTCTCTCAACAACCTCTGATTAATAAATGTAGTAATTATTGGTTCTATTCTTACTCATGTTTCATGCCTTAGTGTATATTGTTTAATTGACACTGGTTGTGCCCCTTCCAGTAGTTCAATAATCACTGGGGGAGCCCGTTTTGATCTCTGGAATTTCAACATCTCCTACTAATGGGATCACTTGATTTGTTATTTTACTATCTATGCGTATTTCTCTTTCCTTTATCTAATCTTAGTGGTTTAACTTACACTTTAAAGTCTTAGTCAGGTATCTTCAGGAGGCTTCTTTGGTTGTAGCTTCTTTATACAGTTTTTGTTATAATAATATTCTTACTCTGCTGTATAATTCTATACATTATGAAGGATTAGTTTTTATGATACAAAACTAACACACAAAACATTTTCATACAAAATATTCTCATGCAAACATATCTTTACCTTAGGGCTATGCTCTGTTTTCTAGGAGACAGATTATAGCACTCTTGTCATTTAATCTTGACACAAACTACAAAGTGTGGCTTTATTTTTGGTGGGATTAAAAATGAAATGAATTCTCTTTCAAACCTAGTTTTTTGTTTTTTGGGTTTTTTGTTTGTTTTTGGGTTTTTTTGCCTTCATCCCATTCTGCACCTACAACTGAGATTGCAGAATGTGCTATAAATAGGAGGGGTGAGGAAAAGTTAAAACATCCTCTTAAGACATATGGCATGAGATTGAACAGCACTTTAGTTTGAGAGTTGGTAGAAGGCTTTTCTGTATCCCTCCTTGGTTTAGGAAGGGGGATTCAATCATTTCTCATGTAGCATTTGCTTGTGTTTTGTCAAGATTCTTTAATTTACTAATTAGAAAATCCAAAAATTTAGCTAGATTATAATAATTTTGAAGCCTTCTGAGGCAGAACCGGGAAGGTTAGTTCATATTTGTAGGATTTCAAATATGTATAAATTCTTATACCAACTCTCAGGATAATATTGGTTGAGACAAATTATACATCTATAAGACTTTAACTGCACCATTTTTCAGTAAAAAGACAAAACAAGTTAGACAAAAATTAAACTCAAGAATATGTAGAATGCGTTAACTTCTATTTGATCTCTCACCAAGTCACTTGTAATGAAAACACAAACAAATTACAGACATTAACCAACTGACAATGCGAGCAATTATGGTGACACTTTACATTTCATTGGTTTTCACACAGCTCCATCTCATGTGTTGGTAGATTCCTATAAAAGAAAAGTGAAAATTTGGCCCACTAGACTGATTATTAAAAAAATAGTGAAACTTTTTGGGGCTAACACAAAGTGACAGTGAAGCAATGGTTATCACATTTAGGTGTGATTTTGCTGCTAGCAGTTTCCTTGCTCTCAAACTGCTTTCTTTATCTTTGATGTCGGGACATTTGACATTCCTAGAAAAAAGAAACAAACTTCCCCCCTCCAAAAAAAAAAGAAAAATATGTCTGAGTGAAACAAGACTTTAATTGCATTAACTTATTCAAGTGGAGTTTTAGTTTTTATTCTATGAAGTGCTTGTTGCACCACTTTTATTGTCTCCCACAGGTTTTCGGTGGGGTTTCTTCCAACTGATTCTTCAGTGGAGGGAGTGAGACTGCTTTTAAAAGTTTTGCAAGAGTTGCAGTCTGTGAATCAGGCATTTGGATTGTCTTCTTTTTTTTTTTTTTTTTTTTTCTTCAGGGTTTTAGTAGGCTTCTGCTTTTCACCCTGGAGCAGTTTGCCTTATCAGTTTGCTCCTTTTGTTCTAGTGATTTTCCTTTTGGACAAGATCAAATTCGGCAGCAAGCAATGTTACTGCCTAAAACCCCCCTTTTTTTTTTTTTTTTTTTTTCACCAAGTCCACCCCAGGAGTAGAGAGGTGATTAACAAATTAACCACGGAAGGATAGCGAAGGATAGCAAAACGTTTTCTCCATAGGTTTCTCTACAGCCCTCGCAGATGAGGCTGCATGACAAATACCTGGGCCTGCACCATCCCCACAAGGCTGCAGGATTAGAATCTGGCAATTCTAGTTTTCCACAATAAACCACAGACTGATGGCGGGGTTCCCCACAAGATAGGAGCTCCGGATTCGCCTCAGGTCTGAAACCTACCAATTTTGGCTTTTCACAACAAAACACGAAAGGCACAGGGGCACGGGTCCCCTCCAAACAGGAGCCTTTCAGCTCTGCACAAGCACCACATAACAGGAGCCTTACAGCTCTGCACACCCAAACCTATTAATCACAATGTCCACAATTCTTACAACTTCTGCCATCACCTTTGCCATGGCTTTTGCCTTTTCCTCATCTCTTCTTACATACACATACACTTGCTGTACTTTTCTAACCAGTTCCTCTCAAATTTCTCACTATTCTTTGCCACTCTCCCCTTACTCTAACATTATCTGCACTTTCATTCATTTTTTTTTTTATTCTTGCTCTTTCTAGTCTGATACCAAGCTCTCTCCTCTGGCAGCTTGGACACCACCCACTCCATCTAGTAGAAGTACAATACCACTTTCTCTCACAATTAATACATGCACACAAATACAAGCTTCACAACTGTTTTCATACACTAAACATGGGATTTCAAAAGGGAAATTAGATGGAGCTACATTAGAAAGGCGTTGGGGTCTGGATGTTTTCAATTCAATAGCTAAAATCTTTTCTCCTCTAAAATCTGCCCCTCTTCGGACAGTAAGGTTGAATTCCAAACCAACAGTTTACATGATTTATCCTCATTCACTCTTTGCCAAACGCTTCGCTTTTCTCTGGCCGAGCCCGTCGCTGGGGTACGGAACCGCAGATAGAGCTCCTCACTCGCTTCACACTTTGGCAGCACGTCTCATCCACTCTCACTCACACAGCAGCAGAATAGCAACAGACAAAACAAAAATAGCCGTACAATAGCGCATAACAGCGGGGTCCAACCCCTTAAAGGTACCTTTTACAGTGGGGTCCAACCCCGGGGGGTCCAACCCCCTTAAAAGTACTTTTCACAGTGGGGTCCAACCCCGGGGGTCCAACCCCTTAAAAGTACTTTTCCTCTTGCCCAGGACTAATTTTGGGAGACCCAGTCTTCCTCGGGACTTTCAACCCACCCTCAGGGACTCGAACCCTGGACCTGCAGGTATTTTGTGTTTAAAAGGAATAGCAAATACCTTAATTTGGTGCGGATGGTCCTTGTCTGCTCCTGCAGTGAGCCAAAGGACAGCTGAGCTCCCCCTGAAAATTCAGGGTCGCGACTGGGAGGTCTGCTTACCCCTGGATCCAGCAGCCGGGCAGAGAGGGTCCCATCTCGGGGTGCCAGATGAATCATGCCGCAACCGGGCCAGGAGACACTTCAGAGACAGAGTCAGAGAAGCCGGTATTTGCTTTATTCGGCGCACTGGGTGTGTGGGGATCGCTCCTCCAAACACACACACCTGGTGGTCTCTACAACACAGTATTAAGGGTTAAATTATGAATATTCATCACATTCCTTGGGACAGGTGTGGTTATACAAATTATTTCTCAGAAGTCATTAGCATATGGGCCACGCATGCGCTGTGCGTCCTGGTGGTCGCGCTGAGGAAGACCTCTCCTCTTCCTCGGGGGTCTTTCTGATGAAGGCCAGTACTCATCCTCGCAGTGAACTTTTCACCTTTCTCCCTGGGCATGCGTAGTCCTTTGAGGGATGATTCAGCAATCTCTGAGATGATCCTTGTCCCCTCTATCTTGACAAGATTAGGGTGAATTCAGCTTCTCAGGCTTTGTAATTAACATCTTCTGTCTGAACTAACATTTGCTGTCTCCCAATAGTTAACTTGTGCTTACATGAGTTAGTTATTGACTGCCCCTTCTTCAAGACAAGGACTGGACAGTCCAGATCCTCGAAGTGAGTGTGGAGCTCTTTTAACCGCATTTTCGTTGTCTTGCGAGAGAAACATGCTGAATGATCCCCTGAAATTATTTCTTAGGAGTTAAACACCTTGGTAGAAATCCTCAGACAGGAATTCTTAGGAGTTGAACACCTTGGTAGGAATTCTAGGAGTTAAAACCCATAGGGGTGGGGACTCCTTGGTAAGGAAGCGATTTCCTGGACAGTCGACTGGGAAATCTGATCCAAAAAATTACCTAAAAAATAGGGATTTCGGTTTTGTAGTGCAGATTTATTGGGAGTTCGGTTTTTGAGTTTAGTTCCGTTCGTTTTGCCTGGCAGTATAAGATTTATTGTTGGTTTTATTATTAGTAGACCAGTGTTATTGGTGGTTCGATTCTGTTTGGTTTGGGTTCAGCTTGTGGAATAAGTTTTTTTTTGTAGTTCAGTCCATTTATCCGAGGGAGAGAAAACTGTTTAGGAAGGTAAACACAGGATTAATAAGGGTGTATAAGAGATAGAGTAACGGGTGGGAAGTTAAACAACATGGGACAAAAATCAAGTAAGACAAATCCCAAGAAAAACAAAAGGTGTTGGATGATATACCACGCGATAGCGCACTGGGGGTTGTGATAAAGTACTGGGATTAATCTAGTATTACTAAGGGAAAAGATAAAGTTAAATTTATAAACTTCTGTGTGATGGTATGGGCAGAAAAAAAAATTAGATCTGATAATCTACATTGGCTGAAATATGGTTCATGTGAGGGTTGGATGTGCCAAGCATTAAATGTATATGTTAACAGAAAGAAGCCTTATAATCTGGAAGAATGTGAATATGCGGCATGTTGGAGGGGATCAGAGGTAAAACCCACAACAATTCTAAAAGTAGAGGAGGATAAAACAAAGCTGGGGAGAAGTAAATGGGCTCCTTTAGAACAGCTACCTCCACCTTATAATCCCCCTCCGGGGAAGCTCCACCACAAGAGGGACCCCTGCCACAGGGAGAGGAAGCCCCTCGTAGGGTAGAAAACCCCCAGCCTTGCCGCCGAGTTACACGCTCAAGAATAATAGAAGAAAGAGGAGAGGAAAAGTTATTTCCTTCACGAGAGGTTCCTCGGGGAGGAGCACAGGGTGGAATTGGGTTTGTAAATGTTCCCTTAAACTCTACAGAGGTAAGAAGTTTTAAAAAAGAGATGAAAGCATTGTTAGAAGATCCCTTGGGTTTGGTGGAACAGTTAGACCAATTTCTAGGGCCAAGCATATATACATGGGGAGAGATGCAATCCATTATGAGTATATTATTCACCCCTGTTGGGGTTTTGGGAGTTCCCCTTCTGGTTTTTTTTCCCTCTTGAGGAATTTTCCACATATATGTTGCCAGAGCGACAAATTTCTGGGTACTTGGGGAGGACAAACGACCTAGCCACTGAAGGTGTGGTCCAACAGGTCTCTTTCACCTGGGTGTGTGGGCAGTTGGTGCTCGGCTTGCAGACAGAGAGGCTGCTGCCATCTCGTCAGCACTGCAGGCTTTCTGCTTTTGGCTGCCTTCTTTCTACTGGAGAAACCCTGGGATTCCCAAACCCGCCTTTCCCTGCCCCCACTGCTGTGTTCGAGCCTTCGCTACTCTGTAGCCCCCGCACGTCCTGCCTGCCGAAACCTCCCAGGGTTTCCCACCGCAGCTCCGGGGTTTAATGCATCTCATCTGCCACCCGGGATTTGTGCTCATCCCTGCCGTTCCAGCCTGCTGTTCCCGAGGGTCTGGCCGGACACCAGGATCGGCTGCCCAGGGGGTTTGTGAAACCTTTGTTCTGTCCCTTCCCGGGACCCCAAGCTGCCATTGCTGCGTGCTCCCCGAGCTCGCTCCAGAGCGCCCCCTGCAGCCGCGGGGGGGAACCATCACACCGGCCCTGCTCACTCGGAGCCGTCAGCGCCCCTCCCGGCTGCAACAGTAACTGCACCAGAGGGGAAAAGGGCCTGACAGCTGAGAAGGCTGGCACTGGGTTTGTGGTTCTGTTTGCTGTTACTGCCATAGTTATTGCTGTTTGTTTGCCTTGTTATACACATATATATATATCTAATAGTAAAGAACTGTTATTCCTATTCGTCATACCTTTGCCTGAAAGCCCCTTAATTTTGAAATTATAATAATTTGGAGGGAAGGGGGTTGCATTTTCTTTTTCATTTCAAGGGAGACTCCTGCCTTCTTTGGCAGACACCTGTCTTTCAAACCAAGACAACCCCAGAAGAACAACAAATGATTAGAATAGTGGGAATGAGAATATGGGAAAAGGAATATCAACAAGGAGTCCCTGCTGATCAGAAAATGCCTCTTCAGCGTCCCCAATGGGACCAGAATCATCCTCAAGGTAGACAAAATATGGTTGATTTTCAAAACCTAATCTTAAGAGGAATAAAAGAGGCAGCCCCAAGAGGACAAAATGCAGCTCTGGCAGTCGATAGCCGACAAGGAAAGGATGAAACACCCACAGAATGGTTAGAAAGACTTATAAAACAATGCAGCAATTTTCTGGCGTCGATCCCTCTGGCCCAGTGGGACAGGCGGTACTTAAAGTAAATTTTGTTACTCATTCCTGGCCAGATATTAGAAAGAAGTTAAAAAATTTAGAAGACTGGCAGGACAGAGGTTTAGAGGAATTATTAAAGGAAGCTCAGAAGTTGTATGTCCGGAGAGAGAAGAAAAAGCAAAAATCAAAGCGAAAAACATGATTGCTGCTATGAAGGAAGCAGAATCCACAAACAAAGAGGAGGGGGGACCCAGAAAAGAAAGGCGTTGGAACAGTGCTCGAAAAGGGGTCAGGGACCCCTAGGGAAACGACAGTAGGGAAATCAGAAAGATGTGTGGGAAAGTTTAGCTGTCATTACTGTGGTGCTCCTGGGCACTTAAGGAGGAATTGCCCGAAATGTGCCAAAGACGTGAAAGCCTTTGAAGGAGAAATGGCATAGGGGTGTCAGGGGCTTTTTATACTGGGGATGGAACACCAAACTGAGCCCTTGATAAAATTAAAAATAGGACCCCAGGAAGAAGAAATGGAATTTTTAGTAGATACCGGAGCCGATAGAACATGAATACTAAAGGTTCCTGAGGGGTGTTGTATAAGTAAAAAAGTTATTAGTGTGATAGGGGCAAAAGGGGAAGGGTTTAAAGTACCCTTAATTGAAAATGTACCTGTAGAAGGCCCTAATCCATTCGCAACTGGAGACTTATTGTTAGTCCCCGGTGCCAGACGGAATTTGTTGGGGTGGGATTTGCAATTATTTTTAGGTATAGGTGTACTCCCAGAGGAAGGACAAATGAGAGCAAAGATTTTAACTGTCCTGGGTTGAAGTGTATTCTATTACCATCCTCATGAGCTGTGGAAGTCAGGTGAGGCAGTGTTTCCTTGCCTCCTCCCCCCAGACTATCTTGCTGTTAATGGCCCATCATTGTCCTGCCGCATGACTCAGAGATAACTCCCTCAGGACTATCTTCTGTTAATGAGCCTAATCAACACTTGGCCTCATGACTCATTACCGTATTGTGAGATGCTCCACCCAGTGGGAGGAACCAAGCATCCCATCGTGGATATAATCTGGGACTCAGAACACCAGAGACCCTCTTTCCACTAGATTTTTAGAGGACAGGAGCTACACAGCCACCACTGGACTTTCTGAGGAAGAGCAGACCCCTTCTACTACAGGATCACCACTTCAGAGGACTGCAGCCACCATTCTACCAGACTGCTACCACCACCCTGCCTAACAGGGACTCAGGTTGTATCTTGACTTTGTCAGTGTTTTCTTTTACTTTCTTTTCCTTTTCTTTAATTTCCATTAAATTGTTATTCTGACTTGGTGCCTCCCACTGGTTTGTTTTCAAACTAGCACATTAACTAATGAAGATGAGAATAAAATTGAACCTGAAGTGTGGGCATCCGAAAGTAATCTAGGAAAGATAGACATGAAGCCAACAGAAATAAGTATAGAACATCCATCTCACCCCATAAGGGTCAGGCAATATGCAATACCTAAAGAAGGAAGGATGGGGTTAAAACTGGTAGTTGACAAATTGCTGCCAGAAGGAACTTTAGAAACCTGCATGTCACCTCACAATACTCCGATATTGCCCGTAAAAAAGGCTGATGGAACATATAGGCTAGTCCAGGATCTAAGAGAAGTTAACAAAAGGACACGTACATGGTTTCCTGTCGTTTCCAACACTTATACCCCCCTGAACCATATCCCTCCCCGTCACACATGGTACAGCGTGATAGATTTAAAAGATGCATTTTGGGCTTGCCCATTAGCAGAAAGTAGCAGGGACTTCTTTGCGTTTCAATGGGAAGATCCTGAGACAAGAAGAAAGCAACAATTACGGTGAACTTGATTGCCCCAGGGATTTACAGAATCTCCGAATCTGGAATCTGTTCGAGCAAGCTTTAGAGGCTCTTATGTCTTTTGAATGAAGAGGTACTTATCTTACAATACGTAGACGACTTATTAATATCAGGGTCAGATGAGGAAACAGTTCAGAACACCACTATTAATCTGTTAAATTTTCTTGGAAAAAAAGGGCTACAGGTTTCAAAGAAAAAGCTACAGTTTGTAGAACAAGAAGTAAAATATTTAGGACATTGGCTAAGCCAGGAAAGTAAAAAGTTAGATCCTGAAAGGGTGCAAGGTATATTATCCCTTCCCCCATCGCAAACCAAAAAGGAAGTTAGGAAGCTATTAGGATTACTGGGGTACTGTAGGTAGTGGATTGATGAATATAGCAAAGTGGTAAAATTTTTGTATGAAAAGCTGATCGGCGAAGATAATATCTTTTAGACATAGGAAGATGACCAGAAGCTAGAAATAGTAAAAGGGAAGCTGATAGAAGCTCCAGTCTTAAGTTTACCAGATGTACCAGACCCTTTCAGTTGTTTGCTGATTCAAATGAAGGGGTAGCCTATGGGGTACTTTCACAAGAAAGGGAGGGGGGGGGTGTCCAAGAAGCCTGTAGCATTTCTGTCTAAATTATTAGATCCCGTGGCCAGTCTGTGTACAAGCTATATCGGCTGTAGCACTGTTAGTAGAAGAAGCTCGGAAGCTCGCATTTAGTGGAACCCTAGCAGTACATACCCCAAGTGCCATATGATCAGTATTAAACCAAAAAGCCGAGAAATGGCTCACAGATTTGAGGATGCTAAAATATGAAACTATGCTCCTGGAAACTCCAAATCTAACCATCTCCACCAGTAGCCATGTGAATCCCGCCCAGTTTTTGTACGGGGAACCAGAGGGGAAGGTTATTCATGATTGCTTAGAACTAATAGATTATCAAACTAAAATACAGGAAGACCTAATGGAATGTGAACTACTGGACGGAGAAAAGTTATTTATTGATGGGTCTTCCTGGTGCCAGCAAGGGCAGCGAATGTCTGGGTATGCAGTGTGTAGTGGTTTGGCCCAAAATACTCATTACTGTTTATCTTCTGTGAGATAAGAATTAGGAGAAATGCAAAGCAGGCACCAAACTTGAAAGAATATAAAGAAGTTTAACAGACCTAAAAGAAGGAAAAAAATTATACCACACCTTCAGAACTCTTCTCCCCCCACCTTCCTCCCTTCTCCCACTGACAATGTAAAAAGACAACCCTTAAGATGTTCAGTCTGTTTACCACATCCATAATAACCTTGTTCAGTTAATTTAGAAAGAGAAGTCTCTGCTTGCTCATGCTATGAAAGCAGTATTACAACGAGACAGCCACCCACTTCCAAATAACTTTGTTCAGTCCATTTAGGAAGAGGAGTCTCTCTGCTCGCATGCGAGTCCCTTCCCCCGACTTGCAGCTTTTCCCACAACTGCTTTCGAGGGTCCACTCTTGAAGTTTTTTGGGGTACAGTTTTAAGGTTGAGCCATTCAGAAACAAAAGTTCTCTTCACCCATCTCTAGGAGCATTTCACCTCTAAGAACAGAGGCCCTTCTCCTTCCCTGGGAGCAAAGAGTCCTCCTCATCTTCATCTTTAGGACTACCTCTGGGAGCATCTCTAGGAATTGAGGTTTTCTCCTTTTCTATTTGGAGCAAAAGTCCTCATCGCTTCCATCTCTCCCTGTCCAAACTTCTCATTGAAGTAAAGGAATTCAGCCAAATTAAATTTAATAAAGAAATAGATTTTATTCCGCGACCGAAAGATCGGTCACACAGAAAGCCACGATCGAGAAAAGCAGCTCCAAGCCCGGGGTCGGAGCTGGGTGAACACGCATAGATCTGATCTCTATCGCACCAGACCTCCCAAGTTCATGACTGCTGCTTTGGCTGGTCCCTTCTTATACAGTCTTTGGGCAGAGTCCGAATTAATTCTATTCTTCTTGTAATTTTAGCATATTCATGAAGTTTTCTTGTCCCGGAGTTGGGCTGCACAAAGCCTTTCCTGGGTCAGATGAATTTTCCATCCTGGGTGATGAGTGGGCCATTTCTGGTGATGGAAGGGCCATCTCTGATGATGAATGAGCCATCTCTGGTTCCTGGAACAGTTATTTTTAGTTCCTGGAATGTCCTATTCCTTATCAGTTGAGATGTAGATATCAGAAGGTGGTAATCAAGTCGTCATGGTGCAAATGTCCTGGTGATAAGATCCAACCCCACCTAGGTGGAATCCTCACTTATTGTGAGACAACTTCTTTTAGTGTTGTGAAATTTTTCTCTCAGCCAGGCTGGTGGAGGGATTTTGAAACTGTCTCTACATGGTCTGATTACATTCTAGTTTTATACATAATAGCACGAATTACATACTTTATTTATAACATCATGAAATTACAGCTGCGTCAGCATCTGCCTATCTCAGTGCAGGTGCTTTTGCTTACGAGTTGAACACTCCACCCCCCATATCTTCATGAAATTACAAGGGGTTACTCTGATATATCATAGCTTCACAACAGACTTTCAGCTTTAAGCATGTCCTCTCTCTCTTCCCTCAGGTTTTCAGCTCTTCACAGCAATAAAAGGGTTAATCTCACCTCAGCCTTGCAGCTGGAATGTGGCTTATCGAAGTGGAGGGGGGGGAAGCCGAGCTGCTCCGGCTGTCCACAGCAAGGCTGGGGGGGGTTTCCACGGGTGGAACCAGCCCATTGGGTCCAGGATGGCCATGGCTCGGCCCAGCCTGGCCCGAGCAGGGCCTGGGCCGGGCCCACTGGCCCCTGCACGGGGCCTGCAGCCACCTGTCCCAGCACCGGAAACGAGAGAGAGAGCTTGGGGGGGAGTTTGTCTATTCTTAAGTGTGGATCACAGAGGCGGTCACAACTTTAAGTGGCTTAAAGAATTGTCCATATTCAAACTGGCCAGCTGATAGGTTCTGTCAGGTCATGGGGAAAGCTGTAAGCACCCCTTTGCAAGAACATCACTTCCGGGACTATGCTTGCTAACCCATGACACAGTGGTAGATGGGAGAACTATGGAACTTAAGGAAAAGGGAAAATTGCCTAGTCACTCGTCAGCCCAGTCTTGTGAACTGTACGCCCTTAATAGAGCTTTGAAGTTATTAGAAGGAAAAGTAGGGACAATCTTTACAGATTCAAAATATGCATATGGAGTAGTACACACTTTTGGGAAAATCTGGGAAGAAAGAGGGTTATTAAATTCAAGAGGAAAGGGGCTGATTCATGAAGGACTTCTTTTAGAAATCTTAGAAGCGTTAAGATTGCCTATAGAAATAGCTGTGGTACATATTAAGGGACACCAAAAGGGGAGGACCCTAGAGATAAGAGGGAATAATTTAGCACATCAAGAGGCTAGGGATGCAACAGAAAATGGAAGTGAAAAAGTTATGTTAATCCTAGCTCTAAGCAAAGAAGAACCAGAAATCCCAAAATTTAGCAAAGCAGAGGAAAAGGAACTTCGTAAGGTGGGGGGGAGCAAGACCAATCTGGGAAATGGAAACTCCCTGACAGGAGGCAGTTACTTAATAAACCCCTAGCCAGAAAAAATATTAGAAGATATGCATCCAAAAACTCATTGGGGAACTCAAGCCTTATGTGATCATTTTTGAGGAATTATGGATGCACTGGGATTTTTGGATTGGCCAAAAAGTGACTAAAAATTGTATAACATGTCAGAAGATAAATAAAAAAAGTATGAGAAAAGACACACCGGGAGGGCGTGAGTTAGCCCTGCGACCATTTCTAAGCATCCAAGTAGACTTTACTGAACTTCCCCAAGTACAGAAATGAAAATTTTTATTAGTAATAATAGACCATTTAACTCATTGGGTAGAAGCTGTCCCAGCTGTTAGAGCTACAGCTAATGTAGTATGCAAAACCCTCATGGAACAAATTATTCCCAGGTATGGAATGGTTAACAAATTAGACTCAGATAGAGGAACACATTTTACATCAAAGGTGTTACAGCAAACCACACGGGCTCTGGGAATGGAGTGGGACTTACATACCCCGTGGCACCCTCAAAGTTCGGGCCAGGTGGAACGAATGAATCAGACTCTAAAAAACACCTTAACCAAACTAATGATTGAAACACAGATGTCCTGGATAAGGTGTTTACCTTTAGCCCTATTAAGGGTCAGGACCCAACCCAGATCAGACTTGGGAGTGTCCCCCTATGAAATGATGTTTGGGCTGCCCTTTCTGACCATTCAACATAAAACTGCTACTTATGAGGAAGGGGAGGCAAGTGTTAAAAAATATATCACCACAATTGCCCAAACCCTGGAAAATTTGCAAGCGAGAGGAATGATTTCTCAAACTGCACCCTTAGACTTTAGAATCCATAATATTCACCCGGGGGAATGGGTAATGGTTAAAACGTGGAAGGAGCAGACTCTGGCTCCACAATGGGAAGGTCCGTTCCAGGTGTTGCTGACAACCGAAGCAGCGATCCGAACCAAGGAGCAAGGGTGGATCCATGCCAACAGAATCAAAGGACCGGTGGAAGGAGTGGACCATAATATATATGCCAGATGATACAAAATTAACTTTTAAGTGCAGACGGGGGCGGGGTAATGAACTGGGAAAACTCGAATGATCCACAGAGAAATTTAAGGGTTGTAAATGATGAAGTGTTGGAGAATGGTTAGAGGATCAAGGACATAGATTATTGATAAAAACAAATCAATAAAAGAATTGCACAAAGCAAAAGCCTGCAAGCAAAGGCCTGCATGAGAAAAAGCCTCCATGAGAAAATGCCTGCGTAAGAAACAGGCCTGAGAACAAAAAGGGAGTTTTTAAGAGGTACAGTGCTGTTCTGATAAAGATGTGCTGACCATGAGAAGGGAGGAAAATCTTTGATCTCTCAAGACAAAGCATAAATAATAGAAGCTTACCAAATGTAGTCTTTTATCTAACCCAATTATGTAGAAGTAAGAATGCGCTTTCGTAAGTTTAAACTCATTAAAGAACAGATAAGCATGTATACTTTCACACTATATAAGTGCCTCTGTATTGCTAATAAACGAAGCTTGCTCTATCGATCACATTGATTGTCTGCATGTCTTCCCCTGCCGGAAAGTCAGGAATTTGGCACCAGAGCAGAGACTGGGACTTCGTTTTCTTGACTAGGCGGGAGGCCGAAGAGGCACCGATAAGCAGCGATCGGAGGGCAAAAGATCAGTAGCTGCAGGCAAGCGTCTGATCCGTTCCTGGACTGACCTAACAAGAGTGGTCCGCCGTTACGGCTGACAAGGGCAAACCTGGGAAAAGGCTGCACAACTCCTGTCGACAGGTACAGCGGTAAGACGCAGATGCGGTAGGACGCAGATATAGAAACAGAGGTGACCCTTGATTTATTTTTACGCTTTTTAGAAAAGCGGGGAGTTAAAGAAGTAAACCTTTGTAAGGAACTAGCTGATCCAAGATCGTTCAAAAAGAAAGCTAAAGAAGCAAAAGCTCTCAGATTAATCTGGAGAGCAGTAACTGGCACTCTCGCAGAGATGAAAACAGAGAGGGCAGTGGCCACAGCCACCATAGAGGCTTTAGAGAGTGGCAGCGCTGGGTGTAGCAGCTCCAAGAAAGGAACAGACGGGGGTCTTACAGAGCGGTGGCCAGAGACCAGAGCAGAGTCCAGGGTAGCACGGTCCTTCGGACTGGCCGTGAGAAAACCAATTATAAGCACAGCAGTACCCGTCCGCTCACTGCAGGAGTTGTTGAACTCGGCAGAGCAGGATGTTATCCCTCCGACGGCCGAGAAAGAAATAGCCACGAACGCAGAAGCAGAGCCTCCCAACCCAGGGGGCAGGGCACAGGCGGGCCAAGGAGACACAGGCAGTCCTGGTGTCTGGCCGAAAGCGGCAGAGCAACGGAGCGGTCCTAACTCCCGGCCAAAAGCGGCAGAGAGCAACCCCCCTCTGCTGAACAACGGAGTAACGTCCGGCTGCGAAGCGGCTTCTGCGGTTTTGTCGCCTGCAGAGCCAGAGACAGCCAGGGCTGCCGGGGCTCAGCCTCAAAAGGGGGAGAAGCACCAAGAAATGAGCAAACATCAAGGTGACACACAAGACCCACTATATGCACTCCAAGCTGACATGCTAACTGGGATCAGAGCTTACAGGGCAACAGTAACACAGCTGATCATGCCAGTAGTCATTCATCAGTTGTCACAGACTCTTGCCCACAAAGCCTTGTTGTCAGTACCTGAAAAGAAGAAGTGTCCCTCATATGCAGCAGTCCGACAGGGGCTGTCAGAACCATATGGTCAGTTCATCGACCGTTTGTCAGCAGCCTTAAAGGATGCAACTGAGCTCTCTGAAGAGCTCCAAGAGCAAATCTTCCGGACCCTTGCCTTTGAAAATGCTAATAGGCAAACTAAGACAATTCTTGCCATGCTGCCCCAAGGAGCAGGAGTAGACGAGATGCTCGTGCGTGCTACCCGTGCAGAACAGTCATCTCAAACAGCTGCTTTTACTGCAACACTGCAGAATGTCCTGCAACAACAGGGACAAGTCATTGCCGCAGCACTGACCAGAGGGGTGCCCAGCAAGTGGTGCCGTGCTACAGGACCCCGAAGAGAGAAGGCGCAGTCAGCATCAGCTCCTGAAGAAAGTGACGCCACTACTTCAACAGCTGGAACTCTGAGACCTCCGTCCTGAGAAGCCTTGAGAGAGGCTGCAGATGTGGCTGAGTGAAGGAGCTGAGGACTTGCCAGATCCACCACTCTCTGTAGCAGGAAAAATAGCGAGACTCTGGGGCAAATGTAACAGCTGCCCTAGGTGGTTGCTAGTGACTTGTGGTGGGTGTCGAGGAACCCTCTCCAAAGGCAAAACTAAGAAGGAGAGTTGCATAATTTTTTAGGTATAGCACCAAACACAGAAGTAGAGTGAGAAATTGTTTTTTGACTGTCTTAAGACAAGAGCATTAGTGGACATTTTCAATCAGATGTCCACCCATTTAGATCGAATGAAAGCAGTCAATTTGGCTAGCATATATGTTTTTACCTGGTGCTTCAGCAAACAGGGCTTACGCTATTTTGCATAAACTTGCTTGCTGGGAGAGGGATAAGTTAAATATCACTTCGCAGATGCTTGATGAGTTAAGCGTAGATGTTACTAGTGTTAGACATACAATATTACAAAATTAAGTAGCCATTGATTTTCTACTATTAGCTCACAGCCACAGCTGTGAAAAGTTCCAAGGTATGTGCTGTATGAATCTTTCTGCCCACTCTGTCCTAATTTACAAGCAGATAAGTGAGTTACATCAATTAACCACCCAATTACAGAAAGAAGATGGTCTCGGCTTGGAAGGATGGTTAAAGTCACTAGGTTTAGGACCATGGCTAGTTTCACTCATGCAGCATTTGATTACTGTAGGACTAGTAATATTATTACTAATAGTATGCTTACCTTGCCTATGCCAATGCTTGTAAAAAATGGTATACAATGTTACTACATCTGTAGCCAATCAAATATTGCTTTTACAAGAAGAAAAAAGGGGAATTGTTGGAGAATGGTTAGAGGATCAGGGACATAGATTATTGATAAAGACAAATCAATAAAAGAACTGCACAAAGCAAAAGCCTGCAAGCAAAGGCCTGCATGAGAAAAAGCCTCCATGAGAAAATGCCTGCGTGAGAAACAGGCCTGAGAATAAAAAGGGAGTTTTTAGGAGGTACAGTGCTGTTCTGATAAAGATGTGCTGACCATGAGAAGGGAGGAAAATCTTTGATCTCTCAAGACAAAGCATAAATAATAGAAGCTTGCCAAATGTAGTCTTTTATCTAACCCAATTATGTAGAAGTAAGAATGCGCTTTCGTAAGTTTAAACTAATTAAAGAACTGATAAGCACATATACTTTCACACTATATAAGTGCCTCTGTATTGCTAATAAACGAAGCTTGCTCTATCGATCACATTGATTGTCTGCATGTCTTCCCCTGCCGGAAAGTCAGCAATGAAGAAATAAAACCAAATCTGTATCAGTGGTTCCAGATACCATCAGGGCAAGTCCTAAGACCCCTGCATTATCCCCCTTGGGGAGGAACAATTCCACCCCAAACTGGAGGATCAGGACTGTATCAGACAGAGGGTCCTAATGTGCTTGCATTAGCTTGTGATTTGTATGAAGAAAAAAATCACATTATATCCTGACCTGAAAGCATTATTACAACCCCCACCAGTGCCATTCCAAATACCTTGCTTAATTCATCCTAATAGTACGTACTGTAGCTGGGTCGAATGTAAGTGTGAATGCTGTAAGCAAAATTGGTATTGTATTTCCTATAAGCAGCAACCTCGATGTTCGCAGGGCCATAGATACAACCACCTGAATGCATTCCTCGACCTTCAACACCTAGCAGAGATTGTAACCCTAATTTGTGGGTGGAAACTAGCACTCTCTGCTGAGTGTGAAATAAGTAAAAAAGAGTGGGAAATTATAAAAGCCGGGGTAAAAGAACATCGGCCTGACGGTCAGTAAGACACTTAGAATTATCCGAATTATACAGCATAAGAATAATGAAAACTCTAAAAGGACCAAAAGAAATCATTACCAACCAAAAGACCCAACGTATGCGGCTTTCTTGTTTAAAACATCCCCACTTAAATCATCATGCATGGGTATTGTGTAAATGTGTTAAATGCCCAAATAAGTGGTATTGCTCTTCAACAAAGAGACATTCCCACTGTCTGAACTGCCGAAATAATAAAGAACCAAAAGGTCAGGAAAATGCTGTGGTAGAACAAATTTTGTGTGAGTGGGAGTTACTTGTACCTGAAATTTGGGAAATTCCCAAAGAAAAGTGGGAACAAGAATTGCGCTTATGTGCAGTACGGTTTGCATGGAAGTAGAACAAGCGGCGTAAAGAGGGCAAGACCGGGTTGACCTCTGCACCTGCCTTAAGTATAGTCCAGCCACGAGCAGCAACCTCGGAGGGCATGAGACAAGGGGGTGTATGTCATACCGGACTTCTGATTACAACCATGGCAATTATAATTATCACATGCATCCTTGCATGGGTAACCCCAAGCAATGCAAATCCAGCAACTCCCTGCACCAAGTGTAACTCCCTTATACGATGGGGCAGTCGTGCTTCTTATCTAACCTGGCACACAAAAGTAAATAATGAACGTTATTACAAAGCATCCCTAGAGACTTGTAATTATGGGGAACACTCACTATGGGTAGCCAAGTTAAAATCCTCAGGGGGACACCAGCTGGGACCACCATGTCCGAAGGGACAGTATGTTTGTTTTGTCAATGCAGGAATGTGGGGTATTTCAGACAGTGGGGATGCACAAGACAAAATTAAAAAGGAACTAATAAAGCAGCAAGTGCAGACTCAAAAGCTCCTTGAAACAGACTCAGTCACCCCCAACTCTCTCAGACTCCCTCTATAAGAAAGTTAAAGAGCAGCTAAAAGAAACAGTACCTCTCCTGCCGGTAGGCGAAAATCTGTTTATAGATTTAATGGAATGAATAGTGCAAATGCTAAATGTCAGCGACTGTTGGATATGCGGAGGTGCATTAACAACAGAGCTACGGCCCTGGAAGGGAATTAGCCTAAGTGTCCCCAAAATTCTTTTGTGGAATAAAACCAAAATATCTAGAGAACACAGTCCTGAAGGATGGATGCTAAATTCAGGAGTAATGGGTGAAGAATGCATCGGTAGGGAAGGTCAAGCAATGTATAAAACCTGGGCAGGAGTAACCCCGTGTAAAAGAACTCTATTCACAAATGTGATCCACCATTGGTGGTCACCAAAAACCCCTAATGGCTATTGGAAAGTGAATAAATGACCAAATGAAAAATGTAGCACCTGGAAAAACATTACCTTATTCTGGTGTAAGAGTAGCAATGATGACTTTATCAGTCCCTTTGCAGACATGGCAGAGTTACATAATTACTGGAGCCGCAGTAGCAGTGTTAATATGCCGTGGGATGCCCCCGACAGGCTCTTTTGGGTTTGTGGGAGAAAAGCTTATACTAAACTTCCCAAAGATTGGAGAGGAGTTTGTACAATTGTAACCATTCAGCCAGGATTTTTTCTATTGCCAAAGGCAGTAGGGAAAAATTTAGGCATTCCAGTTTATGAAGATTTACAAAGATGAAAGCAAAGCTCAATAGAAAGCATCCGAAAATGGAGTGGTAATATAGGAGGTACTCAAAAGTGGAAAAATGATGAATGGCCACCTGAAAGAATAATAGAATATTATGGCCCAGCCACTTGTGCTCAAGATGGATCATAGGGATATAGAACCCCCATTTATATGCTAAATAGGAGAATAAGACTCCAAGCAGTGGTGGAAATTATTAGCAACAAAATGGCCTCAGCTTTAGAATTAATTACTGAACAGTTATCCCAAACCAGTGCAATGACTTATCAAAACCGTTTAGCCCTTGACAATTTGCTAGCAGAGGAAGGGGAGTATGTGGAAAATTTAATTCCTCCGATTGTTGCCTGCAAATAACTGATAACGGTCAAGCTATACTCAATATTGCTACAGATATACAAAAGATTGCTCATGTACTGGTTCAAAAATGGGAAACAATACTAGAAGCTGGTTGGTGGGATAAATTGTTAGGAACCACATGGTGGAAGAAACTATTTTTTTTCCTTTTGTGTGTGACCGCTGGGTTGGTATTCCTTCCTTGTTTAATTCCCTGCTTCATCCAGCTAACCACAAGTGTCGTCCAAGGTATGCAGGTAATCACCATGCCTATGGACTTGGAACAAGATACTTCTGGAACAGCACAAAGGATAATGATACTGAAGAAACAAACCAGCACTGGAGACCCCCTTGAAGAAGCCAGGTTAATCTGTAGAAATTTCGAACGTAACAGTGAAGTGTAATTAAAGATTGTAGCTCAAGCCAACATAACTGACAAAAAGAAAAGGGGGGATTGTGATAAATGAGTGAATGATAAATGTTGTCTTTCGCATATATGATTTTAACATTTATAAGTGATAATGTACTATGTAGAAATAGTGTTAAGGTAAAATGTAGTTAAGTAGAAACGAGATTAAGGTAAATTGTAACTTCGAAATAGTTGTAGTATGTTAAGAAATGTAGTAATAAATACATGGTAATAAATGTCTTTTGAGTTGAGAAACTACACAGCCAGAAACCAAGACATCTTAAAGAAACAAAGATAAACCGCATGCATCCCAGGAAGACTGTTATCTCATCAAAAGTCACACCTCCCAAGGAAACTGTCAGCTACAAATTAGGTTGGAGACTGGGGAGGCATCGGAGAGAGAGTGCATGTCTTCAATTCTGAAGCTATCCAGAGGACCGAAGCGGCGGCGTGCTGGCGGAAGGGGGCAGAGACCAGAGAAGGGGGAAAAGTTGAGTGAAGTGTAAATTACTGTCTGGGCTTAATGAATATGTAACAGTTTAGGAGAGTACTTAACTCCACAGTAAAATGAATGGAGCGCACCTCTGGCAATATTGCTAAGTGCCCCAGCGCTGTGATATGCCTTTGTTCTACTAATAAATGTTCAATAGTATACTGCTAAAAATTCAGATCTTGAATTCATTTTTCCCAGGATTGATGCTGCTATAGTTGAAATCTGTGTTCTCTGATCATGGACTTCATCTCAGGATATTCTTGTGCAATACTCAACAGTGCAACCCCTAAGTTTGGTCTGGGCAACAAAAATAGATTTGTAGTAATTCCATTTGTTTGGGACTTTTTTTCTTGTTTTAAAGTATATTTAAATACTTTGGGTTTGTTTTTTTTTGGGGGGGGGGGGGGGGGGGTTGATTTTTGTCAACTGTAAATTCAGGCAGCTGAAAACTACTTCACCCTTCAAGGAAACGAGGAGTTTTAGCGTAGAGCAAAGCTTTCAGTGAGTCTTAGAGCAATTCATGCCTGTGTCCTGACAGAAAGACTTACTGGAGTGTCTTAATATAGTTTGAATTATATATATTTGTTATTAAGGACAAGACAGAGTTTTCCCCCAAGTTTGCATTAGCTCTGCATAGCCGCTGTCAAAAGAAAAATCCACTTTGGTCTGTCTTATGATTCAGGAAAACAGTAACTGTTAACTCTGTAGCATCATGCAGGGGTGAAGGCCCCATTCTATGTATTCACTACCATAAGTAAATTTTTTTCATGTATACTATATCTCTTTCTATCAGACCACAGTAAGTGGAGAAGAGGCAAATTAGCAAAAACTCCTCTAAGATATAACTTCATTTTCTACATGTCCAATGTCAATACTTTAAAAGTCATTGGAAAAAACATGTACAGAAACGTACTTGAATTTGCAGGCATGCTGAGACATTGTCCTGGAAAATTGAATTGCTCATTTATTTTATATTTTAATTATTCTAATGCTGCTTCACTGCATATAGAACCAATTTATGAGTGAATATAAGTAGTCACAGCAATATGCACAGACCAATACAGAAGGAAGAAGTGTTAGAGATTTGTGTCACATATCTTAAATGCTTTTTTTAGAGGACAGAAATCAAGATAAGCTTGTCTGAGTCCTATTCAAGTAATTCCAGCCCATCAAAGAAATGGGCTAGAGGAATTCAAGTGCTGTATTAGTTTTTTAAATCTCCATTCTCACTGATTCAGTAACAGTGTAGATATGATCTTTAGAGCAGGTTCTATTGCAAAGCCTGTCTCTTAACATTCCCCCCCTGGCCAGTTGATGCAATTTCAACTCGCATGTGCTACCTGACAAGACACATCATTTACAAGGCTTAGTAAAAAGTTGCTGAAATCTAACTGCCTCTGTCCTTCCTGTCCTCTTTGATACCCCATAAACCACATCCTGCTTGTGGCTCTAGGCTTGCATGGATGAATAGTAGGGAAGCAACTGTTTCTCATGTAGGATGCCTCAATCTTCAGCGGCTTTTTAAAAAGTAAGATTTCTCTAGAAAGCTGCTGCCTTCTATTTCATTGGGTTTTCTTCTTTTAGCTGTGATGGAAGACATTCTTAAATGTTCAGAAAGATGTGTGGTGTTTCTTTTAAGATCTGTTAAAATTGTAAAACTTGTCAGGATAGTCCTCTGGGGAGCTTGGTCCTATATGACAAATTTGTACAGAATAGTTAGTTCCAGAAGTAAATATTCATTCTGAAATCAGAGGCCTTTTGAAAAGTGTAACTCAGATGTGTTTACAAAATCAAACCCTTCCCAAAGTGGAAAAGAACTTTCATAGAAGTAAATTCTCATTTGTAATTCATTTAATAGCTTAATTTATTAAACACAGTATGTAAAATCTACATTGTTGTTTCACTTTAAATGTTTACACAGGGGAGGATTTTTAACCACAAAGCAACAAGAGCTTCCCATACCCTACCTTCCTATGGGAGATACAAATATTAAATGCTACAAGAATTCCTGGCTCATTAAACTTTCTTTTCATTGCCTTCCCTTTATTTCCCTCCAGGCCTGGCACAAACAAACAGGCTTGAATTACAAAAGTAATTTTTAAACAGTACCAAGGGAAAGTGTGATGATATGAACTCCTGGAAATGGGGAGAACTCCTAGAGAGGTCTACAATCCTTCATTTGACAAGAAGTTCTTACACAAAAGGTTAATCTTTTTTGGATACTGACTTGCAAAAATAATTTGAGTGCCACCACCTAAAAAGTGCTGATACCTATGGTGCCATTTGTGAGAATTCAGGTACTTATTGGATTTCTATTAGTACTAGGTAGAGTTATTGTGCAAATCCTCAAATGATGCAATTTCACCTCACTTTTCAGCTGTTGGCAATGTACAAAGGGAAAAGTAGGTATTAGCTACTTTTTTTTAAAGAATCAGAGCTACTTAAACTATCTGCAAACTACAGTTAATGCACATGTAAGCTCGTCATGTATCAAAAGCCAAAATTTAACAATATGTGGAAGGCCAATATGTATTTCTTTAGCTGGATCCCTGAATTTTGACAGCCTATCCATATGCAGAGGTCAGGTGGCACCTTTATTCTGACAGCATTATCACACCATACCACACACTGTATATCTATCTGTATTATTCTAAGACAACTCTCCTCAGTACTTAAACATTACCCTTTGTTATACATCAACCAATGTATTTTTTTGCTTGTTTTTACTTTTTTTTGTGTTTTATTTTTTAATTACAGAGAAAATGTTATAATTATATAACTATTCTTTATGGTATTCAAATAAACCTAAATATCAGATTTTTTACAAGCAGGATGGAATGTCCAGCTGTATGTTCACTCTAACAGCTCTTGCAGTTCCTGTTTGAAGGATATGGCACATGCTATGAAATGCACTAGCCACCAAAGAAAAAGTCTCAAAACACATTAAAAATATACACACACTAAAAGCAATTTATATTGACAAATATGAATGTTTTTCATTAAGGCTGTGCTTCAGAAAGAGGATGTTTAGGGTTAAGTAGCCTTCATCAAGGCACAGAATGGGACGAAGTAAGCACAGCTGTCTGTAGAAGATAAATTATGTAAAACCACTAGTGATGTACGCATGCAGCAAACACAATTTAAAACTGCACAACTGGTCTTTATAACAAAACTGAACATAGTTAAAAGGAAATACTGTGACTTTTCAATTGTCACAGATCTACTTCATTATTAAAAACATGGCAAATATTTCCAAGCATAAAATTTACAAATTGAATAAATGAAATATTTTAAACAAAGTGCTTCACAGATCTGAACCCTGCATGGTTGTATTGTCTGGTCTAGAAGCATTTTGTAGACATCATAGGAGCATTTCACACAAAACTGAAAATATAATTCAGATGAATAATAAACAGGACATTTCTAACATTTTTACACTTTCAAGTAGTTGAGCTCTTCCGACCACTGGGTTTTGTAACAAATGTGTCCTATAGCAGTACAGGTTCATAGATTCCTTTAGCAGCAGAGGCCCCCTTTCAAAGGGCACGTGGTCTTTTTGGGTTGATCTGTTTACTGGCCTGTTCCTCCTCTTGTAGAGCTGCCCGGAAAGATTTCACTTTATCTTTAATGAAAAAGAGAGAATGAGTACTAATGTGCCTATGCTCAACATAGATCCTGAAACTAAGGCCTAATGCAAAACAAAGAACATTCCTCCACAAAAATAGCTGAAGATACAAACTACAAGAGGATTGAGATAAGCTTAAATTTAATACTTACCATACAAACAAGTTGCTTAGTAACTTAGTCCCTTCTTAGATGCTACCCCTGTCTCTTCTTAGGAAGAAATTATTCCCTGTGAGGGTGGTGAGATACTGGCACAGGTTGACCAGAGAAGCTGTGGCTGCCCCATCCATCCCTGGAAGTGTTCAAGGCCAGGTCGGACAGGGCTTGGAGCAACCTGGTCTAGTGGAAGTTGTCCCTGCCCATGGCAGGGAGGGGAATGAGATGATCTTTAAGGTCCCTTCCAACCCAAACCATTATGTGATTCTATGATAAAAACTTTTCTTTGAATGTGAAAAGCATTTGTGATTAAATTTTTGAAGTAAAGAAATGTATCAATAATTTTTTTCATCATAGCTAGCATGAGAATAGGAGAAACCCTAGAAAAGAAGTGCTATCATTTCCTATTTATATTCCTCCTCCACTTCCATTCCACAGTAATATGCCCAAGAATGGGAAGAAGGAAACAAAACTGACAGCAGCATAAAAAAGTCAGTCCCAAAGTGACAGGACTAAAAGCTGAAATATTTGGTGACTATTATGTGCCATGAGCAAAACAAAAAAGTTACTGGGAGAAAGAAGCTTTAACAGTTCTTCCCTGCTGTTAGGCTATATATGTATCATGCTGTTTGTAAAGATGCAAAGATCTTTTAGATATCCTTTATCTCTAGTATCTTGTTTCAAAAGCAGTATCTAATGAGTTATGGAAGAACAGGGAGTCACCTAAAGTGTTTTTTCACTGCAGTTGTCTGGATGCCTTAGAATTTTAGCTTTTATATTTTTCATATATTTGTAATTCTGCAATTCTTTAGTGTATAACTCTAAACTCCATATAGAGTGTTAGCTACTGTTTTCCCATTTTGGTCAGACAAAACAGTTTCTCTTTAGGCCTGGGAATCAAGGACACCTTACTGTCTCAGGCCCCAAGAAATGTAAACAAAAGTGAGTTGGGGGGGAGCAAACTTGGGGTAAATGACTTCATTACTTGAAGCTGTAATTGCAAGATTAACCCCCAATATGCAAATGGACCAAACTTATAAAAGTATGAAAACCCGTCCTCCATTTTTGCGTGTAGCCCCTGGGGGGGCTTCATCTGCCCTAAATGTACCTGAAGGCCCTTCAATAAATATATCCACTTTTTATTCTCTTAATTTTGTCTGGCTTCTGTTTTTAGGTAGTCCCAAAAAGGCATCAGTCTCAAATTGTCTTTCCCTGAAGAGGAAGCCATCATCCATAAGAAGCAAAGGAATGCACATCTAATTATTTGCTAAAGTATACTGGTACCAATACATGCATACAAAGCAAGCAGGCCTCATCTGATTTGCTTGATGTATTCTAACTTACAGCAGATACTCAGACTGAGTAAAATGTAAGATTTTATCTTATAAAGAGTTTTCTAACACAGATAAAAAAACTCCAAAATAAACCAGTATAGCATGTTTGCTGGAATGCAGATACATAGAGAAACTAAAATGAAAAATTAATCTCCATGAGGTACTAAGCTGACATGCTGATTTTAGAAGACAAATGGAAGAGTCAATTTTGGTAACTAAAAATTATCTGCAGCTGGTTTTTCAACAGAGAGGCTGACAAAATTTTGACAGAAAGGCTGCTAAGGAAAAAAGTAGGATAAAAGCCATGCTACTCAGAACTTGACATTACTCTTAAGCACAGACTGAAAAACAACAGCAGGCTTTCTTTTTCTTTCCTTTATTCTTTTGGAACAAAGAAAAGAAACAACCCAAAGTTGCAGGATCAAGTTTATACTTTCTGGAGGTAAAGCAGACTCTTCCATTAAATTAGGATGGATTGAATACAGATGTGAACTCGTTCTTGAATAAATGTTCCTTTCTCAGAACATTACAGGACAGCATAAGGTGAAAAAAGACCCCAAAACATAACCACACTCTTTTTCTACTCATTATTACTGCAAGTGTTCATGGCATATGAAAATGCACACAAAAGTGATTAAAAGCAATCTACCTCTAAGTTCGGTCAGAATATCAATTTTTTGCTCTAGAATTGCTTCAAGTTGGGTAGCATAAGAATCCACATCATAGTCTACTTCTTCTGTCATCTCAAGAAGAGCTTTTTCATCTTCCAGCCATCTAATAGATTCCTAGGTAAAAGTTAAAAAAACTCAGCTAAATACATTAACAAAGTTTCAAGGCAAGTTTCAAGACAATTAATGAGCTGAATTATTCCTTTTCTCAAGATGACCACACTTTTACTGTCTAGTCACCTCACTATGTTTCAATCCTAAAATGAATCCTTATTCCTAATTTAGCAAAATTGTATGTTTTCTACATAGTTTCTTTACTCCAATGGTCATAACAGCAACAGATAAACCCCAGCTACCCCAGTTCTTTTCAAATTCAGAACTTTAGATGGTTGTAAAACTAAGAAATTAAGAACTTCATGGTTATGTACCCTTAGGTAGGTATCAAACTTTGAAGCCAGACTTCAATTTTAAGTATGGGCTGGTTGCCACTGACAATAATCATTATTGTGTCATTATTACAGTCAAGGAGCCAAAATAATTCTGTCCATACTCAAAACCAGTTTTGAGAGAAACTGTATAAAAGAAGAGCTAACTATCCAGACAGATAAGAGTACTGTAAAAGATGGTTAAAGCAGATATTAGGCATCTTTGCACTCTGAATATTACAAATTAAAGAAAAGAGGGGAAAAAAAAAAAAGAAAATGTCTTGCAGCAAAGAAGAATGTAACCAGGAGCTTAAAGCTTACAGAATCATGCAAAGCTGTGATTAGAAGAACTGATCTTGTTGGAAATGCTTTGATTAAAAATAGAGTAAGTAGATGACAGTTCTATGCATGCTCAGCCTGAAATACTAAAATTAAGTCTTTCCCTCTGTGCTCAGTAGTTCAAGTAATATTGAAAGCACAGTCTGTAAATGTTTTGTTGGCTTTCAGGACAGATGGAGCTCTCACATTGGGATAGGATTCATGTCATCTAATGTGAACTTCAAGAAATAAAGGAAGATCAAGATGTATAGAGTATAATTAATTAAGTTAATCTATTTTAGAGATTTTTGTTAGGATAGGATGTTTTGTATCCCAAAATCAAGAGCTTCCAGGGAAAAGCTGACAGAAGACAACTTCTGCATGTTACAGCTCGTAGATTTTGTATTCATGCAACCCATCTTCACCCATGACATAAATAACAAGTAATGCTGCAAATGAAAGTAGCTGAGCCTCAGACACATTTTCTTCTAATGACTGCTGTGAGGAGCAATAATCTCCAGCATAAGGCCAGATGAACACACAGAGGCAGTAACATCTTAATGCAGTTTGTCTCTCCAGAAGATGCAAGCATTAGGACACAGCTATGGCATAAGGCATGACTTTCACACTTCTGCATGCTTTACTTCAGGGCTAATGTTTCAAAATAACTAAATATCTACATCTGTTGTTAAATGTGTTATTTAGCATCCTTACTGTATTACATGAACACATCAATATTCCACTGTTAGATACTGTTTGGCACAGCCTGGTTTTAGGTAGCAGGCGAGCCACAAAGATGGCTCCTGTGAGGAAGCTGCTGGAAGCTTCCCACCATGTCCAGCAGAGCCAATGGCTGATGGATCTGAAGATGGACATGCTGCTGGCCAAAACTGGGCCAATGAAAGAGGTTAGTAATGCCTCTGTAATAACATATTTAAGAAGAAAATCAAAGCAAAGTCATGAGATTTTAGATTCTAGTCAGAGAAGAGGAGGAGGTGAGAACATGTGAGGGAAAACAACATGGTGACATTGAATCACGCTGAAACTGGGCCAGGAGACACTTCAGAGACAGAGTCAGAGAAGTGGGTATTTGCTTTATTTGGCATGCCGGGTGTGTGGGTATCGCTCCTCCAAACACACACACCGGTGCTCCCTACAACACAGTATTATGGGTTAAATTATGAATATTCATCACATTCCTTGGGACAGGCGTGTTTATACAAATTATTTCTCGGAAGTCATTAATATCATTAGCATACAGGCCACGTGTGCGCTGAGTGTTCTGGTGGTCGTGCTGAGGAAGGCCTCTCCTCTTCCTCGGGGGTCTTTCTGAAGAAGGCCAGTAGTCTTCCTCACAGTGCACTTTTCACCTTTCTCCCTGGGCATGCGTAGTCCTTTGAGGAATGATTCAGCGGTCTCTGAGATGGTCTTCGTCCCTTCTATCTTGACAAGATTAAGGCGAATTCGGTTTCTTAGGTTTTGTAATTAACACCTGCTGTCTGAACTAACATTTGCTGTCTCCCAATAGTTAACGGTGCTTACATGAGTTAGCTATTGACTGCCCCATCTTCAACACCAAGGTCAGTGAAGAAGGAAGGGGAGTAGGTGCTCCAAGCGCTGGAGACAAGATTCCTCTTCTTGGGGTTTTAGGAGCTCGCCTGTTGTTTTTTCTCTGTTAAAGGAATTTTCCCCATACATGTTGCTAGGGGAACAAATGGCTGGGTACTTAAGAAAAACAAAAGAGCTGGCTACTTTTTTGTTTTCACCTGAGTGTGTGGTCAGTCTGGGGTTTGAACAGAGAGGAAGGCTGCTTTTTTGGCTGCTTTTTTCCTTCTGCTGGACAAGCCCCGGGACCCCAAAGCCTGCCTTCCCTGCCCCACTGGGAGTCAGGCCGTGGCCGCCCTGCTGCCGCTGTTGCTTCGAGCCTTTGCTACGTTGTAGCCCTGCTCGCCCTGCCTGCCCAGACCTCTGGGGGGTTCCCCATCTGCGATTCCAGCCTGCTGTTCCCGAGGGTCCGGCCAGACACTGGGATCAGCTGCCCAGGTAGTTGTGAAGCTTCTTTGTCCCATCCCTTCCCAGGATCCCAGGCCACCAGTGCTGCGTGGTCCCCGAGCTCCGTCCGGAGTGCCCCCTTCAGCTGTGGGGGAACCATCACACCTGCCCTGCTCACCGGAAGCCGCCAGCGCCCCTGCCGGCTGCGACCGGAACTGCACCCGAGGGGAAAAGGGCCTGACAGCCGAGAAGGCTGGGACTGGGTTTGTGATTGATTGCTGTTACTGCCATTGTTATTGTTGTTTGTTTGCCTCATTATACACATATAGATATATAATAGTTCAGTTATTCCTATTTTCCATATCTTTGCCTAAAAGCCCCTTGATTTCAACATTATAACTCGGAGGGAAGGGGGTTGCATCTGCCATTCCAAGGGGGGGCTTCTGCCTTCCTTAGCAGACACCTGTCTTTCAAACCAAGACAGATCTTGGCGCCCAACCGTGGGGCCTGAGGGCATTAAGAGAAAGAGGTGAAAAAGGAATAACAGCTCCTGGATAACTTACTTTTGTGTGCTGGATATAGGAACCTTGTTAGGCAGCACTATGTGGTCTAGTTTACCCTGGTTCGGGTGGCAGGTGATCGTGGCTATATTCTTCCCCTTTGCAGCTCCTTACCTAAACATGGGTCCTCTGACTAAGGCTACCATTGCTGTTATCCAGTTTGCACTATGAGTCGAGAAGGTGAGGAATTAATGGGCTTTTAACTTCCTCCAGAATGTGGGTACATGGATAAAGGGCTATCACACACTGAGTGCATGTTTTTGGGGCTATGTTTAAAATGGTACCTTCTGTGAGGAAATGACACCAGGGGAAGTTTTCTCTCAACCCCTCAACCAGTTCTTTGGACCCACCCCACCAATTTTCGAAGGGTTTAGATTCCCTCTGAATACTAACCAACTGGTGCTGGTAGGCCTACTCTATTTAGCACTCAGGGATAAGTTGAGATTGGCTTGGATAACTACCCAGACACCGTCCCTAGAGACTAGAGATCCTACCCCAGAGCCTAATCCAGCCCCAGAGCCTGACACAGCCCCAGACACTAGAGATCCTGCCCCACGACCTGACCCTGCCCCGCAGCCTGATACCGCCCAACAGCCCACCTCAGAAATGGACTACCCAAAGTGGGTGGGGGTACTGGTGAAGGGGATGCAGGAGATTTGCCAGGAGATGGGCCAGGTGCGCCAGGAGATATGCCAGGAGATGGGCCAGGTGCGACAGGAGATATGCCAAGTGCTAAGGGAATACACCTCCTCAGCTAGTGAAAAACCCTCTCCCTGGCCTAAAGAGGGTGAGTCCGATGGTGCAGCAGTGGAACCCACGGATGTTACAACCGTCCAGGTTTCAGCTGAACCACAAGGACAACCACAGCCAGCAGCAGTCCCCCCTGTGCAAAGGAGGAAGTATAAGACCAAATCAGTACGACCAGTTAATGATGATGGGGAACCAGGGCCCTCACAACCAGCAGGAGAGCCAGAGCCAGAAATCATCATTGAGTCCCTGTCGTACGACAGTCTCCGTGGTATGCGAGACGACATTGTGCGAAGGGGGCGTGAGCCTTATACAACCTGGCTGCTTCGGGTTTGGGACCTTATGGGCACAAGTGTACAGCTGGATAGTGGTGAGGCAAGTTATCTGGGATCGTTGACCCAGGACCCAGGTGTGGACCAGATATTTGTGAGGGAGCCAGGGCCCCTTTCTCTCTGGGAGCGGCTCTTAATGAGTGTGAGAGAAAGGTTCATTCACAAAGAAAGAATGCGGGAGTACCATCACAGAATGCAGGGGAAGACACTTGAGGAAGGGATCCAGCAGCTAAGAGAGGTGGCAGTATTAGAGGTACTCTTTGAGAGGGATGGTCAGCACGGTAATGACCCCGATAAGGTCAGGTGCACAGGACAGATGATGTGGAACCTGGCAAAGCTAGGGCCACCGCAATATGCCACCTTCATTGCAGCGATTGATACTGACAATAACTGAGAAACAGTGGGCTCTGTCACCAACAAGCTCAGGAATTATGAGAGTATGGTCAATGGCCCGCTGAAAGCTCATGTCTCTGCTGTGGTCAAAGACCTCAAAGAGGAGATGAAGGAGATGAGGGAGGAGATGAGGAAGATCAGTGTGGCACCAGAGTGAGTCACAGGCCCCCAAGTCAGAGCCCGTCGTCCCCCGGCTAGAGAGAGAGGGTACACCCCACAAGCTGAGCTGTGGTTTTCCCTGTGTGAGCATGGGGAAGACATGAGAAGGTGGGATGGGAAACCCACCTCTGTCCTGGCAGGGCGAGGGTGTGAACTCAAGGAGGGAGGCACTAACCGAGGGGGTTCCACTAAGGTGAAAGTAGCCTCAGCCTCCTGTGACCGAGCTGCCAGGTATTACAGAAGGGAGGATGATATGTCGGATCCCCTTGAAGGTACCTCGAGCATGCACGCCCAGGGAAAGAATGATAACCAGGGCTAGAGGGGCTCTGCCTCTAGCCAGGAAGAGTCAGGGGAGAACCAGGTTTTCTGGACGGTGTGGATTCGATGGCCTGGCACATCAGAGCCACAGAAATATGATGCATTGGTTGATACTGGGGCACAGTGTCCTTTAATGCCATCGGGACATGTGGGGGCAGAACCTGTATCCATCGCTGGGGTGACTGGGGCATCACAGCAGTTGACCCTTTTGGAAGCTGAGGTGAGCCTGACTGGGAAGGAGTGGCAAAAGCATCCCATTGTGATTGGCCCAGAGGCCCTGTGTATTCTGGGCGTAGACTTCTGTTGGGGTCTTCTCCCCCCGCCATGTAGCCCTGGCAGAGGGGCCCTGAGGGCACAGACACACGGGGTTTCCCAGCCCCTGGTCAGCCTCGTTCCCATTGGTTGGTTTGTGTTTCCCTGCGCGGGAAAAGAACCCTTGGTCCCGTGACTGTAACAGTTCCTCGGCAGATCCCGGCCATGTGGCTGGAGAAATAAACATCTCTGAAACATCTAGCAAGAATCCGTCCACATATATATTTCCTTTCCACGGGACTCCTGGTTTGATATAGGCATGTTACAGTATCCCCGCTGCAACAAAATGGTGGTGAATTGAGAGCAGAATGATCCCCGATCCCTAAGCGACTGATTTGTGTGAATAAACCCTAGATACTTTGGATTCCTCTACTTGGTTTTGTTTTGCTGTTCCATATCTAAACTATGGAGGAACCATGGGAAGACTCTTGGCTTTCAGAGCCACATATGGACATTTATCTTAAAGTTAAAAAGATTCTTGAACAATGATTTGTAAATTTTAGCTTGATTCAAGCTCAAAAAGAACTGAAACACTTCCTGGCATGGCTGTTTAAGAACTTTTTCTATGTTTCTTGGGATTTAATTCTTACCAAGGAGTTTTGGAGCACTGCTTGGACGCAGTTAATTTTTGAGTCAAAATACATGCCGATGGAAGAATATTTTCGTGAATATTATTTAATTACTGAGACTGTTGAGCAATGTCAGCTGTGTCCTGGTGAAGGGAAGCCTGCCTCAGGGACCGTGCGACCCAGGCCACGTGCACTGAGCACTCTGCGAGCAGCAGCGAGGCAGTTCCCGCGCGCAGGCGGAGCCACACGAGCCGCAGTGTCGGTGGCGGAGCGAGGCGCGGCGGGATGGGCGGAACCCGGCGGTGCCCGCCCAGCCCCGCGCAGCACGTGGTGGAGCGAGACCTGTGAACGCCCAACCGAGAGGGGAGGGCGCACGGGCAGCGGCTGGTGGCGGTGGCGGTGGAGCATAGCCGCACCCAGCCGAAACGCGCGCTGGAGTAGGGTGCCAGGGGGTCATCGCTCGGGGGCCTGGCCAAGATGCAGCACCTGGCAGCGGCAGCGAGCTGCGACCAGAGGAGGCGACGCATGGAGAACTGAGTGGTGCGGTCCGGCCCGGCCGGCGCAGACCGGAACACGACCCCAGGAAGAGCGCGCAGGCACGAGCAGCCCCAACAATTGCAACACAGGAGCGACCGAAAGAGAGAGCAAAGACGCAGCGAGACAGAAAACATCAGCCACTCGGCAAAAAGAAAAGACCATAGTAGCTAAGATCTTAGGGATAGTGAAATGGTATAATGTTAAGCAAAATTATGGTTTTATAACAACGTGTGACAACCAGCAAGACATATTCATGCATAGAACTGCTATTAAAAAGAATAACCCTGAAAAATGCATCCCAAGCTTGGGAGATGGAGAGGTGGTAGAATTCAAAATTATACAAGGTAGAAAAGGGTTACAAGCATCGCAGGTCACTGGGCCTGATGGTGTTCCTGTAAAAGGCAGTATATATGCTAAAAATCATAGTCATGTTAGACAATATCTCCACTGCAAGCCCCCCCTACAGTCTCCCTTTCCTAATCCCACCTTTCCGTTTTACCCTATGTCCTATTACCCCTAGTGTATTCCCAATCCGTTTTATCATCCATGGTTTCCCTCACAAAACCATGCCTTTGCCAATTGTTTCCCCAAAAATCCCTTTCCAGTGCCAAGTGGGGGATGAAAAGGGGGAGGGAAGAAATTAAACCCTCTCCTGCCTCAGTTTCCCCACAAAGCATGCTCAGAGAGTTATGACTCCCTTCTGTCAGCCCTAAGATGTTCCAGAGAATCTGTTTGGACATTTAAAGACTCAGGAGGGTGGCTTGTTTTGTTTTGAAACTGTTCTTGTTATGTTTATCCAGTTGTTTTCGTTCTCCTTTTATTAAAATAAAACAGGTGAGATGTTGGGTTCTCCTCCTCCCGCCATGTAGCCCTGGCAGAGGGGCCCTGAGGGCACAGACACATGGGGTTTCCCAGCCCCTGGTCAGCCTCGTTCCCATTGGTTGGTTTGTGTTTCCCTGCGCAGGAAAAGAACCCTTGGTCCCGTGACTGTAACAGTTCCTCGGCAGATCCCGGCCATGCGGCTGGAGAAATAAACATCTCTGAAACATCTAGCAAGAATCCGTCCATATATATTTCTTTTCCACGGGATTCCTGGTTTTATATAGGCGTGTTACAGTATCCCCGCTGTAACAGACTTCCTCCAGAACAGGTATTACAAAGACCCAAAAGGACTCAGGTGGGCATTTGGGATTGCTGCTGTGGAGGCAGAGGGCATTAGGCAATTGAACACCCTGCCTGGACTATTAGAGAATCCTTCTGCAGTTGGGTTCCTCAAAGTGGAAGAGCAAAAAGTGCCAATTGTCACCTTGACAGTGCACCGCCAGTAGTATTGGACAAATCGAGATGCTGTGATCCCCATCCACAAGATGATCTGTGAGCTGGAGAGCCAAGGGGTGGTCAGCAAGACCCATTCACCCTTCAACAGCCCCATCTGGCCTGTGCGCAAGTCTGAAGGAGAATGGAGATTGACTGTGGACTATCATGCCTTGGATGAAGTGACTCCACCATTGAGCGCTGCTGTGCCAGACATGTTGGAGCTCCAGTATGAGCTGGAGTCCAAAGCAGCGAAGTGGTACGCCACTATTGACATTGCTAATGCATTTTTCTCCATTCCTCTGGCAGCAGAGTACAGGCCTCAGTTTGCCTTCACCTGGAGGGGCGTGCAGTACACCTGGAACTGACTGCCCCAGAGGTGGAAGCACAGTCCCACCATCTGCCATGGACTGATCCAGGCTGCACTGGAAGAGGGTGAGGCTCCAGAACATCTGCAGTACATTGATGACATCATTGTGTGGGGGAACACCGCATCAGAGGTATTTGAGAAAGGAGAGAGAATAATCCAAATTCTCCTAAAAGCTGGTTTCGCCATCAAGAAGAGCAAAGTCAAGGGACCTGCCCGAGAGATCCAGTTCCTAGAAGTAAAGTGACAAGATGGATGACCTCAGATTCCCACCGAGGTCATCAATAAGATCACTGCAATGTCTCCACCAACAAACAAGAAGGAAACACAAGCTTTCCTAGGTGCCATAGGTTTCTGGAGAATGCACATTCCTGAGTACAGCCAGATTGTGAGTCCTCTCTACCTGGTTACCCGCAAGAAGAACAATTTCCATTGGGGCCCTGAACAGCAGCAAGCCTTCGCCCAGATCAAGCAGGAAATCGCTCACGCCATAGCCCTTGGCCCAGTCAGGATGGGACCAGGGGTGAAGAACGTGCTCTACTCTGCAGCCGGGAACAATGGTCTGTCCTGGAGCCTGTGGCAGAAGGTGCCTGGTGAGACTCGGGGCCAACCACTGGGATTCTGGAGCCAAAGCTACAGAGGGTCTGAAGCCCGCTACACTCTCACAGAGAAAGAAATCTCAGCAGCTTATGAAGGAGTCCAAGCTGCCTCAGAAGTTATCGGCACAGAGGCGTAACTCCTCCTGGCACCCCGACTACCAGTGCTGGGGTGGATGTTCAAAGGAAAGGTTCCTTCCATGCATCACGCCACCGACGCTACTTGGAGCAAATGGATTGCTCTCATCACACAGCGCGCCCGAATTTGAAACCCAAGTCACCCTGGGATCTTGGAAATAATCACAAACTGGCCAGAAAGTGAGACTTTTGGGTTATCTGAAGAAGAAGAGGAGCAGGTGACACGTGCCGAAGAAGCCCCACCATATAACGAGCTACCAGAAAGACAATAAGCCCTCAGCACTGATGGCTCTTGCTGAATTGTAGGCCCTAGCCAGAAATGGAAAGCCACTGTATGGACCCCCACACGACAAGTTCCACAGGCTACTGAAGGAGAAGGTGGATCAAGCCAATTTGCTGAACTCAAAGCCATCCAATTAGCTCTGGACATTGCTGAAAGAGAGAGGTGGCCAAAGCTCTACCTCTACACTGATTCATGGATGGTAGCCAATGCTCTGTGGGGTTGGCTGGAAAGGTGGAATAAGGCAAACTGGCAGCACAGAGGAAAACCAATCTGGGCTGCTGAGGAGTGGAAAGGCATTGCCACTCGGTTAGAGAAGAAAGCCGTGAAGGTCCGTCATATACATGCTCACGTCCCCAAGAGCTGGGCTAATGAAGAACATCATAACAACAAACAGGTAGATCAGGCTGCGAAAATATAGGTGTCCCAGATAGATTTGGATTGGCATCATAAGGGAGAGTTGTTCCTAGCTCGATGGGCCCATGATGACTCAGGCCATCAGGGCAGAGATGCCACCTATAAGTGGGCACGAGATCGAGGGGTGGATCTAACCATGGACAGTATCTCCCAGGTGATCCATAATTGTGAGACATGCACGGCGATCAAGCAGGCCAAGCGGGTGAAGCCCCTGTGGTATGGTGGGCGATGGTCCAAATACAAGTATGGGGAGGCCTGGCAGATTGATTACATCACACTGCCTCAAACCCACCAAGGCAAGCGCTATGTGCTCACAATGGTAGAAGCCACCACAGGATGGCTGGAGAACTACCCTGTGCCTCATGGTACAGCCCGGAACACCATCCTGGGCCTTGAAAAGCAAGTCCTTTGGAGGCATGGTACCCCTGAGAGAATCGAGTCTGATAATGGGACTCATTTCAAGAACGGCCTTATAAACACCTGGGCTAGAGAACATGGCATTAAGTGGGTGTACCACATCCCTTACCATGCGCCAGCAGCTGGGGAGGTTGAGCAATGTAATGGATTGCTTAAAACCACCTTGAAGGCACTAGTTGGGGGGACTTTCAAAAACTGGGAGGTGCATTTAGCAAGAGCCACCTGGTTAGTTAACACCCGAGGCTCCACCAGCCGAGCAGGCCCTGCCCAATCCGAACCCCTACAAACAACAGACGGGGATAAGGTTCCAGTGGTGCACGTGAGAGGTATGCTTGGAAAAACTGTTTGGGTTAATTCTGTCTCGAGCAAAGACAGACCCATCCGTGGGGTTGTCTTCGCTCAGGGACCAGGTTGCACCTGGTGGGTGATGCAAAGGGATGGAGAGACCCGATGCATACCTCAAGGGGACCTTGTTTTAGGGTGAACTACCCATGGCTCTGTACTTGTATCAGTATCAGCATGTATATATGTATATAATTCGGGTGATGCATGTATTTATATGGTTAAAAGGGTTAAGTTTCATGTAACATGTTAGTATGGGAAAAATTCGGGGTGGATAATGTAGGGGTTTTAGGAGCTCTCCTGGTTTTTGTCTGTTAAAGGAATTTTGCTCATACATATTGCTCAGGGAGCAAATGGCTGGGTACTTAAGAAAAACAAAAGAGCTGACTACAGGTTGGGGCGCATCTGGCTACTCTTTTGTTTTCACCTGAGTGTGTGGGGGCAGTCCGTCTCGGCGTTCAGACAGAGAGGGAAGCTGCTTTCTTCAGCCGCTTTTTTTCCTTCTGCTGGAGAAGCCCCGGGATCCCAAGCCTGCCTTCCCTGCCCCGCTGGGAGCTGGGCTGTGGCCGCCCTGCCCCACCGCTGCTTTGAGCCTTTGCTATGTTGTAGCCCTGCTCGCCCTGCCTGCCCAGACCTCCGGGGGGTTCCCCATTTGGATACACCTCGTCTACCATCCGGGATTTGTGCTCGTCCCTGCCATTCCAGCCTGCGATTCCAGCCTGCTGCTCCCGAGGGTCCAGCTGGACACCGGGTTCGGCTGCCCAGGGGTTTGTGAAGCTTCTTTGTCCCATCCCTTCCCAGGATCCCAGGCCACCAGTGCCGCGTGCTCCCCGAGCTCAGTCCGGAGCGCCCCCTGCAGCTGCAGGGGAACCATCACACCTGCCCTGCTCACCGGAAGCCGCTAGCACCCCTGCCGGCTGCAACCGGAACTGCACCCGAGGGGAAAGGGCCTGACAGCCGAGAAGGCTGGCACTGGGTTTGTGATTGTTTGCTGTTACTGCCATAGTTATTGTTGTTTATTTGCCTTGTTATACACATATAGATATATAATAGTAAAGAACTGTTATTCCTATTTCCCACATCTTTGCCTAAAAGCCCCTTGATTTCAAAATTATTATAACTCGGAGGGAAGGGGGGTTGCATCTGCCATTCCAAGGGAGGCTTCTGCCTTCCTTAGCAGACATCTGTCTTTAAAACCAAGACAATAGTAAATAGTTGAAATAGTAAAACAAAAATAGCAACTTTTCTTACAATTAAGACAGTCTGTTTAGGGAATCTCTGAAAGCAGCAGAATGACCAGATGATATCCTACATCTTCCTGAGTATGCCCTTTCATTGGCAAAACTTGAATTCTTGGATTAGGATAAAACTAAGTAGGCTCCATCTTTTACCTGGAAGACAGCCCTGTGGTCTTCTACTACTTGCTCTTCCATTTCCACCATTTGTGACACAGCTTCATGGAAAGTAAACAACTGTGGAGAAACTTCCTCTTCCTAAAAACAATAGTTAAGCTTGTTAGTCTCAAAAGAACTGTGGCTACAGGAAATATCTTTAATATAATCACAGAACATGAAAAGAAATATGCAGAAAGCAGAACCTGTCAAAAATAAAACTTAATACTTTCTAACAAGAAAATGTCCAGAAATGAGTGGACAGAGCAATAAATTTAAACTGTTCAGAGAGTTACATTTAATTCATATTCATTAAAAATTTCCAGCCACTAACCCTAATGGATACTGGAAAACAGACTATTCTGCATTAAAAAAAAAAACAAGTTAAAATAATGGGAGGAAGAATTCATAAGTGAAGAATGTTAATTTCTAGTAGGTTTTAATAAGAAAATTTGTTTTCCTTTGGGGCTTTTTGTTGTGCCAGTTTTCAATAAAGAGAACAGCAATTACATTCAATACATTTCAGGAAATCAAAATTAAATTAACCCTTTGAAAAAAAAAAAAGTGGACTAAATGTAAAGTAAAAAATCTTAAAGTATGTTGTCATGAATACATTAGAGGAATGCACAACACAGATTTACAAACTGGGACAAACAGGACTTCTTTAAACATAAATAGTTAATCACAATGAAAAGGGAAAGCACTAGGTAGGCTGCAATTAATGTTTTAGCAAGACAGTACGGTTCCTTTTACCATGCCTTTAAAATCTTTTTTACAACACATTGAAAAGCTTAATTGAATTCCACATGAACAAGGAAAAAGTATGATATGAAAGGATATCTGGCTGTAAGGACTGTCCAGTGGGAAGCTCTAGGAATCACTAGCATGTTCTTATAAAATAGAGTCCTGGAAGAAGAGACAGTTATTAAAATGAGAAATACAGCAAACACCATATAGAGGTGCTTGAAAAGGCAGAGAGCCTGGAGAAAAATAATTTAGGGTAGTAAGGATTTTTCTTTTGTACCTTTCATCAGTATTTTCACAAACCAACTTGAACATTTAAGGAACCAGGACTAGAGCTGATAATCAGTAGTGAGGGAAAAAATGCCCTTTATAAGATGCCTCTCAGTCCCAGCTCTCCACTCATGCAGCCCAAGGAGACATCCTGGGAACATGATGTGGCTTTCTCCCAAACATTGCTCTGGGGTTTCACTCCATGAAAATCAGGATGTTGGGAAGAGGAATGATGGGTAGTCAGATTTCTAAACACAAAGAAAGACAAACTTGCTCGAAACATGGTTCCATGAAGGAAAATTAATGGTCAAAACCACAGGAGTGTTAAATAAAATGGATGCACTTCCCAGGCTACTTCTAACTATCTAATAAGAGATGTAGCTATACTGGAAAAATGCACATTAAAAATGTGAGAGCCTAGAGCAGACCCTGCCTAGATTAAAAGCCCTAATCAACAAGCAAGATAAAGAAAAGTAAAATGTTCTCCTCTCACCATTCAAGAAATCTTTTTTTTTGTGTATATGGGAATGAACATAATAGCATAAAGTGAAAAGGTGAAAAGTCATGCTGTATCTACTTAATGATATTGCTAACAGGCTATAAATACACATTACTCCGGATTTGTTTTGCCACTGTATTTATTATCTCTTTCTGTGTAATGCTGTAAACCACTCACATTTTGTTCACAAAGCAGTTTGAGATCATCTCTCTGAGGAGAGCTCCCCACACCCCACTGTGTCTCTAAGTCATCGATCTGATTGGGAGCATGGTGTATAATAGGACAGATATCTCCTGCAGCACTAGGATCAACCATCAATTCCTTCACCCTACATTCAGAAAATATTTAGTAAATTAGTAACTTCCTGTTCAAAAGTCACAACCAAAAATAAAGCTCATTTATGCACAATTTAATTAATTTAATAAGGATGCTGATTTCAGTTTCACAAATTTAATGTACTTTCAGTGACAAAAAGATGTTAGTTCAACTCCTAAAAAGCAGACTTTCAACTACTTGCAGATGGATTGCAGTCCATCTTCTAGCAAGAGGCATTTTTTGATTGAAATCTTAGTACTCATTAACTGTTAAGAGGGCAAAAATCTCCAGACCCTCAATATTAACTCCTCAATAAGGAATAATATTTGAAAGAAAAGTTCATTCAGCATCCTAAACTTGACCATAATTTTTTATGTGCACACAATTGTGCTTTTAAGAAGTCAGTCAGTACCCTACTAGCTGTTATAAGCAAATCCACCAAGAATTCTGAAGAAAATAATAATTTGCAGCCATCTATCTCAGAGAATGAATAGATCATTTAATTAAAATAATTTAAAAGGTAAAAATATCTTATTAAAATCTAAGGTTCTTGCAGCATGAGAATAGTTTAAAAGATTGATAATGATTCTATCAAAAAAAAAGCCCATTTAAAAGAACGCTTATGAAACAGAGACATCAAACTCTGCAAGTATAGCAAGTTTTAGAACAAATTCTTAAATTTTAAGGGGAATTTCTTTTTGAAGTAGCACATATTTACTACAATGGAAACTATTTCATTCATCTTTGGAATGATTAAAAGTTTAAAAATTTATTTTCATTTTAAATTAGATATATTCAAATTACCCTAAACACAGGCTTGTCAGATTTGGTCCATTAAATGTATGAAGGTGACATCACTTTTTTTTTAATGTATGAAGGAAACTAGCAAGCCTGGATCCAGAGTGTGGTTGTTGAGAACAAAATAATGGGAAGATGATTGCAGATCATGCAGAACCATGACCTGACAAACAAAATAAACACAAAGTATGTGTGACTCAAGGCAAGGGGATTAATGAAAGGTTTGTCTGTAAAATTACATTGCCAAAAAGAAAAGTCAAAAATAAACATTTCATATATAGAATGAAGTAGACCTGGTGATTGAAGGAGAAAAGTCGTCATACTCATAGGAAGGAGAGAGATCAGAGCGACTGCCACTACCCTGTGAGAAGGGAATGTCTGAAGGACTAATTCCAAATTCCTTTACTCTGCAGCAGCAAAATACAGCAGCAAATTAAAAGAAAATGTTCTCATAAACACAGTTAAAATGATAACTCTGTTTAGCATTCTTAAATAGTTTAACAATAAAATCATTTTTACATTAAAAAATGACTCGACATATTTAAATCTTCTGCAAATAGTTACAGATCACTAACAAAATTGAACAAAATCAGTGCTGGTAATTTGCAGGAGAGTATAATAGCAATGTTTTCAGAAGAGTAATTCCAGATTTCAGTTTGTGCAGTTAATAAAAGTTGCTCTACATTCAGTATTTCATTAAACTGCTCCTTTTAACATATCGAACCACTACAATGCCTTAAATTCTATACTGCCCCATCTTACACTGTGCAGACACTGGTGTTCAGCACCCAAAAACTACTTGTACTATGAGAATTATATATTGGTAGAAAAAATTAAAATATTACACAAAACACATGAAGCAACTTTACAGTGATGGGCATAAAAAATTAACTCTACCCCAGCCAAAACCAGCACAACCCCATAACAACACATAAATTTAACAGCAAGGGGAAGAAACAGTTTCAGCACAACAATTTAGCATACTAGAAATAGGTATTTAATTTGTTTTTCAGTGTCCATTTCTGAAGTCACTTCAGCAATACGTATTCTATAAGGGATAGAAAGATCCAATGAGTTTCAATTAATGTGACACGTCCTTCATTATGTTACTGTAAGCAGGAGACTAGATGCCCCCTTCTCACCAGGAAGGAAATCACATAGACTGGTCCAAGCCAGGTAGATTTGCTACTAACTTGATCCAAAGAGAAAGACATTAGGATACCGAGAGGAACAGACGGTAAATTACCCTAGCAGTCCTCTGTGCCCAATTAGCAACTGGCTGCAGGGAGGGGGCAGGGGAAGCAAAGCAGGAGAGGATGTGGTTCTGCCCTATCTTTCACTGGGGCAAGCAGACCACTGGGTGGTAGCTTCTTCTGGCAAAACCAGGCTTTCTGATGTCCCAGAAACTTGTTTGCCTCCTTTATTCTTTGCAGCAAAGTGGTGGGTGGGTCTCTGGGGTGCAGGGTCTCATTGCATGCACATGCAGGACCCCATCTCCCCAAACATTAATAATAGAACTGCAGCTGTGAAAGGCTCACACTGACTGAAGAGACAAACACTTTCAGAGAGCAGTACAGGTCTCAGAGATGATGCATCATGCTCTGGAGACACTAACTTCTCCACTGATTATGTCACTGTTGGATTAGCTGACTGTAGGAGTCTCAGATATTTGCCTGAAGTTGGGAAATATAAAATTTAGGCCACAGCAACTGCCGAATTTTCATAAGAATAAGCAAGTTGAGATAAATCTATATATGATATGATATATCATATATATAAAAGAAACATGCTGGCAACTGAATGCAATTCCACCAAGGGGATGAAAAATCACATTGCAGAAAGGTATTTCAGCTAACACCCCAGGGAATCATCATGAAAACTGCCTAACCCTAATGCAAGAGGTGATACCTCCAGAGCAGGGACAAAACTAAGAGAGTCGTCTCCCAAATTCCTTGCAATCCCCACTATATCCATTTCTGGATAATGGCCTAAATGCAGTTTCTATTGATTCTCTTGTAATGGTTGTAAAAAGTTACAAATTAAATTAAATGCGATCCTGAATCAGTAATCAGTATTTTGGGTTTAGTCTTATTAAGAAATGCAAGTACACTAAAATTATTCAAGTAGTTAAAATAATTATACATCATGGAACAACAGTATTCCAAACATCAGTGATCAACAGCCAATATATCTATAAGCAATAACATTTTCCATACCTATTTGCATATCTCAATGTATTTAGAGTGTTTTCACATGATGCTATCCCTGGAGAAATTGTAGCGATCTGGAGAAAACAAGCCACGCATTAATAAATCACTTTGTACAGATGAAACAGTAGATGAATTTAAATTATCTCCACTTTGATTTGAGATGTTCTACAAAAACTGTCTACTATGTACAGCTGTCCTAATGCTGGAAATGATACAAAGTTTAAAATTTTTTTGTAACTTTAGTCAGTCTTGTTCGCCTTTGCCCCGGGGAAAGGGAATTTAAGTTTCTTTTCAAAGGACTGTTTCATCACTCAAGGCGTGATGAGTTTAACATCTCAACAGACTGGGAGTAGCACAGAAGATACATAAAAGATAACGACCATTAATGACCATTAACGACCACCAACTCCAAACATCACCCCTAGCATGGTCGGAGACACCTGGTCCGGAAAAGACTGATAAGAGAACCAAGGAATGAGGACCAAATTAGCATCAGAGGCGAAGAAATCCATAACCGAAAAGAAATCAAATACTAAGAATTGTGTAACTTGGGACCAATGAACATTGAACCAATTAATTTCTATGGGTTTTGACTTTCTAAGTATCTGAAAAATCTAGTAAAGAGTCGTGTCATGGAATGATTTTCTCTGCACACCCGGGCAATGTGTGAATGAAATGATTTTGTTGCACATGCTGGCCAGAACAACATCCTGTCCAGAACAACATCCTGGCCAGAATAAAGTAATGCCTTGATTCTCTAACACTAAAAATGTCTCACAGTCTTCCTAAATAAATGCAAAACTCTAATTAAAAAAATAAGACTCCTCAAGGAGGGAAATATGCAACTCAGTAGAAAGTAAGTCTAATGTATCCTGCAAAAAATTACCGGATTTTTATCTATATCTATATCTATATCTATATCTATATCTATATCTATATTTGTAGTCTGTTCAAGCAAACTGTATACTTATTTGAGAGACCTATTTTGGCCACAGTCTACAACTGTACTTAATGATATTAAAGATAAGCATGTTTATTTCCCTAAGTTAAGATTTATATTTTTTCTGAACTGAATATTATCTGTAAATAATACTTAATAGCTCACTTATTATCAAACATCTGGAATCTATGTCTTTCCTTTTCCAGTTAAATAAAATACCCTAAAGATCTCACCTTCTTTTCAGCATTCAGCAAAAATAACTGTGACCAGGCAACAGTGGCATCATTATTTGCATTAGCTTCTCTCAGTAGTCCAATTTTCTCATCTGTGCTCCTTTCAGGAGAGCCATAAAGGCTCTACCCAGGACAAACACCTCTATGATCCTACACACTAACTTTTTTTTTTTTTAGCAGCACAGCATCAGGAGACTGAAACTGATGAATATTAGATAATCCTGATGTTGGGGGTTAGGTTTCTTAAGGGATTTTTTTTCCCCATTTGTTGTCATGGAAATGACAAGTGGACCTCATTAAGAGACAAAAGGTGTAGCCAGGGCCTTGGCATACCGTTGGAATGGTTCTAGGGGAGCGGGGGAAGCGGTGTGGATTTTTGTCAGTTTCTTAGCTGGGTGTGGTGCAGTCTTTGCCCGGCTTGGAGGGTGGACGGCTGTGGGTTTTGGTGCTGGACTTCTGCCCAGGGGACTTGCTGCTACTGCTGAACCTTCCTTGCTGTTTCTCCTTACCGCTGGTAAGCCACTGCTCACAGGAGCGACCGTTGGACTGGGACTTTTAGGCACCCGCCCTTGCTGGGAGAGACCCTCACCATCTGCATGGGTGCCTCAGGGTAAAACCGGGCCCCCACCTCCTTCCTCTCTCCGGAGGGAGAACCTCCCGGCTGCTTACTGGAGCCTCGGCTGCTGCTGCCATCGCCAGGACACTGTACGGGACACGTAAGAGCCAGGGGAAAACCAAAACACTCCCCACCCTCCACCTTCTCTCCCCGGGGCCACCATTACCCCCTAGGGAGGCTCAGGCAGCTTCAGAGGGCGGCTGAAGCAAGCTCAGAGCCAACAGCGCCCCTTGGACCCGCAGGGAGTCACTGCAGCCTCTCTGCCTCAACGCGAGCCATTAGCGCCCCCTGCCGGTTGTGATCATAACTACACCAAAGGGGAAATTGCTTGACGGGCAGAAAAAAGGCTGTTATTGGGATTTTTTTCTGTTTTGTTGTTGTTGCTGTTGTAATTGTTGTTTTTCTGCCTTGTTTTATATATATATATATTCTAGTAAAGAACTGTTATTCTGTTTCCCATATTTTTGCCTGAAAGCCCTGTAATTTCAAAGTTATAATAGTAAGGAGGGAGGGGGTCATATTTTCCATTCCAGGAAGGTTCCTGCCTTCCTTGGCAGCCACCTGTCTTTTAAACCAAGACACCTGGTCTTTTCATTCATCCTGATGCTGCTATTACTGTACAAAAGTAATCCTGAGAAGAATGTCTCCTACTGGGAGGAAAGGAAAAATATGAGGTGGGAGTGGGTTAGAAAGTCTAAAGACCCTGCTACCACATAGACTTAAGTTTAAACCTCTAATACTGTTATGCATCAGTTGTGTGATAAACAGCTATTATAGCATTGGCTTTCACAGGTAGTGAAATGTAAGAAATATTATGTATTGGAATATGTTAGGAAAAATTATGTGCATGTTAAGAATAACTTTGCTATGCAGATATTTACTAGTTAACATTATAACTAGGGTTAAAGTTACAAGATGATTATATAGCTTGAGCTATAAGATACCTATATAATTTGAATTATAACTTTTTATACAATGTAATAGCTAGTAAATGGTTAACTAATTGCTTAATGCTTAAATAAACGGAAAGCCAGGTGGATAATCTCAAAAGTAGACAAGATAAGAGAAGCAGCAGGATGTGCTAATGAGACTGGAATTCAAACCAATTAGACCCAGAAAGACCTAGGAACACCATAACTGCACATGCTCCAAAGACAAAGTTGAAAAGTTCAAGATATGAGGAAGACCTGAGCCTTCATCAGAGAAGACCCCTGAAGACCCTCACATCATAATACACATGCTCTAAGAGGCAGACCGGGGGAGGAACTATGTTAATCCCTTCTAAAAAAAAAAAAAAAGTAAATTAATTCAGAGAAAAACTATGCCTATGCATTGTAGTTTATTAATATGCATGATGTTAAAGCATATAACCGGGAAGTTTGTGTAAGTGTGTGTGCTTCTGGCTTTGAGCCAAGCACCCAGCGCTGTCCTTTGCTTTAAGTGACCTTTGTCCCCTGTTGTCCCTTATTAAATTTATAAAACTCCAAAAACAAAAGGAGTGGGCTTAGTTTCTCATACTCTCAAGTACCTCAGCCAATGGGGAAAGAGAGAGGGAAATGTGGCCGGGAAATTAGGATAAAAAGGAGGCTGCGTCCTCCTAACAATTTGAGAGACCCCATGGGAAATGCCTCATGGCCTCTCCCTTTATTCGAATAAAGTTACAGGACTCCTTTGTGTCCTTTTTGGACATAAACCTCTAACATTATGGATTAATTTTCCTGACGAAGGCTAGGTTGGATGGAGCTCTGAGCAACCTGGTCTAGTGAAAGGTGTTCCTGACCATGGCAGTGGGGTTGGAACTTGATGATCTTTAAGGTCCCTTCCAACCCAGGACAATCTATGACCTCTCCCTGTCCTTACCTCAACCCATGAGCCTTTAATTATATTTTCTCTCCCTTGTCCAGCTCAGGAGGGCAGTGATAGAACAGCTTTGGTGGGCTCCTGTCAGCCAGCCAAGGTCAAACCACCACAACAGTATTTCTTAAAATTTCTTCAATGCTTTAATTTACTTCACATAAACACTCTTCTAGAGAACATAGCAGTGATGTCTACAGTCCACTGCAGAAACCTGAAATTAAGCTACTCATTATTAAACTATATTTGCATTAATTTTTAGAAGTTTGAAGCACCCCAGTTAATTACATAGCTCTGCTGCAAACAAGCAGTCAGTGTACCTGCAGGATAAGTACTCTTTTAATTTAATAAAATACTGTTCAACTTTAGCTATTATAAACCATAATTATATGCCTTTTTCTTTACCTGTATATTTCATCAGTAGAATTTTGCCAGTGTATCATATAAAACCTAAACATGAACATACTTTAAAACTAGGCCCTCCTGCCGAAGAACCAAATGCAAATACCACACTGGAAGGCTGAATGCATTTTCTTGGTAAAAAAGGCAAAGGAAGACCCAGAAGCTGCAGATCATTGTCCACTCTTCTCACCACTTGGCCACTGGAGTGCAAATCTCCTCTCCTCTTTCCAGGGAACTGGGGAGGACTGGAGGTAGATCCAGGCTAAGGTATCTACTACACTGTTGGAGAATAGAATTATTGGGATCAATAAAAGAACTGTGCAAGCTATTGAGCTGGAGGTTTTTGGGCCTGTGTGTGTGACACTTTCCGTGGGAAAGTCTCTGTGAAAAGCAAAACAGTTTCAGCCTGAGAAATTTCAGGGAGTAACGTACTTGCAGGTGTGATATCTAGGAGTATAAGGGAGGCAAGGGCAAAATTCTTTTGAACATAACAAGACTGTGGAAAACTGCCAATGTAGTCGAATTGTGTAGAAATAGAAATATGTCCTGATAAGCGTTAAGCCACTTAGGAGCGAACAAGCTGGTATACTAGATAAGTGCCTTTAGACTGCTAATAAAGGGGAGTGTATTTTTCAACCATATTGGTTGGCCTCTGTTTTTCTCCCCCCGCCGGGGATCCGAGCTCACTGTCCCACCGCGCCTTCCGACACTACACCTCCCTCAATTCAATATATGTTGTTCAGAAACCTGTCAGAGCTCTAGACAGGCAGATTGTTTCTGCATCCATCTAGTTATCACAGGAACGGGTGCTGCAAATGCAAGAACTCAATTCAAACAACCGTAAAAATGCACTGTAGGTTTCTTTTCTTTCTCTCCTTCGTTTTAACTGTAATTCAGAGTAAATCATAACCACACAAGTGCTACTCTTCCTACATCAGTATCTTAAGAAAAAACATTGCTGATTAAATTCTGGATAAAAATTACATGCAAACAAACACCAAATCCATAATGTTACAAATGGTCCTAGTACTGAGAAACTACATGGAATAGTAACAAGAAGAATGAGTTTGAAAGTAGTGTCTCATCATGAAAAGGTTTTCTTATTCTTAAAGTGACTGCAGTTATGTGAATAAAAAATAATTCAAACATATTTTCACTCACTTTCAGAGAAGATTTTTTTCCCTAATTTCGAACTATATTGAATATAAAAGGAATGAATGCAAGCTTTATCAGAAATTAAACACCCATAGATCACAGATTATTCTCGATGGCATTTTCATGCATTCAAACAGGAAAAATGTTACGTTAGCTCTATGAAAAGAGTAATAATTAAATAAAAAAGCTTTGACAAAATGAAGACAGCTTGTTAGCACTTTAAGGAGTGGTAAAGGTGATGGTGAGAACTTCACAAAACATTCACAAATGTTACTCCTTCTATGTACAGAGAGGAATTCCCAACAGGCTAACTTTCCAAAACTTCTTCAGCAGTGAGGATACATTGCCTAGAGATGCACGGTTTAGCTTTCTGATCTTGAATATGATTTATGAAGTTATGTCCCAGTGGAAAGAAAACCAAAGAAAAAAGATTAATCATAAATGCTATTTTACCACCCATTTCATATTAGAACCATACCTAACATCCAAAGATGATGTTAGGCTGCCCTAACATCATGGTTTTCATGTGGTCTGCAGATTTCTGTGACCTCTAGACTAATGCCAAGGGGCCTGTGGAAAGTAACCAAAACAAATGTATTGGGTCTGGCTGAGCTGGAGTTCATTCTCCCATAGCAGCCCTCCCAGTGCTGTGCTTTGCATTGGGAGCTGGAAAGGTGTTGAGAACACTCCAGTGTTTTGGCTACTGCTGAGCAGCTCTGCCACAGCATCAATGCTGTCTCTCAACATTCTGCCCCCTCACCCCCCGAAGGCCAGTAGGCTGTGTGTGGGCAAGATCCTAGGAGGAAACATAGCTAGGCCAGCTGACCCAAAGCATATTCCATACCATATGATGTCTGCTGAGATGTAAAAGCTAAGAAAAAGGAGGAGGAAGGGGGACGTTCATTTTTATGACATTTGTCTTCCAGAGCAACTGCTACACATGGTGAAGCCCTGCCTCCCAGGAAGTGGCTGGACATTGTGTGCTGATGGGAAGTAGAGAATAAAACTCTTTGGATTTCCTTTGCTTCTGCATGCAGCCTTTGCTTTTGCTTTATTTAACTGCCTTTATCTTGACCCATGACTTCTTTTCCATCTTATTTTTCCCCCCACTGTTCTGCTGAGAAGGGGAATGATAAAGTAGCTTGGTGGGCACCTGGCAGCCAGCCAAGATCTACCCACCATAGCAAACAAGCTGAACAGCCAGTGTCCACTGCAGAGAATTTACATTTCCATAAGGAGAAATACTAAGGATGCACAAATAAAACCACTGGACATCTGTGCTTTTATCTGTTCTTTCCCCCATCTGACAGAAGAATTCTGTTTTTTCAGATTGATGCAAATGCACTTTTATACAGTACACAACTATTAATCTCATCTGTCCCAACCACTTCTCCCCTTAACAGCCTAGAGCATATTCTAATGCCTTTGATACCAATTCTAAACTTGACTTTGCCATTTAAAGATCATAACTCACCACTATACTTCCAGTGTACACCACCTTTTCCAAAATTTTGATTCAACAAACAATATTATCATATAATTAAGACATTATTAAAAACAAACAATCAAACAAAAACCCCCTCAAGCTAAAGTGCTTCTAGCTATTTGTCTTGCTAGAAAACAAGAACAAGCAATAAGAAAGGTCAATAAAAAGTGAGAAAGTTATCTGAAATGCTTCTGCTGAAAGACTAACTCCAAATATAGTCTCAGTTAATGTATAACCTCAATTAATTGTTAAAACATACAGTTAACTAAACAAACTTACCATACAGGTACGGGAGTTTTCTCCTATGAATGAATCTCTTAGCACCTGAGTAAGTTTACTTGCTCTGAATGGCGTATGAGGTTTATTTCGGCCTAAGGCTCTAATACACTCCTGAAAGAACAAACAGGTTTATATTTCATAAAATCAGAGTAAAACCTCGTATATATACAATCCATATTAAAGAAAAATATATGATACAAATGCAATTCAAAATCAGAAAATATATGCCTTAGTTATGTTGCTGAAGTTATGTAAGATTGAATTCAAGAAGTGTTAGACTTTCATTAAGCTCAGTAGAGAGGTTGGAACTTAAAAAGGACTTAGGAGCCTAAAAACTTTCTGAATCTCATCTAAAACATTTACATATATTGTATTCAACAAGAACAAAAAATTCATTGTTGATGTTAAATCTCCAGACTAATGACTATTTCTGATTATGATCTGCAAAAGCCTGAATGATCTACAGCCTCTGGCAGCAGAAGCAGCACGGACCATGACTGGCATTAACTCTATCAGTTAAAAGCAGTAGCTTTGATTCTGGCTTCACCACTGACTTTCTTTACAGCTCAGAAGAAAACACTGGTGCCCAAACTTTCTGAAAGCTTCCACAGGTCACAAACCTAGTAAGTATAAGCTCTGTATTGATGTACTCAGTATTGGAAAACACTTGAAAATGTAAGTCACTCCCTGTTTTAAAACATTCTTCATGAAAACAGGGATAACATTTACCTCCCCTTTTAGTTGCAAGAATGGTATGGGGCTAAACTAATATCTGTAATTGGTTGAAGAGTTCCAGAGAGAAATACTGTACAGAATTTTAAGAAATTACTATAGAAGTTACAGCAGTAACTAAGTACAATAGCGCAAACCAAGATTGCACTAATCTAGACATCACTTCTGCCCACTCAAAGTTCTAACAGCAGCTAATAAATTACCTCTTATAGAAAGGAAGTTCAAATTTAAATTTGTTTTGCTGTTGTTGTCATATTTAGATTATTCATTCCAGTTTCTGGCTTTGCCTTAATACTTTGTATACAGGCATCTCTTCAGATTCAGGGCTTTCCTGGCACAGTTTTAACATGTTTACACACAGAACTTCTTCAAACAACTGTACATCAAAATCTTTTCATATTATAGCTTTGCTTTTAGCAAGACTAACAAATGGAATGGATTTTGTGTTACATGAATAGTTCTACAGTAGTTCAGCTAATCCTCAAGCTGCATCCATATTCTTGTGGCCTACTGAAATTTCCTAGAAACAGTTTCTTCCAAAAGCCAGGCTATAAACTCTGGGACAATAATCCAAGAAAGCACTGACACAGTGAAACAGCATAAAACAACTAAATGGGTTTAGAATACAAATGTCCCTATTTAGACCTGATGCCTTGAGAGGCCTCCTAGAAACAGAGACTAGACAGGAGTAAAGGATTAAAAGAGGTATTTATTTGAAAGGCCTTCAAAGGTATACCCTGGGGAGCCTGAAGCTATTCTCAAAATGGACCCCAAGATGGATGACAGGTCACAAGTTCTTCCCCCTTTTATAGGTTTGGTTCATTTGCATAGCAGGGTTAATTCTCCAATTAAAGCTTCAGTTTTCCCCTCAGCTTACCCCCCCCCTTATTGGCTCTTTGGTTTATACTTTTGGCCTAGGACAGTCTTGTTGTCCTTGGAAAGCAGGCCCGGAGAGGCTTTGTTATGTCTACCTAGCATGAGAGAGTAGAAATTAACAGGCTACAAGAAACTTTCAGTTACACACTAAGCAGTACAGAATCTGAAAAATATAACAGTTAAAACCTAAGGCATCACACTGAATGCCTTTTGAGCATTATAAAACAAATAATAAAAGCATTTTTTAATTTAAATAATATTTCTTGGTTTCTTGATGTCTTCTTGAATAATGTATGAAAAATTGCAGTGATTTCAAGGCCACGCCTTGAATATTGTGAGCAGTTTGGGGCATCACAATATAAGAAAGATAAGAAACTATTAGAGAGTGTCCAAAGGAGGGCAACAAAGATGGTAAAGGGCCTTGAGGGGAAGCCATATGAGGAGTGGCTGAGGACACTTGGTCTGTTTAGCCTGGAAAAGAGGAGAGTGAGGGGGACCTCATTGCAATCTACAACTTCCTAGTGAGGGGAAGAAGGGCAGACATTGATCTCTTCTCTGTGGTATCCTGTGGAGGGCTGTGAGCCCCTGGCACAAGAGCCCTCTGCACTCCCTTGGAGGAGAGAGGCCTGAGGGCAAAAAGACTCTCCCCAGAGATAAGCAACCTTCCTCTTCGTCATGGTGACAAAGTGAACCACCCCCAGCATGCCTTGTTTCTATATGGTAGTAGCCTGCACCCAGTTGGCTAATTGGTTTCTTACCCACCCCCTGTCTTTCCCATAAAAAGCCCCTGTTTCTGCCCCTGACCAGGGAGTCTTTGTCCCTGGCCTTCCCTTCACAGGGGCTGCTGGACAATAAAAGCTACCTCTGTGGAATTGCCAAATGAGGCTCCTGTCTCTCTGTCCCCGAGTTCGCCTTGGGTGATTTCACAAAGAGCTAAATGACTAGAGCTGATATCACTTGTAGCAGAGAAGTTGCTACACTTGCTGAAATCACCTGCTGCCCGGGGAGGCCTGCTATCACCCCTGGAAGAGTAGTTCTTTGCAGGGCGCTCTCTCTAGGAAGGTCGCGGCATACCAGTGCTGACCAGCATTGGACCCCCTGCGATAGTGTCCAGTGACAGAACCTGAGGGAATGGCCTCAAGTTGTGTCAGGGGAGGGTTAGGTTGGATATTGGAAAAAGGTTCTTCACCCACAGGATGGTTGGGCACCGGAACAGGCTCCCTAGAGAAGTGGTCACAGCACCAAGCCTGACAGAGTTCAAGAAGCATTTGTTGTTATGACCCACCCCTGAAGGTGAGGGTAACCCAGGTTCTTTTTACTAGATCCCTTGGGGTGGATTAGTGTGAAATAACATTGAATGATCAGTGTTTGTAAATATATATATGTAGAGTTTATTTTATAAAAAATTGGTTGCAATGGAAAGCAGGTATTGATACCTAAAGATTTTTGCTTTTTATGTATTTTTCATATATTCATAGCTCTGTATACTTCTATTACATAGTTAAATAGCTACTAGTATTTTTCCTAACCTTTCTCGTAGATTTTAGAATAATAAGCTAACCTTCTAACACATTCCTGAAATACTGTTTAGTCTTATTTTCAAGAAGAGAAGCCTGACAAGGATATTTTTTTTCCAACCAGAATCTGAGAAGACACAAGAAGAAATGGGGTAAAGAAGCCCCTGGACCAATTCCAATGGAGCAGTACCTGAGGAAAAATTACCTAACTGCTCTTCTAATTGGACAATATTAGTTAGATATGCTAATTTGTTAAACTTATAAAAATTGTAGAAATCTGATGCCAGGTGTGCCCATGACTATCGGGACACCTGGAAACTTCCAAATACAGGTCTGCTTTTTATTTTACTATTTTAACACTGTTGAAAGCTTTTCTCTTTTGATATTAGACAACAAAATGTAGCTGTTTTGGTTATCATTATCTCTAGTGATATGGGAATATAAAAGCATAAAAATATCACTCACTTGAAAAAATGCATAAGGGAAAAGAATGGAAGAAAGAGAAAGAAAGGGTAAGAGTAGTGTCTTAGGTTACAATGTAAGATGAAACCAAAAGTATGTATTCTATCACCATCTTCATAAGCTGTTAAAAACAGGTGGGGCAGTGTTCTTTATCTCTTCCATGACACATCCCTGATAACTCCCTCCAGGAGATATCTTCTGTTAATGGGCCATCAAGTCTCACTGCATAACTCATAAAATTATATCATCCCATTGTGAGATGCTCTGCCCAGGGGGAGGAACCAAGCATTCCATCCTGGATATAATCTGAGATTCTGAACACCAGAGACAACCCTTTCCTACTGGATTCCCAGAGGACAAGAGCTACATAGCCACCACTGGAATTTCAGAGGAAGACCAGACTCTTCTACAGGATCACTGCTTCAGCAGAACCACATCTATCACTCCAGGAGGACTCCAGCCACCATTTAATCAGACTGCTACCACCACCCTGACCAACAGGGTGTCAGGTTGTATCCTGACTCTGTCAGTTTAAGCCAGTGTTTCTGTATGATTGCCTTTATCTTAATTTTCCTATTAAATTGTAATTCAAACTTGGGATCTCCCATTGGTTTGCTTTCAAACTAGTACAAGTAGAAAGATACATAATCACTATCCGTGGATCTATGACAAGACTTGATTGTTGCTGTTGGTCAAAGTGGTTGTCCTGGGTTGCAGTGTATTCTATTACCATCCTCATGAGCTGTTGAAATCAGGTGGGGCACTGTTTCCTTGCCTCCTCCCCCCAGACTATCTTGCTGTTAATGGCCCATCATTGTCCTGCTGCATGACTCAGAGATAACTCCCTCCAGACTATCTTCTGTTAATGAGCCTAATCAACACTTGGCCTCATGACTCATTACCCTATTGTGAGATGCTCCACCCAGAGGGAGGAACCAAGCATCCCATCGTGGATATAATCTGGGACTCTTAACACCAGAGACAATCCTTTTCCACTGGATTTCCAGAGAACAGGAGCTACATAGCCACCACTGGACCTTCGGAGGAAGAGCAGACCTCTTCTTCTACAGGATCACTGCTTCAGAGGACTGCAACCACCATTCTACTAGACTGCTACCACCACCCTGCCTAACAGGGACTCAGGTTGTATTTTGACTCTGTCAGTTTGAACCAGTGTTTTCTTTTAGTCTTTTTCTTTTTCCTTTTCTTTTATTTCCCCATTAAATTGTTATTCTGACTTGGTGCCTCCCACTGGTTTGTTTTCAAACTACCACAGTGATGATTAAAGGTCTTGATCTGTTGGCAGTGGGGGGAAAAGCCCACAAAATACAAAGTCCAGTGGGTTAATATGTGCTTAGGTTCAGATGGGAATGCCCAAGCACCTCCCCTGGGGGGGGGAGTTTTACACTGTCTTTTGATCATGTGCAGTCCTCTTGTGGAAGGCCTCAGAAATGGGTCTGGAGGCACTTTGGAGGTCTTTGATGGTTTATGACTCCTTCTAAGACATGACAGACTCCTTCTAAGACATGACAGCTGCCTCTCACATGTGAATGTGACCTTCCCTGGGGAGGGTGTGTGTGTGTAAGGGAGGACAAATTGGCATAATAAAAATCACCATCCTGTTAATTAACAGTGGTAAATAAATCTGTCATAAAGGTGTTCTGGTTTCATCTGGGATAGAATTAATTTTGTTCTTAGTAGCTGGCACAGTGCTGTGTTTTGGGTTCAGTATGAGAATAATGCTGATAACACAGGGAGTCAAGGGCCTTTCAGTGTCTCATGCTGTGCCAGGGAGGAGCTGCACAAGAAACTGGGAGGGAGCACAGCTGGGACAGCTGATCTGAACTGGCCAAAGGAATATTCCATACTATACAATGTCATGCCCAGTATATAAACTGGGAAGTTTATATACAGTTTATAAACTGGGAGTTACCTGGAAGGGGGGAGGCCGATCACTGCTTGGGGACAGGTTGAGCATCAGTCAGCAGGTGGTGAGGAATTGTATCGTGCATTACTTGTCATTTTTGGGTTTCATTACCCTCTCTCTCTCCTTTTCACTACTATTATTATTAGTAGTATTTTTTACTTTGTTTCAATTATTAAGCTGTTTTTATCTAAACCCACAAGTTTTACTTTATTTTCCTGATTCTTCTTCCCATCCCACTGGGTGGGGAATGGGGAATGAGCAAACGGCTGCATGGTTCTTAGTTGCCAACTAGAGTTAAACCACAACAGTCGCTTTTGGTCCCCAACATGGGGTACAAAGAGTTAAGATAATGACAGATCTGACCAGAGTGTGTTAAAACAAATTTGTTATGGGCATTCATTGTTTTGGTTTAATTGTCACGGGTCACAATGTTGATTTATTTGCTCTCAGAATTGTCACACTTGTTCTCAGGATTGTGGTATGTAATACCTTACTTCCTGCATGTGTTCTCTGTGGTGATGTTTATCCTCCATGGGGCCTGGGCTAAAATTATCATTTTGTTGTACTTTGCAGTATTGGCTTATGATAGGATGGCATAGCTGGTATGTGTACTCAGCACTGCAGTCACCTCTGTACTTCAGGAGTCATCTATTGGGATCTTTGAATAATTACACTTTTTGTCTTTTCTCCTTGAAGAGCCAACCTATAGAGGAGACTGACATCCTTCCATCCGTCCTTCCGTCTGTCCTTCCGTCCTTCCTTCCCATCCAGGATGATTACAGTAGCATTTGAGAATTTTAAAGATTTTTAATATCCTTTGAATACTCTTGAAATCAACCTGGCCCTTTTGCTAAGAACCAGCATGTTGTTGGATGTGGTTCAGGTCTTGTTTAAACAGCTATTTAAGAACATCACCCAGAGATCTGCCCCAAGGCTGGATAGTTATGAGTGGCAGGGTGTGTGGGATAGTATGGGCAAGTGCCTAGGACAGTGGGCACCTCCAGTGTTTTTGAACCTCACCCCTGAGCAAGTGCAGAATATGGAAAAACTAGTAAAAGATTTGGAAAAAGTATGCTGTCGCCTTAGTAATTCCAGAGACACACAAATCACTGCAACGTGCTGGAGCCTGGCCCAGGCCTATTGAGCCCTGTTCAACACTGCTCAGTACCCTCGGGGAAAAGAAAGTCTCTGGAACTGGCAACAAAACAACAGGCCCTACGGCTACTCCAACGCCAGTGACAGGCACTGCAGCTACTCCCTTGTCTCGTCTGTGGAAAAACTCTCCCAGAGGTATAAAAAAATTGTTCCAGGAGTTCCATCAACAAAAAGAGGTTCTACTCCCCACCTGTATGGACCTGCATCTCAGCTATTAACAGTAAGAGTTCTTTTTCTCAAAAGGGAGGATATAGAAAATACACACCACAGAGTACCCTGTGGTTTTACTTGAAGGACCAAGGAAAGGACATGAGGGAGTGGGATGGAAAACCTACCTTGACCCTAGAGGCACAGGTACATGAGTTGCAGGGAAAAACAATCAGAAATGGGGGTTCTTCCAGGAAAGTTGCTGTTCCGGTCTCCAGTGGACAGTTCCCCAGGCAGAGTGGAAGGGCTGATTTTACTTCTGAGTCTATGGAAAGGAATTCTAATCCATTTCTACAAGTAAGTGGATAATCCTATGACCAGGAATAGAGGGGCCCTGCCTCCAGCCAGGCTGAGGAGAGGGACAACCAGGTTTACTGGGTAGTGTGAATCTGATGGTCTGGCACAGCAGCCCCACAGGAGTACAAGGCTTTAGTAGACACTGGTGCACAGTGTACCCTAATGCCATCAAGCTATGCAGGGGCAGAATCCATCCGTATTTCTGGAGTGACAGGGGGATCCCAACAGCTGACTGTATTGGAGGCTGAGATTAGCCTGACTGGGAATGAGGGGTAAAAACACCCCATTGTGACTGGCCCAGAGGCTCTGTGCATCCTTGGCACAGACTATCTCAGGAGAGTGTATTTCAAGGACCCGAAAAGGGGTAGGCTTTTGATATAGCTGTCTTGAAGATGGAGAAAGTTAAACAGTTGTCTACCTTGCCTGGTCTTTTGGAGGACCCTTCTGCTGTGGGGTTGCTGAAGGTTGAAAAACAGCAGGTGCCAATTGCTACCACAGTGGTGCACCAACAGCAATATTGCACCAACCAAGACTCCCTGATTCCAATCCATAAGATGATTCATCAACTGGAGAGCCAAGGAGTGGTCAGTAGGACCCACTCACCCTTTAATAGCCCCATAAGGCCAGTGTGAAAGTCTAACAGAGAATGGAGATTAACAGTAGATTATTGTGGACTGAATGAAGTCACACCATCACTGAGTGCTGCCATACTAGACATGCTGGAACTTCAATAGGAACTGGAGTCAAAGGCAGCCCAGCACTGCCACAATTGATAATGTTAATGTGTTTTTCTCAATCCCTCTGGCAGAGTACAGGCCACAGTTTGTTTTCACTTGGAGGGGCATCCAGTACATCTGGAATCAACTGCTCAGGGGTGGAAACACAGCCCAACCATCTGCCATGGACTGATCCAGACTGTACTGGAACAGGGTGAAGCTCCAGAACTCCTGCAATATATTGATGATATCATTGTGTGGGGAAATATAGCAGAAGAAGTTTCTGAGAGGGAAGAAAATAGTCCAAATCCTTCTGAAAGATGGTTTTACTATAAAACAAAGTAAGGTCAATGGACCTGCACAGGAGTTCCAGGTTTTAGGAATAAAATGGCAAGGTGAATGTTCTCAATAGCAATGTCTCCACCAACTAGTAAGAAAGAAACAAGCTTTCTTAGGTGTTGTGGGATTTTGGAGAAAGCACATTCAAAATTACAGTCTGATTGTCAGCCCTTGATATCAAGTGACCCAGAAGAAAAATTATTTCAAATGAGGCCCTGAGCAACAACAGGCTTTTGAACAAATCAATCAGGAGACAGTTCATGCTGTAGCCCTTGGGCCGGTTTAAATAGAGCAAGATGTAAAAAATGTGCTCTATACTGAAGCTGGGGAGAATGGTCCTACCTGGAGCCTCTGGCAGAAAGCACCAGGGGACACTCGAGGTCGACCTCTAGGTTTTTGGAGTTGGGCATACAGAGTGTCGCTGTTATCCCCAGAGAGACAGCAAAATCACGACATACGTCCAGATCAGATGATATGGCCGAAGCGACCTCGTTTAATCACCCATACCTTTTATAGCATGGTTCACATAAGAGAAATTACATGATTGGCCTATTGACCCACCACCTCTCAAGGTGATAGGTTGAGCAGAAAGACACCCATTTCCAAAAATTAAAGAAGGAAAATACTTTTCACAGTTTTCGTAACAACCTGCAGGTGTAGAAATGGTTTACATTCTCTCAAACTGTTGTCTATCCAGTTTGCATGAGAACGAAAGCTTTCACAGAGAAGCTGTGAGAAGCTGGATTTCTCTAACTGCCCTCTCATGAGAAAGAAAAGTTTCACAGGAAAATTCCTCTGCTAGCCCTTGCTAGCATCCACATACAGAGGATCTGAAGTCTGCTATACTTCAACTGAAAAGAACATACTGGCAGCTTATGAAGGGGTTCAAGCTGCTTCTGAGGTGATAAGTACTGAAGCAAAGCTCCTCCTGGCACCCCGGTTACCCATGTTGAGTTGGATGTTCAAAGGCAGGGTCTCCTCTGCACATCATGAAATAGATGCTACATAGAATAAGTGGGTCACACTGATCTCATGATGAGCTCTGATAGGAAACCCCAGTCATCCAGGAATCTTGGAAATTATCATGGACTGGTCAGAAGGCAAAGATTTCAGAATGTCACTAGAGGAGGAGGTGACATGCTGAAGAGGCCCCACTGTATAATGAAGTGCCAGAACATGAGAAGTAATATGCCTTGTTTACTGATGGGTCCTGCTGTCTTGTGGGAAAGTATTGGAGATGGAAAGCAGCTGTACGGAGTCCCCTATGTCTTGGGGTGACGTTATGATATGTATCCCATATCGCTGCCTATGCCCAGAAATTAATTTTTGTGCCTTTCTATGCCTCTAAACTGAGCCTGAGAGGGAGAAGAAAAAACTGAGCAAAACTTTCTCAAAGCAGTTTGCAGCTTGTTCAAGGTCACATAAAGATAGGAGGTTTTTTTTTTCCTTCCCAGCTGCGGCAGTGCAGCGAGGAAGCACCCGGGCTTGCTGTGTTCCAGTCAGCTTTTGGCCAGTTGTTTCAGTTTCTGGTTCTCCGGAGAGAGACGGAGAGTTGGACTTTGCTTTTTCCTTCTCTAGAATTCCGGATTTTTCTCCCTTTGCTACTGGACTGCTTTTCAACCTCAGAGCACATCGGGAGGACTTTTCATCGGGCACAGAGGGCCTGGCCCTGGGCCAAGCCCCAGCTCCGAGGAGACCAAAGGGAGGACTCTAACGCTTTGCAAGGTTTTTCCTCCACAGCAAAAGATTTTACCATTTCACCTCATTTTCCTTTCCCGTGTGTTTGTTAAATAAATAGTTTTATCTTCTTCACTTTCCTTCGAGGAAAATTTATTTTTTTTCCCGAACCTGGTGGGGGAGGGGTGGTTGTGCCTTCTCTCAGAGTATATATTTCTAAATTTGGCCAAACCGGTACACCCTACAACAAGTCACAGAAACTGCTGAAGGAGAAGGTGAATTTAGTCAGTTTGAAGAGGTAAAAGGCATCCAGTTGGCCTTAGACCGATGCCTTAGGTTTTAACTTTTATATTTTTCAAATCCTGTACTTAGTGTACTTCAGTAACTCTGAAGTTTCTTGTAGCCTGTTAACTACTGTTCTCTCATGCTAGTTAGACATAACAAGCCTCTCCAAGCTTGCTCTCCAAGGACAGCCAGATTATCCTAGGCCCAAAAGGTATAAACTAAGAAGAGGGCAAACTTGGGGTAGTTACATCATTAACTGAAGTTTTAATTAGAGAATTAACCCTGATATACAAATGAACCAAACTTATAAAAGTGTGAAGAACTTGTGACCTGGCGTCCATCTTGGGAGTAGCCTCTGGACTCCCCAGGGTGTACCTTTGAACGCCCTTCAAATAAATACCTATCTTTATTTCCTTATTCCTGTCTAGTCTCTGTTTTTTAAGTGGCCACTTCAAGCATCAAGACATTGCTGAACGAGAGAAATGGCCAATACTTTATCTTCATACTGATTCATGGATAGTGGCAAATGCCCTGTGGGGGTGGTTGAAGCAATGGAAGCAGAAAAACTGGCAGCACAGAGATAAACCTGCCCAGGTGGAGAACCTGGTTGGGAAGGTACATCATGTGGATGTTCCTGAGCCCAAGACTCAGGCCACTGAATAACATCAGAACAACCAACAGGTGGATCAGGCTGCTAGGATTGAAGTGGCTCAGGTGGATTTGGATTGGCAACATAAGGGTGAATTATTTCTGGCTTGGTGGGTCCATGACACCTTGGGACATCAAGGAAGAGATGCAATATCTAGGTGGGCTCGTAATTGAGGGGTGGACTTAACCATAGACACTATTGCACAGGTTATCCTGGAATGTGAAATGTGCTGCAATCAAGCAGGCCTCTGTGGTATGGGGGACAATGGCTGAAATATAAGTATGGGGAGGCCTGGCAGATTGACTATATCACACTCCCCCAAACCTGTGACAGCAAGCGCTGTGTGCTTACAATAGTGGAAACAACCACCAGATGGCTGGAAACATATCCTGTGCCCCATGGCACTGCCCGGAACAGTATCCTGGGCCTTGGAAAGGAAGTCTTATGGTGACATGGTACTCCAGAAAGAATTGAGTCAGACAATGGAAGCCATTTTCGAAACAGCCTCATAGACACTTGTGCCAAACAACATGGCACCGAGTGAGTGTATCATATTCCCTATTATGCACCAGCCTCTGGAAAAATAGAACAATGTAATGGACTGTTAAAGACTACACTGAGAGGAATTTGTGGTGGAACCTTCAAACAATGGGATATACATTTAGCAAAGGCCACCTGGCTAGTCAACACCAGAGGATCTGCCAATCAGGCTGGCCCTGCCCAATCAAAACTGTTAAATACTTTAAAAGGGGATAGAATTCCTGTGACCATTAAAAATATGCTGGGGAAAACAGTCTGGGTTATTCCTGCCTCAGACAAAGGCAAACCCATATGTGGGATTGCTTTTGTTCAAGGACCTGGGTGCACTTGGTGGGTAATGCAGGAGGATGGGCAAGTCCGGTGTGTGCCTCAAGGGGATTTGATTTTGGGTAAGAATAGCCAATGAATTTAATTGTATTATATTAATAACTATCCAGCACTGTGTATTACCACTTCTATGGTGGCTATAGATCTGTCATTGCAAGTCTCTGCCACTCCAGATTTGGGGCTCTGAACCTAGCTCCCTTTTGATTGTCACATTAACGAAGAATGAACTTTAAAAAAGCTGAACAAGTGCAGAAGTGATGGAATCAGATCTGGCTTCAACTGTAACAATCCAATACCACACACCATCTTTCCTGTCCTGAAGGACTGTTATGACAGATGGAGCCCAAGGTCATGGACTAAATGAACTCAACAGACTTTTATAGGGATGGTCCATAGACTAAGGGAATGATATCTGTGTATATATCTATCAAAAAATAGGAAAGGTGATGGGGTATTGGAAAGTGTGGGACCTGGCATGATGTAAATGGTATGGAATAAGGGGTGGAGACTGTCCTGGTTTTGGCTAAGATAGAATTCATTTTCTTCTTAGTAGCTTGTAGTGCTGTGTTTTGGATTCAATGTGAGAATAATGCTGATAACACACTGATGTTTTAGTTGTTGTTCAGCAGTGCTTCTCTTGAGTCAAGGGCCTTTCAGTGTCTCATGCTCTGTCAGGAAGGAGCTGCACAAGAAGCTGTGAGGGAGCATGGGCAGGACAGCTGACCAGAACTGGCCAAAGGGATATTCCATACCATACAATATCATTCCCAGTATATAAACTGGGGGAAGTTGGTCAGGAGGGGCTGATAAATGCTGGGGGATGGGCATCAGTCAGTGTGGTGAGGAACTGTAGTGTGCATCACTTGTTTCTCTTGGGGTTTATTTCTCTCTCTCCTTTTCAATACAATTATTATTATTGTTATTATCTTTTACTCTATTTCAATTATTAAGCTGTTCTTATCTAAACCCATGGGTTTTACCTTATTTCAGATTCACCTTCGCATCCCACTGGGGAAGGGGTGAGGGGATTGAGTGAGCAGCTGCATGGTACTTAGTTTCTAGCTAAGGTTAAACCACTACAAAAGGTATCTTTTCTTAATTAAAAAAACACCCTGAGATCAGTAAGTATATTTCCAGTTAGTATTTCAGACTTTGAGTACAAAAGTAAGTTATCTCTCCCCCCGTTTTAGGTGTATATATAAAAAAAAAGTGTTCAAATTCAACTACTAGGGATTTTGTTGGTTTTTTTTTTAAACTACATGAAAATTGATAGCACAATGTTTCTGCAATGTTTCTACTTGGTAATTAACAAGGTTTTTTTCAGGTATTTAAAGGAAAAACAAGATTATATTTTATATGTCACATCAGTAGACAATGTAGAGAAGCAAAGCCTGCAAAAACACTTATTTCAGTAGTCATTGCTATTATATGTGGAAGGCTTTCACCTACTCAAAGGCAATGGAAACATTTCAGTTACCTTGAGTGCTAAAAGGCTCTTGTTAATTTCCGCACCTTCCAGTCGAGTCTGCCTATCTGCACTAGAAGTATCTGCTCCTCTTTCATTGCCAGCCAAATCAATCAGAGAAAATTTACCATGCAATTTCCCTTTCCTTCTGAGAATAATCTGAAACACTGCATGGCTTCGAGATGAGTGTGCATTTGCAGATGTCTGGCCAGATGTCCTTTAACAAAAGGAAAGAAAGGAAGGACATATGAACAGGCAAAGGACCATATATGTTAAACACATTACCCTCAGAACATTAGTTTTTTCAGGGCAGAGTCCTGTGTTTACCCTAATAATTTGATGCACATAGTATAATTATACCTTTTTTTCCAATTCTTCAAACAGGAATGGAAGATTAGTAGCATTTTACTACCCTCTTAAAAGCAAGAATAAGCAGATCTACAAAGATTTCAGACTATCAGAGTTTATATGCAAAATGCCGCATGTGGTACTTTAATCAGGCAGCAGTCTATCACAAGGCTAATTTAAAAAACAATAAAGCTGGATCTTAACAAAACCCCAACTTTTATACTTTTGTCACTACATATCAAGGCCTTTTAGAACTGAAGAATCTGGCAGCATTCCAGATTACAAGTGATGTGAATTTAAGTCAGTAAACTGGTTATATAATGCATGCAATTCACATCCTGTAGAAAAATCAGTTCATACTTCTCTCTGGCTGAAAAACTCCAAACTATCTTTATTCAAAAGATAGGCAGATTCCTTACTTGCAGCCAACATTACCAAAAATACCACTGTATATTAAAAAGCCATCACTATGAAGAGACACCAAAAAAAATCTTGTTCCAATTCTTTAATTTACAATGAAAAATTGGTGAAAGCTATAGGAGATACCTGCAGCTGTTGCCTATTTCAATAAGCTTAAGAACATCTTCAACACATTTGACTTCCCGTTCCTGTAATCCCACCACCTGGACTTGCTGTTTACCATCTTCTAACACTCTTAATTTTGTCTTCCTGTTCAACAAGTCAAAAACCTTGTGGAGGGGGGGAACAGAACAGTTAAAGAGGAGCTTTAAAAGACATTTTTGCTTCAAATCTCATATCAAAATATGCAAAGCATTCCATGCACAATCCTGCTTGAGCAGGGACGTAGGGCCAGATAACCTACTGTGGTCCCTTCCAACCTGTGATTGAAAGGGAAGTGTAAAGAATTATTTGAAATAAAGCTTTTAGTACAAAAAGGAAAAAAATCTTTTGTAACAAACTCACAATCTTGTTTGTGAAAGAGAAATTCCACCTTCCTCACAAAAAAATCAGGTACTTACCTTACCACTATAGATCTCAAAAAATGTTGCATATACTTGAAGTTCTAACTTCTTATAATTTGGCTTCTTTAGCATTAAAAAGACATCTCTAGCTGTGAATACATTTACAAAATAAAAAGAAATGTAGTTATGTATTTTCATTTAGTGAAGACTCATTAATACATAGCAGTCTATTTTACAGCATGTCTCATATTTTGCAAGTGTAGCAGTCAATCAAGTCAATCAATTAAGAAACACTACAGTTTAAACTGCCACATTACATTGGAAGATGCAAAAGACTCCAAAACTGTAAACTTAATCATCATTTATAATTCTTACATTTCTTAAGTTATCTATAAATATTTACCTTACTGTGTAAAAACTACACTCTTAGGAACTACTTTTTATGTTACCAATGCTCCATTGTAATGCAAAATATGTAGACCCTTATGTTTGTACAACAGGAAGTAGAAATGTATTGACCTCAACTAATTTTCAAAAAGCCAACAGAACAATAAAGTCTCACCTGCAAGCGCATATATTCCTTTAGAACAATCTTGGTTCTTTCCTGAAAAGTCACCACCCATAGTCTAAATTAAAAAACAAAGACCAAATATACACTATAAAGATCACAGAATTGTAACTTACATATTTGTTACTTATTAGAATTTATTGGAGTGTATAATACACAAAAAGTGTATTGCTGACATGTAGAGGAAATACTTACATGGGTTTTTCCACTGCCTGTTTGTCCATATGCAAAGCAAGTGGCCATTCCCCTTTCAAATATGGTCTCTACTAATGGTCGAGCTGTAAACCTTAAATGTAAAAAACAACAGTATTTAAGAAATGTAATTACTTTAAAATCTCACACTACCATAAGGACACTATAAATTTTAATGCCAGAAGTGATAAAACTGGTTCTGAACTTTGAGAGGCCAAAGGACATCTCCACATTAATTACTGAACTAAAGAGGCTACCAGCTCTAAGGCATTCAAATATCCTGAACAATTGGAGAAAAGCTACAAGATGTTTCCCATTTATTTTACAAAAATATTAACTTTTGTCAAACCCTGAGAAAAAGAATTTTCTTGTTTTAGTGATGCAACATGGCACAGTTTACTACATGGAGTTTGGAGCTCCCTAAAGAAGGCACCATTATAAGATACAGAAGTAGGACAGTGCAGCAGTTAAATGCTTAGATTTTGCCAATACAAAAAATCCACTATAGTTTTTGCTCCCTAAATCAGCTTGCAAGATTAAGTTTAGAAGATAAGTGGTCAAAAACATTGCATATATTAATATTTTGAGAACATAGTTATGCTGAGACAAGGCTCAATAAAATGTGTACCCAAGATCATCAGAATGGAAAAATCCAGTTATCCCTTAAGCATTATTTGATGTGTCAAAAATATTTTCCAAAGTATAATTTTTCTATTTTAGAGAATTAATTTTTACTTAAATAAATGTAGCTATTACTCCTAATTCAGCTGCTTATCACCATTACTTCATGAAAACCTCCAAAAGGAAAGGGTAACCTTATGGAGGGCTACCTCCACCACGTGATGGAGGCAAGAGTCTCTCTTTCTAAACTTTTTCCAGGTGTTTACAAATAAAGTATGTTTAGTGACAGAGACAAGAATGATTGTTAACAGAAACACTGAGGTGTTACAACCTCCTTCCATTCCACTTTGGAACAAACACATCACTTACAAAAATAATATGGGTAAGATTGAACCATTCAGCAACAGGTTATGAAAAAATCTAAGTTTAACCAAATCATCAATTTTCATCAAAAATGTACCAGATGATTCCTGATCAGCCTTAGTCTTTCTTTTTTGCATCCTCCAATTATATACCTTTTTTGTCCTCAAGAGGATATTCCCAATCAATTTCAAGAAACCTATCCACCTAAGAAGCACATTCCATTATCTCTGCTTAATTGAGTTTGAAATTATTTATTTTGCTGATTTATAAAAAATTGACTTAATTATATGTGTTTTAAAATAAGGCAAAATACAAACATGTCTAGAAAATTTTTGTAAAGCATTATACAACTCCAAATGGCACCATGTCAAAACAGTCAAGCTTTCCTTCTAGTAGAACCTTTATTTGCAATCTTGATCCTTTGGAAATATAAACCCTGATTCTCCTTTAAAATTCAAAAGGGATTTAAGTTTTTTAATACTAAAGAAAACTTGCAACTCAGTGTTGCGGCTCATGGATTCAAAAATACTTAAAATACAGCTTAAGTAAAATAATAAGAAAATAAAGAGTAGTACATTTCTTGAGAATATTTTTCAGTATAGAAATATGAGTAATTTTAGCATATTGAAGAAAACTGAAGTAACTTGTCATACTTTTTTTCCCCCATTGTGACCCTGGTAGTTCTGGTTAGAGCAGAACATGATACCTATCTTCTTCGCAATTGTATTACTACAGGAGGCCTTGAAGTAGATTATCCTTCATGTAATAATCATTATTGTGCCATATTAGAGAGAGAGAAAAAAAAAAAAGCCTGTACTGCTATACAGACTAGATTTTTTTTGTTTCAGTATGAATACAAGCATATTTCAATATTCTCCCATATTACTATTAATTTATTATGCAAGTAATAAAAATTTTGCTGAAGATACTCAGTACAAAAACATAATAACGTATGTCAAAAACAGCCCTCACATTTAAACACTATGCTCACAAAGACAACAGGAAAGAGGGAGATTACAGGAACTAGTTGTTAAGGGGGAGGAAAACTATTGCAAGAGGCTGTAAGAAAAAGGCTAAACAGAAAAGCAAAACTTGAGACAAAGGAAGGACATGGGGTGTAGGCCCTTTTGAGCCCTTCTGAGAAATGTCTCAAATACTCATAAATGAAGCAACTGGAAATTGCCAGGTGTTCCATGACATATGCCATGAGATATGTGTTCAAGGGATTTCCATGGGCATGATGGCCTGCTAATGGGGTAATAAGTTATCAGGTAAAGGCTCTCTCTCTCTCCTCCAGCCTCCAGTGTTGTTTCACTGCATCTCTAGCCAAGTATTCTTGAAACTGTGTCACTTTCCTCCCCCTCTTGTGTTGGAAAGTCCTAAGGGATACTGACTCTCTACCCAATAGGAGAGCCAGGACAGGTTCGAGCAGTGCCAAGGCAACAGATGTCTGGGAAAGGCCATAGCTCAACTGCTACCCTATTTGAAGATGTTATCTCCATGTGACAGAGGCACACCTCACCAGCTAGATCACTCTCCCACAGCTCTTTACTATCAAGAAAGGATACTACCAGTAGACAATCATTAGAGACAGAAATTTCCAAGGGCATAGCTTTGTGGTTTAGTTTTTTCATTAGTGTAAACTAACAGACTAAAAAGTTTTAACTTTTTCTAGACTTCTCCTTTTACTTATATTAAGCATAAGACACAAGTTTTCATTTTCAAGGCCTTTTAATAATTCTCTTATCCACTGACAGGATGTTAACATCTAACGTCAGTCAGGATATGATGCCAACTTTGACTTCCTAATTGTTGGATTAAAACCAAGAATTAAGATAATTCTCTGTCCCTACTCCTTAAGGCTATGGGAAGCACTTTCTAAGCATAAGGAAAATTATCTTAATCAAATTCCTTTCTAATATCAATATTCTTTGCAAAAATATTTACAATACTTAGCGTACCAAGATTATGACCTGTTATGGTGTCTAACCTTGCCTGCTACTGTATCTAATCCATTTAGCAACTTGTACAAGGTAAACAGCTACTTCTAAACAAGTTTTTTAAAGTGTTATGTACATTATTCTGTTTCAACTGTGGAAGCAAAACAGAAGAATAAAGGAGAAAATGAAGATCCAAATACCATGGGGTCTCTCTGTGCTCTTTCCCCACCCTCTCCTCATTTGTTTGCTTCCTGAGGAGGCAATACACACTAGAGCCTGGAAAGGTCTTGGAGGAGAACTGAGAGCAGGATTCAGGATAAACAGAGCTAAACCAAAAGTAAATAGGCAAAATAATGAAGTTAGCAATATACATATCTGATAACAGAGAGAATAGAAGTCCATGACCAAGGTAAGCCCACAGTTATTGACATCAAAGATATATGAGGAAAAAGATTCCCAAAAACCCCCATATAAACATACCTGTAAACCATTTCATTAGGAGCCATGTCATCAAAGGCATAATCAAAACGAAAAGTTTGGTTTTCTAGGTACCTTGTTAAATCCACCTTTTGTTTTGGCTCATGTACCATCACAACATCTTTACTAGGAATCGTTATTACATCAAGGTCTTTCATTAAAGTTTCTATAAAATAAATGAAATATATATATTTAAGTAGCAACACATCACTGTTTTTTACATATTTTCATTGTTTACATTCTAATAATTTCTCAGATAACACAGCTCCTCCAAGTAACAACACTGCAATGGACTTGGGCTTCTGATACCTAGATAGTAATATGCCAAGTAAGAGATTTCATTTTTGAAGTCTAGTTGTCCTATCTTACCAGGTGCTAGAAGGTAAAGAAAGGTTGTACAAAGTTGATTAGAAAAACCAAGAAAATTAATGATAGAACTATCATTATAGATTCATTTTAAAATTGTCTTTTTATTTCTTCTAAATCCATAAAGTTACAGTCATATGTTCACAGCTTTCAAAAAGAAAAAAATTGTTTTCATTCTACACAGTTTCATTTTTGTATTCCTCCTGGAATCTCAAGTCTTTAATATAGGATTTCTCTAAAGTAAAATGCTTTCCTTAAATTATCTTGTAAGCAGAAAAAGCTGAACATGCTAATGATGTTTCCTATCACTAGGAATGAACAAAAGCCATCTAGATGCGATTTCAATAGTGAGTCCTCAGGTTATAATTACTACATAGCACTACAATTTATTGCTAATTGTTGTATGAGATATGACTCAGCAAAACAGAGAACCCAGTGATCCACGATATGCACAAAAATAATGATCCTTTCTGTGTACAGTCAGAATCACTAATGTGTCCTACTTGCATTTCTATGTAAAATTTCTTAAGGCATGCAGTTCAAGAATTTGATGTAGCTCTATACAATCAGATAGACATCTTTTCATCAGTTAAAATGCTGATCAAACAGCACAATGGTTATTATTGCATGACATTACACACCAACAGAAATATGCATTCAAGTCACTATATAACCAATTTTTCAACTGCACTGCAATAAAATAAAATGCAATTATTCTGCAGCAATCACAGAGAATAAATAAGGAATAATGGTGAAAAGATCTATATAAAGGTAATTTTTTTTCAGAAAAAACTTTAGTTAAAGCAGTCAAAAGCTGTTTTTTCTTAAACAATTGTTTGGAGTAAGACATTTACCTGCTTCAAGCTATTTGTTATGACAATCTGTATTCCTTGCTGATGAAAATTTGAAATAGTGTCTCTGAAATCCACCACACAATTATATAATTTCTCAATCGTAAATATATGTCACTGAAATAAAATCTTAAAATGTCAGTCTGAAGACCTACGTCCTGCAAAGTCAATCCACAAAATGATTGGTGCTGAGAACACCTAAAGACTTTGGTGATAATTCTGTGTTTGTGAGACTAACAGAAATTGATTTATACACTTGGTTTCTATTAAATTATTTTAACATCTTACAGCATTTCAAAATACAGAACATGAAAGGGGAAAGATAATATTTTTGACATGTTATTGCAATAATAAAGGAAAAACTATTTATATTTTTCTCTTCAGGGTATTACACACTAACATCTATTTCTTTATATAATTTTATATAATTTTAAAATGTAGCAAGAGAAATATTGTTTCTTATGAACTTTCAAAATTAAATTGAATGTTCTCAGAATACTGCATTATGTGGGTACAAGATTATCTTTATGGTTCCTCCCCAGCATAGTTTAATTAATACCTTTTTATTATAGTTTATTCTTAAAAATGCAAAATAACTTTAGTGCGAACCTCATTTTTACTTAGACACTCATCTTCCTACCAACAACTCAGAGCTATTTTTAATAGCTCCAAACCACTAATATCCAAGATATGCAATTTGCACAGAATCAAGTCCCACTTCTGAAACCTAATTTATGCTTCATGACTGTTAATTGCTGTCAATTACTGTATTTTCACTTTCTCCACCTTCAGTGCAGGTTGAAGGTAACATTCCCCCCCCAAATGTATCACATTTCTAAGTTATATTTTATTAAAGATAACCTCCAATGCTAAAACAGAAATTGAACTGTTACCAGAATTGTATATTGAATGTCCTTATGACATAGGTTGTGAAAAATAGTTTCAATCAATCAGGCTTTGAGATTATGCATTCCTTTCAGATCAATTAAAAAAAATACAGGGAATAAGAAAACAGTAAAAGTAATAAACAAAAAAGGGAGGGAAAGCAGCAATATGGAGGGGAAAAATAAGACAAAAGAAAACTAACTATATACTAATATATGTTTTCCCTTTCCTATACAATTCTCCCATGTTCCTCTGGATATCCTCCAGATAACTCTCAATGTGTAGTTGGCAGTACAAAAATAATAAATGCATCCCATGTTTCAGAGTCAGTGATGTTCTTTGAGTCCTTAAGCTAAAAAAAAACAAAGAGAAGGAAAGAAACATCTTTCAAAATGAAAATCAGCTTACTTTAGTGTTGGAGTCATACAGGCTTCAATCCAGATGCATTTTCAGTTCTTAATTTCCCATGAAAGTAAAGAACTTTCATAGAAAGATTGGGATTTAACTGGAGTTGAAAACCTAAATTTTTTTTTTGGGGGGGGGGGGGGGGGGATATAGACTCCAGTCTGATCATCAGGCAGTAACAAAAAAAAAGTTGTAAAGTGAATCATACATGAAAAGAAGTCACTAGGGAGTGATTCCAGTACCTAAAAATAATTGAGTGACATTTCATATGCCCTAAGGTATCCTGCCCAGCCCTGAGCAGCAATTCCAGGCAGTACATGTCTCCAGTTTGTCTATAACCTGCTAGCCCTGCAAGGATATCTTGGACACCCTTGAGCACCTTAAATGTTAGAAGACACCAACATTCAGGCATCTGAATTGTACCCTTGATGTCTGATTCAAGACTTGAAAGCACAAATATACATGTATAAAAAAAAAGTGTAGGAAAGTTTTCATTTAGTTGCTCACTGATCAGGAGATCACTTAAAGATAGTTTAAAAGAATGGTGATCCTAACACAATATAAAAATACTGAAGAAATTACAATAGAATTAATTCCCAGATCAATTAAATGCATCCTAGATAACCTTGGGAAAAAATTACACACCATAAAATGGTGACAGTTAAACTACTTTTTTCCCCCTTCTTTACTTAGGTTATGATAAATTTATAAATTTTCTGGGTGCCTCACACATATTGTCTAGTATAACAGTTTCACCTTTGATCAGTATTTCTAGATCTCTTTAATATAAATAATATTACTATTGGAAGCAGCTTTTCAGAGAAAAAAATTCCACAAAATCTTAAATGGCCATACCTTTTTTATTGAGTGGTCGTTTTCGTACACAAACACATATCCTGTGCTCATCAATCTACAAAGGAAACAATCTTTCAGTGAAATATACCCCAATTGCAGTTATACAATATTTTACTTCTATTCTTGAATAACAATATCATTTAAACAAATATAAATTTACAAGACAGTGAGTTATCTGAATGTGTAAAAGCCCCTCGTGTCTGCACAGTAACCTAGAACCCAAAAGGGAGAACGATACATTAATAAAACTCCCCATACAGTGATCTGACCCTGCAGAGTACCAGGTATGTCTTGGAACATAGCAAGCAAATCCAGGTGTAACAGGGTAGAAATGCTATTGACAGAAATTGTCACAATATCTTTGATCACGCCCAGGTAGAATTCTCAGTCTTGAGGGGTACAGAAGAGTTAAAAAGCAGAATCAGGACCCTAAACCTCAGAAAGGCAAACTTTCAGTGCTAGTGTATGGAATCCCTTGGGAAACTGTTCTCAGAAGGAGCAAATGGGAGCTGGGAGATATTTAAAAGACATTTTTTCTTAGGGTGCAAAGAGCTCTCAATCCCAACACGCAAGAAGTTGGGCAGAGGATGCAGGAGGCCAACTTGGCTAGGTCAAAACCTCTTAGCCAAACTAAAACACAAAACCAAAATGCATATGCAGTGGAGGCAGACACATCCTGGGGATATTAGAGGAATATGGCCTGGGAGTGCAGGGAGGGGATCGGGAAAACCAAGGCACAGCTGGAGTTGAAGTTGGCTATTGAAAAGGGGGTTTATCAATAGTTAATATTAAGAGACAGCAAATGTTAATTACAAAACCTAAGCAGGAGGATTCGCCTTAATCTTGTCAAGATAAGAGCAAGATAAGAGGAACAAGATCTTTTGAAAACCAGCACAGAAACCGCTGAATCATCCAACGAAGGACTGCCCATGCTCCAGAAAGAAAGGTGAAAAGTGCATTGTGACGAAGACTACTGATCTTCATCAGAAAGACCCCCGAGGAAGAAGAGGAGCCTTCCTCAGTGCGACCACCAGGGTACACAGCACACGCGTGGCATGTATGCTAATGATACTAATGACTTCCGAGAAGTAATTTGTATAACCACTCCTATCCCAAGGAATGTGATGAATATTCATAAATTTTACCCATAATCCTGGACTGTATGAAGTGCTGTGTGTGTGTGTTAGGAGGAGTGATCCCCCACGCACCTGGCACCGAATAAAGCAAATACCCACTTCTCTGAAGTGTCTCTTGGCCCGGTTTGGGGCGATTCACTATGGACATGAAAAATAACAAGAAGGGTTTCTTCAGGCACATAGGACAAGAAAGGAAGATGAAAGAAACTATAACTCCGCCCCAAAGAGCAAAACAGGAAACCTGGCTACTTGAGCCATGGAGAAAGTTTACGTACTCTATGAGTTTTTTGCCTTGGTCTTAACTGCCAGGTGCTCCAGTCACACTGCCCAACTCACAGAATCCAAAGGCAGGGACTGAGAAAATGAAGTACCACCTACCATAGGAGAAGATCAGGTTTGAGACCATCTAAGGAACCTGAAGGTGCACAGTTCCCTGGGACCTGATGAGATACATCCATAGGTCCTGAGGGAACTGGCTGAGAAAGTGGTGCTGAGGTTAGGATTTTTCTTTTTTTTTTTTTTTTTCTTTCTCGTAGGGAATTTTCTCACATTTGTTGCTAAGAGACAATAACTACCGATACTTAAGAGAACAAAAGATGTGGCTGGGAAGAGGAGGGAAGGGTGCAGCTGGCTACTCTCTTACCTGGGGAGTTTTCTCTTGGGAAGGGCAGAGATACCGCGAGATTTTGGCCGGGGGGTGAGGGGCTGGGCTCAGCTCCTCTTGCTTTCTCGCTCTCATCATTAGAGGAGGACGGTCGAGCTGTTGCTCACCGCGGGGAGAATCCACTGCCACCGCAGAGCCCAGCCCTGAACTGCTTCTTCCTTACCTTGGCTGAGCCTTTGCTCGCAAGAACAGCCGTTGTACTGGGACCTTATTAACACCCGACCTGACTGGAAAGGACCCTCACCATCTACTTGGGTGCCTCAGGGGAAAACCTGGGACCCGGACCCACTTCCCCTTCCCGGAGGGCGCGAGTCCGGGCTGTGTTCGGGAACCTGGCTGCCACTGCCCAGCTCCACCGGTTTTTATGCCACTGCTCCGGGTTCTTCACTACACTGTAACCAGCACCCTGTGTCTGCTGGGACACCTCGCAGCTCCTGCTACAGCTGCGGAGTTTTTGTTACATTTTGTTTGCCACTCCAGGGTCTGCTCATCCCTGCTGTTCCATCTTGCTGCTTCTGAGGTTCCTGCTACAGCTCATGTCGCTATCGGGAGGGGCAGGGGGACCGGCTGCCCCCCAACTCCCCCCCCCTCCCCGGGTGAGTTTGTAAAGGAAGCCCCTTTTCCATATCTTCCACTGCCTGCGCCTGCCATTACCAGGTGAGAGAGATGCGTCTGAACTCGCGCCACAGCGCTCCTTGCAGCTGCAGGGGAATCAGCTCACCTGCCCTGCCCGGCTGGGAGCCAACAGCGCCCCTGCCAGCTGTGACTGTAACTACACCAAAGGGGAAAGTGCCTGTCAGCCAAGAGAAGGCTGTTATTGGGTTTTTGGTTTTGTTTGTTGTTGCTGCCATCGTTGTTGTTTGTTTGCCTTGTTATACATATACATACTTGTAAAGAACTGTTATTCCTTTTCCCATGTCTTTGCCTGAAAGCCCCTTAATTTCAAAGTTATAATAATTTGGAGGGAAGGGGGTCATATTTTCCATTCCAAGGGAGGTTCCCACCTTCCTTGGCAGACACCTGTCTTTCAAACCAAGACAAGCGGCTAAGCCACTGTCCATCATATTTGAGAAATTGTGGCAGTCTGGTGAAGTTCCCATGACTGGAAAAGGGGAAACATAACCCCAATGTTTAAAAAGGGAAATAAGGAAGACCAGGGAACTACATACCAATCAGTGTCACCTCAGTGCCCTGCCAAGGCAGGGCCACCCAGAGCAGGTTACACAGGAACATGTCCAGGTGGGTTTTGAATGTCTCCAGAGAGGGAGACTCCATGCCCTCCCTGGGCAGCTTGTTCCAGTGCTCTGCCACCCTCAGTGTAAAGAAGTTCTTCATGATGAGGTGAAACTTCTGCATTTTAGTTTATGGCCATTGCTCCTCATCCTGTCACATGGCACCACTGAAAAGAGTCTTGCACCTTTCTCTCGGCACCTGCCTTTGAGATATTTATATGCATTAATGAGATCCCCACTCAGTCTTCTCTAGACTAAACAGGCCCAGCTCCCACAGTCTCTCTCCATAAGAGAGATGCTTCAGTCCCCTAATCATCTTTGTGGCCTTCCGCTGGACCCTGTGCCTGACAAACTTAGTGGCCTTCTACAATGGGGTTACAACATTGATGGATGAGGGAGAAGCGACTGTCATCATCTACCTGGACTAGTGTAAAGCATTTGATGCTATCCTGAACAACGTTGTGGTCTCTAAACTGGAGAGACATTGATTTGACAGATGGACCATTTGGTGGATAAGGAATTGGCTGGATGGTTGCACTCAAAGAGTTACAGTCAATGGCTCGATGTCCATGTGGAGACCAGTGATGAGTCATGTTCCTCAGAGGTTGGTATTGGGACCAGCACTGTTTAACATCTTTGTTGGTGACATGGACAGTCGGATTGAGTGCACCTTCAGCAATTTTGCTGATGACACCAAGCTGTGTGGTATGGTTGACATGTTGGAGGGAAGGAATGCCATCCAGAGGGACCTGGACAGGCTTCAGAGTTGGGCCCATGTGAAGTTCATGAAGTCCAACAAGGCCAAGTGCAAGGTCCTGCACCTGGGTTAGGGCAATCCCAAACGTGGATACTGTCTGGGCAATGAGTAGATTGAAAGCAGCCCTGCCAAGAAGGACTTGGAGGTATAGGTGGATGAGAAACTGAATATGAGCTGGCAATGTGTGCTCACAGACCAGAAGATGAATCACATCCTAGACTGCATCAAAATCAGCTTGACCAGCAGGTCATTCTCCCCTTCTACTCTGTTCTTGGCAGACCGTATCTGGAGTACTGCATCCAGCTCTGGGGCTTCCAGCATAAGGTCGTGAACCTGTTGGAGTGAGTCCAGAGGAGGCCATGAAGATGATCAGGGGGCTGGAGCACCTCTGCTATGGAGACAGGCTGGGAAAGCTGAGTATGTTCAACCTGGAGAAGAGAAGGCTCTGGGGAGGCCTTATAGCAGCCTTCCAGTACCTAAAGGAGGCCCACAGGAAAGATGAGGAGGGACTCTAGCAGGGAGTATAGTGATGAGGGGGAATGGTTTTAAACTAAAAGAGGAGAAATTTATATTAGATGTTAGGAAGAAATTCTTTACTGTGAGGGTGGTGAGGCACAGATTGCCCAGAGAACTTGTGGATGCTCCCGCTGTAGAAGTGTTCAAGGCCAGGTACATACATCAAAAAAATTGGAGACACAGAGCAAAATTCAGAAGAGTAAAAATTTTCCACATCACTTGGATACTTACAGGATCTGCAGTTGTCAGTGGTCTATAATCCAAACTTCCCCTGAAATCTCTTATCATACACATAATTTCATAATTTGGGTTTGTAGCATCAACATCCTAGGAAAATAAGCAACAGAATTTCTTATATACTTTTTTCCTGAAATTAACTAGTTTCAATAACTTTTAACTTTATTTGTAAAAAAAATACACATTAACTGAAATGTTAATTTTTCTCCAAAACACCATAAATGTCTCAACTTCAAGTTTAATGCCATTTTCTATTCTGATGGGGCTAATTTACTGGTCATAAAGCAAAACAATTATATACTTTCTATTTCATATTTTTGGTTGGCATGTATTAGAAAATACTTTTGAATTGAGGAGTCATTAAAATTCTGTTCAACAAAGAAATGACTACTGCTTTTTGCCAGAATCTTTACATTAAAGAAACACAGCTGAACAATTGCACAACAGATAACATACACAGTCAGTGCTTCTTAATCTGAGAAAAAAATTGGTCCAACAGAGAAATGGATACACTCTATTACACAGGTACAAAACACACTGCAGAGTACAGTGCAGGTGCCCCAGCCACTCTAAACACAATCCTGCTGCATCCAAGTTGGTTAAAGGAGGTTGATCCTACTTGCTGGTCCTGGGTTAGCTCCTACAGTTACTTGGATGCATTGGAAACTGTTCTAACACTCCTAGACCCTCCCAAAAAAGCAGAATCAATCCAAATGATACACAGAAGGCTATATTCAGGCACACAAGATCTCCTGTCCGTAAACCTGAACCATGAGTATCTGAGTGAATGGAAATATAAGAGGCCATGCACAGAGCCCCTCTAAACCTTGCAAAGCCTGAGCTACTGAGCCTACTGTGGGCTGTGCTGGTTCACTGCAGAATCACGCAAATGTTCTTCCTGTCAGTTGTCCCTGCAACTATTAGTTTTTTCCCCATTTCTGGACATGCTGCTGACGCTATGCATAGCCAGCTTTGGTGCTCAGACCTTACTGAACTTTGCATGGTTTCCCACAAATGAGCTAAAACTCCTTCTGGATCATATCTGATGACAGGCACTTTCAGAAAGTACTGCATTGGGGTTAATAAGCTGAAATGGAGCCAGCTCATGTAACCTGTAACACAGCTGATCCACACTTCAGACAAAACTGTGCCCTGGTAATCAGAAGTTGACTGTACCTTTAGGTACTGACTACAGTGAACTAAAAACTACTTATAGTAAGTCAATAATAAATGTATTCCTGCTGAAACATTTCCTTCTAACATTCAGAAAGGGGTATTGATTATTATGGAAAAGGTATTTGCCTAATATTCTTCAAACTGTTTAAAGGTCTTGCTGACCAGAAGCCAGTGCCTGGCTAATTTTTGATGCATTTCACGACCACAACAGAATACACAAAGCAACAAAAAGCACAGATACATAGAAGTCACCAAGAAAACCAGAACTTGTTAATACAGAAATTTAAGACTTGGATGAAAAGGGTTGTCACAGAAGTGATAAAAAGAAAATTTAGGGTGTATTTAGCATTCAAAGATAACACACTGAGCTTTGATTATATCTTCCACACCCTGATTTCATGGTTACCAAACTGGCCCTGGATTAAAGAATTGTTCATAGTAGTTGTAATTATAATTCTTGTATATATATACTGTTGTTAGATGTATACTGCTGTTAAACACATATTATTAATAGATAATTAGAATATTTAGAATAGAGTCTCGACAAGGTAGAGGCCTTGTCAAGCCTCTAAAGGGGGGGAATGATGCCTTAGGTTTTAACTTTTATATTTTTCAAATCCTGTACTGCCTAGTGTGTAACTCTGAAGTTTCGTGTGGCCTGTTAGCTGCTGTTCTCATGCTGGTTAGACATAACAAGCCTCTCTAGGTTTGGTCTTCAAGGACACCAGGCCCCAAAATATGTAAACTAAAGCCTCTAAAGGGGGGGCAAACTTGGGGTAATTACATCATTAACTGAGGTTATAGTTGGAGAATTAACCCTGATATGCAAATGGACCAAGCTTATAAAAGTGTGAAGAACCCATGACCTGTTGTCCATCTTGGGTGTAGCCTTTTGACTGCCCAGGGTGTACCTTTGAAGGCCCTTCAAATAAATACCTACTTTTATTCTCTTATTCTTGTCTCTGTTTTTAGGTGGCCACCTCAAGGCATCAGTACCACATCAAAGAATTTTAACATAGGAAACAAATTATTTGCTCCAATTATTTGCTCTTCACACATAAAGCCATAGTAATGCTTTGCATTTCTTAAAGTGGATGGAAATTAGAGAACAAGATTTCAAAATAAGTGATTTTAGGTCAACTTAGAAAAATCATTAAACCATGAAGTAAATTGCCTGAATTGGTGATGGTATTTCCCATGTCACTAGTAGATTGGTAGTTGTATCGGGTTTGCATGTCCAGGTTTTAGGTAGAGGGAGGGCTACAGAGGTACCTTCTGTGAGAAGCTGCAAGAAGCTTCCCCTATGTCCAATGGAGCCAATGCCAGCCAGCTCCAAGACTTGCCACTGGCAAAGGCTGAACCCATCAGCGATGGTGGTAATGTCTCTGTAATAACATATTTAAAAAGGGGGAAAAATTATTGCATGAAAGTACTTGGGGCCAGAGAAGAGCAGAGTAAGAATATGTGAGAGGAACAACTCTGCAGACACCAAGGTTAGTGGAGAAAGAGGGGGAGGAGGTGCTCCAGGTGCCAGAGCTGAGATTCCCCTGCAGCCTGTGGTGAAGACCATGGTGAGACATCTGTGCCCCTGCAGCCCATAAAGGAGACCCACTATGGAGCAGGTGGATGCCCAAAGGAGGCTGTGACCCTGTCTGAAGTCCATATTGGAGTCGGCTCCTGGCAGGACCTGTGGCCCTGTGGAGAGAGAAGTCCATGCTGCAGCAGGTTTGCTGACAGGACTTGTGACCCTGTGGGGGATGCATGCTGGAGCAGTCTGTTCCTGAAAGACTGCACCCCATGGAAAGGGACCCACATTGGAGCAGTTTGTGAAGGACTGTAGCCTGTGGGAAGGATTTACGTTGGAGAAGTTTGTGGAGGACTGTCTCACATAGGAGGGACCCCATGCTGGAGTAGGGGAAGGAGTCCTGTCCCTGAGAAGGAAGCAGAAGCAGAAACATGTGATGAACTGACCATAACTCCCAATTCCTGTCTCCCTGTGTCACTAGGGGAAGGAGGTAGAGAATCAGAAATAAAGTTGAGCCTGGGAATGAAGGAGGGGTGGGGGGAAGGGGTTTTTAGGATTTGTTTTGTTTCTCATTATCCTACTCTGAGTGGTAATAAATTCAATTAATATCCCCAAGTCGAGTCTGTTTTGCTCATGATGGTAATCAGTGAGTGATCTCTCCCCACCCTTATCTCAACCCATGAGCCTTTTGTTATATTTTCCCTCCCCTGTCCAGCTGAGGAGGGGAGTGATAGAGCAGCTTTGGTGGGCACCTGGCATCTGGCCAGTCAGCCCACCACAGGAGTATCTCTTTGGAGAGACTAACACACACATACAGGCTGCCAACAAGATTACACTAGTAGTTTTGCTAAAGCTTTTACACTTCTACGACAGCAAGTCATTTAATATTATTAGATTTTCTCAAAGGATTAATGTAGTGGGTTGACTCTGGCTGGATGCCAGGCACCCACCAAAGCTGCTCTATCACTCCCCTCCACAGCTGGAGAGGGGAAAGAAAATATAATGAAGGGTTCATGGACTGAGATAAGGACTGGGAGAGATCACTCATCAAATACCATCACGGGCAAAACAGGCTCGAATTAGAGGTATTAATTGAATTTATTACTAACAAAATCACAGCAGAAGAAAAATAAGACCTTAAAAACACCTTCCCCCCACCCCTCCCTCCTTTCCAGCTCTACCTCCTTCCCCCAGTGGCGCATGGAGACAGGGAATGGGGGTTATGGTCAGTTAATCATACTTTGTTTCTGCGGCTGCTTGATGGGAGGAGTCCTTCCTCTGCTCCACCGTGGGCTCCCTCCCATAGGAGACAGTTCTCCACGAACTTCTCCAACACGAGTCCGCCTCATGGACAACAGTTCTCCGTGAACTGCTGCAATGCGAGTCCATCCCATGGGCAACAGTCCTCCCCAAATTGCTGCAGCATGGGTCACTGTTCCACAGAGTGCAGTCCTTCAGGCACAGGCTGCTACAGCATGGGTCCCCAGTGGGGTCACAAGTCCTACCAGGAGCCTGCTCCAACACAGGCTTCCCACGGGTTCACAGCCTCCTCCCAGGCATCCACCTCCTCCAGCATGGATCTCCTCCACGGGCTGCAGGTGGATCTCTTCATCCTCATGGACATCCATGGGCTGCAGGGGCCTAGCCTCCTTCACCATGGTCACCACGGGCTGCAGAGGAATCTCAGCTCCAGTGCCTAGAGCAGCTCCTCCCCCTCCTTCTCCATTGACCTTGGTGTCTGCAGAGTTGTTCCTCTCACATGTTCTCACCCCGCTCTTTTCTGGCTGCAATTGCAACTGTGCAATACTTTTTTTTTTCTTTCTTCTTAAATCTGTTATCGCAGAGGCATTACCACCATTTCTAATTGGCCCAGCCTTGGCTAGCAGCACATTCATCTTTGGAGCTGCCGGGGATTGGCTCTGCCAGACATGAAGGAAGCTTCTAACAGCTTCTCTCAGAAGCCACCCGTGTAGTCCCTCTGCTACCAAAGCCTGGCCATACAAACCAAATAAAACTAACAACTTCATTTCTTTCACATAAGTTTATAACAACTTACTGGCAAACTGTTTGCATTATGCAAAGCTAATTTATAAATGCATAGACAGGTATAAAGGAAAAAGAAAAAATCACTGTTTAAACATGAGTTTCAAAGAGATCTATAAAACACCATACATCATAAAGAACAATTTATCATAATGCTGTAATTACGCCATGCAGCAGGGGGTTAGGCTTGGGGAAGAGTGGCTAGAAAGCTGCCCAGTGGAAATGTTATGCTAACAAACAGGGAAGGCCTTGTTGGAGATGCAAAGGTTGGGGGTAGCCTTTGGACTAGTGACCATGAGATTGTGGAGTTCAGTATCGGGCAAGGAGGAAGCAGGGCATCATGTAAGATTACAACCCTGGACTTCAGGAGAGCTCTTTAGCCTCTTCATGGATCTTCTTTGGAGAATCCCATGGAAACAGACTCTGCAGGGAAGAGAGGTCCAAGAGAGTTGGTTGATATTCAAGGATTGCTTCCTCCAGGCTCAAGAACAATGCATCCCGATGATGAGCAAGAAATCGGGCACAAGGGGCAAGAGACCTGCCTGGATGAATAACGAACTCCTGTTATTACTCATGCAAAAGCAGGAAACACACAGGAGGTGGAAGCAAGATCAGGCCACTTGGAATGAATAGGGAGAGGTTGTCAGAGTAAGTAGAAATGAGATGAGGAAGGCCAAGGCCCATCTGGAATTAAGTCTGGCCAAGGATGTCAAGAATAACAAAAAGGGTTTTTTCAAATACATCAATAACAGAAGGAAAACAAAGGATAATGTGGGCCTGTTCCTTAATGGACAGGGGACCCTGGTAACAGCGGACACAGAGAAAGCAGAGGTACTGAATGCCTTTTTTGCATCAGTCTTCACCAATAAGACCAGCCCTCAGGGATCTCTGACCCAGGAGACCAGGGTAAAGGAATGGTTGGGAAGAAGACATTCCCTTGGTCAAGAAGGATTGGGTTAGAGAACACCTAGGCAAACTGGACATCCAAGTCTGTGGGCCCTGAGGGGATGCATCCAGGAGTGCTGAAAGCGCTGGTGGACATCATAGCGAGGACCCTCACGATCATCTTTGAAAGGTTGTGGAGATCAGGAGAGGTGCCTGAGGACTGGAAGAAAGCAAATGTCACCCTGGTCTTCAAAAAGGGCAAGGAGGAGGACCCAGGGAACTACGGGCCAGTCAGCCTCACCTCAATCCCTGGAAAGGGGATGGAGTGCCTCATTCTGGAGGCCATCTCTATCCACATGGAGAACAAGAAAGTGATAAGAAGCAGTCAGCATGGATTCACTAAAGGGAAATCATGTTTGACCAGCCTGATTACCTTCTAAGATGAAACAACTACCTGGATGGATGAGGGGAGAGCAACGGATATTGTCTACCTGGACTTCAGCAAGGCTTTCAACGCTCTCTCACATCATCCTTATAGGCAAACTCAGGAAGTGTGAACTGAATGGACAGTGAAGTGGGTTGAGAACTGGCTCAACAGTAGATCCCAGAGGATCATGATCAGTGGCACAGGGTCTAGTTGGAGGCCTGTCATTGGCGGTGTCCCCCAAGGTTCAATACTGGGCCCAGTATTGTTTGCCTCCTCAGCAAGTTTACTGATGCCACAAAGCTGGGAGGAGTGGCCTATACCCTACAGTGCTGTGCAGCTCTTCAGAAGGACCTTGACAGGTTGGAGAGATGGGCAGAGAGGAATCATCTGAAATTCAACAAGGGCAAATGCAGGGTCCTGCACCTGGGGAGGAATAACCGTGGGCACCAGTACAGACTGTGGCTGACTTGCTGGAAAGCAGCTCTGCGGAGAAGGACCTGGGGGTCCTGGTGGACAACAAACTGTCCACGAGGCAGCAGTGCCCTTGTGGCCGAGAAGGTCAATGGTATCCAGGGGTGCATTGGGAAGAACATTTCCAGCAGGTCAAGGGAGGTGATCCTGCCTCTCTACTCATAGAATCATAAAATGGCATGGGTTGAAAGGGACCTTAAAGATCATCTAGTTCCAACCCTCCTGCCATGGATAGGGACACCTTTCACTAGACCAGGTTGCTCAGAGCTCTATCCATCTTGGCCTTGAACACTTCCAGATGGGGCATCCACAAGTCCTCTGGGCAATCTGTTCCAGTGCCTCACCACCCTCACAGTCAAGAATTTTTTCCTAATATCTAATCTAAACCTACTCTCAGTTTGAAGCCATTCCCCCTTGTCCTGTCACTCCATGCTCTTCTAAAAAGTCCTTCTCCATCTCTCTTGTACGCTCCCTTCAGGTACTGGAAGGCCACAATTAGGTCACTCCAGAGCCTTCTCCTCTCCAAGCTGAACAAACCCAATTCTCTCAGCCTTTCCTCATAGGAGAGGTGCTCCATTCTTCTAATCAACTTGGTGCCTTCCTCTGGACTTGCTTCAACAGGTCAATGTCCTTCCTGTCATGGGGACCCCAGAGTTGGATGCAGTACTCAAGGTGGGGTCTCACCAGAGCAGAGGGGCAGAATCACCTCCCTCAACCTGCTGGCCATGCTTCTGATGCAGCCCAGGACATGGTTGGCTTTCCAGGCTGCCAGTGCACATTGTTAGCTCGTGTCCAACCTCATCCACCAGCACGCCCAAGTCCTTCTCTCCAGAGCTGCTCTCAATCAGTTCATCCCCCAGCCTGGATTGATACTGGGGGTTGCCCCAACCCAGGTGTAGCACCTTGCACTTGGTCTTGTTAAACCTCATGAGGTTCCCATGCGCCCACTTCTTGAGCTTGTCCAGGTCCCTCTGGATGGCATCCAGTCCTTCAGGTGTACCAACCACAGCACTGAGCTTGCTCTCATCAGCCCTAATGAGGCCACATCTGGAGTGGTGTGTCCAGTTCTGGGCTCCTTGGTACAAGAGGGACATGGAGATCCTGGAGTGGGTCCATTGGAGGGCGACAAAGATGATTAAGGGACCGGAGCATCTCTTTTACAATGAAAGGCTGAGGCAGTTTGGCCTGTTCAGCCTCAAAAAGAGATGACTGAGACGGGACCCCATCAATGTATATAAATATCTAAAGGGTGGGTGCCAAGAGGCTCAAGTCAGGGTCTTCTCGGTGGTGCCAAGCAATAGGACAAGATGCAATGGGCAGAAACTGATGCACAGGAAGTTCCACCTGAATATAAGGAAGAACTTCTTTATTGTGCTGGTGACCATGCACAGGAACAGATTGCCCAGAGAGGTTGTGGTCTCCCTCAGTGGAGATATTCAAGAACCACCTGAATTCAATCCTGTGTAATGTGCTCTGGGATGACCTTGCTTGAGCAGGGAGGTTGGACCAGAAGACCCCATTGTGGTCCCTTCCAACCTTACCAATTCTGTGAAAAGGACCTGGGGGTGCTGGTCAACAGCAGCTGAACATGAGCCAGCATGTGCCCAGGTGGCCAAGAAGGCCAATGGCACCCTGGCTTGTGTCAGCAATAGTGTGGCCAGCAGGACCAGGGCAGTGACCGTCCCCCTGTACTCAGCACTGGTGAGGCTGCACTTGGAATCCTGTGTTCAGTTTTGGGCCCCTCACAACAAAAAAGACATTGAGGTGCTGGAGTGCATCCAGAGAAGGACAACAGAGATGGGGAAGGGTCTGGAGCACAAGTCTGATGAGGAGCAGCTGAGGGAGCTGGGGGGGAGTTCAGTGTGGAGAAAAGAAGGCTCAGGGGGACCTTATTGCTCTTTACAACTCCCTGACAGGAGGTTGTGGTGAGGTGGGCGTTGGCCTCTTCTCCCAAGTAACAAGTGACAGGACAAGAGAAAATGGCCTCAAAACATTTTTTCATGGAAAGGGTTGTCAAACATTGGAACATGCTGCCCAGGGAAGTGTTAGAATTACCATCTCTGGAAGTGTTCAAAAAACATGTGGATGTGGCACTTGAGGGCATGGTTTAGTGGTGAACACAGTGATGCTAGGTTGATGGTTAGACTTGGTAATCTTAGAGGCCTTTTCCAATCTTAACCATTCTATGATTCTATTAATACCTCCTGTAGAATAACAGCCATATCTAAATGCCAAATATTTGATTATTTTCATCAATATATTTTCCTTAAGTATTAGCTATCATCAGGACTTCATTTTTAAATAACACACAATGCTAAACAATTGTAAGCAATTATTTCTGTAGGAAAGAAAAGAGGTGGAAACTGACTAAAGAAATAGTTATCAAAGCAATGCAACCATGTACCAAAATACTTATCAAAACAGCATACAGGATGAAAGCATTTCATTTCAAGATTATTACAGTTCATAAAAATTGTTGAAGACTGAAAAAAAGTACATAATTTTGCAAACAACTTCTTTTCCTGATATACATTTTCCATCTGAGCTAAAAATACTAACCTGAGCTCTTTTTTCTCTAAGTTCCTGCTGCTGTAACCGTCTTTTTTCACGTTTCTCTTGCAGTTTTTCAACCTCTTTTACACAATTGGATTTTCTACGTGCTTAAAGAAAATATAATTTAAAAATATTTTAAATGTTGCATGAATTTAGTATTTATACTATAACATTTCAATTTTATTAATTTATGAATAATTAAAATGCTTTTATTTATAGCAATTCTTTTGAAGCATATCAGTATTAGTACAAAATAATTACAGCAATTTAATTTCTAAAATGTATATAATAAACGAATGCAAGAAAGCCATACTAATGGGACAATCATTACAGAACCAAAAATATAACAATGACCCTCAAAAATATTTGGACATGTGATGATATTTGGATACATGTGATCTCTTGGTGTGAATTAAAAGAAAGCCCAGGTAAATGAAAAGAAAACCACTGTCATAGTTAAAAAGAGATAAAGGAAAAATAAATTTGACAGAAAGAACCACTATGACAAAAGTGAACATTTGTTTAGCCACAGAACTCTGAAAAAGCTTCTTGAGGAAGCCTACAGGCAACTGCATATATAGAACATTTGTCATTTATGGACAACAACATAATTGAAAAAAATGTACATGCAATGCCCAGAATGAATGAATCCTTGATACACAGTTTACATACAAGGGGGTCCAAATTCCTTTTTTGCAGCTTGAACTGGAGATATATCTGAAACACTACCATTCTGTTGTGAGGAGGAAGACTGTTCAGGAAGCTGAGTAGGCCGTGTGCGTACAGAACCAACCACTGCAAATGAAAAGCACAAAGTTCATCTAGATATGGAAGAGTAACATTTCTATCTGATTCTGAAATGCTTTATGACAAGATAAAAAGAGGCCCCTTTCAAGACACAACAATTTATTGAGGGGAGGGAGGGGGGATCCATACATGTAGAAAGTCTATTAATAAAGACATTCAGTATGCAGCTTCTTTTATCCTAGTGTTATACACCAACACAACATAATTAATAAGTACCAATGCTGCATGCGCATATTTTTAAATACGCCTTTACACAATTAATAGAATGTATTATGTGCATAAAATTAATTATGTACTTGGAGATATGCAGTTTTGAAGTTTAAAGTGTTGAAATTTTATTTATATTATAATTATACACAAAAACCCAGTAAAAAAGGACTCACTGTTTCACATTCTCTACATGTTACAAAATGGTCCCACCCCATTGAACCTACAATGTGTGGATGAGTAGAGTGATAGAAATGAAAGGCAGCAAAATGCAGCTCAATCAGTAAGTGGAATAAACAAGCCCCTTTGACACTATTCTGGAAAGCTAAACTTATTGATTCTATGATATGTGATAATGGACTCTAATTTCTGAAGATGCAGGGTGATGTCTGTTCCCAGTGAATGCAGTGAGAGTGGCACACATGCAAGCTTCTTTGATAGAGCTGAATGTTTTGGTTTTCAGAGTTGCTTCAAGCAGCTCTGCTTGAGATGGCTATTCTCCTGTACATATTCCTAACAAGATCTGCCAGAAGAGTATGAAAGTGAAGGTAACACTTTTGATTAGTAGCCTAGAGATGACATTCCAAATGAAGACCATCACTCTGTGCAACATGGAGAAAACTATGGAAACAGGTATCAAATGGGAGAGAGAAAACAAATCTCCAGATCATCCCAAATATGATAGAAGATCTAGCTTATAGCATGAATTAACTACACTAAACAAGACAGTGTGCAGAGAAAAGTTTAATTATAAGGCAAACAAAGAACAAATACTTAGGCCAACTGTGAATAGTAAGATGCACAGGATCTATTCAAATACAAGCTACAGGGTTATTCCATACAAAACAGGCCACTTACTACAAATGATGACATATATGGATGTGAGAAAAGCCCATCAAGAAGATATTTCAAATTTAAACCATATTGGTTTGAAAAAAAAAATCCCCCTTTCATGAGATTTCTGATTTAACACCCTCAGAGGCAAATGGCAGAAAGCGATCCCAAACATCCACCAGAGTCTGAACACTTAAAAAGATGTACAAAACCATTTGTTTTTCAAGTTTAAACAGATGGAATGGAATCTAGCCTGAGTTAATGACAGTAGATTAACGTTTGGAAAAAGAATCATCACCATCATCAGTACGAGCTAACTTTAATGCAGGAAAGAAAATTAAAACAATAAGAAATAACTATTCTTTCTCCTGTTATTAGATGCATCTATATTCATCCAATATAAACTTTTCACTTATCCTCCTGTGATATTTGAGCATTTTTGTAGATTTTTAGCTATTAACTGTAAAGTGAGAAATAACCCATAGGGTTAGAATTAGAAATGCAGAACTATCAAGAAATGTTATATGAGCAGGAGATTAAAATGTTCCCATATTTTTTTACTTCCTTGAAAGGGAAAGAGATGACATTTACCTCTGTTATCTCTGGCAGGAGTGTCATTCTTAATAGGTGCCATGGTTCGTCGACTCTGTAAAAGAAAGAAATCTCTGTTATTTGATCACCTTATTATTGAAAAAGTAAACTGCAGCCCCACCTCTGCTTCTTTCCAGTGAGTAAAAATAACATGACATCAGCAATACAGAGGTGATTGCAGCCAAATCCTTCCCATAAGAGCCCAGGGTGAAGACTGCTTGAACTATGCATACTGTTTCAAAACAACCTCCAAAACATTTTCTATATTTTTCCTTGAGATATATTTAGTTATATAAATATTAGTCCCCTGTGGGAGACAGAGGAGTAGAAACTCCTGCAATTAAAGGAGGCTTTGATTTACAACCCTGGAAGAGACTAGGTCTGGCTTAATTGACAGAGATTTGTGGACTTTACGCAAAAGGATTACAAACTTGTGTTCCTATCATTATAAGTAAAATTGTACACTGGGTGTTTTGGTGAAGGGTTTTAAAATATAATAGTGTGATTTTATATAGTTTAAGTTAAGAATTTAGATGGTATAAGAGAGACATCTGTGTGTACGTGACATGAGAAGTTATTGGTCAAAACATAAGCTGCATTGCAGTGAGAAGTGCCACAGGTGATAGGTCATTAATCTAAAACAAAGTGTCGTTTTAAGTATCTATTGGATTAGAAAGTTATAAATTACGATGTAACCCTAAATCTTGTGACTAGTCGCCATTACTCGTATGTGTTGTAAAATCTCACGCCTCGACTGATGCGTTTGTTATTTTAAACAATAAATTCGTGTAGTTGCATAGTCCCATCCCTGAAAAGTTATTTTCCTCCGACACGTGAAGCGCGAGAAACGACAAGTGGTGACCCGACAGTCCCCAACTCCCTCTCTGCCAAACCTGTTCTTAGAAAATTGTTAGAAACCCCTATTCACCATAGGAAAAAGAAAGGAACACAGTTATCAAGTAGCTCCACAGACACAAAAGTTAGATTTAAAAATTCAAGCATAACAATATGTATAGGAGTACTGAAAGTTTAATATGAACATGTTGCATAGGTATTACCAACCTTCACAATTTTGTTTACTTTAGCTGCTGAAGTAGGTGGTGGTGTCTCTGGACTAGGTTCAATATCTTCATCAGGTGCAAGATCTCGGTTAAGTGAAAATATGCTCTCCAAGTCAATCTGTGTAAAAGAATATAAAATACATTTATGATTCTTAGAACAATATTCGCCCTCTCCATTTCTCCTGATATTTTTGAGAATAAATGTCTTGGGGTGACTTTATGATGTGTATCCCCTATCGCTGCTCTATGCCCAGAAATTAATTTTGTGTCTTTCCGTGCCTTTAAACTGAGCCTGAGACGGGGGAGAGGAAAAAACCCGAGTGAACTCTTCAAAGCAGTTTGTTCAAGGACACAGAGATAGAGACTCCTCTGCTTCTGTGGCAGCAAGCAGCAAGAGTGGAGAAGCACCCTTTTTTTTCCAGACAGTTTTTCAGCTCTTTTTTATCTGGAGGGAGATGGAGAGTTGAACTGTGTTTTCCTGGAACTTTGTGGGGTTTTTTTCCCCTTCTTCTCTTCTGGACTGTTTCAACATCAGAACACTTTGGGACAATTTTCCAGCGAGGCCCTGGAGGTGGGCCCACGACCCAGCTCCAAGGAGGGAGAGACTACATCTACAGAAGGACTCTGAAATTTTCCCAGGTTTCTCTCCACAGCAAGAAGTTTTATTATTTAATATTATTATCCTTTTCCTGTGTGTTTGTTAAAGAAATAGTTTTTATCTCTTTCACTTTCCTCTGAGGAAAATTTATTTTTTCCCAAACCTGGTAGGGGAAGGATGGTTGTAACCTGCCTTCTATCAGAGGATATTTTTCCTCCAAATTTGTCCAAACTGCCCCAATAAACAATAAATATATTTAGTGCTTTTACCCCACATTTTTTAAATTCTATAACCTGAATTATCTTATTTTATTTTCACTAAAAACAGTGTAAGCTTTGGTCTTCATGTAAGTTGAAAACACATCCTTCAGAAAATAGATTAATTAAAAATAACCAATTGTAGAAGCCTGGACAACAAGGAGTTAATGCACTGCTATGTCTCAAACACTGATAGCAGTGCAAGTGGGCAAGTTAGAACAGGATGTGGCTGGAGAGGAAGGCCATACAAAGGTAGGAGAGCACCTTTCTGGGGCCCACTTCCCTGTTCTGGTCCACGGTGACTTCACACCATAAAGGACAGTGCAAGCACAGAAGTGGGGTCAACAAATGGACATGAACTGTGGACAGAAGGTCAATCCAATAGAGGAGGATCGAGACCACCAAAGACCCTCAAAGCCCCCTGACCCATTTCCAGAAAGGCTTAGAAGAGCAGACTGTACATGCTACTTCATTGATATGGAGAGCAAGAAACCTAATCAATCCCAAGACAAGGAAAACCTTTCTATAAAAAGGTACCCCACAAAGCCTGGATGGTGCCTCCAGGACCTTGAACACCCCATCAGCTGGATCGACCCTGGAACCAGGACTGGTGATCTCCTTTCCTCTCCTACCTGATCTCTCTTTCACTCTCTCTCTATTCCTTCTTTTCTTTTATTTCTCTTACTACTAGAAGATAAGGGCAAAACTTATACCAATTTCCACGCCAATTGTATGATTTGATAATAAAACTTTGTAAGCTTTTTCAGACCCTTCTAGCTTTTGCCGTTCCTTTTCAACCACAGGCATCTATGAATCTTGGGGGCTCCCTTCCTCTTAGGAGTGGGATGTGACACCAATAAGTATTCATAATTCTGTAAAGTGATTAAATTAAAACAGAAGTAGCTAGTGTTACTGTGGTAATTTGTCAGTTACTGCAGAATATGAAAGACATTTTGTAACATAAAAAGAAAGAGATCTCAATTATTTGAAATTTCCCAGACAGTGCAAAAGAAACAGATGAACTACAGCCACCCAAGAAATAATAGCAGAGTTGAAGCCACATCAAATTTATGGTGCTATTTTTTTCCTTGTAAGTGTTCCTCATTCAAAAAGCTGCAAAATGTAAGGGGGAAAAGACAGTAACTTAAAAATAACTGTCTTCAGATCTATTGAAATTCAGTTTCCTAAAAATCTTAAATAGCTTTGGTCTCTATAGACTTCTGTGTCCTTTGGTTCGGCCTTTCAAAGACCTCACTACTCTATGGATTCTGTGTCTAGCGGGATGAGTTCGGCTGATGAGATCACCAGGACATTCTCACAACCTTATTTTTCCTTTTTCCCATGTTTTGACAAAACTGGTGAAATGCAATTATTTCTGAGCTGCTTCTCCAAATCTCAGCTGAAACTGGCTAACATGGTCCAAAATTTACAGGAAGAGGGGACAGCAAAGCATAACTGAGACAGACACAGTTTCTTAAAGAAAGTAGGGCTGGAAAATTATTGCCTAAAACAAACAAACAAACTAGCAGTTCAATCCCTCAATAATACAAACAGAAAACGATTTTTAATCGAGTTCCCACTGGCTTCCTGTCTGAAATGCAAGTCATTCTCCCTCTTGAAAATTTGATTTTTCTACTTGCAAAAAGGGGTAACAAGTTCAGCCTTTGTAATATGTTTCAAAATCAAAAGATGAAAAGCACTATATAAAAGCTTTAACAAAGAGCTCAGGAAGTCAAATTTAATACAACAGAAACCAGCATTTGCCTAATAACTCCCATTCAAAACAGTCTGTAACCAAAGAATCCTCTGATGCTGTTTTGGTTTTTGCCTTTTTTCCCCTTATATATTCTCTGTATTCTTTACACATATATTGTAGCCTATTGTATTAGTGGCTAGTTTTCCCAGTACTTTTCCATGCCCTTTCCCTAGGTTTCTCTTTCTGACAAAACAAATTCCAGAGCTCCAAGCCCTGGGGGGTAAAAGGCCCCTATGCTATCTTGCTTCTTCCTGGCTACCAAGGTTGATAACAACTCTTCGAAATAAACAGTACAACTAGTACTGAGGGGGGGAAGAATTAGAAGGGGCTTGACCGGGGGGGGGGGGGGGGGAAATTGCCTCACCACTTGTGCTCCTAATTGGTGCTTTTTTGTCAATTACACTAATTTATTAAACCTATAAAACTCTATGCACCCCCTGTAGGGATGGGCTTTTGTGGACATTCCCCATAACTGCCTCTGGAGGCCTGTTCCGGTTTGGCCAAATTTAGAAATATATCCTCTGAGAGAAGGCACAACCACCCCTTCCCCCCCAGGTTCGGGAAAAAATAAATTTTCCTCGAAGGAAAGTGAAGGAGATAAAACTATTTATTTACCAAACACATGGGAAAAGGAAAATAAGGCTAAATAATAAAATGTTTCACTGTGGAGGAAAAACCTGGGAAAGTGTTAAGAGTCCTCCCTTTGGTCTCCTCGGCGCTGGGGCTTGGGCCAGGGCCAGGCCCTCTGTGCCCGATGGAAAGTCCTCCCGATGTGCTCTGAGGTTGAAAGCAGTCCAGTAGAAAAGGGAGAAAATTCGGAATTCCAGACAAGGAAAAGCAAAGTCCAACTCTCAGTCTCTCTCTCTCTCTCCGGAGAACAAGAAACCGAAACAACTGGCCAAAAGCTGACTGGAAAGCAGCAAGCTGGGTGCTTCCTCGCTCCCCTGCTGCAGCTGGGAAAAAAAACCCTGCTATCTCTGTGTGACCTTGAACAAGCTGCAAACTGCCCTGAAAAAGTTTTGCTCAGTTTTTTCCTTCCCCCTCTCAGGCTCAGTTTAGAGGCATAGAAAGACACAGAAATTAATTTCTGGGCATAGGCAGTGATATGGGATACACATCATAACGTCACCCCAAGACATTCCACCCCTTATCCCATATTGTTGGCTCAATGCCCAAACTAAGATATTTTAATTCTACACACACATTTATATATATATACACAGCTATATACAAACAGTGACAGTGACAATCAGCAAGCAGGGGTATACAAGCATTTCACACTACAGGTGGTTTTCACACAACAATCAGATCTCCCTGCGGTACACAACGTGTTGTTCCGTCTTTCTGCATTACCCACCATGTGCAACCAGGTCCCTGAGCAAAGACAACCCCACGGGTGGGTTTGTCTGTACTCGAGGCAGAATTTATCCACACAGTCTTTCCTAACAGACCTCTCACATGCACTACTGGGACCTTATCTCCATCTGTTGTATGCAGGGATTCAGATTGGGCTGGACCAGCTCTATTGGTGGAACCATGGGTGTTAACTAACCAGGTGGCCTTTGCTAGATGCTGTTCCCAATTTTTGAAAGTTCCCCCACCTAGTGCCTTCAAAGTGGTTTTCAACAATCCATTGCACCGTTCGACTTTGCCTGCAGCTGGTGCATGGTAAGGGATATGGTACACCCACTCAATGCCATGTTCTCTAGCCCAGGTGTTTATAAGGCTGTTCTTAAAATGAGTCCCATTGTCAGATTCAATTCTCTCAGGGGTACCATGCCTCCAAAGGACTTGCTTTTCGAGGCCCAGGATGGTGTTCCGGGCTGTAGCATGAGGCACAGGGTAGGTCTCCAGCCATCCAGTGGTCGCTTCTACCATTGTGAGCACATAGCGCTTGCCTTGGTGGGTTTGAGGCAGTGTGATGTAATCAATCTGCCAGGCCTCCCCATACTTGTATTTGGACCACCGCCCACCATACCACAGGGGCTTCACCCGCTTGGCCTGCTTGATTGCAGCACATGTCTCATGGTCATGGATAACCTGGGAGATACTGTCCATGGTTAGATCCACCCCTCGGTCTCGTGCCCACTTATAGGTGGCATCGCTGCCCTGATGGCCGGAGGCATCAGGGGCCCATCGAGCTAGGAACAACTCTCCCTTGTGTTTCCAGTCCAAGTCTACCTGTGACACTTCTACCTTTGCAGCCTGATCTACCTGCTCGTTGTTTTGGTGTTCCTCATTAGCCCTACTCTTGGGGACATGGGCATCTACATGGCGGACTTTCACAACTAGCTTTTTGACTCGGGCAGCGATGTTTTTCCACTCTTCAGCAGCCCAGATTGGTTTTCCCCTACACTGCCAATTAGCTTTTTTCCACTTTTCTAGCCATCCCCACAGAGCATTAGCTACCATCCATGAATCGGTGTAGAGGTAGAGCGTTGGCCACTTCTCTCTTTCAGCAATGTCCAGGGCTAGTTGAACAGCTTTGAGTTCAGCGAGTTGGCTTGATCCACCTTCTCCTTCAGTAGCTTCTGCAACCCGTCGTGTGGGACTCCATACGGCTGCTTTCCACTTTCGTTTCATCCCTACGATGCGACAAGAACCGTAGGTGAAAAGAGTGTAGCGTGTGTCTTCTGATGGCAGTTGGTTGTACGGTGGAGCTTCTTCAGCACGTGTCTTTTGTTCTTCTTCATCAGCGAGACCAAAGTTTTCACCTTCAGGGCAGTTTGTGATTATTTCCAAAATTCCAGGGCGATTCAGTTGTCCGATACAGGCACGCTGTGTGATGAGAGCAATCCATTTGCTCCATGTGGCATTGGTGGCGTGGTGGATAGAGGGAACCTCTGCTTTGAACATCCACCCCAGCACCGGTAGTTGGGGCGCCAGGAGGAGTTGTGCCTCAGTGCCGATTACCTCAGAGGCGGCTTTGAGTCCTTCATAAGCTGCCAGGATTTCCTTCTCTGTTGGAGTGTAGTTGGCTTCAGACCCTCTGTAGTTTCGGCTCCAAAATCCCAGTGGTCGACCTCAAGTCTCACCAGACACCTTCTGCCAAAGGCTCCAGGACAGGCCGTTGTTCCCGGCTGCAGAGTAGAGCACATTCTTCACTTCTGGTCCTGTCCTGACTGGGCCAAGGGCTACCGCATGAGCGATTTCCTGCTTGATCTGGGCAAAGGCTTGCTGCTGTTCAGGGCCCCAGTGGAAATCATTCTTCTTGCGGGTAACCAGGTAGAGAGGGCTTACAATCTGGCTGTACTCAGGAATATTGTACTAGTTTGGAAACAAACCAGTGGGAGGCACCAAGTCAGAATAACAATTTAATGTGGAAAAATCAAAGAAAAGGGGGAAAAAAAAAGAAAGACTAAAAGAAAACACTGGTTCAAACTGACAGAGTCAAGATACAACCTGAGTTCTGGTTAGGCAGGGTGGTGGTTGCAGTCCTCTGAAGTGGTGATCCTGTAGAATAAAAAAGGTCTGCTCTTCCTCAGAAGGTCCGGTGGAGGCTCTGTAGCTCCTGTCCTCTGGAGACACAGTGGAGAAGGGTAGTCTCGGGTGCTCAGTCTCAGATCATATCCACAATGGGATGCTTGGTTCCTCCCTCTGGGTGGAGCATCTCACAATGGGGTAATGAGTCATGAGGCCAAGTGTTGATTAGGCTCATTAACAGAAGATAGTCTGGAGGGAGTTATCTCTGAGTCATGCAGCAGGACAATGATGGGCCATTAACAGCAAGATAGTCTGGGGGGAGGAGGCAAGGAAACACTGCCCCACCTGATTTCCACAGCTCATGAGGATGGTAATAGAATACACTTCAACCCAGGACATTATCCACCCCTTCTTCTATTACCATCTACATCATCCCAAATCAATACCTTCTTTAAACTCTACACACACACACACATAGATATATATGTATATACATACACACATACACACACATATTTATATATATACATATATATGTATACAATGAAACCCTACACACAGTTCTCACCTAAGATTAGGTCTCCTTGTGGTACACAACGGGTTTCCCCATCTTTCTGCATTACCCACCAAGTGCAACCAGGACCTTGAGCAAAGACAATCCCACGGATGGGTTTGCCTTTTCCTGAGGTGGGATTAATCCAAACAGTCTTTCCTAAAATACCTCTCAGGTGTACCACAGGGACTCTATCTCCATCCACTGTGTGCAAGGGTTCAGACTCGGCAGGACCAGCTCGATTGATGGACCCTCGGGTATTGACCATCCAGGTGGCTTTTGCTAAGTTCACTTCCCAATTTTTTAAGGTCCCCCCACCAAGTGCCTTTAGGGTGGTTTTAAGTAGTCCATTGCAGCGTTAAACTTTTCCAGCAGCTGGTGCGTGATAAGGAATGTGATATATCCATTCGATACCGTGTACTCTGGCCCAGGTGTTGATGAGGCTGTTCTTAAAATGAGTCCCGTTGTCTGACTCGATCCTGTCAGGGGTGCCATGTCTCCACAGGACTTGCTTTTCCAGGCCCAAGATGGTGTTCGGGCCTGTAGCATGAGGCACAGGGTAGGTCTCCAGCCATCCAGTGGTTGCTTCAACCATGGTCAACACGTAGCGCTTGCCTTGGCGGGTTTGGGGAAGGGTGATGTAATCAACTTGCCAGGCTTCCCCATACCTGTACTTTGACCATCGTCCGCCGTACGACAGAGGCTTGATTGCAGCACAGGTCTCACAACTGTGGATGACCTGTGAGATGCTGTCCATGGTAAGGTCCACCCCTCGGTCACGGGCCCATTGGTATGTTGCATCTCTCCCCTGATGACCAGAGGCATCATGGGCCCAACGAGCTAGGAATAATTCTCCCTTGTGCTGCCAGTCCAGATCCACCTGTGATACTTTCACCTTGGCAGCTCGGTCCACCTGCTCATTGTTGCGATGTTCTTCATTAGCCCGACTCTTGGGTACGTGCGCATCCACGTGTCGAACCTTCATGGTCAGCTTCTCTACTTGGGCGGCGATGTCCTGCCAAATCTCAGCGGCCCAGATGGGTTTCCCTCTGCGCTGCCAGTTGGCTTTTCTCCAGTGAACCAGCCATCCCCACAGAGCATTAGCTACCATCCACAAGTCGGTGTAGAGATAGAGCCACTTCTCTCGTTCAGCAATATCCAAAGCCAGCTGGACGGCTTTAAGCTCTGCAACCTGACTCGATACACCTTGTCCCTCGGTAGCTTGTGCAACTCGTCGTGTGGGGCTCCATACTGCAGCTTTCCACTTCCGGTTAGCGCCTACAATTCGGCAGGAACCACCAGTGAAGAGGGCAAAATGTCTTTCAGTCTCTGGTAGCTCATTATATGGTGGGGCTTCCTCAGCACGAGTCACTTGCTCTTCCTCTTCTTCAGAAGATAATCCAAAAGTCTCACCTTCAGGCCAGTTTGTTAAAATTTCTAGAATCCCAGGGCGATTCAGGTTTCCAATATGGGCACACTGTGTGATGAGAGCAATCCATTTGCTCCATGTGGCATTGGTGGCATGGTGGATAGAGGGAACCTCTGCTTTGAACATCCACCCCAGCACCGGTAGTTGGGGTGCCAGGAGGAGTTGTGCCTCAGTGCCGATTACCTCAGAGGCTGCTTTGAGTCCTTCATAAGCGGCCAGGATTTCCTTCTCTGTGGGAGTGTAGTTGGCTTCAGATCCTCTGTAGCTTCGGCTCCAGAATCCCAGTGGTCAGCCCCGAGTCTCACCAGGCACCTTCTGCCAGAGGCTCCAGGAAAGACCATGGCTCCCGGCTGCAGAGTAGAGCACGTTCTTCACCTCTGGTCCTGTCCTGACTGGGCCAAGGGCTACGGCGTGAGCGATTTCCTGCTTGATCTGGGCAAAGGCTTGCTGCTGTTCAGGGCCCCAGTGGAAATCGTTCTTCTTGCGGGTAACCAGGTAGAGAGGGCTCACGATCTGGCTGTACTCAGGAATGTGCATCCTCCAGAAACCTATGGCGCCTAGGAAAGCTTGTGTTTCCTTCTTACTGGTCGGTGGAGACATCGCAGTATCTTGTTGATGACCTTGGTGGGAATCTGACGTCGTCCATCTTGCCACTTTACTCCCAGGAACTGGATCTCTCGGGCAGGTCCCTTGACTTTGCTCTTTTTGATGGCAAAGCCGGCTTCCGGGAGAATTTGGATGATTTTCTCTCCTTTCTCAAATCCCTCCTTTGCTGTGTTTCCCCACACGATGATGTCATCGATGTATTGCAGATGTTCCGGGGCCTCACCCTTTTCCAGTGCAGTCTGGATCAGTCCATGGCAAATGGTGGAACTGTGCTTCCACCCCTGGGGCAGTCGGTTCCAGGTGTATTGCACACCCCTCCAGGTGAAAGCAAACTGGGGCCTGCATTCTGCTGCCAAAGGAATGGAGAAGAAGGCATTGGCAATGTCAATAGTGGAGTACCACTTCGCTCCTTTGGACTCCAGCTCGTACTGAAGTTCCAACATGTCCGGCACAGCAGCGCTCAATGGTGGCGTGACCTCATTTAGGCCACGGTAATCCACCGTCAGTGTCCATTCTCTGCTGGACTTACGCACTGGCCATATAGGGCTGTTGAAAGGTGAATGGGCCTTGCTGACCACCCCTTGGCTCTCCAATTTGCGAATCATCTCATGGACGGGAACCACAGAGTCTCTGTCGGTGCGGTATTGCCGACGGTGCACTGTTGCTGTGGCGATTGGTACCTGTTGTTCTTCACCTCTTAGCAGTCCCACGGCAGAGGGGTCATCTGAGAGGCCAGGCAATGAACTCAGTTGTCTGATATCTTCTGTCTCCACAGCAGTTATCCCAAAAGCCCAACTATGTCCTTTTGGGTCCTTGAAATATCCATTTCTGAGATAGTCTATGCCGAGAATGCACGGGGCCTCCGGGGCAGTCACGATGGGGTGTTTCTGCCACTCGTTCCCAGTTAAACTCACTTCAGCTTCCAGTACAGTCAGCTGCTGGGATCCTCCTGTCACCCCAGAAATAGAAATGGGTTCTGCTCCCACATACCTTGATGGTATCAGAGTACATTGAGCTCCTGTGTCAACCAAAGCCGTGTATTTTTGTGGGTCAGATATGCCAGGCCATCGGACCCACACAGTCCAAAAGACCCGATGTCTTGGGGTGACGTTATGATGTGTATCCCATATCGCTGCCTATGCCCAAAATTAATTTTTGTGCCTTTCTGTGCCTCTAAACTGAGCCTGAGAGGGGGAAGGAAAAAACTGAGCAAAACTTTTTCAGGGCAGTTTGCAGCTTGTTCAAGGTCACACAGAGATAGCAGGTTTTTTTCCCAGCTGCGGGAGGAGAGCGAGGAAGCACCAGGCTTGCTGCTTTCCAGTCAGCTTTTGACCAGTTGTTTCAGCTTCTTGTTCTCCGGAGAGAGAGAGACTGAGAGCTGGACTTTGTTTTTCCTTCTCTGGAATTCCGGATTTTCTCCCTTTTATACTGGACTGTTTTTTTTCAACCTCAGAGCACATCGGGAGGACTTTCCACCGGGCACAGAGGGCCTGGCCCTGGCCCAAGCCCCAGCGCCGAGGAGACCAAAGGGAGGACTCTTAACACTTTCCCAGGTTTTTTTTTTCCTCCACAGTGAAACATTTTATTATTTAGCCTTATTTTCCTTTTCCCGTGTGTTTGGTAAATAAATAGTTTTATCTTCTTCACTTTCCTTCGAGGAAAATTTATTTTTTCCCGAACCTGGGGGGGAAGGGGTAGCTGTGCCTTCTCTCAGAGGATATATTTCTAAATTTGGCCAAACCGGAACACCCGATTATCCCTTTCCTCTACCTGGCTAGAGGCAGGGCCCCTCTATTCCTGGTCCTGGTGCATGTTGCTCCCTTCTGGTGAATACGTTCCTGAGGTCCCTTCAAGAGGATCAGTCATACTATCATTCCGGTACCGTCTGGAGTTCTGTGCACAAGAGACCGGAGCAGCGTTGACTCTAGATGCGCTTCTTGTGGTGGTTGCCCCTCTTTTTAGTTCATGTACCCTGGCTGCTAAGGAGGAGGTGGGTTTTCCATGCCACTTACTCATATCTTCTCCATGTTCCTGAAGGAAAAACCAGAGATTACCTCGTGGGGTGTATCCTCTCTCCCTGGTTGGGGAACGCCGGCTCCTAATGGCAGAGACTCTTGTTGGTTCTGGTGAGATGTGATAAATCTCTTCCTTAAGCTCCTTTTTCAGTTTCTGATGGCCTTCTTCAACCAAGCTCTGGACTTGCTCAGCCAAAAGACTTGTTTCCACGGATGAGACATGGGTGCGAAACGGGGCTGTGACAGTGTCCTCGTAAATCCTCAGTTTGTTCACCAAGACGCCCACCCTGTCCTCGCCTTCCCTCCATTGCAGTGTTGCCAGGTAACGGGAGTATATCTCTGGTCCAAGGCGTGCGAACCTCAACCACATCTGTGACGTGCACTGGACACCATCTGGGCTCTTAGGAAATCTCTCGTCTTCTGAGAAAATGATCTCCAGCACAGCCAATTCCCTCAGGCACCGGATACCTTGTTCCATTGTGCTCCATTTTCCTTGGTGTACCTGGAGGTCTTCTTTACAAAGGTACCTGTCCCTTACACTTGTAAGCAGTCGCCGCCAGAGGCTGAGAGTTTCTTGAGTTTTCCCGATCCCCTGGTCAATGACCACATCCCGGGACAGAGATCCCAGTTGCCTGGCCTCACTTCCGTCCAGAATGGTGTCATTGGCTGCAGCGTCCCGAATGAGGAGCAGCCAGGTCAGGATGGACTCATTTGTCTGGCAGGTGAATTCCCTCCGCAGGGCACGCAGCTCACCCAGGGATAGCGACCAAGTGATGATCTCTGGCTCTGCCTCTTCTGCTGGGTGCGAAGGTCCTGCTGCATCCTCGTCAGTCACTATGCGGACTGACTTGCTTTTTGATTTCTTCTTCTGAACAGGGGCAACTGCAATCGGTTTAGGCTGTTCTGGTTCAGTGATGGTTTGTGTGGGGATGCTGACAGTGCTTTTGGTTCCTTTCTCCTCTGTGTCAGTCTACATAGACATGGATGCTGTTGTTTTGCATTTTGTTTCTTTCTCCTCTGTGCCAGTCTGCGTAGAGATGGACAGTGTTGCTTTGCGCTTGGTTCTTTTTTCCTCTGTGTCAGTCTGCGTAGACATGGACGCTGTTGTTTTGCATTTGGTTTCTTTCTTCTCTGTCACAGTCTGTGCAGACATGGTGTTTGTTGCTCTGCTCTTTTTCCCTCCCTCATCCTAAGGATCCTGTGCCATAGCTCTGATTCTGAGCATGGTGTACATGGTGCAGGCTGTACAGAGAAGACAAAGCAGAACTGACAGCAAGTTTATGCCATCTTTGACATCCAGAGGGAACTCAATATTTTCAAAAACTGCTGTGCCTGGCCAGAAAGGCTGGAAGAAACCACTCTCTACTCCTCCCACCAGGGGCTGGGTGCGATTGTTGAGGAGATCCCAGACACAGGAGCTCAGACTAGGACAGCCAAACAAAACTGAGTATATTTTCCGAATGGCATTCATCACCTTGCAGGTTATTATGCTATAGACATAATAAACCATTAAAGCAATTCTCATACCATTCCCTGGTTTTAACAGGAGTAATACTACAGGCAGGTAGTTCCCCATGTGAGGAAAGATATAGAGAGCAAGATACAGTACCCATGCAGACAAGCTGAGCACCATGGTGAATACAAAATTGTAATTCTGACTTTCTCTCAGAGCAGGGCCCACATTGGGAGCCAAATTATGTACTAGTTTGAAAACAAACCAGTGGGAGGCACCAAGTCAGAATAACAATTTAATGGGGAAAAATCAAAGAAAAGGGGAAAAAAAAAGAAAGACTAAAAGAAAACACTGGTTCAAACTGACAGAGTCAAGATACAACCTGAGTTCTGGTTAGGCAGGGTGGTGGTTGCAGTCCTCTGAAGTGGTGATCCTGTAGAATAAAAAAGGTCTGCTCTTCCTCAGAAGGTCCGGTGGAGGCTCTGTAGCTCCTGTCCTCTGGAGACACAGTGGAGAAGGGTAGTCTCTGGTGTTCAGTCTCAGATCATATCCACGATGGGATGCTTGGTTCCTCCCTCTGGGTGGAGCATCTCACAATGGGGTAATGAGTCATGAGGCCAAGTGTTGATTAGGCTCATTAACAGAAGATAGTCTGGAGGGAGTTATCTGTGATTCATGCAGCAGGACAATGATGGGCCATTAACAGCAAGATAGTCTGGGGGGAGGAGGCAAGGAAACACTGCCCCACCTGATTTCCACAGCTCATGAGGATGGTAATAGAATACACCTCAACCCAGGACAAATATGCATCCGCCAAAAGCCTGTGGCACCTAGGAAAGCTTGTGTTTCCTTCTTGTTGGTTGGTGGAGACATTGCAGTGATCTTATTGATGACCTCAGTGGGAATCTGACACAGTCCATCTTGCCATTTCACTCCCAGAAACTGGATCTCTAGAGCAGGTCCCTTGACTTTGCTCTTCTTGATGGTGAAACTAGCTTCCAAGAGACTCCGGATAACTTTCTCTCCTTTCTCAAACACTTCTGCTGCCGTGTTCCCCCACACAATGATGTCGTCAATGTACTGCAGATGTTCTGGAGCCTCACCCTTTTCTAGTGCAATCTGGATCAGCCCATGGCAGATGGTGGGACTGTGCTTCCACCCCTGGGGCAGTCGGTTCCAGGTGTACTGCACACCCCTCCAGGTGAAGGCAAACTGAGGCCTGCACTCTGCTGCCAAAGGAATGGAGAAAAATGCATTAGCAATGTCAATACCGGCGTACCACTTCGCTGCTTTGGACTCCAGCTCATACTGTAGCTCCAACATGTCTGGCACAGCAGCGCTCAGTGGTGGAGTCACTTCATTCAAGGCACGATAGTCCACAGTCAATCTCCATTCTCCTTCAGATTTGCGCACAGGCCAGATGGGGCTGTTGAAGGGTGAGTGGGTCTTGCTGACCACCCCTTGGCTCTCCAGCTCACGGATCATCTTGTGGATGGGAATCACAGCATCTCGAGTTGTCCAGTACTGTCGGCGATGCACTGTCGAGGTAGCAATTGGTACTCTTTGTTCTTCCACCTTCAGAAGGCCGACTGCAGACGGGTTCTCTGATAGTCCAGGCAAAGTGTTCAATTGCTTAATGCCCTCTGTCTCCACAGCAGCTATTCCAAAAGCCCACTTGAGTCCCTTTGGGTCTCTAAAATACCCGTTCCGGAGGAAATCTATGCCCAAAATGCACGGGGCCTCTGGGCCAGTCACAATGAGATGTTTCTTCCACTCATTTCCAGTCCGGCTCACCTCAGCTTCCACCAGGGTCAAATTTTGTGATCCACCTGTTACACCAGAAATAGAAACAGATTCTACCCCCACATGCTGCAATGGAATTATTGTACACTGTGCGCCAGTGTCAACCAAGGCATCATATTTTTGTGGTTCTGATGTACCAGGCCAACGAATCCACACAGTCCAAAAAACACGGTTTTCCCTGACCTCTACCTGGCTAGAGGCAGGGCCCCTCTATGCCTGGTTATATTTCTTTCCCTGGGCCTGTGTCTTAGAGGTTCCTTCATGGGAATTGGACATACCATCGTGTTTTCCATCATTTCCGGAAGTTTGGTTACAGGCAACTGGAGCTACTTCCTTTTTGGTAGATCCTCCTTTCTGAGACTTGCGCTCCTTCAATTCACGCACTCGTGCTGCCAGAGCAGAAGTGGGTTGTCCACCCCACTTCCTCATGTTTTCCCCACTGTCACACAGGCAATTCCACAGCTCACTTCGTGGGATGTGCCTTCTCTCTGGGGAACGTCCGTGGAGAAAGCACTCTTTAATCTCCTGGTGATTCTTCTCCATCTTATCTTCCAATTTCTGCACACGTGTTTCCACAGCTGCAATTCTTGCATGTGTTGGGCCATGCACAGAGTCTGCATATACTAGGAGCTTCACTGCCATATCCTTCACAGTCTCATTTGCATCGTAGTCCGATTTCATTATTGCTAAAGCAGAAGCGTATTCTGGTGGCCCAAGGTGTATGAGTTTTCGCCACATGTATGGAATAACTCTGGCCCGGTCTGGACTCCTCAATCCTGGGTCATTTGCGAAGACAACCTCTACCACCCTTAGTTCTCTCAGGCATTGGATCCCTTGTTCTATGGTCTTCCATGGGGTTTGCTGCATGTAGAGATCATCTCCACACATATATCTTTCAGTCACGCCTGTCAAAACTCGTCTCCAGACACTGGTAGAATCAGCCCCCCTTTTCATCGCTTGATCGATCACTGGATCATGTGACAGGGATCCCAAATGCCTCGCTTCAGCACCGTCCAGCATCACATCATCGCCTGCCGCATCCCAAATACGGACCATCCAACTTATTATGGATTCATCGGACCGTCGGGTGTAATGCTTTCTTAGGCTGTGAAGGTCCTTTATGGACATGGACTCAGTAATGGCTTCTGTGCCTGAGTCAGTTGGTAGTTTTGAGGTTCCTTCCCCTGCATCTTTTGAGGTCCCTTCCCCTGCATCATCATCATCTTTTACTGGGCGATCAGTTTTTGTCGGGAGAGGCGCGGGAGGCACGCACCATGATTTCATGATCAGCAAGTCTCAACTTTATTGTCTTCACATCTCATACTTATACAGCACTTAAACAGCTCATACATATTGCAAAAGCTGAGCTCATGATTGGTCATCTTCTCTCGTGGGAACAACACGCCTTTCCACATTCCAGTCTGCTCCTTCTGCGGGGCTGGCTGGTTTCGTATCCTGTTACATATCCTGCTGATAAGAAACCTCTTTTCCCAAGATAAACTGACCTTGCATTCCGCAAGGCTCTATCTTATCATGTCCTCTACTGCGCAACCATTCCTCAGATAAGCTCTCCACACTTCCCCCGTTTTCTTTATGCGCTATCATGCTCATAGTTGTTGTTTTTAGCAGTACTCTTTTTGATACAAGTTAGAGCGCAACTGAACAGGGCTAATCCTACTAAAACCATGATCAATAAGAGAAACAATGTTTTCACCATGCTTCTTACCCAACCACCCAATCCCAGTTCACTGACCAGCCCATCTAGGCCAAAGAAACCTGTATCTTCCTTAATTTTTTGAGAGTGATTTATAAGCTGTTGAATCCTCTGTCGCGGACTGTCCCTGCGTATAAGCTGGCTTAGTCCATTTGGCAGGGATCCACTGCGGTCCTGTCGGGGTAGAAACACAAACATAACCTCTGCCCCAGTACAAAACTTTGGCTGGATCCTGCCATAATCCTGACTGGGGGTCTTTATATCTGACCCACACTTCTGGTTGCGGATTAGAAGGTGGGGTAAAATGGATTATGGCAGGAGGAGACTGTCTATCTCCAAAAATGCAAAGATGATTTAGAACAAATAAGCATTTCAGTAGCTTGTCTTGGGTATTAGGAGTGTCAGGATATTTTTCTAGATATTGTTTTAATGTACCGTGTGCTCTTTCCACAATTGCTTGACCCATGGGGGAGTGAGGAATTCCCTTTTTGTGGACAATATTCCATTGGGTCATATATCTGGCTATCTGCGTACTGCAATAGGCAGGCCCATTGTCTGTTTTAACTGTTATAGGGACTCCCATAATAGCAATACAGCTATTCATGTGGCGTTCAACATGTTTGGCTGTTTCTCCTGCTTGAGCAGTTGCCCACATAAAATGACTATAGGTGTCTATAGTAACATGAACATATTTTAGCCGTCCAAAGCTAGCGACATGAGTGACATCCATTTGCCAAATTTTGTTAGCCTTTAGGCCCCTGGGGTTAACGCCTGCTCCCAAACCTAGCCCCTTATTGTGGAAACTGCACACGGGACACGCTTTAACTATGGCTTTTGCCTCTTCGATTGGGATACCGAATTCCCTTGACAAGCCTTTGGAATTCTGATGAAAAATAGCATGGCTTTCTCGCGCCATTGTTTGTTTCGGGAGAATGTTTTGGGCAAGCGAGACAAGTTTATCTGCTCTTTCGTTTCCTTCACCCAGGCCTTCATTCCACATGTGGCTGCGAATATGGAGAATGGAATAGGGGTGTGACCGTTCTCTTAGGGCGCGTTTTAGTTGCAGAAAGAGTTCATAAAGCCTTTTGTTTTGTACTTCCTTAATGACTGCATCCTCAATTCTTGAGGTGACGCCCACTACATACAGCGAGTCCGAAACTACGTTTAAGGGTCCTGTGAGGTGGGTTACTGCCCAAACGACTACAAGTAATTCTAAGGTTTGCAGGGTATCATCTGACGAGGCGTTTATTAAATGCTGATGCCATTGCTGGTCTTGTTTCCATACGACAGCTGCTTTCTTTGTCTTTCTTCCGGCGTCTGTGAATGCAGTAATGGCATTGTGGATAGGCTTATCTTCTCGCAAGGGTTTTGAAATCCAGTTCCATGCTCCTATCCACTGTAATGCCTTGGGAAACAGGGGACCGGTCTGAATTTTGGCTCCTGAGGACAACAGGGCTTCCGTGAGTAATGAAGAATTTAGCAAGTACCAGTCCAAGGCAGGTTTTTCCATTGGGAGATTGATGCACTCAGGTTCTTGTCCTCCAATTTCCAAAATGCGCAAATGTCCTTTCTTAATTAAATTAGCCAAATTTTCAAGTTTTGTGGTAATAGTTTTTCGTTGCTGCAACTGTGGTGATATCCATTCTAAAACTGCCAGCCCCCCCGTTTTCTTTAGCTGCGTAATTGCACCGAGGAGGTGAGTTTCAGAATTCCAAATAGTAAGAGAGAGGGGGATGTCTGGATTAAGACGCGAAACAAAACCGTCTGTGATACAGGTGGTGATTTGTTGTAGAGCTTCTTGCTGCTGTGGCGTTAGGTGTACCGGTGCGCATGGGTCTGATCCTTTTAGTAAGGGACTGAGCTGATTTAAAAGAACATTGGGGATTCCTACTATTGGCTTTAACCACTGCAGATCACCTAACAGTTTTTGAGCGTCATTTAAAGTGGTGATTGAGGCTTGGATATGTAGTTTTTGAGGCTTCACTCTTTGATTGGTGATGACCCATCCTAAATACTTCCACGGGGAGGATATTTGAATTTTGTTAGCAGCTATTACTAAAGACCATTCTTGAAGAGAGGAGGTAATAAGCTGAATTTCTGTTTGGTCAAAAGGCTCCTTCTGCGCAAACAAAATATCATCCATATAATGATAAATGATGGTCTGAGGTAACTTTTGTCGCAGTGGCTGCAATGCTGCATCGACATACAATTGACATATGGTGGGAGAGTTGCGCATTCCCTGCGGCAATACGGTCCACTCAAAAGGTTTGTCTGGTTCACCACGATTAAGAGCAGGCAATGAAAAGGCAAATCGCTTCGTATCATCTGGATGTAGTGGAATTGTGAAAAAGCAATCTTTCAAGTCAATAATAAGAAGAGGCCAATCTTGTGGCAACATTGCTGGATTAGGGAGTCCTGGCTGCAGCGCTCCCATAGGCTCCATACGAGCATTGACAGTTCGAAGGTCTTGTAGCAGACGAAACGTGCCATTCTTCTTTTGGATGACAAAAATTGGGGTGTTCCATGGGCTTGTCGAAGGCTTAAGATGTCCTTGTTGAAGCTGCTCATTGACTAGAGCGTGTGCTTGAAGCAGATTTTCCCGCTTTAAAGGCCATTGCTTAACCACCACAGGGTCGTTGTCAGTCCATCTTAGTGGCAGCGGGAAATTCCAAGCAACGGCCCTTAGCAGAAATGGCGATCATCGGTAAGCACAAAACCCATTTGGGCCAATACATCTCTTCCGAGGAGGCAGTCAACTGTGGGGGGTAGAGGGGCGATAGAAAAAGTTGCGGTAGTTTTCTTGCCTTCAATTTCTACAGTTATCAGCGGAGATTTGTGTGCTAGTTTCATTCCTCCGACACCAGTGATGGCTGTCATTGCTGGCAGAAGAGGCCAATGTGAGGGCCATGTGTTCACATCGACAATGCTGGAGTCTGCCCCTGTGTCTAGGAGGCTCTGTAACGTGATTTTTTCTCCTTTATAGGTTAGGGCACACGGCTTCCGTGGACGGCTATTAAGATCAATGGTGAGCAAGGTTAGTTCCCCAGTTGAGCCGCAGCCTGTATGAGATTTTGGTTGAGCCTGCAAGGGTTGCATGCCTTGTGTGGCTTGAGGCAAAGGTACAAATTGAGCTAGTCTTTGGCCTTTGGGAATTCTTACAGGTGGATAAACAGTATAAGCTAGTATGAAGATATCACCCTGTGAGTCAGCGTCCACCACGCCTGGTTGAACGAATAGTCCTAGGGCAGTGGCAGATGATCGGCCAAGAATCAAGCCTCCTACTGGTGTACCATTGAGGCAGATGGGTCCTGTGAGTCCTGTAGGGATGTTATGGATTTCAGACGTCAGGAGATCACAGTCTACTGAGGCTGCCAAGTCCAGACCGAGGCTGCCACCTGTTGCTGGCTGGAGGCAGGGCAAGGGTTTGCAGCTGCTACTTGTGTCCCTGCGCGGCTGCTGGACGCGCTGCTCCGGGAGTTTCCCTGCTTCTTGTTACGGCAGGCATTCGAGTTATGCGTGTTGGATTGGCATTTGTTGCACCAAACTCCGGATGCTGAGCACTCCCGACGAATGTGGCCCGACTGGCCACATCGATAGCATCTCATTCTGTTTCCCCCTTGAGGCAACCGGGGGCGCGTAGCTGCTGCTTGGAGGGGAGCAAGGGCTGCCATTACCTGCATCTGAGCACTAGCTGCTTGTTCCTTCAATCCTTCCCCCAGTTTCTCTAATGCGTGGACCAAGAAGGCTTGAGCACCTGTGGGCAAGGTCGCAGCTTTATCTAGTAATGCCTGAGTGGTCCAATCACCAGGTATAGAGGTAATTAAAGACCTGGTGGTAGGGTTGCTATTTTGCAAAATGCACTGTCTTAAAATGGCATCTTGCATATGGTCGGGTGTCCCTGCCCTAGAGATAGCATCCATAACCTTATCAACAAAGGAGCTTAATGATTCATCACGACCCTGCTTGATGCTCATATATAGGGGGGTCCCTCCCGATGTCCTGACTTTATCCATCACTCTCTTAGCTACTGCCATGGCCTCCCTAAGTTTATGCGGCCCTAGTCCAGCTTGAGCTTCAACTCTGAGATACGGGCCCTGTCCCATAAGCTCGTCTACAGTAAGGCCTGTTAAGGGGTCCCCTTGGGGTCTGGGGAGATTAGCGCTACGTGCCGCTTCCTCTCTCCACCTTGCCTCAAAAAGCAATCTCTGAGAAGGGGTGTAAATGAGTTTTGTGATGGCCAGGATATCCGCAGGCAGAAGAATGTGGGCATTAAAAAGATAATCTAACATTTGCTTAGCTGGTTCACTAGACACCCCAAAGCTACCGACTGTTGCTCTTAGCTGGGACAGGAGTTTCCAGTCGAGATGGGCAAACTGCGCATACTGGCCCCCTTGTGCATTAGTAGTAAAAACGACAGGGAAAGCCATCGCTTCTTGTGCAGCCGCCAGGAGCTCGGAATCTCCCCTTTCCATGCCGTCTCGGGCAAGCACCTGCCACAACTCTCTCCTCTTTGCTGCCATAGCCTCCGCCAGGTCAGATTCTGCCCCAGGGACAGGCTCTGTGGCATTAGAGGGGTCGGGCGGCGGCGGCTGGTGTGAGGGGGTTAATGCAGAGGCGGTGATTGAAGCGGAAGGCGGGGGGGCCGGCAAGGGGGTAGACGGCGCAGGGGATTGGCTGTTAGTGGGCGGTGGCTGTGGCGGAATCTCCACAGCGGCAAAGGCGGGGGGGTTAGGGGCCGTGGGGTAAACTGAGGAGTCATAATCTTGGTTACGCGAGTGCGCAGCCTTGATACCTTCGACTGCTCGCTTCTCTGCCTGCATTAACAGTAGCTCATTATGAACTGCTTTCCAAAGTTTGCTTATTTTCTTGGCTGAATTATCATTGTCTAAAACAAGGCTAAAAAGTTGATCCCCGTACCTCCGCCATTCTACTAATTCGTGAATGCTCTGGGGGTCGGCAAAGAAGCCATAGGAACGCGCGTGAGTTAGTAGGGAAGGGAGGTCTTTTTCTAAGTTAAAAGCTTTAAAGTGACGCTTAAGAAGAAAGGCTTTAAATAAATCCTGTGCTGCTTGCCTATCCATACTTAAGGTACCGTTGCTAGCCCCTCCAGGCTTCGGCAGCACGTATCAGCGAACCCACCGGTGTGGTCGTTCGGGCACGGAGACGGGAAAGCAGTTGTCCTCCGCTCTTATTGCCGTCCGTCTAGCTGCGGGACCTGAACCCAACGCACCTCTCCTTGTGGAAGTGGGGGTGGGGGGGGTCAGGGACGTGCCTTCTGTTCGGGCGTCAGATGTCGGGAGAGGCGCGGGAGACACGCACCATGATTTCATGATCAGCAAGTCTCAACTTTATTGTCTTCACATCTCATACTTATACAGCACTTAAACAGCTCATACATATTGCAAAAGCTGAGCTCATGATTGGTCATCTTCTCTCGTGGGAACAACATGCCTTTCCACATTCCAGTCTGCTCCTTCTGCGGGGCTGGCTGGTTTCGTATCCTGTTACACATCCTGCTGATAAGAAACCGCTTTTCCCAAGATAAACTGACCTTGCATTCCGCAAGGCTCTATCTTATCATGTCCTCTACTGCACAACCATTCCTCAGATAAGCTCTCCACAAGTTTTGGTGGTGTGCTTTTTCCTCGTGACAGGAGCCACTGTCAGTGGCTTAGACTCTCCATCTGGTTTGGGCTTGCTGTCTGGTTTATCTGCAGCCTGAGTGACTGGGGTGTCTGCAGGCTTTGCTGATTTATCTTCCTGTCTCTCTACCTTTACCTGCTGCAGTGTGCGATAGTCATATGCCAAAGCCCAACATATTGCAAGGAGCTTGTTCTCATTGGAATTGTCATTGTATTTCTCTTTCAGATATTTTGCCACCTCAGCTGGTTTCTGAACTTGTTCAGGGGGAAACTTGCAAACCACTGGGTCAGAGAATTTCTTCAAGATTTGGCCCATATCCTCCCATTCCCCACACCACTCAGGATTTTCCACCTCTGGGTCAGGTGTCTCAGCAGTCACCCTGGAAATCTGAGCTCTTATTCTAGACAAGCTGCGAGACATATGGAGGAAGCTTATGAGATACAATACGAGGAAGGTGGTCTCTTTAACATCCAGGGGGAACTGAACATTCTCAAAAGATAACCTATCAAATTTAAAGGGAAGGGAAACTCCGACTCCTCCTCCTCTAACAATCTGGGTGCAATTACTAATAAATTCCCAAAACAGGCTACTGAAGCTAGGACTGGGGTTAGGACGGAGAAACCACTTATCATACACACTTGGAACAGCTGCCTGTACCTCTGTCAACTTCTTATAAATCATTATCACCGAGCACAAGAAAATAGAAATCCTGATTCGTCTCCCTGCTCTGTAAAATTTACATATCAGGGACAAGATTGGAGCAAGTTGTGGATAGGCAAACAACCCTAGGGACCAAAAAAAAACCAGTACCTCAATGAAGCCTAAGGACCAAAAAGACATGAGTACATCAAGCCAGAGAGACATTATGAACTCAACCAACATGGTGACTACTTTACCCCAACACAGAATAAGTAAGTTCAAACCAAAATGTAATTTGCACAGGTTTTTTCACTTTCCTTCGAGCCACGCAGTTGGGCGCCACTAAATTTGTTCTGGTTTGGCGAAATTTAGAAATATATCCTCTGAGAGAAGGCACAACCACCCCTTCCCCCCCAGGTTCGGGAAAAAATAAATTTTCCTCGAAGGAAAGTGAAGGAGATAAAACTATTTATTTACCAAACACATGGGAAAAGGAAAATAAGGCTAAATAATAAAATGTTTCACTGTGGAGGAAAAACCTGGGAAAGTGTTAAGAGTCCTCCCTTTGGTCTCCTCGGCGCTGGGGCTTGGGCCAGGGCCAGGCCCTCTGTGCCCGATGGAAAGTCCTCCCGATGTGCTCTGAGGTTGAAAGCAGTCCAGTAGCAAAGGGAGAAAATCCGGAATTCCAGAGGGGGAAAAGCAAAGTCCAACTCTCAGTCTCTCTCTCTCTCCGGAGAACAAGAAACTGAAAAAAAAACTGGCCAAAAGCTGACTGGAAAGCAGCAAGCCGGGTGCTTCCTTGCTCCCCTGCTGCAGCTGGGAAAAAAAAACCTGCGATCTCTGGGTGACCTTGAACAAGCTGCAAACTGCCCTGAAAAAGTTTTGCTCAGTTTTTTCCTTCCCCCTCTCAGGCTCAGTTTAGAGGCATAGAAAGACACAAAAATTAATTTCTGGGCATAGGCAGCGATATGGGATACACATCATAAGGTCACCCCAAGACATGGCCTCCAAATAAAGATCCACTTTTATATTACCTCCTATACTAAAATTATCTCAAGTTTCATTTCTAGGTTGAAAAAGGCAACAGTTAAGTAAATTAAGATTTTGTCATGGGTTAGCAAGCATTGTCCCGGAAGTGATGTTCTTGCAAAGGGGTGCTTACAGCTCCTCTATGACCTGACAGAACCTATCAGCTGGCTAGTTTGAATATGGACAATTCTTTAAGCCACTTAGAATTTTGACCGCCTCTGTGGTCCACATTTACGAATGGACAAACCCCGGGAAGCTCTCTCTCTTGCTTCCGGCTGGAGGACTGGTGACTGGGCTGGGCCCGTGTGGGGCCCAGCGACCCTGCTGGGCCAGGCCGGGACCTGCTCGGGCCAGGCCATGCCGCAGCCATCCTCGAGCCATGTGGCCCTGTTCCACCCGTGCCCCCCCCCACATCGTGCAGATGGAACGGCCCGGTTTCCCCCCCCCTCCAGTGCAGCCGAAGATGAAGATTCAGATGAAGCTAAAGCTGCCCAATGCCTGGCAAAGATCATGTGACCAACAGTGATAAGCTAAATTCCAGCTGCAAGGCCCGGGTGAGATTAACCCTTTTAGTGCTGTGAAGAGCTGAAAACCTGAGGGAGGAGAAAGAGGAGATGCTTAAAGCTGAAATTCTGTTGTAAAGCTATGGTGGTGATGGACTATGATATATTAGAGTACCCGTTGTAATTTCATGAAAGCATGGGGGGGGTGGAGCATTCAAACTGTACTTGTGAGCAAAAGTACCTGTACTGAAACAAGCAAATGCTGAAGCAGCTGTGATTTTAAGAGAAATTTGAACAGGGAGAAATGGAAGCGATGAGGACTCTTGCTCCAATTTGAAGGAGAAGACCTCTGTTCCTAGATGCTCCCAAAGATAGTCCTAGAGACGGAAGTGATGAGGACTCTTGCTCCAATTGGAAGGAGAAGACCTCTGTTCCTAGAAATACTCCCAGAGATTGTCCTAGAGATGATGAGGACCCTTTTCCTCCCAGGGAAGGGGAGGGCCTCTATTCTCAGAGATGGAAATGCTCCCAGAGATGGGTGAAGAGAACTTTTGTTTCTAAATGGCTCAACCTTAAAATTGTACCCCATTAGCTCAAGATTGGACCCTCGAAAGCAGTTGTGGGGAAAGCTGCAAGTCGTTGGAGGGGACTCTCACATATGAGCAGAGAACCAACCCGGGCAGCTGTCTCGTTGTGATAATGTCTCCATAGCATGAGCAAGAGAGACTCCTCTTCCTAAATTAACTGAACAAGGTTATTATGGAAGTGGTAAACAGACTGAACATCTCAAGGGTTGTCTTTTTACATTGTCAGTGGGAGAAGGGAGGAAGGTGGGGGGAGGAGAAGAGTTCTGAAGGTGGTATAATTTTTTCTTTTCTTCTTTTAGGTCTGTTAATAAACTTCAATATATTCTTTCAAGTTTGGTGCCTGCTTTGCATTTCTCCTAATTCTTATCTCACAGAAGGTAAACAGTAATGAGTATTTTGGACCAAACCACTACAGATTTATATTTTCCCAATTTCCAGTGCAAATTCCAAAGCATAATTCATGCAGATGACCCATTTTTAAAAGAGAAAAGTTCTAAAATAATTCGGTTTACCTCTTTGCCTTTAGTATCTCCATTTTCAATCCATTCAACAGTTACGCTTTCATTATCTTCATTTAGAGATGTTACCATAGCTTGGTGAATTCGGCCTAGAAAGGAAACACAAATGATGAATTAACAGATGAAAAATTGTTCCAATAGTTATTTTAATCCCTGCTCTGAGAAATGCAGATAGAAGCAGAAAAAAAAGGGGGTTAAAAAAAAAAAGTGATAAATAGGAAACGATTCCTGGCCACACTGTAAAATGGCTCAGATTTGATCTAGCCAGAGGCTAGATCTAGCCAGAGGCTCTAATGGGCAGTCAGTGTACAAGTAAAACCTTAATGAACAAAAAACTGAGTGGGGTGTGATTTCGTGGGGCTTGGCACCTAGCCAGCTTCAAACCACGACAGGCAAGTAAATAAAACACCATGTGAAAGCCACACCACTTGGACTCTTTTCAGAGTCTCCCTTGGGTGTGAATGTTTCCTGAGGTGCACTTCACAAAGTCTTGTTTGTCTCCCTTCTAAGCTGATATAAAATTAAACATCCTGACATAGGAGGGTAGTCCCCTGAATCTATATTCTGATATCCACTTCTTGTGGGTATTCAATCAGCTGGTAATTCAACTAAAATTAAATTGTTTGCAATTTAATACAAATCATCATTTTAAAAACAATTATTAACACAGACTGTTAAGCTGAAGTTAAGGTGCCATTGCTATGACTTCTTCAGTGAAATATCCAAAGCCAGAGAGCCCCCATAAAGTACAATAAAACCAGTAAACTTTCAGTAGAAATAAGGGTTTTCCTTCTCAAATACATAGTGTACTGAATTTTTTAAATGCCATCTGCCATACTTTATCTTATTTCCTACACATGGTAGCGAAAAGCAGTTGGAAAAGCAGAGCAGCCATGCACTGACACAAAGGTGCATGTCACATTGATTTCACACCTGTGTTTTGCCCTAAGAGTACCAAATACTGGAATTTCTAAAGAATATGAGTCCAATGGGACTGCTCCTCTAACACCCTCCTTTAATGAGCCATAGCACAAACAAGCAACCCCTTATTCCATCTCATTTGAGAGGGAAACACAGGTGATACAGTAAAAAAGGAAACTGCAGCAGGCAAGAAAAGTCCCATAGAATAAGTAGAAGGCCTTTGCTCACTTTGTTCACTCTTGCTCTCTGACAATTCATGAAAGGTACTCTGGGAAGTGTACAGGTGGCATGAAAGACAAAAAACAAGTTCTATAACCAGAAAATAAGTTATATAACCAGCTTGTGGACACCTTGTGTTTGGGGTGTTGATTGGTTAGGGGTACGCATGAACACTGCCTGATCAGAAAGCTGATTGGGTAAGAGAACAGGTGAACAGCAATACCTGCAGTGGCAAGCAGCCAATGCATGTTTGTTTTTCTTCACAAGAATGTAAAGAGATAAGAGCTTAGCATCTGAATGCAGCATTAAAAGGCCTGGGTTTTTTGCAATAAACAATTTCTCTCTGCGATTGCCAAAGGGAGTCCATGAGTCGTCATTTATCATTGCTACAAGAAACCTAAATAATGTTTTGTTATCTCCCCAAAAGAAAAAAATGGACATGTAAAGTTTTATACACCCAGCAAGAAGTATTTTCATTGCAACTGTACTTAATCCTTCCATGAACTCTCTGAAAACCACAGAATTTTAACTTGTTTGTAGCTTGTAGCCTTCAGCCCACACACACCCACAGAGACACCCACAAGTGTCTCTACCAGACCGCCCTTGGTCCCACCAAGCTCACCTGGGCACATGCCCATGCACCAACACAGCTCCCCAGCAGCTCTGCAGGACAAATGCTGTCTGGTAATTCTCACATCCACACACTATAGTGTGCACTTTCTCTTGTAGCACAGTCAGGCAAATCCACTCCTCCAGTGCCAGCCAGTCCCATCTGTCTGCCACCCCTGAGTCACCCCCCAGAGACCACACTTCAGCACCCATCCTGAGCCACTCCCCAGGAGTCCAAGGGCCTCATGCAACTCCAAAAGCACAAGCCGATTGCCCTGGAACAGTCTGTGCATATGCTGCTGCTGCTAAGCATCTGCTTAGCAGTGAAACACAGCATGGTCTTTACACATCTGCTCTTGTCTTGTTCTCCACCTTGCATCTTCTCCTCTCCTTTCCTAAGTTTCCCAACCTCACAAATCCACTCCAGTTTTCTCCTCCACTGATGGTTTCAAACTTCTGTTTCAGCCATTTCAGTCACAATTTGACAATTTTCCAAAGTTAATGTTTTTATACAGTCTAAGACTCTTAGGGCCTGCTGAGGGACAAAAAGGAAGAAAAGCCTTAACTGGTATCCCAAATTATCTCACCTAACAGTGCTAGTAACAGATGTATATTGTTAATATATTTTTTATTGCAAAGGCTGCCTAAACATTCACATCTAGTTAAAATTAAGCAAAAAGAGAGGCTACAGGGAAACATCATGGAAGGTAACAGTAAATTTGTGTACTTAAATAGAACATGCAGAGGAGACTAACAAACTCAGGCAAAGCATAGCACATGGGGGAACTTGCAGACCTGTGAGCACCCCTGGGGCAGCACTGCTTTCACATGACCAGCAACAGTACATAATATACACATTTTTAACCTCCACACTTCTTTCCTAAAGCATAAGATTCAGTCCACCACTAAATAAAATAAAAAAACCCAAACAAAAAACCAAATTTCTCCCTTTGATTCACTTGGTTCATTTCCTCTAGCATTTGCTAGGTTTTATTTCCCTGACCTGTATTTTGTCTGAGTAGATCCTTCCATTTGTGCTTCCTGAGCATCATTCTCCCAGGTGGCTCAGCTGTGTGCACTGCAGGGATGATCTGGATTTCTCACTGAAACATTGCCAGCAGAAGATGTGCAGGAAGGGATCACAGCCATGCCCTCCCCTCCATACACAAGTATTCCTCCATTTCCTCTCATCCAAATGACATTGGGCAGGCACACATCCAACCCTTGGGACCATGCACAAATTCTGCTGGTGGCTAGGCTGAAGCAGACTCACTCAGCATGACATTCTCAAGCCACATTTCCTTGGACAAGCATTTTTGTGTAAGTTTTCTTTGTGCAAGGTCCTCAATACACCCCTTCATTAATTTTTCTGCATTTAATAACCTCTTGTGGCTTCATTTGGTGCAAGAACACTGTCGTAGAACTGTTTCGATTAACTATCTGGTCTTTTAGTAAACTAGCAACAGAAGACACTTTCTTCCTGTAGCAGTGCCACTTCTACAAACAGCATGCAGAGATGCAAGGACACAAACATTTTTAGCACTGTGAGAAGTGGAAGACTCCTCAAGCTTACAGTGATATTAGCTTCTGCTACTGTTTTGAGGCTTGGCCCAGCTGTCAATCCAGAATCAAGACAAAACTGAAATATTAAAAATGTACATTTAGAGAAACATATGCTATACAATGCTATAATAATTTTTGTATTTGGTTTGCATGGCCAAGCTTTGATAGCAGGGGGGTACAGGGGTGGCTTCTATGAGAAGCTGCCAGAAGCTTCCCCCATGCCCAGCAGAGCCAGTCCCCGGCAGCTTCAAAGACAGACGTGCCGCTGGCCAAGGCTGGGCCACTCAGAAATGGTGGTAATGCCTCTGTGATAACATATTTAAGAAGAAGAAAAAAGTATTGGGCAGTTGTAATTGTGGCCAGAGCAGGGTGAGAATATGTGAGAAGAACAACTTTGCAGATACCAAGGTTAGTGGAGGAGGCGGCAGAGGTGCTCAAGGCACCAGAGCTGGGATTCCTCTGCAGCCCGTGGTGAAGACCATGGTGAGGCAGCTGAGACCCTGCAGCCCATGGAAGACCACAAGGATGCAGAGATCTACCTGCAGTCCGTGGAGGAGACCTATGGATGCTGAGAAAGGCTGGCAGAGAAATTTTTCCAGTTTTTACAGCCGACTGTGAAAGTCTCCTTTCTCATGCAAACTAGCTGGGAAAATGGTTTGCTGTTTTGTAAACTATATTGCAGGTGCAAGCTGTTTGTGTCTTGTTTTCCACACTGGGAAAAATATTTTGGAAATGGGTGTTATACCGTTCAGCCAATCACTCTGGGAGGTGGATGGTCAAGCACCCAATGATGTTATACCACTCTTGCGAACAAAGCTATATAAATGAGTCTGTAATTAATTAAATAATCCCATTTTATCCTGGATTTGGATTCTGTGTTGTTCTTCACGCCATCCCTGCGGACAACAGCGACATCTGGTGACCGCCCGACGTATACTGCAACCGCAGCCTCTAAGAAGGTACGTGACAGACCGCGACTGGCGCCCCCCGGGGCCGCGTGGAACTAGACTGAGACATGGAGCATAAATCCTCAAAAGAAAGCACGATACTTTCTGCATTCAAATCTGTGATACAGATCGCAGGAGCTAATATAAGCGATGGGGATTTTTCGGCTCAGGGGAGGAAGCAGCAGCGGCCATGCTCCCCGATATCTGACTCTCTCGGGGAACGTATCTTGTCAGCTTTGCATGAGATAAAGTAACAGCTCGCGGCGCAGCAGGAAGTGTTGCAGCAGATTGTCGCGGCTGGATCCCCGCCGGAGGCGGCGGTCGCGCTGCTGGGGCGGGCGGCCGCGCCGCCGGGATCAGCTGTGCGGCCGGGACCAGTCGTGCTGCCGGAGCTGGGCTCGTCCCCGGAGCTGGGCGCGGGGCTGGCGGCTTCGGCGCCAGCGAGAAAACCCGCGCCCGCGCGAAAGTCCGACTTGCAACGTTCCAGGAGCTGGGTGTGGCCGCTGCCGCTCCGGCCTTAGAGGCCACGGCGGCCACCACCGCTTCAGCCCCCGCGACTCCACCCCCCTCTGCCCTAGCCGCTGACGTTCCAGCCCCCGCTGCTCCACCCTCTGCTGCCCTAGCCGCCGACGTCACTACCCCGCCCACTGGCTTAGAGTCGGTACGCCAGTCTCCTGGGAGATCATCCAGCACACCCTTGGATGATGATGTAAGTAGCGTTGCCACGGAAACGCCTGCTCCGCGGCGGAAATCCGGGGCGGGGCTCAGACGCCACCAGCGTGCAACGCGCCGAGCCCGCAACTGTCCTTGGACCCTCCCAGACTGTAAAGTGACTGTCCATCCTAGAAATCCGAAACGGTTCTGGGAACAGATTAAAAGGTGTGCATTGCAGGACGGAGACTGGGAGTTGCTAGAAAGCATTGGGATGCCTGACGGGCAAATGGCACCTGAGCAGCCTGCTACCTTGTCTCATAGTGTGCAGACAGATCAAAGCGATGTAAAAATGAAGCGAAGTAGTGATGATACAGACGGAATTATCCAGGCTTTCCCTGTGCAGAAAGCCCTTCCTAACTCTGGTCAGACTGATAAACATGAGTGTTTTGCTTGGAAGGTGATTCAGGATTTGCAAACCAAGGTTGCTCAGTATGGATTAAGCTTTCCTGAGGTCATGCAGATTATTAGAGTGCTGAATACTGACCTGCTTTCTCAATTTGATATTAAGCATTTAGGTCAGATGTTATTTCAACCTGTACAATATTCAGTTTTTGAAGCCAATTGGATGGCTGAAAAGGCTGTAGCTGGGAATATACAATTGCCTCAAACTGATCCCAGGCATCTAGTTCCTGTGGATGCTTTCATGGGGATCAATAATAATTGGGACCCTGATGTTCAGGCTACCTGGCATTCTCAGATCCTGGAACAGGTTCAGAAGTTTGTTATGGCAACCCTGATAAAAAGTTTAGATACAGCTGCTCCTAAGACACGATATAAAAAAATATCTCAGGGTCAAAAAGAGAACTTTTTATATTTTGTGGAAAAGATTGCTGCAGCCTTGGAAAAACAGGTTGAAGATGAGACCATGAGGCAGCTGTTGTGCAGACAGCTAGCAAGAGATAATGCTAATGATGAGTGCAGAAGGATCATAGATGCGCTGCCTGGAGAACCCACGGTAACACAAATGGTTGATGCCTGTGCTAAGGTGGGATCTGGAGAGCATAAATCTGCTTTAGCAGCAGTTCTAAGACCTCTTCAATTAAATTCTAGTGGACAAAAGAGACCTAAGGTTGAGAGCACCAGAAACAGCTTAAACGAAGGAAGAGAAACAAGAACAGGAAGTTGTTCAATGCAAAAGATGCGGTAGGCTAGGTCATTCTTCAGACTACTGCCAGTTTATCTATCATGCCAATGGTCGACCTCTGATATGTTCAGGGAACTTGACCAGGAACACAAAGGGGAGTCAAATACTTCCTCAGGGCATAGCTCCTCTGAGACGGGCCTATTCAGCCAACTTAGAGCCGGCACCCAGGGATCGGCTGGTGTGGATGTGCACACCATAGCAACAGTCAACTTAGAACATAAAAAAAAAAAAAAAAGAAAAAAGAAAAAAAAAAAAAAAAAAGAGGAATCTGAGTGGCAGGTGGTGGAAAGCCATGAGTCAGGCTCATCCCAGCTGATTGAACTGAGGGCTGTTGCCATGGCTTTTCAGCGGTTCTCTCAGGTTTCTTTGAATTTGGTCACTGACTCTGCCTATGTGGCAGACATAACTCAATGCTTAGATTGTTCGCTTTTGAAGGAAGTGAATAATGCGGCTCCGTTTTCACTATTTAAAGCTTTGTGAAGTGCAAGTCAAGCTCGAGTGCATCCATATTACATTTTGCATATTCAAAGCCACACCAATTTGCCAGGTTTCATAACAGAAGGCAATGCTAGGGCTGACAGGCTAGCTAACCCTGCCTGGGTAGCGCCTCAGCCTGACAAAATTGCACAAGCCAAAGCATCGCACAATTTCTTCCATCAAAGTGCGCATACCCTACAGAAGCAGTTTCATTTGACCCCAACTGAGGCTTGGGACATTGTCAGCACTTGTGCTGACTGTCATGGACTCACTGCACCTCTGCCATCGGGGGTAAACCCCAGAGGGCTAAAAGCCTTGCATCTTTGGCAGATGGATGTAACACACATTCCTGAATTTGGCAGATTTAAGTATGTGCATGTGTCTATTGACATGTTCTCCTCAGCTATGTGGGCTACTGCTCATACTGGGGAGAAACGCTGCTATGTCATTGCCCATTGGAAACTCGCTTTCGCATTTTGGGCGTACATTCTTCTGTGAAAACTGATAATGGCCCTACCTATGTCTCACAGAAGACGTGGCAGTTTCTGCACCCATGGGGTGTAAATCATACTTTGGGTTTTCTGCATTCTCCTACTGGCCAAGCCATTGTTGAATACATTCACGGCACTTTGAAGCGTGTTCTGGAGAAACAAAAAAGGGGAATGCATGGAGAAACCCCACAGAGCTGACTAGAAAAAGAGTTTGTACAATAATCATCTTACAGTGCCACCAAATTCAAACAATTCTGTTATTCTGAATAATTTTCTCTCATTGCAGTCTGCAGGTGAGATGCACCTACCTCGAGTGAAAGTCTGGGTACGGGACCTCCTCACTGAGAAGTGGGAAGGTCTGCATGAACTCATTGCTTGGGGTTGTGGGTATGCTTGCGTTTCCACAGATACCGGGGTACAATGGCTGCCTGCAAGATGCGTTCGGCCTGACCTGTGGCACCAGAAGCAGGACAACCTCCAAGGCAGCATTCAAATGATGACCAGAATGCAGATCATCCATCTAATGATCCCTCTGATGATGACCAAGATGTCGACCATCAGACTGGTCCTTCTACAAGCAGAGACTAAATTTCAGAGACTGAACTTCAAGTTTCTTGTGTTATGGAGTCAGAATGTTATGCAGAATGTTAGAGCCCTTAAAGCTATTCAGAATTAGTAACTGATGTAGAGCCCTAAGGCTATTCATAACTAATGACTGGATGTATAACTAGGGTTTGCTAGATGTATCTCCCATGGTATTGCTGGACAATCTCTCTGTCTACTCTAAATTAGTATCTGATTTGGATTTAGTTTGGTAACAGCCATTACCAAACAGATCCTTTATGCTGTGTTTGTTCTCCTTGCTGCAAGGGATCCGGCAGAGGATTACAAATGCTACCTTTTGGGTGTTTAAAACAAAAAGGGGGAATTATGGATGCTGAGAAAGGCTGGCAGAGAAATTTTTCCAGTTTTTACAGCCACCTGTGAAAGTTTCCTTTCTCATGCAAACTAGCTGGGAAAATGGTTTGCTGTTTTGTAAACTATATTGCAGGTGCAAGCTGTTTGTGTCTTGTTTTCCACACTGGGAAAAATATTTTGGAAATGGGTGTTATACCGTTCAGCCAATCACTCTGGGAGGTGGATGGTCAAGCACCCAATGATGTTATACCACTCTTGCGAACAAAGCTATATAAATGAGTCTGTAATTAATTAAATAATCCCATTTTATCCTGGATTTGGATTCTGTGTTGTTCTTCACGTCATCCCTGCGGACAACAGCAACAGAGACCCATACCAGAGCAGGTTTCCTGGTAGGACTTGTGACCCCCTGGGGTCCCACGCTGGAGCAGCCTGTCCCTGAAGGACTGCATCCTGTGGAAGAGCGACCCATGTTGCAGCAGTTCATGGAGAACAATCTCCTGTGGGAGAGACCCCATGGTTGAGCAGGGGAACGACTCATCTCCCTGAGCAGCAGGAGAAACAACAGGTGATGAACTGACCGTAAGCCCTGATGACTTAGGTTTTAACTTTCATATTTTTCAAATCACTTTACTGCCTAGTGTGTAACTCTGAAGTTTCTCGTAGCCTGTTAACTTCTGCTCTCTCATGCTAGGTAGACATAACAAAGCCTCTCCAGGCCTGCTCTTCAAGGACACTCGGACCGTCCTATATGGAGAGACAGTTGGGAAGTCAAGCAGAAAGTTCTGCAGAGATGGTAAGCGATGTGGACATTTTAACCTTAGTGGGCCACAAGCCCTGGGAACAGCAAGCAAGAACTTGAAGAAAGTAGAAGGAACGTTATGTATTACATTGTGTCTTTCTTAAGAGAAATCATTCAAGACGGTAGTTAATTAATGTTGCTAGGAAACATGAATGTTGCGTTTTTTTACTAAGGTAGTAGAAAGAGTATATAAACCATGCTGTAGAAACAATAAACGGCTTTTGCTTGCATCAAGCTGCGTCCCATCTCTCAATTGCCGACAAATGGTGCTCCCATGTGAGAAAGCGAAGATCCGCCTAATCTGAGCAGATGACGTCATGCCCCACAGGATTTAAGTGCTGCTGAGAGGAAGCAGGAACTGGGCGGCAAAGAATCCCTCCAGGATAAGGAGGTGAGCTGTGGGGAACATGGGTTAAGGGAATGTCTGCCCAAGAAAGAGACATATTTGAACTAAATTACTAGATAAGCATGGCAAACTTCTGTCTTTGCATGACCTAAACATCATGCTGAAATGGACAGAGGCCAAGCTGCCCAGGGTTACCCCGTCTACAATTTTCACTAAAAAACTGCGATGAAGTGGGAGTCAAGTTATGGAATTGTGCGACAAAAGGGCATAAGGAGGTTGCAAATATGCTTCCCTCCTGGAGAGTGATTTATGAGACTATGATGGCTCAGGAAAAATCCCATGCCGAGGTTAGAGAATACATCTGGCTCTCCTTCTGCAGAGGATCCAGGATGCTTGATACAATCCTGTCGGGGTCTCCTCCCCCTGCCATGTAGTCCTGGGGGAGGGGCCCTGAGGGGAGGCATGGGGTTTCCCGAGCCCCTGGTCAGCCTCGTTTCTGATTGGTTGGTTTGTTTTTCCCTGCACGGGCAAGGACCCTCGGTCCAGACTGTGAGAGTTCCTCAGGAGACCCCCAGCCATGTGGCTGAAGAAATAAACATCTCTCTGAAACATCTACCAAGAATCTGTCTATATATATTTCTTTTCCACGGTCTCCTGGTTTGGTGCTTCGTGTTACAGTATCCCCGCTGTAACACAATCCGAGGGCAATGCACCTCCTCCTGTACAGCCCTTGACCCTCCCTCTTGTGGGAAAGCCAAAGGGGAGTCCCTTGCGATTTGTAAGGGCATTCACCGTGGGGTACTGCCCTGATGATAGCAAGGAGGAGCAAGAAAATCCCTTTGATCCCAGACCTATTGACCCTGAGAGGGAACCGGACCTTTATTCCCCTGATCCCCATGACAATTGGGCTCATTTGAAATGGGAGGCATTGAAAGAAGGGGAACTGGACATTGCAGAGAAAATTGTGGCACCTGTCCTTTATCAGGACAAAAACCAACAGAACCCGCAATGGGAGCCGATGTCTTTTTCGAGAATTAAAGAGCTTCGTCGGACTGTAACCGAGCGTGGTCTAAACTCTCCATACTTCTCGAGTTTGCTGTCTTCCATGTTTAATGCTTATGTTATGACCCCACATGATTTAAAATCACTTGCTCAGCTTTTGCTAACCCCCACACAATACTTTTTGTGAGAAACTGAGTCGTGAAAAGGATTACAAGCCCTCTGCTTTTGCAGCCTGTAAAGGCCCCTCCGGGGCCCTGGCAGTTTGCTTTGGCTGTGGCAAACCTGGTCACTTGAAAAAAGATTGCTTTGCCCTGAGTGGGACTAAACCTAAAACCCCTGCCGTGTGTCCCTGTTGTCATAAAGGCTGTCACTTTGCTAATCAATGTCATTCTAAGTATGATTTTGAAGGTTGCCCGATCCAGGGAAATCAGACCCGGAGCGTGGGACTGCTCCATGCGCAGACACAAATGCCTCAGCCGTCGCAGACACCCCAAGGAGGACTGCATCAAGTCTTCACCCAGCAACTGCAGGCAGCGCCGGATTGGACTTGGCTACCTCAGTCACAGTAACGTTGTTAGACTCTTCTGTTCATTTACTCCCTACAGGAATTTTTGGGCCCCCAGGACCCCAGAGAAGTGCCTTGCTGTTTGGGAGATCCTCAGTCACCCTTTCAGGACTTTTTGTTCTCCCCAGAATTATTGACTCAGACTTTGTAGGAAAAATCAAAATCATGGCTTGGACCCCTTTCCCACCTTGTACAGTTCCTAAAGGAACCTGCATCGCACAGCTGATTCTTTTCCCACACGAATTGCAACCCCCTGTAGAGGAACACAAAGAAAGAGCAGGAGGATTTGGTTCCACGGGAACCCCACAAATTTTATGGGTACAGGCCCTTTCGGACAGATGCCCTACTTATAAATGTACCCTGTCGCTACGAGGACACCAAGTGATGCTTAGCAGTATTTTAGATACCTGGGCTGATGTGACTGTCATTTCTCAAGCCAAGTGGCCTCCTGCTTGGGCCCTCACAGAAGTACCCCAAGCCCTCACTGGGATTGGGGAAAGCAGTCATAGTTATCAAAGTTGACATCTCATTCAGGTGATGGGACCAGAGGGCCACACAGTTTCTATTAAACAGTTTGTTCTACCCATACCCATGGTGCTATGGGGACCCGATTTACTTTCCCAATGGGGTCTAAAAATTCAGTCTGATTTTTGATGGGGACCATTGTGGTGTGCGACACCCTGAAATTAACCTGGAAAACCGAGAATCCTATCTGGGTGGATCAATGGTCCCTGTCACAAACCAAATTGCACACACTTACTGACCTTGTACAAGAACAGCTTCAAAAAGGGCACATTGTCCCTTCCACCAGTCCTTGGAATTCACCTGTGTTTGTTATTCAAAAACAAACTGGCAAGTCATGCTTGCTCCATGACCTCCACAAAATTAATGCTGTTATGGAGGACATGGGAGCACTTCAACCCGGTCTCCCATCTCCTACCATGATCCCTCGAGACTGGCATTTGACAGTCATTGATTTAAAGGATTGCTTTTTTACCATTCCTTTGCATCCTGATGATGCTCCTAAATTTGCTTTTTCTGTCCCAAGCACTAACATGCAAGAACCCTTGCAAAGATATCATTGGGTTGTCCTACCACAGGGAATGAAGAATAGCCCTATTATTTGTCAGTCGTTTGTTGCAAGGGTCCTCAGTCCTATCTGCCAGAAAATGCCTGATGTTCGCCTGTATCATTACATGGATGACATTCTCATAGCGGTGGATGTGGGAGTGTGTTTGCTTTGGTTCAGTCCGGGTCTCCCCTCTGTGTTCCTTAAGTTTGGTGTACCCCAGTTGGTGCCCCCCCTGTTTTATTAAAATCACCCTATATGACAGTTTTGTCTCCTCCCAGGACCCTGTCTGTCACTCTGGCACCCCTCCCAGGCTTCTGGAAAGTTCTAGCCAGGGGGCCAGGTGACTGGTCCTGGGAAAGAAGTCCCTCCCTTCCCCTGTTACAGTTGGTTCCCTTATGTGTCCCTCGTTCTGTTTGCCGCACCCTTCCCTTCCCTGGTTGGTTGTTCTGTACCCCCCCCCCCAGGTCTCCCCCCCCCCCATAAAATCCCCTGCACGAGATCGGCAGGTGCGCTGAGTCGGGCACCCCCTGGTGGTTGAGGCCCCCCCGTTTGGAGGGCCAATAAACTTTCTGGATTTAACCCAACTCTGAGCCTGCCTCCTTTCCTCCACCGTCTGCCTTTATCGCCGCGGTCCCTTGGAAGGACCCACGAGCCAGACCTCTGATGCCTCCGATATCAGAGGCTGGCCCCCGCAGCCTGCTGTGTCCCGAGCTGACCGGGCTGAGTGGGAACTGTTCCCAGAGGACACAAAGGCAGCTTGGCACCCAAGCGTGGGGCTTCCCGTTCCATCGGACCCCACAGAAGGGGCGTCCTCGGCAAAGGCAGCTTGGCGCCCGGGCGTGGGGCCCCGCTTCCATCGGACCCCACGGAAGGGACTGATTGCTTCAGCAAGTGTGTCCTCGGGACGTCAAGCTACCCCAGCTGCAGCACGCTCCGTTTTAGTGAGCTGCGCCCCTGGGGGTGAGGACGGTAGCTTCGCCCACGCAGCGAAGTCGTTCTCGGCGGAGGACCCGGTCGCCTGGAGCTAACCTGGACGCCAGTCAGGTAAGTATTTTTCCCCGGGGGGGGAAAAACTTGCCTCAAAGCCGGTAAAGGCTTTCGGAGGGACCAGTGTCCCCGGCTCTCGAAGAGCCGAATGCAGGACGGTCCCCGGCTCTCGAAGAGCCGAACATAGGCTGCGCAGCCCCGGAACAAGCGCGGTTCGCTTGTCTCCGGTCGGTTTTTGGGAAAACCGGCGTTCCAGGCTTGAAGTTTTTAGCTCCAGACGCTGTGCTGTTGGCTATGGACGCTACACTCTCCACAGCACAGAAGGGGGCATTTCTCCAAGTTGCGGGACTCCTTGAGGGGGGGGGGATAAGTTTTTCAAAGGGATGTTTAAAACTGTTTATTCGCTGGTTGTTTCTGCACTTCCCTCAGTGCGCTCAGGATTCGGTTTTGACAGTTCCCTTTTGGAATGCCGCGGGAGAAAAACTGGCGCGATCTAATTCTGCCAAAGAGAAAGATTTCCCCTTTCTGTACTTGCAGATTAGGTCAGCGTTAAATAAAAAAAGGGAGAGGGAAGGACAAACAACCCCGAATTCCCCAGTTGTTACCCCTAACCCGTCTCCCGAACCCGTGTCCCCTCAAACGGGCATCCTGAGGAGAGCAACCCGAGATGCGCAGGGCTGCCACCGTCTCCCTGGCTCTCCTCGGGGTTCCCGGAGCCCCCGCTCGGACAGTCCCGGCCAGACTGCCCGAGGCTTATCCCGTTCCCCGGCTTCCCCAGTTGTTACACCCCGAGTTCGGTTTGGCTATCCAGAGAGTTTAGAAAATGCCCTCCCTGCCCGAGGAGGACAAGATGGCGGGCGCCACGTGGAAGGGACCCCCTCTTGCTTTTCCCCTCGCTTTTCCACCCGAAATCCCTTTCTCCCGAGTCCCAACCCCTTTCGCCTCGACCCCTCCTACTCCCAAGTTGGGTCCACCCCTCTTGCCCCTCCTACCTGTCACCAGTGCGCTCCCCCAGGCTCCGCCCCCAGAAATCGCGGCTCCATGCCCGGCTGCCACCCACTTCCTGCTTCCGGTTCCCACGCCTGCCCTTCCGGTTCCCACGGTGTCTGGCCGGAAGGGGGGGGGCCCGAGGACCGGAACCCGGAACTGGATCTCATTCCCTCAGCCGCTCTGGTTTTTTATCAGAGGTCCCAGAGAGGAGGAACAACCCATGTCAGCTGGGAACCCCTCTCACACCAAACAATAAAGGAACTCTGCAAGGCACAGAAGGAGTTTGGGAGAGAAAGCGAATATTTTCGTGGCCTCTTAAAGGCAAATCTCTCCAGAGCAGTAATGACGCCCTTTGATCTGCGTCAGCTTTTCTCATGCCTGCTTTCCTCAGCAGAGTTTCTGCTCTGGAAGGCAGCGTGGGAAAGGGAGCTCCGCAGACTCCTTCCAGCGCTCTTGCAAGATTCTGATATGGCCGTTGATGCCGACAATGAGGCACTTACATTGGACCATCTAAGCAGCGAAGGAGATTGGGCTCTGGTGCCAAAGCAGGCTCAAGGCTTGCCTTTGGAGGTTCTGCAACAGGTCAAGGAAGCGGCCAGTAAGGCATTCCTTGGTCTGAGGCCTGATGTGCCCGTAGAATCCTACTCGCAGGTCCAGCAGCAACCCACTGAGTCATTCCTAAAGTTTGGGGAGAGACTAACCCGAGCTGTAGAGTTGCAGGTCAAGCAGCCGGTGGCCAGGGAAGAGGTCATCGCAGAGATGGCTATGGTGAATGCCAACCCTCAATGCAAGGCAGCCATCCTGAGCCTCCCCCTGGACCCCCCGCCGACCATACAGACTATGTTAGAAGTTTGCGCTGCGAAGGCACCATACCTGCAACCTACCAGCTCGGAGAGACAGCGGCCCAGAGGAATGGCCTCAGTGGGAACAGCAACGCATCGCCCTGCAGCGGACCAGAGGAGGACCACGGGCCCGAACACCAAGCCACCTCCAACTGCGAACGGCTAGAAGCGAGCCCCGCAGGCCAGGAACACCTGCTTCCTATGTGACCAGCCTGGACATTGGACAAGGGACTGCCCGCTCAAGTGGCAGTTCCAGCAATTTAAAAAGGAACATGAACCTGGGGGACAGGAGGGCCAACTGCAACAAAAAAACTGAATGGGGAGCGCGTGCCCGCCCCGCGTGAAGACAAAAAAGGGATGGGACGCAAGGGGGAGGGGAAACTTAGAGAGACCAAACTATCGGACACGACTTTAAAACCGGACTTGACTTCCTTTTCTGATGGTTCTTTCAGGTTGCAGCTGTTGACACCGCTCCACCTAAAGACCAAAGAGTGGCATACCGCACCGGTAAGCACTGGTGGTGAGCTGTGGGCAGAAGACCAAAGCCCTGACAGGCATGTCATAGTCGGAAGTGTTACCTGCACACCACAAGAGATCGAAGTCACTCCGGGACTAATGACATCTAGTCCTGAAGGACCCGTTCTCTGGCTGCTCTGTGTCCACCCACCTCTGTTCCTGCCCAGAGGGCAGACAGTCGCCCAGGCTATCCCTGTAGAAAGGCCACACCCAACGGTGTGTGCCACACATGCTATAGGGACAGAGAAGCCTCGGGTAGGCTGCAAGGTCAACAGAGGGGAGGAAGTCCTGCACCTCAGAGGGCTTCTAGACACAGGGGCAGATGTGACGATCATTCCCACATGGGAATGGCCGGCACATTGGGAATTGCAGAAGGTGGCTGGACACGTGCAAGGTGTTGGGGGCATTCAATTGGCCAAACAATCAAAGAGCATCGTGCACATCAAGGGACCGAGCGGACAATTGGCAAACATACGTCCGTTTGTATTAGACTACAAGGAACCCCTCTTGGGGAGAGACCTCATGCAGCAGTGGGGAGTCACAATTGACCTACCTGACCCCCTGAAAAATTTTTGGGTTGCGGCCACTGAAGAGCGCCCTACTCAAAAACTAAATTGGAAAACTGATCAGCCCGTTTGGGTAGAACAGTGGTCGCTCTATGGTGAGAAATTGAAGGCGTTCGAGAAGCTCGTGGAGGAGCAACTTGAAAAGGGGAATATCGTGGAATCCAACAGCCCCTGGAATTCCCCTGTCTTTGTTATCAAAAAGCCTAACAAAGACAAATGGCAGCTCCTCCAGGACCTTCGTCAAATTAACAATGTTATCGAAGACATGGGCTCTCTCCAACCAGGGATGCCATCCCCAACGATGCTCCCTCAAAATTGGAATCTGGCAGTAATTGATATTAAAGATTGCTTTTTCCAAATTCCCCTGCACCCTGACGATGCCCCGCGTTTTGCCTTCTCGATTCCTGTTATCAATCGAGAAGCCCCAAGGAAAAGATACCATTGGAAGGTGTTGCCACAGGGTATGAAGAACAGCCCAACCATCTGCCAATGGTATGTCTCTTCCTTGCTTGCCCCAGTTCGCGCAGCAGCAAAAGAGACCATCATCTTCCATTATACGGATGATGTCCTCGTGTGTGCCCCCGACAATGACATGCTTGCCAGTGTGCTCGACCTGACAATCAATGCATTGGTTGCTGCAGGGTTCGAGCTCCAAGAGGGAAAGATTCAACGGATGCCACCTTGGAAGTACCTGGGCCTAGAAATTACAAAGCGGACCATTGTGCCGCAAAAATTGGCTATTAATACTAACATCAAGACTCTGGCAGATGTCCACCAGCTGTGTGGGTCTTTAAATTGGGTGAGGCCGTGGCTAGGTCTGTCCACCGAAGACCTAGCCCCCCTTTTTGATTTACTAAAAGGGGGAGAGGAGCTTAGTTCTCCCCGGACACTCACCCCAGAGGCGCAAACAGCTCTGGAGAGGGTGCAACATCTAATGTCCACCAGGCAGGCAAGCAGGTATAGGCCTGACTTGCCATTCAAGTTCATCATCCTGGGTAACCTGCCACACTTGCACGGGGTTGTCTTCCAATGGGAAGACAACAAAAAGAAGAGCAAAAAGGACCAGGACCGGAGGGATCCCCTCTTAATCATAGAGTGGGTATTTCTCAACCATCATCGGTCCAAGAGGATGACACAGCCACAAGAGCTGATGGCTGAACTGATCCGGAAGGCTAGGATCCGGATCAGAGAGTTATCAGGATGTGACTTCGACTGCATCCACGTGCCAATTAGGACAAAAACGGGCCAAATTACTAAGGCGATGTTGGAGAGTCTGCTTCGAGATTGTGAAGCATTGCAGTTTGCTCTGGAGGGCTACACAGGCCAAATTTCCTTGCATAGGCCAGCCCACAAAATTTTCAATTCAGAAGTTCAATTCGAATTAAATATAAGAAGTGTTCGGAGCAAGGAACCTCTAAAGGCCTTGACAGTTTTTACTGACGCGTCCGGGGAGACTTGGAAAAACCCCCAAACTCAGCGGTGGGAGGCTGACATCAAAGAGGTGGAAGGATCATCTCAGGTTGCTGAGTTGGACGCAGTCGTCAGGGCTTTCGAAAGGTTCCCCGAACCCCTAAATTTGGTAACAGACTGCATATGTTGCAGGGGTAGTCTCCAGAGCTGAGCACGCCATTTTGCGTGAAGTCTCCAACATGGCCTTGTATGAGTTGTTCTCAAAGTTAATAAATCTAGTCTCCCACTGAGAGCAACCATTTTACGTGATGCGCGTCAGGTCACACACGGACCTGCCCGGGTTCATTGCAGAAGGCAACAGAAGGGCAGATGCCCTCGCTGCGCCAGCTGCGATGGCCCCGACTCCAATTGTGCTTGAGCAGGCCAAAATCAGCAATCAGCTGTTCCATCAGAACGCTCCTGCCCTAGTTTGTCGATTCAATCTAAAGCACGACCAGGCCAGGGCGATTGTGGCTGCATGTCCAGAATGCCACCAGCTAGCTCTTCCTGCCATTAGTACTGGCGAAAACCCCCGTGGACTTAACAGCTAAGTGTGGCAGATGGACGTGACACATGTTGCTTCATTCGGCAGAATGAAGTACGTACATGTGTCAGTTGATACCTTCTCGGGAGCAGTTTTTGCCTCTGCCCACACAGAGGAAAAGGCCAGCGATCTCCAAAAGCACTTAGTGCAGGCATTCGCTACCCTGGGCATCCCCAAAGTCATCAAAACGGACAATGGCCCAGCGTATACGTCCAAGGAGTTCAGGAGCTTCCTGCAGCAATGGGGAATAGAACACAAGACTGGCATCCCCTATTCCCCGACAGGTCAAGCCATTGTAGAGAGGGCCCACCAAAACATCAAAAGAATGCTCCAGCTCCAGTGCTCCTCCAAAAAGCTAGAGTCACCTGCTGTCAAGCTCTCAAAGGCATTGTTCCCCCTAAATTTCCTCAACTGTGCCTTTGAGAACCTGAACCCACCAATCGTGCTGCACTTTGGGCGGTCTCAGCGGTTGCAAATGAAAGAAAGGTCTCCGGTGTTGGTTAAGGACCCGGAGACTAGGGAGATACAAGGGCCTTATGAACTAGTTACCTGGGGGAAAGGGTACGCATGTGTATCCACCCCCGAGGGCCCTAGGTGGATCCCATCAAAGTGGGTGAAACCGTGTATCTCCCAAATCATCAGGAAGGGAGATCAAATACCCCCCAAGACCGGGGTAGGTTAGTCGTGTGCCTCTCTGAGCCCCGAGCCCCAAGTTTATCCCAGTTGTTATCCCCAGTTTCAACCTCATTTTTCTAAGTTTTGATTTAGTTTGGAGACATCGGAGATGGGTCCTGTGCTGTCAGCGGATGGGGTTTATCCGGGCGGACTAGATCCATTCTCCAAACCGGACTGATCTTGTTTTTTATTCTCTTAGTTGTCATAATTTTGTTCGGACTGCTGAAAAGACTCCTAACCAACATGATTATGAGCTCATCCTCCACTGCAGACATCAACCAAGCAGAGCTCCCCAAAGACTTTGAACTCGAGCCTATGGCCCAGGAGATGACATGGTTCGGGGACCTGTACCCGGACGCAGAGTACTGTCCCCAACCCGAATTCATGTCATCTTGAAAAAACAAAAAAGGAGGACATGTGGGAGTGTTTTTGCTTCAGTTCAGTCCGGGTCTCCCCTCTGTGTTCCTTAAGTTTGGTGTACCCCAGTTGGTGCCCCCCCCGTTTTATTAAAATCACCCTATCTGTCATTTTTGTCTCCTCCCAGGACCCTGTCTGTCACTCTGGCACCCCTCCCAGGCTTCTGGAAAGTTCTAGCCAGGGGGCCAGGTGACTGGTCCTGGGAAAGAAGTCCCTCCCTTCCCCTGTTACAGTTGGTTCCCTTATGTGTCCCTCGTTCTGTTTGCCGCACCCTTCCCTTCCCTGGTTGGTTGTTCTGTACCCCCCCCCCCCCCCAGGTCTCCCCCCCCCCCATAAAATCCCCTGCACGAGATCGGCAGGTGCGCTGAGTCGGGCACCCCCTGGTGGTTGAGGCCCCCCCGTTTGGAGGGCCAATAAACTTTCTGGATTTAACCCAACTCTGAGCCTGCCTCCTTTCCTCCACCGTCTGCCTTTATCGCCGCGGTCCCTTGGAAGGACCCACGAGCCAGACCTCTGATGCCTCCGATATCAGAGGCTGGCCCCCGCAGCCTGCTGTGTCCCGAGCTGACCGGGCTGAGTGGGAACTGTTCCCAGAGGACACAAAGGCAGGTGTAGAAACAAGAGGTTATGGAGGAAGCCCTAGCCCTTGTCATTGCTGCTGTAATTCAAGTGGGACTTTGTATTGCTCCCAAAAAAATCCAGCCCCAACCCCCTTGGAAATACCTTGGCTGACGTATCAGGACCCAGACTATTGCCCCTCAACCTTTACAAATTCAATCAGATATTTGCACCTTACATGATGCCCAAAAACTTTTGGGAACCATTAATTGGGTTCATCCTTTGTTAGGAATTTCCAATGCAGATTTGAGCTCTTTGCTTTGCTAAAAGGGGAACCAAATCTTTTGTCACTTTGGCAACTTATATTCGAGGCTTCCCAAGCACTACAACAAGTAGCTGATTCTATTTCAAACCGCCAAATGGCCCGATGAGCCCCTGAGTTACCTTTTTGCTTAATAATTCTTAACCCAGCTAAGCAACCCCATGCTTTGATTTATCAGTGGGATACTAATGCGCCAGACCCTTTGCTGATTATAGAATGGATTTTTTGTCACACCATATGTCTAAGACCATAAGCACTCAACATGAAATGATTGCTTTGTGCCACTGATCTGTGCCGTAAATCAAATCCCTCCTGATGAGAGAGAATATTTTAAAGTCCTTGCAAGGAGTTTCAAAAGAATAAACCCAGACTTTTCCTTGAGTTTCAGTGCTGCCAGATAGTTGTTTATCAAGTCTTATCAGAGAAACAGAGCCACGAGCGTGACCCAGGTTCAACACAGAGCACAGAAAGCAGGAGAGAAGTCCCATTATCAAGATTTACACAGCCTTTTAAAGATAATTTAACCAATGGTTACTAGAAACGTATATTATTTTCACTTTCCTACCAATTATTCAGTAACACGGCCAGGAACTGTGGAATTCTTTGTCCAATCATCCCAAATTACTTTTACTGCAGAATATGGAGTAGTAGAGGAAGAAGAAGAAGGTTTGGAGAACAACAACAATCCTCCATTTTGATATTTTTTACTCTTATCTATTTACTACAAAGAGAAGCCCAAAACCTCTAAATTTTTCACCCTGTGACAATCTTACATAGTAGTCTATCACCTAATTCACACCATTGTATTTTCTAGTTCTTGTCTGATTGTAGGCAGTTTTTTCCAAGGTTGGAGGTTAAAACAGTGTTGTTCAGGGGGGTAAAAACCCTTAAAAACAGGCAGAGAAATATTCTCGGCACTCTGGGTTCCTACAGCTTTGCTCATTGTAAAAGCCTGACAAAGATTAACCACACTTGCAGGTGTGGATTTTTGTTTGATCTGTTTACCTATTATTTCTGTTTATTTGCAGTGGTTGTTGTAGCAGTCCAAAATGTTTCAAATGGCCCTGGCTGATTTTTCTGGACAACTTTCTACACATCCCCCAAAGCACAAGCTAGTGGCAGCCAGTTTTAATCTCCTAATGTGACCCAAAAGAAGCGAAATTCCCTTGCATGCTTTAACTGTCTTTACTGACGGATCTGGCCGTGTGTATAAATCAGTGATACTTTGGTGGGACACAGAATCCAACCGGTGGGATTCAGATGTTGTCACTGTTTCAGGTTCTCCTCAAACTGTTGAATTGGCAGCCTTTCAGCGATGGCCTATCCCTTTTAACTTAATTACAGATTCTGCTTATGTTGCAGGGATAGTTGAGAGGGCTGAAGCTGCGGTACTGAAGGAAGTGTCTAATGCAGAATTGTTTCAATGGTTACAACAACTTGTTTTCCTTTTAAATGCTAGGCAACAGCCTTACTTTGTAATACATGTTCGCTCTCACACTACTTTGCCCGGTTTTATCACAGAAGGAAATTGCCAGGCAGACTTACTTACTTTACCTGTTCAAGTATTGCCTGACCGATTTGCCCAAGCAAAACTTAGCCATTCTTTTTTTCATCAGAATGCTGCCGTGCTGGCACATGCTTTTGATTTGACTAATTTCCAAGCCTCCAGCATTGTTGCTGTATGCCCTGACTGCCAGAGGCACTCCTTTCCCTCTGTTGCAGGAGGTGTTAACCCTAGAGGATTCCAAAGCCTTCAATTATGGCCAATGAACATCACTCATTTTTCAGAATTTGGTCAACTCAAATACATCCATGCCTCCATTAACACCTTTTCAGGTGCGTTATTTGCATCCTGTCATACAGGAGAAGCGGCAAAAGACGTTCGCCGCCATTTTGCGAGTGCTTTTGCAGTACTAGGCATTCCCTTGCAAGTCAAAACTGACAATGGCTCAGCATATACTTCCCAGAGTGTTGCAAATTTCCTTGCCCTATGGGGAGTAACGCATGTCACGGAGATTTCCTTTGCTCCAAGGGGCCAATCTATAATTGAAAGGGCCCATGCTTCACTTAAGCATCTTTTGCTACAACAGAAAGGGGGAATGGGGAATGCCACCTCAGCCGAGCAATTACAGAAGACATTGTATGTTTTTAATTTTTTTAATTACTCATTAATGGCTCCTAACCCTCCAATTGTAAGGCACTTTAGCAATAATTCTCAACTAGAAGTCAAGCAAAGGCCCCAGTGCTTATTAAAGATCCAGAATCAGGTAAGGTTCTGGGACCATACCCCCTTGTCACATGGGGAAGAGGTTATGCTTGTGTCTCCACAGAGAACGGTCCGAGGTGGATCCCAGCAAAGAATGTGAGACCATTCTGAGGATCCGTGAACATCTCTCCTACATCGGATCCTGACTACCCTCTCTTTGGCGCTTCATCCCTGGCTTTGCTTTGTTAGACCATCAAGCCCTCCAAAGCAGTGTCACTAAATTGAAAGTTGTTATCAATGGAGACTGGTTTGAGCAACTGTTTGGAGGGTGGGGACTTGCTGGGTGGCTTAAAAGCTTGTTTAAAAAAGGAATCCATGTTTTTGGTATGTTGTTGCCATTAATGATTTGCTTGCCGTGTATTTTGCAATGTGTTCAAAAATTGTTAGACAAGTCTATGAAAAGGATTTTAATAATAGAACAGAAAGGAGGAGATATGGAGAGACAGTTGGGAAGTCAAGCAGAAAGTTCTGCAGAGTTGATAAGCGATGTGGACATTTTAACCTTAGTGGGCCACAAGCCCTGGGAACAGTAAACAAGAACTTGAAGAAAGTAGAAGGAACGTTATGTATTACATTGTGTCTTGTTTAAGAGAAATCATGCAAGATGGTAGTTAATCAATGTTGCTAGGAAACATGAATGTTGTGGTTTTTTACTAAGGTAGTAGAAAATGTATATAAGCCATGATGTAGAAACAATAAACGGCTTTTGCTTGCATCAAGCTGCATCCCGTCTCTCAATTGCTGACAGTCCTAGGCCCAAAATGTGTAAACCAAAGCCTCTAAAGGGGGGTCAAGCTTGTGGAAACTACATCATTAACTGAAGCTTTAATTGGAGAATTAACCCTGATATGCAAATGAACCAAACTTATAAAAGTGTGAAGAACTTGTGCCCTGTCATCCATCTTGGGCTCCATCTTGGCAATAGCCTCTGGCTCCCCAGGGTGTACCTTTGAAGGCCTTTCAAATAAATACCTACCTTTATTCCCTTATTCTTGTCTAGTCTCTGTTTTTAGGTGGCATCTTCAGGCATCAGTTCTTTGGCACCCCAGATGGGACAATGAGGCTTCCAAAAATCCTCTGGGACTCAGAAAGATCCAGCTCAGCTTCTCCCCCTCCACCTGCTGGCACCCGGGGGGGGGTAGTTACTACAGTCCAGGAGGCAGAGGAGCCCCCAAGAGCCCAGAAAACTCTACAGATTCAGCACAAAGGCACGTAAGTGAATAAAGGTGGTATTCTGTTAGCACCTGTGTTGGGTATTAAGCGATCTCTTACAGGTTGTTTAGGGACTCGGGAGAGTCCAAGGAGGGTTTCATTTGGTGTTTCCCCCTTTTGTTAGCTTGTCAGCTCGTAAGAGCTTGTCAGGGAACTCATGAGAATTCCAGGGAAATTAGTTTGATTTTCCCTCTGTTAGTTTGTTTCTAGCTTATGTAAGCCAACACCCTTTGGCATACAGCCAGGTGGCACAGCAGCTTAGAGGCTTGGAACCTGCTTCCAGCCACAATTTGAAACCCTAGGGGTTGTGAGTTTGATCCTTACCTCTTCTAGTTTTCTTTCTTGTCTTATTAGTGTGTATTTAGATTGCTTTGCTTTATTTCTGTGAACTTCTCTGTTTATAAGCATAAAACCATGGGCTGTAATATTTCTCGTATGGGGAATGAAATACCACAGAACTCGCCTTTGAGTTTAGTATTAGAAAACTGGCAAAAATTGACTGGCAATGATAAAGCCCTTACAAAACTGGAATTATTTTGGTTTTCTAAATTAATATGGCCACCGTATGAATTAGACAACGATCAGACTTGGCCAGAATTTGGCAGCCTAGATAAAAAATTATTATAGAGTTTAATATCATATCTCCAAAAAGATCACTGTTTCTTAGAACTAGATTATGTGAAGCTCTTCTTGGTTGTATCCAAGTTACAAAAATCTAAAAGAGAACACATACTGCTTTTACAGAAAAAAGAGAAAAAGGATAGGAAGTCCACATTGTACCCACTGGAGGGAGGTAGGGAGGAAGTAAAAATGGATTTGATAGCTCCTGCCTTGAGGTTGGGGCCCTCCGCAGCCCCAGTGCACCCTACTCTGCCTCCGCCTCCCCCTCCTCCTCTTCCGCCCTCCAGGCCTCCTTCTCAGCTGTCTGGGGTCCCAGCGGTCAGAGGGACGAGGGCAGCTGGGGGAGGGGAGGCAGCTTTAGATGGCTCCCTGCCAATGAAAAAGGAGCAGGTGGAGGAAGCCCCACCCCCTCCTCTGCTGCTGCCGGCGGCCCCAGCCCTGGCCCCTCCACTGACCGTGGCCCCGACCCCGACCCCTCCACCGCCTGGGACCCCAGCTGTGGGAGACAGAGGAGTGGAAACTCCTGCAATTAAAGGAGGCTTTGATTTACAACCCTGGAAGAGACTAGGTCTGGCTTAATTGACAGAGATTTGTGGACTTTAAGCAAAAGGATTACAAACTTGTGTTCCTATCATTATAAGTAAAATTGTACACTGGGTGTTTTGGTGAAGGGTTTTAAAATATAATAGTGTGATTTTATATAGTTTAAGTTAAGAATTTAGATGGTATAAGAGAGACATCTGTGTGTACGTGACATGAGAAGTTATTGGTCAAGACATAGCTGCATTGCAGTGAGAAGTGCCACAGGTGATAGGTCATTAATCTAAAACAAAGTGTTGTTTTAAGTATCTATTGGATTAGAAAGTTATAAATTACGATGTAACCCTAAATCTTGTGACTAGTCGCCATTACTCGTATGTGTTGTAAAATCTCACGCCTCGACTGATGCGTTTGTTATTTTAAACAATAAATTTGTGTAGTTGCATGGTCCCATCCCTTAAAGTTATTTTCCTCCGACATGTGAAAGCGCGAGAAACGGACAAGTGGTGCCCCGTGTGAGGATCGAACTCACGACCTTCAGATTATGAGACTGTTGTAAATCCCTGCTTGCTGCGTGGTGATAGAATTATTGAACAGCTCAGTGATTAATGGCGGCTCCGAAATTTTAACTGCGCCACGGGCTCCCTCGCAGTCACCCCCTCCGGCCGCTTGTGATATTGCACCCGAAGGGGGGGGTGGTGAAGAAAAGAGGGGGGAGCCCTCGGAAGTGATGTATGGTGCCGGAGGGCGGGAGGCCCCGGAAATTACATCTCCGGAAGTGACATCTTGGGAAGTGATGAAAGCAAAGATGGATGCCCCCATGACAGCTCGGAGGGTTGCCGGTAGCACAGCAGAGGTGCAAACTCAGGATGAGTGTTTACCATCAGTGAATGAATCTAATTTAAGCCTTCAAGATATGAATAGGCTCTCCTCTGCCGATAAGCAGAGAGAAATAAATCTAAGGGAAAAGCCTGTTTTAACAAATTGGAATGTTATACATCGGGAGGTATCTAAAGAGGATGATCTTGTCCCAGCTCGTAAATCATTGTTAGCGTTGCCGGTGAGATATGAGAGAAGAGGAGCAAACCCGAGATGGAGGAAGCTCGTGACAGTGTTGTAACAGAGATTAAAAGGGCTGGACTTGAGATTTCTACGTCAAAAATACAAGAAACTCCACCGTGGAAATATTTGGGATGGAAAATGACAGAACAGTCAATAAGGCCACAGAAAATACAGCTTCGAATTAAAGTTCATACTTTACAAGATTTGCAGCAGCTTTTGGGAGAGATAAATTGGATTAGAGTTACTTTAGGGATTACTAATGATGAACTTGCTCCAGTTTTTGATTTGTTAAAGGGAGATTGTGACACTACTTCCCCAAGAACCCTCACACCTGAAGCTCTAAAGGCACTTGACAGAGTAACAGAGGCTTTACAGAAAAGACAAGCACATCGTTGTGTAGATTCACAACCATTCTTCCTTGCAGTACTGGGGGAAAAAATGCAATTGTATGGTCTTATATTTCAATGGGATGCTTCTGCCAAAGATCCCTTATTGATAATAGAATGGGTTTTTTTGCCTTATAGATCTCCAAAAACAATCTTCACAACGATGGAAATGTTAGCTCAGATTATAATCAGAGGCAGGTCAAGGTTGTTAACTATGGCAGGCAAGGAGTTTGCGATAATTTATTTGCCTCTGAAGAAGCAATATTTTGATTGGGCATTACTAAACTCAGAAGAACTTCAGATTGCATTATTGAATTATCCAGGTACTTGTTCTATTCATTTCCCTAGTCATAAACTATTTCAGGCAAAATTAAGCTTTAGAGAAAGACCACTGTTAAGTGAAGTGCCTTTGGATGCTGTGACAATTTTTAGTGATGGGTCAGGGAAGACACATGGCTCGGTGGCAATGTGGCAAGACCCAGAAACTAAAATATGGAAACAGAATATTCAAATAGTAGAGGGTTCAACCCAGGTAGTAAAACTTGGCGCGGTAGTTAGAGCATTTCAGCTTTTCCCCGAGCCTTTTAATTTGATTACAGATTCTGCTTATGTTGCTAATATAGACAAGAGAATTGAAGGATCAGTTTTGAAGGATGTTAGCAATAATACTCTGTATCGTCATCTTAAATGTCTTTATACACTTGTGCAAAATAGAACTAATCAATATTTTGTCTCCCATATTAGAGCTCATTCTTCACTCCCAGGATTCCTGGCGGAGGGCAACTCCAGGGCTGATAAGTTAACAGTTGCCATAGTGAACACCTTGCCAAATACTTTTGAACAAGCGAAGTTGAGTCATGCCTTTTTTCATCAGAATGCACAAGCTCTTATGAGAATGTTTCGTCTTTCCAGAGATCAGGCTAGAGCAATTGTAAATACCTGCCCAGATTGCCAAGTGGTGCAGCCTCCTGTCTCCATGGGAGCAGTAAATCCTCGAGGGCTACAGAGTTTGCAATTGTGGCAAACGGATATCACTAAATATCCGTCCTTTGGAAAATATAAAAATATCCATCTATCAGTGGATACATTTTCCAATGCAGTTTTTGCTTCTGTACACACAGGAGAGACAGCAAATCATGTGTGTCAGCATTTTTTGCAAGCTTTTGCTTCCTTGGGGGTGCCTCAAGAAATAAAAACAGATAATGGTCCTGCTTATACAGCCCAGAAAGTAGCCACATTTTTGATGAATTGGGGTGTTTGCCATACTTTTGGCATTCCTTATTCGCCCACGAGTCAGGCAATTGTAGAAAGGACACATCATTCCTTGAAACGTATTTTAGATCAGCAAAAGGGAGATCTAGCACAAGCAACACCACAGATGCGATTAAGTAAAGCTTTGTATGTTTATAACTTTTTGAATAGTTCTTCTGCAGAGCCTGATCCTCCAATATTTAGGCATTTCTCTAATAGCACACATGCAAAGTTAAGAGAAAATCCTTTGGTTCTGATTAGAAATCCAGAAACAGGACAAATAGAAGGTCCATTCCCATTAATAACCTGGGGCAAAGGGTTTGCTTGTGTTTCTACAGGTACGGGACCTAGGTGGCTTCCTGCGAAGAATGTGAAACCATATCACGCGCAGAAAGAAGCTGACAGCTCTATGAGTACAGAAGAGAGTACACAGACGTGAACTTCGCAGAGACTACAGCCCATACCTGCAATCTTTTGTTTTATTGTTAAAGCTGTAAATTTTAGGTTTTAGATTGATGTAAGAGTGTATAAGCAAATGTTTTGTAAAGATCTTTTGGCAAATAATCCTCATCATTAGATGAAGTGAAAGTAAAATTGGGAAATACAAAAATATTCTTACAAATTAGTTTAGAGATTGAGATTTGAGAAGGAGTCTTTTGCCAAGAGAACTTTCAAGAAACATGAAATCTAATCAAATGTTAAGTTTGTTTTTTGCTTTGTTTGTCTTATTTACTTTCGGTGGAGTAGCTTTGCCGGTCGATCAACCTAAGACCAATGTTTGGGTGACTTTAGCTAATGCTTCAGGGTTGGATACTCTATGTCTGTCTACCACAACCCCAGAAAATCCATTTTCAACTTGTCTAGTCAATGTTCCAATAGAGAATTGGCCAATCCCAGAGAAAATTGACAGGGCCTTACGAGGTATCTTTGCAGGATCAGAAGTTTGGGAACACTATACTCCAGTAAATACATGGGAATGGTGGACTCCCTATCTTCCTAAAACCTCTGATGAACCTGAAGAATTGGAAATCCTTGGTTCTGTAAAAGTGAAATTCTGTGTTGAGTTCCATTCTACAAACATGAATCAATCACTGATGAGAGATGTTTCTCCATATCACCCTGTGTATAAGAACCACTCCTTTTGGTGTAATAATACTTTTGTAGTTTCATCTGCACCTAGCTCTATTCCTCTGCAATTACCAAGAGGAATGTTTTTTGTATGTGGAGACAGAGCGTGGCCAGCTATCCCTTCAAACATTAAGGGTGGTCCATGTACTTTGGGAGAGCTTACATTATTTACTCCTAATATGAAAACAATTGCCAATGTGAGACACAGACAAAAAAGATCTACTCCGCATCAATATGGACCAGAGTGCAAAGATGATTTTACCCCATGGGGCTATGGAAAAAGGCTTGTAACATCTCTTCTTATGCCACCAGTTGCCTCAGTAGTTGCGTTAAAGCAGTTGGATCGGTTGGGATGTTGGCTGAGCAAACAATCTAATGCCACGTCCCTTGCATTAAGTGGCCTTTTAGCAGATGTCAAAAATGTGAGGCATGCAACTTTGCAAAATAGAGCAGCCATTGATTTTCTTTTACTAGCCCATGGACATGGATGCAAAGACTTTGAGGGGATGTGCTGTATGAATCTGTCTGACCACTCAGAATCTATTTACAAGAGCATACAACAACTTAAAGAGGGTGTGTCGAAAATAAGAATCGATGATGGAACATGGCTGGATAATTTGTTCAGTGGATGGGGTTTAGCGTCGTGGGTAAAAAAGTGTCTTACAACAGGCCTATATATTTTGGCAGTCATAGTAATAGTTCTCATAATGGTGCCGTGTCTGTTTCAATGTGTACAGCGAATGATTGATAAATCCATCAAAGGAGTTTTTTTGGTGCAGAAAGGAGGGGGAGATGTGGGAGACAGAGGAGTAGAAACTCCTGCAATTAAAGGAGGCTTTGATTTACAACCCTGGAAGAGACTAGGTCTGGCTTAATTGACAGAGATTTGTGGACTTTACGCAAAAGGATTACAAACTTGTGTTCCTATCATTATAAGTAAAATTGTACACTGGGTGTTTTGGTGAAGGGTTTTAAAATATAATAGTGTGATTTTATATAGTTTAAGTTAAGAATGTAGATGGTATAAGAGAGACATCTGTGTGTACGTGATGTGAGAAGTTATTGGTCAAGACATAGCTGCATTGCAGTGAGAAGTGCCACAGGTGATAGGTCATTAATCTAAAACAAAGTGTTGTTTTAAGTATCTATTGGATTAGAAAGTTATAAATTACGATGTAACCCTAAATCTTGTGACTAGTCGCCATTACTCGTATGTGTTGTAAAATCTCACGCCTCGACTGATGCGTTTGTTATTTTAAACAATAAATTTGTGTAGTTGCATGGTCCCATCCCTTAAAGTTATTTTCCTCCGACACGTGAAAGCGCAAGAAACGGACACCCGGCAGCAGTTTCACTGCCGCCAATGGGGGGGGAGGGTGGCCCTGGCCATGGCAGCCCTGGTTAGTGAATGCATCCTCCTCAGCTCCCGGTTGGATGCTGCCCTTGTCTCTCTTCTCCCCCTTTCCTCCAGTCACTCCTGGGTGGGAGGAACCGAGGGGAGGAGACAGCCAGTGTGTACAGCCCACAAAACCGCCCTTAGAGGTGGAGCTGGTGATGCCTTAGGTTTTAACTTTTATATTTTTCAAATCCTGTACTGCCCAGTGTGTAACTCTGAAGTTTCTTGTAGCCTGTTAATTTCTGCTCTCTCGTGCTAGGTAGACATAACAAAGCCTCTCCGGGCCTGGTCTTCAAGGACACCGAGACCGTCCTAGGCCCAAAAAGTATAAACCAAAAGGTCACTAAAGGGGGGCAAGCGGAGGGGAATTACATCATTGAACTGAAGCTTTAATTGGAGAATTAACCCTGATATGCAAATGAACCAAACTCATAAAAGTGTGAAGAACTCATGACCTGTCGTCCATCTTGGGGTCCATCTTGGCAGTAGCCTCTGGCTCCCCAGGGTGTACCTTTGAAGGCCCTTCAAATAAATACCTCCTTTATTCCCTTACTCCTATCTAGTCTCTGTTTCTAGGAGGCCTCTCAAGGCATCACCAGGAGGCAGGGCTTTCCACCAGGAGGGCAGGGAGGGAACCTCCCACCGGGGGGGGGGGTGGCATTCCTCCCTCTCCCAGGCCTCAGAGTCTCCATGACAATGTTGAGTGTTCTGAGTGGCTGGCTCAGAAGATGATGTCATCAAAGCCAGCCGGCCCAGGGACACTGTCCAACCCCTGCAATGAAGTAGGTCCCTGTCAATGATACCAGGTACCAGAACTGGCTGGGGCAGACCTGACACAGCTGATTCCAAGGAATCAGAGAGTTCTCACTCAAGTAGCTCCTCTGAAGGGGAAGATGAGATAGCTGCTTTAAGCAGGCGAAAGAGGAGAAAGATAACCAGAAAAGCTATAAGTGAGCAGAGCCCGATTGCTAAATGGACCAGATTGAAACAGGAGCCAGTTTTACAAGCCCCTCTGAGACAGGCTGTTGGTAATCAAGGGCCAATCTATGTGAAGGTTCCATACTCCCTCATAGAGTTAGAACAATGGAAGAGTAAAGTGGGAAAATATAAAGAAAATCCAGACAGATTGGCTACTTTGGTTCAAAGAGCAATTAACACAGAACCCTGACTGGAGTGATTTGGCAGCTATGATGGACATATTGCTTGATCCCACTGAGAGACAGATGGTTTATAAAGCTATTACAGACTCTGTGGAATCAAGCATAGATAACGGGACGCTACAAGGTACGGTTGCAGAAATTTTTCCAATTGATGATCCAGGGCAGGACCCAAATGTGCCAGCACAAATGCAAAGATTAAAATGGTATCAAGATCTCATAGTATATGGGTTAAAGCATGGTGTCCCTAAAGCTCTTAAATGGGCAAAGCTTTACAAAGTGAAGCAAGATTCTAATGAATCTCCTACTGATTTTTTGAATAGGTTAAGAGAAGCTGCTACCAAATACACAAATATAGATCCTGATTCAACCGAGGGGAAAACACACCTAGTTTATTTGTTTGTAGGTCAGACTACAAATGATATAAGAAGAAAGCCCCAAAAGTTAGAAGGGGCTCAGGACTTAAGTAAATTGTTAGAAGTAGCCTGGAAAGTGAACCAGAACAAAGACTGTCTTGGTTTGAAAGACAGGTGTCTGCTAAGGAAGGCAGAAACCTCCCTTGGAATGGCAGATGCAACCTCCCTTCCCTCCAAATTATTATAATTTTGAAATCGGGGGGTTTCAGGCAAAGATATGGGAAATAGGAATAACAGTTCTTTACTAATATATATATATATAAAACAAGGCAGGAAAAAAAAAAAAGAACAAAACTGATTTAAACTGACAGTCAGATACGACCTGACCCTGTTAGTCAGGGTAGCAGTAGCAGTCTGATAAGGTGGTGGCTGCAGTCCTCCTGAAAGATCTGGTCTTCCTCAGAAGGTCCAGTGGTAGGTATGTAGCTCTTGTCCTCTGGAAAATCCAGTGGGAAAAGGCTGCTTGTGGTCTTCAAAAATCGCAGTCTATATCCAGGATGGGATGCTTGGTTTCTCCCTCTGGGTGGAGCATCTCACAGTGGAGTGATGAGTCATGAGATAAGGCACTGATGGGCCATTAACAGGACAGTCTTGAGGGAGGAGGCAGGGAGCATTGCCCCACCTGGTTTTAACAGCTCATGAAGATGGTGATAGAATACATGCTTGTGGGCACATCTTACATTGTAACCTAGGACAAGACCCAAGTGACAAAGGTAAACACTGTCCTAGCAAGAAGGGTAGTCAGGAAAAGTCATCTAGGAAAGCTTCTTCCCCTATGGACAAGTATGTGTGCACTTATTGCAAGAAGAAAGGACATTAGAAAGCAGACTGTCCAATGTTGAAGAAGAAATCCCCAGTTCCCCAACTCACAGTGGGACAAGACTCATACTCAGAATGATGGGGACCAAAGGCGTCTTCCCCAGCAGAGCCTTCGGTTATAGCCAAGCTGGGGAAAGATGATATAGAATTTCTGGTAGACACCGGCGTGGCCTATTCTGTGTTAAATACTGTAGAAGGGAAACTGAGTAAAGATACTGTTCATGTGGTTGGGGCAACAGAGGTAACTGAAACACGGCCTTTCTTCCAACCTTTGAAATTTAAACTGGGGAAGCACTGGGTAACTCATCAATTCCTTCATATGCCTAACTCCCCTAAACCATTGCTGGGGAGGGATTTGTTGGAGAAATTGGAAGCCGAAATTAAATTTAAGAAAGGGAAGGGCGTACGAGTTATAATTCCATAAACTAAATTTGTCCAAGTTGCTGCACTTTTTATGCAGGTCAGATGTGGTGAAATCCCAATTGAAGTTTAAAATGCTGTCAATCCAATTGTGTGGGTCAGTGATGTTCCAGGAAGATCCAAACAGGCAGAACCAGTGAGCATTGCACTCAAACCAGGAGCCACACCAGTAAGGCAAAAACAATATCCTTTAAAATTAGAAAGTTGTAGAGGATTGGCATCTATAATTGAAAAATTCCTCCAATATGGGTTATTAGTGCAATGTGAGTCCAGGTATAACATGCCCATCCTTTCAGTAAAGAAAGCTGATGGTAAGAGCTATCGGTTAGTCCACGATTTGAGGGCAATTAACAAAATTACAGAGGGCATACACCCAGTGGTAGCAAACCCTTATACACTTTTGACCACACTGACAGATGAATTAGGGTGGTTTACTGTTGTAGACCTGAAAGATGCCTTTTTCTGCATTCCTGTGCATAAAAACAGCCAGGAGCTTTTTGCTTTTGAGTGGGAAAATCCCAAAACAGGGAGGAAAAGCCAGCTTATTTGGACAGTCCTACCCCAGGGTTTCAAGAATAGCCTGACAATATTTGGAAACCAGATAGCAAAGGAATTGGAAGATTGGAGGAGAGAAGAGTCAGGAGGGGTTATTCTTCAATATGTTGATGACATCTTGTTTGCAGCTAAAACCAGAGATGACTATATCCAATTCAGTGTAAGCTTGTTAAAGTTTTTGGGACTGAGTGGATACAGTTTCCAAAGACAAAGCACAGATCACCAAGGAAGCAGTAGTTTACTTGGGACTTGAGATCTTCCGTGGATACCGACAGCTCAGCAAAGAACGGAAAAAAGCTATCTGCTGACTTCCGGAGCCATACACAAGAGAGATGCAAGCTTTCCTGGGAATGGTATGTTGGTGTTGTTTGTGGATAGCAAATTATGGACTGTTAATAAAACCCCTATATAGGGCAATAAAAGAAGCCAAAAATGGCATTATAATTGGGACTGAAAGTACAAGGGCTGCATTTAAACAGCTGAAACACTCTCTAATGTCAGCTCCAGCACTGGGCTTACCAGACTTGACTAAGCCTTTTGAATTTTTTACATGAGAGACTCAATGTGGCATTGGGCATACAAGCACAGCGCCTCAGAGACCAACGGAGGGCTGTGGCCTACTTTTCCAAACAGCTAGACAATGTTAGCCATGGGTGGCCTGGGTGTTTGAAGGCCGTGGCAGCTACTGTCATCCTTATTCAAGAGGCCTGGAAACTCACCCTTGGACAACACACTGTAGTGTATGTGCCACATGCAGTAGCAGCAGTACTGGAACAGAAAGGAGGACATTGGCTGTCCCGCAACCGAATGCTTAGATATCAGTCACTGCTGTTAGAACAGGATGATGTTACCCTGAAAACAACTTCTGTTGGTAACCCTGATATGTTTCTGTCCTCTACCTTAACTGACTATGTGCCTGAGCATGACTGTTTGCAGACAATCAAGGAGGACTATTCCAGCAGACCAGACCTGAAGGACATGCCCCTAGAAAATCCAGACTGGGAGCTGTTTACAGATGGGAGCAGCTTCATGAAAAATGGTAAACAAATGACAGGTTATGCAGTAACAACCCAGGACAAGGTGATCGAGGCGAAGGCCCTGCCGGCAGATGTGTCATCGCAGAAAGCTGAACTGATTGCACTGACAAGGGCCCTAGACCTGAGCGAAGGAAAGAAGGCAAATATATGGACAGACTCTAAATATGCATTTAGTGTTGTCCATGCCCATGGAGCCATCTGGAAGGAGAGAGGACTGTTGAACGCTCAAGGTAACCAGATCAAACACACTGAACAAATCCTTGCCCTCTTGGAGAGCATCAAAAAACCCACAGAAGTAGCCATCATGCATTGTAGGAGTCACCAGAAAGGGAAAACCACTCCAGAATTAGGAAATTGCTTTGCTGATGAAACAGCAAGAGGGGCTGCAGAAAAAGGTATTCTTGCAGTAATTCCACTAAAAGAGATTGATTTGTCAGGGTTCACCCCAAAATATGATCAGGCAGACCACAAGTTAATTAAGTTTCTTAAGGCGGAGATCACAGAAGATGGATGGGCTGTTACACCTGCAAATCAGGTTGTAGTCCCACCTCTAATTCTTCGAGAGCTAGCTCAAAGAGAACATGAAAGCACACATTTGGGGGTTGAGAATCTTTTAAAACATCTAAAAAAGGTAGTAATAGGAAAGGGAATGACCGATATTGTACAATCAGTAGTGAGCATGTGTGAAATCTGCTGCAAAAACAATACTGATGCGAGGAAACGAGTTGTGTTAGGAGCAACAAAGGCAAGGCATCTTCTTGGAGATTACTGGCAAATAGATTTTGCTGAGTTACCACACAAAGAAGGATACAGGTACATACTGGTATTGGTTGACACCTTCAGTGGATGGCCTGAAGCTTACCCCTGTCGCACTAACACAGCCAAGGAGGTGGTGAAAGTTTTGCTTAATCATATAATACCAAGGTTTGGGGTTCCTTTGGGTATCCTTGGACAGGGGACCACATTTTGCTGCAAATGTGATTCAGGAAGTTAGCCCGATTTTGGGAATTGCTTGGGATCTGCACACACCTTACAGACCCCAAGCAAGCGGTAAGGTGGAACGCATGAATGGGACCCTTAAAGCACAAATTAGCAAAATTTGTCAGGAGACATCCATGACATGGGTTCAGGCCTTGCCTATAGCTTTACTGAGGATCTGCATACAACCGAGGCGGAGGGATAACATCAGTCCCTATGAAATATTGTATGGCAGCCCATATCAAATTCCACATGTTCCAGGTGAAATTCATATGTGGGGGAAACTTGATTTGTAGAGATATCTAATGGCTTTAGGTTCTACTTTGCAGAAGCTCCAGAATTACATTGTGTTATCCAGACCCATAGGACTGGACACCCCTGCACATCCCTTCCAGCCTGGAGACTGGGTCTACGTTAAGTGGTGGGACAGTGATCCTCTACAGGCCAAGTGGAGAGGACCATTCCAGATTTTGCTGACCACCCTCACCGCAGTCAAAGTTGCTGGCAAAGGACCCTGGATTCACTACTCCAGAGTTAAGAAGGCTTCTGCTCCTGAAACAACTGAGAAAACAGAGACTGACAAACGAAGATGATGTAGTTTAAATGATTCTTTTCCTGTGCTTATTTTCTACACAGCTGGTAGCCCTGACTCGGGTTTGGAACCAAAATTCGCATATGATTCTAGTCCAAAGTGTATCCAGAGACATTCATTTGGATACAAAACTAATGATTGACATGTAAACTGAAGTGGAAAGATCTTACATTAGATAACATTCAAAGATAACACACTGAGTTCTGATTATATCTTCCACACCCTAATTTCATGGTTACCAAACTGACCCTAGATTAAAGAATTGTTCATAGTAGTTGTAATTATAATTCTTGTTTATATATATACTATTGTTAGACGTATACTGCTGTTAGACACATATTATTAGTATATGTTTAGAATAGAGTCTCAACTAGGTAGAGGCCTGGTCAAGACTCTAAAGGGGGGAATGATGCCTTAGGTTTTAACTTTTATATTTTTTAAATTCTGTACTGCTTAGTGTGTAACTCTCAAGTTTCTTGTAGCCTGTTAACTTCTGCTCTCTCATGCTTGGTAGACATAACAAAGCCTCTCCAGGCCTGCTCTCCAGGGACACTCAGACCGTCCTAGGCCCAAAAAGTATAAACCAAAAGCCTTTGAGAGGGGGGCCAAGCTTGGGGAAACTACATCATTTACTGAAGCTTTAATTGAAGAATGTCATAGGTTAGCAGCAAGCATAGTCCTGGAAGGGATGTCCTTGCTAAGGGGTGCTTACAGTTTCCTCTGGGACCTGATAGAACCTATCAGCTGGCCAGTTTGAATATGGACAATTCTCTAAGCCACTTAAAGTTGTGACCGCCTCTGTGATACACACTTAAGAATAGACAAACTCCCCCCCCCCCCAAGCTCTCTCTCGTTTCCGGCGCTGGGACAGGTGGCTGCAGGCCCCGTGCTGGGGCCAGCAGGCCCTGCCAGGCCCTGCTTGGGCCAGGCCGGGCCGGGCCACGGCCATCCTGGAGTCGGTGGACCTGTTCCAGCTGTGGAACCCCCCCCACTGCCTTGCCGTGGGCAGCCGGAGCGGCTTGGCTCTCCTCCCTCTCCACTGTGATAAGAGAAATTCAACATTCCAGCTGCAAAGCTGCAAGGCCGAGGTGAGTTTAACCCTTTTATTGCTGTGAAGAGCTGAAAACCTGAGGGAAGAGAGAGAGGAGATGCTTAAAGCTGAAATTCTGTTGTGAAGCTATGATATATCAGAGTATCCCGTTGTAATTTCATGAAGATATGGGGGGTGGAGTGTTCAACTCGTAAGCAATAGGCAGATGCTGACGCAGCTGTAATTTCATGAGAAGTTTGGACAGGGAGAGATGAACCAGATGAGGACTGTTGCTCCAAACAGGAAAGGAGAAAACCTCTGTTCCTAGAGATGCTCCCAGAGATAGTCCTAACGATGAAGATGAGGAAGACCCTTTGCTCCCAGGGAAGGAGAAGGGCCTCTGTTTTTTTGTTTCTGAACGGCTCAACCTTAAAATTGTACTCCAAAAAACTTCAGAAGTGGACCCTCGAAAGCAGTTGCGGGAAAAGCTGCAAGTCGGGGGAAGGGACTCACATCGCAAGCAGAGAGACTCCTCTTCCTAAATGGACTGAACAATATTTGGAAGTGGGTGGCTGTCTCGTTGTGATACTGTTTTCATAGCACGAGCAAAAAGAGACTTCTCTTTCTAAATGGACTGAACAAGGTTATTATGGAAGTGGTAAACAGACTGAACATCTTAAGGGTTGTCTTTTTACATTGTCAGTGGGAGAAGGGAGGAAGGTGGGGGGAGGAGGAGAGTTCTGAAGGTGGTATAATTTTTTTTTCCTTCTTTCCTTCTTTTAGGTCTGTTAATAAACTTCTTTATCTTCTTTCAAGTTTGGTGCCTGCTTTGCATTTCTCCTAATTCTTATCTCACAGAAGGTAAACAGTAATGCGTATTTTAGACCAAACCACTACAGAGAATTAACCCTGATATGCAAATGGACCAAACTTATAAAAGTGTGAAGAACTTGTGACCTGTCGTCCACCTTGGGCTCCATCTTGGCAATAGCTCTGGGTTCCCAGGGTGTACCTTTGAAGGCCTTTTAAATAAATACTTACCTTTATTCCCTTATTCTTGTCTAGTCTCTGTTTTTAGGTGGCCTCTTTCTGTCTGACATTCCCTGTCTCCATGTGCCACTGGGGAAGGAGGTAGAGCTGGAAAGGAGGGAGGGGTGGGGGGGAATCTGTTAATAGATTTTATAAATTTTGAAAAAAGACCCTATTCACAGCCTGTGACACTATATTAGTCACACAGCCATCATATAAGGCCTATTACCTGCTCTGGTAGTCTATTACTTTTGACAGAGAACAAATAATTTAAAAAAGGATTAATCTGCCATAACAAGTGAAGGGAGATCAAAGCAGGCTGATGAATGAAAATACTGAATCGTCTCACAAACACAGTAAACCAGCTTATTGTAACAAAAAAAATCACAATATATCTTCCATCTCTATGCCAGATTATATCTGCTCCCTGGTCAAAAAAGCAGTCATCATGGTGATACTCCAATTTTTCACCCAGTGTTTTTTAAATTTTTTTTTCCTCTCCTCACATGGTTAGAATTCACATCACAGGCGAAACATTTTCTGGGAAGTTGATCTATTGCTATAGAAATCAAAGTAATGGAGAAGTTTGAAAAGGCTAATATTTCTGTAAGTAAGTTCTGCCATACTGAATCAAAAACACAGCACTGTGCCAGCTACTAGGAAGAAATAAACTCTATCCTAGTTGAAAAAAGGACAATCTACCAGTTATGCGTTATTTCTATTTTACTTTATCATATATAGTTGCTTCTTTGTTTAATTTTTGCCATGCCACCCTTCGTTATTGTCTTGTCTCTTACCTTGGTTATAGTGTTATCACACTGTCAAATGGGTCACTAAACATACACCATACCTGCCATATTTCTGAAGCAAGTTCTTAAATACTTTTAAAAAATTCCATATAATTTAAATAAAGATATATTTTAATATTTTTGTGAATGATCCCTAGCTACCAACTAATTTAGGTTTATCCTCTAAATTATCACAGCAACACCCAAGTCCTTTGTTGGGGTTCGTCCCCCCTGCCATGTAGCCCTGGGAAAGAGGCCCTGGGCGGGAGAGACGGGGTTTCCCGAGCCCCTGGTCAGCCTCGTTCCCCATTGGTTGTTTTGTGTTCCCCTGCGCGGGCAAGGACCCTCGGGTCCCATGATTGCCTCAGTTCCTCTGCAGATCCCTGTGGAGATACAGCTAGAAAGCAGAAGTGAGAGCACTGCTAAACTCATGTCAGAAGTAGACGCGCTAATGCTGCTAGGCCGCAAACTGTGGCAGGCAGTAAGGCCTATAATGAAACAGTCAGCATAAAAGGCATGCTTGGTATGTACCTGTGATAGTGCTAGCTTCTAGTTTTGCAATGTTATTAAGAAACATAGATATGGTTGTTATAGTGATTGCTGCTTATATAACTACTTATATAACTGCTAAAAAGGTATAAATACTCAACTCTGTATCAATAAAATCGGCTTATTGCATCCAAGCAATCTGCCCCGTCTCTTTCATCGCCAACCGTCTCGCGACAACTGGTGCCTCCATGTGAGGACTGGGCTACATCCTACGTGACAGTCGGCGATGCCCTGCAGAACTTCAGTAACTTTGCCGAAGGTTAAGCCGCAGGGGAAGCAGGAGCCTTCGGAACTGTGATTAAGCCGCAGGGAGAAGCGGGAGCCACACCGGCTGGCAACTGATCCTCTGAAAAAGAGGTGAGTCGCTGCAGGGAACTATGGGCCAGGGTCAGGGGATGACCACCCTAGAAAGAGACGTGCCTGCACTTATGTCAAAGCTGCTTGACAAGCAAGGCAAATCTTTGCCTGTGCACAATTTAAAAACTATACTCCGATGGACTGCTTCTAAACTAGAAGCAGTAACTCAGTCCACGATTTTTACAGCAGATTTATGGGATAAAGTAGGAGTGGAACTTTGGAATGCTGTGGCTAACAGTGATAAAAATGCTGCACAAATGATTTCCTCCTGGAAAATAATTTTTGAAGCTTTAAAAGCTCACGAAAAATCTCTTGCTAAAGATAATGGGGATGCCCTTTGCTCCCCCTCCGCAGAAGCGGAACCTCAGAACTCTTTACAGTTTGAAGAGACTGTGCCTCCTTCACCAAAGGCTTCAGCCCCCCTTGCAACAAAAAGGGAGAAGGGCTCCTCATGATCTATAAAAGCATTTACCGCTGGCTACAGTCCAGCTGACAGCAGCGAGGATGAAGGAGAGGATCCCTTTGACCCCGGATCTACTGATCCTGAAAAAGAGCCAGATTTACTTCCCCCCGACCCTCACAAGACCTGGGTCCGCTTGAAACAACAAGCATTAAAAGAAGGGGACTTAGACTTTGCAGACAAGATTGTGGCACCGGTCTTGTATACGGGACCGAGAAAACGGAATGCCCATTGGGAACAGATATCTTTCTCAGAGATCAAAGAGCTTTGGCGGGCAGCCACAGAGCATGGTATCAGTTCACTGTATTTCGTGACCTTGCTAGATTCTGTGCTTGCAGCTCATATTATGACACCATATGATTTAAAAACACTGGCACGGCTGCTGCTATTTTCCGCTCAAAACACTTTATGAGAAAAGGAGTGGGAAAAAGGTCTACAGGATCTGCTTCTAACTTATGTGGGTCATGCTAATCAGACCCTGGCGGCCCTCACAATTAGACAGCTTATGCGAACGGGACCATATATTGACCCTAATGTCCAAGTCCGAGAGATTCCTCAGGAACCTCTTGAGGGAGTCCGAAACGTGGCTCGCCAAGCTTTCCTGAAGGTCCCTGATGCAAAAACGCCTCAGAAATCATTTACGATCGTTCTCCAGGGGCCCCAAGAATCCTATATGCAGTTTATCGACCATCTTAAGCAGGCGCTTAAATGCCAAATTGATAATGCAGCAGCTGGTGAAATTTTGTTTTGAAGCTTGCTGTTGAGAATGACAACACAGACTGTAAAAAACTCCTTAAGTCTCTGCCTAACCAGAATCCGACTCTGGTCGAAATCACTGAAGCATGCAATCGTGTTGGCACCCTAGAATACCAGTATTCAGCCATGGCTGCAGCCCTTGCAGCCATGAGAGGGCCCCCTGCAACTTCAGGTGTAGATACAAAAATGCTGCTAGCAAGGATTTTCTTGCTATTTTCTAAGTCCGTGAGAGACTTTTCTCTCTCACAGAAGAGGTAGCAGAGTATGTAAACAACCAAGCCACCTGCAACCTTGGAAAGTCTTGTTTATGGTATAGTAGAAAAATATTTTGACAATGGATGTTTTAGGATTTTAGCCAATCACCCCAAGGGGTGGCTGATCCTTTGTCTAATTAGACTATGAAGAAAAAAAGTCTATAAAAGAGTTTGTAAAATAATTAAAGAAATCAATCTTGCTGCACAATTCCTGCCTGCTGGATCTTCTCTCCTCCTCCTCCCTATGGCTGTGGGACACAGTGATATACCCTAGGGCCCAGGCCTGCGGTAATATTTGGGAGTCTGTTTCGGCTGGGGCAAACCCTGTCATTTGAGAAGGGACTGTTCTGCTCCAAAAAGAGATAAACCTAAAGCCACTCCTGTGTGCTCACGGTGCCGCAAAGGCCCACATTCTGCTAACCAATGTTGCTCTAAGTATGATTCCGAAGGTTGCCTGCTCTAAGGATACCAGGGAAACTGGAACCAGAGCGTGGGGGGGCGGCGCCACGCTCTGACACGGATGCCTCAGCCCCCCCTGCAGATGCCTGCTCCACAGATGCCTGCTTCACAGATGCCTGCTCCGCAGATGCCTGCCTCACAGATGTCAGCCCAGCAGATGCCCAGTGGCAGCGTCCCTCAAGTCTTCGCTCAGCAACTGCAGGGAGTGCCGGATTGGACCTACACATCTCAACCACAGTAACGTTAAACAATTCTTCTGTTCATTTGCTCCCTACAGGAATTTTTGGACTGCTAGGGCCCCAAAAGAGTGCCCTACTTTTAGGAAAGTCCTCAAACAGCCTTCCAGGACTTTCTGTTCTCCCTGTAGTTATGGACTTAAATTTTAAGGATGAACTTAAGATCATAGTTTGGACCTCTAACCCTCCATGTTTTATCCCACAAGGTACCTGCATTGCTAAATTAATTCCTCTCCTGTTGAAGAATGGTTAGAGGATCAGGGGCATGGGTCATTGATAGAATTATGGGATCAATAAAAGAACTGTACAAGCAAAAGGCCTGCGAGCAAAGGCTAGTGTGAGAAACTGCCTGCATGAGAAAGCACCTGTGTGAGAAACAGGCCTGAGAACAAAAAGGGAGCTTATGAGGATGTGCAGCTGTGCAGATAAGATGTACTGACCAGGAGAAGGGAGGGTGAACTCTGAATTCTTTAATCATAACATAACTAGTAGAAGCTTGCCAATGTAGTCTAATTATGTAGAAGCAGAAATGCGCTTTGATAGGTTTAAGCCAATTAAGAGTTAACAAGCTGGTATACTATATAAATGCCTCTGGATTGCTAATAAACGGAGCTTGCTTTATCAATCACATTGGTTGTCTGCAATGTCTTCCCCCGCCGAAGTCGTGAAACTCTTTCAACACTCTCCCACATGATTCACCATCCTTTGCAGAAAAATATCATACCAAGGTGGGAGAATCTGAAATATGGTACCAAGGTGGGAGAATCTGGTTTTATAGGGACCCCACAAATACTATGGGCACAATCAATTTCTGATAAGCGTCCTACCTGTCAGTGCACCCTGTCATTGCAGAGACAACAAATAACACTCACCGGTATTTTAGATACCGGAGCTGACGTTACTGTCATTTCTCAAGATAAGTGGCCCTCTAACTGGGCCCTTATGGAGGTGCCTATGGCCCTCACCGGAATAGGACGAAATAGTTGCAGTTATCAAAGTGGCCATTTGATTCAAGTGACAGGACCAGAAAACCACACAGCCTCTGTCAGGCCATTTGTTCTACCTGTGCCCATAGTGTTATGGGAACGAGATGTACTCCCTCAATGGGGTTTCAGAATTCAATCAGATTTTTGATAGGGACCACTGAGGCACGCAACACCCTAAAATTAATCTGGAAAACTGAGACACCCATTTGGGTGGATCAGTGGTCCCTGCCATTGCCTAAACTGCGTGCACTCACTGAATTGGTCCAGGAACAACTTCAAAAGGGACATATAGTCCCCTCCACTAGTCCTTGGAATTCACCTGTGTTTGTTGTTAAAAAACAATCTGGCAAGTGGCGCTTGCTCCATGACCCCCGCAAAATTAATGCTGTTATGGAGGACATGGGAGCCCTCCAGCCTGGTCTCCCATCTCCTACCATGATCCCCCGAAATTGGCACTTGAAGGTCATTGATTTAAAAGACTGCTTTTTTGACATTCCCTTGCATCCTGATGATGCACCGAAATTTGCCTTTTCTGTCCCGAGCACTAATATGCAGGCACCTTTGCAAAGGTATCACTGGGTTGTCCTGCCCCAAGGCATGAAAAATAGCCCTACTATTTGCCAGTGGTTTGTTGCAAAAATACTCAGTCCCATTTGCTTAGACATGCCTGATACTTTTTTGTATCATTATATGGATGACATTTTAATTGCTACAGAAAAACAAGAAGTCATGGAGAAAGCCTTAGCCCTTGTCAGTACTGCTGTAACTCAAGCAGGACTTTGTGTTGCTCCTGAAAAAATTCAGCGTCAACCCCCTTGGAAATACCTGGGCTGGTGAATTAGGACCCAGAGTATTTCTCCTCAACCTTTACAAATTCAAACTAACATTTCTACTTTGCATCATGCTCAGAAACTTTTGGGGACAATTAATTGGGTTCGTCCCCTGTTAGGAATCTCAAACGCAGACTTGAGCCCTCTGCTCTGTTAAAAGGAGACCCTGATTTACTATCACCTCGGCAGCCTACACTGGAAGCTCGCCGAGCATTGCAAAAGGTAGCTGATGCTATCTCAAATCGCCAAGCAGCCCGTTGGGCTCCAGAGTTGCCCTTTTCTTTAATCATTTTAAATCCAGCTAAACAGCCTCATGCTTTAATTTTTCAGTGGGACCCTAACTTACCAGACCCTTTATTAATTATTGAATGGATTTTTCTGCCACACCACGTCTAAAACTGTCAGTACCCAACATGAAATGTTTGCTTTGCTCTTTGCAAAAGGTAGACAGAGACTTGTTACACTTGCCGGTGCTGATTTCTGTTTGATTTGTTTGCCTGTTGCTGCTGTTTATTTACAGTGGCTTTATCAACAGTCCGAAGTGTTTCCGATGGCTCTCACCGATTTTTCTGGCCAGCTTTCCACACACCCCCCGAAACACAAGCTCGTGGAAGCAGGATTCAATCTTCTAACACGACCCAAAAGAAGCGAAGTTCCCTTGCAAACATTAACTGTTTTTACAGATGAGTCTGATCGCAGCCATAATTCTGTGATGCTGTGGTGGGATTCAAATCTCAACCGATTGGACTCGGATGTCACCACTGTTTCAGGATCTCCCCAAATTGCTGAATTAGCAGCCGTTGTATGAGCCTTTGACCACTGGTCTATTCCTTTTAACCTAATAACTGATTCTGCTTATGTTGCAGGACTTGTGGAAAGAGCTGAAGCTGCTGTGTTGAAAGATGTGCCTAATGCAGATTTGTTTTATTGGCTGCAACAACTTGTCTTTCTTTTAGATAATAGACAAGAATCGTATTTTGTAATGCATGTTAGATCTCACACTACCTTACCTGGTTTCATTGAAGAAGGGAACTGTTGGGGTGGATCAGCCTGCTCTCGGGCTGAAACCATCAAATGTCAGTCAAACCAGGGCTATCCACTGGGTGGATTTCCCCACCCAGGACAGTGGATCGGAAGGCGGACCAGACGAGATCACTGAGGTCTAGGTTACCTCCCCCTGGGTGGCTCCCAATCCTAAATTGCCTCCCCCTGTTCCAGAAAGTTCTCCCATTCTTAGTTATTAATTGGTTCCCTGTTATGACTCCTGCCTCCCTGTTTTCCCCATTTGTTCTGAAAAATTGTATCCTCCCCTCTGCTTGTACCCCATTGGTTGTTTTCTCTTTCCCTGCCTTACTCCACCCCCCCCGTAAAGGGGCTAGCCCACGTCTCCTCGAGGCTTCTGCTGGTCCCTGGACCCTCCTGCAAATAAACCTGTTTGAACTCACACTAGAAGCCCCTCCCGCCTTCTTTGCCTCCGGGCTAACGCGAGCCTGATCATCGGATGCCCAATGTGTTTCCTCTGAGGAGGAGCCAGCGCATGCACCCATCCCACGCCGATTCCACTGAGCTGTCCAGCAAGGACGCTGTGGAGGCTAACGCTGCGTCCCCTCTGCCCGAGGGCACGCGGGGGCTTGTGGTTACAAGCCCTCGGATGCGTTAGGTTGGCCCCCCGAACAGGGACAACACACACATGCATTCCTGCATCATCCTCACTGCCAGGAGGCTGCGAGAGTCAGCGATTCGGAGCCGTCAACGCCTCTCGAGGCAGCGCGCTCTGTTTTAAAAGCTGCGCTCCGAGAAGAGGCTGCCACTTCCCGCCAGGAGAGCAGCCTGTCCTGGAGGACCCCACCGTGCCTTTTTATTTCCAGGACCGGACACCTGTGTCTTCCTGTGAGTATTCTTGTGATTCCCGGCCCCTGGGAAATTATTTTTAATTTCTCCTTTTTGCCGGTGGCGGGTGAAGTTGAGGCTGAGGTTTAGGATGGGAGCTAAGCTTTCCCAGCCTCAGCGGGAGGTTTATCTCCAAGTTGGGGAGTCCCTGAAGAATTGTGGGTTAAAGTTATCAAAGGGGTTTTTGAAAAGGTTTGTTAAGTGGCTCTTCTTTTATTTTCCCCAGATGTCCCCTGCTAATTTGAAGTCAGACACATTTTGGCAATTTGTGGGGGACAAAATATTAGAATTAAACCAAAGGGGAGATCCCTCTGGTGAGAGCTTTCTCTACATGGTCTGGACTTTGAGAGATATACACAAAGCTAATCCGAAAATAAAAGAAAAGCCCCGAGTTCTCCCCAGTTCTTCCCAAGTCCCTCCTCTCCCCCCTTGCGTTCCTCATCCCACTACCCCTTCACTGAAAAGACCGGGAGGTGTAAAATGCCCAGAGGCACAGGGCTGCCACCCTCTCCCTGACCCTCCTCGATCCTCTCAGCCGCCCTGCTGAAGTAGCTCTGGCCAAGCTGTTTCGGCTTCTACCCAAACCCGCTCTCCTATGCCCTCTTCCCTGGTTGTTCTCCCAAAAAGCGGTTCCCAGTTTTATTGCCCTCAAAATGACGGCGAAGGCTTTTCTTCATCCACCGTTTTGTCCCCTTTCCCTGCTGTTCCTGCACTCCCCCAAAATGGAGAAGACCGCATGGCACAGCCCGCCTTTTTTCCTTCTTCTTCCCAAAATTTTCTTGCCCCCCTCCTCCTCGCCCTGTCCTGGCCCCGCCCCCTCCTAACGTGATGTCTGTGAGCTCCTCCTTAGCGTCGGGTCCTGCCCCCTGCGTCGGGAGTCCCCGCCTTTCCCGTGGCCACTCCTCTTCGTCCTCAGCCCCCACCTACCCGGAGGAGCCTTCTGGTTCCCACGCCTCGCCTTCCGGTTCCCATGCTGTGGAAACCGGAACCGACGCCATCTTGAACCCGGAACTGGGAGCCTCCTCCGGTCCCTTCGCCACTCTGGTTACTTATAACCGAGCTGGTGGCAACCCCACCTGGAAACCCTTTGACCCTGCTGGGCTCAAAGAACTTTGTAAAGCCCAGAAGGAGTTTGGGAGGGAGAGTCCCTATTTCCGGAATCTCCTGCGGGCCACCCTCACTAATACAGTGCTGGTCCCAGCAGACCTCCAAAGCATTTTTTTCTGCTTGCTTTCTCCAGCTGAATTCGAGTTGTGGGATGATGGGTGGAGAAAGCAACTAAGAGAGGTCCTCCCAATCCTATTGCAAGACCCTAATAATGCAGGGGTTTCCATGGACCACCTTACTGGTGAGGGGTTGCTTGCCAAGCCACAAGACCAGGTCTTAAATGCTGTAAAGCATGCGGCAGAGCAAGCGTTTTTAATGATGCCCCCTAAATCGGTGCCTCTAGTAACTTTTACTGAAATTCGGCAACTCCCAAATGAACCATTTATTGATAAATTAAAATTAGTGGTGGAGAAACAAGTGGAAGATACAAGAATTAGAGAAAGCATAATCACTCAAATAGCAAAAGCTAATGCAAATGAACCTTGTAAGAGAGTGATTATGACCCTTCCACTTGATCCTCCACCAATGTTAAAGCAGATGATTCGGCACTGCACAACCTTAGCTCCAATTGGCCAACCAAATTTAAAAATGAGGGGGAATGTGGTAGGAGCTGAGGGTGCCGCTGAGGCAACGGCACCTCAGGACAAGAGGATGACAAACAGAACCTGGACTTGTCACAGATGTGGCAAGCCAGGACATGTGGCCCGGAACTGCAGAGCTCCAGCCCTGATTAATCAAAGTTCCGGAGCTGTTTCCCCAGGGCAAGTAGCATCGCCCACTCCCGTGGAGGTACAGCCGGGAAACTGAGGACCCAGCGCGGATCTGTGGCCCCGCGTGATGACATAAATAAAGAAGCTGCATCCAGAAAAACTGTGACTGCAGCCACTGCAACCACGATGGACTCCATCACACCTCAACGGGTCCTCGTGAGCTGCAAAGGACTGAAAGACTGCTGCTTGTTTGTTATAGGAGACACCACGCGTACACCACCAGAGATCTCAATAACACCGGAGATCATCCAAGTAGGAGCACAAGGACTCTTTACAATTAACATCCAATGTATTCATCCACCTTCCTTTCTTGCAGCTGGTCAGGTTCTTGCCCAGGCCATCCTCATGCCCAGAAGTTCACCAGAAAACTACAACACATCTGTCTTCTGGGCTGAGGTGGTAGGGGAGGATAAGCTGATGCTAAGCTGCAAGCTTTCATGCCAGGGCTCGGACATCAGCCTAGCAGGGATGATGGACATGGGGGCAGACGTGACGGTCATCGCCTCCAACAACTGGACGTCACATTGGGGGTTGCAGCTGGCAGAAGGTGTTGTTACGGGTGTGGGAGGATCCGTGGCTGCCCAGAGAAACAGGACGCTTGTCCAGATTGAGGGTCCAGAGGGGCAGATTGCAACAGTCCGTCCATTTGTTATTGATTCTGGGTTTACATTGTGAGGCAGGGATCTCATGTCCCAGTGGGGAGCCCAGGTTGAGATCCCATCTAAACCCCGGGATTTTTAGTAGGGGCCACTGCGGAGAGCCCCACCCAGAAATTGAATTGGCTCACCAATAAAAGGGTCTGGGTGGATCAGTGGCCTTTAAAAACACACCAATTGATAGCGCTCACTGCATTCATGGAGGAGCAGCTGGGGAAGGGGAACATTGAGCCTTCCAACAGCGCTTGGAACTCCCCGGTCTTTGTGATCTGGAAGCCGGGGACAGACAAGTGGAGACTCCTTCACGACCTGCGGAAAATTAATGAGGTCACTGAGGACATGGGACCCCTGCAGCCCAGAATGCCATCACCCTCTATGCTCCCTAGGCAGTGGAAGCTAGCAGTCATAGACATCAAGGACTGCTTCTTCCATATCCCCCTGCATCCGGACGACGGGCCCTGGTTTGCCTTCTCGGTGCCTTCCCTCAACCGAGAGGCTCCCATGCAGCGCTACCACTGGTGAGTTCTGCCGCAAGGCATGAAAAACTCGCCCACCATCTGCCAGTGGTATGTTGCTCGCATTCTGTCCCCTGTCCGGAAAAAGGCAGTTAGAGCTGTGATCCTACACTACATGGACAATGTTTTGGTGTGTGCGCCCACGCAGCAGTACCTGGACTGGACTCTGGGAGAGGTAATCAGGGCTTTAGAGGCAGATGGATTCGAAATCCATCCCGAAAAGGTCCAGAAGACCTCACCTTTTAAATATCTAGGACTCAAAATGGAGGAGCAGACAGTGGTGCCCCAACCATTAAAGATCAATGATAACCCCAAGACTCTGCAGGAACTCCATCAATTCTGCGGGTCCATCAACTGGGTGAGGCAGTTCCTGGGACTGACAACTGAGGACCTTGCCCCTCTGTTCAACCTGCTTTGTGGGAACGAGGATCTCAAATCCCCGAGGCAGTTGACAGAAGAGGCAAGAAACTCCCTCATCAAGGTCCAGGAGGCACTGTCATCTCGCCAAGCCCATCGTTATGCCCCAGGTCTGCCCTTTCAGTTCATAGTGTTGGGGAAAATGCCATACCTCCATGGGCTGGTTTTCCAGTGGGACAAGGCGCAGAGGGATCCCCTTCTGATTATTGAGTGGGTTTTCCTCTTGCACCAGCCGTCCAAAAGTATTACCACGCCACAGGAGCTCATGGCTCAGTTGGTGATAAAGGCTAGGTCTCGCCTCCATACCCTTGCAGGGTGTGATTTCACATGTGTTTACCTGCCACTAACAACCAATGCACTGGACCATCTCCTTCAAAACAACAATCATCTCCAATTTGCCTTTGATAGTTATTCGGGACAAATATCGGCTCACAACCCGAAACACAAATTGTTCAATTCGGCCTTTAAAATAATTCCAAAAGAAATTCAGAGTCGTGAACCCCTCAATGCCCTGACGATCTTTACGGATGGTTCTGGGGCATCTCAGAAGTCTGTCATTGCTTGGAGGAATCCTTGTAGTCATGAGTGGGAGTCTGATGTGCAGGTGGTCGAAGGATCACTGCAGGTTGCAGAGCTTGCCGCAGTGGTCAGAGCATTTGAGCGGTTCAACGAAACTTTTAATTTGGTAACAGATTCCACATATGTAGCAGGAGTGGTGTCCAGAGCAGAAAGAGCATCGCTCAGAGAGGTGGCAAATCCAAAAATTCATAACTTGCTTTTGAAGCTAATCCAAATTGTCTCCCACCGAAAGCAACCCTTTTACGTAATGCATGTGAGGTCACACACTGACCTGCCAGGATTTATTGCAGAAGGGAACAGGAGAGCAGATGCCCTAGCTATGCCCATCGAGTTAGCGAATCTGCCTAACAGATTCCAGCAAGCCCAGCTGAGCCATGCAATGTTCCATCAAAATGCTCCAGCTCTCATCCCGATGTTCCACCTCACTAGAGATCAGGCGAAAGCCATTGTGGCAACATGCCCCAACTGCCAAAACCATCAGCTTCCATCATTAGGTCAAGGGGCTAACCCCTGAAGCCTAGGCAGTTGTGAGGTATGTGTAGTATGGCAAACAGATGCCACCCACTTCCCCCAATTTGGCCGCCAGAAATATATTCATGTTTCTGTGGATACTTTTCCTGGCACAACCTTTGCCTCAGCCCACCGTGGGGAGAGGGCCAAAGATGTCATCAACCACCTAGTACAGGCCTTCGCTGTGTTGGGGACACCAAATAAAATAAAAACTGACAATGGCCCAGCGTACACCTCTGCAGAGTTAAACAGATTCATGAGTGAGTGGGGTGTGGATCACATCACTGGCATCCCTCACTCGCCCACAGGCCAAGCCATCGTAGAAAGAAAGCATCAAACACTAAAAAGACTGCTAGAACAACAAAAAGGTGACAATGAGATCGCTGCCCCCATCATAAGACTGTCCAAAGCGTTGTTCACTTTGAACTTTTTAAACGGTTCCTATGAGGAACCTGATCCTCCCATCCTGAGACACTTCACAAACTCTGCCAAACATAAACTGACTGAGAGACCTGAGGTCCTAATAAAAGACCCTGATATTTTACAAATATGTGGCCCGTACCCCCTAGTCACCCAGGGTAGAGGCTATGGGTGTGTTTCCACCCCAGAAGGTCCAGGATGGATCCCTGGGAAGTGGATCAAACCCTTTTTGAGACCACCTGCAGATGCCAGGCAAAGAAAAGAAGCTGCCACAGCCTGGAAAAGAAGAAAAACCAAGCCACGTGGAAAAAAGACTCCTCCTCCAGGCCTGAAAAACAAACCTTCCACCTCCCAGTCTCCTTAAAATGTGTCTCCCTTCCCAAAATAACCCCTCAGTTTTGTTTTGAAAGAGGGGGAGTCCAAGGGAGCCATTGTTATTTAAGTTAATTGTATTTGTATTAATTTTATTTATGTTACACTGTCCTTAAAGTTATCTCCCATGACTGCGTGATGACATCCTACCTGCTGCTGTCCCACCTGCTGCTGCAGCTCCTCGTGTACACCGGGAGCTCCAGCGGCCGGATTCCTTCCATTATCAAGGACATTGTATGGGGTTTCTTTATGGAGTTGTTAATTTTATTAGCCCTTCCCATTTTTAAGTGTTTGGTTTTGAAATCCCTTAAGCCTTTCGCCTCATTTCAATGTAATAAAGAAGGGGGAGATGTTGGGGTGGATCAGCCTGCTCTCGGGCTGAAACCATCAAATGTCAGTCAAACCAGGGCTATCCACTGGGTGGATTTCCCCACCCAGGACAGTGGATCGGAAGGCGGACCAGACGAGATCACTGAGGTCTAGGTTACCTCCCCCTGGGTGGCTCCCAATCCTAAATTGCCTCCCCCTGTTCCAGAAAGTTCTCCCATTCTTAGTTATTAATTGGTTCCCTGTTATGACTCCTGCCTCCCTGTTTTCCCCATTTGTTCTGAAAAATTGTATCCTCCCCTCTGCTTGTACCCCATTGGTTGTTTTCTCTTTCCCTGCCTTACTCCACCCCCCCCATAAAGGGGCTAGCCCACGTCTCCTCGAGGCTTTTGCTGGTCCCTGGACCCTCCTGCAAATAAACCTGTTTGAACTCACACTAGAAGCCCCTCCCGCCTTCTTTGCCTCCGGGCTAACGCGAGCCTGATCATCGGATGCCCAATGTGTTTCCTCTGAGGAGGAGCCAGCGCATGCACCCATCCCACGCCGATTCCACTGAGCCGTCCAGCAAGGACGCTGTGGAGGCTAACGCTGCGTCCCCTCTGCCCGAGGGCACGGCAGGGCTTGTGGTTACAAGCCCCCGGATGCGTTAGGGAACCACCAAGCAGATCTACTTACGCTACCTGCGCAAGTAGTGCCTGATCGCTTTTCCCAAGCAAAAATCAGCCACTCATTTCTTCATCAAAATGCTGCTGCACTTGCGAGAACTTTTGCTTTGCCTTCTCGCCAAGCCTCTAACATTGTGGCAGTGTGCCCAGACTGTCAAAGACACTCCTTTCCTTCTCTAGCTGAAGGTGTTAACCCTAGAGAACTCCAGAGCCTTGAAATTTGGCAAACAGATGTTACTCATTTTCCTGAATTTGGCAGACTTAAATATATACACTCCTCTATAGACACCTTTTCAGGTGCCCTGTTTGCATCTTGTCATACAGGAGAATTCGCAAAAGATGTTTGCTGTCATTTGAGTGCCTTTGCAGTCTTGGGAATTCCTTCACAAATTAAAACTGGTAATGGCCCAGCATATATTTCCCAGAGAGTTGCCAATTTTCTTGCCCTTTGGGGAGTGATACACAAGACAGGGATTCCTCATTCCTCCACAAGCCAAGCTATTATTGAGCGAGCCCACTGTTCACTAAAATGTCTTTTATTACAACAGAAAGGGGGAATGGGGAATGCTACCCCAGCTGAACGCTTACAGAAAGCATTGTATGTGTTTAACTTTTTTAATTGTTCCCTGATGGATCCTAACCCTCTGATTGTAAGGCACTTCAGCAGTAACTGGCAGTTAGAAGTCAAACAGAAGGCCCGATCCTTGTTAAAGACCCAGAAACAGGTAAGATTTTGGGACCTTATCCCCTCATCACATGGGGAAGGGGTTTTGCCTGTGTTTCTACAGAGAATGGCCTGAGGTGGATCCCAGCCAAGAATGTGAGACCCTTCAGAGAATCCTTAAAAGCTTCTCCTGAGGACTTTGAAGATTTCGATCACGCTGGCACACTATCAGCAGAGACCCCGGCCATTCCAGCCTCTGCCTCAGCTCCAGAGACCACAGAGGACACATCGCCCCGACCATCAGCTCAGCCAGCTTCTACTTGATTCCAGGGGACTTATTGACTTTACACCACTTTTTGATTTCCAGGGACGACTCACTCCAGGAGAAGTACAAAATATAATTGCAGGTCAAGTCTCTCTCCATGAGCAGTACTGGAAACGGTTTAAAGAGAAACTTGGACTTGAGAGCAGCCCTATTCCTTGTTTTATTTGCAAAAATTATTCTCATCAAGTTGAAAGTGTCAGAAGCGGTATCGCATTGCTGCCATGGCCACTGTCCACAGTGAGATCCTTTGTACTGTTCTTATTATAATTGTGTAGCACAAAGGATCACACTGTGGAAAGAGTATGGCTGGCCTCCACAATGGTATCTTTGGGAGCCAGACCTACCTTCTCAGATTAGTCCTCTTAGCAAGACTCCTTCTCGACGACGGAGAAGTGGCCGCAATGCCACCCCTCCCAGAACGCAATGTTTGGCTTACGCTAGCTGAATCCTTAAATGAGTCTAGGCTGTGCCTGTCCATGACCTCCCCTGGTGACCCTTTCCAAACCTGTTTGGTGGCTATGCCCTTAGTGAAAAGTGAATGGGATACCTTATTCAATTTGACAGTTCGAAAGGAGTGTACTGCCATGGGCCGAATAGAGCCAACCTGGTGGTGCCAGGAAAGTTGGCAAAAAAGGGCTGGTGAATCAGCCGGATGGTACTTTTCTAACAATAGGGGTTTAGGAGTAAATACGGTCCTTAATTTTCCCCCTCTCCTTATGCAGCCCCAAGAACTGGATATTTTTGGGTCCACGCAGTCTTTTGCATGTTTTTATTTAAACTATATGTCCTGGGTTGCAGTGTATTCTATTACCATCCTCATGAGCTGTGGAAATCAGGTGGGGCACTGTTTCCTTGCCTCCTCCCCCCAGACTATCTTGCTGTTAATGGCCCATCATTGTCCTGCTGCATGACTCAGAGATAACTCCCTCCAGACTATCTTCTGTTAATGAGCCTAATCAACACTTGGGCTCATGACTCAGTACCCCATTGTGAGATGATCCACCCAGAGGGAGGAACCAAGCATCCCATCGTGGATATAATCTGAGACTGAACACCAGAGACAACCCCTTTTCCACTGGACTTCCAGAGGACAGGAGCTACACAGCCACCACTGGACCTTCGGAGGAAGAGCAGGCCCTTGTTTCTACAGGATCACTGCTTCAGAGGACTGCAGCCACCATTCTACCAGACTGCTACCACCACCCTGCCTAACAGGGACTCAGGTTGTATCTTGACTCTGTCAGTTTGAACCAGTGTTTTCTTTTAGTCTTTTTCTTTTTCCTTTTCTTTTATTTCCCCATTAAATTGTTATTCTGACTTGGTGTCTCCCACTGGTTTGTTTTTCAAACTAGTACACTATACTAACTGCCCCAGCAGAAAATTTGGCTTACATGTTTCAGGAACAGGAGTTTACACCGATGCTTCTGCCTGGTCTAATCATACTTTGCCCCAACCAATCACTCCTGGAAGTGATGCTATTGGACTGCTGGACAATATATTTTTAATATGTGGAAACAGAGCATGGAAAGGAATACCAAGCAAAGCTATAGGAGGTCCTTGCACTTTTGGGCGACTATGTTTCACTCATTTCGGGGAAACTTGCCATCTCTGCATAAACTAGTGCGAGCAAAACGCAGCACAGACACATATAGCCAAGATTGTGATGATAATGTTCAATCTTGGAACCTAGGAGCCCGAGTGTTTGCATCTATCATTCCATCTATCGGAACGGCACATGCCCTGAAAACTCTGAATAACCTTGGCTGCTAGCTTGCAAAACAGACTAATGCTACTAGCTCTGCTTTAACAGGCTTATTAACAGACGTAGATAGAGTGAGACATGCTACACTGCAGAATAGAGCTGCAATTGAGTTTTTGCTTTTAGCACATGGACACGGCTGTGATGAATTTGAAGGCTTATGCTGCATGAACTTGTCTGACCACTCCCTATCTATTCATGCTAACATACAAGCCCTTCGGGATACTGTTAACAAATTGAGAGTTGTAAAGGATAATGACTGGCTTGGAAGCATACTTGGAGGATGGGGACTTATTGGATGGCTTAAGCATTTAGCTAAAGCAGGAATTTATATTTTAGCCATGCTGTTGCTTATGATGATTTGTCTGCCATGTGTTTTGCAATGTGTTCAGAGACTGATCGATAAGTCAAAAAAGAAAACTTTACTCGTGGATAAGAAAGGAGGAGATGTGGAGATACAGCTAGAAAGCAGAAGTGAGAGCACTGCTAAACTCATGTCAGAAGTAGATGCACTAAGGCTGCTAGGCCTCAAACCGTGGCAGGCAGTAAGGCCTATAATGAAAGAGTCAGCAGAAAAGGCAGGCTTGGTATGTACCTGTGATAGTTAGTGCTAGCTTCTAGTTTTGCAGTGTTATTAAGAAATATAGATATGGTTGTTATAGTGATTGCTGCTTATATAACTGCTTATATAACTGCTAAAAAGGTATAAATACTCAACTCTGTATCAATAAAATTGGCTTATTGCATCCAAGCAATCTGCCCCGTCTCTTTCATCGCCAACCGTCTTGCGACAGATCCCGGCCATGCGGCTGGAGAAATAAACATCTCTGAAACATCCATCAAGAATTGGTCCATATATATTTCTTTTCCACAGCCTCCTTGTTTGATACATCGTGTTACAGAATCCCCGCTGTAGCAAATGGTGGGGAATTGCCGGCAAGACACCGATCCCTAAGGACAGAAAATTCATGAGTAAAAACCACTCTAGATCTCTCTCTTCTCGTCTTGGTTTGGATATTCTCTCTGGACTATGGAAGAATCATGGGAAATGTGGCTCTCTGAACCACAGAAAGAAATTTATCTAGAAGTTAAAGGAATCCTTGAACAGCAAAACAAGAAAGTATTTGTTCCGGGAGATCTAGAACATTTTTTTAACTGGCTTTTCAAAAATTTCTTTTATATTTCTCGAGACTTATATTTTGATATTAATCCTCATAGAACTATTTATGGGTGGTTTTGGTCCAAAATCTTGTGTGAGATGAAGGATCAAACAGAACATGCATTAGTGATAGAACCTCTCAGAGGATGCCTTGTAATCAGTGAAGCTCTTCAGGAGCATTTGTATGGTCCCATTACCCCTAAAGCAGAGGCTGGCCGTAATCCCGTGGCCTAGACCGCGCGGCAGCCATCCCAGGAGGGTGCGACTGCAGCCGTGCCAGCAGAGGTGCCTGCGCTGGATGTGCCCGGCCCCCCTGGGAGCCTTATCGCAGACCCCATCCCTGTCTTGGGGTCCCCTGCCACGTGACCGCGAGTGAGGGAGCGACGCCGCAGACGCTTCGGGTGCCATGGGCCACGTGCAGCAGAGAGGTGGCGCCCACGAGTGGCCAGGAACCGGGGGGTCGACGTGGAAGCCCGCTCTGAGCACACGGCTCGGAGAGCCCTGTAGAGCAAGAAGCAGCTGTTTCCATAGCGACACGAGAAGCTGTGCAGCGCAGCGCCGAGCAGAAACGAGGCCCCTCTCAAAGCAGCGTGGAATTGGCGGCGCGGAACCGCTCTGAGGGCGCGGGGCTGGCAGCGATGGCAAGGTGGGACCGCGCAGAGCCCAGACACGAGCCAGAGCAGCGCCTCTCGGAGGGCGCGCAGCAGCCGCAACACTGGGGCCCGACTGAGACGTTGGAGTCAGCAAGGCGGCGGCCACGCGGGACCAGCAGCCACGACAAACACGCAAGCACGTGATAGAAGTTGTAGCAACAAAAATCACAGGAACTGTGAAATGGTACAATGTAAAAAACAGCTATGGATTTATAACACGAGATGATACAGGGGAAGATTTATTCATCCATAGAACTGCCATTAAAAGGAATAACCCTAAAAATTACCTGCAAAGTGTAGGAGATGGGGAACTTGTCCAATTTGATATAGTACAAGGAAAGAAGGGTTTACAAGCAGCGAATGTTACTGGGCCTGGAGGTATTCTAGTCAAAGGCAGCCGTTATGCACAAAATTATAAACAATATCCATCCCAGCAGCTTCCCTATCCACAACCTACTTTCCCCTTTTACCCTATACCCAATATGAACCCTTTCCTAAGTTTACCCCATCCCCAGTTTATTCCTAATCCGTTTTTCACCCCATGGCTTCCCTATACAATTCCATTTCCTTACAACTCTTCTCCAATGCTGAAGGGGGGATGAAAAGGGAGAGGGAAGAAATTAAACTCTCTCCTGCCTCAGTTTCCCCACAAAGCATTCTCAGAGAGTCCTGTCTCCCTTCTGTCAGCCTTAAGATGTTCCAGAGAATCTGTTTGGACATTTAAAGACTCAGGAAGGTATCTTGTTTTGTTTTGAAACTGTTCTTGTTATGTTTATCCAGTTGTTTTCAATGTTAAGTTTTAAATCTCTTTTTGTTAAAAATAAATGGGTGAAGTGTTGGGGTTCGTCCCCCCTGCCATGTAGCCCTGAGAAAGGGGCTCTGGGCGGGAGAGATGGGGTTTCCTGAGACCCTGGTCAGCCTTGTTCCCCATTGGTTGTTTTGTGTTCCCCTGCGCGGGCAAGGACCCTCGGGTCCCGCGATTGCCTCAGTTCCTCGGCAGATCTTGGCTATGCGGCTGGAGAAATAAACATCTCTGAAACATCTATCAAGAATCGGTCCATATATATTTCTTTTCCATGGCCTCCTTGTTTGATACATCGTGTTACAGAATCCCCGCTGTAACAGTCCTTCAAATGACAAGCCTATTACAACTGCATTTTATGATCTCCATAAACCTCTACAACGTAACATAGGAATTTTTAGAATAGAAACTAACATTCACCAAATCAAGTTTCCCATATCTGCCTGCATATTTCACTCTTTGAAATAAAATCCAACTTAATCTAGTCTTGCCCTCTCTTGGGTAACCCAAAATTGCAAAACCCAATCAAACATAGTGCTTTAGAAAAACAAAGTTCACTGATCTTTTTGACAATCCATTAAAAAATGAAGGAAAAAAAAAAAGCACAGACATGCCACTGAAGTGTGTATAATGTTTAGCTTCAAAATACAAAGAACACATTTAATGTCCTTTGCACAGCAAACAACACAAGCAACTTTTTGGTGCTTCTTGCATTCAATAACAGCATCCTCCACCCCCTGCCTGTACAATCATATCTAATACATACTGCCATAAATACCCTATAAACTGAACTCATTTCACCTTTATCTTAGTGAGTGGTCAACTGTGGTGGCCAGTTAGCCTGTGGTACAAGGGCCAAAGAGAGTTCTCAGGTGAGACAGCCCCTGGTATCAGCGATCCTCCCCAGGTTAGGGTGAATGGAAAAGGCTTCCCCCAGCATGCATTGTCCTGGTATGTTAATCTACCCCAGTTCTGCTTCCCTGGTTGGCCGTTGGCCGACCCGCCTCCTTGCTACCTTATATGTTCCATGCCATAGAAAGTTCTCCACTCCAGGTTCCCCCCCTTGGCCTTTGCCCCTTGCCACTCCCCCAGAGCTTCCCCATTGGCTCCCATTCCTTAGTCCCGCCTTTGTACCGCCCCCGTGCCCTCAGAGCATTGGTCTCTGGTGCTCGCCCCACTCCCGTACTTAAACCTGGACCCTCCATTGTCTCTTGTCTTTGCCTCTGGACTCCTTCACGGTGCAGCTGCAATAAACCTCTGTCCGTGGAACTATATGCAGAGATCCTTCCTGCCTCTTTGCCATCGACCCATATTACTGAAGCTATCTGTGCATTTGTGCGTGCACGCGTGTGTGAGTGTGTGGCTGATCCTGCCGAACAGCTTTGCTGACGAGATGCTCTTGGAAGATCGCAGCATCTTGCGCTCCGGCACAGAAGCTGTGGAGCCTGGGCTAGCAATAGTCAACCTCTGCTATTCACCCCAGAAAGTTGCACTAGCACCTTGCTGTCAACATATGCAAACATTTTTCCAGATTACATGTGTTCACAATCATTTAGAAGTCTGTGCTTTCTTTTATGGCTTGTATAAAGACACCTGTGCAAGAATGATGAGTTTATCTGTACCTGTTTTGGTCTGAGTGTTGCTTTTTCCAACACTGGCAACAAGGATGAGGTGCAGTATCCCCACAGGCTCCAGACTGCTTTCCACAGGAATACTCACTGCCAAATTACAGTAATTCTAAAATTGCACTTACTTTCCCCCTTGTCACTGTCTTGGTTTGAAAGACAGGTGTCTGCTAAGGAAGGCAGAAGCCTCCCTTGGAATGGCAGATGTAACCCCTTTCCCTCCGAGTTATTATAATTTTGAAATCAAGGGCTTTTAGGCAAGGATGTGGGAAATAGGAATAGCAGTTCTTTACTATTATATATATAACCAGTCAAACAAAACAACAATAACTATGGTAATAACAGCAAACACAAACCCAGTCCCAACCTTCTTGGCTGTTGGGCCCTTTTCCCCTTGGGTGCAGTTCTGCTTGCAGCCGGCAGGGGCGCTGGCGGCTCCTGGTGAGCAGGGCAGGTGTGATGGTTTCCCCTCGGCTGCAGGGGGAGCTCCGGAGCGAGCTTGGGGAGCACGCGGCACCCGTGGCCTGGGATCCCGGGGAAGGATGGAACAAAGGTTTCACAAACCCCCGGACAGCTGGCCCCGGTGTCCGGCTGGCCCTTCGGGAACAGCAGGCTGGAACGGCAGGCTGGAGCATCAGGCTCGAGCAGCAGGGATGAGCACAAATCCCGGAGGACAGACGCTATTTATCCAAACGGAGAACCCCCCGGACGTCTAGGCAGGCAGGGTGAGCACGGCTACAACCCAGTGAAGGCTCGAATCAGCGGCGGGGCAGGGCGGCCACAGCCCGGCCTCCAGGGGGGCAGGGAAGGTGGGCCGGGGATCCTGGGATCTTTCTCGGCAGAAAGAAAAGCAGCTGAAAAGAACCAGCAGCTTCTCTCTCCGCAGCTTCTCTCCCCGAATGCTGAGAGCGAACTGACCCCACACCCAGGTGAAAGAAAAGAGTAGCCAGGAACATCCCACCCTCAATGGGTAGCTCTTTTGTTTTCTTAAGTATCCAACGATCAGTGATTTGTTCCCTTAGCAACATGTATGGGGGGGGGGGGGGGGGGGAGAAATTCCTTTAACAGAAAAAAAAACTAGGACTAAACTAAAACCCCAACAGTCACTTCACCACACTTATTTTGAGATTAACTAGAATTCAAGAATTATCTCCTGTCATTTAGAGTTTATGATCTCCCAATTTATAGCAAAAGCATATTTACTTTTTTGTGGCATGTTTTACCCCAGTCATTTAATTTCATATCTCCTAATCTTTCCGCATAATATAAATCTTCACAGAGATGATACTCCCACTCTAGCACAGTAATGAAGTTTCCTGAGAACAATGTTACTTTCTGTCTTATGACCAGGAATTAATAAATATAATGGATAGAAAAAAACAGCCATCCAGTCCCAACACTGATCCCAGAAGGTACACTATTAGGTAGAAATTCTTAGGTACACTATCATCACCTCTCTTAAATACATTACTGTTCTTGTATTAAACTTCATCAGAATAATTTTTAATGCTGTACAAAACAGCACTTAAAGGAAGCTTATAAAAAAAGAGGGAGAGAGACATTTTACACAAGCAGAAAGTGATAGGACAAGGGGGAATGGTTTTACACTAAAAAAAGGAGAGATTTAGATTAAATGTTAAGAAGAAGAAGGGTAGTGAGGCACTGGCACAGGTTGCCCAGAGAAGCTGTGGATGCCCCATCCCTGGAAGTGTTCAAGGCCAGGTTGGATGGGGCTCTCAGCCACCTGATCTAGTGGGTGTCATCCCTGCCTATGGCGGGGGGGTTGGAACTAGATGATCTTTATGGTCCCTTCTAACCTAAACCATTATGTGATTCTATGATTATTCCTCTTTCTCATTTACATTACAATTATAATTAGTACTACTATCATTATTATATTTTACTTTGTTTCAATTATTAAACTGTTCTCTCAGCCCCATGAGTTTTACTTTTTTCCTGATTCTCTTGGGGGGGGGAGTGAGTGAGCTGCTGTGTGCTGCTTAATTGTCAGATGGGGTCAAACCACAACATTTGCGCAGGTGTAATTTTCTACTGTGCTTTCATCTTTCCCTCAGCAGGGCAGGAATCTCAAGCATGTTCGATGGGGTGCTTTTAAGTCTATCATAAGCCTATATTATCTAAACACAGGTGTTCTACTTGTCAAACACACAAGGCTAAACAATAGTTGGTATGATATATGTGTTTTTCTACACCCCAGCTGCAAGTAACTTAAGCGTGTTTACGATCCTCCTCACCAATCTTCCCTTATTTTCCCACTGTCAGAAAGGTATTCAATAAATTCAGAGATAATAAATCTATAAATGGATAATGGATATTTATTAGGACCAGGCAGAGTTCTAATATCCTAAATATAATTCTGGATACTGGGGGAAGACAAAAGCATGAGACTGCAATCAGCAACAAGGCTGACCTGCTTTCTCTAGATAGCATCTCCTACTGTAGGTGGGCAAGATGAATCATTGGTCTGATCCACTGGGGTACTTTTTATAGAAGTGGTGACCATACTTCTCCCAGTTGTTATCTCAATCCATGAACCCTTTGTTATATTTTCTCTCTCCTATCCAGCTACAGAGGGGAGTGATAGAGAGGCTGTGGTGGGAGCCTGGCATCCAGCCAAAGTTGACCCACTATAAAATGCTTTTAGTTTTTATACAACAGGATTTAAGATTGTGGTGGATTAAAATAGTGCTGTGAATACTCTCTGCTAAAAGACTGAAATGATTTAGCCAGTCTTCTCCCTCCCTCCCCCCTTTCTCATTTTGTTCTGATGCCTTAGGATTTACTTTTATATTTTTCACATCCTGTGGTGCTTTAGTTTGTAACTCTAAAACTCCATAGCCTGTTAGCTACTGTTCTCACATTCTGGTTAGACATAAGAAATCCTCTCTGGGCCTGGACTCAAGGACACCTTGTTGTCCCAGGCCCCAAAATATGTAAACTAAAGCCTCTGGGGAGGAGGAACAAACTTAGGGTAATTACATCATTACCTGAAATTGTAATTGGAGAATTAACTCTGATATGCAAATGGACCAAACTTATAAAAGTGTGAAGAACCCGTGACCCAGGGTCCATCTTGGGTGTAGCCTTTTGACTGCCCAGGGTGTACCTTTGAAGGCCCTTCAAATAAATGCCTACTTTTATTCTCTTATTCTTGTCTAGCCTCTGTGTTTTAGGTGACCACCTTAAGACATCAGTACCACAAAGAATTTTAACATATGAAACAAATTATTTGCTCTTCACACATAAAGCCATAGTAATGCTTTGCATTTGTCCATCTTGGGTGTAGCCCCTCAGAGGCTTTTTGACTCCCAAAGTGTTCCTATTGAAGGCCCTCAATAAATAACTGCTTTTATTCTCTTAATCTTGTCTAGCCTCTATTTTCAGGTAGCCACTTCAAAGCATCAGTTCACTGCTTGAATAAATGGAAGATACATCCTACCTCCTTCTCATAATTTACTCTGCTTTCTCTAAAGCTGACAGTACCTGCCTAGAAGCAATACCTTTTGCATCACATAGAAAAATTCCACCAGCCACTTTTAAAGATGTTTTGAACTGGTACCATTTGCCTTTTATGACCTAACCTGTCAAATAGGGTTGTTTTTTTTTTTGTTTGTTTGTTGTTTTGTTTGCTTGGTTTTTTTTTTTTTAATTACCCTTACTTTTAAATATTACATTTAGTAATAATATTAACCATTACTTATTTTATTACTGAGCTGCCAACTGTTGCACCTGGTTAAAAGTCAGAAGCCTTTAGTTTCATGCAAGTTTAAAGCCTGTATTTTTCCCTTATCTTAATAAGGTTCTAAAAGCTCAAGCTCAAATCAGTACATAAACTTTGAGCATTATTTTACTTCAAATCATAGAATATCTCAAGTTGGAAGGGACCCATAAGGATCAGCAAGTTCAACTCCTTGTTCCTTGCAGGACTACCTAAAACTAAACCATGCAACCAAGACCATCATCCAGATGCTCCTTGAATTCTGACAGGCTTGGTGCCATGACCACTTCTCTGGGGAGTCCATTCTAGTGACTGACCACCCTCTCAGTGAAGAACCTTTTCCTAATATCCAATCTGAAATTCCCCCGATGCAGCTTCATTCCATTTCCTCATGTCTTACTGTTGGTCACCAGAGAGAGATCAACACCTTCCCCTCCACTGCTCCTCTTGAGGAAGTTGCAGACTGTGACAAGGTCCCCCCCTCAGCCTTCTCTTCTCCAAGATGAACAAACCAAGTGTACTAGTTTGAAAACAAACCTGTGGGAGGCACTAAGTCAGAATAACAATTTAATAGGGAAATTAAGAAAAAAAAAAAGGCAGAAAACACTGGTTTAAACTGACAGAGTCAGGATACAACCTGACACCCTGATAGGGTGGTGGTAGCAGTCTGATAAAATGATGTTTGCAGTCCTCCTGAAGTGGTGGAATGGTTCTGTTGAAGCGATGATCCTGTAGAAAGGTCTGCTCTTCCTTGGAAGGTCCAGTGGTGGCTATGTAGCTCTTGTCCTCTGGGAATCCAGTGGAAAAGGGTTGTCTCTGGTGTTAAGAATCTCAGATTATATCCAGGATGGAATGCTTGGTTCCTCCCTCTGGGTGGAGCATCTCACAATAGGATGATAAGTCATGAGGCAAGGCGTTGATGGGCTCATTAACAGAAGATAGTCCGGAGGGAGTTATCTCTGAGTCATGCAGCAGGGCCTTGATGGCCCATTAACAGAAAGATAGTCTGGAGGGAGGAGGCAAGGAAACACTGCCCCACCTGGTTTCAACAGCTCATGAGGATGGTAATAGAATACACTGCAACCCAGGACACCAAGTTACTTCAGCTGCTCCTCATAAGTCTTGCTCTTGAGACCTTTCACCATCTTGGTCGCCCTCCTCTGGACACACTGATAGTTTGATGTCCTTCTTGTATAGTGGTGCCCATAACTGCAAACAGTACTCAAGGTGAGGCTGCACCAGTGCAGAGTAGAGTGGGAAAGTCACCTCCCTTGACCAGCTGGCGATTCTGTGCCATATGCACCCCAGGACACAGTTGGGCCTTCTGGATTCCAGGGCACACTGTTGAGTCATATTCAACTTGCCATCATCCCAAATGTCGAGATCTTTCCACAGAGCTGCTCTCCTGCTTCTCATCCCTCAATTTGTATGTATAACCAGGATTACCCTGTCCCAGGTGCAGAATCTTGTTCTTGTTAAATTCCATATGGTTGGTGTTGCCCAGCTCTCTAGTCTATCCAGATCTCTCTCTAAGGCCTCTCTACCCTCAAGGGAGTCCACAGAGCCTCTTAGTTTAGTATCATTGGCAAACTTACTGTACATTTGACTCCTGCATCCAAACCATTTACAAAAACATTAAAGAGCACTGGCCCTAAAATTGAGCCCTGGGGAACCCCACTGGTGACTGGCCACCAGCCTGATGTAACCCCATTTACTATAACACTTCATGCCCAACTTGTCAGCCAATTGTTCACCCAATGTATTATGGACATGTCTAGCTGTGTGCTGGACATTTTGTGCAGAAGGATACCATAAGAGACAATATCAAAAACTTTTCTAAAATTGCAAAAACCCCATATCTACTGGTTTCCCTTGGTCCACTAGATGGGTGACCTTGTGTGTTGATTTGGCACGGCCTGGTTTTTTTGTAGCGGGGGAGGGCCACAGAAGTGGCTCCTGTGAGAAGCTGCTAGAAGGTTCTACCATGTCCGACAGAGTCAATCTCTGATGGCTCTGAAGATGGACATGCTGCTGGCCCAATTAGAGAGGTTGTTAACCTCTGTAATGACATATTTAAGAAGAAAATCAAAATAGCACAGGCACAGTTTTTTCCAGGGGTGGCAAGGCACCAGCCTTGCCTGCCTGGCTGCCCCTAGCTAGCCACGGCATGAGCAGAAGGGCAGGGGCGGTGGCGGCAGCTTCTCCTTCCCAGCACCCCGCATGAAGAGAGGTGTTAAATAGAGCCAGCGCCACCTGCATCATGACAGCAGGGCCGCCTGGCTGGCAGCGGAAACATGGCGAGCAACTCCCCGATGCGGAACCTAGATGAGATCAACCTCTTGGCGCTGCGGGATCCTGCAAGAATCTTTGAATTGGTGGAACTTGTTGGCAGTGGTACCTATGGGCAGCACTTTTTCTTCTAGTCAGAGAAGAGGAGGAAGTGAGGACATGTGAGGGAGAACAACATGGCAGCACTAAGGTCAGTGGAAAAAGAGGGAGAGGAGGTGCTCCAAGTGGCAGAGCCGAAATTCCTCTGCAGGCTGTGGTGAGGACCATGGTGAAGCAAGCTGTCCCCTTTCAGCCCATGAAGTCCACGGGGGATGCAGAGATCCACTCGGAGCCCATGGGAGAAGTGGTCACGCCAGGGAGGGTAGATACCAGAGAAAGCTGTGATCCAGCGGGAGACCTGAATGGAGAGACAGGGCCCCTGCTTCCAAAGGTAAAGAGGGCCCTTCCTTCCAAACTAGAGCAGCCTATCCTTAGAAGACTGCATCCTGTGGACCAGTGACCCATGCCGCAGCAGTTTTGGGAGGACTGCTGCTTGTGAGATTAGAGCCACACTGGAGAAGTTCATGGAGAACTGTCTCCCGTGGGAGGGATCCCATGGCACAGCAGAGGAAAGACTCCTCTCCCTGAACAAACAGAAGATCTCGAGTGACGAACTGACCAAATTCCGCACACCCTGTCTCCCTGCACTTTCGGTGGGAAGGAGGGAGGGGCTGGGGGAAAAAAGGTGTTTTTAAGGGCTTATTTTACTCCTCATTATCCTCCTCTGACTCTGTTAATAATAAATTTACTTTATACCTTTAAATTTGAACTTGCTTTGCCCTTAGAGTGTTTTGTCCCAGTCCTCATCTCAACTCATGAGCCCTTCGTTAATTTTTTGTCCCTCTCCTCTGCCCAGCTGAGAGCAAAAGAGTGAGTGAATGGCTTTCGTGGGTACCTGGCGTTTGGCCAGTGTCAAACCATGACACCTTGTCATAAAAGGAAATGAAGTTGATTAAACAGACTCTTCCCTCGTGAGCCTGTGCTGGCTGTGACCAATGACTGAATTGTCTCTCAAGTGTTTTTCAATAACTCCCAGAATAACTTTCCCTACAATTTTACCAGGCACTGAGGTGAGACTGACAGGCCTGTAATTACCAAGGTCATCCTTCTTATCTTTCTTGAAAGTTGGGGCAACATTTACCAGCTTCCAGTTGACTGGGACCTCTCCAGACTCCCAGGACTGTTGAAAAATAATGGAGAGAGGTCCCATGATAACATTGACCAGCTCTTTCAGTACCCTGGGATGAATCCCATTGGGCCAAATAACTTATAGGGATCTAGAATGGAGCAGCAGATCCCACACAAGTTCAGAGTTGGCTGGGAGTTTATCATCCCCTCAGTTGTGGTCTTCCAACACAGGGCTCTGAGGGTCCCAGGGCCCAACATCAGTATTAAAGACAGAGGCAAAGAAGGAATTAAATGTCTCTGCTTTGTCTATGTCCCCATTTGTGAGGTGACTGATCTCATCAAGTAACAGGCCAATGCTATCTCTGATCTTCCTTTCCTTTTTGTTATCCTTCACAGTGCTGACCAGCTTGAACTCTAATCAAGCTTTGTCCACACAATGGTGAACAGCATCTCTGTAGTCCTCACGTGTCACCTGTCCCTGCTTCCAATGCACTTTCCTTATCCACCTAAGTTTGAGGAGAAGATCCCCGCTCAGCCAAGACAGCTTTCTGCCCCGCTTCCCTGACTTTAGACACTTTGGAATTTCCTGCTCCTGCATGTTTAAGAGATGGCTCTTAAAAAATGACCAGCATTCATCGACTCTCTGGCACAACTTTAAACTGTTTCCTCTGGTCCTATTGCTTGGTGTTTTGGAGAAGGACCCCCACCTCACCACAACCTCCTTTCAGATAGTTGTAGAGACTGAAAAGGTCCCCCTGAGCCTCCTTTTCTCCAGGCTGAACACCCCCAGCTCCCTCAGCCTCTCTCCTCATCAGACTTGTGCTCCAGGCCCTTCCCCAGCTCTGTTGCCCTTCTCTGGGCATGCTCCAGCCACTCAATCTCTTTCTTGAAGTGAAGGACTCAGAACTGGACACAGCACTTGAGGTGCAGCTTCACCAATGCCAAGTACAGATGGACAATCACTTCCCTGGTCCTGCTGGCCACACTACTTCTGATACAAGCCAGGATGCCTTTGGCCTTCTTGGCCACCTGGGCACACCCTGGCTCATGTTCAGCCACTGTCAACCAGCATCCCCACGGTCTTTTCCACTGGGCCACTTTCCAGCCACTCTGCCCTCAGCCTGCAGCGTTGCAGGGGGTTTGTGTGACAGAAGTGCAGGACTTGGCACTTGGCTTTGTTGAACCTCATACAACTGGCCTCAGCCCATCATCTAGCCTGTCTAGATCCCTCTGCAGAGCCTTCCTACCCTCCAGCAGAGCAACACAAACTTGGTGTCATCTACAAACTTGCTGAGGGTGCACTTGATCCCCTCATCCAGATCATCAATAAAGATATTAAACAGGACTGGCCCCAATACTGAGCTCTGGGAAACATCACTGGTGAGCAGCCGCCAGCTGGATTTAAATCCATTCACCATCACTCTCTGGGCCCAGCCATCCAGATAATTTTTTACCCAGTGAAGAGTACACCCATCCAAGCCATAAACAGCCAGTTTCTCCAGGAGAATGCTGTGGGAAACAGTGTCAAAGCCTTTACTGAAGTCCAGGTAGACAGCATCCACAGCTTTTCCCTCATTCACTGAGTCAACTAGCTTCTTCAGACAACCGGAAGTCTGCTCTTCCCATATCCAGGAACAAAGTTTCTCTGGCAGTTTATCTCCTATGGCAAACAATTTGAAACTCAACTACTTTCTGGTCACTGTGACCATTACAGCCATCAATTACCACCAGAGTTCTTCTCTATGATTTGATGAAAGCTTATTGTAACATAAAAATCATCAAGGTTGTGATTTATATTTACCTCATTCATCGCCATCTGAATTCCTATCCTATTAAAATGTCAAGATGACCTGGGAAGTTCAATTCATAAATGTAGTATAGAAGAACATGCAAACATAACCCAAAATTGAATCAGAAACCTGGAGTATTAGAATAAAATAGACTATTTCAGTTGGAAGGAACCTACAACAATCATCTAGTCCAACTGCCTGACCAAAAGTTAAAGCATGTGATTAAGGGTATTGTCTAAATGCCTCTTATACACCAACAGGCTTGGGGCATCAACCACCTCTCTAGGAAGCCTGTTTCAGTGTTTGACCACCCTGTTGGTAAAGAAATGCTTCCTCAGGTTCAGTCTGAACTTCCCCTGGCACAGCTGTGAACCATTCCCATGCATCCTGTTGCTGGATCCCAGGGAAAAGAGCTCAGTGCCTCCCTCTCTACGTCCCCTCCTCAGGAAGCTGTAGAGAGCCATGAGGTCACCTCTCAGCCTCCATTTCTCCAAACTAGAAAAACCCAGTGTCCTCAGCCACTCCTCAGAGGACATTCCTTCCAGCCCTTTCATCAGCTTTGTTGCCCTCCTCTGGATGCATTCGAGGACCTTCACATCCTTTTTAGATGGTGCATGCCGTTTCCAAAATCTAAATGCAAATGTGCTTTTCAAACTTAATTCATTTTTACTGCCCTCATCCTAGAGTATGAGATTATCATCACCACATCATTATGCATGCCTGCATCTCTAGCAAATACTTCTATAGATCATCTGGGAATACACCTCAAACTCCTTCTGCAGTTTTTAGCGGGGGGGGGGGGGGGGGGGGTTCGGAGTGGAGGGGAGCCGGATGAAGTCACGATACGAACACCAATACGATTTGAGCATCATGCTTCCTTTATTGTTTACTTATACTCACTTATATCTACTTTGTAAAGATTCACGCCCTATTCCCACGGGACAGCCACTAAGCAGTGGGGGAGCCGACCAGTGTGTAACTTTGCCAAGGATTTTCAAGGCTGCCTGCTGCCAGGTGTCTTTCAAGCCTGTCTGCAGCCTGAGGCCCCTTCAGGGGTTCTTCCCTAGCAACCCTGGGGTGCCCAGACTGCCCAGACTGTCCTGGGGTATCATATGCCCCTGTTCCACAAGGAATCCCTCTACACATCCCCCGTTTTCTTTTTGGGCAACCCAGGCCTGGTCGATGATTTTACGCAGCCCCGCTTTAATGCAAGAAAAAATACACCCAAATACTATTAAGCCAAATATAACTACAAATAGCAATTGGCAGCCTTCTACTACCAAGGTACGCAGCCATCCGGTGATACCCAGACCCTTAAGCCAATCTCCAATACGGTCATCTGTCTCTTGAAGGTTGTGCAGGCCCCTCTGGAGGTCAGAGAGGTGCTTGTGAATTGAGACAGAGTGGTCAGAAAGATTAATACAGTACATACCCTGGAACTCTTCATAGCCGTGGCCGTGAGCTAGTAGTAGAAAATCAATGGCTGCCCAATTTTGTAATACTGCATGCCTAACACTAGTAACATCTGCACTTAGCTCATCAAGCATCTGCAAAGTTATGTTTAGCTCATCCCTTGCCCAGCAAGCAAGTTTATGCAATATTGTGTGAGCCCTGGCTGCTGAAGTGCGAGGTAAAACCATAGATGCTAGCCAAACTATGCCACGACTCCAAAAGACGGGCTCTTCATTTCCTTTACATTTGAGCTCATGGATTGAACGCCGCACCCTGGTTTTAGTGCGGTGGGTGATATTTAAGAGTTGATGCAGGCTTGGATGGAACAGGGTGAGTTTCCTAAGTAGCACGGTCCCCCATGTGGGCTGGCGGGAGCCCCATTCCACATGCGGTCCCCGCATATTAAGAACGTACCACTGGGGAGGCGTTTCGGGGCTTGACCCGTGAGGTTGATTCAGTAGTAAATTGCTTCGGACTTGTAGTTTCTCAGAAACCAGTCTGCAAGAGGGTCAACAGTGGCCCAAAGGTGCCTATTAACATTTAATTGACTGGTAGTGGGAGTCATGTAACCATCCCCAGTTTGGTTTGTGGAACCCAGTAGATCTAACTCTTCTGGTGTTCCCATGGTGACATTGATGCTTTTCAAGAATGCACCTTGCCAGCAGGCATGCTGCTGCTCAGGCTTGAGTCCGATCAGCCCTGAACAATTGCCATTGTTTCTGGTATTCCCTATCAGGGAGCTGTTGTTTAGCATCCCTCGGAAGTCTTGCAGCTTAAAATATGGGACCCCAATTAAACAGGTGCGAAATGGGTCCCCAGGCGTGGCTAGGCTCAGACACATGGAGTCTTGCCCCGTTAAATCAGCTAGGGTGACCCACACGTTTTGTCTCTTTTGGATTGCTGTCAACATTGCGTGAGACCCGGTTAGGATGCTTACGAGAAGCAAACCTCTCAGAATGTTTGCGGGTCCAGCGCTGCTTTGTTGCTTCCCAATGCTCAGGGGCCACCACATGCTGCTGCGGGACATGAACCTGTGTGCTACTCTCTCACCCTAACACTGCCACACTCCGTACTGCCTACACTCGATCTAAATGGGCGGACAGCCAATCAAAAATATCCTCCAATGCCCTTGTCTCAAGACAGTCAAAACAATTCCCCACTCTATCTCTGTGTCTGCTGCTATATGCAAGAATTTACGCAACTCCCTTTCTTGATTCCACCTTTGATCACGGTCCGCACAAGGCGGGCACGTATACCACCCACTTTCTAATGTTAGCTCCCAGAGCAGGAACTGTGAAGGGGTTAACAGCAATTGTGCGATGCTGATGCAATCATTAGGACACGGGACATCTGGCAATGGGTCAGTCCTCACCGGCAGGGCTGATGGAGGCGATGGCTGCACCTCCCCTCACAAGAAGGGAGGGGCCGTAGGCACTGTGCTCGGTTCTCCCGATGGGAACGTAGGAGTTCTAGTGGCTATCTTGACTGGTGGGTCCACGGGACGCCATGGTGCTGATGGTATGGTTTCGCAAACCTTAGATTCCAGTGCATCCTGATGTGTACACAATTCAGCAAGCTTCTTGATTACTTCATGCATCATCTCTCAATGGTTCTCCTCCTCTTGGGGCTGATCCCAGGCAGCCCTGGCTGGCTCTGTCTCTGCGGGCGACAAAGCCGTAGAGGCTGCTTCGCTGTTGGATGATGATCTGCCATCCGGCAGAGGGGGGTGGCATGCTGCTGTTTTCGGCCTGGAGCTAGGACCGCTTGTTTCTCCTCTGCTCGCCTGCTCCCCGCCCCCAGGGTCGGGAGCCTGCGCTTCTGCCTTTGCAGCCATTTCTCCCTCAGACTTCAGAGGGGTAACTTCCTTCCTTGCCAGGTCCAGCAGCTCTCCTACGGGTGCTGCTGTTCCCCTCATCAGTCTACCCGCGGTCACCCTGAAGAATGGTGCAACTCTGGACTCTGCCCTGGTCTCCAGCCGCCACTCCGTAAGACCCCCGTCTCCTTCCTGTCCAGGGCCGCCACCCCCCAGGGCTTCCATGGCTGCCACGGCCACCTTCCTCTCTGCTTTAATTTCTACAAGGGTGTTAGTCACAGCTCTCCAAGTTAATCTGAGAGCTTTAGCCTCTTTACCTTCCTTTCCACCCTCAATCATGGACAGCCACAGTTTGTTCCCAACTTCCCACCACGCTTCGGTCGAAAACAAAAGTGAAGTGCATTTCAAAACCCCTTGCTCCCGGGCCCACATAATAAGGGGATAAAGATCTCAATCTTTCACAATCTCGCCTCTCTTAGAGAGGATACTGGCTAGGAGGCGAGTTCCTGCCTCGTACTCCATAGCTTCTTACCTGCAGGGGGGCGCTCGGCCACTCGAGCTCCGGTCTCCGGCTTCACTCGGCTTTGAGACCCTTCCCGCATCCGGCTCCCCAGGCTCCAACACCGATGAGATGATTTGGAGTCTTGCCGCATTCAAGCGAAACCACATTTAAGTGAAGAAAATCACTCAGGTCCCTGTTCGGGTGCCAGGTTTTGCAGGGAGGGGGGCGGTTCGAGTGCAGGGGAGCCGGATGAAGTCACGATACGAACACCGATACGATTTGAGCATCGTGCTCCCCTTTATTGTTTACTTTCACTAACTTATATCTACTTTGCAAAGATTCACGCCCTATTCCCACGGGACAGCCACTAAGCAGTGGGGGAGCCGACCAGTGTGTAACTTTGCCAAGGATTTTCAAGGCTGCCTGCTGCCAGGTGTCTTTCAAGCCTGTCTGCAGCCTGAGGCCCCTTCAGGGGTTCTTCCCTAGCAACCCTGGGTTGTCCAATCTTTCCAGGGGTATCATATGCCCCTGTTCCACAAGGAATCCCTCTACAGTTACCTGGGAGGAGAGTGACCCCCACCTCACTACAACCTCCTGTCGGGGAGTTGTAGAGAGCAATAAGGTCCCCTTGAGCCTCCTTTCCTCCAGGCTGAACAACCTTAGCTTCCTCAGATGCTCCTCATAAAACTTGTTCTCTAGACCCTTCAGCAGCTTTGTTGCCCTTCTCTGGATATTCTCCAGAACCTCAATGTATTTTCAAAAAAAAAAAAAAAAAAAGTATAAGTATGATAAAATTATTCCCTTTTCCAGGGAAAGCTAATTTTAATGTAATTTTTCACAAAGCTTTATTACCTTTTGTCTAACAGATATAAAATCTAGTTTTAAATACTTTGCAATGACCAAATTCAAAGACTGCAAAATTAACTCCACATAACACTCTTCAATAGAAAAATGGCAATGTCATCTTCATAACAACCTCACAGAGAACTACTGATACTGAAATTGGACGGAGAATAAACTTTCTAACACAATTTGAAGTATTAGAAAGCAGGCATTCTTTATTGCAGAGCTGGACACACTCAAAGGATCTCTCCTCTAATTGAATGTGTGTCGTGAAACTTTACAAAAGGGTATTTATTCCATCATGATCATGCACATTCATTACAGCATACTTCCTAGTTAATACTAACATCACTTTTCCTAGAACTAATTTGCATGCATCCGCCTCCTACTGGAAGTCCTTTTATGGTCCCAGAGGGTCATCTAAAGGGGTCTCTGGTGGCCATATTCACTGAATGCTTCAATATTGCAGGTGACCTTTCCTTGAACTTTTTCTTTGGGCATGCGCTGTTGCCTCTTGTTACATAACTTGCCCAAAAATCCACTATATTCCTCATTATCTATTTATCCACTGGTTCCAGCTACATTTCTCATCCTGTGTACATACTTTTACATTCTTTTATCCTTTTTTGCTAGTTAGTCTTTAAGCTCTATCTAGCAACTTCAGGGGAACTGAAAATTTCTATTCTCTGTTATTTATCAAGTCCCCCCTTTTCTTGAGACTATGTCTCTTTTTAGACAAGTCTCAATACTTCATTTTCCAGCACAAAGTGTTACAACATTTAAAAAATTGAATCATAATATATGCAAGTACACACACTACAATTATTACAATGACTGCCATGAATACATTTTGCAGTAGTCTCCAATTTGGTAGCTGTGAAGCTAGCCAATCCCATCAAGAAGAAATTTTTTCTTTCTGCCACTCTTCTACTGCTCTTTCTATCGAGGTGATTCCTGATTGTTGGACTTCAAACCCATCAGTGATATAAGTGCAACACACTTGTCGTATAATAGCACATGTTCCCCCTTGGCTAGCAAGCAGATAATCTAAGGCCATGCAGTTCTGTAGAGCCACCATTTGTGTCTGTTGGAGCTCATAGGATGTGCTATTTAATACTTCATTATCATCGTTTGCCACTTCTAAAAATCTATTTAGTTTGTTAATGTAAACTCCATAGGACGAGGCAGTGCACATGGTGCATAAGGTGAACCATAGTCTTTTGCATTCTGAAATGGAAGGAGTTATATTGCCTATCATCCTGCACTTCCTGGATGAAAAATGTTGTCTTGCCCTAACTCTTCCTTGTGGTTGTTACCAAAGTATCCTAAAGGGAGGCATTAATACTGCTTGGAAACAGGAACCAAACCATCCTGTAGGAAGCTATTTATAGGCATTGTCTCTGCATACCAATAGGTCCCATTTCCAGTACCAAAGGTCTGATTTCCTCTTTTTCACTGTTGGGCTACTGATGGATCTAGGGCTCCTGTATGTGCTTCTGTTGAGTCCTTGGTGCCATTAGGCCAATAGAGTGGCATTGCAGCTGGGAGTGGTATAATACTTACACTGACTAGTTCCAGCACTACAAATTCTATTTATATTTTGAGTAATGTTAAAGCATATAAATGCTTTCACATTGTGACCTCTAACTATAATAAGTTTAGGTTTCTTCTTAAGGGAAATCTTATTAAATCCTGTAAAATTTATAATTGTATTTCTTTGCTCCAGGGTACAGTTCTTTATCCCTTCACTGACTCTGTTACTAGTCATAGCCCATTGACAGAGTTCTGACCACCCCATAGGGTGGACCCTCCAAGGGAGCCCCATTCCTCCCAACATTATTTGAGAACATATATAGCAATTAGTTACATTAAATATTTTAGCTACATTGATCTTTACATTTTCATAAGAATTTTCATGACTAATCCCTTGGTGAAACTCTAAAGGTGTTTTTGGCGAACAAAGATTTTGGTTAACTATCAAGATACAACTTTACAGATATAAGTAATAATTTAGTTACAAGGTTATTCCTTCTTTTTCCTCAGACTTAGGTTGGGGACAATAATTCTGTTGTCCATGGAGCTGATGCCTTTTTGATTCTAGAATAATGCACCCAAAGTCCTTTGCTGGTCAGCTTTACTGCAGTGTGTGTAGTTAACAATACTTGGTAGGGTCTTTTCCACTTCAGTGGGAGAGGTGCTGGGTCCCAGTCCTTGAGGTACACCCAGTCTCCTGGTTGGAATTCGTGTGCTGGTGTCCAGTCCCATTGGTCTGGAGATGACAACTACCTGTTGTAAATCCTGCAATGTTTTACTTAAAGATATGAGATAGTTATTGAGGTCTGCCCCACCTTTAACATGCACATCCCCTAGGATGTGTGGAATTTGATAGGGCTGACCATAAAGCCCCCTCGTCTCAGCGGCAAAAAAGGTTGCAACAGTGTGGTGGTGAGCTATCTTATGCTTTTTAAAGTAACCTTACCTTAGTTTTTTCTAACTTTTCTCTACTTTTCTCTTTCTTTCTCTTTGCCTCTTTTACTCTTAAATAAAATATATATATATATATTTTTTTTTGTAGCAGCATTTAACCTCATTTGGTTTTTATCTCATTTTGGGGAATATTTTGAATCTCAGAGTTAGTCCTGCCTTATTAGCAGAAAGTTTTCTTTGCTCCTCTGTGATTGGGGCAGATCATAAGAGACAGGGAAACACTTCAGGCCACCTAAAAAAGGTAACCACTAAAAGATATTTATAGCGCTCTTTACATGGAAGTTCTATAAAGTCAATTTGCCAGCAATTTCCATGGAACTTAGCAGATTTGGTAGCTCCTATCACCACTATTTCCAGTATTTGGGTTATTTCTTTTACACGTGCCACACTTTTGAGTCTTTAAAAATACAATTTTGGTCATCTTTGAGTTAATTACTGTCTTTCTTAAGTGTTTTAACAATTTTTCTGCACTCCATTCTGTAGACTCGTGCCATCTGTCTACTATTTCTCTCATAATTGCCTCGGGAACTATTAGTTGTCCAGTAGGGGTGACTGCCTGTGTTGGTTTGGCATGATGTGGTTTTGGGTAGTGAAGGGACCACAGAGGTGGCTTCTGTGAGAAGCTGCTAGAAGCTTCCACCATGTCCAGCAGAGCCAATCCCTGATGGCCCTGAAGATGGACATGCTGCTGGCCAAAACTGGGCCAATTAGAAAGGTTGGTAATGCCTCTGTGATAACATATTTAAGAAGAAAATCAAAACAAAGTGGGAACGGGCAGTTTTTTCCTAGCCAGAGAAGAGAAGGAGGTGAGAACATGTGAGGGAAAACAACATGGCGACACCAAGGTCAGTAAAGAAGGAGGGGAGGAGGTGCTCCAGGCCCCAGAACAGAGATTCCTCTTGTCCTGGGTTGAGGTGTATTCTATTACCATCCTCATGAGCTGTGGAAATCAGATGGGGCACTGTTTCCTTGCCTCCTCCCCCCAGACTATCTTGCTGTTAATGGCCCATCATTGTCCTGCTGCATGACTCAGAGATAACTCCCTCCGGACCATCTTCTGTTAATGAGCCTAATCAACACTTGGCCTCATGACTCATTACCCTATTGTGAGATGCTCCACCCAGAGGGAGGAACCAAGCATCCCATTATGGATATAATCTGGGACTCTAAACACCAGAGTCTGGCTTTCCACTGGATTTCCAGAGGACAGGAGCTACACAGCCACCACTGGACTTTCTGAGGAAGAGCAGACCCCTTCTACTACAGGATCACTACTTCAGAGGACTGCTACCACCACCCTGCCTAACAGGGACTCAGGTTTTATCTTGACTGTCAGTGTTTTCTTTTACTTTCTTTTCCTTTTTTTTAATTTCCATTAAATTGTTATTCTGACTTGGTGCCTCCCACTGGTTTGTTTTCAAACTAGCACACCTCTGCAGGCCATGGTGATGACCATGGTGAAGCAGGTTGTCCCCCTGCAGCCATGGGGGTCCACGGGTGATGCAGAGATCCACCTGCAGCCCGTGGGGAAGTTGCTCACACAGGAGCTCATGAGAGTGGACACACGTTGAAGAAGTTCACGGAGAACTTTCTCCCATGGGAAGGGACCCCATGGTGCAGCAGGGGAAGTGTGGATACAAAAATGCTGTTAGCAAGGAATTTTCCTGCTTCTTCTAAACCGTAGGATACTTTTCTCTCTAACAGAAGATATTCGCAGTTGATGGACCTTGAACACCTGCTACCTTGTAAAATTTTTGTTTATAGTACAGCAGGAAAATATTTTGACAATGGATGTTTTAGGATTTTAGCCAATCACCCACAAGGGGTGCCAGATCCTTTGTCCAATTAGACTATGAAGAAAAAAGTCTATAAAAGAGTTTGTCAAATAATTAAATAGATCAATCTTGCTGCACAATTCCTGCCTGCTCGATCTTCTCTCCTCCTCCCTATGGCTGCGGGACGCAGTAATATTCTGCTACAGTAATATTTGGTGCTGCCGACGTGATCTGCACGCTGCGACGTCCTGCACGCTGCGAGCCAAGCCAAATTTCTCTAGAGATACGCTGTTCCCCTTAGCCGCCGGGACCGGGAGGTCCGACGGGACTGAGAAATGGCGAACAGCGGCTCACAAACCAATGCTGTGGTAATGGTCTGGAAAGGTGTTTTCAGTATAATGCACACCTCCATTCCTGAGAGCTCACTTCGGGAATTATTAGATTGGGCTGCTTTGCAAGGAATTCCCATGGACAGAGACACTGCCCTGGACTTTGGGTTGTGGCAGGAGCTCGGCTGTGCCATACGGCACAAGCTCCCGTTTGGGGACCAAGCAGCGTTAGAATTATTCTAAAGCTGGCGTTCGGTATTTATTCTGCTGACAGACCTTGACTGTGGCAGCAGAGCTGGCTCGCCTATTTCAGTGATGAGTGACGGAGGGATGTCCAAACAGGACCCCGCTGACCGGGCTTCAGGGGCGTGTGGTGGTGGATCTGAAAAAACCCCCCCGGCTCTATGAGCTGAGCCTCCGCCAGCTCACCCTGCACAGTTGCAGGACTCCGCAGCCCCCAGGGACCCCGCCCTGGCAGAGGCCGGGGTGTCGGGGCAGCGGGAGGGCACACAGCCTGCCTTGCTGCTCGGCTTGGCAATGGTCACAGCTTATCCAGGGCCGCGAATCAGCAGCTTAGCCTCTTGGACCCCCATGGCGGCTCCTAGCCGGTCAGCTGGGCCAGGAACGCCCAGATGTACCTTCTTGGCCGGCGCAGCCCCGGGCGTGACTGTACCGTCTGCGCCAGAAGCAGTGGATGCAGCGGCCGCGCCCCGGCCAGCGGCGGCCCTGGGCACTGCCGCGGCACAGGAAACGGGCCCAGCGCCAGGAGTGGCTGCAGCCCCAGAGACAGCCGCAGCAGTTCCAGCACCAGTTCCATCGAAACCGGCCGAGATCGCATCCCGAAAAGAGGCTGCAGTCCAAACCACAGCACAGCCAACTGCAACCTCTGCCGTCAGTTTCTCTTCTGGTCAGCTCATTCCTCCCCGCCCACCTCTGTTCATTCACAGCACCTCAGAGTTGCCTTTACTCGATGACTCATCATCAGGCAGTGAGGAAGAGGAGGCTTTGGCCCCAGGTTGTAAAGCGGCTGTAGCCGGGCAGCGAAAGAAAAGGCTGCGCCGGTCTCGGCCTTGGACCTTTTCGGACTGCACGGTGACTGTGCGTCCGACCCACTACAATTGTTTCTTAGAGTCAGTTAAGATGCGGGCTTTGGAGGAGAGTGACTGGAATTTACTGGAAACACTTGGGATGCCAAACAGATTTGAGGATTCTGGGAGTAATCAGGAAGCTGTTACACTGCATCCTGAGACTGTGCCAGAAGTTCAGGATGGTAGTGACTCCCCAAAAGGGGAGGTTCAAGCTTTCCCAGTGTATAAGGCTCTCCCAAATTCAGGTCAGCATGATAAGCATGAGGTGATTGCTTTGAAGGTTGCACAGGATCTGCAATCCAAGGTTGCACAACATGATCTAGGTTCTGCTGAGGTCATGGAAATAATAACGGTGATACATACAGATTTGCTTTCTCCATTTGATATCAGGCACTTAGGTCAAATCCTATTTCAACCTGTACAATTTACAGTTTTTGAGAAAACCTGGAGAAAGCTGGCCAACAAGGCTGCATTAGCGAATATGCAGCTCCCTGCTGCCGATCCTAGACTTGCAGTGGGAACAGATGCTCTTATGGGGACTGGTCCCTTCTCTGATCCCAGTCTACAGGGTACTTTGTCCTCTAGCGTCCTGCAGCAAGACCAACAGGTCGGCATGGCTGCCCTGTTGAAAACCATAGAGTTGTCTGCGCCTAGAAAGCGATATACTGAAATAGTTCAAGGGAAATCAGAGTCATTCCTCTCTTTTGTAGAGAAAGTCGCTGCTTCTCTCGAGAAGCAGGTTGAAGATGACCGGTTAAGACAGTTGTTGTTAAGGCAGTTAGTGAGAGATAATGCAAACGAGGAGTGCAGAAAAATCATAGATGCCTTTACAGGAGAACCTGAGCTCACAGATGTGGTTGAAGCCTGCGCTAAGGTGGGATCTGGAAACCAGAAAAGGTCTGCTTTGGCTGCGTTCCTGCAGCCTGTTCACATATCTTCTGATAGTGAACCAAAGCAACCCAAACAGGCAAAAAAACGGAAGCGGCCTAAGCCAAGACAAAAAGAGAACACACCAATCCCCCAGTGCAAGAGGTGTGGCAGACCAGGGCATTGCTCGGACTATTGTAGATCCCAGACTCATGCCGACGGTCGGCCTTTGTCAGGAAGCTTAAACCAATTAAGAACTGATAAGCATGTACACTCATATTATATAAGTGCCTCTGTATTGCCAGTAAATGAAGCTTGCTTTATCAATCACATTGATTGTCTGCATGTCTTCTCCCACTGAAGTCAGCAAGTTGGTGCCCGAACAGGGACTGGCACTTCGGTTTTTTTTTTACTAGGCGGGAGACCGAACAGGCACCGATAGCAGTGATCGGAGGGCAGAAGATCAGCAGCTGCAGGCAAGCATCTGATCTGTGCCTGGACTGACCTAACAGAGGGGTCCGCCATTTCGGCTGACAAGGGCTGAACCTGAAAAAGGCTGCACAATTCAAGGGACTGCGGTAAGATGCGGATTGCCGTAGGACGCCGACAGCGGTAAGACGCGGTTTGCGGTAGGACGCAGATATGGAAATAGAGGTGGCTGTTGGGGTTTTTTAGTTTAGTCCTAGTTTTTTTTTCTGTTAAAGGAATTTTTTCCCATAGCATGTTGCTAAGAGATAAATGGCCATACTTGAGAGGAGATAGCCATACTTAAGAAAGACAAAAGGGCCCGGCCAGGCTTTTGTTCTCACCTGGCGGGCAGTTCAGTTCGTTCTCAGCGTCTGGAGGGAGAAGGTGCAGAGAGAGGAGCTGCTGGTTCCCGTTTTCGGCGTCTTTCCTTTCTGCTGGAAACAACACCGGGAATCCCAAAGCTGCTTTCCCTGCCCTGCTGGAGCGTGGGCTGCGGCCGCCCTACTCCGCTGCTGTTTCGAGCCTTCGCTACGCTGTAGCCGTGCTCACCCTGCCTGCCTGGAGCCCCGGGGGGTTCCCCTTTTGGATACATCTCGTCTGCCACCCGGGATTTGTGTTTGTGCCTGCCGCTCCAGCCTACCAGTCCAGCCTGCTGTTTCCGGGAACCCGGGACCAGCTGCCCACCGGTTTGTGAAGCTCCTTTGTTCCACCCTTCCCCAGGATCCCAGGGCACCAAAGCAGCCGCGTGCTCCCCGAGCTCGCTCCGGAGCGCCCCCTGCAGCCGCGGGGGAACCATCGCACCTGTCCTGCTCACCATGAGCCGCCAGCAATCCCTGCCGGCTGCGAGCGGAACTGCACCCAAGGGGAAATAGCCTGACAGCCGAGAAGGCTGGGACTGGGTTTGTGTTTGCTGTTACTGTCATAGTTGTTGTTGTTTTGTTCGACTGGTTATATATCTACCTATCTATCTATATATATATATATATAGTAAAGAACTGTTATTCCTATTTCCCACATCTTTGCCTAAAGACCCTTGATTCCAAAATCATAACTCAGAGGGAAAGGGGTTACATCTGCCACTCCAAGGGAGGCTTCTGCCTTCCTTAGCAGACACCTGTCTTTCAAACCGAGACAGATCTTGGCGCCCAACCGTGGGGCCTGAGGGCATTAAGAGAGAGAGGTGAAAAAGGAATAACAGTTCCTGGATAACTTAATTTGGTGTGTTGGATATAGGAACCTTGGTAGGCAGCACTATGTGGTCTACTTTGCCCTGGTTCGGGTGGCATGTGGCCGTGGCTATATTCTTCCCCTTTGCAGCTCCCTACTTGAATATGGGTCCTCTGACTAAGGCTACCGTTGCTGTTATCCAGCTTGCGCTATGGGTTGAGAAGGTGCGGAATTCATAGGTTTTTAACTTCCTCTGGAATGTGGGCACGTGGATAAAGGGCTATCACACACTGAGTGCATGTTTTTGGGGTTATGTTAAAAATGGTACCTTCTGTGAGGAAATGACACTAGGGGAAGTTTTCCCCCAACCCCTCAACCAGTTCTTTGGGCCCACCCCACCAATTTTCGATGGGTTTAGATTCCCTCTGAATAGTAACTACCTGCTGCTGGTAGGCCCACTCTATTTAGCATTCAAGGATAAGTTGAGATTGGCTTGGATAACTACCCAGACACCAGCCCCAGAGACTAGAGATCCTGCCCCAGAGACTAGAGATCCTGCCCCAGAACCTGACATGGCCCCAGAGAGTAAAGTTCCTACCCCAGAGCCTGATCCTGCCCCGGAACCTGACACAGCCCCAGACACTAGAGATCCTACCCCAGAGCCTGATTCAGCCCCAGAGCCTGACACAGCCCCAGACACTAGAGACCCTGCCCCACAGCCTGATACCGCCCAACAGCCCACCTCAGAAATGGACTACCCGAAATGGGTGGGGGTACTGGCGAAAGGGATGCAGGAGATGTGCCAGGAGATGGGCCAGGTGCGCAAGGAGATATGCCAGGAGATGGGCCAGGTGCGCAAGGAGATGTGCCAGGAGATGGGCCAGGTGCGCCAGGAGATATGCCAATTGCTAAGGGAATACACCTCCTCAGCTAGTGAAAAAACCTCTCCCTGCCCCAAAGAGGGTGAGTCCGACGGTGCAGCAGTGGAACCCACGGATGTTACAACCGCCCAGGTTTCAGCTGAACCCCAAGGACAAGTACAGCCAGCAGCAGTCGCCCCTGTGCAAAGGAGGAAGTGTAAGACCAAATCAGTACGACCAGTTAATGATGATGGGGAACCAGGGCCCTCACAACCAGCAGGGGAGCCAGAGCCAGAAATCATCATTGAGTCCCTGTCGTACGACAGTCTCCGTGGTATGCGAGACGACATTGTGCGAAGGGGGCGTGAGCCTTATACCACCTGGCTGCTTCGGGTTTGGGACCTCATGGGCACAAGTGTACAGCTGGATAGTGGTGAGGCAAGGTATCTGGGATCGTTGACCCAGGACCCAGGTGTGAACCAGGTATTTGTGAGGGAGCCAGGACCCCTTTCTCTCTGGGACCGGCTCTTAATGAGTGTGAGAGAAAGGTTCATTCACAAAGAGAGAATGCAGGAGTACCATCATAGAATGCAGTGGAAGACACTTGAGGAAGGGATCCAGCAGCTAAGAGAGGTGGCAGTATTAGAGGTACTCTTTGGGAGGGATGGACAACACGGTAATGATCCCGATAAGGTCAGGTGCACAGGACAGATGATGTGGAACCTGGCAAGACTAGGGCCATCGCAATACACCACCTTCATTGCAACCATTGATGCTGACAATAACCGAGAAACAGTGGGCTCTGTTGCCAACAAGCTCAGGAATTATGACAGCATGGTCAATGGTCCACTGAAAGCTCATGTCTCTGCTGTGGTCCAGGACCTCAAAGAGGAGATGAAGGAGATGAGGAAGGAAATGAGGGAGGAGATGGAGGAGATGAGGAAGGTCAGTGTGGCACCAGTGCGAGTCACAGGCCCCCAGGTCAGAGCCCGTCGTCCCCCTGCGAGAGAGAGAGGGTACACCCCACGAGCTGAGCTGTGGTTTTTCCTGTGTGAGCATGGGGAAGACATGAGAAGGTGGGATGGGAAACCCACTTCTGTCCTGGCAGCGCGGGTGCGTGAACTCAAGGAGGGAGGCACTAACCGAGGGGGTTCCGCTAAGGTGAAAGTAGCCTCAGCCTCCCGTGACCGAGCTGCCAGGTATTACAGACAGGAGGATGATATGTCAGATCCCCTCGAAGGTACCTCTAGTATGTATGCCCAGGGAAAGAATGATAACCAGGGCTAGAGGGGCCCTGCCTCTAGCCAGGAAGAGGCACGGGAGAACCGGGTTTTCTGGACGGTGTGGATCCGATGGCCTGGCACATCAGAGCCACAAAAATATGATGCATTGGTTGATACTGGGGCACAGTGTACTTTAATGCCATCGGGACATGTGGGGGCAGAACCTGTATCCATTGCTGGGGTGACTGGGGGATCACAGCAGTTGACCCTTTTGGAAGCTGAGGTGAGCCTGACTGGGAAGGAGTGGCAAAAGCATCCAATTGTGACCGGTCCAGAGGCCCCATGTATTCTGGGCATAGACTTCCTCCGGAATGGTTATTACAAAGACCCAAAGGGACTCAGGTGGGCGTTTGGGATTGCTGCTGTGGAGGCAGAGGGCATTAGGCAGTTGAACACCCTGTCCGGACTGTCTGAGAATCCTTCTGCAGTTGGGCTCCTGAAAGTGGAAGAGCAACGAGTGCCAATTGCCACCTCAACAGTGCACTGCCGGCAGTATCGGACAAATCGAGATGCTGTGATTCCCATCCACAAGATGATCCGTGAGCTAGAGAGCCAAGGGGTGGTCAGCAAGACCCACTCACCCTTCAACAGCCCCATCTGGCCTGTGCGCAAGTCTGATGGGGAATGGAGATTGACTGTGGACTATCGTGGCTTGAATGAAGTGACTCCACCACTCAGCGCTGCTGTGCCGGACATGTTGGAGCTCCAGTATGAGCTGGAGTCCAAAGCAGCGAAGTGGTATGCCACCATTGACATTGCCAATGCATTTTTCTCCATTCCTCTGGCAGCAGAGTGCAGGCCTCAGTTTGCTTTCACCTGGAGGGGTGTGCAGTACACCTGGAACCGACTGCCCCAGGGGTGGAAGCACAGTCCCACCATCTGCCATGGGCTGATCCAGGCTGCACTGGAAAAGGGTGAGGCCCCAGAACATCTGCAGTACATTGATGACATCATTGTGTGGGGGAACACCGCAACAGAAGTGTTTGAGAAGGGAGAGAGAATAATCCAAATTCTCCTGGAAGCTGGTTTCGCCATCAAGAAAAGCAAAGTCAAGGGGCCTGCCCGAGAGATCCAGTTCCTGGGAGTGAAGTGGCAAGATGGACGACGTCAGATTCCCACTGAGGTCATCAATAAGATCACTGCGATGTCTCCACCGACCAACAAGAAGGAAACACAAGCTTTCCTAGGCGCCATAGGTTTCTGGAGGATGCACATTCCTGAGTACAGCCAGATCGTGAGCCCTCTCTACCTGGTTACCCGCAAGAAGAACGATTTCCACTGGGGCCCTGAACAACAGCAAGCCTTTGCCCAGATCAAGCAGGAAATCGCTCACGCCGTAGCCCTTGGCCCAGTCAGGACAGGACCAGAGGTGAAGAACGTGCTCTACTCTGCAGCCAGGAACAATGGCCTGTCCTGGAGCCTTTGGCAGAAGGTGCCTGGTGAGACTCGGGGCCGACCGCTGGGATTCTGGAGCCGAAGCTACAGAGGGTCCGAAGCCAACTACACTCCCACAGAGAAAGAAATCTTGGCAGCCTATGAAGGAGTCCAAGCTGCCTCAGAGGTAATTGGAACTGAGACACAACTCCTCCTGGCACCCCGACTACCGGTGCTGGGGTGGATGTTCAAAGGAAAGGTTCCCTCCACGCATCACGCCACCGATGCTACTTGGAGCAAATGGATCGCCCTCATCACGCAGCGCGCCCGAATTGGAAACCCAAGTCGCCCTGGGATCTTGGAAATAATTACGAACTGGCCAGAAGGTGAGACTTTTGGGTTATCTTCTGAAGAAGAAGAGGAGCAGGTGACGCGTGCCGAAGAAGCCCCACCATACAACGAGCTACCAGAGAGTGAAAGACAATATGCCCTCTTCACTGATGGTTCCTGCCGCATTGTAGGCGCTAGCTGGAAATGGAAAGCCGGTGTATGGAGCCCCACACGACAAGTTGCACAGGCTACTGAATGAGAAGGTGGATCGAGCCAATTTGCTGAACTCAAAGCCGTCCAATTAGCTCTGGACATTGCTGAAAGAGAGAAGTGGCCAAAGCTCTACCTTTACACTGATTCATGGATGGTAGCCAATGCTCTATGGGGTTGGCTGGAAAGGTGGAATAAGGCAAACTGGCAGCGCAGAGGAAAACCAATCTGGGCTGCTGAGGAGTGGAAAGACATTGCCACTCGGGTAGAGAAGCTATCTGTGAAGGTCCGTCATGTAGATGCTCACATTCCCAAGAGCCGGGCTAATGAAGAACATTGTAATAACAAGCAGGTAGATCAGGCTGCGAAAATAGAGGTGTCCCAGATAGACTTGGATTGGCAACATAAAGGAGAGTTGTTCCTAGCTCGATGGGCCCATGATGCCTCAGGCCATCAGGGCAGAGACGCCACCTATAAGTGGGCACGAAACCGAGGGGTGGATCTAACCATGGACAGTATCTCCCAGGTGATCCATGACTGTGAGACATGCGCTGCGATCAAGCAGGCCAAGCGGGTGAAGCCCCTGTGGTATGGTGGGCGGTGGTCCAAATACAAGTATGGGGAGGCCTGGCAGATTGATTACATCACACTGCCTCAAACCCGCCAAGGCAAGCGCCATGTGCTCACAATGGTAGAAGCCACCACAGGATGGCTGGAGACCTACCCTGTGCCTCATGCTACTGCCCGGAACACCATCCTGGGCCTCGAAAAGCAAGTCCTTTGGAGGCATGGCACCCCTGAGAGGATTGAATCTGACAATGGGACTCACTTCAAGAACAGCCTTATTAACACCTGGGCTAGAGAACATGGCATTGAGTGGGTGTACCACATCCCTTACCATGCACCAGCAGCTGGGAAGGTTGAGCGGTGTAATGGACTGCTTAAAACCACTTTGAAGGCACTGGGTGGGGGGAGTTTCAAAAACTGGGAGATGCATTTAGCAAGAGCCACCTGGTTAGTTAACACCCGAGGCTCCATCAGCCGAGCCGGCCCTGCCCAATCCGAACCCCTACAAACAACAGATGGAGATAAGGTTCCAGTGGTGCACATGAGAGGTATGCTTGGAAAAACTGTTTGGGTAAAGTCTGCCTTGAGCAAAGGCAAACCCATCCGTGGGGTTGTTTTTGCTCAGGGACCAGGTTGAACCTGGTGGGTGATGCAAAGGGATGGAGAGACCCGATGCATACCGCAAGGGGACCTTGTTTTAGGGTGAACTACCCATGGCTCTGTACTTGTATCAGTATCAGCATGTACATATGTATATAATTTAGGTGATGGTTGTATTTATATGGTTAAGAAGTTAAGTTTCATGTAACATGTTAGTATGGAAAAAAATTCGGGGTGGATAATGTTGGGGTTTTTTAGTTTAGTCCTAGTTTTTTTTTCTGTTAAAGGAATTTTTTCCCATAGCATGTTGCTAAGAGATAAATGGCCATACTTGAGAGGAGATAGCCATACTTAAGAAAGACAAAAGGGCCCGGCCAGGCTTTTGTTCTCACCTGGCGGGCAGTTCAGTTCGTTCTCAGCGTCTGGAGGGAGAAGGTGCAGAGAGAGGAGCTGCTGGTTCCCGTTTTCGGCGTCTTTCCTTTCTGCTGGAAACAACACCGGGAATCCCAAAGCTGCTTTCCCTGCCCTGCTGGAGCGTGGGCTGCGGCCGCCCTACTCCGCTGCTGTTTCGAGCCTTCGCTACGCTGTAGCCGTGCTCACCCTGCCTGCCTGGAGCCCCGGGGGGTTCCCCTTTTGGATACATCTTGTCTGCCACCCGGGATTTGTGTTTGTGCCTGCCGCTCCAGCCTACCAGTCCAGCCTGCTGTTTCCGGGAACCCGGGACCAGCTGCCCACCGGTTTGTGAAGCTCCTTTGTTCCACCCTTCCCCAGGATCCCAGGGCACCAAAGCAGCCGCGTGCTCCCCGAGCTCGCTCCGGAGCGCCCCCTGCAGCCGCGGGGGAACCATCGCACCTGTCCTGCTCACCGGGAGCCGCCAGCAATCCCTGCCGGCTGCGAGCGGAACTGCACCCAAGGGGAAATAGCCTGACAGCCGAGAAGGCTGGGACTGGGTTTGTGTTTGCTGTTACTGTCATAGTTGTTGTTGTTTTGTTCGACTGGTTATATATCTACCTATCTATCTATATATATATATATATAGTAAAGAACTGTTATTCCTATTTCCCACATCTTTGCCTAAAGACCCTTGATTCCAAAATCATAACTCAGAGGGAAAGGGGTTACATCTGCCACTCCAAGGGAGGCTTCTGCCTTTCTTAGCAGACACCTGTCTTTCAAACCGAGACAGTGGCCCTTGATTTATTTTTACGCTTTTTAGAAAAGAGGAGACTTAAGGAGATAAACCTTAATAAGGAGTCCAGGGCAGCCCAATTCTTCGGACTGGCGGCGAAAAAAACGATTAAAGGCACAGCAGCACCCGTCCGCTCACTGCGGGAGTTGCTGGACTCGGCAGGGCAGGAAGTTACCCCTTCGACGTCTGAGAGAGAAATGGCCGCGGATGCGGAAGCAGAGCTGCCCGACTCAGGGGCCGGGGCACAGGCGGGCCAAGGAGACACAGGCAGTCCTGGTGCCTGGCCTAAAACGGCAGAGCAACGGAGCGGTCCTAAAGCCCCTCTGCCGAACAACGGAGTAACGTCCGGCTGCGGAGCAGCTTCTGCGGTTTCGTTGCCTGCAGAGCCAGAGACAGGTAGGGCTGCCAGGGGTCAGCCTCAAAAGGGGGAGAAGCACCAAGAAATGAGCAAACACCAAGGTGACACACAAGACCCACTGTAAGCACTCCAAGCCAACATGCTAACTGGGAGCGGAGCTTACGGGGAGACAGTAACACAGCTGACCATGCCCACCATCATTCATCAGTTGTCACAGACTCTTGCCCACAAAGCCTTGTTGTCAGTACTTGAAAAGAAGAAGTCTCCCCCATATGCAGCAGTCCGACAGAAGCTGTCAGGGCCATATGGTCAGTTCATCGACCGTTTGTCAGCAGCCTTAAAGGATGCAACTGAGCTCTCTGAACAGCTCCAGGAGCAAATGTTCTGAACACTTGCCTTTGAAAATGCTAATAGGTAACTAAGACAATTCTTGTCACGCTGCCCCAAGGAGCAGGTGTAGACGAGATGCTCGTACGTGCTACCTGTGCAGAACAGTCATCTCAAACAGCTGCTTTTACTGCAACACTGCAGAATGTCCTGCAACAACAGGGACAAGTCATTGCCGCAGCATTGACCAGAGGGGTGCCCAGCAAGTGGTACCGTGCTACGCATACAGGACCCCAAAGCGAGAAGGCGCAGTCAGCATCGGAAAGTAACGCCACTACCATAACAGCTGGAACTCTGGGACCTCCGTCCCGAGAAGCCTTGGGAGAGGCTGCAGACGTGGCTAAGTGAAGGAGCTGAGGACTTGCCAGATTCACCACTTTCCTTAGCAGAAGAAATAGCGAAACCCTGGGGCAAATGTAACAGCTGCCCTAAGTGGTTGCTAGTGACTTGTGGTGGGTGTCGGGAAACCCTCTCCAAAGGAAAAACTAAGAAAGAGAGTTGCATAAATTTTTGGGTATAGCACCAAACACAAAGGTAGAGTGAGAAATTGTTTTTTGACTGTCTTAAGAGAAGAGCATTAGCGGACATTTTCAATCAGCTGTCCACCCATTTAGATCAAGTGAAGGCAGTCAGTTTAGCTAGCATCTATGTTTTTACCTGGTGTTTCAGCAGCCAGGGCTCGCGCTATTTTGCATAAACTTGCTTGCTAGGAGACGAATAAGTTAAACATAACTTCACAGATGCTTGATGAGTTAAGCGTAGATGTTACTAGTGTTAGACATAAAATATTATAAAATCAAGCGACCATTGATTTTTTACTATTAGCTCACGGCCACGGCTGTGAAAAGTTCCAAGGTATGTGCTGTATGAATCTTTCTGTCCCAATTCACAAGCAGATAAGTGAGTTACATCAATTAACCACACAATTACAGAAAGAAGATGGTCTCAGCTTAGAAGGATGGTTAAAGTCACTAGGTTTAGGACCATGGCTAGTTTCACTCATGCAGCATTTGATTACTGTAGGACTAGTAATATTATTAATAATAGTGTGCTTACCTTGCCTATGCTAATGCTTGCAAAAGATGATATATAAAGTTACTACATCTGTAGCCAATCAAGTATTGCTTGTACAAAAAGAAAAAAGGGGAATTGTTGAAGAATGGTTAGAGGATCAGGGACATGGATCATTGATAAAGTCAAAAGGTACAGATCAATAAAAGAGCTGTACAAGCAAAGGCCTGCATGAGCAAAGGCCTGCATGAGAAACAGGCCTGAGAACCAAAAGGGAGTTTTAAGGAGGTACAGTGCTGTTCTGATAAGATGTACTGACCATGAGAAGAGAGGGAGAACTTTGATTTCTCAAGTCAAAACATAAATAATAGAAGCTTGCCAAATGTAGTCTTTTATCTAACCCAATTATGTAGAAGTAAGGATGTGCTTTCGTAAGCGTAAACCAATTAAGAACTGATAAGCATGTATACTCATACTATATAAGTGCCTCTGTATTGCCAATAAACGAAGCTTGCTTTATCAATCACACTGATTGTCTGCATGTCTTCCTCCGCCGAAGTCAGCAAGCACCCAGGGATGAGATGGTTTTGATGTCCATACCTCAGCCGCAGTCGTCTTAGACTCTAGTGGTATTTATAAAGCTCCCTTGGACACATATGGACCCTTAGCCCAGGGATCCAGTGTGATGCTGGTGGGGAAACCTGACATTGCCCATCAAGGAATCTCAGTGCACTCAGGAGTTATTGATGCTGACTTTAAAGGTCAGATTTGCGCTATGGTCTCCACGCAAAAACCCCCTGTAACTATTCCTGAAAAGACCTGCCTTGCTAAATTAGTGCCTTTTAAGTCTTGTGTCCCCAGGGTAGAACAACAAATTCAAAAAGATAACAGCAGTGGATCTACGGGACTTCTACAGGCCTTCTGGACTGCAGACATCTCTGACCAAAGGCCACAGATGACATGTACCCTGATCCTGCTGAACGCCTGCCCACCCTGGACTCAGCTTCGAGGTTTGATTGATACGGGTGCTGATGTAACTGTCATCTCCTTCTCTGCGTGGCCTCCCTCATAGCCTTTAGCCCCAGTGGGATCGGCGATCGCAGGATTAGGAGGAACCACACAGAGCTATTTAAGCGAATGGCCTGTGATGGTGAGAGACTCAGAGGGACACACAGCTACACTTAGGCCTTATGTTACTATCACTTCCCTTAACCTTTGGGGACGGGACGTGTTGGCAGCTTGGGGGGTACGGATTGGGACAAATTTTTAGCAGGGGTCACTTTGCGTAAGGGCGCACAGTATCCTACACTGCCTTTGCAGTGGTTGACAAACACACCAATCTTTGAGCTGCAGTGGCCCCTACAAAAAGAGAAGTTAGAGGCTCTTCATCAGCTGCTTCAGGAACAGTTACAACAGGGGCACCTTGAACCTTCTACTAGCCCCTGGAACACTCCTGTTTTCATAATTAAGAAGAAATCAGGGAAATGGAGACTGTTGCAGGATCTCCAAAAAGTTAATGCAGTAATGGAAGGTATGGGGGCATTGCAGCATGGCATGACCTCTGCCACCATGATTCCTACAGGGTGGGACATCCTGATAATTGGTTTGATGGATTGTTTTTTCACAATTCCTTTGCATCCTGATGACAAACCAAAATTTGCCTTTACTGTGCCTACCATTAACAATGCTGAACGTGCTAAGAGATACCAATGGAAGGTCCTCCCTCAAGGGATGAGGAACAGCCCAATTATCTGTCAGTGGTATGTTACCCAAGCTTTAGCCGGAGTTCACAAGCAGTTTCCTGATGCACGCTGCTACCACTACATGGATGATATTCTGGTGGCAGCGTCCACTCGGGATGAGCTGCTGAGAATACAGCCTCAGCTGCTCGCTGCTCTGCATGCCTATGGATTAGAGGTAGCTCCGGAGAAAGTTCAACAGCATCCTCCTCGGAAATATTTAGGAGTGAAAATTTTGGACCAAACTATCCAAGGCCAAGAGGTGCGATTCCCAGTTTCGATAAAATCCTTGAGTGATGCTCAGAAACTGCTGGGTATCATCAGTTGGTTACAACCTTATCTAGGTCTAACCCCAAAGCAATGTTCCTGGCTTTTTAATACATTAAAAGGGGACCCCGATCTGAATTCACCTTGGGAGTTGTGCCGGTTTTGTCAAATTTAGAAATATATCCTTTGAGAGAAGGCACAACCACCCCACCCCCACCAGGTTCGGGAAAAATAAATTTTCCTCAAAGGAAAGAGATAAAAAACTATTTATTTAACAAACACACAGGAAAAGCATAATAATGCTAAATAATAAAACCCTGCTGAGAGAAACCTGGAAAAATTTCAGAGACCTTCCGTAGATCTCTCTCTCCCCCTCCTTGGAGCTGGGACAGGATCGTGGGCCCGCATCCAGGGCCAAGGCCTAGGTGGAAAGTCCTCCCAATGTATTCTGATGTTGAAACTGTCCAGCAGAGAGAAAAGGGAAAAAAACAAAGTCCCAGGAAAACAAAAGTTCAACTCTCTGAAGGAAAAAGAGCTGCGGAAAAAACTGCCGAAAGCTGGCTGGAAATAAAAGCAAGCTGGGTGCTTCCCTTCCCTCCCACTCTCCTGCCGCAGCTGAAAAGAAGTCTCTATCTCTATGTGACCGTGAACAACCTGAAAACTTCTTTGAAAAAGTTTTGCTCAGTTTTTCCTTCCCCCCTCTCAGGCTCAGTTTAAAGGCATAGAAAGGTACAAAAATTAATTTCTGGGCATAGGGCAGCAATATGGGATACACATCATGAAGTCACCCCAAGACAGGAGTTGACTCCAGAAGAGCAACGAGCACTGCAGGAGGTCCAACGGGCTGTTTCCGCTCGTCAGGTTTATTGAGTGGATCCCTCCATTGCTATCACTGTTTTCATTACTATTCCAGACCTCTATCCTATAGGTATCATTGGCCAGTGGAATGCACAATGGCCTGATCCTTTGCATATCCTAGAATGGGTCTTTTTGCCTCATCAGCTGAAAAGCACTGTGACCACAGTGTTTGAATAGGTCACTTCTCTGATAATCAACTGACATCAACGGTGTTTGCAACTGATGGCTGCAGATCCTGCAGTAATTGTTGCCCTGATCTCAAAGGAATACTTTGAGTGGAGCCTTATCCATAGTACTCCTTAGCAAAGCGCGCTGCAAAACTTTTCAGGGCAGATCGCTTACCATCTGCCCAGCCATAAATTACTGCAGTTGGCAAAATCGACCGTACTTTTCTTGCGGCCGAGAAATAGCCGAGTGCCGGTGCAAGGACCCACTGTCTTTATGGATGGTTCAGGGAAAACTGGGAAAGCCATTGTTACCTGGAAGGAGGGATCAGAATGGCAGGTGCTGAAGGGTCACAAGTCAGGCTCTGCTCAGTTAGTGGAATTAAGGGCTGTTACCATGGCTTTTCAGCGATTCTCACAGGTACCTTTGAATTTGGTTACTGACTGCTTACGTAGCAGATATAACCCAATGCTTAGATTGTTCACTTCTGAAGGAGGTGAACAATGCGGGTCTTTTTTCACTTCTGCAAACCTTGTGGTCTGCAATTCAGGCTCGAGTGCATCCGTATTACATTCTGCACATTCGAAGCCACACCAATTTACCAGGGTTTCTAATGGAAGGCAATGCCAGGGCTGACATGCTGGCCAACCCTGCATGGGTAGGGCCTCAGCCTGACAAAATCGCACAAGCCAAGGCATCACACGGTTTCTTCCATCAAAGTGCACATACCCTGCAGAAGCAGTTTCATTTAACGCCAACTGAAGCGCATGACATTGACAGTGCTTGTGCTGACTGTCACAGACTCGCTGCGCCTTTGCCAGCGGGGGTAAACCCCAGAGGGCTAAAAGCCTTGCAGATTTGGCAAACGGATGTAACTCACATCCCTGAATTTGGTCGGCTGAAATATGTGCACGTGTCTATTGACACTTTCTCCTCAGCTATGTGGGCTTCTGCTCACACTGGAGAGAAGGGCTGTGATGTCATTGCCCATTGGAAATTAGCTTTCTCAGTCCTGGGCGTGCCAGCTTCTGTGAAAACCGATAATGGTCCTGCCTATGCCTCGGAGAAGACGTGGCAGTTTTTACACCTATGGGGTGTAGACCATACCTTTGGTATCCCACATTCTCCTACTGGCCAAGCCATTGTTGAACGCGCTCATGGTACCTTGAAGCATGTTTTGGGCAAGCAGAAAAGGGGAATGCATGGAGAAACCCCACAGAGCCGACTAGCAAAAGCTTTGTATACAATTAGTCACCTTACAGTACCACAAAACTCAAATAATCCTGTTATTCTCAATCATTTTCTCTCATTGCAGTCTTCAGGCGAGACACAACTGCCTTGGGCAAAAGTCTGGGTACGGAATTTACTTACTAACCAGTGGGAAGGCCCGCATGAGCTTATCGTTTAGGGTCGTGGGTATGGTTGCGTTTCCACACATACTGGGGTAAAGTGGCTACCTGTAAAATGTGTTCGCCCTGACTAACGGCACCAGAGGCAGAACAGGCAACCTCCAAATGATGACCAGAATGCCAACCATCCAAATGGAGACCAGAATGTAAATCATCAGCCTAATGCCTCTTCTGATGATGACCAAGATGTCAACCATCAGGCAGATGGTCCTTCTACAAGCAGAGACTGAACTTTAAATTTCTTGTTATGGAGTCAGATAGTTAAAGCCTTAAAGACATATTTAGAATTAATAACTGATGTAAATTTCTATTTAAGGTTAATAGTAGAATTGTTATCTTATAAAACAAAAAGGGGGATGTTGTATATTCAAAAATGCTGTTAGCAAGGAATTTTCCTGCGTCTTCTAAACTTTAGGACACTTTTATCTCTCACAGAAGATATTCGCAGAGTTGATGGACTGTGAACACCTGCGACCTTGTAAAAGTTTTGTTTATAGTACACTAGGAAAATATTTTGACAATGGATGTTTTAGGATTTTAGCCAATTACCCCCAAGGGGTGGCTGATCCTTTGTCCAATTCAACTATGAAGAAAAAAGTCTATAAAAGAGTTTGTCAAATAATTAAATAGATCAATCTGGCTGCAGAATTCCTGCCTGCTGGATCTTCTCTCCTCCTCCCTATGGCTGCAGTACACGGTAATATTTTACGGCATTTATAGGGGAAGGACTCCTCTCCCTGAGCAGTGAAAGAAAACCTTGGGTGACGAACTGACCGAAACCCCCACCCCCTCTCTCCCTGCACTGTCAGTGGGAAGAAGGGAGGGGTTGGGGAAAAAAAGGTGTTTTTAAGGGCTTATTTTACTTCTCATTATCCTCCTCTGATTTTGTTCATAAGAAATTCACTTTGTACTTCTAAACTGAGCCTATTTTGCCCTTGGAGTTTTTCTCCCAGCCCTTAACTCATGAACCCATTGTTAATTTTTTCCTCTCTGTTGGGGTTTTAGGAGTTCTCCTTTTGTTTTTCTCTTTCTCTTAAAGAATTTTCCCGATACATTGCAAAGAGACCCTAAAGATTGGGTATTTAAGAAAGACAAAAGACCTGGCCACAGAGAGAGGGGTCGAGCTGACTACCCTATTCTTCATGGGGTTTTCTCATGTAGGACAGAGATGCTGCGAGATTTGGACTGAGAAAAAGAGGGTTGGGTGGAGTGCCTAGCTCTGTTGGTCTCTCGGCGTTTGGAGGGGAGAGAGAGGCTGTGGTCGCTGTGGGGAGAATTCGTCGCCAGTGCGGGCTTCTCCTTTCTTCTCCCTTCCTTCTACCGGAGAACCCCGGGATCCCAAGCCTGCCTTTTCCTTGCTCCGCTGAGACCCAGACAGTGGCTGCCCTGCCCCTGCCATTCCTTTGTCACTGCTCTGAGCCTTCACTACACTGTAGCTCCGCACCCCCTGCCTGCTGAGATGTCCCCGAGTTCCTGCTGCAGCTCTGGAGTTTGGTGCATCTCGCCTACCACCTGGGATTTTTTGTGCTCATCCCTACTGTTCCAGACTGCTGTTCCCAGAGGTCTTGCCCCTGGGGGTTTGTGAAGCCTTTCTTCCATCCCTTCCCATCTCAGCCAAGCCACCATTACCGCATGCCCCCCGAGCTCACGCCGGAGTGCCCCCTGCAGCCACAGGGGGAAACCATTGCACCTGCCCTGCTCACCAGGAGCCGCCAGCGCCCCTGCCGGCTGTGACTGTAACTACACTACAGGGGAAAGTGCCTGACAGCCGAGAAGGCTGGCACTGGGTTACTGGTTCTGCTTGTTGCTACTGCCATAGTTATTGTTGCTTGTTTGCCTTGTCATATATATATATTAGTGAAGAACTGTTATTCCTATTTCTCATATCTTTGCCTGAAAGCTCCTTAATTTCGAAATTATAATAATTTGGAGGGAAGGGGGTTTCATTTTCCATTCCAAGGGAAGCTCCTGCCTTCCTTAGCAGACACCTGTCTTTCAAACCAAGACACTCTCCTCTGCCCAGCTGTGGCAGGGGAGGGTGAGTGAGTGACTTTCATGGGTGCCTGGCATTTGGCCAGTGTCAAACCACAACACTGCCCATCCACCGGGTGAAATCTACCTTCTAATGCTTTAATTAACTGACAGTCTTTTGCATCTATGTTCTGGCTTAATATCTGGTAGACTAATCTCTCATTGCAGAACCAAAATGTGGATGCCTTTTTCTGCAGCCTCTTTAGCCACCCTGTCAGCTAAGTAATTTCCACATTTTGGCCCTATTTTATTTTTCTGGTGTGCTCTACAATGCATAATTGCAACTTCAGATGGTTTTTTTACTGCTTCCAATAAGTGTAATATTTGTGTCCTATGTTTGATCCATGTACCTTATGCTGATAACAAACCTCTCTCCTTCCAAATTGCCCCATGGGCAATATGCACCAAAAGCATACTGAAAATCCATCCAGATGTTTACTTTTTTTGCTCAGTTCCAATGCCCAGGTGAGAGCAACCAGTTTGGCCTTCTGCTTGAAGCATCTGATGTTAGTGCCTTAGATTCAATTATGTCACTCAGGGTAGTTACCACATATCCTGACGTACGTTTCCATTGCAAACAAAGCTACTTCTGTCTGTGTATGGTTCCCAATCGGGGTTCTCTATCAGGCTGTGCTTTAAATACAGTCGGCTGGAATAAACTTTGATTCTTTGTAGGCAATCATGTTCTAGAGTACTTTCTACTTTGGTGGCTGACAGAAAAATACCAGGATTAACAATAGAGGTGGTTTTGAGGGTAATGTCATCCTGTTAAACTAGTACCACTTGGTACTGAAGTATTTGGCTGGGACACAGCCAGTGGCCCCCCTTTTTTTCCAAGCCCATATATACCATATGTGGTACAGAGACAATCATGCTTTGTTCCAGAGTCAATTTACAAGCTTCCTGGATCAACACCGTAGCTGCAACTGCTTGCGAACAGCTGGACCATCTGTCTTGGTGTGACCTTATGATGTTGTTGGGGTTTTAAGAGGTCTAGTTTTTTTTTTCTGTTAAAGGAATTTTCCCCCATTCTGTTACTAAGATACAAATCGCTGGGTGCTTAAGAGAAGACAAAAGACTTGGCTACTCTTTTGTTTCACCTGCGTGTGGGGTCAGTTCGCTCTTGGCATTCTCGGGGAGAGAAGCTGCTGGTTCTTTTCGGCTGTTTTTCTTTCTGCAGAGAAAGATCCCAGGACCCCCGGCCCACCTTCCCTGCCCTGCTGGAGGCCGGGCTGTGGCCACCCTGCCCCGCCGCTGATTCGAGCCTTCACTGCGTTGTAGCTGTGCTCGCCCTGCCTGCCTAGATCTCCGGGGGAGGTTCCCCGCTTGGATAAATAGCGTCTGCCACCCGGGATTTGTGCTCATCCCTGCCGCTCCAGCCTGCCGCTCCAGCCTGCCATTCCAGCCTGCTGTTCCCGAAGGGCCAGCCGGACACCGGGGCCAGCTGTTCAGGGGTTCGTGAAACCTTTGTTCCATCCCTCCAGGGATCCCAGGGCACCAGTGCTGCGTGCTCCCTGAGCTCACTCTGGAGTGCCTCCTGCACCCACGGGGAAACCATCGCACCTGCCCTGCTCACCGGGAGCTGCTAGCGCCCCTGCTGGCTGCAAGCAGAACTGCAGCCGAGGGGAAAAAAGGGCCCAACAGCCGAGAAGGCTGGGACTGGGTTTGTGATTGTTTGCTGTTACTGCCATAGTTATTGTTGTTTGTTTGACTGGTTATATATATAATAGTAAAGAACTGCTATTCCTATTTCCCACATCCTTGCCTAAAAGCCCTTGATTTCAAAATTATAATAACTCAGAGGGAAAGGGGTTACATCTGCCATTCCAAGGCAGGCTTCTGCCTTCCTTAGCAGACACCTATCTTTCAAACCAAGACAGATGTGTATCCCATATCGCTGCCTATGCCCAAAAATTAATTTCTGTGCCTTTCTATGCCTCTAAACTAAGCCTGAGAGGGGGAAGGAAAAAACTGAGCAAAACTTTTTCAAAGCAGTTTGCAGCTTTTTCAAGGTCACACACAGATAGCAATTTGTTTCCCAGCTGAGGCAGGGGAGGGAGGAAGCACCCGGCTCGCTGTGCCCAGGACAGCTTTTTTTGGCCAGGGGTTCAGCTGTTTTTTCTCTGGAGAGAGACTGAGAGTTGAATTTTTCCTTCCCTGGACTTTTGGATTTTCTCCCTTTTCTACTGGACTGCTTGATTGCTTTAACATCAGAGCACATCAGGAGGACTTTCCACGGGGCACAGGGGGCCTGGCCCTGGGCCAAGCCCCAGCTGCGAGGAGACCAAAGGGAGGACTCTAACACTTTTCCCAGGTTTTTTCTCCACAGCGAGAGATTTTATTATTTATCATTATTTTCCTTTCCCGTGTGTTTGTTAAATAAATAGTTTTATCTCCTTCACTTTCCTTTGAGGAAAATTTATTTTTCCCGAACCTGGTGGGGGAGGGGTGGTTGTGCCTTCTCTCAGAGGATATATTTCTAAATTTGACCAAACCGGAACACTATCCTTAGCTCACATTATCGAGATGTTTAGAAAAGTATGCAACAGCTCGTGTCTGTTCCCCTAGGAATTGTGCTAGAACTCCCAAGGTGATATTTTGTCTCTCATAAGCGAACAATTCAAAAGATCTCGTGAGATCTGGCAAGCCTAAAGCCGGAGGCCTCATCATTGCTTTCTGAAGTTGCTTGAACGCAGCCTGGGTATCATCAGTCCATATAATAAAATTTTTATGGGCCGTTTTTAAAAGCCCGTACAAAGGTTGGACTAGTAATCCATAATTACTGGTCCAGAAACAACACCACTTGACCATTCCGAGAAAGGCACACAATTCTCTTACAGGTTGTGGCTCTGGGAGCTGGCAGACAGCTTCTTTTCTTTCCATGCTAGATTCCTTTGATCTCCAAGAATTTCAAAACCCATAAAGGTCCCAGTCTTCATCACTTGGGCCTTCTCCCTCGATAACCTGTTGTGCTGATTTGAAATGATGGTTTCAGTCATGTCGAAAGCGGTGGTCTTGTGAAAGTTCTAGTCTTCTGGATGTCCAGTGGTGGTAGTGTCCCAGTCCCCAATCCCCCAGGTTATATATTGTTGTGGGTTTGGGGTTCTTCAGGGAATTTTTTTTCCCATCTGAAAGGAATACCCTGTGAGGGGACGGGATTGCCCAGGAAACAAATAGGAGTAATTAAGGATCAAAAGAAATTACTATGCACTCCCACATACCATGGTAATAGTCCAGCTAAAGAAAAAAGAGTTTGGAAGTGTTAGTTGGGAAGTGAGCTCTCTGGCTGGGGGTTTGTTTTTTTGTTTCTTGGGAATTGCAGAGATACCACGAGAGGTCGAGGGCTAACTGAGACTTGGCTGGAGCTCAGAGGCTGAGCCTCTTCTCAGCAATTGGGGAAGGAGCCACCACCTATGGTACAGAGGGCAGGTACCTGTTCTTTTTCCGAGAGAGGCGCAACATTTTAGCTTGCTGACCCAGGTCCGCCTGGCCCCCACTGTTGCTGCCGCCACACCGGGGTTATTGCTACACTTTGATTTGCTGCCCTGGATCTGTTCATCTCTGCTGTCCGAGCCCACTGCTCTGAGGCTAATGCTACAGTCCAGCTTGCCACCCAGAGTGGCGCTGAGACCAGCTGCTTCCTGTGAGTTTTGCAAGGGGAGCCATCTCCCCTCCACCCCCTCACCTGAGCTGCCATTGCCCTGTGGAGAGGCTTCTGGGCTTGTACCACAGCGCCCCCTGTACCCGTGGGGGAATCATCGCACCTGCCCTGCCTTGCAGGGAGAAAACAGTGCCTTCTGCCGGCTGCAAGAATGTCACTGCAGCCATCGCCTCACCGGGGCCCGCCAGCACCCCTGTAGATTGTGGTCATAACTACACCAAAAGGCAAAGAGATTGACGGGCGTGAAAAGGCTATTATTGGGTTTCTGTTTTGTTTGTTGTTGCTGTTGTTTGTTTGTCTTGTTATATATTTTCTAGTAAAGAACTGTTATTCCTTTTCCCATATCTTTGCCTGAAAGCCCCGTAATTTCAAAGTTATAATAATTTGGAGGGAAGGGGGTCCTATTTTCCATTCCAAGGGAGGTCCCCGCCTTCCTTGGCAGACACCTGTCTTTTAAACCAGGACATATACCCTCAAAGTCCAGGCAGGAATGTTCAGTACCTCCCCCAGGGCAGGGAGTTTCACAATGGGATGATGTAGTCCTATGAGTCATAGGATATTTTTGGAGTCCTTGATGGTCGTTCCAGCTGCCTATCCTGCTGGTGCCTATTCAGTTCATTATGGCCCATTACCAGAGACAATCCCCTCAGGATGGGTGGGACTGTGCTGCTGCTTCCCGGAGGGAGTTATCAGGGCTAAGTCATTGGTGTGAAGAAAAAGAAACATTACCCTGTCTCGCAGGGTTGCCTCTTTTTCCTTATCTCAAACACCCAGCTTGTAGCCTGTGCACTGGGCAGCTGTTGCAAAAGACCCACCATTAACAGTTATCAGGAATAATGTAGATGGATGTAGAAAACACAGTTTGGCTACACCCATATTGGCACTCTTTCTCCTGTAACCTGAGAAACCTGTAATAATTTAATCTGGGTCTGTGTCTGATGTTAGTTTAATTCTTACAGGTTCTGCTCTTTTTGATCCTCCAGAAATCTTGCTGGCCCACACAATCGGGATTACTGAATCCCCAATTTCCTTTGGAATAAGTTCAGGTTGGGAAGTCAGTTCCTGTAACATAAAATTTGAAGTTTCCACCTATTTAGACTCAGGGATTTAAATTTGAATGTACCCTTCCTGAAACTAGATCTCTGAATTCAATTTTACCAGTAAGTCTCTTCCCAATAATGGTTTTGGAGAGTGAGGCAGGTACAAAAATTGATGGGTTATCCATAATTTTCCCAGCTTTAATTTAATTGGATTGAAAAAGGGGCACATTCCATGAGTCCCAGTGGCACTGACAACTGTGAGAGTGTCATCACTTAACTTCCTTTGCAGGGTATTTAATACCAAATAACCAGGTCCCTGTGTCTACCAAAATTTCTAGTTTTTCATTCCCCAGCTTGGCTGTTACCTGAGTGTTCTGGTTTGGCCAAATTTAGAAATATATCCTCTGAGAGAAGGCACAACCACCCCTCCCCCACCAGGTTTGGGAAAAAAAAAATTTCCTCAAAGGAAAGTGAAAGAGATAAAACTATTTATTTACCAAACACACGGGAAAAGGAAAATAATGCTAAATAATAAAATCTTTCGCTGTGGAGAAAAACCCTGGGAAAAGTGTTAGAGTCCTCCCTTTGGTCTCCTCGCAGCTGGGGCTTGGGCAAGGGCCAGGCCCTCTTTGCCTGGTGGAAAGTCCTCCCTATGTGCTCTGGGTTGAAGCAGTCCAGTAGAAAAGGGAGAAAATCCAAAAGTCCAGGGAAGGAGAAATTCAACTCTCAGTCTCTCTCCGGAGAAAAAGAAAACTGAACAACTGGCCAAAAGCTGACTGGAAAGCAGCAAGCCGGGTGCCTCCTCCCTCCCCTGCTGCAGCTGGGAAAAAAAAAAGTTGCTATCTGTGTGTGACCTTGAACAAGCTGAAAACTGCTTTGAAAAAGTTTTGCTCAGTTTTTCCTTCCCCCTCTCAGGCTCAGTTTAGAGGCATAGAAAGACACAAAGTTAATTTCTGGGCATAGAGCAGCTACATGGGATACACATCATAAAGTCACCCCAAGACACTGAGGTTCTGCCGGGAAAAACCTCCGGTCCCCTTCACAAGTCCTCTGATATTCCCATGAGAGGGTTTGGAAAAGTCCTAGGTTTTAGCTGAGGACACACCTACTTCCAATGTCCATTGTTTTTACAATATGAACACTGATTTGTTCCCAATCATCCTAATGAATGTGGAGGAACTGAACCCCTTCCCCTGCCACAAGAAACCCCCTCCCCGTTCCCTGGGGGTGGGAGTCCTTTACTGATTTCTTCTATAATTGCTATCATTTTCTGTTTAGTCACTTCCTGCTGGGTTTTTTTTATACATATATACTGCCCATGCAACATCAAGTAGTTTACCCATATGTCTTGGGGTGACTTTATGATGGGTATCCCCTATTGTTGCTCTATGCCCAGAAATTAATTTTGTGCCTTTCTGTGCCTTTAAAACTGAGCCCGAGAGGGGGGACAGAAAAAAACGAGCAAACTTTTCAAAACAGTTGTTCAAGGACACAGTTACACACTCCTCTGTGTTCTGCTGCTGCAGTGAGAAGAGCAGAGGAAGCACCCTTCTTACTTTTCAGCCAGCTTTCGGCTCCTTTTCTCTGGAGGAGAACTTTGTTTTCCTGGGACTTCGGTTTTTCCCTTCTTCTCTTCTGGACTGTTTCAACATCAGAACACATCAGGAGAATTTTCCACCGAGGCCCCAGTGGTGGGCCCACACTGACCCAGCTCCGAAGAGGAGGAGAGACACCACACCTACAGAAGGACTCTGAAATCTCCCCAGGTTTCTCTCCACAGTGAGAGGTTTTATTATTTAGCATTATTATCCTTTTCCTGTGTGCTTGTTAAATAAATAATTTTTTATCTCTTTCACTTTCCTCCGAGGAAAATTTTTTCCTGAACCTGATGGGGGAGGGGTGGTTGTAACCTGCCATCTATCAGAGGATATTTTCCTCCAAATTTGTCCAAACCAGCACAAATAATTAGTGGCGCCCAAAGCATGGCTTGAAGGAAAATGAAAAAGCCTGTACTAATTACATTTTGGTTTGAATTTAATTACTTTGTGTTGGGGTAAAGTAGTCACCATGCTGGTTGAGTTCATAATGTCTCTCTGGATTGATGTACATATGTCTTTCTGGTCCTTAGGCCTCTTTGCCTATCCACAACTTGCTTCGATCTTGTCCCCGATACAAAACTTTTACCGAGCAGGGGCACGAATACGGATTTCTATTTTGCTGTGCTCAATGATAATGGTTAATACGAAGTTAACAGAGGTACAGGCAGCTGTTCAAAGTGTGTATGATATGTGGTTTCTCCATCCTAATCCCAGTCCTAGTTTCAGTAGCCTGTTTTGGGGATTTATTAGTAATTGCACCCAGTTTGTTAGAGGAGGAGGAGGAGATGGGCTTTCCCAGCCTTTCATCTCCTTCCCCTTTAAATTTAATACATTATCTCTTGAGAATGTTCAGTTTCCCCTGGATGTTAGAGACCACCGTCCTGGTATTTTATCTGGTAAGCTTCCTCTATGTGGTTCGCAGCTTGTCTAGAATGAGAGCTCAGATTTCCAGGGTGACTGATGAGACACCTGACCCAGACTTAGAAAATCCTGAGTAGTGTGGGGAATGGGAGCATATGAGCCAAACCCTGAAGGAATTCTCTGACCCCATAGCTTGGAATTTCCCCCCTGAACAAATTCAGAAACCAGCTGAGGTGGGGAAATATCTGAAAGAAAAATACAATGACAAGTCTAATGAGAAAAAGCTCATTGCAATATGCTGGGCCTTGGCATATGCTTATCGCACCCTGCTAGATACTGTAGGGCAGCAGATAAAGGTAGAGGGGCAGGAAGCTAAATCAGCAGACACCCCAGTCACTCAGGCTGCAGATAAACCAGACAGCAATCGTAAGCCATTGACAGTGGCTCCTGTCACGAGGAAAAAGCACACAACCAAAACTGATCGCCCAGTGAAAGATGATGATGATGTGGGGGAAGGAACCTCAAAGCCACCAACTGACTCAGGCACAGAAACCATTACTGAGTCCATGTCCATAAAGGACCTTCGTAGCCTAAGAAAGACTACACCCGATGGTCTGATGAATCCATAAGTTGGATGGTCCATATTTGGGATGCTGCAGGTGATGATGTAATGCTGGACGGTGCTGAAGCGAGGCATTTGGGATCCCTGTCACGTGATCCGGCTATTGACCAAGTGATAATAAGGACGCCTGACTCTGTCAGTCTCTGGACACGGGTCTTGACAGGCGTGAATGAAAGATACCTGTGCGTAGACGATTTCTATATGCAGCAAACCCAGTGGAAGACCATAGAACAAGGGATCCAACGCTTGCGAGAACTAGCAGCAGTAGAGATTGTCTACACAAATGACCCAGGATTGAGGAGTCCAGACAGGGTCCCAGTTAACCCAGTGATGTGGCAAAAACTCATATGACTCGGGCCACAAGAATATGCTTCTGCTTTACCAATGATGGAAATGGATGACGGTGGGAATGAGACCGTGCGGGATATGGTGACTTAGCTTCTAGCATATGCAGATGTTGTGCATGGCCCAACACATGCAAGAATCACAGCTGTGGAAAGACATGTGCAGAAAGTGGAAGATAAGATGGAGAAGAATCACCAGGAACTCAATAAGGTGATTAAAGAGACCCTTTTCCAAATGGTGGTGGTACAGATCAGAGACTCTGTTACCAAAATCAGACGTCCCCCAGCTAGAGAGAAGGTACATCCCAGGAAGTGAGCTGTGGTATTTCCTGTGTCATAGTGGGGAAAAAATGAGGAGGTGGAATAGACAACCCACTTCTGTAGAGGGATTCCTTGTGGAACAGGGGCATAGAATACCCCTGGAAAGATTGGACAACCCAGGGTTGCTGAGGAAAAGCCCCTGAACTGGCCTCTGGCTGCAGGCAAGCCTGAAAGCACCTGGCTGCAGGCAGCACTGAAAGTCCTCGGAAAAGTTATACACTGGTCATCTCCCTCTCTGATTAGAGGCTGTCTAGAGGGACTGGGCTTGAATCTTTGCAAAAGCAGAAATAAGCTTGCATAGTTGAACAATAAAGGGAGAACGATGCTCAAATTGTATCTGTGTACGTGTTGTTACTCTGGCCAACTCTCCAGCCTTGGTCCCTGTCTTGAGGTGACCTTATGATGTGCATCCCATATCACTGCCTATGCCCAGAAATTAATTTCTGTGCCTTTCTATGCCTCTAAACTGAGCCTGAGAGGGGGAAGGAAAAAACGGAGCAAAACTTTTCAAAGCAGTTTGCAGCTTGTTCAAGGTCACACACAGATAGCAATTTGTTTCCCAGCTGAGGCAGGGGAGGGAGGAAGCACCTGCTTGCTGTTTCCTGAGGACAGCTTTTTTTGGCCAGTGGTTCAGCTTCTTTTTCTCCGGAGAGAGACTGAGAGTTGAATTTTTCCTTCCCTGGAATTTTTGATTTTCTCCCTTTTTTACTGGACTGCTTGATTGCTTTAACATCAGAGCACATCAGGAGGACTTTCCACCGGGCACAAAGGGCCTGGCCCTTGCCCAAGCTCCAGCTGCGAGGAGACCAAAGGGAGGACTCTAACACTTTTCCCAGGGTTTTTCTCCACAGCGAGAGATTTTATTATTTATCATTATTTTCCTTTCCCGTGTGTTTGTTAAATAAATAGCTTTTATCTCTTTCACTTTCCTTTGAGGAAAATTTATTTTCCCTGAACCTGGTGGGGGAGGGGTGGTGACCTGCCTTCTCAGAGGATATATTTCTAAATTTGGCCAAACCAGAACAGTCCCCAAAACCTGGCGCCCGAACAGGGACTCGAGTAATTTTCGCTTAAATGCAGTTTGTTTTTCACGTAAATGCGTTTCTCTTAGATGCAGTTTGTTTTCGCTTAAATGCGGCAAGACTCCGAATCATCGCACCGACGGTGAGGAGCCTGGAGATCTGGAGTGGGAATGTCCCAGCAAAAAAGTTGAGTGGAGCCAGAGACTGGAGCTCCCGCAGCCAAGCCGGCCCCTGCAGATAAGAAGCTATGGAATACGAGGCTGCAACTCGTCTCCTAGCCAGTATCCTCTTTAAGAGAGGCAAGACTGTAAATTATCGAGATCTCTATGCCCTAATAATGTGAGCCCGGGAACAAGTGTTTTTGAAAGGCACTTCGCTTTTGTTTTCGACCGGAGAGTGGTGAGAAGCTGGAAACAGACTGTGTCTGTCCACAATTGAGGGTGGAAAGGAAGGTAAAGAAGCAAAAGATCTGGGATTATCATGGAAAGCTGTGACTAATACCCTCACAGAAATGAAAGCAGAGAAGAAGGTGGCTGCGGCAGCCATGGAAGCCCTGGAAGGTGGCGGCCCCGGAAAGAAAGAGAGGGGGGTCTCACGGAGCGGCGGTCGAAGGCCAGGACAGAGTCCAGGGTTGTGCAATTCTTCGGGCTGACCGTGGGTTTACCAATGAAGGGCACCACAGCACCCCTGTGTTCGCTGCGGGAGCTGCTGGACGCGACGAGGAAGGAAGTTACCCCGCAGACGTGGCTGTGTACCTTAGCAGTAGAAGGCAGCGGATTGCAATTTGTAGTTATATTAGGCTTAATAGTATGTGGGTGCATTTTTTCTTGCATTAAAGCGGGGCTGTGAAAGATTATCGACCAGACCTGTGTTGCCCAAAAAGAAAATGGGGGATGTGTAGAGGGATTCCTTCTGGAACAGGGGCATAGAATACCCCTGGAAAGATTGGACAACCCAGGGTTGCTGAGGAAAAGCCCCTGAACAGGCCCCTGCCTGCAAGCAAGCCTTGAAAGTACCTGGCTGCAGGCAGCCCTGAAAGTCCTTGGCAAAGTTATACGCTGGTCATCTCCCCCGCTGATTAGAGGCTGTCTAGAGGGACTGGGCATGAATCTTTGCAAAAGTAGATATAAGCTTGCATAGTTGAACAATAAAGGGAGAACAATGCTCAAATCGTATCGGTGTACGTGTTGTTACTCTGGCCAGCTCTCCAGCCTTGGTCCCCAATACACTTCCACTCTGGAAGCACAGGTGCGTGAATTGAAGGAGCACAAGACTCAGAGAGGAAGTTCCACCAAAAAGGAAGTAGGTCCAGTTGCCCATAGCCGAACCGCCACATATGATGGAAGAGAAGACGACATGTCCGATCCCCTTGAAGGAACTTCTAAAATATATGCCCAGGGAAAGAAGGATAACCAGGACTAGAGGGGCCCTGCCTCTAGCCAGGTAGAGGCCAGGGAAAACTGTGTTTTTTGGACTGTGTGGATTCGTTGGCCTGGTAGATCAGAACCACAAAAATATGATGCCTTGGTCGACACTGGTGCCCACTGCACAATAATCCCATCGCAACATAGGGGGGTTGAATCTGTTTCTATTGCTGGTGTGACAGGTGGATCACTAAATTTGACCTTGGTGGAAGCTGAGGTGAGCCTGACTGGAAATGAGTGGGAGAAACATCTCATTGTGACTGGCCCAGAGGCCCTGTGCATTTTGGGCATAGACTTCCTCCAAAGCAGGTATTTTAGAGACCCAAAGGGACTCAAGTGGGCTTTTGGAATAGCTGCTGTGGAGACAGAGGGCATTAAGCAATTGAACACTTTGCCTGGGCTATCAGAGAACCCATCTGCAGTAGGCCTTCTGAAGGTGGAAGAACAAAGAGTACCAACTACTACGCCGACAGTGCATAGCCGACAGTACCGGACAACTCGAGATGCTGTGATTCCCATCCACAAAATGATCCGTGAGCTGGAGAGCCAAGGGGTGATCAGCAAGACCCACTCACCCTTCAACAGTCCCATGTGGCCTATATGCAAATCGGAAGGAGAATGGAGATTGACTGTGAACTATCATTCCTGGAATGAAGTGACTGCACCATTGGGTGCTGCTGTGCCAGACATGTTAAAGCTACAGTATGAGCTGGAGTCCAAAGCAGCTGTCTTGGGGTGACCTTATGATCTGTATCCCATATCACTGCCTATGCCCAGAAATTAAGTGGTATGCCACTATTGACATTGCTAATGCATTTTTCTCCATTCCTTTGGCAGCAGAGTGCAGGCCTCAGTTTGCCTTCACCTGGAGGGGTGTGCAGTACACCTGGAACCGACTGCCCCAGCGGTGGAAGCACAGCCCTACCATTGGCCATGGACTGATCCAGACTGCACTAGAAAAGGGTGAGAGAAAAGGGTGAGGCTCCAGAACATTTACAGTACATTGATGACATCATTGTGTGGGGGAACACTGCAGCAGAAGTTTTTGAGAAAGGAGAGAAAATTATCCGGATTCTCCTGGAATCTGGTTTCACCATCAAGAAGAGCAAAGTCAAGGGACCTGCTCAAGAGATCCAGTTTCTGGCAGCGAAATGGCAAGATGGACGACATCAGATTCCCACTGAGGTCGTCAATAAGATCACTGGGATGTCTCCACCAACCAACAAGAAGAAAACACAAGCTTTCCTAGGTGCCATAGGCTTTTGGAGGATGCATATTCCTGAGTATAGCCAGATTGTGAGTCCTCTTTACCTGGTTACCCACAAGACGAACGATTTCCACTGGGGCCCTGAACAGCAGCAAGTCTTCGCCCAGATCAAGCAGGAAATCACTCACGCAGTAGCCCTTGGCCCAGTCAGGACAGGACCCGAAGTGAAGAATGTGCTCTACTCTGCAGCCAGGAGCCATGGTCTGTCCTGGAGCCTTTGGCAGAAGGTGTCTGGTGAGGCACGAGGTTGACCATTAGGATTTTGGAGTGAAAGCTACAGAGGGTCTGAAGTCAACTACACCCCAACAGAGAAGGAAATCTTGGCAGCCTATGAAGGAATCCAAGCCGTCTCAGAGGTAATCGGCACTGAAGCACAACTCCTCCTGGCACCCCGACTACCGGTGCTGGGGTGGATGTTCAAAGCAGAGGTTCCCTCTACCCACCACGCCACCAATGCCACATGGAGCAAATGGATTGCTCTCATCACACAGCGCACCCATATCGGACAACTGAATCGCCCTGGGATTTTGGAAATAATCACAAATTGGCCTGAAGGTGAAAACTTTGGTCTCGCTGATGAAGAAGAACAAGAACAAGTGACACGTGCTGAAGAAGCTCCACCATACAACCAACTACCATCAGAAGATGCATGCTATGCTCTTTTCATTGACGGTTCTTGTTGAATCGTAGGGATGAAACAAAAATGGAAAGCAGCCGTATGGAGTCCCACACGACGGGTTGCAGAAGCTACTGAAGGAGAAGGTGGATCAAGCCAACTTGCTGAACTCAAAGCTGTTCAACTAGCCCTGGACATTGCTGAAAGAGAGAAGTGGCCAAAGCTCTACCTCTACACTGATTCATGGATGGTAGCCAATGCTCTGTGGGGATGGCTGGAAAAGTGGGAAAAGCCTAATTGGCAGCGTAGGGGAAAACCAATCTGGGCTGCTGAAGAGTGGAAAGACATCGCTGCCCGAGTAAGAAAGCTAGTTGTGAATGTCCACCATGAAGATGCCCATGTGCCCAAGAGTAGGGCTAATGAAGAACACCAAAACAACAAGCAGGTAGATCAGGCTGCAAAGATAGAAGTGTCACAGGTAGACTTGGACTGGAAACACAAGGGAGAGTTGTTCCTAGCTCGATGGGCCCATGATGCCTCAGGTCATCAAGGCAGAGATGCCACCTATAAGTGGGCACGAGACCAAGGGGTGGATCTAACCACGGGCAGTATCTCCCAGGTTATCCATGACTGTGAGACATGTGCTGCAATCAAGCAGGCCAAGCGGGTGAAGCCCCTGTGGTATGGTGGGCGGTGGTCCAAATGCAAGTATGGGGAGGCCTGGCAGATTGATTACATCACACTGCCTCAAACCCGCCAAGGCAAGCGCTATGTGCTCACAATGGTAGAAGCCACCACTGGATGGTTGGAGACCTACCCTGTGCCCCATGCTACAGCCTGTAACACCATCATGGGCCTTGAAAAGCAAGTCCTTTGGAGGCATGGTACCCCTGAGAGAATCGAATCTGACAATTGGACTCATTTCAACAACAGCCTTATAAACACCTGGGCTAGAGAACATGGCATTGAGTGGGTGTACCATATCCCTTACCATGCACCAGCTGCAGGCAAAGTGGAACGGTGCAATGGATTGTTGAAAACCACCCTGAAGGCACTAGGTGGGGGAATGTTCAAAAAGTGGGAACAGCATCTAGCAAAGGCCACCTGGTTAGTTAACACCCGAGGTTCCACCAATAGAGCTGGTCCAGCCCAATCTGAATCCCTGCATACAACAGATGGAGATAAGGTCCCAGTAGTGCATGTCAGAGGTCTTTTAGGAAAGACTGTGTGGATTAATTCTGCCTCGAGTAGACAAACCCATCCGTGGGGTTGTTTTTGCTCAGGGACCTGGTTGCATATGGTGGGTAATGCAGAAAGACGGAACTACACGTTGTGTACCATGGGGAGATCTGATTGTTGGGTGAAAGGCACCTGTAATGTGAAATGCCTGTATACCCCTGCTTGCTGAGTGTCACTGTCACTGTTCGTACATAGCTGTGTATATATACATGTATGTATTAATGTGTCTGTGTAGAATTAGAATATATTAGTTTGGGCATCGAGCCAATGATATGGAATAAGGGGTGAAATGTCTTGGGGTGACTTTATGATGTGTATCCCATATTGCTGCCCTATGCCCAGAAATTAATTTTTGTACCTTTCTATGCCTTTAAACTGAGCCTGAGAGGGGGGAAGGAAAAACTGAGCAAAACTTTTTCAAAGCAGTTTGCAGCTTGTTCACGGTCACATAGTGATAGAGACTTTTTTTCAGCTGCGGCAGGAGAGCAGGAAGGAAGGGAAGCACTCAGGTTGCTTTTATTTCCAGCCAGCTTTTCGGCAGGTTTTTTTTTTTTTTTCTCAGCTCTTTTTCCTTCAGAGAGTTGACCTTTTGTTTTCCTGGGACTTTGTTTTTTTCCTTTTTCTCTCTGCTGGGCCACCGCTTGTCAGTGCTTGAGAGTCCATTTTTTTCTTCCCCTCCCCAATCAGAACAGGGACCGGAGACAGCAGTACCAACACTGGCAGAGTCCAGTGTGTGGTAGGAAGCAGCCGGGAGCGGCAGCACTGACTTCACACATGGCAGCAATTCCCATCTGCCACTAGAACTGCTTTATAAGCTCCTACCTTCCCTTTTTTTTGTTCCGGGGGAAGGTTGAGTCAAGCAGGGTTTGTCCGCCATCTCCCTTTTGTCTCCAGGACTGTGCAGCCGTCTGTCAAGCGTGCCATTTGGGGAAGAGGTCACTCCAGCATTTTGAATTTCTCTTTGTTGCTGGGGAGTCCACAAGATTTTAGCAACTTTGTAACTAGTGACTATTGCTCTTATTTTTTGCCTGTTGCTATTTTATCTTTTTTTAGTAAACGGTTATTTTTTCCCCCACTTATATCTATTCGTATTCGTTTCTCCTTATCAGTGGAGATTGGTTAAAGCTATAAGGGGAGGTAACTAATTTTAGTGTCCACCTCTTAAAATTGTCTTTAACCAAGAAAGCTTTTTAATTCTTCAAGTGAAAAATAATAAATAGTGCTCAAACAGCAGTATAACAGCTGTGAACATTTTAAGGAGAGGAATGAGGACAAAAAAAGAAGAAGCAGTGCATGTGCCTGCACATATACAATATGAACAGGTCCATGGCTATAACTAACATCAGTTTAAGGCAATCTACATCTTAATTACCATAGGTTTAGTTCCCTAAATTTAACTAACATGGATGCAGTAGACAGATAAAAGTGGCCCAAAGTTAATCTTAAACAACTGTGGAATCACATCAATAGTCAAAATTAACTGTAGCTAACTTAATTATGATGAGTGTCTAACAGTCTTAAGTAAGTATCTAAATCTCTACTAAAACCCAGGAAAAACTGGTCCAAATACTGTAGCCAGGAACATTTGTTTTAATGTCTATGTTCAGTTCAGTATTGAGAACAATTTATATAAAACCCCAAATATCAAGTCACAATAAAACTCAGGGGTTTGGAATATACAACTGCAAGCAAATTTTAAAAATTACATTAGAAGAAACTGTAACTACTCCCTCCTCAAAAAACTAAAAAGAAATACAAGGAAACATTCACTTCTGAAAAGACACAAGTGGCAAAACTGGAAAACATAGATAAGCTTTCAAGCAAACAGAAAGATTTGCTAATATACTTAAAAGCTTGTTCATGTTTTTGGAAGAGATGAACAGAAATAACAAAAAATGTATTCCAGCTCCATAAAAACCTATCCTTCATTTGAAAATACACACCGAGAGCATCTAGGCTTCCAAATAACTATGCTACAGAGGCATTATGAGAAATTGATTATTAACAGTGAATGTCTTCTTAAAAATCCTTTCAATTATAAACACCATCATGCTTGACAATATATTTTGTTTACTACTGTCATGGTTTAGGAATGGCATTCCCCCATTTAGTGTTCCCACTCAAAACACCCCAGACCATGCACTGCTTGCTCACTCCCCCCTCTTCCCCTGTGATGGAATGGAGAACTGGAGGTACAAAAGGTAAAGATCATGGGTTGAGAGAAGAACAATTTACAGGAAACAGCAACAAGATAAGACAACAAACAGTAACAACAACAACATTAATAATAGACTGTACAAAAGAGGCGAACGATTCACACATGAGTGTTCATCATGCAGAAACTGGCACCACTCAACTGCATACCAGGACAACTACACATTCTCACTACTGGACAAAGTTAAGACTGCTTGGGAGTCCTTACTGTGGACTTCTGTATCTTTTTGTATTAACATTAGGAATTTAACTAAATTCTGAAAAGTTAACAGAAACCTTTAATTTATCAAAATCATTGATTTCTTTTCCTCTATGACTAAACACACTGTGGATATTTATAGTGAATGCCATATTTTAGTGTTCACAAGGGGTTGAACACAGCATTCTCCTTCTGATCCCAAGAGTCTAGCCATACAGTATGGTGAGGAAGTCAAGATGACCCAATAAGCAATAAGATAGGAAAAAAGTTTAAAAAAAATCAAACTCTATAATGTTTGCAAAGGAGTAACTTAAACAAGAACACCACAATGAAGTGAATTTACTGCATTCTGTTACTTATTTCTCAAACACAAAAAAAAAAAAAACCAACAAAAAAAAAACCAAAAAATCACAGTGGCACATTCCACAGGTTAAGCCAACAAAAATGCTACAGATTTTGTGCTCCAGGAAAGGAGCAAAGGAGCTCACCTGCTAAATACCTCATACTGTTCACTCATTTCTCTACATTGTCCTACAGTAAGTGGATGTACTAAAAGAACTCAAAAGGCTAATTTATCTTCTGGAGCAAATAGAAAGATACTTTTGCAATGACATTACTCTTCTGTCAGGCATGACCTCTTCCCAACAATTTAATGCCTTTTCTCACCTCAGCAAGATGGGAAGCCATGCTTGCTGCCGTGCTGCCAAGCAGCAGCACAGCAAAGTCTTCAGTTCATAAAACCATAAAAAGAAAACATGAGTAAAACGGAGCCTGATGTCCAGGTGTTAGGAAGACAAATTACTTGTCTGTAGAATTGTCTTGTTAAAGTTTAAGGCTTGACATGCTTCAATGCTTGCAGACCCTAGGGGGAGGTTAACAAAACTTGGGAAGAAGGATGTACTACTGATAGTGGGCACAAAGACTGCAGAATTTATGGGCCACAAGGACATCTGGTGTTGCATACAGGTAAAACCTTATAAAATGAAGGCCCTGTTGCCTTTGTAAAATCATGGCTCAGTCCTGTTACTTCTGCTAGAGAAGAACCGTGGGGAAGAGGCATAGCTGAATTAGAGGTAGAAAAACATGCTGCATGATTATCGTGTGTTCACCCAGTGGTGTGTGGTGATTGGTTGAATTAAGCTTGTTGTGCTTTAAAACTATGTAACCAGCGAAGAAACTATAAAAGACGCTGTGTGATATTAAAGATAAGCTTTTTGCCTTCTGAACGGAGTTGGTGTGTGTGATTCGTGAATGTCACGTCCATCTCAACTGCAACATCTGGTGACCCCAACTGACTAGAACGCCAACTCTACGGCTGTATCACGCAGCCAAGCCATGATCAAGTGGCCGGAGACAGACACTCAGCAGATGAAAATGGCTGAAAAGCTGTGATAAGCCCAAGCTGCTACTACTTATTCAACCTGTTTCAAAGGTGAGCTGCTGAGAGGATAAAAATGGGATCCCAAGTATCTCAGGAAGAGGGATCTATTGTAAATATTTGGACATCATTGCTAGGTAAACGGGGTATTAAATATGAAGCTACCTCTGCAAAAGCATTTAGTGTGAATGAGACTGCCAAAAATTTGATGATTACCTGGAGGGTGGTGCTAGAAACCTTGAAAGCTGAAAAAAGGAGCAGGACTTGCAACGGTGAACTCTGTGGACACGGAGGGTCTGAGCGGGATGAAGGAGCAGAAGGGAGGGGTGGATGGCTCCATGGCAACACACATGGCTGGAGCTGGCAGTGAACTGTGTGGCGGGGTGCCAGCCAAGGTTGGTCCTGAGCCCTGTGCTGAAAGTCCTGGAGCGGAGTGTCCTACTCCCCTTGCTCCCATAAATCCGCTCTATCCACCCTTGCCTGCAGATGAGTGCAGCAATGGCGTGGTCCCTCGGCCACCGCCCTCCGCGCCACTGCGACCGAAACGGCCCAGGGAGCACTCCCCCCCCTGCAGCAGCTGCTCTGCAGGATGCCTCTCCCACTGCGGCTTCATCGGCGACAGCTCCTACACAAGCAGCTTTTCCGCTGCCAGCTCCCCCCGTGGTTCGGGAACATTTTTAGCTTTTGTTAAAAGTAACTTTTATTTTCAGTAAGCTGTGAAATCTAACAGGATTGTTTGTTGGAGAGATTCAAGGCTAAGTGGTGTGCATATACTGTCTTTCTGCATGCCAGTAGCATTACGTAATTCCTTGCTTTGAGGCTGCTTAGCAAGGTTCGAACTTCTTCAACAGAAATGCTGATATATTGCATGATTGGTACAACTTTTCATGTAAGATGTATACTGTCTTTTTAAGAATTTTGAATTGAAAGTCTGACTGGACTGACTTAATACCGAATTTTTGCTCTGTTAGAAACTTGTGTACCGGGAAAAGTATTTCCTTTCCTGGTGCCCTCAGAGCATTACCTATCATTATGTAGCCTCTCAGAAAGTTTGGTAGAATCCTCCTTGAAAATAGCAATTAGCTCTAAAACCTGATGTCAACACATTGCATGATTTACCAGGGTTGCCGGGTGAGGCCCATGCTAGGTTTTAGCCATTCATCAATCGAGCATTCCTTTCCTCACTCCCTCATTACTGTTATCTCAGAAATTATTTATGGTTCTCCACAGCAGAGGCAAACGGACCTGTACCGGCTCTGACATTTAATTTTATTGTGGATATTTCATTATGGACAAACATGTAACAGTTTTTCTAATAAGTACAGCTATTTGGTGGCTCAAGTGTAGTTGTTCTTCCTTGCCACTTATAAATTGGAATTAGACTTCATATCAAAACAGCTCAAGTGCTGTGATGGACTGGAAAAATGACTAAAAGTGACACTGCTTTACAAAACAGGCTTGCTTTCTGAGTATGTGTTATCTGCTCAGTAGCTGAAATTTTTGATATTTTCTATTTTATGGAAACAGGCAAACAGTGAAGTAAACAATAGCATACTCCTTTGGAATCATCTGAAACCATGGCTTTGTAGCTGCTTATATACATGTGTCAGTTTTATATGCTCACTGACCTAACAGAGTTGCATGTGCAAAACTCAGAGAAGCATTATACGACTACGTCCTCAGTATTTTATCTTTACCTTTAATAGCCCAAGGTCAAATCTACCATACTGACAATCACAAAAGACCTGTCTTGTCATCTCCGTCACTGTGTATCACCAAGCTGAAGAGGGAGGTGGGGAGAGACAGGCAAGCCCTGGCACCCGCCCTATGCTCCGCTTGGGAAACTCGGGCACCCACCCCCTGCGGGGGGCCCTGGGGGACCCGTCCAGGGCTACACAGCTCCATTCCTGTATACTTTTTCAAAGTGCCTTTTTTAATTAATGAGAACTGAGTTGCAGGGCATTTGTCCCACCTGAAGAGGAGGACAGTCCAGCTTCCTGCTTCCGCCCTGCTCTTCCTTTCCCTTCCTGTGTTCGCGGTGTGGGAAAGGTTGCCAGCGAGTTCTAACTCAAAGCTTGTTAACACCTTGAGCACATTCACGATATTTTTCGGCACATCTGAGAAATTGCCAGAGATTTAGTAACTGTGCTGTGCCTTATAAACTGCATCTTAAAAGACCCTAACAAATTTATGCTTATACCAGAAAACTACTGAAAGACATACAATATTGGTGGTTTTTTTTGGAGTACAGCTGCAGATTGGAAAATCCTGCAAAATTGTGCTTATACCAAAAAGGTCCTGACTGTGAACGGATGTTTTCAATAACGTTTCTCGTTACCATGAGCTATTCTTACATCTGAATTATGACAAATCACAACATATTTGCCACACCTTTGTGATCTCTCCAGTACATCCATGTTGCTGTTATTTCATTTACAAATCAGTTGTCTGCTTGCTTATTGTTTTTTAACTGGTATGTGACAAAATTTTTGGTAGCTTTCTTGCACTGATGGAGTCAAGATGAGTTACATTCTGCTGTATTTGACACCTTTAAAGGAACACTCTCCACTCTAACTTTAGTTTTGGTAAATTTAAGTGCTGCTAATATTAAGTTATGCTAAGTGCAAGTTTGTACAGTTTAAGTGACACTAAGGCTAAGTTCTACTAAGTTTACCTGTTGTTAAATTTAAGTCATGTCAAGTTTAAGTTCTGTTAATTTGATATTCTGTTACATTTAAGGTTCTGTTAGTTTAAAGTGTTGTTAAGTTTAAGCAAAGTAAAGTCTAAGTATGTTCAGTTTAAGTTTTATTTTAAAAGTCTTGTAAGTTTAACTTATATTAAGGTTAATTTCTGTTCAGTTTCAGTGATGTTAACCTTAAGTTCTGTTCAGTTTACTTTCTGTTACTTTTGAGTAACATTTATTTTGACTGAAGTTAAGTCTACCTTCTGCTGAAATATGCTCGTTTAAACTGAGTGATACAGTTCTTTTGCTACAGAGATAAGAATGAACAGATTGAAACAATTATGATAAAAGATTGGTAAGTGACTGTTTATGAATATAAGATAATGCGTTATAAAAATACGTGAGGATTCAGCTTGTTAGATCCTTAAATTCATTGCAAATTCTATGGGTATGAATGTTCTGCATTGCTCAATTAAGATGATTATTCATGACAATCTTTGCTGTTTTATCTTTCATAGGTTGCAGAGAAGGATGAGTAACAATTGCAAGTTATGGATATTATTGATTGTAAGCTGTTCAGTGCTTTGCTGTATTATCTTATATGCATAGATGTGTAGAGAAGTATACTCTCAATTTCTTAGAATAAGTTACTGCAGCTATCTTATACTCTTAATATAATAGCGTGAATTAACCAACTTTTCATGAAAGGCATTATCCATATGGTATTATTTGATGTTACACATGTGCGTTTCTTTAGTTGTTTGCAGTTTTTTTATGGTACCATTGACTACTTAGCTAAGGATAAATGACAAAGTCGACTGTTTTACAAACTTTCACATACCGTTGTGTAGCTATCTGTAAGATATGTATCTTTTAAAGAAACTTTCCCAGCTGCCATTACTACAGGTCAGTTTGTAGGATATGTTAGGGAAACCCTTCCAGTTAAGGCCTTAGCTCTGGCCAAGCCCTGGCCCTACCTGGTTGGGAGGCATACCTACAGACCCAGGTGTTTCTGCACTAAAAATGTAATTGAGTCACTTTGACTTGCCGATTTGGGCTTCTAAAAGCTGGACCCCCTTTCGAGGTAAACTTGGGAGCCTTGCGCGGGAAGGTTCTCCAGTTCCTTATTGTGAAATGGGGCTCGCCAGCTACTGAAGACGTGCTTGCTTTTATGTTGCCTTCATGTTTACAGTAACAGACGCGCAGGTTATCACAAAAAAAAAAGGGGGAATGTTGGTGTGACCCAGCCCACTGCGGGGCTAGGGCAGTGTGATGCCAATCAATCCCAGCCCATCCCCTGGATCGAGTTTCCCAAAGAGGTGGACTCAGAGGGTGGGTCGAGGGGCGGCTCAGAAGCCTAAGCCGCACTCCCCCTGGGCGGTGCCCGGGTACAAGCCGCCTCCCCTGGTTTGGGAAAATTCTCAGTTACTCGGTTGTTCACTGGTTCTCTGTTATTACTCCCACCTCTCGGTTTCCCCCAGTGGTTCTTGTTAAATTGTATCCTCCCCCTGGCTTGTAACTCATTGGTTGTTTTCCCCTTTCACCGCGGTTTTCAAACTCTCTATAAAACTGAGGACGAGCCTAGGGGGGGCATCCCCATCGCATTCCATCCCTTCCGAGCTTTTTCAGGTTGCGAAACTTCTAACAATAAACCTGTTAGGAGCCATACCAGAACAGCCTCTCTCTTCCTTTGTCTCCGAGCTAACATGAGCCGATACCATCGGCTCCTGACGTGTCTCCTCTGCAAAGAAGCCAGCTAGCTAGCTGAGCCAGAAGCTCTTTTCCTGATGCCGAAGTCGCTTCTGTGACGCACAGAAGAACGCAGCTGGACTCGCTCTGACCTGGGGCACGCCAGAGCTCGTGCCTCAAGCAGCAAGAACTGCGTTAGGTTGGCGCACCAAGCGTGGGGCTCACACGAGTGGATCCCTGCGACATCGTGGCTGTCGGTGGACAGTCAGAAGAAGTGACTTTGGACCTGCCGACGCCTCTCGGTGCAGTCCGCTCTGTTTTAGGAGTGGTGCCCTGAGAGAAGGCTGCTAACTCCCACTGATTCTGCACTGAACTGACTTTGGAGAGCAGCCGTGCCTTGGAGAACCCCACCTGTGCTTTTTAGTTTGGGACTGGACACCTTTTAACTGATATCTGAAACTTGTGTGAGTATCCCCGGTCCCTGATACTTTGTTTCTTTTTTCATTTTGCAGGTGGCGGGTGGAAGAAGTGCTGAGAGAGAGATGGGATCAAAACTCTCTCAGCCCCAAAGAGAGGTTTTTCTCCAAGTTGCAAAATTCCTTGCAGTTAATGGTTTTAAATTTTCAAAGGGTCTGTTAAAATAGTTTGTTCGCTGGCTTTTCTTTTACCTTCCTCAAGTGTCTCCTGCAAATTTAAAATCTCCTGCCTTCTGGCAGGCTGTGGGGGATAAGATTACTGATTTAAAGCGAAAAGGGGTTCCTCTGGATAAAAATTCTTTCCTCTAGTTCTAGTCCTTCGGGACTTGCATAAAATGGATCAGAAAGTAAAAGAAAAGCACAAATCCCCTGACAGTTCTTCCCATATCCCTCCTTCCTCCCCTCCTGCTCCTCATCCCACTTCCCCTTCGTTGGAAAAACCGAATGTGGTGATATGCCAAGAGGCACAGAGTTGCTACCTTCTCTCTGACCCCTCTCGGTCTTTTCAGCAACCCTGTCGGGGTAGCTCTGGCCAGGCTGCCTCGACCCCTTCTCAAACCCCGTATCCCTCGCTCTCTTCCCTAGCTGTAAGCCCAGAAAACTGTTCTAAAGGCTGTTTGCCATTGTTCCCCTCCAGTCCACGTGTCTGAACAATGGCGCTGACCGCATGGCACAGTCCACCCCTCCCCCCTCTTCTTCTTCCCACAGTCCCTTTCATCCTCCTGCCCCCAACCCTTTCCTATCCCCACCCCCAGATGTGACATCATCAGGTTCCTCCCACATGTCTGGTACCGCCCCCTGCATCGGGAATCCCCGCCCATCCTGTGAACACGCCTCCTAGTCCTCCAACCCTGCCCCCTGTGGAGGACTTCCTGGTTCCCACACCCCCCTCTTCCGGTTCCCACGTGGTAGAAACCAGAACCGACGCCATCTTGAAATTGGGTCCGGGAGTCCCCTCAGCCCCCTCCTACCCCGTTGCTGCTCCTGTAACATATGATCGAACTGGCAATAATCCCATATGGAAACCTTTTGATTCTGCAGGGCTGAAAGAGCTTTTCAAAGCCCAGAAAGAATTTGGGAGGAAGAGTCAGTATTTTAAGAACCTTCTTAAGATAACTCTCTCCAGTACAGTGATTGTGCCACATGACCTCAAAAGCATTTTCTCCTGCTTGCTTTCCCCATCCAAGTTTCAGATGTGGGAAGAAGGTTGGAGAAAGCAACTGGGAGAGGTCCTCCCTATTTTACTGCAGGATCCAAATAACACGGAGGTTTCTATGGATCACCTTACCAGTGAGGGGTTATTAGCCAAGCCCCAGAACCAGGCTCAAATAACACCAGAGCCGGTCCTGAATGCTGTAAAGCAAGCAGCTCAGCAAGCATTCTTAATGATGCCCCCTAAATTAGCAGCTCAATTGAATTATACTGAGATTCGGCAACTGCAAAATGAGCCATTTATTGATTTTGTAGATAAACTGAGGCTCCTGGTGGAAAGACAAGTGGAAGATCCGAAAACAAGAGAGCACATTATAACGCAAATTGCAAAGACTAATGCCAATGATGCTTGTAAAATAGTGATTTTGCGTCTTCCATTCGAACCTCCACCGACCTCAAGTCAGATGATTCGTGCTTGCACAACATTGGTGCCAATTCATCAGCCAAATTTAAAAACGGGGGAAAACTTAATAGGAACTGCAGCTGCTACAGATGCAACAGCATCTCAGGACAAAAAAAATGCTAATTGGGTCTGTCACAGGTGTGGCAAACCAGGGCACTTGGCCTGAAACTGCAGAGCTCCAGCTCCAATTAATCAGGGTTCCCGAGCTGTCTCCCCAGGGCAAATGTCATCACCTGCTGCCGATGGGATGCAGCCAAAAAACTGACAGGACTGCGTGGAGCGGCAGGGCCATGCGGGGGAACAAATCATGAAACTGCCACCAGAAAAATGGTTACCACGACCACTGCAACTCAAATGGACTCAGTGACACCCCAGAGAATCGTCGTGAGTTGCGAGAAGCTGAGAGACTGTATATTGTTTGTGTTAAAAGATGTTGTACATTCACCAGCTGACACTTGTGTTACACCAGAAATTGTTCAAGTGGGGCCACAAGGGTTGTTTACTGTCAATATCCAGTGTGTTAATCCTCCCTATTTACTTGCTGCTAACCGGGTTGTAGCCCAAGCTATTCTCATGCCCAGCAGTCCGCCAATGGACTACAACCCTTCTGTCTTCTGGGCTGAGGTAGTTGGGAACAACAAACCCATGCTTAATTGCAAACTGTCTTGCCAAGGCTCGGACATCAGCCTGGCAGGAATGATGGACACGGGAGCAGACGTGACAGTCATTTCTTCCCACAACTGGCCATCACACTGGGAGCTGCAGCTGGCAGAAGCTATCGTGACGGGTGTGGGGGGATCTATATCTGCCCAGAGAAGCAAGGCAGTTGTCCAAATTGAGGGTCCAGAGGGACAGATAGCATCAGTCCATCCTTTTGTAATTGACTCTGGTTTTACATTATGGGGCAGGGATCTCATGTCCCAGTGGGGGACTCGAGTCGAAATTCCATCTCAATCCCAAAATTTCTAGTAAAGGCCACTGCGGAGCGCCCCTTCCAGAAATTAAATTGGATCTCTGACAAGCACGTCTGGATGGATCAGTGGCCATTGAAAAATGACAAATTAATGGCGCTCACCGCACTTGTGGAGGAGCAATTGAAAAAAGGAAATATCGAACCATGTAACAGCCCTTGGAACTCCCCAGTATTGGTAATCAAAAAGACAGGGAAAGACAAGTGGCACCTCCTACAGGACTTGCGGAAAATAAATGCAGTCATTGAGGACATGTGCCCCCTGCAGCCCGGAATGCCTTCACCCTCCATGCTCCCCAGGCAGTGGAAGGTAGCAGTCATTGATATTAAAGACTGTTTCTTCCAGATCCCTCTCCACCCAAACGATGCACCCCAGTTTGCCTTCTCGGTACCTTCCATCAACCGAAAGGCTCCCATGCAGCGCTACCAGTGGCGAGCTTTGCCGCAAGGCATGAAGAACTCACCCACCATCTGCCAGTGGTATGTAGCTCGCATTCTGTCCCCCATCAGAAAGTTAGCAGCAAAGGCAATAGTGCTTCACTACATGGACGATGTTTTGGTGTGTGCTCCTAACCAATCCTATTTAGACTGGACATTGGGGAAGGTAATTGAGGCCTTAGAGGCAAATGGATTTGAAATCCAGGCTGAAAAGGTCCAGAAAACCTCTCCATTTAAACACCTTGGACTAAAAATCCATGAACAGATTGTGGTTCCCCAACAAGTCAAAATTAATGATAACCCTAAGACCTTGCAGGAACTCCATCAGCTCTGCGGGTCCATAAATTGGGTGAGGCCACTCCTAGGGTCAACGACAGAAGATTTCGCTCCTCTGTTCACCCTCCTACGAGGGAAAGATGACCTCACATCACCCAGACATCTAACCAAGGAGGCAAGACAGTCCATTTGTAAGGTACAGGAAGCGCTGTCGTCCCAGCAGGCACACCGCTGCACCCCAGGTCTGCCTTTTCTACTTACTGTATTAGGGGAAATGCCATACATTTACGGGCTGATATTTCAATGGGATGAAGTGCAGAGTGATCCCCTGTTAATCATCGAGTGGGTTTTCCTCCCGCACCAGCCGTCCAAAAGTATCACAACGCACCAGGAGCTCATGGCTCAGCTGGTGATGAAAGCTAAATCCCGCCTCTGCACCCTTGCAGGGTGTGACTTTACATGCATCTACCTACCATTGGCAACCGATTCACTTGATAACCTCCTTCAAAACAATGAGCACCTCCAATATGCCCTGGACAGCTACACAGGCCAAATTTCTATACACCACCCAAAACACAGACTGTTTACTTCAGTCTTTAAACTGATTCCAAAAGAAATTCAAAGCAAAAAACCATTAAATGCCTTGACAATCTTTTCAGATGGCTCTGGATGTTCCCGCAAATCTGTCATCACATGGAAGGATTCACACACTCAGAAGTGGGAGTCTGATGCGCAGGTAGTTGAAGGATCCGCACAAGTAGCAGAACTTGCAGCCATGGTAAGAGCATTTGAGTGGTTCAGTGAACCATTTAATTTGATAACTGATTCGCCCTATGTTGCAGGTGTAGTTTCCAGGGCAGAGAGAGCCTTACTAAGGGACATTGCAGAGCCAAAAATTCATAACTTGCTTTCGAAATTGATTCAACTGATCTCCCACCGAAAGCAACCATTCTATGTCATGCATGTGAGGTCACACACTGACCTGCCAGGATTTATTGCAGAAGGGAACAGGAGAGCAGATGCCCTAGCGATGCCCGTCGAGTTAGCAAATCTGCCTAACAGATTCCAGCAAGCCCAGCTGAGCCATGCAATGTTCCATCAAAATGCTCCAGCTCTCATATGAATGTTCCACCTCACTAGAGACCAAGCGAAAGCCATTGTGGCAACATGCCCCAACAGCCAGAAACATCAGCTTCCATCATTAGGTCAAGGGGTTAACCCCTGAGGCCTAGGCAGTTGTGAGGTATGGCAAACAGATGTCACCCACTTCCCCCAATTTGGCCACCAGAAATATATTCACGTTTCTGTGGATACCTTTTCTGGCGCAACCTTTGCCGCAGCCCACGGTGGGGAGAGGGCCAAAGATGTCATCAACCACCTAGTACAGGCCTTCGCTGTGTTGGGGACACCAAATAAAATAAAAACTGACAATGGCCCAGCGTACACCTCTGCAGAGTTAAAGACATTCATGAGTGAGTGGGGTGTCGATCACATCACTGGCATCCCTCACTCGCCCACAGGCCAAGCCATCGTAGAAAGAAAGCATCAAACACTAAAAAGACTGCTAGAACAACAAAAAGGTGGCAATGAGATCGCTGCCCCCATCATAAGACTGTCCAAAGCGTTGTTCACTTTGAACTTTTTAAACTGTTCCTATGAGAAACCTGATCCTCCCATAATGAGACACTTCACAAACTCTGCCAAACATAAACTGACTGAGAGACCTGAGGTCCTAATAAAAGACCCTGATACTTTACAAATATGTGGCCCGTACCCCCTAGTCACCCGGGGTAGAGGCTACGGGTGTGTTTCCACCCCAGAAGGTCCAGGATGGATCCCTGGGAAGTGGATCAAACCCTTTTTGAGACCACCTGCGGATGCCAAGCAAAGGAAAGAAGCTGCCACAGCCTGGAAAAGAAGAAAAACCAAGCCACGTGGAAAAAAGACTCCTCCTCCAGGCCTGAAAAACAAACCTTCCACCTCCCAGTCTCCTTAAAATGTGTCTCCCTTCCCAAAAGGACCCCTCAGTTTTGTTTTGAAAGAGGGGGAGTCCAAGGCACCCATTGTTATTTAAGTTAATTGTATTTGTATTAAGTTTATTCGTGTTATACTTTTCCTAAAGTTACCAGCCGTGACTGCATGATGACATCCTACCTGCTGCTGTCCCACCTGCTGCTGCAGCTCCTCCTGTGCACCAGGAGCTCCAGCAGCTGGATTCCTTCCATTATCAAGGACATTGTATGGGGTTATGGTGTTGTTAATTTTAATAGCCCTTCCCATTCTTAAGTGTTTGGTTTTGAAATCCCTTAAACCTTTCCCCTCATTTCAAGGTAATAAAGAAGGGGGAGTGTTGGTGTGGCCCAGCCCACTGCGGGGCTAGGGCAGTGTGATGCCAATCAATCCCAGCCCATCCCCTGGATCAAGTTTCCCAAAGAGGCAGACTCAGAGGGTGGGTCGAGGGGCAGCTCAGAAGCCTAAGCCGCACTCCCCCTGGGCAGTGCCCGGGTACAAGCCGCCTCCCCTGGTTTGGGAAAATTCTCAGTTACTCGGTTGTTCATTGGTTCTCTGTTATTACTCCCACCTCTCGGTTTCCCCCAGTGGTTCTTGTTAAATTGTATCCTCCCCCTGGCTTGTAACTCATTGGTTGTTTTCCCCTTTCACCGTGGTTTTCAAATTGCCTATAAAACTGAGGACGAGTCTCGGGGAGGCATCCCATCGCATTCCATCCCTTCCGAGCTTGTTCGGGTTGCAAGGCTTCTAACAATAAACCTGTTAGAAGCTAGACCAGAACAGCCTCTCTCTTCCTTTGTCTTCGAGCTAACGGGAGCAGATACCATCGGGTCCTGCCATGTTTCCCTCTGCAAAGAAGCCAGCTAGCTAGCTGAGCCAGAAGCTCTTTTCCTGATGCCGAAGTCGCTTCTGTGACGCACAGAAGAACGCAGCTGGACTCGCTCTGACCTGGAGCACACCAGAGCTCATGCCTCGAGCAGCAAGAACTGCGTTAGGGGAATATGGCTCCCCAGGAGCATTTGGATAATGCAATATTTACGCTAAAGGTTTTTGCAGGCAGAACATCAATTTGATCCCCAGCAGAGCGATGCCCGTCAGAAGATTTGCGTGTGTGAGACCAATTTCTAAAAAGGCTTTACATAAGAATCCACAATTGGGTGTGTAATGACAAGGCCTAGCTGATTTACTAACCTGGGAAAGAAGGTATGCATGTGTTTTATTGGCAACAGGTCTAACGTGCCTGACAAACATCAATTGCCTCCGAGAAAATGAGGCCCAGCGAGAAGAAAAATTACCTATTCCCCATCCAGTCCTCGTGGCTAAAGCAGGAGCAGAGGTAGGACTGCCAGGAACATGGCTGTGCCTGGGAGCTTATGGAAGCAACCTGCCAACGGCCTTGTGTCCTACTGCATCTACCATCATGTTACTGTGTTCCTGCTGAACTTCTTCAGCTATTCCCTGTTCCATGCTTCCAGAATGACATTCGGTAATTGTTACAGTGGGGATACTGTAACGCCTATATCAAACCAGGAGTCCCATGGGAAAGAAATATCTATGGACGGATTCTTGCTAGAGGTTTCAGAGATGTTTATTTCTCCAGCCGCATGGCCGGGGCTCTGCCGAGGAACTGCTACAGTCAGGACCCGAGGTCCTTTTTGCCCGCGCAGGGGAACACAAACCAACCAATGGGGAACGAGGCTGACCAGGGGCAGGGAAACCCCGTGTGTCTGTGCCCTCAGGGCCCCTCTTCCCAGGGCTACATGGCGGGGGAGGGACCCCGACAGGTAATGTTAAAGTCAGCACTTCCAACTAATGGACTTTCTCCTGCCTAAACAGCACAGCCCCTGAGCTCCAGCCATATAAGCTTTGGAACAGTAGCCTTTTACTGCCAAGTGCAGAAGAAGCAGCTCTCTCTGAGAACATTGGACACTTTTATTTTCCTTTGCCGCAGATCTCTTTGTCAGTGATATGATTGTTCTTGATGAGTTTTTATTGATTGTGATCTGTATTCCATGTATTTTATCCTGTGACCAGCAAATGACCACTAACACTCTTAATAAGATGATGGCTTTACAGGTGCAGACTGTTTCAACATTAGAATACATGAACCCTTTGCTTAAAAGACAAAAAAGGGGGAGATGTTGCATACAGGTAAAACCTTATAAAATGAAGGCCCTGTTGCCTTTGTAAAATCATGGCTTAGTCTTGTTACTTCTGCTAGAGAAGGACTGTGGGGAAGAGGCATAGCTGAATTAGAGGTAGAAAAACATGCTGCGTGATTATCGTGTGTTCACCCAGTGGTGTGTGGTGATTGGTTGAATTAAGCTTGTGCTTTAAAACTATATAAACAGCTAAGAAACTATAAAAGACGCTGTGTGTTATTAAAGATAAGCTTTTTGCCTTCTGAACGGAGTTGGTGTGTGTGATACATGAGTGTTGCGTCCATCTCAACTGCGACAATCTGGCAGAACCCCAAGGATAAGGAAGAAACTAATAAAGTCAACTCAGCAACTGTGCTGAAATCAGATCCAACTGGGTAAAAGGTAATTCTGGTAGGGGCAGATCACAACCACTGACTCATGGACCACCAAACCAAGAAACCCACCAGCTCAAAAGACGAGGAAGACTGAGCATGAAGACTAATTAGCATGGAAAGTGAGACAATCATTAACCAATAGAAGATAGAATACTAATTAATAAGAAAACTATGTAACTTGTAGCCAATGAACATTAATGCCTTTGTTAGCTAAACATATAAATAGTGAAAAGTTTCGGTAGTTGTTGTGCTGGCTTTGTGGATTTGCCACCCAGCACCCTTTCTGCTCAGCAGTGTAAATAAATCAAATACTTTGACTCTGTGTGTGGATTGGCCTCTTGCACACCAGGTGAAAGAACCTGTTTTGGGACAACAAACACAGGCAACAGGCTATTATAGAGAGTGGGTGGAAAGAGCAATAATTTTATCCACTGAACAGAAATAAAGTATAGATTCCCCTATAAAGGGAAAAATGCACAATATAAGCTGTGTAGTCCTAGGAGCCATATACAGCTACAGACATTATTGCCAGTAGGTAATGATGTATTAAACACACTTATGGAACAAACATGAGATTCTCTGAAGATCAGGACTTCAACTCTTGCCAAAAGCTATTTTATACAAAATACAGAAGGCCTACATAAATATCTGAGAATCTGGGAGTTACAGTGAAAATATACTTACTGCATAACAAAAGCCAAACACTTAAAAAGTTATTTGTAAAAGAAAATTTAACACATCTTCCTCCAACAGTTCCCAGAAACTCTGGATGTAACAATATGAGAACCTACACTGGATAAGTAAGCCTAAATGTTGGATCCATTAGATCAACCAGCAATAGTAAATTTGAAACCCTGCATGTGATCTGGCCACTATGGAAGGACAAACACACATTGTGTCCATATGGATTCATCGTGGTTTGACACTGGCGAAATGCCAGGCACCCATGAAAAGCCGTTCACTCACCCTCCCTGCCACAGCTGGGATGGGGAGAGAAAAAAAAAATTAAACAAAGGGTTCATAAATTGAGATAAGGATTGGGAGAAAACACTCCAAGAGCAAAACAGGCTCAACTTAGAAGTAAAAACTGAATTTATTACTAACAAAATCAGAGGAGGATAATGAGAAGTAAAATAAGCCCTTAAAAACACCTTTTCTTCCCCCAACCCCTCCCTCCTTCCCACCGACAGTGCAGGGAGACAGGGGGTGGGGGTTTTGGTCAGTTTGTCACTTGAGATCTTCTTCTGTTTGCTCAGGGAGAGGAGTCCTTCTCCTGCTGCACCATGAGGTCCCTTCCCATGGGAGACAGTTCTCAAACATGGGTCCACTCTCACAAGCAGCAGTCTTCCCAAAACTGCTGCGACCTGGGTCACTCTTCTACAGGGTGCAGTCCTGCAAGGACAGGCTCCTCCAGCCTGGAAGCAGGGGCCCTCTCTCTCCACCAGGTCTTCCACTGGATCACAGCCTCCTCCAGGCATCCACCTGCGCCGGTGTGGGCACCTCCTCCATGGACTGCAGGTGGATCTCTGCATCCCCGTGGACCCCCATGGGCTGCAGGGGCACAGCTGCTTCCCCATGGTCATCACCATGGCCTGCAAAGGAATCTCCAGTGCCTGGAGCACCTCCTCCCCCTCCTTCTTAACTGACCTTGGTGTCTCCATGTTGTTTCCCTCACATGTTCTCACCTCCTCCTCTTCTCTGGCTGGGAAAAAAACCTGTGCATTCCCACTTTGTTTTGATTTTCTTCTTAAATATGTTATCACAGAGACATTACCACCATCTCTAATGGGCCCAGCCTTGGCCAGCGGCATGTCCATCTTCAGGGCCATCAGGGATTGGCTCTGCTGGACATGGTGGAAGCTTCTAGCAGCTCCTTGCTGAAGCCACCTCCATGGCCCCCCCGCTACCAAAAACCAGGCTGTGCAAAACCAACACAGACTTACATAGGGATTAGGTAAATAACTGAAATTATTTAACTGTGGTAACCAAAAAAACCCAACAAAACAAAACAAAGTCTTAATAATAAGGAAGGAATAGATGTGTGTCACAAAAGGAAAGGGTAAAAGCACATTACCATTTAAATCTATCCTCAAGAGCTTGTAAAATAGGGTGACTACCCAAACCTGAACAGTGTTACATTACAAAAATTTAGTCTTGTTCCTGTTTGAAGGTGAAACAGTTGCAATGATGTTTTTGCAAGTCTAAGGAGAAAAGAGCTGCCAGTAGGTTTTTGGACTAGATGGATCATCTTTGACCATGACCAATTCCAGCTGCTTCAGAGACAATTGAAGAAAATTGTTAAGTAGACAATTACAAAATAACACAGCCACACGCAATATTTCTTTCTACCTCCCATCAGTCAGAGGTTATTTAAACTACAGACTCAGGGAAAACAGAAACCACCTTTTACAGTTGCTGGTGTATTTTTTTTAATTTTTAGTGTAAAATTGGATATTCCTACCATCCACATCAACATCCTTCTTAAAATTCTGCTATGCTTCTAGCTTCCATCTCCTCTGGTAACAAGCTACATGTGCTAGCTGTACCTACTTTGTTCTCCTTTATCAGTTTTAAGTTTTCTCTTTCAAACATTGACAGCTCTCCTGTTCTTATAGTATATAAAAAAAAATGGGCACAAGCTCATGATCTTTCTTTTTTACACTATTTGAAGGTTAATCCCTAAAAATTCACTATTCTTCTGTTCCAGGAAGTTCTGTCAAATCTTTAGTCACTCTTCTAATTACAAGAACAGCCTTTCTCCTCATGCCTATTACATTATTTCTGACAGAATGAGACCAGAACTGTATTTTCCCCCTGCTTTTCAAATGAGAAAATATATAATCAATTTCTCTGTCCTAGGTAGTATTTCAGATCTGCAAAGACAGAGAAAACAGAAACAGCCTGAGGAAGAAATGGACAGAACACAGTTGGACTAAAAAAATAAAGGAAAAACACAAATCATCCTAATAAAGGGCTGCAGTGCATAAGAAATGTATCCTATTTCAGCAGACTGAATTTATGGGGGAAAAAAGTGAGATATTCTTTCTCCGGGTAGTTATTTAGGTCTTTGTCATCATTAACTGAATAATGCACAAGAAGTGGAGATATGGGTATAAGTGCACACATAAAGCAGGGGGCTATTTGAGTAAAGGGAATTCATCAACAAACAAATGCCCATATTTAGACCTCAACAAGGATCTTCTGGACAGGAGGAAACACCATTACAGCAGGTCTCATGGGTACCTTCTGGCCACACCTCTACTTCCCTAAGCTTCCATGTGATAAGGCACAATTTTCAAGAAGACTGGAAATGCAGTCCATTCTTAGCAATTCACAACCTAAAATGAACGAGTTCTTTCCTGTGTCCAAGACAGATTACCAAGGCATATTTCAAGCAACATACATAAATTATGCTGAAATAAGTAGTGAATTTCAGTATCAAAAATTATTATAAAAAGCCAAACTAGCTGACTTAATATGCTCTAACATTACACGAGCCTAATTATTCTAATTATAACTGAAAATATTATCTGAAATTCTAGACATTTATACCAATGTTTACCTACTGAGAAAAAACAGACACACAGCAAGCAGCTCTGCAGCATCAGTCCTTGAAAATGTTGGGGTTTATCCAAACACTGGTTTTCACGTGGTTTTGGCCACAAGTTTTAATAATATATGACATCTATTTTCTATTCAGTCCTATAAGAAATCCCTCATGAAACACTTAAAACTAATGAGAACTTCCCAAAATTACAGAATATGTAACTTCTTTCCAGAATGTTCTGGTCACATTCATTGTGTTCTACATGTCTTTGCAATTTTGTTGTAATGAACAAGTATGACTTTTAACAGTGATGTTTCACCAAAAAAAAAGTGCTCTTCTGTTAGTCTTTCTTTTTATTAAAAGAAAAATAAAGCTAGCTGAAATTAATCAAGCTGTGTGTTCAGAAAAAGTGTGTAGCATAACTGGTGGGGATATGGGAAAAAATACATACTTTTTCAAATGACCCAACTAAGAAACTGAAACTTTATTCTTCTCTGGATTCAGCAAATAAACAGGTAAATAAGAAAATTTTAAGGAATCATTATACTTACATCTCAAATCAATTTTAGCTTTAAAAACGGACTTGTTACAGACAAGGCAATGTGAAAAAAAGCCCAGACCAACACACCATTTTCTCCATAAGTTTTTGAAATGGTTTTAATCATGCTTTCATCCTAGGGTAGCTAGTACGATACACAGCCCTGATTTTACATAGAATGTAGTTCTGGGTAGAGCAGATTGAGGTAGCTCACAGTTACTGAACAAGATCATACTTTTCAACTTCACCTTGTCCATGCATTTCCTATACACTGATAGTGTTGAGATTGCAGATCCCTCTGAGTCATTTGAGCTCACTAATCCTGTAGAAAACTAGCACATCCAAAAGTTTTCTACTGTGTTTAGTGAATCAAATAATCAATTAATGCATTAAATCAGAAAAAAAAAAAAATGCTGTGTTGGTTTTGGCTGGGGTAGATGTTGGGGTCCCTTCCCCCCTGCCATGTGGAGAGGGGCCCTGTGGGGGGAGGCACGGGGTTTCCCTAGACCCGGGTCAACCTCATTCCCCATTGGTTTTTTGTGTTTCCCTGCACGGGCAAGGACCCTCGGGTCCTGTGATTGAGCAGTTCCTCAGCAGAGCCCCGGACATGCGGCTGGAGAAATAAACATCTCTGAAACATCTATCAAGAATCAGTCCATATATATTTCTTTTCCACGGGCCTCGTTGTCTGATACACGTGTTGCAATATCCCCACTGTAACAAATGGTGGTAAATGCGGACAAGACATCGATCCCTCAGGACAGCAACTGATTTGTGAGTAAACTCTGGATTTCTCTTCTTGTTTTCGTTTTGCTGTTCCATCTCTAAACTATGCAGGAACCGTGGAAAGACTCTTGGCTCTCAGAGCCGCATATGGACATTTATCTTAAACTTGAAAAGATTCTTGAACAACGATTTGTAAATTTTAGCTTAATTCAAGCTCAAAATGAACTGAAACACTTCCTGTCAGGGTTGTTTAAGAACTTTTTCTACGTTTCTCGGGATTTGATTCTTACCAAAGACTTTTGGAAGACTGTTTGGACACAGTTAATTTATGAGTCAAAATATATGCTGATGGAAGAATATTTTCATGAATATTATATAATTACTGAGACTGTTGAACAATGTCAGCTGTGTCTTGACAAAGGGAAGCCTGCCTCAGAGACCGTGCAGCCTCGGCCACATGCACCGAGCACTCTCTGAGCAGCAGCGAGGCAGTTCCCGCGCACGGGCGGAGCAATGCGAGCTGCAGTGTCTGCGGTGGAGCAAGGTGCAGTGGGAGCAGCGCGACCCGGCGGTGCCCGCCCAGCCCTGGGCAGCGTGTGGTGGAGCGAGCCCCTGAGAGGAGGCGGCTGGTGGCGGAGCAGAGCCACGCCTAGCCGAAACGCGCGCTGGAGCAGGGCGCAGGGGGGTCGTCGCTCAGGGGCCCGGCCGAGACGTGGGAGTGGCCCCAGGCAGCGGCAGCGCAGCTGAGAGCAGAAGCGGCGGCGCAGAGGGAGCTGAGCGGCGCGGCCCCGAATGCAACCCCGGGAAGAGCACACAGGCACGAGCAGCCCCAACGGCCCCAGCAGCCATGGCAGTTCCAATGCGGGAGCAACCAAAAGCGAAAGAGAAAGCAAAAACGCAGCGAGACAGAAAACAGCAGCCACTCGGAAAAAGGAAAAAATCACTGTAGATAAGGTTTTAGGAATAGTAAAATGGTATAATGTTAAACAAAATTATGGTTTTATAACAAGATGTGGCAACCAGCAAGACATATTCGTTCATAGAACTGCTATTAAAAAGAATAACCCTGAAAAATACATCCCAAGTTTAGGAGATGGAGAAGTAGTAGAGTTCAAAATTGTGCAAGGTAGAAAAGGGTTACAAGCAGCAGAGGTCACTGGGCCTGATGGTGTTCCTGTAAAAGGCAGTATATATGCTAAAAATCGTAGTCATGTTAGACAATATCTCCATTATAAACCCCCCCTACAGTCTCCCTTTCCTAATCCCACCTTTCCCTTTTACCCTATATCCTATTACCCCCAGTGGATTCCCAATCCATTTTTTCACCCATGGTTTCCCTCACAAAACCATGCCTTTGCCAATTGTTTCCCCAAAAATCCCTTTCCAATGCCGAGTGGGGGATGAAGAGGGGGAGGGAAGAAACTAACTATTGTTATTTAGAGTTCCAACAGAAACAAATAGAAGAAACCCTCTCCTGCCTCAGTTTCCCCACAAAGCATGTCCGAAGAGTCCTGTCTCCCTTCTGTCAGCCTTAAGATGTTCCAGAGAATCTGTTTGGACATTCAAAGACTCAGGAGGTTGGCTTGTTTTGTTTTGAAACTGTTCTTGTTATGTTTATCCAGTTGTTTTCAATGTTAAGTTTTAAATCTCTTTTTGTTAAAAATAAACAGGTGAAATATTGGGGTCCCTTCCCCCCTGCCATGTGGTCCTGGGAGAGGGGTCCTGTGGGGGGAGGCACGGAGTTTCCCTAGACCCTGGTCATCCTCGTTCCCCATTGGTTGTTTTGTGTTCCCCTGCGCGGGCAAGTACCCTCGGGTCCTGTGATTGCCTCAGTTCCTCAGCAGAGCCCCGGCCATGCGGCTGGAGAAATAAACATCTCTCTAGAATCTATCAAGAATCGGTCCATATATATTTCTCTTCCACGGGCCTCGTTGTCTGATACATGTGTTGCAGTATCCCTACTGTATCAGATAGAGTTGGTTTTCTTCCCAGTGGCTGGTATGGGGCTATGTTTTGGACTTGTGCTGAACACAGAGTTGATAGTATAAACATGGGTTTTTTATTCATGAGCAGGGCTTACACAGAGCCAAAGTCTTTGCTGCTTTTTGTACTACCATGCTGGGGAAGGGGCTGGGGGGTGCATGGGAGGCTGGGAGGAGACACAGTTGGGACAGCTGACCCCGACTGACCAAAGGGATATTCTAGACCATATGACATCATGCTCAGTATATACAGTGAGGGAAAGAAGGAGGAGGAAGGGGACATTTGAAGTTATGGCATTTGTCTTCCCAAATAACCGTTACACATGATGTATTCCTGCTTTTCTGGAGATGGCTGAACACCTGCCTGCTCATGGGAAGTAGTTAATTAATTCCTTGGTTTACTTGTGTGTGTGGCTTTTGCTTTTCCTATTAACCTGTCTTTATCTCAACCCATGAGTTCTCTCGCTTTTACCCTTAAAATTCTCTCCCTGATCCTACTGGGGGGAGGGGAGTGAGCGAGTGGCTGCATGGGGCTTGGTGGCTGGCTGGGGTTAAACCACGACAATTTGCCACACTGGATGGGAGAGTTTGTAGGAACAACACAGCTGACAGGCAACAAGACCCTCCCCGTTAGAAGCAGATAGAGCAATCTCAATTGCCTGTGCAACCACAATTCAGGTCAGAAACCTACCTTCTGAAAGGCAATGCAACCTAAATGCCATCTAGTGATGTCTGTCTTTTGATATATTTCTTTAAATGCTCCCTTCCCCATACCTAGGACAGTTCCTCCTACAGTTTACTGGAAAGAGAATGACAGAACAGAGCAGTAGCTGGAGTCATAATGGGGCATCTCCTCCTCCAGTCCCAATGAAAAATAAGCACACCTCACAACAACCAGGACTCTAACTCTGGTATGACACTGCAGTCTGGTTGCTCACAAGGGCCAAATTAATACAAATGCTCAAAATTCTATAGTTTGAGCAACTGCTGTGACAGCATCTCCCTACTATATTACCAATGCGTAATATATTTATTGTGCTGCATCACATATATAAGTGATACAGCAAAATATGTAAACCATTAACAGTACTGAAAATAAGGATTGTTATGTTCAAGAGTTACTGTCCTCACTTCTGACATTACAGACAGCAGAACCCAGGGGGAAGAGGGGGGAAGAAGCAAAGCTTTCTCATGCCTTATTTTCCAAAGGCATACAAAACAAACAGCAGCGTTTATTAGAAGTTCACACAAGCCTCAGGAAAATTTTTACAAGTTGCTACAATGAGGTTTTCTGAAACCTCAGACAGAGATCTGCAGGAGTTATGTAAATAACTGCCAGACCAATCAGATCCTTCACGTGACATACAAGCCATTGAGCACAAATTGAGAGCTTAGGTTTAATATAGTGTCCAGGTAACACCAATCATTATTTTATTGTAGAGTTGAACTGCGGCATGGGACATGAGTAGACAAGCTGCATAAAGCTTGTTGGATGCTCATTTCCTGTCTTATGACAAAACCACGCTAACTTCAGTGCCTTTGATCTCCAGGTCTTTCTTCCACTAAAAACATCTGCTTATTCTTTAGCAAGCTCCTGAATCCAGGAGAGGAGAAAAAAAAAAAAAAAAAGAAAAAAAAATAGAAAAAAAAAAGATTTTCCAGAAAATCCCAGCAGAACCCCACCCCTGTTTAGTAGATGTCATAGATCTCAGAGGCATTCCCTCCCCTCTGTGTGTTGCAGTCTGGAGTGTGAAGAACAAGTTGGCTTTCTTCGCTGACAAGCTCTACAACAGATTACATATTCCCACTCAAATTGAAGTGCTTACATCACAAATGACTTGCCATTCATTCAGTCAGTGAACTTCCCATTTCAGTTCTTGTTCCGGACAAATATGATTAATTAGTACCCTAAACCTAACACACACACTTCCTTTATTAATGCGTATTTTTAGCCAGCACTATACATCCTCCCATCATGATACTGGACAAGATGAGAAACACTGGATCCTCAACAGAGAAAAAACTCATGGGCATAAATAGCAAATACTCTTCGTGTATTTTAATCATAAGGAACAACTGGAATAATAATATCAAGCTTTTTTGTCAAATGATGAAAGCATCTAAAGGCATTTCTGTCAGAGCACACTGTTGTGTCATTTTTTCAGAACACGGCTCAAACACCAAAGCAAACAAGTCTTTACTTTGCACTGAAAGCCTTTCCTCCTTCCGTCACCTCATCCCCTCCCACCTCCCCGCCAAAACCTCCCCATGCTTTCCTCCCACCCACACCCCTCTTTTCCCAAATCACCTCAACCCCATCCACAGCCACCCCGCACGTCTCATAGCTCACCCCAAACTTGCCCCATTTTCTCCTCTCCCATGAGTCCATTCCATCCCTGCTTCATCCCTCTCGTACCCCCCTTCTCCCCGCCATTTCAGCCCCTTAACCCACCGCCGCTCCTCCCCGGCCTGCTGCAGCCTCCCCGCCCCCAGCGATAGCTGCCGCCACGCCCCACGCAACCGCCCTCCGCCGCCAAGCTCGAGCGCTCCCTTGACAACCGCAGCGCGCGCCAGGCCCAACCACTTCCCAGCCCCGCGCACACAATGGGCCCCGCGGGCAGCCTCCTCCCCGCCCCCCGCCTGCGCCACGCACACCAGGGCGACGGCACCCGGCCACTTCGTCGAACTGGCCCACTCCCGCCGCCCCTGCCCCATCCCGCCCCCCCTGCTCCACTGACCATCGCTGCGCTTGATCTCCACGTAGATCCCTATCTGAACCTTGCTGAAGCTGGCCGCTGCCATTGCTTCATGGGGCAGCCGGGGGTATCAGGGGCGCTGCCGGACAGCGCACAGGGAGCAGTGAGGGCGCGCACAGCAGCAACGGCGGCGATAGCAGCACCGACCGCGGCGGCTTCGAGAGGGCAGGCGGGCGGAAAGGGGGGGCGGAGAGAAAGAAAAGGCGCCGGCCGGATATAACAAACACTGGTAGTTGCAGCGCCTGTGCAGCTCGCCGCGGCATCACGACAGGCCCGGCTCACGGAGAAGGAGGGGGCAGAAGCTCTTCCGCGGTTTGTTCTCCGCCCTTCACGGCACCTGGGCGGGGCTGACACAAGATGGGCGCCCCCGCTCCCTTGGGGCTGCCTCCCTGCTCGCTTTACCCTGGGCCAGATGTTCGTCCCAACTGCGAGCCGCCCGTGCGAGCGTCTCCTCTTGGCCCTGTCCCTGACTTAAAAAGACACGCGTGCGCCTATTTGGCATCAGATGGTGACAGAGCTGCCTTGAAATTTTAATGTAATAGCTTTATTTACCTAATATCTACTCATAAGGCTCCCGTGTGCCAAGTAAAGCAGCTTAGAAGTATGCTTTTTACTTGCTCCCCAACCTTTGATACACAGGACTCCTTTAAACACAGGACTCCTTTAACATATGAAACATGGAATTCTTTTAACATTGGTGCTTAAGCATAAAGTATAGATTAGTAAAAGTTGGGTGTTGGCTGCTATGCTCAACTGCAACTGCTTTTGCAAGACAAGAAGCCTAACCCTGGAAAGGGGCTATGATGAGAAGTGAATAGGAGATGCTATGTCTAACACTAACTGCTCTTAAAAAAAACAAACCCGAGTGGACTAGGATGATAAGGGAATGGAATGTGAGCTAATGGGTTTGGCTAACCCCTTGTCTGGAAAACAGGGGCCTAACCCCTATGGGCTAAGCGATAAGGGGGAAGATGCATGCTAACTGCCGTTTCAATGACAAATAGAGGAACTGCCACAAAAGAGTAAAAAATATAATAAGAGAATACGAACATAATCAATACACAATTATAAATAAAGTATAATATAGCAAAAAGTGTGTAATAGTAGAATTAAGTATGTATTAGCAAAATAGATGTAATAAATGTATTAAGAATAGTGTGCTGTGTTTGTAACCCTAAGATAAGGAAACTGATATGTGGAAAGGCTCCACTACTGGAATAAGTAGTAAAGTAGGTATGTTTATTCCAGCGCTGGGATGCGTGGGGGATAATTCCTCCAAAGTCATGCGTGCCGACAGCTGCATTCAGCTTGGTATATATCAGGTTACAAACTTCATAAAGTTTCCCAATACGCCTATACATATTCATTACCTAGCCCCACCTAGCCTCGCCTCGTATTATAATGAGCCCAAACGTCATTTACATCCGCGTTGTGCTTGCGCAGTGTTCTCTGGTGGTCGTGAGCAGGGGTCTCTGGGATGAAGTGAAGGGTCTTCCTCATTCTGAACTTTTCACCTTGCTTCCCTGCGCATGGTCTTTATGTCCCTGGCCCAAGTCCAAAGTTCAAGGATGGTTTAAGTTAGTTTTAGGTTTGAAAACAGGATCTTTGGTCAAGAAGATCAAGATTCCTTCCCTTTATCAATAGTCTTATATCTTCTCATTCTGCTTTGGAAGGCACAATAAGCATTGAGCAAGCTGTATGCATTGCTTTTAACAAACAACTTTTTAGCAAATCATTTAACCTCTGCATCCCCCTCCTCCCCCTGAGTCAGTCCCCCCTTTTCTATAGAGTTAGTAAATTCTTTTACTAATACACAAATTCTTTTTCTAATAATCTTTTATGATAAGCATCCTTTAATGCTTTTCCATGTGCATTTGACAAAGTAGTTAAAACTGATAACTTCTTTAGCACTCTATATTTCCAAAAAAGCATCATAAAAGACAGCACAAGGCAAGCACTCACCAAAATTAGTAAGACAATTATGGGGTGACATAACGTATTTAGAATGCCAGTTGCGGTAGGTGACCACCCAAAAAGCACGTCCCACCAGTTATGACCTGCATCTTGTTTTACTCTTTGCAAGATTCTGCCTATTTCTTGTGGGTCATGATGGACGGTGACTAAGGTCTTTTTCTCATTCTTTCGGATTTCTTCTAAAATCTCAATTAGATCCTGATGTTTTACTAATTCCTTTACTAATGTGAGGTCCATCCCAATAGGTGTGGGTAGCAATTATGGTATATGGTGTAGTTAGACCTTATCAATTGATGAGACACAGCCAGTGCTAAATATGAAAAGTCACACCCAACAATCTTGGTAAAATTACAAATACAAAAATTAGAGTGTTCCTGGCAGCTACATTTATATTATTGTCATCTATCATCATAAAAGTGCAGATAGTTCTTAAGCACACACAGACTTGACCAATATATACAAGTACAGTTTTCGGTGTAGTGTCTGGGTGGACCTCGAAGTGACAAATGCCTTGCTCTACGTCAAGACATATGTCTTTGGCATCAAGTGTATTACTTTCACAGATAAATCCTTGTTGTTCCCGTGTGATGCAAGATTCTAAATTTACCATTTGCCATTTTTCTTTTACCATCCAAGCCCATACTCTATGTTCAGAGGGGTAAAAAACTGTTCCTTCATAGTTGAGTGCCAATGCAACAATAGGATGAATTACATAAACTGTGGCATTATGTATAGTAAGCACAAAGACAGTAGCTATGTTAGTCAGTGGGTCATAAGTGAAATTTACCAAGATCCACCAGGATTGGAGCTTTCTTTCTAATTTAGTAGCATTATTCCAAACAGCTTCTCGGATTTCAATAGGGAAAACACCTTCATTTCCTTCTCTTATAATTAAGCAGTTGACTGCATCCATAATTGGGCTTGTATGCAGCTAAGGGCTAATGATACATTGTCTTGAGCTACACCAAGTGTGTTTAATATCAGTCTGTGGTCCAGGTCGCTGGTCTCTGCGAAGTCTGGGAGTATTTTTGAGACTTGCTACTGTTTCCTAATGCTAATAGGGAGGATTGTAGGGGCTGCTTTAATTTGGTCAGGTCACTGGTTGCCGCAGCCAATTTATTCATCAGTATCTCTGAATCAATTCCATTTATGACTCCCAGTCCTGTTCCCAGCATGCCAGTCAGGTGTCCCCGCATTCTGCCTTTGAGGGGTGTTTGCTTTTGCAGCCAGGCTGTCCACCCTTCAAAGGATGTTTGTATTAAAGGGGAGCAGGCTGGTTGGATCTCAGAAATATTAATTTGCATTAGTAGTTTGTTCCAGTTTGGCCAAATTTAGAAATATATCCTCTGAGAGAAGGCACAACCACCCCTTCCCCCCCCAGGTTCAGGAAAAAATAAATTTTCCTCGAAGGAAAGTGAAGGAGATAAAACTATTTATTTACCAAACACACGGGAAAAGGAAAATAAGGCTAAATAATAAAATGTTTCACTGTGGAGGAAAAAACCTGGGGAAGTGTTAAGAGTCCTCCCTTTGGTCTCCTCGGCACTGGGGCTTGGGCCAGGGCCAGGCCCTCTGTGCCCGGTGGAAAGTCCTCCCGATGTGCTCTGAGGTTGAAAAGCAGTCCAGTAGAAAAGGGAGAAAATCCGGAATTCCAGAGAAGGAAAAACAAAGTCCAAACTCTCAGTCTCTCTCTCCAGAGAACAAGAAGCTGAAAAAACTGGCCAAAAGCTGACTGGGAAAAAAGAAAGCAAGCTGGGAGCTTCCTCGCTCCCCTCCCGCAGCTGGGAAAAAAAAAAAAAAACCTGCTATCTCTGTGTGACCTTGAACAAACTGCAAACTGCCCTGAAAAAGTTTTGCTCAGTTTAGAGGCATAGAAAGACACAGAAATTAATTTCTGGGCATAGGCAGCGATATGGGATACACATCATAAGGTCACCCCAAGACATTCCACCCCTTATCCCATACTGGTGGCTCAATGTCCAAACTAAGATATTTTAATTCTACACACACATTTATAGATATATATATGCACAACTATATACAAACAGTGAAAGTGACAATCAGCAAGCAGGGGTATACAAGCATTTCACACTACAGGTGGTTTTCACACAACAGTCAGATCTCCCTGTGGTACACAACGTGTTGTTCCGCCTTTCTGCATTACCCACCATGTGCAACCAGGTCCCTGGGCAAAGACAACCCCACGGACGGGTTTGTCTGTACTCGAGGCAGAATTTATCCACACAGGCTTTCCTAACAGACCTCTGACATGCACTACTGGAGCCTTATCTCCATCTGTTGTATGCAGGGATTCAGATTGGGCTGGACCAGCTCTATTGGTGGAACCTCGGGTGTTAACTAACCAGGTGGCCTTTGCTAGATGCTGTTCCCAATTTTTGAAAGTTCCCCCACCTAGTGCCTTCAAAGTGGTTTTCAACAATCCATTGCACCGTTCCACTTTGCCTGCAGCTGGTGCATGGTAAGGGATGTGGTACACCCACTCAATGCCATGTTCTCTAGCCCAGGTGTTAATAAGGCTATTCTTAAAATGAGTCCCATTGTCAGATTCAATTCTCTCAGGGGTACCATGCCTCCAAAGGACTTGCTTTTCGAGGCCCAGGATGGTGTTCCGGGCAGTAGCGTGAGGCACAGGGTAGGTCTCCAACCATCCAGTGGTGGCTTCTACCATTGTGAGCACATAGCGCTTGCCTTGGCGTGTTTGAGGCAGTGTGATGTAATCAATCTGCCAGGCCTCCCCATACTTGTATTTGGACCACCGCCCACCATACCACAGGGGCTTCACCCGCTTGGCCTGCTTGATCGCAGCGCATGTCTCACAATCATGGATCACCTGGGAGATACTGTCCATGGTTAGATCCACCCCTCGATCTCGTGCCCACTTATAGGTGGCATCTCTGCCCTGATGGCCTGAGGCATCATTAGCCCATCGAGCTAGGAACAACTCTCCCTTGTGTTTCCAGTCCAAGTCTACCTGTGACACTTCTATCTTTGCAGCCTGATCTACCTGCTTGTTGTTTTGGTGTTCTTCATTAGCCCTACTCTTGGGGACATGGGCATCTACATGGCGGACTTTCACAACCAGCTTTCTTACTCGGGCAGCGATGTCTTTCCACTCTTCAGCAGCCCAGATTGGTTTTCCCCTACGCTGCCAATTAGCTTTTTTCCACTTTTCTAGCCATCCCCACAGAGCATTGGCTACCATCCATGAATCAGTGTAGAGGTAGAGCTTTGGCCACTTCTCTCTTTCAGCAATGTCCAGGGCTAGTTGAACAGCTTTGAGTTCAGCGAGTTGGCTTGATCCACCTTCTCCTTCAGTAGCTTCGGCAACCCGTCGTGTGGGACTCCATACGGCTGCTTTCCACTTTCGTTTCATCCCTACGATGCGACAAGAACCGTCGGTGAAAAGAGCGTAGTGTGTGTCTTCTGATGGCAGTTGGTTGTATGGTGGAGCTTCTTCAGCACGTGTCACTTGTTCTTCTTCTTCGGCGAGACCAAAGTTTTCACCTTCTGGCCAGTTTGTGATTATTTCCAAAATCCCAGGGCGATTCAGTTTTCGATACGGGCGCGCTGTGTGATGAGAGCAATCCATTTGCTCCATGTGGCATTGGTGGCGTGGTGGGTAGAGGGAACCTCTGCTTTGAACATCCACCCCAGCACTGGTAGTCGGGGTGCCAGGAGGAGTTGTGCCTCAGTGCCAATTACCTCTGAGGCGGCTTGGATTCCTTCATAGGCTGCCAAGATTTCCTTCTCTGTTGGGGTGTAGTTGGCTTCAGATCCTCTGTAGCTCCGGCTCCAGAATCCCAGTGGTCGACCTCGAGTCTCACCAGACACCTTCTGCCAGAGGCTCCAGGACAGGCCATTGTTCCCGGCTGCAGAGTAGAGCACGTTCTTCACTTCGGGTCCTGTCCTGACTGGGCCAAGGGCTACTGCATGCGGGATTTCCTGTTTGATCTGGGCTAAGGCTTGCTGCTGTTCAGGGCCCCAGTGGAAATCGTTCTTCTTGCGGGTAACCAGGTAGAGAGGACTCACAATCTGGCTGTACTCAGGAATGTGCATCCTCCAAAAGCCTATGGCACCTAGGAAAGCTTGTGTTTTCTTCTTGTTGGTTGGTGGAGACATTGCAGTGATCTTATTGATGACCTCAGTGGGAATCTGACGCCGTCCATCTTGCCATTTCACTCCCAGGAACTGGATCTCTCGGGCAGGTCCCTTGACTTTGCTCTTCCTGATGGCGAAACCAGCTTCCAGCAGAATCCGGATAACTTTCTCTCCTTTCTCAAACACTTCTGTTGCGGAGTTCCCCCACACAATGATGTCATCAATGTACTGCAGATGTTCTGGAGCCTCACCCTTTTCTAGTGCAATCTGGATCAGCCCATGGCAGATGGTGGGACTGTGCTTCCACCCCTGGGGCAGTCGGTTCCAGGTGTATTGCACACCCCTCCAGGTGAAGGCAAACTGAGGCCTGCACTATGCTGCCAGAGGAATGGAGAAAAATGCATTGGTAATGTCAATAATGGCATACCACTTGGCTGCTTTGGGCTCTAGCTCATACTGGAGCTCCAGCATTTCCGGCACAGCAGCGCTCAATGGTGGAGTCACTTCATTCAAGGCATGATAGTCCACAGTCAATCTCCATTCTTCTTCAGATTTGCGCACAGGCCAAATGGGACTATTGAAGGGTGAGTGGGTCTTGCTGACCACCCTTTGGCTCTCCAGCTAACGGATCATCGTGTGGATGGGAATCACAGCATCTCGAGTTGTCCGGTACTGTCGGCGATGCACTGTCGAGGTAGCAATTGGTACTCTTTGTTCTTCCACCTTCAGAAGGCCTACTGCCGACGGGTTCTCTGATAACCCAGGCAAAGTGTTCAATTGCTTAATGCCCTCTGTCTCCACAGCAGCTATTCCAAAAGCCCACTTGAGTCCCTTTGGGTCTCTAAAATACCCGTTCCGGAGGAAATCTATGCCCAAAATGCACGGGGCCTCTGGGCCAGTCACAATGAGATGTTTCTTCCACTCAATTCCAGTCAGGCTCACCTCAGCTTCCACCAAGGTCAAATTTTGTGATCCACCTGTTACACCAGAAATAGAAACAGATTCTACCCCCACATGCTGCGATGGAATTATTGTACACTGTGCACCAGTGTCAACCAAGGCATCATATTTTTTGTGGTTCTGATGTACCAGGCCAACGAATCCACACAGTCCAAAAAACACGGTTTTCCCTGACCTCTACCTGGCTAGAGGCAGGGCCCCTCTATGCCTGGTTATCCTTTTTTCCCTGGGCCTGTATCTTAGAGGTTCCTTCATGGGAATTGGACATGCCATCGTCTTTTCCATCATTTCCGGCAGTTTGGCCACAGGCAACTGGAGCTACTTCCTTTTTGGTAGATCCTCCTTTCTGAGACTTGCGCTCCTTCAATTCACGCACTCGTGCAGCCAAAGCAGAAGTGGGTTGTCTACCCCAGTTCTTCATGTTTTCCCCACTGTCACACAGGAAATCCCACAGCTCACTTCGTGGGGTGTGCCTTCTCTCTGGGGAACGTCCGCGGAGAAGGCACTCTTTAATCTCCTGGAGACTCTTCTCCATCTTCTCTTCCATTTTCTGCATATGTGTTTCCACAGCTGCAATGCTTGCATGTGTTGGGCCATGCACAGAGTCTGCATATGCTCGGAGCTTCACTGCCATATCCTTCACAGTCTCATTCGCACCGTAGTCCGGTTTCATTATTGCTAAAGCAGAAGTGTATTCTGGTGGCCCAAGGTGTATGAGTTTTCGCCACATGTATGGAATAACTCTGGCCCGGTCTGGACTCCTCAATCCTGGGTCATTTGCAAAGACAACCTCTACCACCCCTAGTTCTCTCAGGCGTTGGATCCCTTGCTCAATGGTCTTCCATGGGGTTTGCTGCATGTAGAGATCATCTCCACACATATATCTTTCAGCCACGCCTGTTAAAACTCGTCTCCAGACACTGGTAGAATCAGCCCCCCTTTTCATCGCTTGGTCGATCACTGGATCATGTGACAGGGATCCCAAATGCCTTGCTTCAGCACCGTCCAGCATCACATCATCACCTGCCGCATCCCAAATACGGACCATCCAACTTATTATGGATTCATCGGACCGTCGGGTGTAATCCTTTCTTAGGCTGTGAAGGTCCTTTATGGACATGGACTCAGTAATGGTTTCTGTGCCTGAGTCAGTTGGTGGTTTTGAGGTTCCTTCCCCTGCATCTTTTGAGGTCCCTTCCCCTGCATCATCATCATCTTTCACTGGGCGATCAGTTTTGGTGGTGTGCTTCTTCCTCGTGACAGGAGCCACTGTCAGTGGCTTAGACTCTCCATCTGGTTTGGGCTTGCTGTCTGGTTTATCTGCAGCCTGAGTGACTGGGGTATCTGCAGGCTTTGCTGATTTATCTTCCTGTCTCTCTACCATTACATGCTGCAGTGTGCCATAGGCATATGCTAAAGCCCAACATATTGCAAGGAGCTTGTTCTCATTGGAATTGTCATTGTATTTCTCTTTCAGATATTTTGCCACCTCAGCTGGTTTCTGAACTTGTTCAGGGGGAAACTTGCAAACCACTGGGTCAGAGAATTTCTTCAAGATTTGGCCCATATCCTCCCATTCCCCACACCACTCAGGATGTTCCACCTCTGGGTCAGGTGTCTCGGCAGTCACCCTGGAAATCTGAGCTCTTATTCTAGACAAGCTGCAAACCACATAGAGGAAGATTACCAGATTAAATACCAGGAGGGTGGTCTCTTTAATATCCAGGGGAAACTGAACATTCTCAAAAGATAACCTATCAAATTTAAAGGGAAGGGATACCCCGTCTCCCCCTCCTCTAACAATCTGGGTACAATTACTAATAAATTCCCAAAACAGGCTACTGAAGCTAGGACTGGGGTTAGGACGGAGAAACCACTTATCATACACACTTGGAACAGCTGCCTGTACCTCTGTCAACTTCTTATAAATCGTTATCACCGAGCACAGGAAGATAGAAATCCTGATTCGTCTCCCTGCTCTGTAAAATTTACATATCAGGGACAAGATTGGAGCAAGTTGTGGATAGGCAAACAACCCTAGGGACCAAAAAAAAACCAGTACCTCAATGAAGCCTAAAGACCAAAAAGACATGAGTACATCAAGCCAGAGAGACATTATGAACTCAACCACCATGGTGATTAGTTTACCCCAACACAGAATAAGTAAATTCAAACAAAAATGTAATTAGCACAGTTTTTTTCACTTTCCTTCGAGACACACAGTTGGGCGCCACTAAATTTGTTCTGGTTTGGCGAAATTTAGAAATATATCCTCTGAGAGAAGGCACAACCACCCCTTCCCCCCCAGGTTCGGGAAAAAATAAATTTTCCTCGAAGGAAAGTGAAGGAGATAAAACTATTTATTTACCAAACACACGGGAAAAGGAAAATAAGGCTAAATAATAAAATGTTTCACTGTGGAGGAAAAAACCTGGGGAAGTGTTAAGAGTCCTCCCTTTGGTCTCCTCGGCGCTGGGGCTTGGGCCAGGGCCAGGCCCTCTGTGCCCGGTGGAAAGTCCTCCCGGTGTGCTCTGAGGTTGAAAAGCAGTCCAGTAGAAAAGGGAGAAAATCCGGAATTCCAGAGAAGGAAAAACAAAGTCCAAACTCTCAGTCTCTCTCTCCAGAGAACAAGAAGCTGAAAAAACTGGCCAAAAGCTGACTGGGAAAAAAGAAAGCAAGCTGGGTGCTTCCTCGCTCCCCTGCCGCAGCTGGGAAAAAAAAAAAAAACCTGCTATCTCTGTGTGACCTTGAACAAACTGCAAACTGCCCTGAAAAAGTTTTGCTCAGTTTAGAGGCATAGAAAGACACAGAAATTAATTTCTGGGCATAGGCAGCGATATGGGATACACATCATAAGGTCACCCCAAGACATAGTTCTACATGCTTAAGAGACCATTCTGGATTAAACAGCAATAATTGCTGGCCTGTGTTCCTCACTACATAGGGGCCAATCTCATAAATCTTTGGTTCAGGCTTAAGTGGTATGACCTGGGTTCGGATTCAACTGCTGGCATAGGTTGTAATAGGCCCAGCCATTGTATTTATCTAGAATTTGAATGAGAGCCCATTACTGTCCTGGGCCCAAAGACAAACTACTTACTAATGTAAAATTATACTAACAATCTACTTCACTTGAATGACTAAAGATTTCATTATGTTTGTTTAAGATTTCATTATGTTTGTTTGTAGGAGTAGCTGAAACACTAATTTGGGTTGCTTTTTTATGAGTAGTTCTGTTAATCATTCGGCATCCTATTTTGATTTCTTCTCTTACAGTTCCCTGAAGTTGCCAAGTTTTTTTGTTTCTCCCATTCTTGCTTTGTATATACTTGGTTTCCGTGCATGACCACAGTCAGCAGGTTTAAATCTTTTAAATCAGAATATTTCCCCATGAGTCCAGTAAACCGCATAAAGGCTTGGGACCATATGTCTTGTCTCTTATGAATAACTTCTCAACTTAAGGCTAAAAGCTTTTGGCTATCTTGAAAAGATATCTGTCAACACTAGCAAGTATCGATACCCCCCTTTTCTTGGAAGTTCTGTAAAATCAATTTGCCACTGCTGTCCAGGCCCATGGCCTTTTCTAATTTGATCCATTTTTCGTTTGGGGGTATTTTTGGGATTAGTCTGGAGGCAAAGGTTACTATGTCGGGTGTCGTGGTTTGGTCTAAAATACTCATTACTGAGCTAACCTATGACATCGGGTTACCTGCATAACGGTTTCGTACAAATTTCGAGCAATAATTTTCCCAATTAAGTAGTTATATAAGGCATTTGTTCTCTAATGTGCTTTCTGGTGCTCCTCTCTTACTAGTGACCATAGCAAATGGGAGGGAATAACCAATTTTCTTTCTGCAGTGATAGCTCATCCTTCTTGGTTAAATGTTCCCCTTTCATTTTTAATCAATTTCTTGTCTATTACTGCAGTAAATATTATCGTATCCCGCAGCCATAGGGAGGAGGAGAGAATCCAGCAGGCAGGAATTCTGCAGCAAGATTGATTTATTTAATTATTTTACAAACTCTTTTATATATTTTTTCTTCTAAGTCGAATTGGACAAAGATCAGACACCCCTTGGGGGGGATTGGCTAGAATCCTAAAACATGCATTGTCAAAATATTTTTCTACTGTACTATAAACAAAGCTTTTGCAAGGTCGCAGGTGTTCATGGTTTATAAACGCTGCGAATATCTTCTGTGAGAGAGAAAAGTCTCTCGTGGACTTAGAAAATAGCAAGAAAAATTCTTGCTAGCAGCATTTTGTATCCACACTTGTCTTTTTTATTATATGTTGGCTTACCCTCTAGGGAAAGTTGTCCATCTGGGATCAAGGCTCCAGTTGTTGTCACCTCACCTTTTGCTGCTTCTTTTGCCTCTCTGTCCACCAGATCATTTTCTTCTTCTAATTCTGAGCTTACCTTTTGATGTGCCTTAATGTGCATGATTGCTACCTTCTCAGGTAGCTGGACTGCTTCCAATAGTCGCATTATTTCCTGTGCATGTTTGATGCTCTTTCCGTGCGAATTTAACTGTCCTCTTTCTTTCCAAATGGCCCCGTGTGCATTCACAACCCCAAATGCATATCTTGAGTCTGTATAAATGTTTATTTTCTTTCCTTTTGCTATCTCTAAGGCACGGGTTAGGGTGATTATTTCAGCCTTTTGTGTCGGGAGAGGCGCGGGAGACAAGCACCACGACATCATGATCAGCAAGTCTCAACTTTATTGTCTTCTCATCTCATACTTATACAGCACTTAAACAGCTCATACATATTGCAAAAGCTGAGCTCATGATTGGTCATCTTCTCTCGTGGGAACAACACGCCTTTCCACATTCCAGTCTGCTCCTTCTGCGGGGCTGGCTGGTTTCGTATCCTGTTACATATCCTGCTGATAAGAAACCGCTTTTCCCAAGATAAACTGACCTTACATTCTGCAAGGCTCTATCTTATCATGTCCTCTACTGCGCAACCATTCCTCAGATAAGCTCTCCACACTTCCCCCGTTTTCTTTATGCGCTATCATGCTCAGAGTTGTTGTTTTTAGCAGTACTCTTTTGATACAAGTTAGAGCACAACTGAACAGGGCTAATCCTACCAAAACTATGATCAATAAGAGAAACAATGTTTTCACCATGCTTCTTACCCAACCACCCAATCCCAGTTCACTGACCAGCCCATCTAGGCCAAAGAAACCTGTATCTTCCTTAATTTTTTGAGAGTGATTTATAAGCTGTTGAATCTCTGTATGAATAGAGCGAGAATGATCATTTAGATCCATGCAGCATAGTCCCTCAAATTCTTCACACCCGTGTCCATGAGCTAACAACAGAAAATCAATAGCAGCCCTATTCTGTAATACAGCATGTTGGACTGTGCCTAAATCATCTGCTAGCGCGGACAGTACTCTACTAGTTCCATTTGCTTGCTTCACTACCCAGCAGCTTAATCTCTCTATATTGCGATGAGCCCGAGCTGCTGCCCCTCCAGGCAAAAATAATGATGAAAAAATTACCTCCCACTTGCTCCACAAGGTCAATTCATCATCACAATTTGATTGGAGGGTTTGGGATAGATTTCTGCGCAAACAAAATATCATCCATATAATGATAAATGATGGTCTGAGGTAACTTTTGTCGCAGTGGCTGCAATGCTGCATCGACATACAATTGACATATGGTGGGAGAGTTGCGCATTCCCTGCGGCAATACGGTCCACTCAAAAGGTTTGTCTGGTTCACCACGATTAAGAGCAGGCAATGAAAAGGCAAATCGCTTCGTATCATCTGGATGTAGTGGAATTGTGAAAAAGCAATCTTTCAAGTCAATAATAAGAAGAGGCCAATCTTGTGGCAACATTGCTGGATTAGGGAGTCCTGGCTGCAGCGCTCCCATAGGCTCCATACGAGCATTGACAGTTCGAAGGTCTTGTAGCAGTCGAAACGTGCCATTCTTCTTTTGGATGACAAAAATTGGGGTGTTCCATGGGCTTGTTGAAGGCTTAAGATGTCCTTGTTGAAGCTGCTCATTGACTAGAGCGTGTGCTTGAAGCAGATTTTCCCCGCTTTAAAGGCCATTGCTTAACCACTACAGGGTCATTATCAGTTCATCGTAGTGGCAGCGGGAAATTCCAAGCAACGGCCCTTAGCAGAAATGGCGATCATCGGTAAGCACAAAACCCATTTGGGCCAATACATCTCTTCCGATGAGGCAGTCAACTGTGGGGGGTAGAGGGGCGATAGAAAAAGTTGCGGTAGTTTTCTTGCCCTCAATTTCTACAGTTATCAGCGGAGATTTGTGTGCTAGTTTCATTCCTCCGACACCAGTGATGGCTGTCATTGCTGGCAGAAGAGGCCAATGTGAGGGCCATGTGTTCACATCAACAATGCTGGAGTCTGCCCCTGTGTCTAGGAGGCTCTGTAACGTGATTGTTTCTCCTTTATAGGTTAGGGCACACGGCTTCCGTGGACGGCTATTAAGATCAATGGTGAGCAAGGTTAGTTCCCCAGTTGAGCCGCAGCCTGTATGAGCATTTGGTTGAGCCTGCAAGGGTTGCATGCCTTGTGTGGCTTGAGGCAAAGGTACAAATTGAGCTAGTCTTTGGCCTTTGGGAATTCTTACAGGTGGATAAACAGTATAAGCTAGTATGAAGATATCACCCTGTGAGTCAGCGTCCACCACGCCTGGTTGAACGAATAGTCCTAGGGCAGTGGCAGATGATCGGCCAAGAATCAAGCCTCCTACTGGTGTACCATTGAGGCAGATGGGTCCTGTGAGTCCTGTAGGGATGTTATGGACTTCAGACGTCAGGAGATCACAGTCTACTGAGGCTGCCAAGTCCAGACCGAGGCTGCCACCTGTTGCTGGCTGGAGGCAGGGCAAGGGTTTGCAGCTGCTACTTGTGTCCCTGCACGGCTGCTGGACGCGCTGCTCCGGGAGTTTCCCTGCTTCTTGTTACGGCAGGCATTCGAGTTATGCGTGTTGGATTGGCATTTGTTGCACCAAACTCCGGATGCTGAGCACTCCCGACGAATGTGGCCCGACTGGCCACATCGATAGCATCTCATTCTGTTTCCCCCTTGAGGCAACCGGGGGCGCGTAGCTGCTGCTTGGAGGGGAGCAAGGGCTGCCATTACCTGCATCTGAGCACTAGCTGCTTGTTCCTTCAATCCTTCCCCCAGCTTCTCTAATGCGTGGACCAAGAAGGCTTGAGCACCTGTGGGCAAGGTCGCAGCTTTATCTAGTAATGCCTGAGTGGTCCAATCACCAGGTATAGAGGTAATTAAAGACCTGGTGGTAGGGTTGCTATTTTGCAAAATGCACTGTCTTAAAATGGCATCTTGCATATGGTCGGGTGTCCCTGCCCTAGAGATAGCATCCATAACCTTATCAACAAAGGAGCTTAATGATTCATCACGACCCTGCTTGATGCTCATATATAGGGGGGTCCCTCCCGATGTCCTGACTTTATCCATCACTCTCTTAGCTACTGCCATGGCCTCCCTAAGTTTATGCAGCCCTAGTCCAGCTTGAGCTTCAACTCTGAGATACGGGCCCTGTCCCATAAGCTCGTCTACAGTAAGGCCTGTTAAGGGGTCCCCTTGGGGTCTGGGGAGATTAGCGCTACGTGCCGCTTCCTCTCTCCACCTTGCCTCAAAAAGCAATCTCTGAGAAGGGGTGTAAATGAGTTTTGTGATGGCCAGGATATCGGCAGGCAGAAGAATGTGGGCATTAAAAAGATAATCTAACATTTGCTTAGCTGGTTCACTAGACACCCCAAAGCTACCAACTGTTGCTCTCAGCTGGGACAGGAGTTTCCAGTCGAGATGGGCAAACTGCGCATTCTGGCCCCCTTGCGCATTAGTAGTGAAAACGACAGGGAAAGCCATCGCTTCTTGTGCAGCCGCCAGGAGCTCGGAATCTCCCCTTTCCATGCCGTCTCGGGCAAGCGCCTGCCACAACTCTCTCCTCTTTGCTGCCATAGCCTCCGCCAGGTCAGATTCTGCCCCAGGGACAGGCTCCGTGGCATTAGAAGGGTCGGGCGGCGGCGGCTGGTGTGAGGGGGTTAATGCAGAGGCGGTGATTGAAGCGGAAGGCGGGGGGGCCGGCAAGGGGGTAGACAGCGCAGGGGATTGGCTGTCAGTGGGCGGTGGCTGTGGCGGAATCTCCACAGCGGCAAAGGCGGGGGGGTTAGGGGCCGTGGGGTAAACTGAGGAGTCATAATCTTGGTTACGCGAGTGCGCAGCCTTGATACCTTCGACTGCTCGCTTCTCTGCCTGCATTAACAGTAGCTCATTATGAACTGCTTTCCAAAGTTTGCTTATTTTCTTGGCTGGCTTATCATCGTCTAAAACAAGGCTAAAAAGTTGATCCCCGTACCTCCGCCATTCTACTAATTCGTGAATGCTCTGGGGGTCGGCAAAGAAGCCATAGGAACGCGCGTGAGTTAGTAGGGAAGGGAGGTCTTTTTCTAAGTTAAAAGCTTTAAAGTGACGCTTAAGAAGAAAGGCTTTAAATAAATCCTGTGCTGCTTGCCTATCCATACTTACAACGGTACCGTTGCTAGCCCCTCCAGGCTTCGGCAGCACGTATCAGCTAACCCACCGGTGTGGTCGTTCGGGCACGGAGACGGGAACACAGTTGTCCTCCGCTCTTATTGCCGTCCATCTAGCTGCGGGACCTGAACCCAACGCACCTCTCCTTGTGGAAGTGGGGGTAGGAGGGGATCAGGGACGTGCCTTCTGTTCGGGCGTCAGATGTCGGGAGAGGCGCGGGAGACAAGCACCACGACATCATGATCAGCAAGTCTCAACTTTATTGTCTTCTCATCTCATACTTATACAGCACTTAAACAGCTCATACATATTGCAAAAGCTGAGCTCATGATTGGTCATCTTCTCTCGTGGGAACAACACGCCTTTCCACATTCCAGTCTGCTCCTTCTGCGGGGCTGGCTGGTTTCGTATCCTGTTACATATCCTGCTGATAAGAAACCGCTTTTCCCAAGATAAACTGACCTTACATTCTGCAAGGCTCTATCTTATCATGTCCTCTACTGCGCAACCATTCCTCAGATAAGCTCTCCACACTTTTGTGCAAAGGTGTTTGTTGGCAGGGGTCCGGATTCTATCACCTCCCAGCAGGTGGTAACTGCACACTCAGCATGGCGTTTTCCACTGATGACATAACTGCTCCCATCAGTAAACTAGGTCTCTGTGTCGTGTAAAGGGGTATCCTTCAGGTCCGGGCGGCTGGAATAGGTGGCTTCGATAGTCTCCAGGCAATCGTGGCGTACCGGTTTGTTGGAGTGAAAGCTCCTCTGAACTCAGGCCCAGAGGAAAGCCAAAACACAGGGGTTGAATTAAAAAACCTTTGGACAAGCTGAGATACATGAAGCCACACCAAAGTGAGATAGAAATATAGATTTTTTAACTTTTAGTAGAAATATATGCTAAGTGCCTTAAACATTAAAAAGCTGTAGCAGAGACCTTAAACAGTTCTTGCTGCAGCAGTGTTACCTTTTCACAGAATTCTTTACTTTAGACAAAATATAAATAGAATTATACTGTTCACATTTTTTAGATAGAGTGTTCACATAAACAATAAGAACTGATAGAAACTATATATGGAAATCTGTGTAATACCTATGTAACACTTGTGTAAGACTTACGACTGCTAGAATTAGACCTGGATAGGTTAAGAAAAGAAAAACTAGAATTGTGTGTTAATCTTATTGGTCAGTTAGCAAATATAATCCACACTTCTGTAAGAAAATATATACAGAGTCTAGAGTATAAAGCATATAGAAGAAGAAGAAGCTGTTTTTGCCTGCTGCTTGCTGTTGATGCTTGCCTTTATCATGTAACCCCCTTCAAACTCTTCCTTCAAGAATGCTATGAGAATATGAAATAAAGAACTTAGCAGAACAGCAGCCTACTCTGTTCTCTTACCCTGGTCCAAGAAGGATGGGTACCCGGTCAAAAGCTCAACACCGGTTCCCCTTGATTTCCACTGAGAAAAGAAGCTGGGTTGACAATGTTAGTTACCACTATTTCTACATCATCTTGTTCCACCATTGTTGGGGAATAGAATTATTGGGATCAATAAAAGAACTGTGCAAGCAATTGGGCTGGAGGTTTTTGGGCTTGTGTGTGTGAGAGACATTTTCCGTGGGAAAGTCCCTGTGTAAAAGTAAACAGTTTCGGCCTGAGAAAATACAGGGAGTAAAGAACTTGCAGGTGTGATATCCGGGAGTGATCCGGGAGGCAAGCACAAAATTCTTTTGATCATAACAAGACTGTGGAAAACTGCCAATGTAGTCCAATTATGTAGAAATAGAAATGTGTCTTGATAAGCTTTAAGCCACTTAGGAGCTAACAAGCTGGTATACTATATAAGTGCCTTTAGACTGCTAAAAAAACGGAGCTCATTTATCAACCATATTGGTTTGGACTTCTGTTTCTCGCTCCCCCCGCCGGGGATCCGGGCTCCTTGTCCGGCGCCGCTTCCAATACACCATGATGGCCTGATATTTCAGGAACCTTTGTGGGGAGAGGCAGTGCCTGCCTTTCACTTCCAGCACTGCGGACACCGTGTAGAATACCAGCACAGTAATTTTCTGGCCCAAGGTGAATTTGCGTGCTTCTTGGATGTTTAGCACGACTGCTGCAATGGCTCTGAGGCACCCAGGGCATTCTTTGGCTGCTGCATCTAGCTGCTTAGAGAAATAAGCAACTGCCGGTTGGTATGGGCCCAGGTCCTGTGCTAGTATTCCCAAGGCAATCCCTTGTTTCTCATGGGAAAATAGAAAGAATCGTTTACTCATATCTGGAAGTCCTAGAGCTGGAGCTGACATGAGGGCATTCTTTAGCTGATTGAAGGCCCGCTTGGCCTCTCTTGTCCACTGGAGATCTCTACTTTCTTTTGTAATGAGATTGTATAGCGGTTTCACGAGCAGCCCGTAATTGTAGATCTATAATCTGCACCATCTTGTCATCCCCAGAAAAGTCCGTAACTCTTTCATTGTCTGGGGTTTTGGGGTTTGGCATATGGCTTCTTTGCGATCTTGCCCCAAAGTTCGTTGTCCGGCACTAATTTCATAGCCGAGGTAGATCGCTTTCTGTTTCACCACCTGAGCCTTTTTCTTAGATACCCTGTACCCTTGGAGCCCCAGAAAGTTTAAGAGGCTTACCGTCCAGGCTGTGCAAGCTTCCTCTGTTCGGGTAGCTATTAAAAGGTCATCTATGTTCTGCAATAGCTTCCCTTCTCCTGGTGGGGCTTCCCAGGACTCTACGTTTTTTGCAAGTTGTTCTCCAAACAGGGTGGGACTGTTCTTAAATCCCTGAGGCAACACCGTCCATGTGAGCTGGGTTTTGCGCCCACTCTTAGGGCTTTCTTATTCAAATGCAAAAATTTTCTGGCTGACTTCATGGAGAGGGAGGCAAAAGAAGGCATCTTTTAAATCTAAAACAGTAAACCAAGTTATCTCTGGTGTTAAGCACGTTAACAAAGTGTAAGGATTTGCTACCACAGGATAGAGATCCTCAGTTATCTTGTTAACAGCCCGTAAATCCTGTACCACCGGGTATGACCCATCAGGTTTATGGACAGGCAGGATAGGAGTGTTAACATCAGACTGGCGCTCTTTTAACAGTCCTAACTGTAAGAATTTTTCAATTATTGGTCTAATTATTTCTCCATCTTCCTTTTTTAGGGGCTATTGTTTAATTCTAACTGGTTGTTTTTCCTCCTCTTTGACTTGAGGATTTATGAGTTCTATAAATGAATAGAACAGCTATCGAATTCTAGAATCTCTTATAAACACGTTTGTCTACAAGGCAATTTTTTGCTTCACTATTTTTATACTTATGCATCATACAACTCTGAGGTTGCCATACTTTTTCTCTAAGAAATTTCTCACTGGACAGAAGATACTCACATGTATCACCACCTTTAAAATGTTATATTAAGATTAGAATTCTGACACATGAAATGTAAAACATAAATTGCCTTCATCTTATTCTGCACCAACAACTGAGATTGCAGAATGTGCTATAAATAGGAGGCATGAGGCAAAGTTAAAAAACCCTCTTAAGACATAAGGCATGAGATTCAACAGCACATTAGTTTGAGAGCTGGTAGAAGGCTTTTCTGTATTTTATTCATGTCCTATCTGCAGTCTATGGCTACCCCTCTTGGTTTAGGAAGGGGGATCCAATCATTTCTCATGTAGCATTTGCTTGTGTTTTGTTAAGATTCTTTAATTCACTAATTAGAAAATCTAAACAATTTAGACAGATTATAATAATTTTGAAGCCTTCTGAGGCAGATCTGAGAAGGTGTCCTGGGTTGCAGTATATTCTGTTACCATCCTGATGTTGAAACCAGGCGGGGCAGTGTTTCCCTGCCTCCTCCCCCCGGACTATCTTTCTGTTAATGGCCCATCAATGCCATGCCCCATGACTCAGAGATAACTCCCTCTAGACTATCTTCTGTTAATGAGCCCGTCAATGCCTAGCCTCATGACTCATCATCCCAATGTGAGATGCTCCACCCAGAGGGAGGAACCAAGCATTCCATCCTGGATATAATCAGATTCCGAACACCACAGACACACCTTTCCACTGGATTCCCAGAGGACAAGAGCTACATGGCCACCACTGGACCTTCCGAGGAAGATCAGGCCCTTTCTCAGGATCACTGCTTCGACAGAACCACATCCATGACTTCAGGAGGACTGCAGCCACCATTTTATTGGACTGCCACCACCACCCTGACTAACAGGGTGTCAGGTTGTATCCTGACTGTCAGTTTAACCCAGTGTTTTCTGCCTTTTTTTTTTTTTTTTATTTCCCTATTAAACTGTTATTCTTAGTGCCTCCCACTGGTTTGTCTTCAAACTAGTACATATTTTGGCGCCCAATGTGAGGCCAGATGCTGAGAAAAGGCAGAATTACAATTTTGTATTGTAGAAACCTCCTACTCACTATGATGCTCAACATGCTTACATGGGTCTTGTACCTAGCTCTCTATATTTTTCTGCACATTGGGAACTATCTGCCGATTGTAATGCTCCTGTGTAGACCAGGGTATGGTATAAAATTTGCTTTATTAGTCTATTATGCTTACTGCATGATAACCTCCGAGGCAATGAACATAATTCAGAATATATACTCAACTTTGTCTGCTTGTCCTATTCTAGGCTGCTACATATGGGGCCTCAACAATGGCACCCAGACCCTGGGGGGAGGATTAAAGAATGGCTTTTTCCAGCCTTTCAGGCCTGACACAGCAGTTTTTGAAAATATTGAATTCCCTCTGGATGTCAAAGAAGGCATAATCTTGCCGTTCTGCTTTGTGTTCTCTGTACAGCCTGCACCGTGTACACCATGCTTAGAATCAGAGCTATGGCACAGCATCCTCAGGATGAGAGGGGAAAAAAGAGCAGAGCAACAAACACCATGTCTATACAGACTGTCACAAAGAAGAAAGGAACCAAAAGCAAAGCAACAGCGTCCATCTCTACACAGACTGTCACAGAGGAGAAAGAAATCAAACGCAAAACAACAGTGTCCGTGTCTACGCAGACTGACACAGAGGAGAAAAAAAACAAAGGCACTGTCAGCATCTCCACACAAACTGTCACTGAACCAGAACAGCCTAAACCGATAGCAGTTGCCCCCATTCAGAAGAAGAAATCAAAAAGCAAATCAGTCCGCATAGTGACTGACGAGGATGCAGCAGGACCTTCACACCCAGCAGAAGAGACAGAGCCAGAGATCATCACTCGGTCGCTATCCCCGGGTGAGCTGTGTGACCTGTGGAGGGAATTCACCCACCAGACGAACAAGTCCATCATGACCTGGCTACTCTGCATCTGGGACGCTGCAGCCAATGACACCATTCTGGATGGAAGTCAGGCCAGGCAACTGGGATCTCTGTCCCGGGATGTGGTCATTGACCAGGGGATCGGGAGAACCCAAGAAACTCTCAGCCTCTGGCGGCGACTGCTTACAAGTGTCAGGGACAGGTACCTTTGTAAAGAAGACCTCCAGGTGCACCAAAGAAAATGGAGCACAATGGAACAAGGTATCCGATGCCTGAGGGAATTGGCTGTGCTGGAAATAATTTTCTCAGAAGACGAGAGATTTCCTAAGAGCCCAGATGGTGTCCAGTGCACATCACAGATGTGGTTGAGGTTTGCACACCTTGGACCAGAGATGTACTCCTGTTACCTGGCAACGCTGCAATGGAGGGAAGGCGAGGACAGGGTGGGCGTCTTGGTCAACAAACTGAGGATTTACGAGGACACTGTCACAGCCCTGTTTTGCACCCATGTCTCGTTCTTGGAAATAAGGCTGGCTGAGCAAGTCTGGAGCTTGATTGAAGAGGGCCATCAGAAACTGAAAAAGGAACTTAAGGAAGAGATTTACCACATCTCACCAGAACCAACAAGAGTCTCTGCCATTAGGAGCAGGCATCCCCCAACCAGGGAGAGAGGATGCACTCCATGAGGTAATCTCTGTTTTTTTCCTTCAGGAACATGGAGAAGACATGAATAAGTGGCATGGAAAACCCACCTCCTCCTTAGCAGCCAGGGTACGTGAACTAAAAAGAGGGACAACTACCACAAGAAACTCATCTAGAGTCAACGCTGCTCCGGTCTCTCGCACACAGAACTCCAGGTGGTATAGGAATGATAATATGACCAATTCTCTTGAAGGGACCTCGGGAACATATTCACCGGAGGGAAGCAATGTGTACCATGAGCAGGAATAGAGGGGCCCTGCCTCTAGCCAGGTAGAAGAAAGGGATAATCGGGTCTTTTGGACTGTGTGGGTCCAATGGCCTGGCATATCTGACCCACAAAAATACACGGCTTTGGTTGACACTGGCGCTCAATATACTCTGATGCCATCATGGTATGTGGGAGCAGAACCCATTTCTATTTGTGGGGTGAAAGTAGGATCCCAGCAGCTGACTGTACTGGAAGCTGAAGTGAGTTTAACTGGCAACGAGTGGCAGAAACACCCCATTGTGACTGGCCCAGAGGCCCCGTGCATCCTCGGCATAGACTATCTCAGAAATGGATATTTCAAGGACCCAAAAGGACATCGTTGGGCTTTTGGGATAGCTGCTGTAGAGACAGAAGACAGCAGAAAACTGAGTACCTTGTCTGGTCTCTCAGATTACCTGTCTGCCGTGGGACTGCTGAGAGTTGAAGAACAAGTGCCAATCGCCGGAGCAACAGTGCACCGTCGGCAATACCGCACTGACAGAGACTCTGTGGTTCCCGTCCATGAGATGATTCGTAAACTGGAGAGCCAAGGGGTGGTCAGCAAGGCCCGTTCACCTTTCAACAGCCCTATATGACCAGTGCGTAAGTCCATTGGAGAATGGAGACTGACGGTGGATTACCGTGGCCTGAATGAGGTCACGCCACCATTGAGCGCTGCCATTACAGACATGTGGGAACTTCAATACGAGCTGGAGTCCAAAGCAGCAAAGTGGTATGCCACCATCGATATTGCCAATGCCTTCTTCTCTATTCCTCTGGCAGCAGAGTGCAGGCCCCAGTTTGCCTTCACCTGGAGGGGTGCTCAATACACCTGGAACCGACTGCCCCAGGGGTGGAAGCACAGTCCCACCATCTGCCATGGACTGATCCAGATTGCACTGGAAAAGGGTGAGGCTCCAGAACATCTGCAGTACATTGACGACATCATTGTGTGTGGGAACACTGCAGCAGAAGTGTTTGAGAAAGGAGAGAAAGTTATCCGGATTCTCCTGGAAGCTGGCTTTGCCATCAAAAGGAGCAAAGTCAAGGGACCTGCTCAAGAGATCCAGTTTCTGGCAGCGAAATGGCAAGATGGACGGCATCAGATTCCCGCTGAGGTCATCAATAAGATCACTGGGATGTCTCCAATGACCAACAAAGAAACACAAGCTTTCTTAGGTGCCATAGGCTTTTGGAGAATGCACATTCCTGAGTACAGCCAGATTGTGAGTCCTCTCTACCTGGTTACCCGCAAGAAGAACGATTTCCACTGGGGCCCTGAACAGCAGCAAGCCTTAGCCCAGATCAAACAGGAAATCCCGCATGCAGTAGCCCTTGGCCCAGTCAGGACAGGACCAGAGGTGAAGAACGTGCTCTATTCTGCAGCCGGGAACCATGGTCTGTCCTGGAGCCTTTGGCAGAAGGTCCCTGATGAGACTCAGGGCCGACCACTGGGATTCTGGAGCCGAAGCTACAGAGGATCTGAAGCCAACTACACCCCAACAGAGAAGGAAATCTTGGCCGCCTATGAAGGAGTCCAAGCTGCCTCAGAGGTAATCGGCACTGAAGCACAGTTGCTTCTGGCACCCCGACTACGGGTGCTGGGTTGGATGTTCAAGGGAAAGGTTCCTTCCACGCATCATGCCACCGACACCACATGGAGCAAATGGATTGCTCTCATCACACAGAGTGCCCGTATTGGAAACCCAAATCACCCCAGGATTCTGGAAATTATAACAAACTGGCCTGAAGGTGATACTTTTGGATTATATTCTGAAGAAGAGGAAGAGCAAGTGACCCATTGTTACAGTGGAGATTCTGTAAAACGATGTATCAAACAAGGCGTGCCATACAAAAAATATATATATGTGTAGATACAAAAATGCTGCTAGCAAGGATTTTCTTGCAATTTTCTAAGTCCGTGAGAGACTTTTCTCTCTCACAGAAGAGGTAGCAGAGTATGTAAACAACCAAGCCACCTGCAACCTTGAAGTCTTGTTTATGGTATAGTAGAAAAATATTTTGACAATGGATGTTTTTAGGATTTTAGCCAATCACCCCCAAGGGGTGGCTGGTCCTTTGTCCAATTGGACTATGAAGAAAAAAGTCTATAAAAGAGTTTGTAAAATAATTAAATAAATCAATCTTGCTGCACAATTCCTGCCTGCTGGATCTTCTCTCCTCCTCCTCCCTATGGCTGCGGGACAAGGTTAAATACCCTAGGGCCCAGGCCTGTGGTAATATTTGGTGCTGCCCGATGTGATCTGCACTCTCTGACGTGTCTTGCTGCTGCGAGTCAAGCCGAATTTCTCTAGAGGTACGCTGTTCCCCTTCCCCCCGGGACCGAGAGGTCTGACAGGACTGAGAAATGGTGAACAGCGGCTCACAAACCGATACTGTGGTAATGGTCTGAAAAGGTGTGTTTAGCATATTGCACAGCTCCATTTCTGAGAACTCAGTTTGGGAATTATTAGACTGGGCTACCTTAAAAGGGATTTCCATGGGCAGAGATACTGCCCTGGACTTTGCCTTATGGCGGGAACTTGGCTGTGCTGTCCGGCACGAACTCCCGTTTGGGGACACATCAGTGTTAGAATTATACCAGACCTGGCGTTCATTATTTATGCTGCTGACAGACCTCGACTGTGGCAGCAGAGCTGGCTCGCCTATTTCGATGATGAGTGACTGAGGAATGACCGAGGGGGACCCCGCTGACCGGGCTTCTGGGGCAAATGATGGTGGATCTGGAAACCCCCCCCCGGCTCCACAGGCAGAGCTTGCGCCGGCTCACCCTGCACAATCGCAGGACTCCGCGGCCCCCAGGGACCCCGCGCTGGCAGAGGCGGGGGTGTTGGGGCAGGGGGAGGACGTGCAGTATACCTTGCCGCTCGGTTCAGCGGCAGCCACGGCTTATCCAGGGCCGCGAATTAGCGGCTTAGCGAATTGGACCCCCAGAGCGGCTCCTAGACCATTTGCGTATGCACCAACAGAGCCAAAATCGCCTGGATCTAACTTCTTACCCTGGGTAGCGCCAAGCGTGACTGCACCGAGACTGCCTGGGTGTGGTCCACTGCCCTCCTTGGCGCTGGACTGTTCTGCACTGCTGCAGAACCGAGCCTTTTAATACAGCATCTGCCGTTACTGACAGAGTTACCGAACATATCCGGGCAGCTGGGATAATTGCTCAGCCTGCAAAAGCAGCTGCTGCAGATAACAGAGGCACCCTGCCGTGCAGGGTGCGCCGGGCCCGCGCCGCCAGCACCACCCGCGCTGCCCGCGGGAGCTCCAAACCAAGGAGCAGCGGGCCGGCGGCGAACCTGGAAGTAGCGCTGCCGTGGGAAAACCCAAACGCGGACGGGGAGGAAGTGACGAGAGCAGCGCCGGGCTCGGCTGTAGCCCCTGAGAGGGCAGCAGCAGCTCCAGTACTGGTTCGGTTGGGACTGGCTGAGACGGCATCCAATAAAGAAGCTGCTATTCAAACTGCAGCGCAGCCAGCTGCAGTCTGTGCTCTCTGTTCTGGCTCTAGCGAACTTAGCCAAAGTGCCCCTCTCCGTCCACCTCTGTTCCCTCCTAGCGTCTCAGAGTTGCCTTTGCCTGATGACTCATCGTCAGGCAGTGAGGCAGATGAGGTTCTGGCCTCAGGTAGCAAGGCGGCTGTAGCCGCACGGCGAAGGAAAAGGCTGCGCCGGTCTCGCCCCTGGACCTTTCAGGACTGCACGGTAACAGTGCGTCCCACCCATTATAATCGCTTCTTAGAGTCAGTTAAGATGCGAGCATTGGAGGAGGGTGACTGGAAGTTATTGGAAACACTTGGAATGCCATATAGATTTCAGGATTCTGGGGGTAATCGGGAAGCTGTTACACTCCATCCACAGGCTGTGCCAGAAGTTCAGGATGGTAGTGGTCCCCCAAAAGGGGAGATCCAAGCTTTCCCAGTGTATAAGGCTCTCCCAGATTCAGGGGAGCATGACAAGCATGAGTCAATTGCTTGGAAAGTTGCCCAGGACCTCCAATCCAAGGTGGCACAATATGGACTAGGTTCTGCTGAGGTTATGCAGATAATAAGGGTGATAAATACAGATTTACTTGCTCCATTTGATATCAGACACTTAGGTCAAATTCTATTTGAACCTGTACAATTTACAGTTTTTGAGAAAACCCGGAGAAAGCTGGCCAACAAGGCTGCATTAGCGAATATGCAGCTCCCTGCTGCCGATCCTAGACGGACAGCAGGAGTGGATGCTTTGATGGGGACTGGTCCCTTCTCTGATCCCAGTCTACAGGGTACTTTGTCCTCTAGCGTCCTGCAGCAAGCTCAACAGGTCGGCATGGCTGCCCTGTTGAAAACCATAGAGTTGTCTGCGCCTAGAAAGCGATATACTGAAATAGTTCAAGGCAAATCAGAGTCATTCCTCTCTTTTGTAGAGAAAGTCGCTGCTTCTCTCGAGAAGCAGGTTGAGGATGACGGGTTAAGACAGTTGTTGTTAAGGCAGTTAGTGAGAGATAATGCAAACAAGGAGTGCAGAAAAATCATAGATGCCTTACCAGAGGATCCTGAGGTAACAGACATGGTCGAAGCCTGCGCTAAGGTGGGATCTGGGAACCAGAAAAGGTCTGCTTTGGCTGCGTTCCTGCAGCCTGTTCACACATCTTCTGATAGTAAAACAAAGCAACCAAAACAGGTGAAAAAATGGAAGCAGCCTAAGCCGAGCCAAAAAGAGAACACACCAATCCCTCAGTGCAAGAGGTGTGGAAGACCAGGGCATTGCTCGGACTATTGTAGATCCCTGACTCATGCACATGGTTGGCCTTTGTCGGGAAACTTCCGCCAGGGTGCAAGGAGGGGGAATTGCTCTCCAATGCAGTCGCTCCCCCAGAGAGTGGCACAGGTTCAGGCACAGGCCTACTCAGTCACCCTAGAGACAGCACCCAGGGATCAGATGGTTTTGACGTCCATACCTCAGCCACAGTCGTCTTAGACTCTAGTGGTATTTATAAAATTCCTTTGGACGCATATGGACCCTTAGCCCAGGGATCCAGTGCGATGCTGGTGGGGAAACCTGACGTTGCCCATCAAGGAATCTCAGTGCACTCAGGAGTTATTGATGCTGACTTTAAAGGTCAGATTTGCGCTATGGTCTCCACGCAAAAACCCCCTGTAACTATTCCTGAAAAGACCTGCCTTGCTAAATTAGTGCCTTTTAAGTCTTGTGTCCCCAGGGTAGAACAACAAATTCAAAAAGATAACAGCAGTGGATCTACGGGACTTCTACAGGCCTTCTGGACTGCAGACATCTCTGACCAAAGGCCACAGATGACATGTACCCTGATCCTGCTGAACGCCTGCCCATCCTGGACTCAGCTTCGAGGTTTGATTGATACGGGTGCTGATGTAACTGTCATCTCCTTCTCTGCGTGGCCTCCCTCATAGCCTTTAGCCCCAGTGGGATCGGCCATCGTAGGAGTAAGAGGAACCACACAGAGCTATTTAAGTGAACAGCCTTTGATGGTGAAGGACTCAGAGGGGCACACAGCTACAATTAGGCCTTATGTTACTATCACTTCCCTTAACCTTTGGGGACGGGACGTGTTGGCAGCTTGGGGGGTACGGATTGGGACAAATTTTTAGCAGGGGTCACTTTGCGTAAGGGCGCACAGTATCCTACACTGCCTTTGCGGTGGTTGACTAACATACCAATCCGAGTCAGGGTCTGCTCAGTTAGTTGAATTAAGAGCTGTTACCATGGCTTTTCAATGATTCTCACAGGAACCTTTGAATTTGGTTACTGAAGCCGACTAGCAAAAGGTCGTATACAATTAATCACCTTACAGTACCACAAAATTCAAATAATCCTGTTATTCTGAATCATTTTCTCATTGCAGTCTGCAGGTGAGACACAACTGCCCCGAGCAAAAGTCTGCGTACGGAATTTACTCACTAACCAGTGGGAAGGCCCGCATGAGCTTATTGTTTGGGGTTGTGGGTATGCTTGCATTTCCACAGATACTGGGGTACGGCAGCTACACTCAAAATGTGTTCGCCCTGACCTACGGCACCAGAGGCAGAACAGGCAACCTCCAAATGATTACCAGAATGCCAACTATCCAAATGGCGACCAGAATGTAGATCATCAGCCTAATGACTCTTCTGATGATGACCAGGATGTCAACCATCAGGCAGATGGTCCTTCTGCAAGCAGAGACTGGGATGGTCCTTCCACAAGCAGAGACTGAACTTTAAATTTCTTGTTATGGAGTCAGATAGTTAAAGCCTTAAGGACATATTTAGAATTAATAACTGATGTAAATTTCTATTTAGGATTAATAGTAGAGTTGTTATCAAACAAAAAGAGGGAATTGTAGGTACAAAAATGCTGCTAGCAAGGATTTTCTTGCTATTTTCTAAGTCCGTGAGAGAATTTTCTCTCTCACAGAAGAGGTAGCAGGGAATGTAAACAACCAAGCCACCTGCAACCTTGAAAAGTCTTGTTTATGGTATAGTAGAAAAATATTTTGACGATGGATGTTTAAGGATTTTAGCCAATCACCCCCAAGGGGTGGCTGGCCCTTTGTCCAATTGGACTATGACGAAAAAAGTCTATAAAAGAGTTTGTAAAATAATTAAAGAAATCAATCTTGCTGCACAATTCCTGCCTGCTGGATCTTCTCTCCTCCACCTCCCTATGGCTGCGGGACATGGTGATATACCCTAGGGCCCAGGCCTGCACTAATATAGGGACCGATTCTTGATAGATATTTCAGAGATGTTTATTTCTCCAGCTGCATGGCTGAAGATCTGCCGAGGAACTGTGGCAATCACAGGATCCGAGACTCCTTGCCTACGCAGGGGAACGCAAAACAACCAATGGGGAACGAGGCTGACCAGGGGCTAGGGAAACCTCGTGTCTCCTGCCCCAGGGCCCCTCTCCCAGGACTACATGGCAGGGGGAAGGGACCCCGACAACTTGTGCCAAGGAAGCCCCACCATATAACGAGCTACGGGAGACTGAAAGACAATATGCCCTCTTCACTGATGGTTTCTGCCGAATTGTAGGCGCTAACTGGAAATGGAAAGCTGCAGTATGGAGCCCCACACGACAAGTTGCACAAGCTACTGAGGGACAAGGTGGATCGAGTCAGGTTGCAGAGCTTAAAGCCGTCCAGCTGGCTTTGGATATTGCTGAATTAGAGAAGTGGCTCTATCTCTACACCGACTCGTGGATGGTAGCTAATGCTCTGTGGGGATGGCTGGATCACTGGAAAAAGGTCAACTGGCAGCGCAGAGGGAAACCCATCCGGGCCGCTGAGATTTGGCAGGACATTGCCACCTGAGTAGAGGCTGACCTTGAAGGTTCCACACATGGATGCACACGTACCCAAGAGTCGGGCTAATGAAGAACATTGCAACAACGAGCAGGTGGACCAAGCTGCCAAGGTGAAAGTATCACAGGTGGATCTGGACTGGCAGCACAAGGGAGAATTATTCCTAGCTCGTTGGGCCCATGATGCCTCTGGTCATCAGGGGAGAGATGCAACATATCGATGGGCCCGTGACCGAGGGGTGGACCTTACTATGGGCAGCATCTCACAGGTCATCCATAGTTGTGAGACCTGTGCTGCAATCAAACAGGCAAAGCAGGTGAAGCCTCTGTGGTATGGTGGATGATGGTCAAAGTATAGGTATGGGGAAGCCTGGCAAGTTGACTACATCACCCTTCCCCAAACCCACCAAGGCAAGCGCTACGTGTTGACCATGGTGGAAGCCACCACAGGATGGTTGGAGACCTACCCTGTGCCTCATGCTACTGCCCAGAACACCATCTTGGGCCTGGAAAAGCAAGTCCTGTGGAGACATGGCACCCCTGAGACAATCAAGTTGGACAACGGGACTCATTTTAAGAACAGCCTCATAAACACTTGGGCCAGAGAACACAGTATCGAATGGATATATCATATCCCTTATCATGCACCAGCTGCTGGGAAAGTTGAACACTGCAATGGACTACTTAAAACCACCCTGAAGGCACTTGGTGAGGGGACCTTCAAACGTTGGGAAGTGAACTTAGAGAAGGCCACCTGGATGGTCAATACCCGAGGGTCCATCAATCGAGCTGGTCCCGCCGAGTCTGAACCCTTGCGAACAGTGGATGGAGACAGAGTCCCTGTGGTACACATGAGAGGTATTTTAGGAAAGACTGGATTAATCCCACTTCAGGAAAAGGCAAACCGATCCGTGGGATTGTCTTTGCTCAAGGACCTGGTTGCACTTGGTAGGTAATGCAGAAAGATGGGGAAACCCGTTGTGTACCACAAGGAGACCTAATCTTAAGTGAGAAATGTGTGGGGGGTTTCATTGTATATATACATATACATATATATGTGTGTGTGTGTGTGTAGATTTTAAGGAAGGTATTGATTTCAGATGATGTAGATGGCAATAGGACCAGGGGTGGATAATGTCCTGGGTTGCAGTGTATTCTATTACCATCCTCATGAGCTGTTGAAACCAGGTGGGGCAGTGTTTCCTAGCCTCCTCCCCCTGGACTATCTTTCTGTTAATGGCCCATCAATGCCATGCCGCATTACTCAGAGATAATTCCCTCCGGACTATCTTCTGTTAATGAGCCTAATTGTTACAGTGCGGATACTGCAACACTCGTATCAGATAACGAGGCCCGTTGAAAAGAAATATATATGGACCGATTCTTGATAGATGTTTCAGAGAGATGGTTATTTCTCCAGCCGCATGGCTGAAGATCTGCTGAGGAACTGAGGCAATCACAAGACCCAAGGGTCCTCGCCCGCGCAGGGGAACACAAAACAACCAATGGGGAACGAGGTTGACCAAGGACTAGGGAAACCCCGTGTCTCCCCCCCAGGGCCCATCTCCCAGGACTACATGGCAGGGGGGGAGGGGCCCCAACATTTCACCCATTTATTCTTAACAAAAAGAGATTTAAAACTTAACATTGAAAACAACTGGATAAACATAACAAGAACAGTTTCAAAACAAAACAAGCTACCCTCCTGAGTCTTTAAATGTCCAAACAGATTCTCTGGAACATCTTAAGGCTGACAGAAGGGAGACAGGACTCTCCGGACATGCTTTGTGGGGAAACTGAGGCAGGAGAGGGTTTCTTCTATTTGTGCCTGTTGGAATGCTAAACAAAAATAGTTAATTTCTTCCCTCCCCCTTTTCATCCCTCCCTCGGCATCGGAGAGGAATTGTAGGGAAATGGAATTGTATAGGGAAGCCATGGGGTGAAAAACAGATTAGGAATAAACTGGGGATGGGGTAAACTTAGGAAAGGGTTCATATTGGGTATAGGGTAAAAGGGGAAAGTAAGCTGTGGGTAGGGAAGTTGCTGGGATGGATATGGTTTATAATTTTGTGCATAACGGCTGCCTTTGACTGGAATACCCCCAGGCTCAGTAACATTTGCTGCTTGTAAACCCTTCTTCCCTTGCACTATATCAAATTGGACAAGTTCCCCATCTCCTACACTTTGCAGGTAATTTTTAGGGTTATTCCTTTTAATGGCAGTTCTATGGATGAATAAATCTTTTCCTGTATCATCTCGTGTTATAAATCCATAGCTGTTTTTTACATTGTACCATTTCACAGTTCCTATGATTTTCGTTGCTACAACTTCTCCTATCATGTGCTTGCGTGTTTGTTGTGACTGCTTGTCCTGCGTGGCTGCTGCCTCGCCGACTCCAATGTCTTGGCCGGGTCCCCGCGTTGCAGCTGCTGCGCGCCCTCCGAGCGGCGCTGCTCTGGTTCATGTCTGGGCTCTGCGCGGTCCCGCGTTGCCATCACCCCATGCCCTCCGAGCGGTTCCGCTCCGCCAACTCCACGCTGGTTTGAGAGCAGCCTCGTTTCGGCTTGACGCTGCTCTGCATGGCTTCTCGTGTCGCTATGGAAACCGCCGCTTCTCGCTCTACAATGCTCTCTGAGCCGTGTGTTCAGAGCGAGCTTCCACGCAGACCCCCGGTTCCTGGCCGCTCATGGGGGCTGCCTCTCTGCTGCACATGACCCATGGCACCTGCGGCGCCTGTGGCGTCGCTCCCTTACTCGTGGTCGAGAACCTCGAGACAGGGATGGGGTCTGTGATAAGGCACGCGCTCCCGAGGGGGCCGGGCGCATCCAGCACAGGCACCTCCACCGGCATGACTGCAGTCACGCGCTCCTGGGACGGCTGCTGCGTGGTCTCGGCCACGGGATTATGGCCATCCTCTGCTCTAGGGGTAATGGAACCATACAAATGCTCCTGAAGAGCTTCACAGATTACAAGGGATGCACAGAGAGGTTCTATCACTAGTGCATGTTCTCTTTGATCCTTTATCTCACACAAGATCTCAGACCAAAACCACCCGTAAATAGTTCCAGGAGGATTAATATGAAAAAGTAAGTCTTCACAAATATAAAAGAAATTTTTGAAAAGCTAGTTAAAAAAATGTTCTAGATCTCCCGGAACAAATACTTTCTTGTTTTGTTGTTAAAGGATTCCTTTACCTTCCAGATACATTTCTTTCTGTGGCTCAGAGAGCCGCATTTCCCACGATTCTTCTATAGTCCAGAGAGAATATCCAAACCAAGGCGAGAAGAGAGAGATCTAGAGTGGTTTTTACTTATGAATTTTCTATCCTTAGGAATCGGTGTCTTGCCAGCCTTTCTCTACCATTTCTTACAGTGCAGATACTGCAACACGTTGCTGTGACCCAGCCCACTGCGGGGCTAGGGCAGCGTGATGCCAATCAATTCCAGCCCATCCCCTGGATTGAGTTTCCCAAAGAGGCAGATTCAGAGGGTGGGTCGAGGGCGGCTCAGAAGCCTAAGTCGCACCTCGCCCGGGTGGTGCCCGGGTACAAGCCGCCTCCCCTGGTTTGGGAAAATTCTCAGTTACTCGGTTGTTCACTGGTTCTCTGTTATTACTCCCACCTCTCGGTTTCCCCCAGTGGTTCTTGTTAAATTGTATCCTCCCCCTGGCTTGTAACTCATTGGTTGTTTTCCCCTTTCACCGCGGTTTTCAAACTCTCTATAAAACTGAGGACGAGCCTAGGGGGGGCATCCCCATCGCATTCCATCCCTTCCGAGCTTTTTCAGGTTGCGAAACTTCTAACAATAAACCTGTTAGGAGCCATACCAGAACAGCCTCTCTCTTCCTTTGTCTCCGAGCTAACATGAGCCGATACCATCGGCTCCTGACGTGTCTCCTCTGCAAAGAAGCCAGCTAGCTAGCTGAGCCAGAAGCTCTTTTCCTGATGCCGAAGTCGCTTCTGTGACGCACAGAAGAACGCAGCTGGACTCGCTCTGACCTGGGGCACGCCAGAGCTCGTGCCTCAAGCAGCAAGAACTGCGTTAGGTTGGCGCACCAAGCGTGGGGCTCACACGAGTGGATCCCTGCGACATCGTGGCTGTCGGTGGACAGTCAGAAGAAGTGACTTTGGACCTGCCGACGCCTCTCGGTGCAGTCCGCTCTGTTTTAGGAGTGGTGCCCTGAGAGAAGGCTGCTAACTCCCACTGATTCTGCACTGAACTGACTTTGGAGAGCAGCCGTGCCTTGGAGAACCCCACCTGTGCTTTTTAGTTTGGGACTGGACACCTTTTAACTGATATCTGAAACTTGTGTGAGTATCCCCGGTCCCTGATACTTTGTTTCTTTTTTCATTTTGCAGGTGGCGGGTGGAAGAAGTGCTGAGAGAGAGATGGGATCAAAACTCTCTCAGCCCCAAAGAGAGGTTTTTCTCCAAGTTGCAAAATTCCTTGCAGTTAATGGTTTTAAATTTTCAAAGGGTCTGTTAAAATAGTTTGTTCGCTGGCTTTTCTTTTACCTTCCTCAAGTGTCTCCTGCAAATTTAAAATCTCCTGCCTTCTGGCAGGCTGTGGGGGATAAGATTACTGATTTAAAGCGAAAAGGGGTTCCTCTGGATAAAAATTCTTTCCTCTAGTTCTAGTCCTTCGGGACTTGCATAAAATGGATCAGAAAGTAAAAGAAAAGCACAAATCCCCTGACAGTTCTTCCCATATCCCTCCTTCCTCCCCTCCTGCTCCTCATCCCACTTCCCCTTCGTTGGAAAAACCGAATGTGGTGATATGCCAAGAGGCACAGAGTTGCTACCTTCTCTCTGACCCCTCTCGGTCTTTTCAGCAACCCTGTCGGGGTAGCTCTGGCCAGGCTGCCTCGACCCCTTCTCAAACCCCGTATCCCTCGCTCTCTTCCCTAGCTGTAAGCCCAGAAAACTGTTCTAAAGGCTGTTTGCCATTGTTCCCCTCCAGTCCACGTGTCTGAACAATGGCGCTGACCGCATGGCACAGTCCACCCCTCCCCCCTCTTCTTCTTCCCACAGTCCCTTTCATCCTCCTGCCCCCAACCCTTTCCTATCCCCACCCCCAGATGTGACATCATCAGGTTCCTCCCACATGTCTGGTACCGCCCCCTGCATCGGGAATCCCCGCCCATCCTGTGAACACGCCTCCTAGTCCTCCAACCCTGCCCCCTGTGGAGGACTTCCTGGTTCCCACACCCCCCTCTTCCGGTTCCCACGTGGTAGAAACCAGAACCGACGCCATCTTGAAATTGGGTCCGGGAGTCCCCTCAGCCCCCTCCTACCCCGTTGCTGCTCCTGTAACATATGATCGAACTGGCAATAATCCCATATGGAAACCTTTTGATTCTGCAGGGCTGAAAGAGCTTTTCAAAGCCCAGAAAGAATTTGGGAGGAAGAGTCAGTATTTTAAGAACCTTCTTAAGATAACTCTCTCCAGTACAGTGATTGTGCCACATGACCTCAAAAGCATTTTCTCCTGCTTGCTTTCCCCATCCAAGTTTCAGATGTGGGAAGAAGGTTGGAGAAAGCAACTGGGAGAGGTCCTCCCTATTTTACTGCAGGATCCAAATAACACGGAGGTTTCTATGGATCACCTTACCAGTGAGGGGTTATTAGCCAAGCCCCAGAACCAGGCTCAAATAACACCAGAGCCGGTCCTGAATGCTGTAAAGCAAGCAGCTCAGCAAGCATTCTTAATGATGCCCCCTAAATTAGCAGCTCAATTGAATTATACTGAGATTCGGCAACTGCAAAATGAGCCATTTATTGATTTTGTAGATAAACTGAGGCTCCTGGTGGAAAGACAAGTGGAAGATCCGAAAACAAGAGAGCACATTATAACGCAAATTGCAAAGACTAATGCCAATGATGCTTGTAAAATAGTGATTTTGCGTCTTCCATTCGAACCTCCACCGACCTCAAGTCAGATGATTCGTGCTTGCACAACATTGGTGCCAATTCATCAGCCAAATTTAAAAACGGGGGAAAACTTAATAGGAACTGCAGCTGCTACAGATGCAACAGCATCTCAGGACAAAAAAAATGCTAATTGGGTCTGTCACAGGTGTGGCAAACCAGGGCACTTGGCCTGAAACTGCAGAGCTCCAGCTCCAATTAATCAGGGTTCCCGAGCTGTCTCCCCAGGGCAAATGTCATCACCTGCTGCCGATGGGATGCAGCCAAAAAACTGACAGGACTGCGTGGAGCGGCAGGGCCATGCGGGGGAACAAATCATGAAACTGCCACCAGAAAAATGGTTACCACGACCACTGCAACTCAAATGGACTCAGTGACACCCCAGAGAATCGTCGTGAGTTGCGAGAAGCTGAGAGACTGTATATTGTTTGTGTTAAAAGATGTTGTACATTCACCAGCTGACACTTGTGTTACACCAGAAATTGTTCAAGTGGGGCCACAAGGGTTGTTTACTGTCAATATCCAGTGTGTTAATCCTCCCTATTTACTTGCTGCTAACCGGGTTGTAGCCCAAGCTATTCTCATGCCCAGCAGTCCGCCAATGGACTACAACCCTTCTGTCTTCTGGGCTGAGGTAGTTGGGAACAACAAACCCATGCTTAATTGCAAACTGTCTTGCCAAGGCTCGGACATCAGCCTGGCAGGAATGATGGACACGGGAGCAGACGTGACAGTCATTTCTTCCCACAACTGGCCATCACACTGGGAGCTGCAGCTGGCAGAAGCTATCGTGACGGGTGTGGGGGGATCTATATCTGCCCAGAGAAGCAAGGCAGTTGTCCAAATTGAGGGTCCAGAGGGACAGATAGCATCAGTCCATCCTTTTGTAATTGACTCTGGTTTTACATTATGGGGCAGGGATCTCATGTCCCAGTGGGGGACTCGAGTCGAAATTCCATCTCAATCCCAAAATTTCTAGTAAAGGCCACTGCGGAGCGCCCCTTCCAGAAATTAAATTGGATCTCTGACAAGCACGTCTGGATGGATCAGTGGCCATTGAAAAATGACAAATTAATGGCGCTCACCGCACTTGTGGAGGAGCAATTGAAAAAAGGAAATATCGAACCATGTAACAGCCCTTGGAACTCCCCAGTATTGGTAATCAAAAAGACAGGGAAAGACAAGTGGCACCTCCTACAGGACTTGCGGAAAATAAATGCAGTCATTGAGGACATGTGCCCCCTGCAGCCCGGAATGCCTTCACCCTCCATGCTCCCCAGGCAGTGGAAGGTAGCAGTCATTGATATTAAAGACTGTTTCTTCCAGATCCCTCTCCACCCAAACGATGCACCCCAGTTTGCCTTCTCGGTACCTTCCATCAACCGAAAGGCTCCCATGCAGCGCTACCAGTGGCGAGCTTTGCCGCAAGGCATGAAGAACTCACCCACCATCTGCCAGTGGTATGTAGCTCGCATTCTGTCCCCCATCAGAAAGTTAGCAGCAAAGGCAATAGTGCTTCACTACATGGACGATGTTTTGGTGTGTGCTCCTAACCAATCCTATTTAGACTGGACATTGGGGAAGGTAATTGAGGCCTTAGAGGCAAATGGATTTGAAATCCAGGCTGAAAAGGTCCAGAAAACCTCTCCATTTAAACACCTTGGACTAAAAATCCATGAACAGATTGTGGTTCCCCAACAAGTCAAAATTAATGATAACCCTAAGACCTTGCAGGAACTCCATCAGCTCTGCGGGTCCATAAATTGGGTGAGGCCACTCCTAGGGTCAACGACAGAAGATTTCGCTCCTCTGTTCACCCTCCTACGAGGGAAAGATGACCTCACATCACCCAGACATCTAACCAAGGAGGCAAGACAGTCCATTTGTAAGGTACAGGAAGCGCTGTCGTCCCAGCAGGCACACCGCTGCACCCCAGGTCTGCCTTTTCTACTTACTGTATTAGGGGAAATGCCATACATTTACGGGCTGATATTTCAATGGGATGAAGTGCAGAGTGATCCCCTGTTAATCATCGAGTGGGTTTTCCTCCCGCACCAGCCGTCCAAAAGTATCACAACGCACCAGGAGCTCATGGCTCAGCTGGTGATGAAAGCTAAATCCCGCCTCTGCACCCTTGCAGGGTGTGACTTTACATGCATCTACCTACCATTGGCAACCGATTCACTTGATAACCTCCTTCAAAACAATGAGCACCTCCAATATGCCCTGGACAGCTACACAGGCCAAATTTCTATACACCACCCAAAACACAGACTGTTTACTTCAGTCTTTAAACTGATTCCAAAAGAAATTCAAAGCAAAAAACCATTAAATGCCTTGACAATCTTTTCAGATGGCTCTGGATGTTCCCGCAAATCTGTCATCACATGGAAGGATTCACACACTCAGAAGTGGGAGTCTGATGCGCAGGTAGTTGAAGGATCCGCACAAGTAGCAGAACTTGCAGCCATGGTAAGAGCATTTGAGTGGTTCAGTGAACCATTTAATTTGATAACTGATTCGCCCTATGTTGCAGGTGTAGTTTCCAGGGCAGAGAGAGCCTTACTAAGGGACATTGCAGAGCCAAAAATTCATAACTTGCTTTCGAAATTGATTCAACTGATCTCCCACCGAAAGCAACCATTCTATGTCATGCATGTGAGGTCACACACTGACCTGCCAGGATTTATTGCAGAAGGGAACAGGAGAGCAGATGCCCTAGCGATGCCCGTCGAGTTAGCAAATCTGCCTAACAGATTCCAGCAAGCCCAGCTGAGCCATGCAATGTTCCATCAAAATGCTCCAGCTCTCATATGAATGTTCCACCTCACTAGAGACCAAGCGAAAGCCATTGTGGCAACATGCCCCAACAGCCAGAAACATCAGCTTCCATCATTAGGTCAAGGGGTTAACCCCTGAGGCCTAGGCAGTTGTGAGGTATGGCAAACAGATGTCACCCACTTCCCCCAATTTGGCCACCAGAAATATATTCACGTTTCTGTGGATACCTTTTCTGGCGCAACCTTTGCCGCAGCCCACGGTGGGGAGAGGGCCAAAGATGTCATCAACCACCTAGTACAGGCCTTCGCTGTGTTGGGGACACCAAATAAAATAAAAACTGACAATGGCCCAGCGTACACCTCTGCAGAGTTAAAGACATTCATGAGTGAGTGGGGTGTCGATCACATCACTGGCATCCCTCACTCGCCCACAGGCCAAGCCATCGTAGAAAGAAAGCATCAAACACTAAAAAGACTGCTAGAACAACAAAAAGGTGGCAATGAGATCGCTGCCCCCATCATAAGACTGTCCAAAGCGTTGTTCACTTTGAACTTTTTAAACTGTTCCTATGAGAAACCTGATCCTCCCATAATGAGACACTTCACAAACTCTGCCAAACATAAACTGACTGAGAGACCTGAGGTCCTAATAAAAGACCCTGATACTTTACAAATATGTGGCCCGTACCCCCTAGTCACCCGGGGTAGAGGCTACGGGTGTGTTTCCACCCCAGAAGGTCCAGGATGGATCCCTGGGAAGTGGATCAAACCCTTTTTGAGACCACCTGCGGATGCCAAGCAAAGGAAAGAAGCTGCCACAGCCTGGAAAAGAAGAAAAACCAAGCCACGTGGAAAAAAGACTCCTCCTCCAGGCCTGAAAAACAAACCTTCCACCTCCCAGTCTCCTTAAAATGTGTCTCCCTTCCCAAAAGGACCCCTCAGTTTTGTTTTGAAAGAGGGGGAGTCCAAGGCACCCATTGTTATTTAAGTTAATTGTATTTGTATTAAGTTTATTCGTGTTATACTTTTCCTAAAGTTACCAGCCGTGACTGCATGATGACATCCTACCTGCTGCTGTCCCACCTGCTGCTGCAGCTCCTCCTGTGCACCAGGAGCTCCAGCAGCTGGATTCCTTCCATTATCAAGGACATTGTATGGGGTTATGGTGTTGTTAATTTTAATAGCCCTTCCCATTCTTAAGTGTTTGGTTTTGAAATCCCTTAAACCTTTCCCCTCATTTCAAGGTAATAAAGAAGGGGGAGTGTTGGTGTGACCCAGCCCACTGCGGGGCTAGGGCAGTGTGATGCCAATCAATCCCAGCCCATCCCCTGGATCAAGTTTCCCAAAGAGGCAGACTCAGAGGGTGGGTTGAGGGGCAGCTCAGAAGCCTAAGCAGCCCTCCCCTGGGCAGTGCCCGGGTACAAGCCGCCTCTCCTGGTTTGGGAAAATTCTCGGTTACTCGGTTGTTCATTGGTTCTCTGTTATTACTCCCGCCTCTCGGTTTCCCCCAGTGGTTCTTGTTAAATTGTATCCTCCCCCTGGCTTGTAACTCATTGGTTGTTTTCCCCTTTCACTGCAGTTTTCAAACTCTATAAAACTGAGGACGAGCCTCGGGGGAGCATCCCCATTGCATTCCATCCCTTCCAAGCTTGTTCGGGTTGCAAAACTTCTAACAATAAACCTGTTAGGAGCCATACCAGAACAGCCTCTCTCTTCCTTTGTCTCTGAGCTAACGTGAACCGATACCATCGGCTCCTGACGTGTCTCCTCTGCAAAGAATCCAGCTAGCTAGCTCAGCCAGCAGCTCTTTTCCTGATGCCGAAGTCGCTTCAGTGACACACAGAAGTAACGCAGCTGGACTCTCTCTGACCTGGGGTACGCCAGAGCTCGTGCCTCGAGCACAAGTACTGCGTCACACGTGTATCAGATAATGAGGCCCGGGGAACAGAAATATATATGGACCGATTCTTGATAGATGTTTCAGAGAGATGGTTATTTCTCCAGCCGCATGGCTGGAGCTCTGCTGAGGAACTGAGGCAATCACGGGACCCAAGGGTCCTCACCTGCGCAGGGGAACACAAAACAACCAATGCGGAATGAGGTTGACCAGGGGCTAGGGAAACCCCGTGTCTCCCCCCCAGGGCTCCTCTCCCAGGACCACATGGCGGGGGGGAGGGACCCTGACACCTTATCATCGCCTGGCTTCATGACTCATCATCCCATTATGAGATGCTCCACCCAGAGGGAGGAACCAAGCATTCCATCCTGGATATAATCTGAGATTCTGAACACCACAGACACACCTTTCCACTGGATTTCCAGAGGACAAGCGCTACATAGCCACCACTGGACCTTCCAAGGAAGATCAAGCCCTTTCTTCAGGATCACTGCTTCGACAGAACCACATCCATCACTTCAGGAGGACTGCAGCCACCATTTTATCAGACTGCCACCGCCACCCTGACTAACAGGGTGTCAGGTTGTATCCTGACTGTCAGTTTAGCCCAGTGTTTTCTGCCTTTATTTTTTTTTTTTTTTATTTCCCTATTAAATTGATATTCTGACTTGGTGCCTCCCACTGGTTTGTCTTCAAACTAGTACAGAAGGTTAGTCCATATTTTTAGGATTTCAAATATGTATAAATTCTTATACTAAGTCTCAGGATAATGTTGGTTTAGTCAAATTATACATCCATAAGACCTTAGCTACAACATTTTTCAGTAAAATGACAAAACAATTTAGACAAAAGTTAAACTCAAGAATATGTAGAACGCTTTAATTTCTATTTGATCCTTCACCAAGTCACTTGCAATGAAAACAGAAACAAATTACAAACATTAACTAACTGACAATGCGAGCAATTATGGTGACACTTTAAATTTCATTGGTTTTCATGCAGCTCCATCTCATGTGTTGGTAGGTTCCTATAAAAGAAAAGTGAAAATTTGGCCCACTAGACTGATTATTAAAAAAGAAGTAAAACATTTAGGTGCGATTTTGCTGCTTGCAGTTTCTTTGCTCTCAAACTGCTTTATCTTCGATGCTGGGATGTTTGACATTCTTAGAAAAGAAAAGAAACAAACTTCTTTGGAAAAAAATATGAAAAATATTTCTGAGTGAAACAAGTTGTTAATTGCATTAACTTATTCAAGTGGAGTTTTAGTTTTTATTCTATGAAGTGCTTGTTGCACCACTTTTGTCGTTTCCTACAGGTTTTCAGTGAGAGTTCCTCCAATTGATTCTTCAGTGGAGGGAATAAGACTGCTTTTAAAAGTTTTGCAAGAGTTGCAGTCAGTGAATCAGGCATTTTCTCTTTAAGTTTCTCTACAGCCCCCAGAGACAAGGCTGCATGACAAATACCTAGGCCTGCATAGGGATAACACCATTTCTACAAGGCAGCAGCTGCAGAATTGGCTTCAGGATTAGAATCTGCTAATTCTAGTTCTCTACAATTAACCACAGACTGGTGGGGGGGTTCCCCACAAGATAGGAGCTCCGAATTGGCCTCAGGACTGAAACCTGCCAATTTTGGCTTTTCACAACAAAGCACAAAAGGCACAGGGGCATGGGTCTCCTCCAAACAGGAGCCTTCAGCTCTGCACAAGCACCACATAACAGGAGCCTTACAGCTCCACACAAAACACCAAGCAGAAAAGGGAACTAAACACTCAAATCTATTAACCACAATGTCCACAATTCTTAAAACTTCTGCCATTACCTTTGCCTTTGCTTTTGCCTTTTCCTCATCTCTTCTTACAAACACTTGCTGTACTTTTCTAACTAGTTCCTCTCAAATCTCTCACTATTCTCTGCCACTCTCCCCTCACTCTAACATTATCTACACCTTCATTTTCTGCCAAGTTCTTTATTCCTGCTCTTTCTAGTCTGATACCAAGTGCTCTCCTCTGGCAGCTTGGACACCACCCACTCCTTCTAGTAGGAGTACAATACCACTTTCTCTTACAAGTCTTTCTCAGTTTTCTTCCCAAACCTCTCAAACCTCAGGTACCAAATGTGACTTTCCACAAACAAACTTTAAAATCTCAGGCTCAAAATCAACTTCACTAGAATGCCTCAGATAACACTGAAAGCATAAGCTCTGCCACCTGACAGAAGAACAGTACCACCTCTTCTTACAAATTTTACACTGTATTAATACCCACGCAAAATGCCACCCTCTTGCTGAATGAAAAATTCTAATGCATCCACAAAAACAAGTTATTCCATGTATTCTTTCAAAACCTAAATCTTCTGCTGCTGGTTGTTCCCATTGTAAAGCTACTAATCTTCCTGCAGAGGTTCTATATATTCCCTCTAAAGGAACTCGTTTGCCTCTTCTCTCGATCTAATGTTCTATTGGATTTACAAATTCCCAAGAATCAAGACCAAACCACTGAGGGGGAGGGGTTCTTCTTACCTCTCGCCTAGTCACAATTCTAATTCTATTAGCACAAAAATCAATAATTGAGCATCACTCCAAACAAATGCTTCAATACAACACACTCAAACAACACACAGCAACATACGCATCTCCGATCTACAAACAGGAGAGCTAATATATAGCCACATACACATAAAAGCAGTCTAACAACAACCAATATCCACACAGACATATAAGCAACACAACAACACTCAAACCAGCTACTAGTAGCCAAAATATTCATAACACTCACTTTTAATAACTTTAGGGTCCCACTTATTGATTTTCCCCAATACAGTCATCAACAAGTTCTGGCTGAAACTCCCCCGGAATCACCCGACCCGCTCTCAGGATTGCTAGCATCCGCTCTATCGGTCGGCAATTCCCCTTGCTGGCTTCCGTAGCCGGCTGCTTGCAAGCTCCAACTTTACTCACACAGGGACTATACTGTGCGCGGGACGTCTCCTCGCATCTTACCAGCAGCCCTGGCCATGCGTATGACTTACAGGCACCCTAAATCCAGAACATACTGTTTTATCTGCAGTCCCAGAAGGTTGCTATCTGCCCCCGCAGTGAGTGAGCCGAGGGGCAGAGTTCCTCCAGGAAAGCCCTGGGGCGCGCCTAGGATGTCTGCTCCTCAGCCGATCCTGCAGCTGGACAGTTTCTACTGGCTGGCTCACCAAAATGATATGCAGAAAAGACACCACTACTGGAATAAGTAGTAAAGTAGGTATGTTTATTCCAGCGCTGGGACGCATGGGGGATAATTCCTCATAAGATGCGTGCCGACAGCTGCAGTGAACTTGATACATATCGGGTTACAAGTTCCATATTCATTAAGTTTCCAAATAGGCCTATATATATTCATTACCTAGCCCCGCCTAGCCTTGCCTCGTATTACAATGAGCCCAAAAGTCATTTACATCTGTGTTGCACTTGCGCAGTGTTGTCTGGTGGTCATGGGCAGGGGTCTCTAGGATGAAGTGAAGGGTCTTCCTCATCCTGAACTTTTCACCTTGCTTCCCTGCGCATGGTCTTTATGTCCCTGGCCCAAGTCCAAACTTCAAGGTTGGTTTAAGTTAGTTTTAGATTCAAAAACAGGATCTTTGGTCAAGAATATCAAGATTCCTTCCTGTTGGAGTGAAAGCTCCTCTGAACTCAGGCCCAGAGGAAAGCCAAAACACAGGGGTTGAATTAAAAAACCTTTGGACAAGCTGAGATACATAAAACCACACCAAAGTGAGATAGAAATATAGATTTTTTAACTTTTAGTAGAAATATATGCTAAGTGCCTTAAACATTAAAAAGCTGTAGCAGAGACCTTAAACACAGTTCTTGCTGCAGCAGTGTTACCTTTTCACAGAATTCTTTACTTTAGACAAAATATAAATAGAATTATACTGTTCACATTTTTTAGATAGAGTGTTCACATAAACAATAAGAACTGATAGAAACTATATATGGAAATCTGTGTAATACCTATGTAACACTTGTGTAAGACTTACGACTGCTAGAATTAGACCTGGATAGGTTAAGAAAAGAAAAACTAGAATTGTGTGTTAAACTTATTGGTCAGTTAGCAAATATAATCCACACTTCTGTAAGAAAATATATACAGAGTCTAGAGTATAAAGCATATAGAAGAAGAAGAAGCTGTTTTTGCCTGCTGCTTGCTGTTGATGCTTGCCTTTATCATGTAACCCCCTTCAAACTCTTCCTTCAAGAATGCTACGAGACTATGAAATAAAGAACTTAGCAGAACAGCAGCCTTCTCTGCTCTCTTACCCTGGTCCGAGAAGGATGGGTACCCTGTCAAAAGCTCAACAAATGGTGTCTCTATTTTTAAGGGGGAAGGACTTTAAAAAATTTCCTGTGTATGCATCTTCAAAATAGGAAGAAAAAGGCTGTTTGGAAGAAACAGAAAGATCCTGGGAGCAAAGAGGACCTTGGAACGAAAAGGTGATGCGGACTCTAGTGGATGCTGAAACAAAGCATAAACCCACCTCGCAGAACGAATTGGATAGAGACGCTGAAGCTTGCCTTAGGGGAGGTAAGGTAAGCATCCTTTGAAGAAATCTAGTTGGGGAACAATATGCCAAAAGAGCAGAGGCAGATTTATGAACATCTAAAATATTTATTAATATGTAATGATTATGAGGTCCCAAGCAAAGATTTGAAAGCTCTTTTAATATATGCTCAAAAAAAATTTCCAGAAGTTAAAGGAGGCTCTGCATTAAATAAAAAATTATGGGACTGTTACAGCGGGGATACTGTAACACGCCTATATCAAACCAGGAGTCCCATGGAAAAGAAATATATATGGACGGATTCTTGGTAGATGTTTCAGAGATGTTTATTTCTCCAGCTGCATGGCCGAAGCTCGGCCAAGGAACTCCTCACAGTCTGGGTTGAGGGTGCTTGCCCGTGCAGGGAAACACAAACCAACCAATGGGGAACAAGGCTGACCAGGGGCTCGGGAAACCCCGTGTCTGTCCCCTCAGGGCCCATCTCCCAGGGCTACATGGCGGGGGGAGGAGACCCCAACATCTCACCCGTTTCATTTTTAACAAAAGAGATGTAAAACTTAACATTGAAAACAACTGGATAAACATAACAAGAACAGTTTCAAAACAAAACAAGCCACCCTCCTGAGTCTTTAAATGTCCAAACAGATTCTCTGGAACATCTTAGGGCTGACAGAAGGGAGACAGAACTCTCTGAGGATGCTTTCTGGGGAAACTGAGGCAGGAGAGGGTTTAATTTCTTCCCTCCCCCTTTTCATCCTCCCCTCGGCATCGGAGAGGAATTGTAGGGAAAGGGAATTGTACAGGGAAGCCATGGGGTGAAAAACAGATTAGGAATAAACTGGGGATGGGGTAAATTTAGGAAAGGGTTCATATTGGGTATAGGGTAAAAGGGGAAAGTAGGTTGCGGGTAGGGAAGCTGCTGGGATGGATATGGTTTATAATTTTGTGCATAACGCCTGCCTTTGACTGGAATACCTCCAGGCCCAGTAACATTTGCTGCTTGTAAACCCTTCTTCCCTTGCACTATATCAAACTCTACAACATCCCCATCTCCTACACTTTGCAGGTAATTTTTAGGGTTATTCCTTTTAATAGCAGTTCTATGGATGAATAAATCTTTTCCTGTATCATCTCGTGTTATAAATCCATAGTTGCTTTTTACATTGTACCATTTCACAGTTCCTGTGATTTTCATTGCTATAACTTCTCCTATCACGTGCTTGTGTGTTCTTCGTGGCTGCTGGTCCTGCGTGGCTGCTGCCTTGCTGACTCCAATGTCTTGGCCGGGCCCCTGCGTTGCGGCTGCTCCACGCCCTCCGAGTGGCGCTGCTCCAGTGCATGTCTGGGCTCTGCGCGGCCCCGCGTTACCATCGCTGCTGGCCCCGTGCCCTGTGAGTGGCTTCGCTCCGCCAACTCCACACTGCTTTGAGAGCGGCCCTGTTTCAGCTCGGCGCTGCGCGGCTTCTCATGTCGCTGTGGAAACCACCGCTTCTCCCTCCACAGGGCTCTCCGAGCTGTATGCTCAGAGCGGGCTTCCACACTGACCTCTGTTTCCTGGCCGCTCGTGGCCCACGACACCCGCGGCGCCTGCGGCATCGCTCCCTCACTCGCGGTCGCGTCGCAGGGGACCCCGAGACAGGGATGGGGTCCGCGATAAGGCGCGCGCTCCCGAGGGGGCCGAGCGCATCCAGCACAGGCACCTCCGCCGGCACGGCTGCAGTCACGCGCCCCTGGGATGGCGGCCACGTAGTCTCGGCCACGGGACCACGGTCATCCTCTGCTCTAGGGGTAATGGGACCATATAAATGCCCCTGAATAACTTCACTGACCACGAGGGATCCACGCAAGGGTTCAATCACTAACGCGTGTTTCATTTGATCCCTTAACTCATCCCAGATCTTGTGCCAAAAACACTCTTGACTAGTTCCAGGAGGTTCAATATCAAAAAGTAAGTCTCGAGAAATATAGAAGAAATTTTTGAAAAGCCAGTTAAAAAAATGTTCTAGATCTCCCGGTTTCAATACTTTCTTGTTTTGTTGCTCGAGGATTCCTTTAACTTCTAGATGCATTTCTTTCTGTGGTTCAGAGAGCCACATTTCCCACGATTCTTCCATAGTCCAGAGAGAATATCCAAACCAAGGTGAGAAGAGAGAGATCTAGAGTGGTTTTTACTCACGAATTTCCTGTCCTTAGGGATCGGTGTCTTGCAGGCAATTCCCCACCATTTTGTTACAGCGGGGATACTGTAACACGCCTATATCAAACCAAGAGTCCCGTGGAAAAGAAATGTATATGGACGGATTCTTGGTAGATGTTTCAGAGATGTTTATTTCTCCAGCCGCATGGCTGGAGCTCTGCCGAGGAACTCCTCACAGTCTGGGTTGAGGGTGCTTGCCCGTGCAGGGAAGCACAAACCAACCAATGGGGAACGAGGCTGACCAGGGGCTCGGGAACCCCCGTGTCTGTCCCCTCAGGGCCCCTCTCCCAGGGCTACATGGTGGGGGGAGGAGACCCCAACATCTTGGGACCAAATTGGTATAAAATTATTTGATTAATCCACCCGTGGAAATAAATCTGTATCAAATATATTGCCGATATGGTGAATAATTGTTGAAATATTAAATAACCCCTTCTCTAAATTAATAATTATAGTCCTTGCAGTCGAATCTGATAACGACATATTGCAAAGTCCAGTTTCAAATTCTATATCGCAGCTAGACATTAACGTGGGTGGAGAGAGCTCTCAGCCAGATACAGCCCATACGGGAGACACAGATGCGCGCGAATTGCGATGTAGCGGTCCGAGCGAGGGTCGCCCTCCCGTGAAACCTCTGCATTCTTTAACTGCTGCTAGCCTGCAACCGCGTGACCCCCCCGAGACCGGCGGACGGGGCACAGCCGTGTTCTCGGGTTGCACAGCTAGTTCAAACAACACCGTCTGAAGCCACGGGGCCTCCGTGCGTTTCTGCGAGCGACCCAAGTGGCACCCCCGTGGACTCTTTGGAAGTCGCCGCTCGCGAACCGGCTTCCCCCGTGCCCCCAGACGCTGCAGACTCCGCCCCGTCGCTACGGGCAACGAAGCGGCTTTCTGCAGGCGCTGCCATTACCTTTTTATCAGGCTTCCCATCCCCCTCCCGAACCGTGAAAACAGGAGGGGTTCTCCCTTCCTTTTCTGAAAAGATTTTACCTCTTGCCTCTATGGCTGAATCGCTCTTGCAGACCGATCCAGGCGCCGGACCCTCGCGCGCCGCGGCGCAGGGAGTCTCTCCGCTGCTGCCAGCGGCGCCTTCTCCCCCATGCGGTGTGGCGCGGGCAGGATCCTCTCAGCTGCCGTGCACGGCTTTCCCCACGCCTGGTGCGGCTCGGGCAGACCCTCGGCCGCTGCAGGTCGCGCCTTCCACTTCGTGCAGTGCGGTTCGGGCAGGGTCTCCGCTGTTGCCTTTCGCGGCTTTCTTCCAGCCTGGCGTGGTTCGGGCAGAGTCTCAGCCTCCGCAGCTCGCGTCTTCCCTCCCATGCAGACCTGCAGCGGGGTCCGGCTTGCAGCCCGTGCCGGAGCAGTGCTCGGCCGCCCGCCTTCGCTTCTCCATCATCCGTGCGGCCGCCGGCTGCGCCGGCCAGCCAGTGGCAGGACCACCCTGACTGCAGTCCTCCGCCCATGGCTCCTAATGCGGATCAAGCCTCCTTTGTTCGGGCCGGCGCCAGGCCGAAAGACAACTTCACTACAAAACTTTTACCATGCTGTCCTGGAGACCTACAACAACATGGCGGCGCCCTCGTAACTTCCGTAAACAATGCCACGTACTTCCGCCAGCACAATCTTGCAACCAACGAGATGCTCATCCTACAGCTGCAGCGCCACCTGTGGCCGCTTTTGTTATTGCGCCCTCATATACCTATAATACACAGACACAGCTACAACCTGCCTCGCAACAACGCATTCTATTTCACAGAGAGGGGGGAGATGGACCAGAAGGAAACAGATGCTGGAATAATAAAAGCAGAAGAATGGACAATGATTGTTATGCTTCTGACGAAGAAGAAAACTTATCTCTCCTTCAATCAAGACACCCTCTGAGGGAAAGTCAAAAGCCAGTTACAACAGACTGGGCAGAAGTTAGACGAAAGACACTAAAGGAAAAAGATTTTGATTTAGCCCAAGAGCCACTTCTAGCTCTGCCAGTCAGATACGGACAAGGGAATGCCGAACCAAGATGGGTGAAGGTAGAACACGATGACATCAAGGATTTGAGAAGAGCAATTTGAGAAAATGGGATAAGCTCACCATATTTTAAGCAATTGCTAAAAGCAATATTTGATAATGCAGATTTAATACCTTTTGATTGCCGATACATTGCTTCATCAATTTTAACAGAATCACAATACATCCTATGGGACATGAAATGGAGGAAATTCTTGAATCAAAAAATTGCAACATATGCTGGAGGCCCTCACGCAGCACTTACAATAGCACAGTTAACAGGCAATCCTCCCAATGATAAGCCTGAAGAACAAGTAGATTTACCGAGAGAAGTATTAAGGAACATTAAAAAAGTAGCCTGCAAAGCTTTTTTATTGACACAACCGGCAGGGACCCCAGAAGGGATTTACACATCAGTAAAGCAGGGGCCATTAGAGCCCTATGCAGCATTCATCAATCATCTGACACAAGCCTTGGAAAGGCAGTGTGAAGATGATGAAGCCCGACCACTTCTGCTTCGCAACCTTGCATATGCAAATGCCAATGAAGAATGCAGAAAAGTCATTCAAAGTCTACCTGAACAGGAACTTACTTTATCACAAATGATAGAAGCCTGCAGCAAAGTTGGCAGCCCTCAACAAATAGCTACCATACAAGCAGCTACCTTGAGAGAGTCACTTGAAAAGGCTCTCAAAAGCCAGTCAGAAGTAATAGACCAGAGACTTGCAAAAACCCTTGACGCTCTCAATTTAACAATTCAGCAGAACAACAAGGCTATGCAAGAAGAGAATGACAGAGCAATCAATCAGACCACAAGATACAGCTGCAAACCAAGATCAACACCTTGCAAGATCTACAACAACTTTTGGGAGAAATAAACTGTATCAGATCCACTTTAGGGATCACCAATGATGAACTTGCTCCAGTTTTTGAACTACTCAGAGGGGACTGTAACATTACTTCTCCAAGATCCCTAACACCTGAAGCTCAGAAAGCTCTCGAGAAGGTCACTGAAGCTCTTCAACAAAGACAAACTCATCGATGTGTAGAATCCATACCTTTTTTTCTTGCAGTCCTAGGAGAGAAGATGCAGCTGTATGGTCTCATATTCCAATGGGACATCTCCAAAAGAGATCCTTTGTTGATAATAGAATGGATCTTTTTGCCTTACAGGTCACCAAAAACAATATTCACGACCATGGAAATGCTGGCTCAAATCATAATCCAAGTCAGAGAAAGGATGTTGACCACGTGTCATGGGTTAGCATAGCTACGGAAGTGATTCTCTTGCAGAGGTGCTTACAGCTTCCTCTATGACCTAACAGAACCTATCAACTGGCTAGTTCGAATATTGGCAACTTTTTAAGCCACTTAAAGAGCTTGACACGCCTCTGTGGTCCACATTTAAGAATGAACAAACCACGGGAAAGCTCTCTCTTGCTTCCGCCCTTTGGACAGGAAACTGGGGGGGGGGGGGGGGGGGGGGGGGGGGCGTGTGGCCCAGCAGGGCCAGGCCCTGCTCAGCCTGGGCCAAGATCATGTGACCAACAGCGATAAGCAAACTCCAGCTGCAAGACCCGGGTGAGATTAACCCTTTTAGTGCTGTAAGTTTCCTCCAGAACAGATGAAGCCTGCAGACATCAATTCTCTCCCGAGTCAACGCCATAAAGACAGCAAAGTCAGTGAAGAAGGAAGAGCTGAAACGCTGAAGGAGGAGAAAGAGGAGATGCTTTGAGCTTAGAAGTTGAAATTCTGTTGTAAAGCTATGGTGGTGATGGACTATGATATATCAGAGTACCCGTTGTAATTTCATGAAAGCATGGGGGGTTGGAGCATTCAAACTGTAATTGTGAGCAGAAGTACTTGTGCTGAAATAACAAAATGACAGTAGCTGTAATTTGATGAGGCCCCTTTGCTCCCGGGGAAGGAGGAGAGCCTCTATTCCTAGAGATGAAAGTGATGAGGACCCTTTGCTCCCAGGGAAGGGGGAGGGCCTCTATTCCTAGAGAGAAAGATGATGAGGACCCTTTGCTCCCAGGGAAGGGGGAGGGCCTCTATTCCTAGAGATGAAGATTCTCCCAGAGATAGGTGAAGAGAACCTTTGTTTCTGAACAGCTCAACTTTAAAATTGTACCCCATTAGCTCAAGATTGAACCCTCGAAAACAGTTGTGGGGAAAGCTGTAAGACAAAGGAAGGGACTTTCACATGCAGGCAGAGAACCAACCCAGGCGGCTGTCTCTCTGTGACATTGAAGCCATGAGAGAACTGTTTCTTGTGGAGATGTCTCCATAGCATGAGCAAGAGAGACTCCTCTCCCTAAGTGAACTGAAAAAGGTTATTATAGAAGTGGTAAACTGACTGAAAATCTCAAGGGTTGTCTTTTTACATTGTCGGTGGGAGAAGGGACAAAGGTGGGGGAAGGAGAAGTGTTCTGAAGGTGTGGTCTGATTTTTTTTTCTTTTAGGTCTGTTAATAAACTTCTTTATATTCTTTTAAGTTTTGTGCCTGCTTTGCTTTCTCCTAATTCTTATCTCACAGAAGGTAAATAAGTAAGTAATGAGTATTTTGGACCAAACCACTACACTCTAATTGGTGTTTCTGCCCGGTTTACGAACTGAACCCACTACACCATGACAGGTCAAGACTTTGCAATAATTTATATGCCTTTAAAAAGAGAGTATTTTGATTGGGCTTTAAAAAAATCAGAAGATTTACAAATTGCATTGTTAAACTTCCCAGGTGCCTGCTCTATCCGCTTTCCAAATCACAGGAAGGTTCTCCTCAAGTGGTAGAGCTAGCAGCTGTAGTCAGAGCATTTCAGCTCTTTCCAGAACCTTTTAATCTGATTACAGATTCTGCATACACTGCAAAGAAATTGGCTGATTTTCTAATGGATTGGGGAGTTTGGTTCCTTACTCTCCCACAAGTCAAGCCATTGTTGAAAGAACACATCACTCTTTAAAACGTATTCTAGATCAACAAAAAGGAGGGTTGGCACAGGCAACACCGCAGATGAGGTTGAGCAAAGCTCTGTATGTCTTTAATTTTTTAAACAGCTCTTTTGTAGAGCCTGATCCACCAATTTTCAGACATTTCTCTAACAGTACAAGAGCAAAGTTAAAAGAAAATCCTCCAGTGTTAATTAGAAACCCAGAAACAGGGCAGATTGAAGGTCCATTTCCTTTAATAACATGGGGCAAAGGGTTTGCTTGTGTTTCCACAGGTGGTCAACTCAGATGACTTCCAGCAAAATATGTGAAACCCTATCAAACGTGAAGAAACACTGACAACCTCACAAGTAAAGAAGCAGGCACATAGACGCGAACTGAACAGAGATCGCAACCTTTGCCTGATGTCTTGCATTCTATCTACAGAAGACTGTGAACTTTGGGTGTGGGAATCAGTAGTATTGTAGAAATCTTTGTTAGATGATAGTATAAGAAGAATATGGAACTTAATCAAAAATTATGCTTATGCTTTTTTGCTTTGCTTCCTTTTGGCTGTGCAGATTTACCAGTTAACCAACCTAAAGCTAATATTTGGGTGACTTTAGCTAATGCATCAGGTTTAGATACTATATGTTTGTCCAACACGACTCCTGAGAAACCATTTTCCACCTGCTTGGTTGGTGTGCCAATGGATGCTTGGCCAATCCCAATAGAAATTTATGAAGCTATTCAAGGTCCTTTGTTAAGACAAATGTGTGGAATTACTACAATCCAGTAGATGCATGGGATTGGTGGGTTCCTCACCTTCCCAAGGCATCTTCTGAACCTCAGGAATTAGAGATCCTTAGTTCTACATATATGACCTTTTGTGTCAAATTTAATTATACAAACAAGGGTCAATCTTTAATTAAGGATGTTACTCCTTATCACAATTTATATAAAAATCAGACCTCATGGTGCAATTATACTTCTCTAATTCATTCTGTATATGATACTCCCTTTCAATTACCACGTGGAGTATTTTTCATTTGTGGAGATTGAGTTTGGCCTGCTATCCCAGCATACATCACTGGTGGACTATGTAGCGTAGGAAAACTTACTTTGCTAACACCCAGTGCAAAACTGCTTGCTTTTATGAGACATAAAAGTAAAAGGTCTATTACTCTGTACAAGCCAGATTGTAATGATGATTTTGTACCCTGGGGTCCTGTAAAAAGGCTCTCAGCAGCTCTTCTTTTACCACAGCTTGATTCAGGAGTTGCACTGAAACAATTAGACTGACTAGGGTGTTGGTTGAGTAAGGAATTCAATGCTACTTCCCTTGCATTAAGTGATATGCTAACAGATACCAAAGATGTCAGACGTGCAACTTTGCAGAACAGGGCTGCAATTGATTTCCTTTTATAAGCACATGGACATGGGTGTAAAGACTTGGAAGGAATGTGTTGTATGAATTTACCTGATCATTCAGAATCCATTCATAAGAGTATTCAACAACTAAAAGAAGGTGTGTCAACAATTAGAGTTGATGATGGAACTTGGTTAGATAACCTGCTTTATTACCGCAGGCCTGGTTCCTACGGTATATCACTGTGTCCCGCAGCCATAGGGAGGAGGAGGAGGAGAAGATCCAGCAGGCAGGAATTGTGCAGCAAGATTGATTTATTTAATTATTTTACAAACTCTTTTATAGACTTTTTTCTTCATAGTCTAATTGGACAAAGGGCCAGCCACCCCTTGGGGGTGATTGGCTAAAATCCTAAAACATCCATTGTCAAAATATTTTCCACTATACCATAAACAAGACTTTTCAAGGTTGCAGGTGTCTTGGTTGTTTACATTCCCTGCTACCTCTTCTGTGAGAGAGAAAAGTCTCTCACGGACTTAGAAAATAGCAAGAAAATCCTTGTTAGCAGCATTTTTGTACCTACACTGCTTGATGGATGGAATTTAACAACATGGGTGAAAGAGCTTTTAAAATTAGGTTTTTACATATTAGTTATCATTATAGTTGTGTTAATAATGGTGCCTTGTTTGCTTCAATGTATCTGGCAAATGATCAACAAAGCTATTAAGGGAGTCTTCATGGTTCAAACAGGAGGGGGGAGATGTCGGAGTGAAAGCTCCTCTGGACTCAGCCCCAGAGGGAAGCCAAAACACAGGGGTTGAATTAAAACCTTTGGACAAGCTGAGATACATGAAGCCACACCAAAGTGAGATAGAAATATAGATTTTTTAACTTTTAGTAGAAATATATGCTAAGTGCCTTAAACATTAAAAAGCTGTAGCAGAGACCTTAAACACAGTTCTTGCTGCAGCAGTGTTACCTTTTCACAGAATTCTTTACTTTAGACAAAATATAAATAGAATTATACTGTTCACATTTTTTAGATAGAGTGTTCACATAAACAATGAGAACTGATAGAAACTGTATATGGAAATCTGTGTAATACCTATGTAAAACTTGTGTAAGACTTACGACTGTTAGAATTAGACCTGGATAGGTTAAGAAAATGTCCTGGGTTGAGGTGTATTCTATTACCATCCTCATGAGCTGTGGAAATCAGGTGGGGCAGTGTTTCCTTGCCTCCTCCCCCCAGACTATCTTGCTGTTAATGGCCCATCATTGTCCTGCTGCATGACTCAGAGATAACTCCCTCCAGACTATCTTCTGGTAATGAGCCTAATCAACACTTGGCCTCATGACTCATTACCCTATTGTGAGATGCTCCACCCAGAGGGAGGAACCAAGCATCCCATCGTGGATATAATCTGGGACTCTGAGCACGAAAGACACGGGCTCCACTGGATTTCCAGAGGACAGGAGCTACACAGCCACCACTGGATTTTCTGAGGAAGAGCAGACCCCTTCTACTACAGGATCACCACTTCAGAGGATTGCAGCCACCATTCTACCAGACTGCTACCACCACCCTGCCTAACAGGGACTCAGGTTGTATCTTGACTCTGTCAGTGTTTTCTTTTACTTTCTTTTCCTTTTCTTTAATTTCCGTTAAATTGTTATTCTGACTTGGTGCCTCCCACTGGTTTGTTTTCAAACTAGCACAGAAAAGAAAAACTAGAATTGTGTGTTAATCTTATTGGTCAATTAGCAAATGTAATCCACACTTCTGTAAGAAAATATATATAGAATATAGAGCATATAGAGTATAGAGCATATAGAGCATATAGAAGAAGAAGAAGCTGGTTTTGCCTGCTGTTTGCTGTTTCTGCTTGCCTTTATCATGTAACCCCCTTCGAACTCTGCCTTCAAGAATGCTATGAGACTATGAAATAAAGAACTTAGCAGAACAGCAGCCTCCTCTGCTGTCTTACCCTGGTACGAGAAGGAAGGATACCCTGTCAAAAGCTCAACACCTTCCCTTTATCAATAGTCTTATATCTTCTCATTCTGCTTTGGTAGGCACAATAAGCGTTGAGCAAGGTGTGTGCATTGTTTTTAACAAATAACTTCTTAGCAAATCATTTAACCTCTGCTTCCCCCTCCTCCCCCTGATTCAAAACCGCAAGTCATTTAAGACCCCTAGGACTGTTACTCTAGATAAGTGACCAAAGCAAGGGCGGATGACAAAGTTGTACATGTATAATGACAAACTTGTAAATGTAGAATTGAATCACGGGCAGACGAGATGTGTTGAACTCCGGAGCTGCGGTGGGAACCCCCCCGGAGGTCTCAGCAGGCAGGGCATGGCAGGGCTACAGAGTAGCGAAGGCTTGAAGCAATGGCGGGGGCAGGGCGGCCACAGCCCAGCTCCCAGAGTGTCAGGGCAGGCGGGCTTCGGAATCCTGGGGTTTCTCCGGTAGAAGGAAGGCAGCTGAAAAAGCAGAAGTCTTCAGTGCTGACGAATTCCTTCCAGCCTCCCTCTCCGTCCAAACGCCAGGAACTAACAGCCCACCAGCCCAGGTGAAAAAGAGTAGCCAGATGGACCCCTCCCTCTATGTCCAGGTCTTTTGTTTTTCATAAGCACACAGTAATTTGTCCCCCTGGCAACACGTATGGGGAAAATTCTTAAAAAGGAAAAGAAAACGGAAGTGAAACTCCTAAAACCCCAACATTATCCACCCCGAATTTTTCCCATATTAACATGTTACATGAAAACCCTTTTAACAACATACATACATGCATCACATGAATTATATACATATATACATGCTGATACTGATAGAAGTACAGAGCCATGGGTAGTTCACCCTAAAACAAGGTCCCCTTGAGGTATGCATCGGGTCTCTCCATCCCTTTGCATCACCCACCAGGTGCAACCTGGTCCCTGAGCAAAAACAACCCCACGGATGGGTTTGTCTTTGCTCAAGGCAGAATTAACCCAGTCTTTCCAAGCACACCTCTCACGTGCACCACTGGAACCTTATCCCCATCTGTTGTTTGTAGGGGTTCAGATTGGGCAGGGCCTGCTCGTCTGGTGGAGCCTCTGGTGTTAACTAACCAGGTGGCTTTTGCTAAATGCACCTCCCAGTTTTTGAAAGTCCCCCCACCCAGTGCCCTCAAGGTGGTTTTAAGCAGTCCATTACACCGCTCAACCATCCCAGCTGGTGCATGGTAAGGGATGTGGTACACCCATTCAATGCCATGTTCTCTAGCCCAGGTGTTAATATAAGGCTATTCTTGAAATGAGTCCCATTGTCAGACTCGATTATCTCGGGGGTACCATGCCTCCAAAGGACTTGCTTTTCAAGACCCAAGATGGTGTCACGGGCTATTCCGTGAGGCACAGGGTAGGTCTGCAGCCATCCTGTGGTGGCTTCTACCATTGTGAGCACATAGCGCTTGCCTTGGCAGGTTTGAAGCAGTGTGATGTAATCAATCTGCCAGGCCTCCCCATACTTGTATTTGGACCACCGCCCACCATATCACAGGGGCTTCACCCGCTTGGCCTGCTTGATCGCAGTGCATGTCTCACAGTCATGGATAACCTGGGAGATACTGTCCATGGTTAGATCCACCCCTCGATCTCGTGCCCACTTATAGGTGGCGTCTCTGCCCTGATGGCCCGAGGCATCATGGGCCCATCGAGCTAGGAACAACTCTCCTTTATGTTGCCAATCCAAGTCTATCTGGGACAACCCTATTTTCGCAGCCTGATCTACCTGTTTGTTGTTATGATGTTCTTCATTAGCCCTACTCTTGGGGACATGGGCATCTACGTGGCGGACTTTCACAGGTAGCTTCTCTAACCGAGTGGCAATGCCTTTCCACTCCTCAGCAGCCCAGATTGGTTTTCCTCTGCGCTGCCAGTTTGCCTTATTCCACCTTTCCAGCCAACCCCACAGAGCATTGGCTGCCATCCATGAATCAGTGAAGAGGTAGAGCTTTGGCCACGTCTCTCTTTAAGCTATGTCCAGAGCTAATTGGACAGCTTTGAGTTCAGCAAATTAGCTTGATCCACCTTCTCCTTCAGTAGCCTGTGCAACTTGTCGTGTGGGGCTCCATCCTTCTCTGTGGGAGTGTAGTTGGCTTCAGATCCTCTGTAGCTTTGGCTCCAGAATCCCAGTGGTCGGCCCTGAGTCTCACCAGGCACCTTCTGCCAAAGGCTCCAGGACAGGCCATTGTTCCCGGCTGCCGAGTAGAGCACATTCTTCGCCTCTGGTCCTGTCCTGACTGGGCCAAGGGCTACAGCATGAGTGATTTCCTGCTTGATCTGGGCAAAGGCTTGCTGCTGTTCAGGGCTCCAGTGGAAATCATTCTTCTTTCGGGTAACGAGGTAGAGAGGACTCACGATCTGGTTATACTCGGGAATGTGCATTCTCCAGAAACCTTTGGCGCCTAGGAAAGCTTGTGTTTCCTTCTTACTGGTCGGTGGAGACATCGCAGTGATCTTATTGATGACCTCAGTGGGAATCTGACGTCTTCCATCTTGTCACTTTTCTCCCAGGAACTGGATCTCTTGGGCAGGTCCCTTGACTTTGCTCTTCTTGATGGCAAAACTAGCTTGCAGGAGAATTTGGATGATTTTTTCTCCTTTCTCAAATACTTCCTTTGCTGTGTTCCCCCACACAATGATGTCATCAATGTACTGCAGATGTTCTGGAGCCTCACCCTTTTCCAGTGCAGCCTGGATCAGTCCATGGCAGATGGTGGGACTGTGCTTCCACCCCTGGGGCAGTTGATTCCAGGTATACTACAGGCCCTCCAGGTGAAGGCAAACTGAGGCCTGCACTCTGCTTCCAGAGGAATGGAGAAGGAGGCTTTAGCAATGTCAATAGTGGCATACCACTTCGCTGCTTTGGACTCCAGCTCCTACTGGAGCTCCGACATGTCCAGCACAGCAGCATTCAGTGGTGGAGTTACTTCATTCAAGCCACAATAGTCCATAGTCAATGTCCATTCCCCATCATGTTTGCGCACAGGCCAAATGGGGCTGTTGAAGGGTGAATGGGTCTTGCTGACCACCCCTTGGCTCTCTAGCTCATGGATCATCTTGTGGATGGGGATCACAGCATCTCGATTTGGCCGATACTGCTGGCGGTGCACCGTTGAGGTGGCAATTGGCACTCGTTGCTCCTCCACTTTCAGGAGCCCAACTGCAGAAGGATTCTCTGATAGGCCAGGCAGGGTGTTCAATTGCCTAATGCCTTCTGCCGCCACCGCAACTATTCCAAACGCCCACCTGAGTCCTTTTGGGTGTTTGTAACAGCTGCTCCGGAGGAAGTCTTTGCCCAGAATACGCGGGGCCTCTGGGCCGGTCACGATTGGATGCTTTTGCCACTCCTTCCCTGTGGATGCTAAAAGGGAGGAGCAGAGAAATGTTCCAGATCTGTAGCATTTGTGAAGCTTTTCTTTTCTCATGCTTTAGCTGAGAAACAGAGAAATCCAGCTTCTCACAGCTTCTCTGAGAAAGCTTTCGTTCTCATGAGAACTGGATGGACAACAGTTTGTAAGAATGTAAACCATTTTTGCACTTGCAAGTTGTTGTGGAAACTGTGGAATTGTTTTCAGTCTTGTGAGAATATTATTTGGAAATGGCTGTCTTACTGCTCAGCCTATCACCTTGAGAGGTGGTGAGTGAATAAGCCAATCATGTAATTCCTTTATTGCAAACTACACTATAAAAGAGGAGAAATTCATTAAATGAGGCCTTAGCTCTGCTTTGACCATGTCTTTTAACCTGGACCTATGTCGTGATTTCGCCATTCTCTGGGGATAACAACGACAATTCCCAGTCAGGCTCACCTCAGCTTCCAACAGGGTCAACTGCTGTGATCCCCTGGTCACCCCAGCAATGGATACAGGTTCTGCCCCCACATGTCCCGATGGCATTAAAGTACACTGTGCCCCAGTATCAACCAATGCATCATATTTTTGTAGCTCTGATGTGCCAGGCCATCGGATCCACACCGTCCAGAAAACCTGGTTCTCCCGTGCCTCTTCCTGGCGAGAGGCAGGGCCCCTCTAGCCCTGGTTATCATTCTTTCCCTGGGCATACATGCTAGAGGTCCCTTCAAGGGGATCCGACATATCATCCTCCCTTCTGTAATACCTGGCAGCTCGGTCACGGGAGGCTGAGGCTACTTTCACCTTAGCGGAACCTCCTCGGTTAGTGCCTCCCTCCTTGAGTTCACGCACCCGTGCTGCCAGGACAGAAGTGGGTTTTCCATCCCACCTTCTCATGTCTTCCCCATGCTTGCACAGAAAAACCACGGCTCAGCTTCTGGGGTGTACCCTCTCCCTCTAGCAGGGGGATGACGGGCTCTGATTTGGGGGCCTGTGACTCGCACTGGTGCCACACTGATCTTCCTCATCTCCTCCCTCATCCCCCTAATCTCTTGTTTAAATTCCTCTTTGAGATCCTTAACCACAGCAGAGACATGAGCTTTCAGTGGGCCATTGCCCTTACTCTCATAATTCCTGAGTCTGTTGGCCATGGAACCCACTGTTTCTCGGTTGTCTTCAGCATTAATTACAGCAATGAAGGTGGTGTATTGCTGTGGCCCTAGCTTTGCCAGGTTCCAGAACATCTGCCCTGTGCACTTGACCTTGTCAGGGTCATTATCATGCTGTCCATCCCTCCCAAAGAGTACCTCTAATACTGCCACCTCTTTTAGCTGTTGGATCCCTTCCTCAAGTGTCTTCCATTGCATTCTATGATAGTAGTCCTGCATTCTCTCTTTGTGATCGAACCTTTCTCTCACACTCATTAAAAGATGCTCCCAGAGAGAAAGGGGCCCTGGCTCCCTCACAGATATCTGGTCTGCACCCGGGTCCTGGGTCAACGATCCCAGATACCTTGCCTCGCCACCATCCAGTTGCACACCTGTACCCATAAGGTCCCAAACCCAAAGCAGCCAGGTTGTATAAGGCTCGCGCCTCCGCCGTACAATGTCTTTTCGCATACTACGGAGACTGTCGTAAGACAGGGACTCAGTGATGATTTCAGGTTCTGTGTTCCCTGCTGGTTGCGAGGGCCCTGGTTCCCCATTATCACTGACTGGGCATACTGATTTGGTCTTATACTTCCTCCTCTGCACAGGGGCAACTGCTGCTGTCTGTGATTGCCCTTGTGGTTCAGCTGGAGCCTGGACAGTTGTAACATCCATGGGTTCCACTGCTGCACCATCAGACTCTCCCCCTTTGGGGCAGGGAGAAGGTTTCCCACTAGCTGGGGAGGTGCATTCCCTCAGCACCTGGCACATCTCGCGCATCTCCTTCACCAGTGCCCCCACTAAATCTGGGTGGTTCATTTCTGAGGTGGGCTGTTGGGCAGTATAAGGCTGTGGGGCAGGGTCAGGCTGTGGTGCAGGATCTCTAGTCTCTGAGGCCATGTCAGGTTCTGGGGCAGGATCAGGCTCTGGGGTAGGATCTCTAGTCTCTGGGGCCAGTGTCTGGGTAGTTATCCAAGTCAATCTCAACTTATCTCTGAGTGCTAAATAGAGTAGGCCTATCAGCACCACTTGGTTTGTATCCAGGGGGAATCTAAACCCTTTGAAAATTGGTGGGGTGGGCCCAAAGAACTGGTTGAGGGGTTGGGAGAAAACTTCTCCTGGTGTCATTTCCTCACAGAAGGTACCATTTTTAGTATAACCCCAAAAACATGCACTCAGTATGTGATAGCCCTTTATCCACGTGCCCACATTCTGGAGGAAGTTAAAAGCCCATTAATTCCTCACCTTCTCGACCCATAGTGCAAGCTGGATGACAGCAATGGTAGCCTTAGTCAGAGGACCCATGTTTAGGTAAGGAGCTGCAAAGGGGAAGAATATAGCCACGACCACCTGCCACCCGAACCAGGGCAAAGTAGACCACATATTGCTGCCTAGCAAGGTTCCTATATTCAGCACACAAAATTAAGTTACCCAGGAACTGCTATTCCTTTTTCACCCCTTTCTCTTAATGCCCTCCGGTCCCATGGTTGGGCGCCAAGATCTGTCTTGGTTTGAAAGACAGGTGTATGCTAAGGAAGGCAGGAGCCTCCCTTAGAATGGCAGATGTGACCCCCCTTCCCTCCGAGTTATTATAATTTTGAAATCAAGGGTCTTTAGGCAAAGATATGGGAAATAGGAATAACAGTTTTTTACTATTATATATATTTATGTGTATAACCAGTCAAACAAACAACAATAACTATGGCAGTAACAGCAAACAATCACAAACCCAGTGCCAGCCTTCTCAGCTGTCAGGCCCTTTCCCCTTGGATGCAGTTACGGTCGCAGCCAGCAGGGGCGCTGGCGGCTCCCGGTGAGCAGGACAGGTGTGATGGTTCCCCCCTGCGGCTGCAGGGGTTGCTCCAGAGCGAGCTTGGGGAGCACGCGGCACTGGTGGCCTGGGATCTCAGGGAGGGATGGAACAAAGGCTTCACAAACCCCTGGGCAGCCGATCCCAGTGTCCAGCCGGACCCTTGGGAACAGCAGGCTGGAATGGCAGGCAGGAACGGCAGGCTGGAAAGGCAGGGACGAGCCCAAATCCCGGGTGGCAGACAAGATGTATCTGAATCGGGAACCCCCCGGAAGTCTGGGCAGGCAGGGCGAGCAGGGCTACAACCTAGAGAAGGCTCGAAGCAACGGCGGGGGAAGGGCGGCCACACCCCAGCTCCCAGCAGGGTAGGAAAGGCGGGCTTGGGATTCCGGGGTTTCTCTGACAGAAGGAAAAGAAGCCGATGAAACAGCCTCTCTCTCCATCCAAACCTGCTGGGGACGGACTGACCACACACCCAGGTGAAACAAAAGAGTAGCCAGATGCACCCCACCCCTAATGGCTAGGTCTTTGTTTTTCTTAAGTACCCAGCAATTTGTCCCCCTGGCAACATGTATGGGGAAAATTCCTTTAACTGAAAAAAAAACCAGGAGAGCTCCTAAAACCCCAACAGATGAAAAAGTAGGAATCTGTCATCAAGGTAATCCAGGGATCACCACAAGTAGCTGAACTAGCAGCCATCGTTAGAGCATTTGAGAGGTTCAAAGAACCCTTTAATTTGGTCACTGATTCAGCATATGTAGCTGGAGTAACTGTGAGAGCAGAACACACTCTCCTAAAAGAAGTCTCAAATAAGAGAATTTATGATCTGCTCTCAAAGCTAATTTATCTAGTTTCCCACTGAGAGCATCCCTATTTTGTCATGCATGAGAGGTCATGTACAAACCTGCCAGGATTTATTGCAGGGGGTAATCGTAGAGCTGATGCTCTGGCTATTCCAGCAGACATAGTTTTATCAGCTGACTTACCAAAGCTCCCCCAAGTTTTTGAACAAGCAAAATTGAACCATGCCACGTATCAAAATATTCCTGCTCTTATCCGCATTTTCCAGCTATCGCGGACACAGGCAAAAGCAGTAGTGGCGACATGTCCCAACTGCCAGAAGCTACAGCTTCCATCACTGGGCATGGGGGTTAATCCCAGAGGCATTAATAGCAGTGAAGTGTGGCAGATGGACGTCACACATTTCCCTGCATTTGGGAGATTAAAGTACGTTCATGTTTCTATTGATACCTTCTCTGGTGCCATGTATGCCTCTGCACATGCTGGTGAAAAAGCTAAGGACGTTGAAAAACATCTTGTCCAAGCTTTTGCTGTGCTCGGTGTACCTGAGGAGATAAAAACTGATAATGGGCCTGCTTACATCTCTTAAGAGTTCAAAAACTTTTGCCAGCAGTGGGGATTTCGACATGTTACAGGTATTCCTCACTCCCCAACTGGACAAAGCATTGTTGAATGTGCCCATCAAACTCTTAAACGAATGCTGCTACAACAGTCAGGGACCACTAAACTCAACTCACCTGTCCTCAGACTCAGCAAAGCATTGTTTACCATAAATTTTCTGAACAGCTCCTTTGAGGATCCGAACCCTCCAATCTGTCATCATTTCCAGAACACCAGGAGACAGAAGCTGAAGGAAAATCCAGAAGTCCTGATCTGGGACCCAGAGACTCCAAAAATCCAAGGACCATACAAACTTGTAACTTGGGGACGTGGGTATGCCAGTGTATCCACCCCTCAGGGATTGAGGTGGATACCCAGCAAGTGGGTAAAACCCTATGTCACTTCCACAAAGGTCAAGGAGGTCAAAACTGCCTCTTGGAGGAGACGCCATAAGGAAAATTCTGATTTTGCACCTCCATTTGAGCCCCTTGCACTGAATTTTGATGTTAATCCCCTAAATTAAGTTATGCTGTTTTGCCCTCACATTTTGTACTTTATTTTGTAGATCGTCATCCTGATACCCCATACCATAGATGTCTTGACTAACCTCCTGAGTTTTCTAACTGGGGGGCTAGTTTAAAGACATCTTAAGTAGGGTTGGGTCGTAGGGACGGTGGATTTTAGTTATGTTTTGCACTGTTGTTTTATTACTGTTTTGTGCATTTTAAGTTACTCAAACTTTAAAGCCCAGCTTTAAAGAAAAAAAAATGGGGAATTGTTGCTGCCTTCCCCCAAGATGCAGCACCACCCTGGGACTGGCCAGACAAGTCCAGACTTGTTTCAACCATGTGCTCTGAATCCCCTTTGTTCTGAGCACGGGTAAAAATTGAAAGTAACACGGACTCCTCCGAAACAGAGTCCGATTGGCTGGTTACCCCGGGTCCACCCCTAGCTCTCCCCTTTCCCTTCCCCCGAATAAAAAGCGAGTAGAGCGGGCTCCGCCCTCTCTTGCTCTGGGCCCCCTTTTGTGAACAGCTGCTCCTGTCTCTCTCTTGGGACAGGAGGAATAAACAAACAGGATTAAGGCACAGAGTTTGAGCTGTATTTCTACCTCTTTGCTTCTGCTGTTGACATTAGCTTTACAGCTATCACTTGCTGCAGTTCGGAGCCACCGAGTCGCTGGATTGCCCGTGCCATCTCTCTAGGCAGCTCGGGGCTTTCTAAGGCACAGAACGGTGAGCTAAAAGACCGAGCAAGCTAAGAATATCATCAAGTATATACTTATTCCTGGTTCAGGAGGAATGAGTGACAATTCTTGTGCCAGTGCATGATGTGCTAGAGTAGGTGACTGTTTAAATCCTTGTGGGAGGCAGGTAAAAGTGTATTGCTGGCCCTCCCATGTGAAAGCAAAACGCTACTGATCTTGTTCCTGCAGGGGAGCCATAAAAAAAAACGTCCTTGACATCAATAGTGGCTATAATTTGATGAGTTTGTTCTTGTATAGTAGCTATCAGCTCAGCAATGTTTGGGACTGCTCCAGTGAGAGGCCCTGTATTTGAATTAAGCCGCCGATAGTCTACTGTCAGTCTCCAATTGCCATTAGGCTTGCGGACTGGACATATAGGAGCATTGTAAGGGGAATGTGTTCCAATCACTATTCCTCTTTTGTTGCAGTGGTTGAATCCACTGCAGGAATGACCAAGGAGCCACAGAGCCCCAAAACAGTGGAGATCCCCTGGTGGGCAGGCTCAGAGGTCTAAGACCACCCCCTTTTACCACTTTTAAGTCCATGTTCTAGATAGTTCTCCTTTCCTTGATACCCCACTGGTTCCTGGGTCCCTTGTTCCACCCCTCGCCTTTCCCACTGGTCACTGTCCTGTTACCCCATGCCCTCTCCACCCCCTGGCCCCCAAAGGATAGGCTCTGATGTTTTGCCCCTCCCTCGGTGCTGATCTGGATAAAACTCTGGACCACTCAGTGTTCTGTGTTCTTTGTTCCTAGATCCCTTTGGGCGGGGACCTCAATAAACCCCTCGGAATGCCATACAAAGGACCCCTCCCTCCTCTCTGTCCCCGGCGATGCTGCAGAAGCTGTCCAGCTCTGTGTGTGTGTGGCTGTGAGTATCCACCTTTACGGTGTGTCGGAGTGTGTCCAAGCGCATTCGAGTGGCAGCCCACGGAGCGGCTCCAGTGGGACACGATCAGGACGGACGCGCTGCTCTTTCCACCCCCCCACGCACAGCGCATCACTCTTTCTTTCAAATCTCTGATAACTGGGGTGATTCCTTCCCTGGCTCCTAAAGGTAAGGGGTAAGGTTTGACATTGGTTACTAGGGAGGGGGGAAGAGCAGGGGCAGAACTTAATAAACACAAATGTGAGGTTTCCTTCCCAAAAGTCCATATTTTTCCTTCTTCATCAGTCCAAGACCTTCCCTGTAGGAGGTCCAGACCCAGTAAATTTGTAGGAAATTCCCCTATAATATTTAGGGTGTTAACTGCTTTCTCCTCTCCCGGTAACCAGCATCTTACCTTTGCTGTCATCTGGGTTTGTGTATTTCCAAAAGCATCCGTAACACATATACTTTTACGTGAGGGAGTGATTCCACATGAAGAGGCATCTTCAATTTTAAGGGCAGGCACTCGAGCACCAGTATCTACTAAAAAAGTTGCAGGGGTTTTGTGGGGACCAATAGGGCAGGTTATTAATAAATCTCCTCTGGAGTTTTTAGAAAGACGCCTGATGTGAATCCACCCTTCACCCCCTGGCTTACCTCCTGCAGACAAAGATAAGGGTTTCCCGTCACCTCCCTTTTTTTGTGGTTCCTCCAGGGGAGGGGCTGTAGCAGGGACAGCTTTTAATGATCCCTCCTTTGTTGGCCATTCTCGGATTAATATTTCTAATTTATTAGTGGGCTGGCCATCCATTAGGGTCCTTGGGATTCCTTTTTGTAAGCCTACAGTCCACAGAGCGTTTCTTTTCTCCTTGTGTCCTTCCCCTGCAATTGTTCGTCCTCCCAGTCCAGGGGAGAATGTTACCTTTCGGAGTTTTGCTGGGGAGAGGGTTTTGCACTCTGTGTGTCGAATTGATTTAGAATCAGTTGTATTTGAAGGAATTGGACCATATTTTCTTCCATAATTAATTAATTCTTGTGCCACCTCCCCCCAGGTCCAAACCTTACCTTTTCCCCAGTTATGACTGGGGGAAACAGCTGCCTCCAAGGTGGCTGCAGCTCTTTCTGCTTTTGTAGTGGGTTGAACCTGAGTTGATGGACAGACTTTTAGACCAATAATGCTTCTCGCAATTTACATATTTAAACCGCGTGGAAAGGCAGGAATTTCCTTTCGTTCCAGCTCGCCTGCCGGAAGGTGGGGGGGCCTCCGAGTCTCTGGGCGCCGCCGGGCTGGGCCGGGCCAGAGCCCCTGCCCCCTTCCCCTTTTCTCAATGCCGCGGCATGGACCCTGGTTCGGTGTGGGCCTACCTCCGAGGCCTCGGTGGAAAATTCCCCCAGTGTGTTCTGATGTTGAAACAGTCCAGAAGAGAAGAAGGGAAAAACCAAAATTCCAGGAAAACAAAGTTCAACTCTCCTTCTCCCTCCGGAGAAAAGGAGCCGAAAGCTGGCTGAAAGGAAAGAAGGGTGCTTCCTCTGCTCTTCTCACTGCAGCAACAGAACGCAGAGGAGTATGTGTCTGTGTCCTTCAACAATTGTTTTGAAAAGTTTGCTTGCTTTTTTCTCTCTCCCTTCTCGGGCTCAGTTTAAAGGCACAGAAAGGCACAGGACTGATTTTCTGGGCATAGAGCAGCAATAGGGGCTACCCATCATAAAGTCACCCCAAGACCGGAGGCTTTCTATTTGTCCTTTTAGCTAGATGCCTATGGGTTTTACAGCTTCAGGGAGGCCTCTGATAAGAGGCATCATTCTCTCAGGATCCACAGTCAACATCATCGGAGATTCACACTGTGGTGTTAATTTCCTATCATGCATCATTTGTAAACAAGCAGCTTTCTGTATGCTTTCTACAATCTGATTAACATTCCCCACTATAGCCAGGGGATCTCCTCTTTCTAAAGGACTGAGTCCGCCAGCCCAATAAGCAGCTCTCTGGGAGAGAGACCAAGGGGCACAGGTATCTCCTGTGGTAAGGAAGACCCCTGCCCCCCAATACCCTTCTGCCTCTTTTTCTGATAACAGAATTTGGTCACTCCCGGTGAGAAAGATTCTCCAAACGTATTCAGTCTCAGATTCTTTGGGGCTTCGGCTATATTCTTTCTTTAGTTTGGCCAATTCAGTAGCCGTATATGGGATTTCTTTTGTGGTTATGTAGGGTGTGTCATCATCTGAGCCCTCATATAGGTATTCTGTTTTAATTAAGGGACGGACTGAGACTGATGGCTTTTCTGACTGATTATGATGCCTTTTCCTGGTCTTAAAATCAGGAGTCACACATGGTTAGAAGGGGAAAAGGGATTTTACCTTGGTATTTATTTTAAGGATCCTTAGGTGTACACGTCCAGGTCATATACATCGAGATGTACCCCACCGAGTCTATCTCTGTCTTCGTCTTCTGTCTCCACACCTCTCTCTCCCCTTCCCCAACATTGGGTATAACATTATAGGTTTTACTAATTAGCATATCTATCAAAGATTCCCCAATAAGAGGCTCAAGTGAGCCCCCCTCCCCAAGGAACTTTCCCCTGGATGGTTCTATCTTGGTTTACAGAATGTGTTCTGGAGAGGACCTTGGGGTCTGGGGCACACTGATCTCTGGCTACGAAGCTTCTAAAATGTTTAGTCTCTTAGCTTAACAAACAAGTCCAAGAATGTAGGCAAAAAAGCACTAGGAATACAGAAGTTGTAAAAAGGTATAACAGGGGTATAAAGGAAAGGGCAAAAATCTTCATGGCATGATTTCCCCCCTTTTAGAGACTAACAAAACTTTATCTTGTCTAGTCTCTACTCTACTCTACTTTACTCTATTCTATTTTTACCCGCAGAACCGGTTTACACAACCGGCTGCTCCACAGGAAATTACATAGATAATAACTACAATTACAACTATTATGAATATTTCTTTTACCCAGGCCCAGTTTGGTAACCATGAGGTGAGGGTATCAAAAATATGATCAAATTTTAAAGTGTTATTTTTAGAAGCCACTTCATGTAGAATTTGAGTTCCCTTCCAAATTTCATCCAAATCTTTCTTAATTCTTCCACTTTGGTCCACATAAGAACAACAAGAGGTATTGACAATAGCACATACACCTCTGTTGCTGCCTGTTCTGAGCTTCCCCTCCCCCTCCCAAAGACACGTGCTCCTGCCACATGCTCCGAGCTCCTTTGTTCGAAGCGCGGGCAAAACCAATGTCACTCCAACTCTTCAGCAGTGTCTGATTGGCCGCTTACCCCGGGTCCGCCCCCAGTCCTCCCCTTCCCCCTTCTCCGAATAAAGGATAGTCGAGGGGAGGCTCCGCCCTCTCTCTCAGCTCAGCTTTTCCTGTGAACATCTGTAGTTGTCTCTCTCCTTTTTTAAGGCTTCTAACTGCAGGGAATTGAGCGGGCAGGGAGCTATATTTCTCCCTCTTTGCTTCTGCTGATGGTATTTACTCTGCAGCTGATACAGGTATCGATTTTAGAGCTATTAAAGTGCTAGATCGCCTGTGCTGCCTCTCTGGGTTGCTCGAGGCTTTCTAAGGCATTGAAATACAAGCGCTAGCCGGTATAAAGCTGAAAAGATACCATCCACATTTGGCGCCCAACGTGCTATTTCTGAACTCCGGTTCTGAGAGACTTTTAGGGTGTCCCGGCAGCTGTGTGTCTGCTGGAGTTAGCTCTGCACGTCGTGCTGTGCCAGCTCTGTGTAGTGAGCTGTTACTTTTTGCGTAACAGTGAGCCCAGAGGCTCAGCCTGTACCTCCCCCACACCACGTGGCGAGGAAACGGCTGGAAAGCAGAAGACCATTCTCAAATATTTTTTTTTTTTCTCCGGACCTGCTTTCCTGTGGTAAAATCCAGATTTCTGGTGAGTATTTCCCTGCTAGTTTAGGGGCTCCTGTCTTAAGCTGGTGCCGGTTCAAACTTTCTCTTTTTTTCCTCCTTTTGGGCGAGTTGGGTTGAGGTTTGTGGTGTTGCTTTCATAATCGATCTGAAGTTTCTGCACACCATAGAGAAATATGCCACCAAGTTCAAAGCTACCTTTCTTGTACTGGGCATAAATACCCTAAAAATCTAGTTCAATCTTTTGTAGGATGGCTTTTTCAGTACTTTCCTAATCTTACCTCCGAAGACATAAGATCTCCTGAATTTTGGGATAAGGTGGGCAGAAAACTTTCCTCTCTTAGGCGTGCAGGAGATGAAACAGTTTCAAAATTCTTTCCTCTCCTGTTACTAAGTTATACTTTGCCTGAGAAAAAGGCAGTACATGAAAAGCCTCTGCAAAAAACCCCTGTTAATTCCCTTATACCCTCTTCCAACCCCTTTGTCCCGGACCCCTCTTCCCCTACGCTGGTAAACACAGCTAGAGCAGACTGCTTTTTAGCACAGGAGAGCTATCGTCCTCCTGGCTCACCCGTGTTTCCTCAGCACCCTGCCTCGGACGGGAATCCGGAGCCCGTCCCAGGACCTTCCCAACCCCTTTTCTCCACTCCCTTGTCCCCAGTTTCTAGCCCTCATGTTTCAAGCGCGCGTAAGAACCCCTTCTCCCCTGATCTCTTTGTTCCCAGGGAGAGCCATTGCCATGTGCTCGCAGCCCGGGGAAAAACCCCTCCCCCCAACCCCTTTTCTTCGAGTTTGTTTGTCTCCAATAATGGCGGCCGCGATGTTCCTTCCTCTCCAAACTACACCTCCCACAATCCCTTTCTCCCCCACCCCACAAACCCCTTCTTGTCCCCATCCCCTCCCACTCCCGCGTCACAATCTGACCCCGCCCCTAACCCCGCCCCCACAGCGTCGTGTTTCACCCCTCCCTCTGTGCCCGCCCATGACTCAAGTACTGCCCCTGCCTCCCACAACCCCGCCCCCAACACCTCCCCTCCTCCGGCCGCGTCCCCGCCTCCACTCCCCGCCCCTGCTTCCTCTTGTCCCGTCCCTGGTTCCCACAATCCTGTAAATACCTTTTTAAATCCGGGAACCCATGGCTACCAGGAAGTAACTCCAACTGCTTCTACTACACTCTCTCCTACTAGCAATGTAGCAAACCCTGACTGGAAACCCTTACTTTATTCTAATATTAAGGATTTGTGCAAGGCCATGAAGGAGTTTGGAATGCATAGTAATTATTTTAAGAGCCTTTTAAGTGCTACTTTTGCAACTCACTTACTAGTACCTCATGATTTACTTACATTGATGCAAACTCTTCTAACAGCTGGTGATTTTATGATGTGGAAAAAGCAATGGAAAATAATTTTATCTGATTTACTAAAAATTTTGTGGCAAACTCCAGATAATTACCTGGACCTTGAGAATAATTATATCACATTAGACCTTTTATCTGGTGACAATAATATGGCAAATCCTCAAAAACAAGCAATGCTTATCCCTCGTCCAGTTCTTACTGAAATCACACGTGCTGCTGAAAAGGCCTTAACATTATTACCATCTCAAACTCCTAACTCTCATTATACCACCATCAAGCAATTGCCAAATGAAAATATTATTCACTTTTATAACCGTTTGTGCGAAGCTGTCTCTTCTCAGGTCCCTAATCCTGACCTCCGACAAGCGCTCCTACTCGAACTTCTCCAAGTAAATACGAATGATGCTTGCAAACAGGTCATCCTCACTCTCCCTCTTCATCCTCCTCCTACTGTTGAATCCATCCTCGAAGTCTGTACAAAGAAGGTGCAGCTGAACACAGCTGCTCCCCTTTTAAAAAAAGTGGGGATGGTTGGGGAAGTTGTAGAGAATGTTACGGGTACAGGAGAAACTCAATCGCGTGGTAACCTTATATGCTATTGTTGTCAGAAAAAGGGACATGTAGCTCGCAATTGCAGAGCAATTATAACTGCTGATAAAAACTCTCCAAAGACTGTTTCCCCAGGTCAACAGCAGGGAAACTAGTGACTCAACGCGTCCTAACAGCTCCGCGTTCAGACAAAAATAGAGCTGCAGACAAAGCAACTTGGACTTCTGGACTCAGGTTTAAGGTAACCTGTGCTGAAACACACCATTTCAACAACAACAAACAGACTGTCATACCCATCTCATTCCAGAATGTGGACCACATGCAAGACTTTACATACCTTTTTGTTATTGGGGACACTCGGGTAACACCTGCTGGGATAGAGGTTACACCCACACTCATGAAAGTGGATCAGAATGGGTGTTCTAACCTAATTGTACAATGTATATATCCGCCGTACTTTATGCAAAAGGGTCAAGTCATTGCACAGGCCATTCCACTGCCCAAATACCTGCCCACAGATGGTCATATCCCAGCCATCTGTTGGACTGAGGTTTTGGGAAATGACAAACCTATAATAGAATGTAAGCTCCATCACAAATCACAAAAAATCAGTATAATGGGAATGATAGACACAGGTGCTGATGTGACTGTCATTCCATTTGATAAGTGGCCTGTGCAATGGGAATTGCAATCTCAGGGCATCATACAAGGGATTGGAGGTACCCAAATTGCAAAGCAATCCAAATACACCATCCAAATTGAAGGTCCTGAAGGACAAATAGCAACTCTTCGTCCGTATGTCCTGGACACCAAATTCACCCTGTGGGGAAGGGATGCCATGTCTCAGTGGGGAACAAAAATTGATATCAGCCCTAGATATCAAAATTTTCTCTTGCAGGCCACTGAAGCAGAGTGCCATCCACAAAAATTAATTTGGAAAACAGATGAACCCGTGCAAGTTAAACAGTGGTCTTTAAAAAAAGAAAACTTAGAGGCACTCAAAACATTAGTAGCTGAACAATTGGCTAAAGGAAATATAGTTCCAACTAACAGCCCATGGAACACACCCGTGTTTGTAATAAAAAAACCGGGAAAGGACAAATACAGGCTACTCCAAGATCTTAGAGAAATTAATGAGGTTATTGAAGACATGGGACCCCTTCAACCAGGTATGCCATCACCTTCAATGCTCCCACAACACTGGCATTTAGCCGTTCTTGACATTAAAGATTGCTTCTTTCATATTCCACTCCATCCTGCAGATGCCCCTCGATTTGCATTTTCTGTACCCTCTCTTAATCATGAAACCCCCATGGAACGTTACCATTGGCTTGTGCTCCCCCAAGGTATGAAAAATTCCCCAGCTCTCTGCCAAGAGTATATTGCTAAAATTCTATCTCCCATCCGTGCCAAAGCAGAGAAAGCCATCATCCTACATTACATGGATGATGTGCTGGTGTGTGCTCCCAATAATCAGTATCTTGAGCAGACACTTAACATGGTGATTGAGGCCCTAGAGGCCAAGGGCTTTGAATTACAACCTGAAAAAATGCAGAGAACAAGCCCTTGGAAATACCTCGGACTCAAAATCACAGAAACCTCTATCACCCCAACACCCGTCACCATTAATAATAAACCAAAAACATTAGAGGAAGTGCAACAGATCTGTGGGACACTGACCTATTTAAAACCCTGGTTAGGACTCACCACAGAGGATGTAGCTCCTATTGCAAACCTGTTGCGAGGGGAAGGCGGTCCAGCATCCCCCAGATCCCTGACAGAAGAGGCAAGGCAGTCTCTCAGAAAGATACAAGAGATCATTTCCACCAGACAAGCACACAGATATCAGCCCTCCCTACCTTTTAAGCTTGTCATTCTAGGGAAGGCACCACGCTTTCATGGCCTCATATTTCAGTGGGACGAAGAGCAGAAGGACCACCTTATCATAATTGAATGGGTTTTCCTTCCACTCCAGCCTCCTAAAACCATCACACAGCCACAAGAATTAATAGCAAAAATTATCATGAAGGGTAGAGAAAGGCTCCGCACCCTGGCAGGATGTGACTTTGCATGCATCTACTTACCGGTCACAACTGACACATTAGATCACCTACTCCAAAATAATATAAATTTACAATTTGCATTAGATAGTTACTCAGGCCAAATCTCCAATCATTACCCAAAGCATGACATGTTTAATCTGGCATTCTCTTTCATCCCTCGAGAGATTCAAAGCAGAAAACCCCTCAATGCGATTACCGTTTTTACTGATGCGTCAGGGAAAAGTAAGAAGTCCGTGGTCACATGGAAAAATTCAAAGACGCAAAAGTGGGAATCTGACATCAAGGTAATCCAAGGATCACCACAAGTAGCTGAATTAGCGGCTGTCGTTAGAGCATTTGAGAGGTTCAAAGAACCCTTTAATTTGGTCACAGACTCAGCATATGTAGCTGGAGTAACTGTGAGAGCAGAACACACTCTCCTAAAAGAAATCTCAAACAAAAAAATTTATGATTTGCTCTCAAAATTAATTTATCTGGTTTCCCACAGAGAGCACCCCTATTTTGTCATGCATGTGAGGTCACATACAAACCTGCCAGGATTTATTGCAGAGGGTAATCGTAGAGCTGATGCTCTGGCTATGCCAGCAGACATAGTTCTATCAGCCAACTTACCAAAGCTCCCCCAAGTTTTCGAACAGGCAAAACTGAGCCATGCCATGTATCATCAAAATATTCCTGCTCTCATCCGCATGTTCCATCTGTCGCGGACGCAGGCAAAAGCAATAGTGGCAACATGTCCCAACTGCCAGAAGCTACAGCTTCCATCACTGGACATGGGGGTCAACCCCAGAGGCATTAATAGCAGTGAAGTGTGGCAGATGGACGTCACACATTTCCCTGAATTTGGGAGATTAAAATACGTTCATGTTTCTATTGATACCTTCTCTGGTGCTATGTATGCCTCTGCACATGCTGGTGAAAAAGCTAAGGACGTTGAAAAACATCTTGTCCAAGCTTTTGCTGTGCTCGGTATACCTGAGGAGATAAAAACTGATAATGGACCTGCCTACACCTCTCAGGAGTTTAAAAACTTCCGTCAGCAGTGGGGATTTCGACATGTTACAGGTATTCCTCACTCCCCAACTGGACAAGGCATTGTTGAACGTGCCCATCAAACCCTCAAGCGAATGCTGCTATAACAGTCAGGGACCACCAAACTCAACTCACCTGTCCTCAGACTCAGCAAAGCACTGTTTACCATAAACTTCCTGAATGGTACCTTTGAGGATCCAAACCCTCCCATCTATCGTCATTTCCAGAACACCGGGAGACAGAAACTGAAGGAAAATCCAGAAGTCCTGATCCGGGACCCAGAGACTCAAAAAATCCAAGGACCATACGCACTTGTAACTTGGGGACGTGGGTATGCCAGTGTATCTACCCCTCAAGGGCTGAGATGGATCCCAGGGAAATGGGTAAAACCTTATGTCACTTCCTCAAAAATTAAGGAGGTTAAAACAGCCTCCTGGAAGAGACGCAGTAAAAAGGACCCTGATTTCGCACCCTCATGTAAATCCCCTACTGCAGATTTTGATGTTAATCCCTTAAGTTGCACTGTTTTGCACTCAGGTTCTGCACTGTATTCTGTAAGTCTTCGTCCTGATACTCCATACCATAGATGTCCTGACTAACCCCTGAGTTTTGCTGGGGAACTAGTTTAAAGGCATCCTAGGTACTATCGAGTTGTAGGGACGATAGATTCCAATTATGTTTTGCACTGTTGTTCTGTTGCTGTTCTATGCACTTTAAGTTACTAAGAGTTACAACCCAGCTTTAAAGAAAAAAAAATAGGGAATTGTTGCTGCCTGTTCTGAGCTTCCCCTCCCCCTCCCAAAGACACGTGCTCCTGCCACGTGCTCCGAGCTCCTTTGTTCGAAGCGCGGGCAAAACCAATGTCACTCAAACTCTTCAGCAGTGTCTGATTGGCCGCTCACCCCGGGTCCGCCCCCAGTCCTCCCCTTCCCCCTTCTCCGAATAAAGGATAGTCGAGGGGAGGCTCCGCCCTCTCTCTCAGCTCAGCTTTTCCTGTGAACATCTGTAGTTGTCTCTCTCCTTTTTTAAGGCTTCTAACTGCAGGGAATTGAGCGGGCAGGGAGCTATATTTCTCCCTCTTTGCTTCTGCTGATGGTATTTACTCTGCAGCTGATACAGGTACCGATTTTAGAGCTATTAAAGTGCTAGATCGCCTGTGCTGCCTCTCTGGGTTGCTCGAGGCTTTCTAAGGCATTGAAATACAAGCGCTAGCCGGTATAAAGCTGAAAAGATACCATCCACACACCTCCTTGTGCAGCAAGTATGAAATTGAGAGCTATCCTGTTTTGCATAACTGCATGGGACAGACTGTCAACTTCCTCCTGTAAGGCTGAAATTGCATCTGCAGTATGCTGCTCAATACGTTCAATGACAGCCGAGATGTTTACAATTGCTCTCTTCAGTTCAACGACTCCATAAGCGGGTATAAGGGCTCTGATTATGCTATGGAAAAGTGTGGGACGTTCAATGAGGGGATTAAGAGATCTTTTCCTCCTCTCATGTGGTTTTTCAAGATGGTCAAATATTGTTATATTTGGGACCACAGCCCCAATAGCACAAGCCTGGTCTTTGTTCACAGGCATAACTTTCCAGGCCTTATTACCACATATCCAATACAACCCTGTCCCAAATGGCTGAGCCAGTCTCCACCCTGTCCATTTCATCTTTGCTGCAATTCTTGGGTCTCTTATTTCCCTAAAATAGGTCTGATGACAATATGAAGGAAGAACAGCTTTTCCTGTGGCGTTTACAATTGCACAAGGAACCTTATAGTTTGCACGCTCTACCAGGCCACTCAGGGTAATGGGAGGCAGAAGGGTGCTATTAATTGGTTCCCACGTTTCAGTGCGGTTTTCTTCCATTAAAATGCCAATCAATGGCCAGTGACCCTTCCCATCTAGGGGTGGTAACTGAGTACAGATCCAGCAATCGCTCTTATTAAGAATTTTGGACACATTTTGGACCACAGTCTTATGCAAATCATGGGGTGAACCCTGAATCATAGTTACCAGTTGGGCAAAGAGCAAACATGTAAAAAACAGTTTAGACTGCATCTTTCTGATTTGTATCAGTCTCTGTCTTCTTGGTGATTTCGGGAGCAGAAGCTTTCTTCACCCTGGAGTAGTGGATCCACGGTCCCTTGCCTGCAACCTTGACCGCAGTAAAAGTGGTCAGCAAAACTTGGAATGGTCCCTTCCACTTGGCTTGCAAGGGGTCGCTGTCCCACCACTTGATGTAGACCCAGTCTCCAGGCTGGAATGGATGAGCAGGTGTGTCCAATCCTATTGGTTTGGATAACACGACGAATCTCTGGAGCTTCTGCAAAGTGGAACTCAGAGCCATTAAATATTTCTGCAAATCATTTTTACCTCTCATATGAATTTCCCCTGGGATATGTGGAACCTGGTATGGCCTGCCATATAATATTTCATAGGGACTGATGTTGTCCCTTCTCCTTGGCTGTATGCGGACTCTTAGCAAGGCTATAGGCAGGGCTTGAACCCATGTCATGGATGTCTCTTGACAAATCTTGCAAATCTGGGTTTTGAGGGTCCCATTCATGCGTTCAACTTTGCCACTTGCCTGGGGCCTGTATGGTGTGTGCAGGTCCCAGGTAAGTCCCAAAATCCTGCTAACTTCCCCAACCACTGTTGCAACAAAATGTGGTCCCCTATCTGATGACATTCCCAAAGGAACCCCAAATCTTGGTATTATATGATTGAGCAAAGCTTTCACTACTTCTTTTGCTGTGTTGGTGCGACAGGGGAAAGCCTCAGGCCATCCACTGAAGGTGTCTACCAGCACCAGTATATACCTGCATCCCTCTTTGCGTGGCATCTCAGCAAAATCTATTTGCCAATAATCTCCCGGGAGATCTCCTGTCTTTGTCACTCCTAACACAACTCTCTTGCTTGTGTCAGGGTTGTTTTTACAGCAGGTTTCACACTTGCTTGTTATAGATTGTACAATATCAGTCAATCCTCTCCCTATCACTACTTTCCTCAAATGTTTTAAAAGATTTTCTGTTCCCCAGTGGGTGCTTTCATGCTCTTGTTGGGCTATTTCCCGAAGGATCGGGGTGGAACTACGACTTGTCCTACTGGGGTAACAGCCCACCCACCTTCTTTAATTTCAGTTTTAAGGAACTTAATTAATTTGTGATCCCTCTGATCGTATTTTGGGGTAAATGATGACAAATCTATCTCTTTCTGTGGTACCACTGCAAAAATGCCTTTTTCTGCAATCTCCCTGGCTGTTTCGTCAGCAAAACGATTTCCCAGTTCGGGGGCTGTTTTCCCTTTTTGATGACCCTTGCAGTGCATGATAGCCACTTCCATAGGCTTCCAAATGCTCTGTAAAAGTGCAAGAATTTGTTTAGCATGCTTAACTTCATTACCTTGAGCAGTCAGCAGGCCACGTTCCTTCCAAATAGCTCCATGGGCATGAACAACACTGAAGGCATATTTGGAATCAGTCCATATGTTCACCTTCTTCCCCTCACTCAGTTCTAGAGCTCTTGTTAGTGCAATGAGTTCAGCTTTCTGTGATGATACATCTGGAGGCAAGGCTTTTGCCTCAATGATTTTATCTGAGGTGGTTACGGCATAACCGGTCATCCTCCTACCGTTTCTCATGAAGCTGCTCCCATCAGTGTACAATTCCCAATCTGGATCTTTCAAAGGAACATCTTTCAGATCTGGTCTGCTGGAATAAGTTTCCTCTATTGTCTGCAAACAATCATGCTCAGGCACACTGTCGAGTAACGTGGATGATAAAAATATTGCAGGGTTTACCACAGAAGTTGTCTTTAGAGTAACATCGTCCTGTTCTAACAACACAGACTGGTATTTGAGCATCCTGCTAGGGGAGACCCAGTGTCCCCCCTTTTGCTCCAGCACATTTATCACTGCATGGGGTACATACACGACAATGTGCTGCCCAAGGGTGAATTTACGGGCCTCCTGTATCAGAAGGACTGTTGCTGCCACAGCTTTCAAGCATCCTGGCCAACCCTGGGCTACATTGTCTTGTTGTTTTGAGAAATAAGCCACAGCTCTTCGCTGGTCTCCAAGGTGCTGTGCCAGTACCCCCAGAGCAACATTCAGTCGCTCATGTGTAAAGAGTTCAAAAGGTTTAGTCAAGTCCGGCAGCCCCAAAGCTGGGGCTGACATCAAGGAATGTTTCAGCTGTTTAAATGCAGCCCTGGCATTCTCTGTCCACATAATTGTCCCCTTTTCAGCTGCTTTAAGGACCTCATATAAAGGTCTCACCAGTATACCGTAGTTTGATATCCATAGGCGACACCAACCTACCATGCCCAGGAAGGCCTGCATCTCCCTTACGGTATGGGGCTCTGGAAGTCGACAGATGGCTTCCTTCCGTTCTCTGCTGAGTTGTCGATGTCCACGGAAAATTTCTAGGCCCAGGTATACTACTGTTTCTCTGGCAACCTGTGCCTTCTCTTTCGAGACCCGATACCCACTTTGGCCCAAAAAGTTCAACAGACTTACAGTGAGCTTGATGCAGTCATCTCGTGTCTTGGCCGCTATTAAGATGTCATCAACATACTGGAGAACCGCTCCTCCTGGTTCATGTTTCCTCCAGTCCTCAAGCTCCTTTGCCAGCTGGTTTCCGAATATGGTCGGGCTGTTTTTGAATCCTTGTGGTAAAACTGTCCAGGTGAGCTGGGTCTTCCTCCCTGTTTCTGGATTCTCCCACTCAAAAGCAAAAAGTTCTTGGCTATTCTTATCCACAGGAATGCAGAAAAAGGCATCCTTGAGATCTAAAACAGTGAACCACCCTAATTCATTTGTTAGTGTTGTCAAAAGTGTGTAAGGATTCGCTACCACTGGGTGTATGTCCTCTGTTATCTTGTTGATTTCCCTCAAATCCTGTACCAACCTGTAGCTTTTACCATCAGCTTTCTTTACTGGCAAGATTGGTGTATTGTATCTGGATTCACACTCCACTAACAACCCATATTTGAGAAATTTTTCGATCACAGGTACTAATCCCTTGCGAGCTTCTAATTTCAGAGGATATTGTCTTTGCCTTACTGGCGTAGCCCCTGCTTTGAGTGTGATACTCACAGGTTCAGCTTTTTTAGATCTCCCAGGACAATCATTGGCCCACACTATTTGAATGACAGCCTCTTCAACTTCTTTGGGAATTTTTCCATGGCATTCCTGTACAAGTATAGCAGCTGCTTCAATAATTTTAGATTCTGGGATTATAACTTTCACTCCCCCTTCCTTTGAAAACTTAATTTCTGCTTCCAATTTTTCCAATAAATCTCTGCCTAACAATGGCATTGGGGAATTTGGCATATACAGGAACTGGTGAGTGACCCAGTGTTTTCCCAATTTAAATTTTAAAGGTTGGAAAAAAGGCCTTGTTTCACTTACCCCTGTAGCTCCAATCACATCCACAGTGTCTTGACTCAGTTTACCTTTTAAAGTATTTAACACAGAATATGTTGCCCCTGTATCAACCAAAAATTCAACATCATCATTCCCCAGCTTAGCTACAACCGAAGGCTCTGCTGGGGTAGTCACCTTCGGTCCCCGTCAGTCCGTATTTACAGTTAGTTCCGAAACTGGGGGCTTCTTCTCTGCTCGTGATGGACACTCATTTTTCCAGTGCCCCCGCTTTTTGCAAATTGCACACTGGTCCTCAGATAGGGGAAAAGAGGGACCCCTTTTTGACGTGTCAGATGACTTTTCCTTATCATACTTCTTCTTGTAGTGGGGTTTATGATGTTTATCTTTGTCTGCTAAGTCTCTGTTCTGGTATACTTTCCAGGCTACAGTCAACAATTTACCTATATCCGGTGGCCCATCTATCTTTTGCAGCTTTCTCTTTATGTCATTAGCAGATTGACCTATAAACAGGTAAGCCAGGTGGATCTGCTGCTCAGGTGAGTCAGGGTCTAAGGTAGTGTATTTTTGTGCAGCCTCTTTAAGCCTATTTAGAAATTCTGTGGGGGTCTCATTTGGATTTTGTTTGATCTCATACAACCTAGCCCAATTCACTGCTTTAGGAACGGCACATTTTAATGCAACAACCACCCATTTTTGGTATCGCTTCAGCTTTTCCATCTGTTCTGGGACATTAGGATCCCAGTTAGGGTTCGATAAGGGATAGATATCATTAACTGACCCTTGAAGACTCCCAGTTGCAATTTGAGTTTCTATAGCAGATATAGCAGCTTTGTTGACCATTTCTCTTTCTGTTTTATCCAATAATTCATCTAGCATAACATTTAGATCACCCCAATCTGGGTTTTGAGTTTTTATGGCCATTTCTACACGCATAGCTACTCTCTCTGGGTTGTCCCTGTACTTCCCAATTGAGTTTTTCCACTGCTGTAATTCTCCGAGAGAAAATGGCACTTTTATATAAATAACTCCTTGATTTCCCACAGCCTGCCTCAGAGGTGCTTCTAACACAAGTTCTTCTTCCCCCCCTTTATCTGTTTTGGACCTTGTGTGTTTAGCGACGGGACTGACTGCTCTCATAGCTTCTCGGGCTATCCTGCCCCTTCTCCTACCACCCTCCCCGTGAGAACCATCTGTATTGGAATCATCCCATTCGCTTTTAATTGAAATTGGTTCATTGGTTTTAAAACTTGTTCCAGGCAAATGTTGATCAGGAACTGTCTCGCTCTTTGCAGCAGTGGAGGGGTAGGGAGGCAGGGGCTGCAAGCAGGTTCTCCCGTCCCTAGCTCTGTAAGAGCCGCCTGGGTCGGGGCCATCCCATCTGCCCTCAGCTTTAACACTGCCTGTGCCGCAGGGTGGGGAGAGCGACCGGCTCCTCCTGCCTCTGGCTCGGAAACTTGCGGTTCTTTGTATTGGGGAATGCCGCCGCAATTGCCCGTGTCCATTTCTACCTTCACTTCTGTGTTCAGGGTATTCGGGGAAAGGCGGCCAGCCTGCCCCTTCCCCTCCCTCTTCCCTGGCTCTGCCTCTGGAAAGGTCAGGGGGCGGCGGCCAATCCACCCCTTCCCTGCCTCTGGAAAGGTCAGGGGGCGGTGGCATACCTGCCTCTTCTCTGCCTCTGGGGAGGTCAGGGGGCAGTGGCCAGTCTGCTCTTTCTCCGCCCCTGGAAAAGTCAGGGGGCAGCGGCCAATCCACCCCTTCCCTGCCTCTGAAAAAGTCAGGGGGCGGTGGCATACCTGCTTCTTCTCTGCCTCTGGGGCGGTCAGGGGGCGGCGGCCAATCCACATCTCTCCTACCTCTGCACTCGCCCTCCGCCCCTGACGAGTCTGGGGGTGGGGGGGCCCCGCGCCGCTCCTCCTGCTTGGAGCCGGCCGCCTGCCCCCTCCCCTGCCCCCGCCCTGACAGCGGCGGAGGCGGCGGAGGCGGCGGAGGCGGCGGAGGCGGCGGAGGCGGCGGAGGCGGCGGAGGCGGCGGCGGCAGTAGCAGTAGTGGGGGAGCCACTGCTCCCCCATCCCCCGCCCCCACTTGTGCGGACTGCCCCGGCGGCGGTGGCGGCGGCAGCGGTGGGGGAGCCACTGCTCCCCCATCCCCCTCCCCCACCTGTGCGGGCTGCCCCGGAGGCGGCAGCGGCGGTGGCGGCGGTGGTGGGGGAGCCACTGCTCCCCCATCCCCCGCCCCCACCTCTGCGGGCTGCCCCGGCGGCGGAGGCGGCGGCAGCGGTGGAGCCACCGCTCCCCCACCCCCCCCCCTGTGCGGGCTGCCCCGGCGGTTGAACCGGGGGGGGAGACCCCCCCTCGGTGCGCAAAGCTGGTGCTACCATATCTGTATCTGTCATATCAATTTCTCTGTCCGTATTAGTATACGAGTCAGCTTGCGGCGGCTTTTTCTTTCCCTTTCTCTTCCTCAAAGTCATTTCCATATTACTTTTGTCTACCACATATGCTTCTTCCCTGTTCAAATACATAGTAAAAAGTTCTGCATATCTTAGTTCATCAAACCTACGTAATGATCTCAATTCTACCATCAGGTCATTAATGATGTTATTTTCCTAACTCCCATAGCGAGGCCAATTTCCTTGACTTAGTTTTAAAGTTGGCCAAACCCGTGTGGACAGTCTGATCAATTCTCGGGTATCCAAAGTAGTTTTTCGCCCTGTCAGCCATTTCCAGTGTTTTATTATCAGCTCTAATGGGCTGTTAGGAGGGATTTTTTCATTCACACCACCCATGTTTTCTCACAGACAGGAAAACTCTGCCAGAGGAAAGCTCTCAACTCCGGAATTCAACCTGCAGTCTGGCCTTGGAATTCCGATTTCCCAGGCAGTTTATCTAGGTTACTACACAAACACTTCAAAACAGCACTTTAAAACACTAAAAAGCAACTAGTTTTAGCAAGCAGTAAATGCGCGCGCGCGAAAATCTGGTCTCAAAAGGATTCGAACCCTCAACTTCCTGACGCCTCAACCAACCAACCAACCAACCAACCTCTGAGCCACTCCTGCGGCTGCCTCGGGTGGCAGCCTTTGGGCTCCTGTGGATTCAACGGAGGGCGTTCCCTCCTTTCCACAGTTCGCAGGGGAAAAGTTTAAGCTTTCCCCTTTTGTGGGCTTTTATGCCCCCTACCTTTCCAACCCCCTTGGAGATCTCCTTCCCTAGTGCTAGCACAGTTTCAGTAAGTACTGATCCCCTTTTCACTCACCTCTTTCCGTGCTGGGTCCTAAAGTCCTGGTCACAGTCTTAGATTGTTGCTCCGGCCCCTCTGTAATTTGCCGGCAAAGAAAGGGGCAAAGCAAGATGTGTTCCAACCCAAGACTGCGAGTTTCAAGGTCTTCAGGGTCCCTTCGTGGTCGCCAGCAACTGATGCCTTTTCCTGGTCTTAAAATCAGGAGTCACACACGGTTAGAAGGGGAAAAGGGATTTTACCTTGGTATTTATTTTAAGGATCCTTAGGTGTACACGTCCAGGTCATATACATCGAGATGTACCCCACCGAGTCTATCTCTGTCTTCGTCTTCTGTCTCCACACCTCTCTCTCCCCTTCCCCAACATTGGGTATAACATTATAGGTTTTACTAATTAGCATATCTATCAAAGATTCCCCAATGAGAGGCTCAAGTGAGCCCCCCTCCCCAAGGAACCTTCCCCTGGATGGTTCTATCTTGGTTTACAGAATATGTTCTGGAGAGGACCTTGGGGTCTGGGGCACACTGATCTCTGGCTACGAAGCTTCTAAAATGTTTAGTCTCTTAGCTTAACAAACAAGTCCAAGAATGTAGGCAAAAAAGCACTAGGAATACAGAAGTTGTAAAAAGGTATAACAGGGGTATAAAGGAAAGGGCAAAAATCTTCATGGCATCAACAGGACCTTCTCCACCAAGACCAGCTGGAGAGGATCAACGGAACATCTTTGGGATCCATGGAGTGGTGATATTTCCTTATTCTGTCCCTGTCACTCTTTCTGTCCCCCCCACCTATTTCCTATTTCTTTATCTTCTTTTGTCTCTCTGTCTCTCTCTGATATTTACTATTAAATAAAATCCATACTATTGTCACTGGCATATGGTCTCGTTTGCACCTCAATTTGGGCAGAGGCATTTATAATAACCTTTAATAACCGGATCATGACAAGGTGTCTGCCAAGGAAGGTGGGAACCTCCCTTGGAATAGAAAACGTGACCCCCTTCCCTCCAAATTATTATAACTCCAAAATTACAGGGCTTTCAGGAAAAGATATAGGAAAAGGAATAACAGTTCTTTTGTTGCCTTTTTTCAAACCTGGAAATGAAACTCAAGATCATTTTAGTAAGGAGGTAATATAAAAGTGAATCTTTATTTGGAGGCTTCCAGGGGCAGTTATGGAGAAGGTCCACAAAAGCCCACCCCTACAGGGGGTGCATACAGTTTTATAGGTTTAGTAAATTAGCATAATTGACAAAAAAGCACCAATTAGGAGCAGAAGTGGTGAGGCAATTCCTCCCCCCCCAGGTCAAGCCCCTTCTAAGTCTTCCCCCCCTCAGTACTAGCTGTATTTTATCCATTAAATGCATCTTGAAGAGTTGTTCTCAACCTTGGTAGCCAGGAAGACCCAAGATAGGATAGGGGTCTTTTACCCCCTGGGGCTTGGAGCTCTGGAATTTGTTTATTCAGAAAGACAAACCTAGGGAAAGGGCATGGAAAAGTACTGGGAAAACTAGCCACAAATACAATAGGCTACAATATATGTGTAAAGAATACAGAGAATATATAAGGAAAAAAAGGCAAAAACCAAAACGGTATAATTTCCCCTCTTTTTTTTAGCGATTGACAAGACTCTACCTTGTCTAGTCTCTACTCCCTATTTAAGCACACCACCAGATATCATACAGATGCCAACTATAACTACAGCCACTATGAACATTTCTTCTATCCAGGCCCGGTTTGGTAACCATGAAGTGAGTGTACTGAAGGTACATTCAAAGTTCAGTGAGCCTTTTGAAAGCTGCCTGATGTAGAATTTGAGTTTGCTTCCAAATTTCAACCAAATCCTTAATGATTCTTTCACTTGTATCTACATAAGAACAACAACAGTGTTAATAATTTTGCAGCTAGTAGGAAAATAAGAGCCATTCTGTTTTGCAAATCTATTACCACCCTGACAAGTTGCTCTTATGAAGAGCTCTTGGATACATTTTAAAGTCACATGCAAATTTTGGGACCAAATCTGAATCATGGTTACCAACTGTGCAGATAACAGGGACAAAAGAACAATTTAAATCACTTTACACGCCAGGGACAAAATTGACGCTATCTATGGGTAGGCAAACAGGCCTAGGGCCCAGAAAGACATTAGTACCTCAAACAGGCCTAGGCACCAGAAAGACATTAGTACCTCAAACCAGAGAGACATTATGAACTCAACCAACATGGTGACTACTGACTGCTTTACCCCAATACAAAGTAATTAAAACCAGATTGTAATTAGTACAGGGTTTTTTTTCACTTTCTCCAGCCCCACATTGGGCACCAAGTTGTCTTGGTTTGAGACAAATTGGGAGGAAATATCTGAAATGAACGTGTCCTCTAATAGAAGGCAGGTTTCAGCAGCCCCTCCCCCACCCAGGTTTGGAAAGAATTTTCTTGGAGGAAAGTGAAAAAAAAGCTGTTTATTTAACAAGCAGGGTGCATGCAGGCACCAAAGAGAATGAATAATGTTAAGTAATAAAACCTCTCACTGTGGAGAAGACCTGGTAGATTCAGAGTCCTTTCTGTAGGTGTGGCTCTGCTCTCTCCAGAGATGGGGTGCAGTGTAGGCCCTTCCAGACCACGGTGTGGGGCCTCCCGGTGATGGTGTTCCGGACCAGAGCAAAGCTGAACAGTTCTAGAATAAAGAAGAAGCCACAATCCTAGGAAAACTCCTCGCTTCAGCTAATGAACAAGAAGCTAGCTAAAAAGCAAGAGAATGCAACTCTCTTCCCTGCTGCAGAGCCGAGAGTTGGGGAGAGAGCGAGCGAGCTATCTGTGTTTTTTAACACATCCGCTGAAGGAATTCCACTGCCTTTCCCCCCCCTCTCTTGGATCTGGCTTAAAGGCACAGAAAGGCACAGGATTCATGTCTGGACAATAAGCAGGCGATAGGGGATAGAGCATCATAAAGTCACCCCAAGAAAATCATATCATCCTAATTTGTACCAGTCTCTGTTTTCCAGTTGTTTCAGGAGCAGAGCTCTTCTTAACTCTGGAGCAGTGAATTCAGAGTTCTCTGCCAGCACCTCTGGTTTCGGTGAGGGTTGTCAGGATTTGGAATGGTCCTTTCCACTTAACTTGTAAGGTCACTGTCTCTCCATTTAGTACATACCCAGTCTCCAGGCTGGAACAGATGAGCAGGTGTGTCTGAATAACATGACAAATCTCTGGAGCTTCTGCAAAGTGGAACTTAAAAGATGTTAAATACCTCTGCAAGTCAATTTTCCCTCTCATATGAATTTCTTCCGTAATATACACTGTGGATACAAATATTGCTGCTAGCAGGAATTTTTCTTGCTTCATTCCAGTCCAGTGAGAGACTTTTCTCTCTCACGGAAGATATTTGTAGAGTTCTATAAACTATGAACACATGCGACCTTGCAGAGCTTTGTTTATGGTATAGTAGAAACATATTTTGACAATGGATGTTTTAGGATTTTAGCCAATCACCCCCAAGGGGTGGCTGATCCTTGTCCAATTAGACTATAAAGAAAAAAGTCTATAAAAGAGTTTGTAAAATAATTAAATAAATCAATCTTGCTGCACAATTCCTGCCTGCTAGATCTCTCTTCTCCTTCCTACCACTGCGGGACACCATGATAATACACAATTTGATATGGTCTGCCATGCAATATTTCATAAGGACTTATGTTGTCTCTCTGCCCTGGTTGTATGTGGATTCTCAGTAAGGCTATAGGTAAGACTTGAACCCATGTCATGGATATTTCTTGACAAATTCTACTAATCTGTATTTTGAGGGTTCCATTCACACATTCAGCCTTACCATTTGTCTGGAGTGGGTAGGGAATTTACAGATCCCAAACAATTCCCAACATTTGACTAACTTCCCTGAGCACTGGGGGACCAACCCCAAAGGAACCCCAAACATTGGAATTACATGACTGAGTAAAATTTTCACCACCTCCCTTGCTGTGTTAGTGCGACAGGGGTAAACCTCAGACCATCCACTAAAGGTGTCAACTAACACTAATACATACCTGCTTCCTTCTTTGCCTGGTAACTCAGCAGAATCTATTTGCCAATAATCGCCAGGAAAATCTCCTGTCTCTGTTATTTCTAACACGACTCTTTTGCTCACGTTTGGGTTGTTTCTGTTGCAGATTTCACATTTGCTTGTTACAGACTACAATATAAGCCATTTCCCTTCCTATTGCCACCTTCTTCAAATGTTTCAAAAGGTTCTCTGTTCCCCGATGAGTGTCTTCATGTTCTTGCTGAGGTGGGACTACAATCTGTCCCTCTTGTGTAATAGTCCATTAACTTTTTGATTTCAGCCTTTCTGCCAGAAAACGGATGGTCCTTTTAATTACACTTTGGGGCAAACCTTGACAACTCAATTCCCTTCTGTAGCACCACTTTTAAGATGCTGTTGGGGTTTTAGGAGTTCTCCTTTTGTTTTGGTTTTTTTTTTCTCTTAAGGAATTTTCCCCCATACGTGTTGCTAGGAGACAATAACAACTGGATACTTAAGAGAGCCAAAAGACATGGCCACAGCTCAGGGGAGGGGTCCATCTGGCTACTCTCTTTTACCTGGGATTTTCTCGTGTAGGGCAGAGATGCAGCTAGATTTGGACTGGGAAAACGGGGTTGGGTGCAGCCCCTAGCTCTCTTTTTCTCTTGGTGTTCGGAGGGGAGAGAGGCTGCAGTCACTGTGGGGAGAATTCACCACCACTGCGGGGTTCTGCCTCCTGCTGCCTTTCTTCTACTATGAGTGGAGCGCTGCTTGTGGGAGCAGCTGTTGCATTGGGACCTTGTTAACACCCTACCTCACTAAAAGAGGGACTTTTCACTGTCTGCTCAGGTGCCTCAGGGGAAAAATCCCCAGGATCCTGAGCCCGCCTTTCCCTGCCCAGCTGGGAGCCAGGCCGCCACTGCCCCGCCCCTGCTATTCTTTTGCCACTGCTCCGAGTCTTCGCTACACTGTAGCTCCTCACCCCTGTCATAGGTGACAACCCCCTTCCTGCCGAGATGTCCCGTGGGTCCCACTACAGCTGCGGAGTTTGATACATCTCATCTTCCACTCAGGATTTTGTGCTCATTCCTGCCAGGGCACTGGGATCAGCTGCCCCTGGGGGGTTGTGAAGCAAGCCTTTCTTCCATCCCTTCCTGTCTCGGTCAAGCTGCCATTACTGCATCCTCCCTGAGCTCACGCCACAGCGCCCCCTGCAGCCGCAGGGAAATCATTGCACCTGCTCTGCTGTAGTGGTTTGGTCCAAAATACTCATTACTTACTTATTTACCTTCTGTGAGATAAGAATTAGGAGAAATGCAAAGCAGGCACAAAACTTAAAAGAATATAATGAAGTCTATTAACAGACCTAAAAGGAAGAGAAAAAAAAAAAAATCAGACTACACCTTCAGAACACTTCTCCTCCCCCCACCTTTCTCCCTTCTCCCACTGACAATGTAAAAGGACAACCCTTGAGATTTTCAGTCAGTTTACCACTTCTATAATAACCTTTTTCAGTCCACTTAGGGAGAGGAGTCTCTCTTGATCATGCTATGGAGACATCTCCACAAGAAGTTCTCTCATGGCTTCAGTATCACGAGACAGCTGCCCGGGTTGGTTCTCTGCTCGCATGTGAGAGTCCCTTCCCCCAACTTACAGCTTTCCCCACAACTGTTTTCGAGGGTTCAATCTTGAGCTAATGGGATACCATTTTAAGGTTGAGCTGTTCAAAAACAAAGGTTCTCTTCACCTATCTCTGGAAGCATCTTCATCTCTAGGAATAGAGGCCCTCCCCTTCCCTGGGAGCAAAAGGGTCATCTTCATCATCTTCATCTCTAGGACTATCTCTGGGAGCATCTCTAGGAACAGAGGTCATCTCCTTCCGATTTGGAGCAAGAGTCCTCATCACTTCCACCTCTCCCTGTTCAAACTTCTCATCAAATTACAGCTGCTTAAGCATTTGCTTATTTCAGCACAGGTACTTTTGCTCACAAGTACAGTTTGAATGCTCCACCCCCCATGCTTTCATGAAATTACAATGGGTACTCTGATATATCATAGTCCATCACCACCAAACCTTTACAACAGAATTTCAGCTTCTAAGCATCTCCTCTTTCTCCTCCCTCAGGGTTTCAGCTCTTCTTTCTTTACTGACTTTGGTGCCTCTATGGTGCTTTCTTCACCTTCCCTCTTCCTCAGACTTGGAAGAGGATTAATGTCTGCAGGCTTCATCTGTTCTGGAGGAAACTTACAGCACTAAAAGGGTTACTCTCACCCAGGCCTTGCAGCTGTAGTTCGCTTATCGCTGTTGGTCACATGATCTTTGCTGGGCAGCAGGCAGCTTCAGCTGAATCTTCGGCTGCACTGGAGGGGGGTGGGATGTAGAGCCGGGCCACACCGTCTGCATGTAACAGGGCTGGGGGGGGGGGGGGGGGGGGGGGGGGGGGGGGCAGATTGAACAGGGCCACACAGCTCCAGGATGGCTGTGGCCCAGCCTGGCCCGGGCCAAGCAGGGCCCAGCTCAGCCCCACTGGGCCACAGGGGCCCTGCCCAGTTACCTGTCCCAAGGCCGGAAGCAAGAGAGAGCTTTCCTGGGGTTTGTCCATTCTTAAATGTGGACCACAGAGGTGTGTCAAGTTCTTTAAGTGGCTTAAAAAATTGTCAATATTCAAACTAGCCAGTTGATAGGTTCTGTTAGGTCATAGAGGAAGCTGTAAGCACCTCTTTGCAAAAGAATCACTTCTGTAACTATGCTAACCCATGAAACCTGCCCACCAGGAGCCACCAGCGCCCCTGCTGGCTGTGACCATCACTACACCAAAGGGGAAAGTGCCTGTGGCCGAGAAGGCTGTTACTGGGTCTCTGGTTCTATTTGTTGTTACTGCCATAGTTACTCTTGTTTGTTAGCCTTGTTATACATACTAGTAAAGAACTGTTATTTCTATTTCTCATATCTTTGCCTGAGAGCCCCTTAATTTCAAAATTATAATAATTCAGAGGGAAAGGGGTTACATATTCCATTCCATGTGAAGCCCCTGACTTCCTTAGCAGACACCTGTCTTTCAAAGCAAGACAGATGCCTTTTTCTGCAGCCCCTTTTACTATTTCATCATCAAAATGATTCTCTAATTCAGGAGTTGTTTTCCCATTTTGCTGAGCTTTGCAATGCATAAAAGCTGCTTCTCTAGACTTCCAAACACTCTGTAGCAGTGCATGGATCTGTTCAGTGTGTTCAACTCCATTACCTTGAACAATTGCCAGTCCTCTTTCCTTCCAGATGGCTTTGCTCAGTTCTAGATTTTTCATTGATGTAATCAGTTCAGCTCTCTGTGATGATACATTTGATGGCAAGGCCTTTTCCCTGGTTACCTGGTTCATGGTTGTCACTGCATAACCTGTCATCCATTTGCCATCTCACATGAAGCTGCCCTCATCTGCATACAGCTCCCAGTCTGGCACATAATTCAGGTCTGGTCTGCTGGAATAGGCTTCTTCCACGGTCTGCAAACAGTCATACTCAGATACATTATCAGTTAGTGTCGGGAACAGAGACATACCACGATTGACAGCAAACGTTTTCAGAATAATATTACCCTGTTTCAGTAACATGGCATAGGGTACATGTCATCAATGTTCACAGAACAAACTTACAGTGAGTTAGATGCAACTGTTGGATGCAGCAATTCTCAGTTGCTGACTTCTCCAGTTCTCCAGTTCTACAGTTCCTTTGCCAGCTGATCTCTGAATATAGTTGGGCTGTTCTTTAAACTCTCAGGCAGGATGGTCTTGATGAGCTGGCTCTTTTTCCCTGTTTCAGGATTCTTCCACTTGACAGCCATAAGTCTTTGGTCTCTCTTATTTACAGGGATGCAGGAGAAAGTATTTTTAAAATTTAATTCAGTAAACCATCCTAAACTATCTGTTATTCTCCTCCTTTTGTAAAATTCCAATAGATCCTTCTTAGGAAAGTTTTGCAAATAGAGAAACTGATAAATTACCCAGCATTTTAATAATTCATATTTTAAAGGTTGTAAGAAGGGAATTGGTTCCCCAGACTTGGGAGATTTGGGAAGAAAAGTGGGAGGAGATGTGCAGGAAGTGTAAAATAAGGTTGGCATGGAAGAGAGAAGAGAGGGAGAAAAAGGCGAGAAACAAAGGAGGCAATGGGATCATCACTAAGCAAGGAAATAACCCAGAAAAGACCATTAAGGATGTGTGTTGGCACACTGGAAAGAACTAGGAGGAATCCCTGGAGGGACTATGGAAAAGAGCACCCTAATTAAATGCTGTAACCAATGGTGGCCACTGTACAAATTAGATGATGGTGAAAAGTGGCCAGAAAATGGGACTTTAAATTATAACACCCTGCTGCAATTAATGTTATTTTTAAGGAGGGAGAATAAATGGGATGAAATTTCTTACTGTCCTGGGTTGAGGTGTATTCTATTACCATCCTCATGAGCTGTTGAAATCAGGTGGGGCAGTGTTTCCTTGCCTCCTCCCCCCAGACTATCTTGCTGTTAATGGCCCATCATTGTCCTGCTGCATGACTCAGAGATAATTCCCTCCGGACTATCTTCTGTTAACGAGCCTAATCAACACTTGGCCTCATGACTCATTACCCCATTGTGAGATGCTCCACCCAGAGGGAGGAACCAAGCATCCCATCGTGGATATAACTGGGACTCTGAGCACGAAAGACACGGGCTCCACTGGATTTCCAGAGGACAGGAGCTACACAGCCACCACTGGACTTTCTGAGGAAGAGCAGACCTCTTCTACTACAGGATCACCACTTCAGAGGATTGCAGCCACCATTCTACCAGACTGCTACCACTACCCTGCCTAATAGGGACTCAGGTTGTATCTTGACTCTGTCAGTGTTTTCTTTTACTTTCTTTTCCTTTTCTTTAATTTCCATTAAATTGTTATTCTGACTTGGTGCCTCTCACTGGTTTGTTTTCAAACTAGTACACTTACACTGACTCTTTCTTTACTTTAAGACACAAACCAGAGTGGCAGAAAGTGTGGCATCAATTTGGCACCACAGGACTCAATGGTCCTTCTTTTAGAAAAGGAGGCAAAAGGGAAAAGCTGCATGAAGAGGTGTTGCTCATCATGCAGTATAGGGCAGAGATGTTTAAAGCTCAAAAGTGAGGGAGACCAGGATCCCTTAGAAACCCAGGAGTTAATGAAGTTCAGTGGTGACACCCTAACATCAGGGAAAACATCCCCAGAGTCCCCAACATCCCCAGAGGGTAGTGGCGATGAAAGGAGGAGTGAGGCTGTCAAATTTCCCACGTGTTCACTCATCGGAGGAAATAACTTTCAGGGATGGGACTACACAATTACATGAATTTATTGTTTAAAATAACGCATCAGTCGAGGACTGAGATTTTACAATACCTCTGAATAATGGCGACTAGTCACAAGATTTAGAGTTACATTGTAATTTATAACTTTCTAATCCAATAGGCACTTAAAACGACACTTTGTTTTGGATTTATGACCGATCACCTGTGGCACTTCTCGCTGCAATGCAGCTGTGTCTTGACCAATAACTTCTCATGTCATGTACACACAGATGTCTCTATTATACCATCTACATTCTTAACTTAAACTATATAAAATCACACTATTATATTTAAAACCCTCCACCAGAACACCCAGTGTACATTTTTACTTATAACTATAGGAACACAGGTTTGTGATCCTTTTGCTTAAGATCTATAAATCTCTGTCAATTAAGCCAGACCTAGTCTCTTCCAGGGTTGTAAATTACTACAGCGGGGATACTGTAACACGCATATATCAAACCAGGAGTCCCGTGGAAAGGAAATATATACGGACAGATTCTTGATAGATGTTTCAGAGAGATGTTTATTTCTCCAGCCGCATGGCCGGGGCTCTGCCCAGGAACTCTCACAGTCTGGACCAAGGGTCCTTGCCCGCGCAGGGGAACACAAACCAACCAATCGGGAACGAGGCTGACCAGGGGCTCAGGAAACCCCATGCCTCCCCTCAGGGCCCCTCTCCCAGGGCTACATGGTGGGGGGAGGAGACCTCAACAGTAAATCAAAGCCTCCTTTAATTGCAGGAGTTTCTACTCCTCTGTCTCCCACATGAGGCTAGCTCAGGAATATCATCTAGAACTAGGAACAAGGCCCCTGTAGAGAAGAAGCTTATAGCACCGTTCAGACAAGTGGTAGGGCCAGACAGAGGAATAGCAAAAGTTAAAGCACCATTTACAGCTTTGTATTTAGATACCTGGAGGGGGGCAGCCAGAATGTATAGAGAAGACCCTTAAAAGGTAGCAAAGAGGTTTGAATTAGTTGTTAGAAATCAAGATGTTGATTGGGAGGATATAGATTTAATGCTATCAGAGTTAACTGAGACAGAAAAAGCAGCTCTAGTATCTGTGGCAAGAACATGTGCAGGGACAAATAGCCACCGGAATACTACATGGGAATGTAGATAACATTTTCCCTACAGCAGATCCACATTGGGACCCAAATGATCCACAAACATATCCATTTTTGGTTAGATACAGGAAATTAATACACTGGGGACTGCTAAATGCTATACCTAAAACAGTTAATTGATAATTGTTATTCAGCATTCACCAGGAAACCCCTGAGTCCCCAGGCTCATTTGTAGAAAGGCTAAGGGATAATATGAGGAGACACACTACACTGGATCCAGCTTCTGAAATTGGGCAGCAACAGTTAATATCCTTATTGATGGGTCAATCGGCACCAGATATACACAGAAATTTGCAAAAGGCTAAGGAGCCAGATAACTGGAATGTAGAGAAACTTTTAGCAGCAGCATGGGAAGTTTATAAAAACAGAGCATTGCCCCTTACAGAGACTCCCCACAGGTGGGAGAAGACCTCCACCTAGAGGACAAAGACAGCAATGCCCAGGCCCTAACCAATGTGCCCAATGCAGGCAAAAAGGACTTTGGAGGAGACAGTGCCCTATGAACTGTGCCGCGATTCCAATGACACAACCATCAGCGCCACCAGAACTGGTGACTGTAGCACAGCTGTATCGAGAGTAACAAGGATGGGGAGGTCCCTCCCTAGCAGACCCACTGGTTAAAGTTAGGCTAGGGGTATGGGAGGTGGAGTTTTGGTGGATACTGGAGCCACATTCTCAGTCCTTAATCAGGCTTTGAGTCCTATAAGCAATGATTATGTCCAAGTTGTTGGGGCCATGGGAAAAACCAAAAAAGCCTACTTTTTGAGACCCTTACAATTTACATTAAGCAAAAAGATGGGAATACACCAATTTTTATATCTTCCAAATTCACCAAAGCCACTGTTAGGCAGGGATCTATTAACCTGGTTAGAAGCAAAAATAGAATTTACAGAACAAGGAATGAGACTACAGGTTCCTGAGGAAAAATTAATTATTGCCTTAAGTTTAGCAAATGTCCCTGAAAAAGGAGAAATGCCCATAGATAGTGAAATAACAGATCAAGTGATCCCACTAGTATGGGATGTTGAAATTCCAGGGAGATCAAAACGGGCTTCCCCGGTAATTATTGAACTACTGGAAGGGGCACAACCAGTGTCAGTTAAACAATATCCACTAAGGCATGAAGCATGAGTAGGAATAAAACCAATAATTACTAAATTTATTGATCAAGAGTTGTTGAAAGTGTAGGTCTCCCTACAATACCCCAATTCTACCAGTACAAAAGCCAAATGGAAATTATTGATTAGTTCAGGACCTGAGGGCGATAAACACAATAACAAAAACCCTGCATCCCATAGTGGCCAATCCTTACACTTTACTTACAAAATTACAAAGTGGCTGAGTGTGGTTTTCAGTTTTAGATTTAAAGGCTGCCTTCTTTTGTCTGCCATTAGCTGAAAGCAGTCAGGAAATTTTTGCCTTTGAATGGCAAAACCCCAGAACAGGGAGAAAAAGCCAACTTACATGGACTGTATTGCCACAAAGATTCAAAAATAGCCCCATGATATTTGGAGATCAATTAGCCAAGGAACTGGAAGCCTGGACACCGCCACTTGGAGAAGGTACACTTCTGCAGTACATTGATGATCTACTGATAGCAACAAGGACCCATGAAGACTGCAAGAACTGGACTGTAAGTCTTTTAAATTTTCTGGGACTAAGTGGATATAGAGTCTCCCCTGAAAAGGCTCAGCTAGTCCTCCAGAAAGTTACATATCTGGGATATGAACTGGTGGGAGGAGAGAGAGCCTTGGGAAATAATAGGAAAGACGCAATTTGTCAAATGCCCTGGCCAACTACAACCAAAGAACTGAGAACTTTTCTGGGAATGACAGGATGCTGTAGGTTATGGATCTACAACTATGGACTCATTGTGAAACCCTTGTACCAGCTCCTAAAAGAAACTGAGGGGACCCACCTATGCTGGACACCAGACACTAATAATGCATTTGTAACTCTGAAACGTGAGTTAATGCAAGCTCCAGCATTGGGCATACCAGATGTCATTAAACTTTTTCTATTGTTTTCACACGAGAGACAAGGACTGGTGTTGGGACTTTTAGCACAGAAGCTGGGACCATACAAAAGGCCAGTGGCTTACTTCTCCAAGCAGCTGGACGTGGTCAGCCGAGGATGGCCCATCTGCCTGCGTGCAGTGGCAGCCATGATCCTGAACATAGAAGAAACCCACAAGTTCACAATGGGCCAACAGATAACTGGTTTTGTCTCTCATACTGATGCCTTATGAGGCCTGCTAGACACAGAGACTGGACAGGAGTAAAAGAATAAAATAGGTATTTATTTGAAAGGCCTTCAAAGGTACACCCTGGGAGCCACAGGCTATTGCCAAAAATGGACCCCAAGATGGACAACAGGTCACGAGTTCTTCACACCTTTATAGGTTTGGTTCATTTGCATATCAGGGTTAATTGTCCAATTAAAGCTTCAGTTCAATTATGTGATCTCCCCTCTGCTGGCCCCCCCTTAGAAGCTCTTTGAATTATACTTTTTGGGCCTAGGACAGTCTGGGTGACCTTGGAGAGCAGGCCTGGAGTGGCTTTGCTGTGTCTACCTAGCACAAGTGAGCAGAAATTAGCAAGCTACAAGAAACCCCAGAGTTACACTCTAAGCAGTACAGAATGAGGAAAATATAAAAGTTAAAACCTAGGCATCAATACAGTGTCAGCAGTGCTCACACAGAAAGGAAATCATTGGTTAACCCCATCTTGCTTTCTCAAATACCGGGCTGTCCTAGCAGAATAGGAGGATGTGAGTATCCAAGTAACTAACCTCTTGAATCCAGCAGCTTACATCCAGGGCAAAGTTACCGAGGAGCCCGTACAGCATGACTGCATTGAAACCATGGGGGCAGTTTACTCTAGCCACCCAGACTTGAAGGACTCTCCGCTAGAAAACGTGGACAACTGGTTCACTGATGGAAGCAGCTATGTCAAGAATGGTAAGCGGTTTTCTGGGTATGCAATTACAACCACAGACGCAGTCATTGAAGCAAATCTGTTACCTGTGGGGACATCAGCTCAAAAGGCTGAAATAATAGCCCTAACTCAAGCCTTGGCATTGGCTGAAGGAAAAACCTATCAAAATTTGGACTGATTCAAGGTATGCTTTTGGTATGGTACATGCTCATGGGGCTATTTGGAAAGAAAGGGGTTTGTTGACCTCACAGAAGAAACAAATCAAGCTTGCTACTGAAATCTTACATTTGCTGGAAGCAGTGTTAAAACCTTCAAAAGTGGCTATAATGCACTATAAAGGACACTCCCAGGGTAACACCATCCCTGAACTGGGAAATGCTATGGCAGCAAAAGCAGTGGCTGATGGCATCCAAATTCAAGCCCTAGCTCTAATCCCTTCTAGCATCCTTATGGGTGAAAATCCCCCACCATACGACACTGATGATTTAAATTGGATGCAAGAAGAAAAGGGACAAATAGGAACAGATGGATGGGCTAGGATAGAGAATCTCATAGTCATACCCAGAAAACTGTTAAAATTATTTATCCAAAGCAAACATTCTAAAACACATTGGGGAGTTGACACTTTACATAACCACTTATAGGACAAAGTGACAGCATCAGAATTATAAAGGACAATCGAGAACATAACTTCCACTTGTGAAATCTGTCTCAAAAACAATCCTAATACTACTGTTAAGCAGAACACAGGGACTATCCCTAAAGGAGTTTTGCCAGGAGATATATGGAAAATTGACTTTTCTGAACTACCTAGAAAAGGATACAAATACCTCTTAGTCCTCACAGACACTTTTTCAGGTTGGCCAGAAGGTTTCCCTTGTAGAACAAATAAAGCTAGAGAAGTTGTTAAAGCTTTAGTACAAGAAATTATTCCACGATTTGGAATATCTAGGGAAATTAATTCTGATAGGGGACTGAGGAGGTATCTTTTCAGCTTTTTACCGGCTAGCGCTTGTAGTTCAATGCCTTAGAAAGCCTTGAGCAACCTAGAGAGGTAGCATGGGCAATCTAGCATTTTAGTAGCTCTAAAATTGGTACCTGTATCAGCTGCAAAGCAAATACCACCAGCAGAAGCAAAGAGGGAGAAATATAGCTCTCAACTTGCCTAATTTCCCGCAGTTAGAAGCTTTCAAAAAGAAACAGACTACAAGAGATGTTCGCAGAAAGAGTTGCAAAGCCAGAGAGGCGGGGTCTCCCTTGATCTTCTCTTTTATTTGGAGAAGGGGAAAGGGGAGGACTGGGGGCGGACCTGGGGTAACTGGCCAATCAGACACTGCTAAAGAGTTTGAGTTACATTTGGTTTTGCCTGTGCTTTGGAACAAAGGGGTCCAGAGCACACGGCAGAGGCAAGTGTCTTGGGGAGGGGGAGCTCAGAACAGGCAGCAACAGGGGACCACATTTTGTAGCCCAGGTAGTGCAGGGAATAAGTCATCTATTAGGAATACAATGGCAGCTACATACACCATAAAGGCCACAGGCAAGTGGATGAGTAGAAAAGATGAATCACTGAATAAAGCAGCAATTAGCCAAAATTTGTCAAGAAACTACTTTATATTGGTGTCAGGCTCTGCCCATGGCTTTGCTAAGAATTAGAATAAAACCACAGCTCAAGGAAAAACTAAGTCCCTCTGAAATTCTGTATGGAAGGCCCTATGGAACAGATGTGATTCACAATGACAGTGTGGCTCTGGTAGGACAAAGCTACTTAATAGACTATGTTAAGCATTTAGGTCAAAAATTACAATCATTACACACTACAGTTGTTAATTGTCAACCACCACCACCTGATAAACCCTTTCATAATGTGAATCCAAGAGATTGGGTTTATGTTAAGTCTCTTTCAGGGGATCCACTTCAGGAAAAATGGGAAGGACCTTATCAGACACTGCTGACCACTCATCCGGCAATTAAAGTACAAGGAAAACTGACTTGGATTCATTATACAAGGACTAAACCTGCACCAAAACCAGAATGGGAGTCAAGAAGAACAGGACCTCTGTGCCTATTACTTTTTCTTCTTACATCTCGAGTTCTTTTACTCAGAGTTTGAATTGAGACACAGGAGAGCAAGTATTCTTGTTCGGACTTAGTTGTTTATTATATCTTATCAGTAACACAGCTGCACAGAGACTGCCTCTGTTGGAAGGGTGGAAAAATGGCCGTGAGTTTTACTTTTCCAAGCTTTTTAAAGTCTAAACTAACCAATTATAAGATATGTTTTTACTTACAATCCAATTGCTAACTTTTCATGTTCTGCAGTGCGGAACTTTTGACCCAATGACAGAACATTCAGGTTTGTGAAGAAGAAGGAAGAAGACAAAAATCCACACCCAAAATCCTCCATATTGTAACCTATTATAACCTATATGTTCTAAACCTAATTTTCTACATTTCTACATATTTCACCCAGTGACATAACTTTTAATTACACAGCAACAACCTCAGTGTTATCACACAATTTAGGAAACTTTTCCCAGGGTTTTGGATCGAATACAGTGTGTTTCTGAGGATCACTGCCTCTCAGCACTGAAAGGCTGAAACTCTCAGAATCCAGGGTTCCAACATGTGCCTTCAAATATGAAAAATCAACAAAACATGATTTGCACCATATTAGTAACAGTAGTAATTGGGGCGGGCAAGTGGGACCAAAATACATACCTTCAATTGCTCAAAGGTCTTGTTGAGAATTTCAGTCTAACTGATAGCTGAATATGTTCCCAGCTGCCTGAAAATTCTGCTAGAGGCTTTCCTTTGGTTGAGGCAACATTCCCTAATACAACAGAAATCCATGCTGCACTTAGTACTAATAACCTTTCACATTATGCCAACATATCCCTTGACCAACTTCAGTGGAAAGTAGAGTTTGAAGAGCCAATAAGTGAGTCTTCACTGGTACCCTGCATGCAGCTGTGCTGGAAGGAATCTATACCCAAAAACTCAGGAGGAAATAAGATGGATTCCAAATGTGGGAGCTTAACATTTATAGGCAGCTATCCTAACTGCTCAGAATTTTGGACCTATGGGGGGGCTAATATGTGGAATAGGAATCAAACAAGAAGAGGACCAAAGCCCAAGGGTTGGCCAGTGCCCCCAGGACAGGGTTGGTATTGGATATGTGGACACAGCGCCTATAAAGTTTTACCCTTGGGATGGCAAGGCCGCTGTGTGATAGGACCAGTATTTCCCCACATTAAAGTTGTTTCTCAACTACAAGGCTTACTCTGAACTTTTATACGCAGGACATAAAGGGCATCAAACCCTTTAATAGATAGGCCCACTGGATTTCACAGCTTTACCAGATGGTTTATGTCAAAAATAGGTTAGAAACTGTTATACTGTTGTGCTAGTTTGAAAACAAACCAGTGGGAGGCACCAAGTCAGAATAACAATTTAATGGAAATTAAAGGAAAGGAAAAGAAAGTAAAAGAAAACACTGACAGAGTCAAGATACAACCTGAGTCCCTGTTAGGCAGAGTGGTGGTAGCAGTCTGGTAGAAGGGGTCTGCTCTTCCTCAGAAAGTCCAGTGGTGGCTGTGTAGCTCCTGTCCTCTGGAAATCCAGTGGAAAGAGAGTCTCTGGTGTTTAGAGTCCCAGATTATATCCACGATGGGATGCTTGGTTCCTCCCTCTGGGTGGAGCATCTCACAATGGGGTAATGAGTCATGAGGCCAAGTGTTGATTAGGCTCGTTAACAGAAGATAGTCCGGAGGGAGTTATCTCTGAGTCATGCAGCAGGACAATGATGGGCCATTAACAGCAAGATAGTCTGGGGGGAGGAGGCAAGGAAACACTGCCTCACCTGATTTCAACAGCTCATGAGGATGGTAATAGAATACACCTCAACCCAGGACAACTGTTAATAGTAATATTGTTAAATAGTTAATAATTATGTTAATAATGCATGTACTGTTAAAAGGTTTGGTTATTATATTATAAAAGGGGTACTGTGTTACACCTAAGTAAAGTGCATCCCCCCCAAGCAACGAGCCAGGCTGGACAATACCCTTAAGAACCAATCAGCGCCTTAACCTTCTTGCAAATGAAGGATCCAAACAGAGACCAATCCAAAGGGACAAAAAAACAGTATAAAAAGGGGGCATCCAGGTCAGTGAGATATGCCGCTCAACCTTGAACATTGGGAACATCCCTGCTCTGAAGAAGAAGATCCAGCGGAGCCCTCCTGCTCTACTTCCCTGGACCATCGGTGTGTGCTCTACTCACGGACCCCTATGCTTTAGGCCACATAATAAAAGCTGAAATCACTTTGGAACCGGGAGTGCGTTCCCATTTTTTAACAGCTTGGGGGCTCCTCTAGGATATGACCTCGCCCGACCAGGACCGTCCACAGGGGGACCTTGCGTCGGTATCCAGAAAAGGCCTGAGGCCCATGAGGCACAGCAGAGTGGGACACCAGCTGGTGAGTATCACCCATCCATGGGCAGGGGGAGCCAGGGAGGGCGAGTGTGTGGAGAGTGTGTGAGACGGGACCAGTATCTCTGAGCCCCAAAGTGAGTGCGGACTTCCTAGTACCACGGTTCTGGCTTCTCCACAAGGAGACCAGCTGGCAATGGAGGGAAGCGAAAGAGGGAAGAGTGAATGAGGCGCCCCTCTTCCTTGTTCCTACAGTCAGGGCACCCGGGCAGGCCCCATTGGAGCCTCATAAGCCATTGTCCCCTGGGTGTGTAGGGAGCTGTGGGGAAGGTGTGAGTGACACGCAAACAAGCCATTGTCCCCTGGGCGTGTAGGGGGCTGTGGTAAGAGAGTGAGTCACACGCAAATTAGCCCCAGCTTCTCGGGCGTGTGAGAGGTGTGAGTGACAAGCAAACAGGGTCACAGGTGAACTGGTGGAAGCACCAGCACCACAGGCAACCAGATTCAGGGTGCTTCCCTAAGGCCCGGCAGTACTGGAGCCCGGAGAGGCCGATCCCAAGGCAAGGGGGGCCACAGTATCGTAGGACCTTTATAGCACTGCGGCCGCAAAGAGGGGCGGTCATATGGCCCATTCCTCAGGGTACGAGGGTGGGAAGTCCAGCTTGGGCAAGGTGCGGAGGTTCGAACCCCTGACTCTGAGGCTATCTCTAGGGAAGAGGGATAGCCAAACCTCAGGGGAGGGGAAAGGGGTCAGGGTTGGGGCCTACACTGACCAGTGATTCCCTGGCAACAGGGGTCCACTTTGTGTAAGTCTAAGAGGTTTGCTAAAGTTTCCTTCCTCTGTCCAATAAAAGAAAAGGGAAATAAAAGGGAGTGCTAAGCCTAGGTCAGTGGGAAAACCTAGGGTTTAGTACTCGGGGGGCTCTGAAGTGTGGAAAAAAGTACCTAAAAGTCCAGGTGGGCGAGGCATCAGAGCCGAAACTCGACTCAGAAGTCGAGATGTGTGTGTGTGAACAGGCCTGAGAAATTGAGTGAGTGAAAATCCTTTTCCTTTTCCTTTTTCCTTTTTCCTTTTTCCTTTTTCTTTTTTTCCTTTTTCTTCTTTGTCCCCTGCACCACCTTTCTTGAGGGTGTGTACGAACGTGTGAGTGAGATAAGAATAAGTGATCGTTAGATAAGAATGCCAGATAAGAGTGCCCAGGGGCACCAAAGTTGATTATTGAGGACAGGGAGACCTGTTGTGCAAACAGAAAGAGATAAGAGGGAGCTATTTTTAATTCAGAGAACTTCTCCCTCTTTTAAGTTAAAAAGCAAGACAAATCTGTTTAAAGGGCCAGTAACAGTAAGTTGGTATTACCTTGGCAATTTTATTTATCGGCCCAAAAGCTTATAATAACTAAAGGTTACCATGGGTCAGGGCCACAGTAGACGAGGAGGGCGATCAAAGGAAAAGAATAAGAATATTCCTCCTGGTAGCCCCCTTGGTGATATACTGGATGATTGGAATAGATGGGAAACAACTAAAAAGTTAGAACAAGTGAGGATGATTTATTATTGTGTGGAACATTGGCCAAAGAGGAAATTACAACAAAAATCTTTAGAGTGGCCCTGGTATGGAAGCAGAGATAAGTGGTTATGTAAGTTATTATATCAGCAAGTGTGGAAACAAGAAAACCCTAATTCAGAAGAAATAGAGTATATAACTTGCTGGGTCAAATATGTATCTAGGGAAGGAGATGCTAAGGTATATAAACTAAAAAAGGATAAAGAACAGAAATCAGAGGAAGAAGATAAAGAAAATGAGAGAGCTATTCAGAAGAGGTGGGATCCCCTTGATTATGTAGCCACACCAATTCTTCCTGCAGACTATCAAGCCGTCCCCCCACTTAACACCCAGCCTCCTGCTTCTCAAAACCTACATTTACCCCCCCCCCCCCCCCCCATGATCCCCACCTCTCCTCTATCTCCTCAGGGAATCTCCATGTCGTTTTTACGCCCTCCAACAACTCCACTCCCTCATATATATCCACCCCTTGATGCTTTTCCCTCGCTGCCCTCTACCCCTACTAACCTGCAGTATGCTGAACCTGTAAGTCAGAATACAACACCTTTCCCTGTGAAAAAAACTCTGGAGATATCCTCCAACCTAACAACTTTCCCCTCCCAACATGATAACAAAAAATTAGTGAGCCCGTCAGATGACCTTTCAGATGCTGGCCCTTACTGTAATACCAGATCAAAAAGTGGTATAAGACCAGAGGTAAAACCTGATAAGCTATTTCCCCTGAGGGAAATTCCACTAGCGGGGGCAGTCAGAGGAATAGGCTTTGTAAATGCACCCCTGACAGCCTCTGAAGTGAGGGCATTCAAAAAAGAACTGAGTAACCTGGTGGAAGATCCAATTGGGACAGCACAACAAATAGATCAGTTCCTGGGTCCCAATATATATACCTGGGGGGAGCTGCATTCTATTATGAACATCTTCTTCTCCCCAGAAGAAATACGCTTCATAAGGTCAGCAGGTATGAAGATCTGGGAGAAGGAAAATCACACTCGTCCCCCAGGGTGAGCAAAAACTCCCTGTAGAGGACCCAAATTGGGATCCCAACCAGGAAGGGAGCCGGAGAAACATGCAAGACTACAGGACCCTAATTATAAGAGGCATGAAAGAGTCTGTACCCAAAAGCAGCAATACCAAATTGGCATTTGATGGGAGTCAAGAAAAAGGTGAGTCCCCAGGGGCATGGCTAAATCAATTAATACGAAATTTTCAGTTACATTCCAACATTGATCCTGATGGACCAGAGGGCCCAGTATTATTAAAAGTACAGTTTGTTACCAAAGCTTGGCCCAACATTAGATGGAAATTAGAAAAAATGGAAGACTGGAAAGAAAGGGGAATTAACAACCTGTTAAGAGAAGCTCTGAAAATTTATTTAAGGAGAGATGAGGAGAAAAACCGAACAAAAGCAAAAATTATGGTGGCAGTAGCAAGAGAAAGCGAAGTGGGAAGAGAGGAGCCAAAAGGGGGAGAAGAAAATAAAGGGAAGCTGGGTAAATGGAAAAAACCACCATTAGATGATGTGTATTGTTATTATTGTGGAGAGAAAGGACACTTGAAGTGGTCCTGTAAAAAATTACAAATTGATGAAGCGATTGAGAGAGAACAGGACACCCTGAAGAAGATTCTGAGAGGAGATGATGATTAGGGGTGTCAGGGGCTCTACGCTCTGGGGGATGAGATCGGACACCAGATAGAGCCCCTGGTAAACTTAGAAATTGGCCCCCAGAGCAAAGAATATGAGTTTTTAGTGGACGCAGGTGCTGATCAATCCTGTGTGACAAAGCTCCCTAGGGGGGCTCAGCTAAGCAAAAAGATCTGCCAAGTGCGGGGATCAAAAGGGGAACCGTTCGGAGCCCAGGTAATAGAGAACATAATTGTAAAAGGCAATTCAAGAGAATGCAGGGCTGATTTCCCTTATATCCCAAAACTAGGTTGTAACTTATTGGGGCGAGACATGCAAGTAAAGTTGGGAATTGGAGTAGTGCCAAAGGAAGGGAGGATGGTAGCCCACATAATGTCATTAACTGAATGGGATATGGTAGAAATTAACCCAATAGTCTGGGCGGAAGGAGGAGGGCTAAGGTTGTTAAATATCCCACCAATTAAGATAGAAATGCAGTCAGGAATTCCCCCTGTTTGGGTAAAACAATATCCCATCTCCCCTGAAGGCCAGAAAGGACTAACACCCGTGATACAGGGACTTGTGGAAGAAGGCATACTAGAACCATGCATGTCACCACATAATACACCAATTCTGGCTGTTAAGAAAGCTGATGGAACCTATAGATTGGTGCAAGATTTGAGAGAAATTAACAAACGAATTATTTACAAATATCCAATAGTATCAAATCCACATACTCTTCTTAGTCAAATTCCATGAGAACATGCATGGTTCTCAGTAATAGATTTAAAGGATGCCTTCTGTGCCTGTCCGTTAGAGGAGGGGAGCAGGAATTGGTTTGCCTTCGAATGGGAAGACCCAGACTGCAAACGTAAACAACAACTTAGGTGGACCTGCCTCCCACAGGGATTCATAGAGTCCCCTAACCTATTTGGACAAGCTTTAGAGGATCTTATGAAATCCTTTGTATCCGGGGAAGAAATACAAATTCTACAAGATGTGGATGACCTACTAATATCAGGCAAAGATCAAAAACAAGTCCAACAGGACAGTATAAGTTTATTAAATTTTCTGGGAGAAAAAGGATTAAAAGTATCAAAGAAAAAACTCAAATTTGTAGAAGAAGAGGTAAAGTACCTGGGGCATCTAATTGGAAAAGGGTACAAAAAGCTCAGTCCTGAAAGAGTTGTGGCGATTCTGTCCATTCCACCGCCCAAGACTAAAAGAGATGTAAGAAAGCTATTAGGTTTAATTGGTTATTGTCAATTATGGATTGATCAGTATACACAAACTGTAAAATTTTTGCATGAAAAATTAATAAGCACAGAACCTGTGACCTGGACTCTGGAGGATACCAAACGGTTCCAAGACTTAAAGGCTCGATTGACAAAAGCCCCAGTTTTGAGTCTGCCAAATTTAAGAAAACAATTTGATCTGTTAATGTTAATGAGGGGATAGCATATGGAGTAATAACCCAAGATTGGGGGGTGAAGCAGGAAGCCGGTGGCTTATCTGTCAAAATTATTGGATCCGGTTGCAAGAGGGTGGCCAGCCTGTATTCAAGCTGTGGCAGCCACAGCTACCTTATTGGAAGACACTCAAAAGCTTACATTCAATGGGAGGATTCAAGTACACACACCCCACGACTTGAGGACAGTGTTAAGCCAAAAAGCTCCTCAGTGGCTAACAGACAGCTGAATCCTGAGGTATGAAATAACCCTGATGAATATTGAGAATCTAGAGATTGTCACCTCAAAATGTTTAAATCCTGCTCAATTCTTAACTAGGGAACCAATGGAAAATTTAGAGCATAATTGTATAGAGCTAACTGAGATACAAACAAAAGGAAGAGAAGACTTAGAAGAAGACCCCTTACCATATGGAAGGATCCTGTATATAGATGGAGCCTCTCAAATTGTAATGGGAAAAAGGGCGTCAGGATATGCCATTATTGAGGCAGGGGAAATCAAAGAAAAAGGGAAATTACCCTCCAATTGGTCTGCACAAAACTGCAAGATATATGCCCTAAAGAGAGGTTTAGATTTATTAGTAGATGATATAGGGACAATCTACACAGATTCTCGATATGCCTTTGGGATAGCTCATACCTTTGGAAAAATCTGGCAAGAGAGGGGATACCTTAACTCAAAAGGGAAAAATCTGGCACATGAAAATCTGATCAGGGAAGTACTCGAATCCCTCAGAGGACCAAAAGAAATTGCCATAGTCCATATTAAAGGCCACCAAAAAGGGGATACCCCTGAAATCCAAGGAAGCAAATTAGTGGACCTGGCAGCCAAAGAAGCAGCCTTAGAAATGGGGGACCCAGTCATAGTCCTAATGGCAAAAGAAGACCGGGGAAGAATAAGGGAAGAAGGGGTACCAATTTTCAGTGACAAAGAGCTAAAAGAAATAGAGCAGATGGGAGGGGTAAAAACAGAGGACAGAAAGTGGTGGACCCCCGACGGGCGACAAATATTCAACCTAATAATAACCAGGAAAGTGATGGAAGAGATCCACTGATTAACTCACTGGGGAACACAAGGAATATGTGATCATTTTATGAAATATTACATGGGAATGGGAATATATAAAATAGCCAGATCCATCACTGGAGAATGTCTAACCTGCCAAAAAGTCAACAAAAAGGTAATGCGAAAAACCACTCTGGGAGGGAGTAAATTAGCCACAAGACCTTTCCACAGTATTCAGGTTGATTTTACTGAATTAACTCCAGCCCAGGGATATAAACACCTATTGGTCATAGTTGACCATCTAACCCACTGAGTTGAAGTGTTCCCCACGAGAAGGGAGACAGCCCAAACTGTGACAAAAGTGCTCTTGGAAGAAATTGTTCCAAGATACGGGCTAGTAAATATTATTGATTCAGACCGTGGCCCCCACTTTACATCCAGTGTTCTGCAACAAGTCATCAGGGCCCTGGGAATAAAGTGGGAGTTACACATCCCTTGGCACCCTCAGAGTTCTGGGAGGGTGTTGGGGTTTTAAGAGTTCTAGGGTTTTTTTCTGTTAAAGGAATTTTCCCCATACTGTTACTAAGACAACAAATCGCTGGGGTGCTTAAGGAAGACAAAAGAGCTACCCACGGAGGGTGGGGTGGCCCTGACTACTCCTTTGTTTCACCTGGGTGTGGGGTCAGTTCGCTCTCGGCGCTTGGAGAGAGAAGCTGCAGAGAAAGGAGCTGCTGGTTCTTTTTTTCGGCTACTTTTCTTTCTGCTGGAAACAGCGACGGGATCCCAAGGCCGCCCTCCCTGCCCCGCTGGAGGCCGGGCTGTGGCCGCCCTGCCCCGCTGTTGTTTCGAGCTTTCGCTGCGTTGTAGCTGTGCTCGCCCTGCCTGCCTGGACCTCCGGGGGGGGTTCTCCGTTTGGATACATCTCGTCTGTCCTCTGGGATTTGTGCTCATCCCTGCTGCTCCAGGCTGCTGTTCCAGCCTGCCGTTCCAGCCTGCTGTTCCCGAAGGGCCAGCCGGACACTGGGGCCAGCTGTTCAGGGTTTGTGAAGCCCTTGTTCCATCCTTCCCCGGGGTCCCGGGCCGTCGGTGCCGCGTGGTCCCCGAGCTCGCTCCGGAGCTCCCCCTGCAGCAGCGGGGAAACCATGGCACCTGCCCTGCTCACCGGGAGCCGCCAGCGCCCCTGCCGGCTGCGAGCAGAACTGCACCCGAGGGGAAAAGGGCCTGACAGCCGAGAAGGCTGGGACTGGGTTTGCGATTGTTTGCTGTTACTGCCATAGTTATTGTTGTTTTGTTTGACTGGTTATATATATATATATATATATATAATAGTAAAGAACTGTTATTCCTATTTCCCACATCTTTGCCTAAAGGCCCTTGATTTCAAAATTATAATAACTTGGAGGGGAGGGGGGTTACATCTGCCACTTCAAGGGAGGCTTCTGCCTTCCTTAGCATACACCTGTCTTTCAAAACCAAGAAAGAGAGTCGAGAGGGTGAATCAAACCTTAAAGAATATCTTAACAAAATTGGTCTTAGAAACCCAATGGAACTGGGTCAAATGTTTACCGCTAGCCCTATTACGAATAAGAACGAGACCTTGAACAGATCTAGGGGTCTCTCCTTACAAAATGTTGTTTGGGCTGCTGTCGCGGGTTGGGTTTGTAACCAGGCAGAAACACCAATCTAGTGTAGTGGTTTGGTCTAAAATACTCATTACTGTTTATCTTCTGTGAGATAAGAATTAGGAGAAATGCAAAGAAGGCACCAACTTGAAAAGAGTATAAAGAAGTTTATTAACAGACCTAAAAGAAGAAAAGAAAAAAAAATTATACCACCTTCAGAACTCTCCTCCTCCCCCCACCTTCCTCCCTTCTCCCAGTGACAATGTAAAAAGACAACCCTTGAGATGTTCAGTCTGTTTACCACTTCCATAATAACCTTGTTCAGTCCATTTAGAAAGAGAAGTCTCTTCTTGCTCGTGCTATGAAAACAGTATCACAACGAGACAGCCACCCACTTCCAAATATTGTTCAGTCCATTTAGGAAGAGAAGTCTCTCTGCTTGCGATGTGAGTCCCTTCCCCCGACTTGCAGCTTTTCCCGCAACTGCTTTCGAGGGTCCCCTCTTGAAGTCTTTTGGGGTACAATTTTAAGGTTGAGCCGTTCAGAAACAAAAAAAACCAGAGGCTCTTCTCCTTCCCTGGGAGCAAAGGGTCTTCCTCATCTTCATCATTAGGACTATCTCTGGGAGCATCTCTAGGAATTGAGGTTTTTCTCCTTTCCCATTTGGAGCAAAAGTCCTCATCTGGTTCATCTGGTTCATCTCTCTCTGTCCAAACTTCTCATGAAATTACAGCTGCATCAGCATCTGCTTATTGCTTATGAGTTGAACACTCCACCCCCCATATCTTCATGAAATTACAACGGGATACTCTGATATATCATAACTTCACAACAGAATTTCAGCTTTAAGCATCTCCTCTCTCTCTTCCCTCAGGTTTTCAGCTCTTCACAGCAATAAAAGGGTTAATCTCACCTCGGCCTTGCAGCTGGAATGTGGCTTATCGCTGTTGGTCACCTGACCCCTGCCGGACAGAGGTGCCCCTTTGCTGAAATCTTGGCCGCAGTGGAGGCGGGGGGGGGGGGGGGTTCGAGCCGCCCTGGACACCCACAGCAAGGCAGTAGGGGGGGAGTTCCACGGCTGGAACAGGCTCATGGCTCCAGGCTGGCCGTGGCCCAGCCCGGCCTGGCCCAAGCAGGGCCTGGCCGGGCCCGCTGGCCCAAGCAGGGCCTGGCCGGGCCCGCTGGCCCCCGCATGGGGCCTGCAGCCACCTGTCCCAGTGCCGGAAACGAGAGAGAGCTTGCGGGGGGGGGGGGGGGGGGGGGAGTCTGTCCCGCTGTGTCTTACAAGCTGCCTTCCTTAGGGTACCCTTCAATTTTATAAAACATACCTCTTTGTCCGTGGTTCCAGCAGGTCCTGGTCTCTCCCTGGGGTGTCAGAGGATCAAGGAGCCCCCTCTCCCCAAAATTGCGGGGCGGGTGTCCGAGGGAGGTCCCCGGACCCCTGGCCCCACGGCCAGATAGAGCAGGGTCCCAACAGAGTCGCCAAAATGATTTACCAAAATATGAATATCGATCTAATATCAATATCTAACTGAGACGGACAAAAACTCTATAACAGTTTAGAGTTAGAAAGTGTATGTTTTATTTGGCGCCAGGCTCTGCGTGGGATAGCTCCCTAAGACACAGGCCCCGATACAAACATGATACCTTTTATTCCCAAATATTATGAATATCCAAAATACAAATGCATATTCATAGTGTTAACACCTCCCATTCTCCGCTTCGTATGGAAATGAGCTTACATGTCATTAAGCATGAGTAGTGTGTGTTCTGAATTGAGTAGGTGGTCTTGAATTGGGTCAGTGGTCCTAAGGAAGATGAAGTAACTCATCTTCCTCACTTTGACCTTTTTGCCTTTCTGAGTTTTAACAATCCTAATTACTTTAGTGACCTCTAAGTTTCCTCTTGCATGACTTTTGGACTGGCTCCCACAAAGGGAGGAAATTGGTAATTGTCTTTATTCTATACACCAACTTATCAATGTTTCTGCTCCTTATTCTAAGCACAGCTAAACAAACATGCAAATGACAGATCATCAGTTATTTGGTAATCAGTTACTAACATATAAAACTCTATTTCAGGTCCAGCTCTCCTAACTATTTTGATTAACCCTCACTGGGCCCAAGCCTACAACTGAAATCCCAAGCCTATGACTACAATCTTTATGTTTCCTCTAAATCTATGTTTCATCACATTGACTTCAACAAGGCCTTTGACATGGTCTTTCATAGCTTCTTTGTAGCCAAATCTATGAAATATGGACTGGATGAATAGACAGTAATATGTGTTGGAATTTGACTGGACCATCATGCTCACCACTGTGATCAGTGTTACAAAGTCCAAACATTGACTGATTGCCAATGGCCTCCCAAGGACTGATACTGGGGCTGATACTGTTTAACATCTTTATTAATGACTTGGGTGATGGGATGGAGTGAACACTCTGAAAGTTTCTAGACAATACCAGATTGGGGGGAGCAGATGATACAGTGGAGAGCAGGGTTGCCGACAGGAACCTCATTGAGTTTGGGAAAGGGAAATTTCCCAAATCTGGGATGGAACAACTTTGATGCCATGAAGATTTTTGCCTTTTCTTTTATACCCCTGTTATACCTTTTTACAACTTCTATATTCTTAGTGCTTTTTGCCTACATTCTTGGACTTGTTTCTTCAGCTAGAAGACTAAACATTTTAGAAGCTTTGTAGGTAGAGGATAATGTGCCCCAGACCCCAAGGTCCTCTGCAGAACACATTCTGTAAACTAAGATAGAACCATCCAGGGTGTCATAGGTTAGCAAGCATAGTCCCGGAGGGGATGTCCTTGCTAAGGGATGCTTACAGCTTCCTCTGGGACCTGATAGAACCTATCAGCTGGCCAGTTTGAATATGGACAATTCTTTAAGCCACTTAAAATTGTGACTGCCTCTGGGATCCACTCTTAAGAATAGACAAACTCCCCCCCCAAGCTCTCTCTCATTTCCAGTGCTGGGACAGGTGGCTGCGGGGCCCGTGTGGGGGCCAGCGGGCCTGGCCAGGCCCTGCTTGGGCCAGGCCAGGCTGGGCCACCGCCATCCTGGAGCCAATGGACCTGTTCCAGCCATGGAACCCCCCCCCCCACTGCCATGCCGTGGGCAGCTGGAGCCACTTGGCTCTCCTCCCTCTCCACTGCAATAAGAAACATTCAACATTCCAGCTGCAAAGCTGCAAGGCCGAGGTGAGATTAACCCTTTTATTGCTGTGAAGAGCTGGAAACCTGAGGGAAGAGAAAGAGGAGATGCTTAAAGCTGAAATTCTGTTGTGAAGCTATGATAGAGTATCCCGTTGTAATTTCATGAAGATATGGGGGGTGGAGTGTTCAACTCGTAAGCAAAAGCAGATGCTGACGCAGCTGTAATTTCATGAGAAGTTTGGACAGGGAGACATGGACCAGATGAGGACTTTTGCTCCAAATGGGAAAGGAGAAAACCTCAGTCCCTAGAGATGAACCAGATGAGGACTTTTGCTCCAAATGGGAAAGGAGAAAACCTCAGTTCCTAGAGATGCTCTCAGAGATAGTCCTAACGATGAAGATGAGGAAGACCCTTTGCTCCCAGGGAAGGAGAAGGGCCTCTGTTTTTTTGTTTCTGAATGGCTCAACCTTAAAATTGTACCCCAAAAGACTTCAAGAGGGGACCCTCGAAAGCAGTTGCGGGAAAAGCTGCAAGTCGGGGGAAGGGACTCACATCGCGAGCAGAGAGACTTCTCTTCCTAAATGGACTGAACAATATTTGGAAGTGGGTGGCTGTCTCGTTGTGATACTGTTTTCATAGCATGAGCAAGAAGAGACTTCTCTTTCTAAATGGACTGAACAAGGTTATTATGGAAGTGGTAAACAGACTGAACATCTCAAGGGTTGTCTTTTTACATTGTTAGTGGGAGAAGGGAGGAAGGTGGGGGGAGGAGGAGAGTTCTGAAGGTGGTATAATTTTTTTTCTTTTCTTCTTTTAGGTCTGTTAATAAACTTCTTTATACTCTTTTCAAGTTGGTGCCTGCTTTGCGTTTCTCCTAATTCTTATCTCACAGAAGATAAACAGTAATGAGTATTTTGGGCCAAACCACTACACTAAATTGGTGTTTCTGCCTGGTTACAAACCAAACCCGCTTTTTTAATATTGTTAGGCTAATCCAGTTATTGGGGAAGAATATATACCATGATATTTAGTGAAATGTGAAACAAGATTAGGAATAACAGCATCCAGTCAACACCGCAACTCTCTTTGGCATAACATTAACAGTGCCGAAAAGAGATAAAGGTTTGACTGTCTCGGTTCCTTTGTGGAATAATAATTTGCTTTATATTTGTGATGGCTTTTGGCCCAGTTTAGATTGTTGTGGACTATATGTGTTTTTACACATTAGAAGTGATTTTCTGAGGTGAGGCAAATTAAATATATTTAAAATAACTTGATATAGAATGTGACTTACTTTGTAATATCAACGTCGTGTGGAAAAATCACCTTGCAGAAGTAATAAAAATGATATTTTGATGTGCAACCCATCATATTCTGTTGTCTTCTTACAGTAATTTGCATCCCTGAATTTCCACCATTTCTACCATATTGTATGCTATAGGAACTATATTATAGCACTGCGGCAGGGTTGAACTAAACTTCCATTTATGATTTAAATAAAGTTGAAATAATTTTTCTTCCAAAATCAATAGTATTGCAATCTAAAGTATTTAGTTATAGAAACCCCAAAACAATTCAAATGTCAAATGTTTGTAACAGGAAAACAAATTTATTTCAGAAGACAATGCACAATTTTATTTTGAAAAACACAAGAAAACTAGCCTGAGTTCATGTCTGAAATATTCAGAAAAATCCTACTGTCTTTAGCATGTTCCAGTCATTATTTTTAAAAACAACACACTAAAAGTTAATATATATTTTTATAATTATAAAAGTTTCCTAGTTATTGTACAGTACACAATACAAATTGCCCACAAACTATTATTTAGCTCCTTCCAATTTTGAGAGGACATGATATACTAAAAGATTTAGCATTTCTCACCAAAAAAAAATCACATTGGGAAATACATATTTACAAAATCAAACACATTATACAAAAAACCCTATCAAATTATTCTGTAAAGAGGTTTTCCTTAAATAATAAAAAGTGTGTTCAAGAAATTAAAAAACTGCAAAACTACAGTATGTCACATGCACGTTCTACAAAAAAAAGTTGCTTTCTTAATTTACATAATGTCTGCAGTAAATAGGAAAACAAAAACTCAATTTCTCCTAGTGTTATTACATTTCTGTGCCTGTGGTACTGAATAATGTAAACTGCCACTTACTAAGTGAAATTTAAATGAGGGCACCTTAAAAAAATACAGTAGAAAATAAATGGAACCAAGTAAGTTTTCTAGAAGCTAAGAAAGCCCTGAATGATGACAGAATTGTTGATTGGCAAGCTCTAGAATTAACCTAATTACAGTTTACCACCTGAGGCAAAATTTCCCAAGTGTTTGAAAGGCACTCAAAGTTTATTCAATAGCCTCATTGGTTATTACTGGAAATCCAAATTTTTAGTGAGGATGAAAAACTTGCTTTGGCACATAATTATATTTTTTGACATTTAAATTGCTTTATTGGGTTATTTCAATATGGTGTTTAATGTTTAACTACAAAACAATCACTTTAACAATGTATTTGGGAACCCTTTAGTATTCTTTGTGTTAAAAAAAAACACTAAAAGAAAAAGACCCTCTTGTTATCAGCAAGTCAAAAGATAATGGATTATATCCCTGGTGAACCCCAATCAAGGGAGGTTGTGCCTCTACAGACTTAAGTCTTTCAAAATATTTATTATTATAGAGTAAAGTTCACCCAGTGCTGAAAATTCTTGAAGACATTTGCACCATGATCAAGGAAACACTTAAGAACATAAGAGCATTTCCCTGATTCTGATTTAAGTGAGGGTCATTTTGATGCTCATAGTCTTGCTATGGACTTTTTTCTCTGTAGTGAATTTCAGGCTTACTGATCAATTTACAAGAACAATTTTTGCAAAAACTTTAATTACTCAGGGCTTCCTGTCCCAACATTTTAACTGCTGAGTTTCTTTTTTAAAAGAAAAAAAATCAGAATAAACCACGAGAGTTTAAATGGTCAAACTGAGGCATATTTTCCTCAAACAAAAACTAGGCAGTCACTTTGTAAGTGGCTTTTACTTTTTCTTAAGTATAATGGGTAAATTAAAGTTAGGTCTGCTAGCATTTAAATTAACTAGCAGCAATGTTCAAGGCAGGCAAACTGGGGAGCATTTACAATAAATTATGAATAAAATATTGTTAAATTAAATCCCTTTGAGCATTGCATTCTAATTATGCATGAATTTGCATTAATTTACTAGAAATCTTTACAACTTACTTGAACTATATTAATAATGTAATTCCACTAAATGTAATGAGACTTTTTTTTCACTCAGATGTGAATAAAATACATTTGCACCTACTGTTGTTGATTGCTTCTGCAAGGAACCAGTAGAAAAGTTCAGTAAGGTGGTATTTCTATCTATAATTTTCAACAACTCTCTACTCACTTCTGAACTTGTTCCCTTGTTCTGGCAAGTACTACTTGTATGAAAAAAGGACTTTTCAACACAGCAGAAGGCAGGTGCAATTTCTAGGGTTTGGTTTTTATTTCTTTCTAAATTCTGACATTCAATAAGAGTTATCCAAACTGCATCCCTGTAGAGGAAGCTGAATCTAGTACCACTGTCTTCATTAGTGCATATCACAGTGACTGAATGTTAAAAGTAATATGAATGCAATGTCCTTTTTTGTCTATTTATCAGACTGCAGAAAATTTGATTGCAAACATACCAAGGATTCTGTAAAATTCATTCTCTTGTTAACTAAGCAGTTTTGGTTTTATTTGTAAAGATTTTAATTTACAGTATTAAAGTATTTTAATTTTACCCTAAAGATATTTCCAAAAGAGTACAAATATTTTTTTCTAAACCTCCATATTGTAAAGGCATCTTAAAGCAAACAACCTATGACTGTAGAGTCAAATATTTGATTTCTTCAGATATTTATGCAATTATGAGAAGAAAATAGCAGAAATAGTTTTGCACCATACAGCACATATTGATGGCAGTGAATAATTTCACCTAAATCTATTAAGCCTTTTGAAACAAAAACATTTCTGTCTAGCATGCAAATATTTAATTTCGAAATTAAAAAAAAAAATTCTGCAGGACAATCAGTTACTTAAATATATAGAATATTTTCAGTGGTCTAATTAAATTACCTAAAAAGTGTATCCTTACAATGCTCAAAGTGTTAATGCAAGGCATTACATTAAATTATTTTTCTAAGGCTAAAACTAACCACTGTGTATTTATTCTTCTATTCCTGTATTGTTTTTTTTTTTTTATTCACCAAAGTAGCAAAGATACTAGAATACCATTCATTGACCAATTTTTAAACCACAGACATGATAGTTTTCCTTTTCTACAGAGACAAGGATGTAATTTTCAGAAATTTATACTGATCTGTCAAATGAATGTTTTAAACTCTGAAATAACTGTCACAAAGTACCAAAAATACTTACATTATTTAAAAAGTTACTTTTCCACCATTTTTTTCATGACTATAAAAGGTTATTTTATTTTGTAAAACCACTCTATAAAGTAAGCTAGATTGCAATGTAGTGCTAACTAATATAAATGTTTTTCTAAACAATGCTGATATCATTTGGTGAGAACCACAAATATATCAGGTCAGGTCTTCCCCCTGGAAAATATTTTGAACAGAAGCAGTATTTCAGACATTTAAAAATGCTTCTGTTTAAATTGAAATGTTTTATAAAGCTATACACTCCTCAGTGACAGTACACCAGCACAATATTTTGCACATTTGTGAACTAAAGGCAGAAATGCTGTACATCATAATTTTGCAAGTAAATAATTTAAAGAATATTATCTAATTTTTTTTAACGGAACATTAAAAAAAAAAGATGCACAAAGCATGCTACAGTATAATAATAAAACACAGAATCAGATAACTGAAAAGAGGGGACTTTTTTTAAAACTGATTTACAATGAGAAACATGAAAATGTAACAAAAACTTTTCATAAATATAAAATTTGTGGAATTTGGCCACATGTTTTGAAAAAGTAATTCAACAATACCCATTCTGCCACAGTATTTACTAAGTAATTTGTGCCAATAGGGGAAGCGACTCTAAAATAATTTTTTTTAATTTCACATCAAGATTGCGTAAAATCCACAAATGATATGAGCCTTTATCTTGTAGTATCTAGTCAGTAGATGCTTGCTACAGCTCTTTAGAGCTCTAAAAGAGTTAAGCAGGCTTCAGAGTGGCAATTCAGCCACATGCTACACACTACATAATTTGGACTGAGGTATCCATATTTCTGTGCTCAAATCATTAACAATACCCATCTATTAACAAATATCAAAAGTGTTTAAATTGTTTTATGTGTGTATGTTTGACCTAAATTGCAGTAAATTTAAAAGCAAAGCACAGCAGCTTACAGCAACTTAATTCTTTCAAATAATTGTTAAAATGGGAAAATTATTACATAAAAATTTGAGAGAATAATCAGTTGATAAGCATAGAAATACAAACTTCATTCAATTATCTGAATCAGGAATAATTCCAATTTGTTTTGATAACTGCTATTAGAATCCATGATATGCATTCTATCTTTGTATGCATATATTTTGTTTTCTTTTTGCACTACATGAACAGTGATGAACTGTTCAAAAGATGTTCAGGTCCCTCCTCTTCTTAGCAGTCTAGATTTACATGTTACAACCATACTTTTCTCTCAGCAACAACAAATCCAACATTCTACCAATAAAAAATATTTAAGGTTTGTCAACACAAAATTTGAAACCAGGCAATACAGACCATCAGTACAGCATAGGGCACCCTACGTTAGGAATGAAAAATGCTGAGTAATCAACTATATTTTATTTTTTAAAATATTATAATGCAAAATAAAAGGGTGTGAATATTTATCATAGGTTAGATTTTAGGATTTTTAGTGAAGGGTGCTGATTTTTAAGGGGAAAAAACCCAGGATGCAGTGATATTTGGGAGAACACAACCTATGAGGATTCAGTGCACAGGTGAATTCAGATATAAATTAATACAAACCTCATTTGCACTTTTTGCTGATACAAAAAACATCTACAGACATAAGTAGGAATTGTGCCTACATAGAATGGAGCAGTATGGGTTGGCCTCCAAATTCTGCTAAGAAATTTACAAATAATTTTGTACCCCCAAAAGTATTAAGCCATCTTAGTTGATCTGTAACCATTCTTGGAGCATCTGAAAGTTGTAGCAACAAATTTCTTTGCTAAAAATACACTGTTCATGTCACATGATGTTCACCCATTTGATGTATATGACTTTAAAAAAAGTCAATCCACAGTCACACTAGATAAAACAAGAGACTCCCTTAATTTTTAATGCAGTCCTTTCTATAAAATTGCTTTTGTTTCCTTTACTTTTTTGCTTTTTTAAATTTATTTTCAATATTTTAGCCTAGAAAATTCATGTGTCTGCTTTAAAAATAATGAAAATGCTTAAAATAATCAGAAAAAATCAGAGATATTTAATGCCAATTAATATGGACCGTATAAACTATCACTATAAAATGTAATCATTAAAACCTAGCATCAGATTGACACCCTACCACATATACAAATTGAAAATATGTGCTGCATTATGTACCTGCTTATTTATTTAGTCTGACTTTTTAAAATTAAAATCTGACAAGAGTTTAAAATATATAACCATTCTTATGACTATGGTCCATTTTCTTTAACAACATTGAAGTTGGCATTAAAGCTAGTTTTGCTTTTCAAGTTCCCAAGCAAATTTTATTTGTAATAAAGTGAAATTCAGCTAGAAACAAGAAAAATATTTTTAGTATCAATTTTAGGAGGGATATAAATATCACTTAATAATAAAACCCTCTTTATTTCTTTGAAGACTATGTAACCTGCCCCTAATACTTAGGAAATTTGAAAGTGACAGGCACACCTTGTTGAATAAATTTTAAGAGTTATTAAAAATAACAAAAAATACTAAATCTTAGCTTCAGTTCTGTTTAAGGCACCATGTAATAGCCGAGGTACAACAATCCCTGATGTACATTCTTAAATGGCAATGATCCATATAGCCACCTATTCAAATTTAAAGCAATTGGGAATAAGTACAAGGGAGGTGTGCCAGTTACACTACCTTAATAAATTTTTGTAAAAAATTAAATTAACTTTATTAATCAGGAAATACATTTTGAAAAGAAAATTATGCAGGTTGCTACATTTCTTACATTCTATAAAATATCATTTATGAAAGCAGCAAATTAAACTAGTAGGAAAAGGCCTGGAATAGAAGAAAGTCATCCAAAAGGAATGTTTTCCTGTATGTCCAGTTCAACATAAGTAGCATGTACATTTAAAAAAAAACAAGTTACTTCTTTTGTGGTTTAGTTTCTACTAACTACAGTACCACTTGACAACCAGACGTATCTGTGCAGTGGTCTCAAAATAGAATCAGTGGTCTCCAAAACCAGAGGAATTGGCATGCAAATATAATCCAGAGCTGTTGATTTTAAAGGAAGCTTGTATTGTTTACATGTGATTAGATAATTAGGTGTGCCTACAGTGTACACATTACCACATTGTTACAATTCTATCGCTTATTCTGCATTTGTAAATGCAGTGAAAACACTTCTTCCTTACAGAAAGAAAACAGTAGATCTTCCCAACCCTCCAACATTATGATAAAAATACCCCCTGAATGCTCACAATTTCATCAAAATAGTGTCTTCTAGTTCTGTTCAATGAAAAGCACCTTTTATAACAAATTTGATGCATCTACTGTCAAATGAGTATGCATCCAGTATGTCAAAGAAAGTATTTCTTTTAATATTTTGCATCTAATTAAAAACCTATGTATATGAAATCATTATGACAAATAATTAACATTAAAATATATTTAAACTATGAAAAAAATGTTATTTTAATTTTAAGAGGACAAAAGCATTAACATTTAAAGCTTGACAAAAATCTTCATTGACAGTTGAAACTACAAAACCTCAATATTGAATAACCAATGTAAAATGATTTTGCTTACAATTTTTTAAAAATATCTGGCAAAATGCATACACCCATTTTATTTCACAACTCCAATAAAAGGTAATGTTCAGAACAGCTAAAATTTGATAAGTCAACTTTTAGACCTATTCTCCTTCCTCCCCCATTAAGTCCAGCATCAACAAGGCTAATGCAGTTGGGGGGGCACTTCAATATTAGACTGCAGTATATGTATTTCCAGTAGCACTGCATTGTCTGATAGTCTGAGTATTTGTAACAGTGTGCTCATTATGAATTGGGTTCAGGAGGCTCTGCTCTATTCCACTCTCAAGCACTGGCTGCTGCAAGCAGCCCACCTGAAATGCTTGGTTTAAGTCTGTTTTCTCCCTCTTGGCTTGTGGCTCTCCATTTTCATCCATCTCTTCTTCTATTTCACTTTCAACTTCACTGCCCTCATCTGCAAACACAAAAAAAAAAAAAGAAAAAAGAAAAGAAAAAATAGCACAAAGGGAAAAAATTTGAATACAAAGGCCTTTATTTTACAAATAACATGAAATATGAAAACACAGGAAAGTGTAGCAACCAATCATATCTTCCTTTTTCCAACTGTCCATCCCCTTCAGCTCACCAAGATATACAATTAAATTTTGAAAATTTCTTGTGTAAATAATAGACATTTAAAAAATTTTAACTATTAAGGCCCTAGAATATTCTAATCATTATATACTATATATAATGTATAGCATATTGTACCCATATAATAGTAATATTCACATAATTTAAACTATGATGCAGCTTTAGATTCTGCTTAACTATATTTTCAAAAAAAAAGAACTTGTTTTGCTCCAAGAGACACAGTAGTTCTATATAAAATTATACATTTGAGAGTGCTTACCTTTATCCGTATGTCCAGGGGATATAGCATTTAAATCACCAAACTGCAAAATAAACATTAAAAAGTGTGGACACAGTCCTACACAAACATGACCATAGATTATCTATGGTAAAGCCAGTAGTATGCTCTAATGGCTTGTGGCTAGTATGAAAGTGCATGCATTTGACTGCGGTCACATCCATAGTATACCAGTTAATTTTCCATTCCATTATATTTGTGTTCATATTAAGGAAATTAAAATATTCTCAGCAATTAAAACAATAGGATATAAACTTAAGCATGTTTTTGCGTTTTTTAGGGTAACTTCTGTCAAGGCCTTTGTTGCTTTGAGTGAGATATTTCTGATATAGAATGCTGGAAAATATGACCGGTGTCCATTTTTAAACTGCAATATTTTAACCAAAAGTTTGCTTAAAAGTTCCCCTGAAATGGTGTGTCACTAAAGGCAGTTATAGTGTAGCAAAACTATATGTAGGGTAAATAAATGGCACCACTGAAAATAGGGTTGATGGTTATTACAGCATATTATGCTGACTAGTTTACTTATAAAAAATAAAGTGAAAAGTTGCTCACAAGTGAAAAATCAAACTTCTTTCCTCCCTTTCATTGTCTGAGTCTTTTACCCTTCTCTTAAATGAGAAGCAGCAGAGCATGATTTGATGAGTTAATCTCAAATAAAAGCAGTACAATATTTAAATAAATATATTTCTAACTATACCTGATTCAGTCCTTTTCAGAAATACAGAAAGATAAAACTTCAGTGAACACTAAACCAGCATAAGCAGCAGCAGCCCTATCCTTCCAGGTTCCCTCACATATACTCCCTCCTCACCCTCCCATACCCATCCTTTCACCTTAAGTCTTCCACATGGCCATGCAAAGAACCATATGACAGAACTAACCCAAGAAAAATAGCCCAAGGGATTATTTTGGACAGGATTAATTCTCTGATCCCGTTAACCACAGGACTGTCTGAGTACTTGTGCCAGCATCAATCTACAAATCTAAGGGGATGGGAGAGGAGGAAACAGTGCTTTTCTCAACTGCAAAGACAGTTCATAATGGCTTCAAGTGTTTGTCAAACTAGCCTTAGTCTTTCCCATTTTATTTCAACTAGTCATTAAATGCAAACACAAGAAGCCATGCATTTAATGAATGTTTACAACTTCCCTGTTCCCTTCTCATCTCTCAAAACTTTAGATTACATGTTTTGTCTCTAAGATAATATGTGTCTTAAGTTTACCAAAACATTCTAGGAAGTCCCACAGTACACCACAAAAATTACATTTGACATATACTATGTCAAGAAAACAAGAACGTAGCAATATTACACTTTTGCAATACTTTGCTATAAATGTAATAGCAGAGTTCAAGTATCTAATCAGAAAGTAATTTTTTTTTACATGTCAGATCAAACTACAAATTGAACCAAGACTTCCAATCTCTATGAAAATGTACATATTTTTATAATATTTAATTATACATTTAAATATATCCTGAGGAAAGAATGATATATCAAGTCATGCAAGGTGACTTACAACTTATCAGTAAGATTAAGAATGATATAATGATCATCAAGTATAAAAGCATCAAGCTTCAGTCTGGTGAACTATCTATTGTATGTCCACATCCATTTTCTAGAACTTTAAAAGTACAATCCCTTGATGATAACTCCTAAGATAATGTGAATTCTTAAGCAACTTACACAAAATTAATGGTTAGGGGAGCTACTGAAGAAAAAGAGGTCTGAGGAAAACTTCAGATTGCAAATACCATGAACACATATAAGACACAGTGATTCTGAATTTATACTTTGCTCTGTTTATTTTAAACAAAATACATTGAAATATAGGCATGAAATTATGCCATGTCCCAATCCTGCAAGTACTTCTGTGCTACTTTCATTTCATTTGTGTGAAACGTGAATGAAGGTATATAACCCAAAGTTGAAGATGCCAATGTATTTACAACTTAATCTACAACAGATTACAAATATTATTAAAAAAATATCCCATAGGTCTATGGAAATGTTAAAAAACCCCAAAGATGCATAGCTAAATTCACCAATCCATTGTCTTGTATATTATCTTACCTCTCCCATAACTGCGATAGGTGTTTCTCCTGTTGCCTGAGCAACACGATGTTCGACTAAGTAAAACATGTACTCATCGTAAAGCAAGCGGATCAGATGAAAAGAACCAAAGCTAGCAGCACTGCGTAAGGTTAAATCTCGAATCACCATTGAGCTATTTAAATATGGGGGGAAAATATGAAATAAATATCACAATTCTTTAATAATTTATTCATATGGAATATACACTTCAAGAATAATAGAGTAATGCTATTCAAAACCATCTGATTTATGGTGTCTACAGAAAGAAATGTCTGGGAAAGACAATTATTTGTCTTTCCCCTTTTTTGAAAGCATGGTTAGAGACCACATTACACAACTAAAAGCTAAATTTTCAAAAAGGGGGGAAGGGTTTTTTTTGGTGTATGCACAATTACCAATATGTGAGCACATGTAAAGACTGAACTTAGCAAAAGGAAGTTTTTTGTTAAAATTTTAAATAACAAAATTGTATTAAAATTATTTAATTTTAAACAAAGTGGTCCTTCAAAATATTGTGTCTGTTTTGCTCCCATTCCTAGTTCAAATGTTTTAATTGGTATGATTTTTAAAATTGTAAAATTTAGATAAGTTTGTGTATACCTTATAATAGAAAAATGCAGATTGTGGATGTAAACATCCATATGATACTCTCAGAAAGTAGATGCTATAAGGTACCATTTTGAAAAAAAATAGCTTTACTATGTTAACTGATACAGTAGCAGATGACATGGAACATTTGTCTTGTTCTTCTTACATATTAAAAAATAATTTTTTGTCCCTACATTATAAAAATAGAACCCGTGGTATTTTAATAACTAATATTAAAACATTGACTTTAAAACGGTATAGCTATTCAATCCAAAATGTTTCATAGCATGTTTCCAAATCAGGATAAGATTCTAACCTCATTACACTTGCACAAGGCCTTTAAAACAATATACAAGGATAATTTTATCCGCTGCTGAGTTGCACGTAGCACTGTGTTTAATGTTAAGAACACTGATCTTTTTGGGGGTGGGGGGAAAGCTCTAAATTTCTTGGGAACTATTTTCTGATACTTTTTTCAACATTATTATGGCATAAAATTGAGGAAATAATAAAATAGCTAAAATAATTTAGAAGACTACCTGTAGAAAGACCATTTTAAAAGAAATTGCCGCGCTGCTTTAGGAAAGCTGGGTCTTCCTTCATATGGTTTCAATGCTTGCACCATTACATTATCAAGCCAGGCAGCCCACTGCTCCAGAGTGCTCTGCTGCTGAAGTGTCATCTTGAAATCTGTTTCTAGTCTTTGAACCACATTGTCATCACACTGACACACCCAGGAAGCCTGTTCCTGTTATAAAACATGGCAAACATGAAAGCAAAACACAAAATGTAAATTATTCTTAAAGACTGAACAATTAAATTAAAAGGATGAAATATACTTATTAGACAAACTAATGAGTATTTTTATTTTCATGTCTCTCTCAATTTTGTTGGAAGAAAATGAGAGGAGGAATCCAAAGTACAAAAATGGGCATCAAATAAAGCACACACACAAAAATACAATGGAAATCCACAAATACATTGCAATGTTCCATATTAATTTTCATTAAAGAATTTTCAACTTCCCTCATTCATGATTTTTCTAGTAAAAATTTCAGGAATTGTCAGGCTTGAGACTGCAGGAACAAGGAGTGAAAGGGCAGTCAAATGGAAGTTGAGAGAGTAAAAACTAAAGAGGAACAAAGAAACCAAAGTACCATGGTCACTTTTGCTTTGAAGGAGTGTCCTGGTTCTGGCCAGGACAGAGTTAATTTTTGCAGCAGCCAGATGGGTTAAGGCTGGGGTTATTCTATACTACTTCACACTATGCACAGGGGGTGATGTGGTAGGCCCTATGTGGGGCCTGAACCAAAGTTGGCCACTGTGTGAACCTTTAAACATATGTACCTTTTCAAAACAACATATGCAATTTTAGGAAAACAGGGGCTTCGTGCTTGACATGCCCAGGTGCCTGGCTGGTGGATGGATATGCCAGACCACAAAGTTCCAAAATAAACATCTGGTCATGTACCTTTATACAAGTAACAATATAAAAATGAAACCCCTTTTGTTTTAGTTTGAAAGATGGGTGTCTGCCAAGGAAGGTGGGAACCTCCCTTGGAATGGAAAATATGACCCACTTCCCACTGAATTATTATAACCTTGAAATTAAGGGGCTTTCAGGCAAAGATATGGGAAAAGGAATAACAGTTCTTTACTAGTATGCATATATATGTATAACAAGGCAACCAAACAGCCACAACAGCAGCAGCAACAAACAAAACCAGAAACCCACTGGATGCCACATGGTGAGCAATCGCATGTGAACTGTTTGCCTATCTTATACACTCTGTTATTAATATTGTTTCTGTTACTGTTTGTTTTCTTATCTCTTTGCTGTTTTTTGGTAATTTGTTCTTATCTCAACCCGTGATCTTTACCTTTTTGTGCCTCAAATTCTAGTCTCCAGCCCATGGCAGGGGGAGAGGGTTAGTGTGCGAGTGGCACATGGTCTGTGGTCTTTGAGTAGGAGCACTAAACTGGGGAATACAATTCCTAAACCAAAACATCCTTATTTGGTGCCCACAGCATGAAGGATTGAGATAAAAACAAATCTGCCCAGAGCAGGTTGGAAACAAATTTGATCTAAGCATTTGCTGTACTGGTACAGAGCTACTGGTCACAATGTTGCTTGGTCTGTTAACGTGGGTGTTGTATTGTCTTGGGGTGACTTTATGATGTTGTATCCCTTATCGCTGCTCTATGCCCAGAAATTAATTTTGTGCCTTTCTGTGCCTTTAAACTGAGCCTGAGAGGGGGGAGAGAAAAAACCAAGAGAACTTTTCAAAACAGTTGTTCAAGGACACAGATACACACTCCTCTGTGTTCTCCTGCTGCAGTAGCAAGAGCAGAGGAAGCACCCTGCTTGCTTTTCAGCCAGCTTTTGGCTCCTTTTCTCGGGAGGGAGACAGAGAGTTGAACTTTGTTGTCCTGGGACTTTGGTTTTTCCCTTCTTCTCTTCTGAACTGTTTCAACATCAGAACACACCAGGAGAATTTTCCACCAAAGCCCTGGAGGTGGGCCCACACCGACCCAGCTCTGAGGAGGAGGAGAGAGACCACACCTACAGAAGGACTCTGAAATCTTCCCAGGTTTCTCTCCACAGCGAGAGGTTTTATTATTTAGCATTATTATCCTTTTCTTGTGTGTTTGTTAAATAAATAGTTTTTTATCTCTTTCACTTTCCTCTGAGGAAAATTTTTTTCTTCCCGAACCTGGTGGGGGAGGGCTGGTTGTAACCTGCCTTCTATCAGAGGATATTTTCCCCCAAATTTGTCCAAACTGGCACAAATAATTAGTGGCGCCCAACACGTGGCTCGAAGAAAAGCGAAAAAATCTGTACTAATTACATTTTGGTTTGAATTTAATTACTTTGTGTTGGGGTAAAGTAGTCACTATGCTGGTTGAGTTCATAATGTTTCTCTGGCTTGATGTACTAATGTCTTTCTGGTCCCAAGGCCTGTTTGCCTATCCACAGATTGCTCCGATCTTGTCCCTGATACGTACTTTTTGCTGAGCAGGGGCACGAATCTGGATTTCTATTTTGCTGTTGTCTTGGGGTGACTTTATGATGTGTATGCCATATCGCTGCCCTATGCCCAGAAATTAATTTTTGTGCCTTTTTATGCCTTTAAACTGAGCCTGAGAGGGGGAAGGAAAAACTGAGCAAAATTTTTTCAAAGCAGTTTGCAGCTTGTTCAAGGTCACACAGAGATAGCAACTTTTTTTTCCAGCTGTGGCAGGGGAGGGAGGAGGCACCCAGCTTGCGGCTTCCCGGTCAGCTTTTGGCCAGTTGTTCAGTTTCTTTTTCTCTGGTGAGAGATTGAGAGTTGAACTTTTTCCTTCCCTGGAATTTCAGATTTTCTCCCTTTTCTACTGGACTGCTTCAATATCAGAGCACATTGGGAGGACTTTCCACTGAGCGCAGAGGGCCTGGCCCTGGGCCAAGCCCCTGCTCTGAGAAGACCAAAGGGAGGACTCTAACACTTTCCCAGGTTTTTTCTTCACAGCGAAAGATTTTTATTATTTATCATTATTTTCCTTTTCCCGTGTGTTTGTTAAATAAATAGTTTTTATCTCTTTCACTTTCCTTTGAGGAAAATTTATTTTTTCCCAAACCTGGTGGGGGAGGGGTGGGAGGATGTATTTCTAAATTTGGCCAAACCGGTACAGCTGTGCTTGGTGATAATGATTTATATGAAGTTAGCAGAGGTACAGGCAGTTGTTCAAAGTGTGTATGATATGTGGTTTCTCCGTCCTAACCCCAGTCTTAGTTTTAGTAGCCTGTTTTGGGGGTTTATTAGTAATTGCACCCAGTTTGTTAGAGGAGGAGGAGACGGCATTTCCCAGCCTTTAATCTCCCTCCCCTTTAAATTTGATACATTATCTTTTGAGAATGTTCAGTTTCTCCTGGATGTTAAAGAGACCACCTTCCTGGTATTTTAACTGGTAAGCTTCCTCTATGTGGTTTGCAGCTTGTCTAGAATGAGGGCTCAAATTTCCAGGGTGACTGATGAGACATCTGACCCAGATGTGGAAAATCCTGAGTGGTGTGGGGAATGGGAGGATATCGGCCAAACCCTGAAGGAATTCTCTGACCCAATAGCTTGGAGTTTCCACCCTGAACAAATTCAGAATCCAGCTGAGGTAGGAAAATATCTGAAAGAGAAATACAATGACAATTCTAATGAGAAAAGACTCATTGCAATATGCTGGGCCTTGGCATATGCCCATCACACACTGCTAGGTACTGTAGAGCAGCAGGTAAAGGTAGAGGGGCAGGAAGCTAAATCAGCAGACACCCCAGTCACTCAGGCTGCAGCCAAACCAGACAGCAAGCCTAAGCCATTGACAGTAGCTCCTGTCACGAGAAAAAAGCACACAAGCAATACCAATTGCCCAGTGAAAGATGATGCAGGGGAAGGAACCTCAAAGTCACCAACTGACTCAGGCACAGAAACCATTACTGAGTCCATGTCCGCAAAGGACCTTTGTAGCCTAAAAAAGGACTACACCCGATGGTCTGATGAACACATAATAAGTTGGATGGTCCGTATTTGGGATGCTGCAGGTGATGATATAATGCTGGACAGTGCTGAAGCAAGGCATTTGGGATCCCTGTCACATGAGCCAGCTATCGACCAAGCGATAATAAGGAGGGCTGACTCTGTCAGTCTCTGGACACGGGTTTTGACAGGCATGAATGAAAGATATCTGTGGAGTATGCCCAGCCCCTGCCCTGGAGGGATCTCTGCTGAGATAAAAGATTTCGTAATCTCCCAGCAGGACTCCCTGGAAAGGCAACCACTTCTTTGGTCACGGCGAGAAAAGACAGACCCACAATCCTTTAGGAGACCCTATGCAGATCCTTTGTAACCCATTGGCCTTTACCTATCCCCTGTATCCCTATAAAAGCTAGGCCTCTGCCCCTGTGACAGAGAGAGCTCTCGTCCCTGGCTTTCCCCTTCGCCAGAGTACGGACCGACAATAAAGCTACCTTCCGTGCGGAACCAGCCACACGAACCTCTCGTCTCTCTCTCTGGTCTGGCTTGGCCTGGAGTCTGCCCTGCAGAGCTGAGCTGGAATCACAAGCTGATAATCACTAAAGAGCTGACAGTCTCTGCAAGGGCCCTCCTGGCTAGCAGCTGAGGGAAGACACTGGGACTCGGGAAGGCGATTCCTTTTGGGACCATCTCTCCAGACCAGTCACCTCTTCCTGGGTCAGAGCCACTGACCCCATCACCAGCTGTAATAACTGGCGCCCGAACAGCCATTGGACCGCAGACCCCGGATCTGGCCTGAGCTGCGTCTTGACCACGCCAAGACAGAACCAGCCCTTAGTGTGCTAATCCTCTGAAGAAAGACCTATGTTTTAGCAGGTCTTTTGGACGGGGACAGTTCGAGACCCTCATCTCCCACCTAGGACTGAAGTCCCTGAGGATCGAACTGCCAGACCATCCCCCCAGCAGACCTTTCTAGGAGCCAGCCTCACCAGAAAATGGGATTTTTAAGTTTAAACTTGGGGCTCTCCTCCTCTTTTTTGTGCGCAACTTAAAGTAATTTTTGGGTTTTTTTCTCTTTTTTCTGCTGAGGGAGGAACTAAGATGGGACATAGGCAAGCTAAAGCCAGCCTTTCCCAATCTGAGAGAGACCTATACCCCTTTCTTCTAATCCTTCTCTTAAAATCTGACTTTAAATTCTCTAAAGGTGCTCTTTCTAAGAAAAATCTCAAATCTTTCACTAATTGGATATCTCGAAATTTTCCTGATGCTACCACAGACTCTGTCCTTTCTGATCCATTCTGGGACAAAGTGGGGAAGAAACTCTATTCCTCTCAAGCCACAGGAAACCTCTCTGTTTCCAAATTTATTCCTTTATTTCATTTAATGGTTAAAATGTGTCGTGCTACGAACCCACCTCAGACAAACCCGTTCTCTGCCTTTCCCCCCTCCTACTTCCCCTCTCCACCTCCGGCAATAGCCAGTGTCATACATAAAATCCCTATTAGTGCTTGGTCTTTGCATATTAAGTGCTTTAATTAATTTTGAGTTAAATATTTTTAAATTGAATGTTAAAATTAACCCATCAGCCCAGGTACACAAATCAAGTTTTATTATTTTGGTTTTCACTCGTTCCAAGCTGTTCATTTGTGCCCTTCCCAGTAAAAATCCCCATTTAAAAGTTCCCCAGTTAAAATCCCTTTTCAAACATTAATCACTTGTACACCATAAGAGTTATCTTTCCTATGTTTACTGTATACTTTTACAAGTGTTTTAAGATGTGTTGGATGTATTTTTTTATGTTTTTACTTGTACTTTGGTTCCAAAGAAGATTTCAAAACCCCAGTTCCAACAAACAGCACAGCCCCCACAGCCATTACCCTGTAAGCTCCATAGCAACCTGAATTTTAATGACCCTTATCTCAACTAATACCACTCCTCTGACAAGGGTGAGCCATTGGTGGACAGAGATAATCTGTCAAAGGGAAAACACCAATCACCTTAAACCAAAGGGGTGGGCTGTGGGCGGACTGTGGGCGGAGCAAAAGCTATAAAGGTGCAAGAGAAAGACACGCCCCTCCTCATTTTCCCTTCCTCTCCAGTTGAGTTCAGTGCTGGAGAAACCTACCCCTTCTCAGGGGCCTTTAGAAATATATTTCTTTTTGACCAGCCTAGCACTGCAAGCCCTTTTTTTCTCTACCTGAGGTCCAGTGCTGTCTAACCCTGAAGACCTCTAATCCCTGCGCTCCAGGGGCATACCTCCTGAGCCACTAGGATCCCAAATTTTTATATTTTGCTAATTTTTGCAATTTTTCAATTTTTCTGTTTTAATAAATTGTTTTAATTTCTACTAAGAGTTGTCTCATTCCTCACAACTCTTTTGGGGAACTCGTCCGGGATCCTATTTTTGCCCTAAAAGTCCAGGTATTTTGGTTAATTTTACTATTTTTGAATTTTTGCAATTTTTTTGGTTTTTTTTTCCCTTGGATTTTCTGGGCTCCCACAAGGATTACTGCAGTGGAGAAAGGACACCTCCGGTGGAGAAGGACTTTGTGGTAAGGCTTGAACCCTTCTTAAAGGGATTTTAGTTAGGGACTTACCCTTTTTAAGGGCTATTAGTTTTTGGGGAACCTCCGAGTGGAATTCCTTTGTGAGAGTGTGTGTGGGGGGGGGGGGGGGTTGGCCGCCCCCAGTGTGTGTGTGAGTGTGCTTGAAAGGGTTCATTTTTAAGGGCACCACGAGGGATCACCCTTTAGAGACACAGAGGGGAGGATCGAGTGTGGTGATCAGCCTTTCTGGGGAGAGGTTTCCACATTTTAGGGGTGTGCGCAGCCCCAAATTCAGTTTTATTAGTGTCTCAGTCTCCTCGGGTCTATGACTGAGGAGAAACCTCATTTTAAACCCCTTCTTTTCTTCTTTTCGGTGGGGGTGGCCGCCATTTTGAAGTTTTGAATTTCCGCGTGGTCGGCCTCCATTTTGAAATTTGGGGTTTAGGCAGGGCCAGCCGCCATTTTGTGTCCTTTTAATTTGAACTGCACCCCTTTGCTGTTCTAAGTGCATGTGTGAACTTGTTTTAGCTGCACTCTTGTGGTCAGTGCTATCTAGCACCTTTATACTTCCTGTTAGTTTGGAGTGTTTGAGTTATTGGATTAATCATAAGACACTACTTTGATATTTTGAATTAGTGTTTGTGTTATTCATTATAATCTTTTTCCTTTAATTCGTTTATAACTTGTTTTAGCTGCACTCTTGTGGTCAGTGCTATCTAGCACCTTTATACTTCCTGTTAGTTTGGAGTGTTTGAGGTATTGGATTATAGTTGTAATTTGCTTTATCTGCTTTAATCATAAAACACCACTTTGATATTTTGAATTACTGTTTGTGTTATTTATTATAATCTTTTTCCTTTAATTTGATTATAAATATTTTAAATTTATCTCTCCTTTGCTAATAAAGACAACTCTTGTTTCTTAAGTTTTAAGTATTATATATATAAAGCTATCTAAATTTCAGTTATACTTTAAACAATTTAAATACACATTAATTATTCTTATTATAATTAAAGTTCTTTTTTGCACCATATTTGTTTCTCACCAGCCTACCATATTTAATTTTTCCACAGATTCACCATCATTAATTCCCTTATATATCTATTATCCCTACTTACTTTTCTCTACATTAGTTGTATTGTATTTTATGCTTATGAATCTATTATCATTGTATTTTTTTATTGTGATAGTGTATTGATTCTAGGTTATCTTGTAATATCTCCTTATACAATATTCTAATTGTTTTATATAATATAATACTTTGGTTTATTTAATTAAAAAAAAAAAAAATTCTTCTGCACAAGCTACTTGTTTGTTTCCCAGTAACAAAATGGGACAAGCAAATAGCAAAAAGAACGACCTAATGAAGAAATACAAAATCTTCCCAGAGAGTCCATTAGGACAAATGCTCCTAAAGTGGGAAGAAAATCTTTTAACTAAAGAAAAAGACCAGTGCCAAATGATTAGGTACTGTGTTTTTAAGTGGCCAAAACATAAAATTAACAAAGATGGGCTCAAATGGCCCAAGTATGGGTCTTCTGAAAAATGGCTTTGTGAGGCTTTGCATTCTTATGTACATTACAAAGCTCTAAAACATTCTGATGAATTAGACTATGCTAAAATTTGGTTAAATTATTGGCAAAAACAAAATGAAGAACAAGGCAAGAAAATAGAATTGGAAGAGGAAACTAAATCTAATTCAATTGGACTTAATAAAAATTCAAACCAAATTTTTTCCATTGCAGAAGAACACAAACAGAAAGAAAAACAAAAACCTAAATTAAATCAACCAAAGTGGGACCCCCTAGACTACCTTCCTCCAGTAACTCCTCCAGAAAGGAGGGTCCAAATTGAACAAGAAAGGGTCCTTCCTTCATCAAGCCACCCAACCGAAAGGGACTCAGAAAGTGAAAAAGAAAATTCTGTTCCTTCCTGCTCTCACAAAAAGACAACCGGACAAAGGATTTCTTCTAGCCAGGATGGCCCAGCATCTTGCACTAGAAAGAAATCATTTAAAACACCTGACTGTCCCACCTGCCTTAGCACTGCCCATGAGTCCAAAATTTTACCTCTTAGGGAGGTACCCATGGGAAATGCTCAAGGAGGAATTGGTTATGTAGTTGTACCTCTAGCTTCATCTGAGGTACGGGAATTTAAAAAAGAAATGAAAAGCCTGATGACTGACCCCATTGGGTTAGCTGACCAATTTGATCAATTCCTCGGCCCTAATATTTATAATTGGGGAGAGATACAATCCATCCTACACTCCTTATTCACCATTGAGGAACGAAAACTGATTAGAGCCGCAGGAGTGACAGTCTGGGACAGAGAAAATAATTCTAATCAGGGCCCAATTGGAGAACAAAAATTACCACTGACAGACCCTGAATGGAACCCAAATTCAGAAGAGGGCAGGAGGAACATGAAAGACTACAGAAATTTAATTATAAAAGGGATTAGAGAAGCTGTTCCTCGAGTTAATAATATGAAAAAGGCATTTTGTGGGGAACAGGAAAAGGATGAGTCCCCAACAGCTTGGATGGCTCGGTTAAGGAATAACATCCAACTTTATTCTGTCATTGATTTAGACAGTGAAGGAGGCAAAACTATGCTAAAGGTACATTTTGTGCTTCACTCCTGGCCTGACATCAGGAAAAAATTGGAAAAATTGGAAAAATGGCCAGAGAGGGAACTAGATGAATTACTGGAGGAAGCCCAAAAAGTCTTTGTTAGGAGGGATGAAGAGAGGATGAAGGCTAAAAGCCGAATAATGAATAACTACTAGTGCTCCAATCCACAACCCTCCTACACAAAGAACTTCCCAAAGGGGCATCCCACAACAGCAAACCCAAATTTGCCCTCAGCAACAGCCACAGGTTTGTGCTTGCAATATACAATCTACCTCAATTGCTCAAAGACCTGAGAGGTTAATTTGCACATACTGTAATAAACCAGGCCACGGGCAGTGGTACTGTTTTAAAAAGCAGAGAGACCAAGGAGTCCTCCAAATGGAGGGACAACTTTTGAACAACTGAAGGGGTCAGGGGCTTTATTCTCTGGGGCAAAAACATCTTAAAGAGCCCTTGATAAAATTAGAAGTTGGATCCCAGAGACAACAAGTGGAGTTTTTAGTGGACACAGGTGCTGAAAGAACCTGTGTCACTGAAACACCTCCAGGATGTTTTATTTCTCAAGATACATTAGATATATATGGTGCTAATGGTGAAAGCTTTGCTGTTCCTGTAATTAAAAATGTAACCTTTTCCATACAAGGACGCACCCATACAGGGGATGTTCTATACCTACCTCAAGCTGGGATCAATCTTTTAGGACGTGACTTCCAAATACCTCTGAGGGTTGGGGTGGTACCGCAAGGTGGAAAAATGACCACTAAATTGTTTGTTTTATCTTTAGTAGATGAGCAACACATTGACCCGGTAGTGTGGGCCAAACCTGGCAACCGGGGAAAAATGGACATCACACCTCTAACAATTGAGTTGCTCCCAAATAGCCAGCCAGTACGTGTACCACAATATCCCCTCTCCAAGGACAAAAGAAAGGGCCTGAAGCCTGTTATCATGGACTTATTACAAGATGGAATTCTTGAGACCTGCAAATCCAGTTACAACACTCCAATTTTGGCTGTCCAGAAACCAGATAAGTCATTCCGGCTTGTACAAGATCTGCGTGAGGTCAATAAGAGAGTCCAAACCAGGTACCCACTGGTGCAGGACCCCTATACACTCCTGAGTCGGGTACCCCCAGCACATGCCTGGTTCTCTGTTATTGATCTTAAAGATGCTTTCTGGTCATGTCCTCTAGATTCTCATTGCAGAGACATCTTTGCATTTACCTGGGAGGATCCAGACACTGGACGGAAGCAGCAGCTGCGCTGGACTCGCCTGCCTCAAGGTTACACTGAGGCACCCACACTCTTTGGCCAAGCGCTAGAAGATTTGCTAAGTTCCTTTTCTCCACCCGAAGGGATTCAGGTAACTCAGTACGTAGACAACCTGCTCCTCTCTGGGGAACAGGAGTCTACGGTAAGAACTGCTACAATTCAGTTACTGAATTTTCTAGGGAGGCACGGGCTGAGGGTGTCAAAACCTAAATTACAATTTGTGCTACAGGAGGTGAAGTATTTGGGACATCTAATTGGCCATGGCACAAAAAACCTCTGTGCTGAAAGAGTAGAAGGAATCCTAAATCTACCACCTCCAACTTCAAAACGAGAAATCCGGCAATTGTTAGGCCTATTTGGATACTGCAGACTGTGGATTGATCAGTATTCACAATCTGCCAAATTTTTATATGAAAAACTAATGGAAGAAGAACCTTTTAATTGGACTAATTCAGACACACAGAAATTACAAAATCTGAAAGAGAAATTAACAAAAGCACCTGTTTTAAGCCTCCCTTCACTAGAAAAGCCCTTCGATCTATTTGTTAATGTGGAGAAGGGAATTGCCTATGGCGTCTTGACCCAGGAGTGGGGTGGAGTCAGGAAGCCAGTTGCTTTTCTTTCCAAATTACTAGATCCAGTGTCCAGAGGATGGCCCGTCTGCATCCAGTCCATCGCCGCAGCAGCCGTTCTGGTCTCGGAGAGTCAAAAACTCACTTTTGGTGGAGACTTGACAGTGCATACACCACACTCAATCAAAACCATTTTAGCTCACAGGGCTGCAGAGTGGTTAACTGACCCAAGAATAGTCAAATATGAAGCCATTCTCATGCACTCAGACCACCTGAGGCTAGTTGTGTGTACACCCCAAAATCCAGCTCAATTTCTTTATGGGACCCCATCAGAAAAAGAAATTGAACACAATTGCATTGAGATAATTGACATCCAAACAAAAGTTAGAGAGGACCTGGTGGACTGTCCCCTCAATGAAGGGGAAATCCTCTTCATTGACGGGTCATCTCGAGTGGTGGATGGAAAACGATGCTCTGGCTATTCAGTGGTCGATGGACACCAAATGTGCGTGCTGGAAAAGGGCAAATTGCCACCAACCTGGTCAGCTCAAGTCTGTGAGCTCTATGCCCTAGAAAAAGCACTCCACGGACTAGCAGGAAGCATTGGGACAATTTACACTGACTCCAGATACACTTATGGCGTAGTCCACACCTTTGGAAAAATCTGGTCCGAAAGGGGGTTCCTAAACACCAAAGGGAAAGATATCCTACATAAGGAATTGATCCTAAAAATTCTAAAAGCACTGCAACTGCCTCAGGTGATCTCAGTGGTGCATATTCCAGGTCATCAATCAGGAACCACACAAGAAGCTCGAGGGAACAACCTAGCAGACTTAGTAGCAAAAGAAGCAGCAGTGGAAGAAGAGGTAAAAGTGATGGAAGTGAACCAACTTCCAACCAACACCACCACAACTGACACTATTCCACAAACTAACATTTTACCCACGCCCATTTTTACTGATCAGGAAAAACAAAAATTAGTTTTAATTGGTGCTAGTGAGGATTCTCAAGGCCGCTGGTATTTACCAGATAAACGCCAAATTTTAAACAAAAATTTAACCCGAGAAATTCTACAAAATATCCACCAAAGCAATCATTGGGGTTCAAAGGCTCTGGCGGATCACTATCTCAGAACCTTTGGATGCACTGGTGTTTATGAAATAGCCAACCAAATAACCCGGGACTGTGTAATCTGTCAAAAAGTTAACAAAAAGGTAATGAAAAAGAACACTGGCGGAGGAATTGAATTAGCAATCAGGCCTTTCCAAAACATTCAAATTGACTTTACAGAAATGCCTCCTGTCCAGAGGTGGAAATTCCTATTGGTAATCGATCACCTTACTCACTGGGTAGAAGCTATTCCAACTGTCAATGCAACAGCCCAGACAGTGAGTAAGGTGATCCTCGAGCAAATTATCCCCCGTTATGGGATAGTCCACCGCATAGATTCAGATCGAGGTACCCATTTTACCTCCCAAATTGTACAACAATTGGCTCAGCAATTAGGAACAAATTGGAGATTACACACCCCGTGGCATCCGCAGAGCTCTGGGAGAGTGGAACGGATGAACCAGACAATCAAGAATACCCTCACAAAATTAATGCTGGAAACAAAATGGACCTGGGTAAATGCCTTCCACTTGCTCTTCTTAGAATTATAACACAGCCAAGATCTGATTTGGGTTGTTCACCATATGAGATGTTGTATGGATTGCCCTACCTTGCTACACCACAAGAGCTAAATGTGAAAGAGTGTGGAAACACCAATGTACAACAATACGTACAGATAATTGCCAAAAATCTAGAGTTGCTAAGGGAAAGAGGTTTTCTACCACAAACTCCCCCACTTGATTTTAATTTACATCACATCAATCCAGGTGACTGGGTGTTAATAAAATCCTGGAAAGAAAAGTCATTAACCCCATCTTGGGAAGGTCCATTTCAGGTCCAGCTAACCACTGAAACAGCTGTCCGAACATTTGAAAAGGGCTGGACGCACGTCAAGAGGGTGAAGGGTCCGGTAACACCACCAATTGAAGAAAAGAAACCTCCAGACAAACCATCAAACTAAACACCCTGTTTGAAAGCTCCACTCAGTATCCCTCAGTCCAAATTAATAAAATCCTGTGCTCCCAGTTCTTCCCCAGTTATACCTCAGTAATAAGTGCTAGCTACAAGTTGTTAAATTAAGTTGAAAATATTTCGCTGTTAATTCTGTTCTTTGTTATTCCCTTTTACAGGTTCTGCCTTCACACAACCATATTGTCACATCAACTGTATAGTAAGGTTCCATTTGAAGCCAGCATTCTCTTTCAATAACAGTCCAATCAGACTCCAAAATTATGGGCACGATAACTCTAATCTTTGACAAGGCCAACCCTAAAATAACCATGAGTTTCCAGAAGCCTGAGATCACTGAAGAACCATCTGAAGGTGAGAAGCCTAAAGAAAGGACGAAAGAAGCAAAGATGACCAGCCCCACCAGCAGAGGCAACCCAAATGCTGACAGCTCCTCTCGGGTATGCCTAAAGGGGAAAGTGAGCAACATCCTGCTACTAAATGTCATCTGTCTCTGGGTCCTCTGGCCTCCCTTTACACAAGCAGCCGACAGCTGCTGTAACAGATGTTACAAAACTGTGTACCAGGCAGAAGGAGGCTCATTCCAAATTCGACACTTTCTCCGAGCACATACTTATGTTAATCCATCTTGTTACAACATAACAGGGTTGAGTATCTGCTCGGAAAAAGGTCACAAGTATTGGATTGGCAGAAACATTGGCACCCAAATACATAAGCAGAAGGGAGAGTGCCCCTCCCAAGACGATTGGCTCTGTTTCAATTTTAGATACATAACCAAGACAGAAGATTTGTTAAAAAGAAAGACCTGTGACACTGACCTGATCCAAGAGGTGGTCATAGAAGAAAAGGAAAAACAAAAAGAAAACAATCCTTTGATGTCAAGGAAAAACTTATTTATTGACCTGGCAGAAAGGATTGGACAACAGCTAAATTTAACAAATTGCTGGGTGTGCGGAGGAACTTTAGAATCAGAAAGTTGGCCTTGGCGGGGAGTCAGTCTTGGACCCCCCGATTTACTCCGACTGAGTAATCTTTCCCCCATAACCCGACATGACAATGAAACCTGGCTGCTAAGCAATACTGTTATTGGAGAAGAATGCATCTGGAGGAAAGGAAGAAAATTTTTAGAAGAAGTTGGTGAGACAATATGCAAAAGGTACCTGGTAACTGATGGGCAAAAACACTGGTGGATACCTCAAGGACCAGATGTATTCTGGTCTGCAGAAAAGGTTAAAAACAAAAATTGCATTTTGAATCCTGTTAAAAATCTCTGGCAGTGCTGGGATCAAGGAAATCCATACTCTGTCCTGCCACAAATTTCCAAGTACTGGATCACAGCAGCAAGTATGTAATAAGAGGGACCCAGAGATGGGGAGAAGAAGAGTGGCCAGCCGGCTCGCGGTGCCTCTGACCCCCCCCCCCCCACCCCACCGCATCCCACCCCACTGCGTCCCACCCTGCCGCATCCCTGCTCCATGCAGCCCTGCCCCCCCCCCCCCCCCCCCCACCCCAGCGCGGCGGCCCCGTCCCAGCAAGCCGCCCCGCCGCCGCTGCCCCTCCCTGCACCCACACAGCAGGCATCGTACAACACGGGGCTGGTCCCGCAGAGCCCCGCGCACACACTGTGGGGCACGGAACCAACGACACGCCCCCCCGCCAGCATCTGCCCCTATCGCCGCTGGCGGGACCCAGCTATCCGCGGCACTGCCCCAGGCTACCGCCCGAGGAGTGAAATCTCCCTCCCCCCTTCCCCCACCGCCAATGGCCCTGGCACCCTGGCAGGCCCCGGCACACCCGCTCTCTCCCCCCCCAGCTGCATCTTGTGCAATCCCTGCTAATGCTCCCCCTCTCCCTACACCCCCCCCTCCCCCTACCACGGGTTCTTGCGCAATCCCCATCTCCTCCGCTGCTGCGCTAGAACCCACCGCCCCCCCACACCCTCCTATAGCCCATGCTGACTCCACACGGACTTGCGAAACCGGCACCACATGCAACCCGACCTCCCCCCAAACAACCTGCTGCTGTACAACCTCTCCACCCCCATGCTGCCACAATATACCCCCTTCCCACCCCTCAAACGACCCCCCATCCCCCGCTACCCCTGCCCTGGCTAAAGGAAAGCCGGCATTTCAAAAATGCCGCCCAACGCCCCCTGTAGCCCAGCCCCACCCTGCCACAGCTTATCCCTCCTTTTCAGATGACAGTAGCAGCAGCAAAGACTCTGAATCTGAGGATCGATGGGCACAGACACGCAGGGAAGCAAACCGGGAGGGAGATTGGGAGTTAGCCCAGAAAATCTCAGCCTTACCAGTCATTATAGGGAAAGGGAGGAGGGGTGGTCCATCAACTACAAAAACATGGGAACCTATCCCATACAAAGAAATCAAAGAGCTTTGCAAGGCAGCAAAAGAACATGGGAGAGGGTCACATTTCTTTAGAAACTTATTGGAAGCCACTTTCTCTGCCTATACATTAGTACCACATGATATTAAAAACATTATTAATTGCATCCTTTCCCCTGCCGAATATGTGTTATGGGAAAGGCATTGGAAAAGACATTTAAAAACATTGTCTGACACTTCTGCTAAAGATGCAAATCAGACAGATTGGACAATAGAACAACTGGCTGGAGAAGGTGACCTCCAAAAACCCTCAGATCAAGCTACAACCTTACCTGAAGTAGCATTACAAGACATAGCTATTGCAGCTAAGACATCGCTGCTTCTTACTCCTGATGATTCTGTTCCTACACAATATTTCTATAACATCAAACAGTAAATGAAAGTTTCATTCAGTTCGTTGATCGTTTAAAAGCTAGCTTAGAGAAACAGATAGAGTCCGGATGGACGAAAGGAACTTTAGTGTAAACTTGCCATGGTAAATGCTAATGAACAATGTAAGAATATCTTGAGGGCCCTACCCATGGACACAGAACCAACAATAGAACAAATGATAGAGACCTGTACTAGACACACATCCACAGAGAACACAATGACCCAAGCAGTTGTAAAGGGCATCACAGAGGGAGTTTCCGGTGCATTTGCTGCAGCAGTCTCTAAGGAGAATGCCCACTGTTTCTATTGTGGCCAACTTGGACACTTTATAAAGGACTGTCCACAAAGGTCACCCACCCAGGACCGTCGTGCCGCCTACCAAAGGCACCAGAGACAGCAACAGCACCAGCAGGGTCCAAAAAAACTTCCATCGAAGCACGGTATCAAGGCCCTGCACTCAGACAACAAATCAAAGGCCATACTACCCCGCCCCAGCTGCAAACTCCACATCGAGTCACCAAGAGAAGACAACTGGACCTCACCTGGCACCATCATCCCAGGCAATCCCAGAACACATGAGAAGGATCCAACACATGTAGCGCTACCGATAGGAACCAGACGTCAACTGGTAACATCACTGCCATTTAACTTTGTTGACAAGAGTTTTTATGGTATCCCCACAGGAAAGTATGGACCGCAGAACGGCCCATGGGACATTCTGATCCTAAGCGATACCATCCATGGTCCAGAACAACTCTTTGTATTACCTGAGATACAAACAGTGCACCCTGGACAAGAGATTCTTGTCCAGCTTTGCTGCACGGACACACCTTTCTTTCTCTCACAGGGAACACGGATTGCACAAGCTTTTTTACTTCCACAGAGCCACCCAGAACAGCTTCCTCTCAATCCAACAGCAATGTGGATAGAGATTGTGGGCTCCAACAAACAGACCATCGAGTGCAGCTTGTTCTGTAAAGGAGAGAGGATCTACCGCCCAGGGATGCTGGACACCCGAGCAGACGTGACCATCATCGCCCGCTCCGAGTAGCCAGGGAATTGGGAACTGGAGCCAGTGGCAGGTATGATCTCCGGGATTGGTGGAGTTGCAGTATCCATGAGAAACAAACGAAATGTTGTCATCGAAGGACCCGAGGGCAAGATAGCAACCACCCAACCATTTGTGGTAAGAGCCTCCATCACCCTATAGGGCAGAGACCTTCTATCCCAGTGGGGTGCCACCCTTACCATTCCCAGCCAGGATTTCTGACTGGGGCCACTGAGAAATGCGCGCTGCCATCTACTCCCCCGCTCACCTGGAAGACTGACAACCCAAAGTGGACAAGGCAGTGGCCCCTTGAAGAAGAAAAACTCAGCGCGCTGGAAGCCCTGGTGGGAGAACAACTCGCCAAAGGTCATATCAATGAGACTACAAGCCCTTGGAATTCCCCTGTCTTTGTGCTGAAAAAGCCTGGCAAGGACAAATGGAGACTACTCCAGGACCTACAAATGATCAATGAAGTCATTGAAGACATGGGACCCCTCCAACCTGACCTGCCATCACCATCGATGCTGCCCCGAGACTGGATGCTTGCCATCATAGACATAAAAGACTGTTTCTTTAACATCCCACTCCATCCTCAGGACGCACCACGGTTCGCCTTCTCCATCCCTTCTCTTAACGAAGAAGCCTGTCTTGGGGTGACGTTATGATGTGTATCCCATATCGCTGCCTATGCCCAGAAATTAATTTTTGTGCCTTTCTGTGCCTCTAAACTGAGCCTGAGAGGGAGAAGAAAAAACTGAGCAAAACTTTCTCAAAGCAGTTTGCAGCTTGTTCAAGGTCACATAAAGATAGGAGGGGTTTTTTTTCCCAGCCGCGGCAGGGGAGCGAGGAAGCACCCGGCTTGCTGTGTTCCAGTCAGCTCTTGGCCAGTTGTTTTCAGTTTCTGGTTCTCCGGAGAGAGACTGAGAGTTGGACTTTGCTTTTCCTTCTCTAGAATTCCAGATTTTCTCCCTTTGCTACTGGACTGCTTTCAACCTCAGAGCACATGGGGAGGACTTTTCATCGGGCACAGAGGGCCTGGCCCTGGGCCAAGCCCCAGCTCTGAGGAGACCAAAGGGAGGACTCTAACGCTTTCCCAGGTTTTTCCTCCACAGTGAAAGATTTTACCATTTAACCTCATTTTCCTTTCCCGTGTGTTTGTTAAATAAATAGTTTTATCTTCTTCACTTTCCTTCGAGGAAAATTTATTTTTTTTCCCGAACCTGGGGGGGAAGGGGTGGTTGTGCCTTCTCTCAGAGGATATATTTCTAAATTTGGCCAAACCGGTACAAATTTAGTGGCGCCCAACTGTGTGGCTCGAAGGAAAGTGAAAAACCTGTGCTAATTACATTTTGGTTTGAATTTACTTATTCTGTGCTGGAGTAAAATAGTCATCATGTTGGTTGAGTTCATAACATTTCTCTGGCTTGATATATTCATGTATTTCTGGTCCGTAGGCTTGTTTAAGGTACTAGTCCTTTCTGGACCCTAGGCTTATTTGCCTATCCACAACTTGGTCCGATCTTATCCTTGATAAGGAATTTTTGCAGAGCAGGGACACGAATTCGGATTTCTATTTTGCTGTACTCGGTGATAATGATTTATAAGAAGTTGACAGAGGTACAGGCAGCTGTTCAAAGTGTGTATGATAAATGGTTTCTCCCTCCTAACCCCAGTCCTAGCTTCAGTAGCCTGTTTTGGGAATTTATTAGTAACTGCACCCAGATTGTTAGAGGAGGAGGAGTTGGGGTTTCCCTTCCCTTTAAATTTGATAGGTTATCTTTTGAGAATGTTCAGTTTCCCCTGGATGTTAAAGAGACCACCCTCCTGGTATTTAATCGGGTAATCTTCCTCTATGTGCTCTGTATGTCTCACAGCTTGTCTAGAATAAGAGCTCAGATTTCCCGGGCGACTGCCGAGACACCTGACCCAGAGGTGGAGCATCCTGAGTGGTGTGGGGAATGGGAGGATATAGGCCTAATCCTGAAGAAATTCTCTGACCCAATGGTTTGCAATTTTTCCCCTGAACAAGTTCAGAAACCAGCTGAGGTGGCGAAATATCTGAAAGAGAAATACAATGACAATTCTAATGCGAACAAGCTCCTTGCAATATGTTGGGTCTTGGCATATGCCTATCGCACACTGCAGCCGGTAAGGGTAGAGAGGCAGGAAGATCAATCAGCAAAGCCTGCAGATACCCCAGTCACTCAGGCTGCAGATAAACCAGACAGCAAGCCCAAACCAGATGGAGAGTCTAAGCCACTTACAGTGGCTCCTGTTACAAGGAAAAAGCACATAACCAAAACTGATCGCCCAGTGAAAGATGAGGATAATGCAGGGGAAGGAACCTCAAAAGATGCAGGGGAAGGAACCTCAAAACCACCAACTGACTCAGGCACAGAAACCATTACTGAGTCCATGTCCATAAAGGACCTTCACAGCCTAAGAAAGGATTACACCCCACGGTCCGATGAATCCATAATAAGTTGGATGGTCCGTATTTGGGATGCGGCAGGTGATGATGTGATGCTGGACGGTGCTGAAGCGAGGCATTTGGGATCCTTGTCACATGATCCAGTGATCGACCAAGCAATGAAAAGGGAGGCTGACTCTACCAGTGTCTGGAGACGAGTTTTGACAGGTGTGATTGAAAGATATATGTGTGGAGATGATCTCTACATGCAGCAAACCCAGTGGAAGACCATAGAGCAAGGGATCCAACGCCTGAGAGAACTAGGGGTGGTAGAGGTTGTCTTCGCAAATGACCCAGGATTGAGGAGTCCAGACCGGGCCAGAGTTATTCCATACATGTGGCGAAAACTCATACACCTTGGGCCACCAGAATACGCTTCTGCTTTAGCAATAATGAAACCGGACTACGGTGCGAATGAGACTGTGAAGGATATGGCAGTGAAGCTCCGAGCATATGCAGACTCTGTGCATGGCCCAACACATGCAAGAATCGCAGCTGTGGAAACACAGGTGCAGAAAATGGAGAAGAGTCTCCAGGAGATTAAAGAGGGCCTTCTCCGCGGACGTTCCCCAGAGAGAAGGCACATCCCACGAAGTGAGCTGTGGAATTTCCTGTGTGACAGTGGGGAAAACATGAGGAAGTGGGGTAGACAACCCACTTCTGCTTTGGCAGCACAAGTGCGTGAATTGAAGAAGTGCAAGTCTCAGAAAGAAGGATCTACCAAAAAGGAAGTAGCCCCAGTTGCCTGTAGCCAAACTGCCGGAAATGATGGAAAAGAGGATGACATGTCCAATTCCCATGAATGAATCTCTAAGATACAGGCCTAGGGAAAGAAGGATAACCAGGCATAGAGGGGCCCTGCCTCTAGCCAGGTAGAGGTCAGGGAAAACCGTGTTTTTTGGACTGTGTGGATTCGTTGGCCTGGTACATCAGAACCACAAAAAATATGATGCCTTGGTTGACACTGGTGCACAGTGTACAATAATTCCATCGCAGCATGTGGGGGTAGAATCTGTTTCTATTTCTGGTGTAACAGGTGGATCACAAAATTTGACCTTGGTGGAAGCTGAGGTGAGCCTGACTGGAATTGAGTGGAAGAAACATCTCATTGTGACTGGCCCAGAGGCCCCGTGCATTTTGGGCATAGATTTCCTCCGGAACGGGTATTTTAGAGACCCAAAGGGACTCAAGTGGGCTTTTGGAATAGCTGCTGTGGAGACAGAAGGCATTAAGCAATTGAACACTTTGCCTGGGTTATCAGAGAACCCGTCGGCAGTAGGCCTTCTGAAGGTGGAAGAACAAAGAGTACCAATTGCTACCTCGACAGTGCATCGCCGACAGTACCGGACAACTGGAGATGCTGTGATTCCCATCCACAAGATGATCCGTGAGCTGGAGAGCCAAAGGGTGGTCAGCAAGACCCACTCACCCTTCAATAGTCCCATTTGGCCTTTGCGCAAATCTGAAGGAGAATGGAGATTGACTGTGGACTATCATGCCTTGAATGAAGTGACTCCACTGTTGAGCGCTGCTGTGCCGGACATGTTGGACTACAGTACGAGCTAGAGTCCAAAGCAGCAAAGTGGTATGCCACTATTGACATTGCCAATGCATTTTTCTCCATTCCTTTGGCAGCAGTGTGCAGGCCTCAGTTTGCTTTCACCTGGAGGGGTGTGCAGTACACCTGGAACCGACTGCCCCAGGGGTGGAAGCACAGTCCCACCATCTGCCATGGACGAATCCAGACTGCACTAGAAAAGGGTGAGGCTCCAGAACATTTGCAGTACATTGATGACATCATTGTGTGGGGGAACACCGCAACAGAAGTGTTTGAGAAAGGAGAGAAAGTTATCCGGATTCTCCTGGAAACTGGTTTCGCCATCAAGAAGAGCAAAGTCAAGGGACCTGCCCGAGAGATCCAGTTCCTGGGAGTGAAGTGGCAAGATGGACGGCATCAGATTCCCGCTGAGGTCATCAATAAGATCACAGCAATGTCTCCACCAACCAACAAGAAGGAAAGACAAGCTTTCCTAGGTGCCATAGGCTTTTGGAGGATGCATATTCCTGAGTACAGCCAGATTGTGAGCCCTCTTTACCTGGTTACCCGCAAGAAGAACGATTTCCATTGGGGCCCCGAACAATAACAAGCTTTTACCCAAATCAAGCAGGAAATCGCTCATGCGGTAGCCCTTGGCCCAGTCAGGACAGGACCAGAAGTGAAGAATGTGCTCTACTCTGCAGCCGGGAACAATGGCCTGTCCTGGAGCCTTTGGCAGAAGGTGTCTGGTGAGACTCGAGGTCGACCACTGGGATTTTGGAGCCGAAACTACAGAGGGTCTGAAGCCAACTACACTCCAACAGAGAAAGAAATCTTGGCAGCCTATGAAGGAATCAAAGCCGCCTCAGAGGTAATTGGCACTGAGGCACAACTCCTCCTGGCGCCCTGACTACCAGTGCTGGGGTGGATGTTCAAAGCAGAGGTTCCCTCTACCCACCACGCCACCGATGCCACATGGAGCAAATGGATTGCTCTCATCACACAGCCCGCCCGTATCGAAAACTGAATCGCCCTGGGATTTTGGAAATAATCACAAACTGGCCAGAAGGTGAAAACTTTGGTCTCGCCGAAGAAGAAGAACAAGTGACACGTGCTAAAGAAGCTCCATCGTACAACCAACTGCCATCAGAAGACACACACTACGCTCTTTTCACCGATGGTTCTTGTCGCATCGTAGGGATGAAACGAAAGTGGAAAGCAGCCGTATGGAGTCCCACACGAGGGGTTGCAGAAGCTACTGAAGGAGAAGGTGGATCAAGCCAACTCGCTGAACTCAAAGCTGTTCAACTAGCCCTGGACATTGCTGAAAGAGAGAAGTGGCCAAAGCTCTACCTCTACACTGATTCATGGATGGTAGCCAATGCTCTGTGGGGATGGCTGGAAAAGTGGGAAAAAGCTAACTGGCAGCGTAGGGGAAAACCAATCTGGGCTGCTGAAGAGTGGAAAAACATTGCTGCCCGAGTAAGAAAGCTGGTTGTGAAAGTCCGCCATGTAGATGCCCATGTCACCAAGAGTAGGGCTAATGAGGAACACCAAAACAACGAGCAGGTAGATCAGGCTGCAAAGATAGAAGTGTCACAGGTAGACTTGGACTGGAAACACAAGGGAGAGTTGTTCCTAGCTCAATGGGCCCATGATGCCTCAGGCCATCAGGGCAGAGATGCCACCTATAAGTGGGCACGAGATCGAGGGGTGGATCTGACCATGGACAGTATCTCCCAGGTGATCCATGATTGTGAGACATGCGCTGCGATCAAGCAGGCCAAGCGGGTGAAGCCCCTGTGGTATGGTGGGCGGTGGTCCAAATACAAGTATGGGGAGGCCTGGCAGATTGATTACATCACACTGCCTCAAACACGCCAAGGCAAACGCTATGTGCTCACAATGGTAGAAGCCACCACTGGATGGTTGGAGACCTACCCTGTGCCTCACGCTACAGCCCGGAACACCATCCTGGGCCTTGAAAAGCAAGTCCTTTGGAGGCATGGTACCCCTGAGAGAATTGAATCTGACAATGGGACTCATTTTAAGAACAGCCTTATTAACACCTGGGCTAGAGAACATGGCATTGATTGGGTGTACCACATCCCTTACCATGCACCAGCTGCAGGCAAAGTGGAACGGTGCAATGGATTGTTGAAAACCACTTTGAAGGCACTAGGTGGGGGAACTTTCAAAAATTGGGAACAGCATCTAGCAAAGGCCACCTGGTTAGTTAACACCTGAGGTTCCACCAATAGAGCTGGTCCAGCCCAATCTGAATCCCTGCATACAACAGATGGAGATAAGGTCCCAGTAGTGCATGTCAGAGGTCTGTTAGGAAAGACTGTGTGGATAAATTCTGCCTCGAGTACAGACAAACCCATCCGTGGGGTTGTCTTTGCTCAGGGACCTGGTTGCACATGGTGGGTAATGCAGAAAGATGGAACAACACGTTGTGTACCACAGGGAGATCTGATTGTTGTGTGAGAACCACCTGTAGTGTGAAATGCTTGTATACCCCTGCTTGCTGATTGTCACTGTCACTGTTTGTATATAGCTGTGTATATATATATATATATATATATGTGTTAATGTGTGTGTAGAATTAGAATATCTTAGTTTGGGCATTGAGCCAACAATATGGGATAAGGGGTGGAATGTCTTGGGGTGACGTTATGATGTGTATCCCATATCGCTGCCTATGCCCAGAAATTAATTTTTGTGCCTTTCTGTGCCTCTAAACTGAGCCTGAGAGGGAGAAGAAAAAACTGAGCAAAACTTTCTCAAAGCAGTTTGCAGCTTGTTCAAGGTCACATAAAGATAGGAGGTTTTTTTTTTTCCCAGCTGTGGCAGGGGAGCGAGGAAGCACCCGGCTTGCTGTGTTCCAGTCAGCTCTTGGCCAGTTGTTTTCAGTTTCTGGTTCTCCGGAGAGAGACTGAGAGTTGGACTTTGCTTTTCCTTCTCTAGAATTCCAGATTTTCTCCCTTTGCTACTGGACTGCTTTCAACCTCAGAGCACATAGGGAGGACTTTTCATCGGGCACAGAGGGCCTGGCCCTGGGCCAAGCCCCAGCTCTGAGGAGACCAAAGGGAGGACTCTAACGCTTTCCCAGGTTTTTCCTCCACAGTGAAAGATTTTACCATTTAACCTCATTTTCCTTTCCCGTGTGTTTGTTAAATAAATAGTTTTATCTTCTTCACTTTCCTTCGAGGAAAATTTATTTTTTTTCCCGAACCTGGGGGGGAAGGGGTGGTTGTGCCTTCTCTCAGAGGATATATTTCTAAATTTGGCCAAACCGGTACAAAGCCCCACTCAGAAGATACCATTGGCTCGTCCTCCCACAAGGCATGAAGAACAGCCTCACCATCTGCCGGTGGTACGTTGCCCACATTCTGTCCCCTATCAGGAGCCTGTTCCTGGAAGCAATCATTTACCACTATATGGATGACATACTAATCTGTGCATCAGAAAAAACTTATTTGGACAGAACTCTTAAAAAAGACAATTCAAACCATAGAAGAAGAAGGGTTTGAGATTCGTGAGGACAAAGTGCAGCACTCCAGCCCATGGACTTGCCTTGGCCTCCAGATCCGTGAGACAACCATCGTACCCCAGAAACTCACCATCAAAGAGGATCCCAAAACCCTAAGGGACTTACACAGCCTGTGCGGATCCATAAATTGGATACGGCCCCTACTGGGAGTCACAACAGAGGACCTCGCCCCCCTCTTCAACCTCCTCCCTGGCAGCAGAGACTTGGACTCTCCATGCACCCTCACACCTGAAGCCCGAGATACCATCACCAAAGTCCAAGAAGCCCTGTCTTCACGCCAAGCCCATAGCATTGAACCCAGCCTGCCTCTTCAGTTTGCAGTTCTGGGTAAAGCTCCCCATTTCCACGGACTGATCTTCCAATGGGACCCTCAACTCAGAGACCCTTTGCTGATACTTGAATGGGTCTTCACAAGCCATCAACCTACAAAGACATTAGCCACCTTCCAAGAAGTAATGGCACATTTAATAAAAAAGGCCAGAACTCGTCTCCACTCTCTTGCAGGGTGTGAGTTCACATGCATATACTTGCCATTGACCACTGAAGATCTAAAGCAGTTGCTCCAGACCAATGAGAGCCTCCAGTTAGCCCTAGATAGCTACACAGGCCAAATTTCCATTCACATGCCAAAACATAGATTTTTCTACCGTGATGCAGCTTTTAAATTGATTCCAAAATTAATCCAAAGTAGAAAACCTCTCAAAGCTCTGACCGTCTTTGCTGATGGGACTGGTTTGTCCCATCGGTCTGTCATGACATGGAGTGTGAGGAATGAGACAACTCTTTGTAGAAATTAAAACAATTTATTAAAACAGAAAAATTGAAAAATTGCAAAAACTAACAAAATATAAAAATTTGGGATCCTAGTGGCTCAGGAAGTATGCCCCAGGAGCGCAGGGATTCAGGAACTTTAGGCTTAAGGCAGCTCTGAACCTCAGGTAGAGAAAAAAAACTTGCAGTCTAGGCTGGTCAAAAAGAAATCTATTTCTAAAAGCCCCTAAAAAGGGGTAGGTTTCTCCAGCACTGCCTTAGCAAGCTGGAGAGGAAGGGAGACTGAGAGAGGCGTGTCTGTTTTTCTCCCTTTTATAGCTTTTGCTCCGCCCACAGTCCGCCCACAGCCCACCCCCCTGGTTCAAGGCGATTGGTGTTTTCCCCTTGACAGACCATCTCTGTCCACCAATGGCTCTTCCTGGTCAGAGGGGTGATATTAGTTGAGATAAGGGTCATGGAGCTTACGGGGGTATGGTTATGGGGGCTGGGCTGTTTGTTGCAACTGGGGTTTTTTAAAATCTGCCTTGAAACCAAGATACAAGTAAAACATAAAAAAATACATCTAACACATCTTAAAACACTTGTAAAAGTATACAGTAAACACAGGAAGACCATAAAAACTTGATCTGTGTACCTGGGCTGATGGGTTAATTTTAACATTCAATTTAAAAATGTTAAGCTCAAAATTAATTAAAGCACTTAATATGCAAAGACCAAGCACAAATAGGGATTTCATGTATGACATGGAGGCAACCCAATATCCAAAAATGGGAATCTGATATCCAAATAGTAGAGGGATCTCCACAGATTGCCGAGTTAGCAGCTGTTGTCAGAGCCTTTGAGAAGTTTAAAGATGAACCTTTTAATTTGGTGTCATAGGTTAGCAAGCATAGTCCCGGAGGGGATGTCCTTGCTAAGGGGTGCTTACAGTTTCCTCTGGGACCTGATAGAACCTATCAGCTGGCCAGTTTGAATATGGACAATTCTTTAAGCCACTTAAAGTTGTGACCACCTCAGTGATACACACTTAAGAATAGACAAACTCCCCCCCCAAGCTCTCTCTCATTTCCGGTGCTGGGACAGGTGGCTGTGGGGCCCGTGTGGGGGCCAGCGGGCCTGGCCAGGCCCTGCTTGGGCCAGGCCGGGCTGGGCCACAGCCATCCTGGAGCCAATGGAACTGTTCCAGCCATGGAACACCCCCCCCTCCCCCCCCCCCCCACTGCCATGCCGTGGGCAGCTGGAGCCGCTTGGCTCTCCTCCCTCTCCACGTCGATAAGAAACATTCAGCATTCCAGCTGCAAAGCTGCAAGGCCGAGGTGAGATTAACCCTTTTATTGCTGTGAAGAGCTGGAAACCTGAGGGAAGAGAGAGAGGAGATGCTTAAAGCTGAAATTCTGTTGTGAAGCTATGATATATCAGAGTATCCCGTTGTAATTTCATGAAGATATGGGGGGTGGAGTGTTCAACTCGCAAGCAAAAGCACCTGCGCTGAGATAGGCAGATGCTGACGCAGCTGTAATTTCATGAGAAGTTTGGACAGGGAGAGATGGACCAGATGAGGACTTTTGCTCCAAATGGGAAAGGAGAAAACCTCAATTCCTAGAGATGCTCCCAGAGATAGTCCTAATGATGAACATGAGGAAGACCCTTTGCTCCCAGGGAAGGAGAAGGGCCTCTGCTTTTTGTTTCTGAACTGCTCAACCTTAAAATTGTACCCCAAAAAACTTCAAGAGTGGACCCTCGAAAGCAGTTGCGGGAAAAGCTGCAAGTCGGGGGGGGAAGGGACTCACACAGGCAGAGAGACTCCTCTTCCTAAATGCACTGAACAATATTTGGAAGTGGGCGGCTGTCTCGTTGTGATACTGTTTTCATAGCATGAGCAAGAAGAGACTTCTCTTTCTAAATGGACTGAACAAGGTTATTATGGAAGTGGTAAACAGACTGAACATCTCGAGGGTTGTCTTTTTACATTGTCAGTGGGAGAAGGGAGGAAGGTGGGGGGGAGGAGGAGAGTTCTGAAGGTGGTATAATTTTTTTTCCTTCTTTTAGGTCTGTTAATAAACTTCTTTATATTCTTTCAAGTTTGGTGCCTGCTTTGCATTTCTCCTAATTCTTATCGCACAGAAGATAAACAGTAATGAGTATTTTGGACCAAACCACTACATTTGGCCACAGATTTGGCTTATGTTGCTGGCATAGCTATGAGGGCTGAACATGCTTTTCTAAAAGAGGTCTCCAATCAAAAATTATACCAATTGGTTTCTACAATAATTCATTTAATCTCCCAGAGAAAACAGCCTTACTACATTATGCATGTAAGGTCACACACTGACCTCCCTGGTCCCATTGCCGAAGGGAACAGGAGAGCAGATGCACTGGCCATGCCAGCAGAGACTGCAAACGTCCCAAACATCTTTGCCCAGGCAAAGTTGTCACATGCATTTTTTCACCAAAACATTCCTGCCCTCGTCAGAATGTTCAAGCTTTCAAAATATCAAGCAAAAGCTATTGTTGCAATGTGCCCAAACTGCCAGAAGTACCAAATACCATCTATGGGTACTGGAGTCAACCCCCGTGGTCTGAACAGCTGCCAATTGTGGCAAACTGATGTAACCCACTTCCCATCCTTTGGGAGATCCAAATATGTGCATGTGTCAGTTGACACATTTTCTGGGGCAGTGTTTGCGTCAGCCCATGCAGGGGAAAATGCCATCCACGTCATCAAGCATTTTCTCCTTGCCTTTGCCACCCTGGGAGTCCCTGAAGAAATCAAAACAGATAATGGGCCTGCCAATACCTCTCATAAATTAAAAGATTTCTTCAACCAATGGGGAATAAAACACAAGACAGGCATACCTAGCAATCCCACAGGACAATCCATCGTAGAAAGGACCCACCAAGCCCTCAAAAGAGTCCTCAATCAGCAACGGAGAGAAACAGAAATTTTGTCTCCTGTTAAAAGACTCTGTAAGGCTCTCTATGTCATTAACTTCCTAAATGGTACATCATCAGAGCCTGACCACCCGGTACTCTGCCACTTCTCAAATTCAACCCAAGCTAAGCTCACAGAGAAACAACCAGTGCTGGTGAAGGACCCAGAATCACACCAGGTCTCTGGGCCTTTCCAATTGATTACCTGGGGGAGAGGCTACGCCTGTGTCCAGCTACCATCTGGCCCGAAGTGGTTCCCAGGAAAAAGTATAAAACCATACTTAGGCCCTACAAACACTGCTCCTACAAACACCAACAAGAACTCTCCTGAGTCAAATACAGGACCTCCCCAAAACCAGACCAGCTCTGCATGGAGACGAAAACATCTCCGGATGCCCACCAACCAGGAAAAAGATCATCCCACCACACGGAAGCAGACGAAACAGAAAGCTGAACAAGAAGCTACAGCAAAAGTCAAGCCATAGGCCAGACACAGCCTGAAAAACTGATCCTTAGTTTATATGTTATGACCCCTTGTTACCCCAAAATATCCCCTTCCCTCAACCCTTGTCAAACCTCCCTAAACCCCAAAACTTCCCCTCTCACCACAAAGCTAACAAACAAATCTCACTTATATTCCGTCTCAGAAGCCCCATCCGTGTCCAAAGATGAAATTTATCTACGTTGATGCTGTCCTCACCACTGCCTCGATGCTCTTCGCCGTACCACATGCCTTCAGCTGGTTTGTCCCACAGCCTAGCCATAATGTTTGGGTAACCCTAGCAAAGACACTCAATCAAGACAATCTGTGCCTGTCCATGGGCAGTGTAGACAACCCACTCTCTACATGTCTGGTAGGAATTCCTCTAGTAGCAGATGATTGGCCCATCACTAACTCAGAGCTCCTCCGCACCACAGGTAAGAGACCCAACCCGGTAGACACTTGGGATGAGTGGACAAAGATTCTGCCAAATGTTCGAGATGAACCCCAAGAATTAAACCTGCTGGGGTCCTCCAAAGCAACATATTGTGTCAAATTTTATTTTAGACTGCAAAGCCAATGCTGGCCAGGGATTGACCAAGCAAAAAACACATACAGAAAAGACATATCACCATTTAACAAAGCCTATCATAGTCAAGATTGGTGCAATTACACTAGTCATGTACTCTCTGTGTCCACTCTTCACCCAAAAGTGTTACCCCAGGGAGTGTTTCTTGTGTGTGGTGACAGAGTATGGGCCGGGATCCCCTCACGCCTCCAAGGAGGCCCCTGTAGCCTTGGCAAGCTTTCTACCCTCACCCCAAATATCACATTGTTACATAATTGGAGACAAACAAACACATCAACACGGCAAAAGAGATCCTTTGCTGAGTTTGACAAAAGTTGTGACAGCCACATTTACAATTGGAATAAGGCAGGACAAGTCGCAGCTTCCGTGTTCACTCCTTGGTTAGCTGCACTCAAAGCCCTTGGGGATATCAATCACCTAGGGTGTTGGCTAAGCAAACAGGCCAATGCAGCATCTGCTGCCTTGAGCGATCTTTTAAAAGATGAGGAGACTACCAGACACGCAACCCTACAGAATCGAGCAGCAATAGACTACCTACTGCTTGCCCACGGACATGGCTGCCAAGACTTTGAAGGGATGTGCTGCTTCAATCTTTCTTCACACTCAACATCCATCCAGGCGAACATCCAGAAACTACAAGAACTAGTAAAAGACCTAAAAGTAGATAAGAGCCTAGACTGGGTCAATGACCTTTTTGGACGATGGGGAATAAAGGGATGGATTGCATCTTTGATTAAGGGAGCTTTGTGGGTATTCATTGTAATTATTACTGTGTTACTTATGTTCTCTTGCCTCCTATGTTGCTGCAGAAAGGCTGCTGGGAATGCCTTTTTAATAAATACAGAAGGGGGAGTTGTGGGGTATGCCCAGCCCCTGCCCTGGAGGGATCTCTGCTGAGATAAAAGATTTCGTAATCTCCCAGCAGGACTCCCTGGAAAGGCAACCACTTCTTTGGTCACGGCGAGAAAAGACAGACCCACAATCCTTTAGGAGACCCTATGCAGATCCTTTGTAACCCATTGGCCTTTACCTATCCCCTGTATCCCTATAAAAGCTAGGCCTCTGCCCCTGTGACAGAGAGAGCTCTCGTCCCTGGCTTTCCCCTTCGCCAGAGTACGGACCGACAATAAAGCTACCTTCCGTACGGAACCAGCCACACGAACCTCTCGTCTCTCTCTCTGGTCTGGCTTGGCCTGGAGGCTGCCTTGCAGAGCTGAGCGGGAATCACAAGCTGATAATCACTAAAGAGCTGACAGTCTCTGCACAGGCCCTCCTAGCCAGCAGCTGAGGGAAGACACTGGGACTCGGGAAGGCGATTCCTTTTGGGACCATCTCTCCAGACCAGTCACCTCTTCCTGGGTCAGAGCCACTGACCCCATCACCAGCTGTAATAGATATCTGTGTGCAGAAGATTTCTATATGCTGCAAACCCAGTGGAAGACCATAGAACAAGGGATCCAACGCTTGAGAGAACTAGCAGTGGTAGAGATTGTCTACACAAATGACCCAGGATTGAGGAGCCCAGACAGAGTCAGAGTTGACCCAGTGATGTGGCGAAAACTCATACATCTTGGGCCACAAGAATATGCTTCTGCTTTAGCAATGATGAAACCAGATGACGGTAGGAATGAGACCGTGCAGGATATGGCGACAAAGCTCCGAGCATATGCAGATGTCGTGCATGGCCCAACACATGCAAGAATCACAGCTGTGGAAACACATCTGCAGAAAGTGGAAGATAAGAGAGAGACGAATCACCAGGAACTCAAGAAGGAGATTAAAGAGGGCCTTCTCCAAATCTCGGTGGTAAAGAGCAGAGATTCTGTTACCAAATGCGGACGTTCCCCAGAGAGAGAGAAGGTACATCCCACAAAGTGAGCTGTGGTATTTCCTGCATGATAGTGGGGAAAACATGAGGAACTGGGGTAGACAACCCACTTCTGCTCTGGCAGCGCAGGCGCGTGAATTGAAGGAGCGCAAGACTCAGAAAGGAAGTTCCACCAAAAAGGAAGTAGCTCCAGTTGCCCGTAGCCAAACCACCAGAAATGATGGAAGAGAAGATGACATGTCCGATCCCCTTGAAGGAACCTCTAAAATATATGCTCAGGGAAGGAAGGATAACCAGGACTAGAGGGGCCCTGCCTCTAGCCAGGTAGAGGTCAGGGAAAACCGTGTTTTTTGGACTGTGTGGATTCGTTGGCCTGGTACATCAGAACCACAAAAATATGATGCCTTGGTTGACACTGGTGCGCAGTGCACAATAATCCCATCGCAACATAGGGGGGTAGAATCTGTTTCTATGGTTGGTGTGAAAGGTGGACCACAAAATTTGACCCTAGTGGAAGCTGAGGTGAGCCTGACTGGAAATGAGTGGAAGAAACATCTCATTGTGACAGGTCCAGAGGCCCCGTGCATTTCAGGCATAGACTTCCTCCAAAGCAGGTATTTCAGAGACCCAAAGGGACTCAAGTGGGCTTTTGGAATAGCTGCTGTGGAGACAGAGGGCATTAAGCAATTGAACATCCTGCCTGGACTATCAGAGAACCCATCTGCAGTCGGCCTTCTGAAGGTGGAAGAACAAAGAGTACCAATTGCTACCTCGACAGTGCATCGCCGACAGTTCCGGACAACTCGAGATGCTGTGATTCCCATCCACACGATGATCCGTGAGCTGGAGAGCCAAGGGGTGGTCAGCAAAACCCAGTCACCCTTCAACAGCCCCATTTGGCCTGTGCGCAAATCTGAAGGAGAATGGAGATTGACTGTGGCCTATCATGCCTTGAATGAAGTGACTCCACTGTTGAGCGCTGCTGTGCCGGACATGTTGGAGCTCCAGTATGAGCTGGAGTCCAAAGCAGCAAAGTGGTATGCCACTATTGACATTGCTGATGCATTTTTCTCCATTCCTCTGGCAGCAGAGTACAGGCCTCAGTTTGCCTTCACCTGGAGGGGTGTGCAGTACACCTGGAACCAACTGCCTCAGGGGTGGAAGCACAGTCCCACCATCTGCCATGGACTGATCCAGACTGCACTAGAAAAGGGTGAGGCTCCAGAACATTTTTCTCCATTCCTCTGGCAGCAGGATGGTTGGAGACCTACCCTGTGCCTCATGCTACAGCCCGGAACACCATCCTGGGCATTGAAAAGCAAGTCCTTTGGAGGCATGGTACCCCCAAGGGAATTGAATCTGACAATGGGGACTCATTTTAAGAATAGCCTTATAAACACCTGGGCTAGAGAACATGGCATTGAGTGGGTGTACCATATCCCTTATCATATGGTGGGTAATGCAGAGAGATGGAACAACACATTGTGTGCTGCAGGGAGATCCGATTGTTGTGTGAAAACCACCTGTAATGTGAAATGCTTGAATACCACTGCTTGCTGAGTGTCACTGTCAATGTTTGTACATAGCTGTATATACGTATATATATGCGTATGTATTAATGTGTATGTTTAGAGTTAGAATATCTTAGTTTGGGCATTGAGCCCACAATATGGGATAAGGGGTGGAATGTCTTGGGGTGACTTTATGATGTGTATCCCCTATCGCTGCTCTATGCCCAGAAATTAATTTTTGTGCCTTTCTGTGCCTCTAAACTGAGCCTGAGAGGGGGGAGAGAAAAAAACAAGAGAACTTTTCAAAACAGTTGTTCAAGGACACAGATACACACTCCTCTGCATTCTCCTGCGGCAGTAGCAAGAGCAGAGGAAGCACCCTGCTTGCTTTTCAGCCAGCTTTTGGCTCCTTTTACTCCAGAGGGAGACAGAGAGTTGAACTTTGTTGTCCTGGGACTTCGGTTTTTCCCTTCTTCTCTTCTGGACTGTTTCAACATCAGAACACACCAGGAGAATTTTCCACCAAAGCCCTGGAGGTGGGCCCACACCGACCCAGCTCTGAGGAGGAGGAGAGAGACCACACCTACAGAAGGACTCTGAAATCTTCCCAGGTTTCTCTCCACAGCGAGAGGTTTTATTATTTAGCATTATTATCCTTTTCTTGTGTGTTTGTTAAATAAATAGTTTTTTATCTCTTTCACTTTCCTCTGAGGAAAATTTTTTTCTTCCTGAACCTGGTGGGGGAGGGCTGGTTGTAGCCTGCCTTCTATCAGAGGATATTTTCCTCCAAATTTGTCCAAACTGGCACATGTACCTAACCCTGTATATATTCCAGTATGTGCTCCTCATTATGATTTTTTTCAGAGCAGGGAGAGGGATCAGCATAGCTTTGTTGCTGTACTGTGGGATATCAGCTTATGACAGGAAAACATCAAGGGCAATGAGGGTCATTTGGGATGTGTATTCAGTGTTGCTCTCCTGTCCTTACCTCAGGTGCTACCTGTGGGAGTGCATTAATAATCATACCCAGTCTGTGGGGGGAACAGGGGAGAATGATATCCTGCACCTTTTCACCCCCTTTTCCTCCTTCAGGCCTGTTGCAAGAGCTTTTGAGAATTTAGAATTTCCCTTGGATGTTAAGGAAAGCATGTTCTTGTTGCTAAGTCTGCCAGGTCTCCTCAGTGCGGTCCACACCATGTTTAGAGTCAAGAAAAAGATTTTTAGGAAGGTCATTTAGAGATCTGCCCTAAGGGGGAATAGTCATAAGTGGCATAGAATGTGGGAGAAAATGGGCCAGTTTTTGGAGAAGTTCTCTCCTCTAATGGCTTGGAAGTTCACCCCTGAAGAACTACAGGACCCTGATAAAGTCATAGAATATTTGAAAGGAAAATGCTGTGACGGATCCAGAGAGGAGTGAAGTGTGCTGGGCCTAGTGTGCTGGGCCCTGGCTACTATTTATCTGGCACTGCTCATCACTAGACAGCACCCTCAGAGGGAGGAGAAGGAAAGCAGACCAACAGGCACCATGGCCACTCAAACTGCAGCTGAGCCAGAGGAATAACCTGTGCTGGTAGCAGTTGCCCCTATACAAAAGAAAAAATCCAAGACAAAATCAGTTTGCTTAGAAAGGGATGAAGAGGAGTAAGCAGGGCCCTCACAACAGGAAGAAGAGGCAGAATCGAGGACAATCACTGGACCCTGGGTGAGTTGCGAGATATGCGAAAATATTTCTGCTGCCAATCCGGTGGGCCCCTGATGACCTGGCTGCTCTGATGCTGGGATAGAGCAGCCCACTGTTGGAAACTAGAGGGTAGTGAAGTCAAGCAGCTGGGATCCCTGTCCAGGGATGTGGGCATTGACAAGGGCATTAGGAAGAGGACAGAAACTCTCAGCCTCTGGAGGTGACTCCTGTCAAGCATGACAGAAATGTATCTTTTCAAGGATGATCTATCAGTGCACCAAGGCAAGTGAAACACCATGGAGAAAGGTATCCAGTACCTGTTGCTGCCTGTTCTGAACTTCCCCTCCCCCTCCCAAAGACACGTGCTCCGGCCACGTGCTCCGAGCTCCTTTGTTCGAAGCGCGGGCAAAACCAAATGTAACTCAAACTCTTCAGCAGTGTCTGATTGGCCACTCACCCCAGGTCCTCCCCTTCCCTCTTCTCCGAATAAAGGATAGTCGAGGGGAGGCTCCACCCTCTCTCAGCTCAGCTATCTTCCTGTGAACACCTGTGGTTGTCTCTCTCTTTCTTAAGGCTTCTAACTGCAGGGAATTGAGCGGGCAGGGAGCTATATTTCTCCCTCTTTGCTTCCGCTGATGGTATTTGCTCTGCAGCTGATACAGGTACCGATTTTAGAGCTATTAAGGTGCTAGATCGCCTGTGCTGCCTCTCTGGGCTGCTCGAGGCTTTCTAAGGCATTGAAATACAAGCGCTAGCCGGTATAAAGCTGAAAAGATACCATCCACATTTGGCGCCCAACGTGCTATCTCTGAACTCCGGTTCTGAGAGACTTTTAGGGTGTCCCGGCAGCTGTGTGTCTGCTGGAGTTAGCTCTGCACGTCGTGCTGTGCCAGCTCTGTGTAGCGAGCTGTTACTTTTTGCGTAACAGCGAGCCCAGAGGCTCAGCCTGTACCTCCCCCACACCACGTGGCGAGGAAACGGCTGGAAAGCAGAAGACCCTTCTCGCATGTTTTTTTTCTCCGGACCTGCTTTCCTGTGGTAAAATCCAGATTTCTGGTGAGTATTTCCCTGCTGGTTTAGGGGCTCCTGTCTTAAGCTGGTGCCGGTTCAAACTTTTCTCTTTTTTTTTCTCCTTTTGGGCGAGTTGGGTTGAGGTTCGTGGTGTTGCTTTCATAATGGGATCTGAAGTTTCTGCACACCATAGAGAAATATACCACCAAGTTCAAAGCTACCTTTCCTTAACTGGGCATAAATACCCTAAAAATCTAGTTCACTCTTTTGTAGGATGGCTTTTTCAGTACTTTCCTAATCTTACCTCCGAAGACATAAGATCTCCTGAATTTTGGGATAAGGTGGGCAGAAAACTTTCCTCTCTTAGGCGTGCAGGAGATGAAACAGTTTCAAAATTCTTTCCTCTCCTGTTACTAAGTTATACTTTGCCTGAGAAAAAGGCAGTACATGAAAAGCCTCTGCAAAATACCCCTGTTAATTCACTTATACCCTCTTCCAACCCCTTTGTCCCGAACCCCTCTTCCCCTACGCTGGTAAACACAGCTCGAGCAGACTGCTTTTTAGCACAGGAGAGCTATCGTCCTCCTGGCTCACCCGTGTTTCCTCAGCACCCTGCCTCGGACGGGAATCCGGAGCCCGTCCCAGGACCTTCCCAACCCCTTTTCTCCACTCCCTTGTCCCCAGTTTCTAGCCCTCATGTTTCAAGCGCGCGAAAAAACCCCTTCTCCCCTGATCTCTTTGTTCCCAGGGAGAGCCATTGCCATGTGCTCGCAGCCCGGGGAAAAACCCCTCCCCCCAACCCCTTTTCTTCGAGTTTGTTCGTCTCCAATAATGGCGGCCGCGATGTTCCTTCCTCTCCAAACTACACCTCCCACAATCCCTTTCTCCCCCACCCCACAAACCCCTTCTTGTCCCCATCCCCTCCCACTCCCGCGTCACAACCTGACCCCGCCCCTAACCCCGCCCCCACAGCGTCGTGTTTCACCCCTCCCTCTGTGCCCGCCCATGGCTCAAGTACCGCCCCTGCCTCAAACAACCCCGCCCCCAACCCCTCCCCTCCTCCGGCCGTGTCCCTGCCTCCACTCCCCGCCCCTGCGCCTCCACTCTCCGCCCCTGCTTCCTCTTGTCCCGTCCCTGGTTTCCACAATCCTGTAAATACCTCTTTAAATCCGGGAACCCATGGCTACCAGGAAGTAACTCCAACTGCTTCTACTACACTCTCTCCTACTAGCAATGTAGCAAACCCTGACTGTAAACCCTTACCTTATTCTAATATTAAGGATTTGTGCAAGGCCATTAAGGAGTTTGGAATGCATAGTAATTATTTTAAGAGCCTTTTAAGTGCTACTTTTGCAACTCACTTACTAGTACCTCATAATCTACTTACATTGATGCAAACTCTTCTAACAGCTGGTGATTTTATGATGTGGAAAAAGCAATGGAAAATAATTTTATCTGATTTACTAAAAATTTTGTGGCAAACTCCAGATAATTACCTGGACCTTGAGAATAATTATATCACATTAGACCTTTTATCTGGTGACAATAATATGGCAAATCCTCAAAAACAAGCAATGCTTATCCCTCGTCCAGTTCTTACTGAAATCACACGTGCTGCTGAAAAGGCCTTAACATTATTACCATCTCAAACTCCTAACTCTCATTATACCACCATCAAGCAATTGCCAAATGAAAATATTATTCACTTTTATAACCGTTTGTGCGAAGCTGTCTCTTCTCAGGTCCCTAATCATGACCTCCGACAAGCGCTCCTACTCGAACTTCTCCAAGTGAATACCAATGATGCTTGCAAACAAGTCATTCTCACTCTCCCTCTTCATCCTCCTCCTACTGTTGAATCCATCCTCGAAGCCTGTACAAAGAAGGTGCAGCTGAACACAGCTGCTCCCTTTTTGGAAAAAGTGGGGATGGTTGGGGAAGTTGTAGAGAATGTTACGGGTACAGGAGAAACTCAATCGCATGGTAACCTTATATGCTATCGTTGTCAGAAAAAGGGACATGTAGCTCGCAATTGCAGAGCCACTATAACTGCTGATAAAAACTCTCCAAAGACTGTTTCCCCAGGTCAACAGCAGGGAAACTAGTGACTCAACGCGTCCTAACAGCTCCGCGTTCAGACAAAAATAGAGCTGCAGACAAAGCAACTTGGACTTCTGGACTCAGGTTTAAGGTAACCTGTGCTGAAACACACCATTTCAACAACAACAAACAGACTGCAATACCTATCTCATTCCAGAATGTGGACCACATGCAAGACTTTACATACCTTTTTGTTATTGGGGACACTCGGGTAACACCTGCTGGGATAGAGGTTACACCCACACTCATGAAAGTGGATCAGAACGGGTGTTCTAACCTAATGGTACAATGTATATATCCGCCGTACTTTATGCAAAAGGGTCAAGTCATTGCACAGGCCATTCCACTGCCCAAATACCTGCCCACAGATGGTCATATCCCAGCCATCTGTTGGACTGAGGTTTTGGGAAATGACAAACCTATAATAGAATGTAAGCTCCGTCACAAATCACATAAAATCAGTATAATGGGAATGATAGACACAGGTGCTGATGTGACTGTCATTCCATTTGATAAGTGGCCTGAGCAATGGGAATTGCAATCTCAGGGCATCATACAAGGGATTGGAGGTACCCAAATTGCAAAGCAATCCAAATACACCATCCAAATTGAAGGTCCTGAAGGACAAATAGCAACTCTTCGTCCATATGTCCTGGACACCAAATTCACCCTGTGGGGAAGGGATGCCATGTCTCAGTGGGGAACAAAAATTGATATCAGCCCTAGATATCAAAATTTTCTCCTGCAGGCCACTGAAGCAGAGTGCCTTCCACAAAAATTAACTTGGAAAACAGATGAACCCGTGCAAGTTAGACAGTGGTCTTTAAAAAAAGAAAACTTAGAGGCACTCAAAACATTAGTAGCTGAACAATTGGCTAAAGGAAATATAGTTCCAACTAACAGCCCATGGAACACACCCGTGTTTGTAATAAAAAAACCAGGAAAGAACAAATATAGGCTACTCCAAGATCTTAGAGAAGTTAATAAAGTTATTGAAGACATGGGACCCCTTCAACCAGGTATGCCATCACCTTCAATGCTCCCACAACATTGGCATTTAGCTGTTCTTGACATTAAAGATTGCTTTTTTCATATTCCACTCCATCCTGCAGATGCCCCTCGATTTGCATTTTCTGTACCCTCTCTTAATCATGAAACCCCCATGGAACGTTACCATTGGCTTGTGCTTCCCCAAGGTATGAAAAATTCCCCAGCTCTCTGCCAAGAGTACATTGCTAAAATTCTATCTCCCATCCGTGCCAAAGCAGAGAAAGCCATCATCCTACATTACATGGATGATGTGCTGGTGTGTGCTCCCAATAATCAGTATCTTGAGCAGACACTTAACATGGTGATTGAGGCCCTAGAGGCCAAGGGCTTTGAATTACAACCTGAAAAAATGCAGAGAACAAGCCCTTGGAAATACCTCGGACTCAAAATCACAGAAACCTCTATCACCCCAACACCCGTCACCATTAATAATAACCCAAAAACATTAGAGGAAGTGCAACAGATCTGTGGGACACTGAAGTATTTAAGGCGCTGGTTAGGACTCACCACAGAGGATGTAGCTCCTATTGCAAACCTAGTAAAAGGGGAAGGCGGTCCAGCATCCCCCAGATCCCTGACAGAAGAGGCAAGGCAGTCTCTCAGAAAGATACAAGAGCTCATTTCCACCAGACAAGCACACAGGTATCAGCCCTCCCTACCCTTTAAGCTTGTCATTCTGGGGAAGGCACCACGCTTTCACGGCCTCATATTTCAGTGGGACAAAGAGCAGAAGGACCACCTCATCATAATTGAATGGGTTTTCCTTCCACTCCAGCCTCCTAAAACCATCACACAGCCACAAGAATTAATAGCAAAAATTATCATGAAGGGTAGAGCAAGGCTCCGCACCCTGGCAGGATGTGACTTTGCATGCATCTACTTACCAGTAACAACAGACGCATTAGATCACCTACTCCAAAATAATATAAATTTACAATTTGCATTAGATAGTTACTCAGGCCAAATCTCAAATCATTACCCAAAACATGAAATGTTTAATCTGCCATTCTCTTTCATCCCTCGAGAGATTCAAAGCAGAAAACCCCTCGATGCGATTACTGTTTTTACTGATGCATCAGGGAAAAGTAAGAAGTCCGTGGTCACGTGGAGAAATTCAAAGACACAAAAGTGGGAATCTGACATAAAGGTAATCCAAGGATCACCACAAGTAGCTGAATTAGCAGCTGTCATTAGAGCATTTGAGAGGTTCAAAGAACCCTTTAATTTGGTCACAGACTCAGCATATGTAGCTGGAGTAACTGTTAGAGCTGAGCATGCTCTCCTAAAAGAAATCTCAAACAAAAAAATTTATGATTTACTCTCAAAATTAATTTATCTGGTTTCCCACAGAGAGCATCCCTATTTTGTCATGCATGTGAGGTCACATACAAACTTGCCAGGATTTATTGCGGAAGGTAATCGTAGAGCTGATGCTCTGGCTATGCCAGCAGACATAGTTCTATCAGCAGACTTACCAAAGCTCCCCCAAGTTTTCGAACAGGCAAAACTGAGCCATGCTATGTACCATCAAAATATTCCTGCTCTTATCCGCATGTTCCATCTGTCGCGGACACAGGCAAAAGCAATAGTGGCAACATGTCCCAACTGCCAGAAGCTACAGCTTCCATCACTGGGCATGGGAGTCAATCCCAGAGGCATTAATAGCGGTGAAGTGTGGCAGATGGACGTCACACATTTCCCTGAATTTGGGAGATTAAAATACGTTCATGTTTCTATTGATACCTTCTCTGGTGCTATGTATGCCTCTGCACATGCAGGCGAAAAAGCTAGGGACGTTGAAAAACATCTTGTCCAAGCTTTTGCTGTGCTCGGTATACCTGAGGAGATAAAAACTGATAATGGACCTGCCTACACCTCTCAGGAGTTTAAAAACTTCCGTCAGCAGTGGGGATTTCGACATGTTACAGGTATTCCTCACTCCCCAACAGGACAAGGCATTGTTGAACGTGCCCATCAAACCCTCAAGCGAATGCTGCTACAACAATCAGGGACCACCAAACTCAATTCACCTGTCCTCAGACTCAGCAAAGCACTGTTTACCATAAACTTCCTGAATGGCACCTTTGAGGATCCAAACCCTCCCATCTATCGTCATTTCCAGAACACTGGGAGACAGAAACTGAAGGAGAATCCAGAAGTCCTGATCCGGGACCCAGAGACTCAGAAAATCCAAGGACCATACAAACTTGTAACTTGGGGACGTGGGTATGCCAGTGTATCTACCCCTCAAGGACTGAGATGGATCCCAGGGAAATGGGTAAAGCCTTATGTCACTTCCTCAAAAATTAAGGAGGTTAAAACTGCCTCCTGGAAGAGACGCCGTAAAAAGGATCCTAATTTTGCACCCTCATGTAAACCCTTTGCTGCAGATTTTGATGTTAATCCCTTAAGTTGCACTGTTTTGCACTCAGGTTTTGCACTGTACTCTGTAAGTCTTCGTCCTGATACTCCATACCATAGATGTCCTAACTAACCCCCTGAGTTTTGCTGGGGAACTAGTTTAAAGGCATCCTAGGTACTATCGAAGTTGTAGGGACGATAGATTCCAATTATGTTTTGCACTGTTGTTCTGTTACTGTTCTATGCACTTTAAGTTACTAAGAGTTACAACCCAGCTTTAAAGAAAAAAAAATAGGGAATTGTTGCTGCCTGTTCTGAACTTCCCCTCCCCCTCCCAAAGACACGTGCTCCGGCCACATGCTCCGAGCTCCTTTGTTCGAAGCGCGGGCAAAACCAAATGTAACTCAAACTCTTCAGCAGTGTCTGATTGGCCACTCACCCCAGGTCCTCCCCTTCCCTCTTCTCCGAATAAAGGATAGTCGAGGGGAGGCTCCACCCTCTCTCAGCTCAGCTATCTTCCTGTGAACACCTGTGGTTGTCTCTCTCTTTCTTAAGGCTTCTAACTGCAGGGAATTGAGCGGGCAGGGAGCTATATTTCTCCCTCTTTGCTTCTGCTGATGGTATTTGCTCTGCAGCTGATACAGGTACCGATTTTAGAGCTATTAAGGTGCTAGATCGCCTGTGCTGCCTCTCTGGGCTGCTCGAGGCTTTCTAAGGCATTGAAATACAAGCGCTAGCCGGTATAAAGCTGAAAAGATACCATCCACAAGTACCTGAGAGAATTAGCTGTGCTGGAGGTACTCTGTAGGGATTCAAATAACGAGCAGTCCCCTGTAGATCCATATGAGGTCCAGTGTACACAATCCATGTGGTGGAAGTTTCTACAGAGCGCGCCATTGTCATATGCCAACTCATTGGCAGTGATGTCATTAACAAACAGTGAATAATTTGGTTGCTCAACTCTGGCAATATGAAGAAAGTCTGTCTTCCCCCATACAGGCCTGCATCTTGTCTGTAGAAACACTAAGGACCACCAGCAATTTAAAGAGGAAATGTCCCATGGCTTGCCAGTACAGACAAGAATCTCTGCTATTAGGAACAAGCACCACCCTGTTTAAGAGAGGGAACACACCTTGAGATATCCTGTGGTTTTACATTCATGATCATGGAGAGGAAATGAGGAAGTGGGATGGAAAACCCACCTCTGCCCTAGGACCACAGGTACATGAGTTGAAAGGAAGAACAAAAACCACAGGAATTTCTTCAAGAATAAATGTCACTCCAGTTTCCAGTGGGCAATTCCTCAGACAGAATAGAAGGGCTGATGTTATTTCTGATCCTCTTGAAGGAACCTCAAGTTGATCATAATTACAAGAAGTGAGCAATGAGTACTATGACCAGTACTATTTGGAAAGACACTTCAAATTGGAGAGACATGGATTTGATGGATGGACCACTCAGTGGATAAAGAACTGGCTGGCTGGTTGCATGCAAAGAGTTGTGGTCAACAGCTCATTATCCACATGGAGACCAGTGATGAGTGGTGTCCCTCAGGAGTGGGTACTGGGGCCAATACTGATCAACATCTTTGTTGGCAACGTGGACAGTGGGATTGAGGGCACCCTCAGCAAATTTGCTGATGACATTGAACTGTGTGGGGCAGTCTACACACTGGAGGGAAGAGATGCCATCTAGAGGGACCATGACAGGCTTGAGAGGTGGGCTGATGCAAACCTCATGAAGTTCAACAAAACAAACTGCAAGGTCCTACACCTGGGTCGCAGCAATCCCAGGCACACCAACAGGTTGGGGGGAAAAGTGATTGAGAGAAGCCCTGCAGAGAAAGACTTGGGGGTGATGGTTGAATAAAAATTCAACATGAGGCAGCAGTAAGTGCTCGCAGCCCAGAAAGCCAACTGTGTCCTGCTGCATCAAAAGGAGAATTGGCAGCAGGTCCAAGGTGAATCTCAGCTCTGGTGAGACCCCATCTGGAGTACTGCATACAGTTCTGGTGTCCCCAACATAAGAAGGACATGGAACTGTTGGAGCAAGTCCAGAGGAGAGCCACAAAATTTATGACTGGAGTACCTCCCCTGCAAAGGCAGCTGGGGGCCTGAGAAAGTTGGGGCTATTCAGCCTGGAGAAGAGAAGGTTGCATGAAGACCTCATAGCAGCCTTCCAGTATCTGAAGGGACCTACAGGGAAGCTGGAGAGGGACTCTTCATCAGGAACTGTAGTGATAGGACAAGGAGTAATGGGTACAAATTGAAAGAGGAGAAATTTAGGTTAGACATAAGAAAGAAATTCTTTACTGTGAGGGTGGTGAGGCATTGGAACAGGTTGCCCAGAGAAGCTATGGATGCCCCATCCCTGACAGTGTTCAAGGCCAGGTTGGATAAGACCTTGAGCAATGTGGTCTAGTGGGCAGTGTCCCTGCCTATGGCAGGGGAGGGGGGTTGGGACTAGATGATCTTTGAAGTCCATTCCAAACTCTTAAGAGTCTATGATTCTATGATTCTATGATTAAAGGGGCCCTGCCCTCAGCCAGGTGGAGGAAAAGGACAATCTAATCTATTGGACTGTGCGGATCCCATGGCCTGGCACATCAGACCCACAAGAGTATAAGGCTTTAGTTGACACTGGCTCACAATGTACCCTGATACCATCAAGATATGTGGAAGCAGAATCCATCTCTATTTCTGGGGTGACAGGGGGATCCCAACAGCTGACTGTACTGGAAACCAAAGTGAACCTGACAGGCAATGAATGGCAAAAACACCCCAGAGGCCCTGTGCATCCTTGGCATAGATTACCTCAGGAGAGGGTATTTCAAGGGCCCAAAAGGGCATCTGTGGGGCTTTTGGGATAGCTGCTGTGGTGTGGCAGGGCATCTCACCCCACCAACAAGAGCTTATCTGTTGATTGTTAACCAGTCAGATAACTCAAGCAGGACAAGCTGTCTTGTAGTGAGTTATTTTGGCGCCATGGGGTTAACGTCAGTCTGGCATGTCCCAACTGCCAACACACATCTTACTGTTGAAGTGGGATCTGGAATTGTCATGGGTTAGCAAAGCATAGTCACGGAAGTGATGTTCTTGCAAAGGGGTGATTACAGCTTCCTTTGTGACCTGACAGAACCTATCAGCTGGCCAGTTTGAATATGGACAATTTTTTAAGCCACTTAAAATTGTGACCGCCTCTGTGATCCACACTTAAGAATAGACAAACCCGGGGCAGAGCCCTCTCTCATTTCCGGTGCTAGGACAGGTGGCTGCGGGCCCCGTGCGGGGGCCAGTGGGCCTGGCCCAGGCCCTGCTCGGGCCAGGCCGGGCCAGGCCACGCCAGGCCAGACCACAGCCATCCTGGAGCCGATGGGCCTTGTTCCACCCATGCCCCCCCCCCAGCCCTGCTATGGGCAGACGGAGCTCCCCCCCCCCCTCCAGTGCGGCCAAGATTCCAGTGCCGCCAAGATTCAGCTGAAGCTGCACGCCGATGTCCGGCAAAAGATCATGTGACCAACAGCAATAAGCCACATTCCAGCTGCAAGGCCTAGGTGAGATTAACCCTTTTAGTGCTGTGAAGAGCTGGAAACCTGAGGGAAAAGAAAGAGGAGATGCTTAAAGCTGAAATTCTGTTGTAAAGCTATGATATATCAGAGTACCCGTTGTAATTTCATGAAGGCATGGGGGGTGGAACGTTCAACTTGTGAGCAAAAGCACCTGCGCTGAGATAGGCAGATGCTGACGCAGCTGTAATTTCATGAGAAGTTTGGACAGGGAGAGATGGACCAGATGAGGACTTTTGCTCCAAATGGGAAAGGAGAAAACCTCAGTTCCTAGAGATGCTCCCAGAGATAGTCCTAAAGATGAAGATGAGGAGGACCCTTTGCTCCCAGGGAAGGAGAAGGGCCTCTATTCTTAGAGATGAAATGCTCCCAGAGATGGGTGAAGAGAACTTTTGTTTCTGAATGGCTCAACCTTAAAATTGTACCCCAAAAAACTTCAAGAGTGGACCCTCCAAAGCAGTTGCGGGAAAAGCTGCAAGTCGGGGGAAGGGACTCACATGCAAACAGAGAACCAACCCGGGTGGCTGTCTCGTTCTGATAATGTTTTCATAGCATGGGCAAGAGAGACTCCTCTTCCTAAATGGACTGAACAAAGTTATTATGGAAGTGGTAAACAGACTGAACATCTCAAGGGTTGTCTTTTTACATTGTCACTGGGAGAAGGGAGGAAGGTGGGGGGAGGAGAAGATTTCTGAAGGTGTGGTATGATTTTATTTTTTTTCCTTTTTCCCTCTGTTAGGTCTGTTAATAAATTTCTTTATATTCTTTCAAGTTTGGTGCCTGCTTTGCATTTCTCCTAATTCTTATCTCACAGAAGGTAAATAGTAATGAGTATTTTGGACCAAACCACTACAGGAATATAAGCTGTATTTCTGACGAACAGACACCTCACTTTACGACTATAAAAGCCACACCAAATTTTCATAAAGCAGAAATCTTCTATACATTTCCCTGGAAATGTGGGGAGCTTCTCCCGTAAATAGGGACGCTTGCTTCGCAGTTACTCCCTAGGGGTTAAGTGAAGGAATCTGTGTACATTATCATCATTTTGGTGGCAAGTTGAATTTGATTCCTAATCAATACTATTTCTTTTGCTTGCTTTAATATAGCTACCTTGATATCATGCACTGTTTTATCTTATGCTGTAATCTACTAGTAGTTCTTTCGTTTTATAGTGTGTAGTAAGTAATTCTGATTAGATCTTTTATCTGTTATGTCTTGTCTGTTTAATAAATAATTAATTTTTATAAATAGACCTGATTCACCATCACTATAACTTGTGGGCCAGAGTGATTCCTTAAATTTGAACTGCTGCCAAAATCTGAGGCTAAGGCAGGGCTTGTCTGAAGCTCCCACTCATCCCGTGACATATGGAGACAGAAGGAATTCAACAGCAGAATCCCCTGCCTGGTGTCTCAGAGGACCCTTCTGCTGTGGGACTCCTGTGGGTCAAAGAGCAACAGGTACTGATTGCTACCACAACAGTGCACTGTCAAAAGCACCACACCTACCAGGACCCTGTGACCCCCATTCATGAGATGATTTGTGAACTGGAGAGCCAGAGAGGGCTCAGCAAGACTTGCTCACCCTTTAATAGTCCTATCTGGCCAGTGTGTAAGTCCAATGGAGAGTGGAGACTGGCAGTGGACTATCATGACCTGAACGAAGTCACACCACCACTGAGCGCTGCTGTGTCGGACATGCTGGAACTTCAGTATGAACTGGAGTCCAAGGCAGGAAAGTGGTGCCACCATTGACATTGCCAATGCATTTTTCTCCATTCCTTTAGCAGCAGAGTGCAGGCCACAGTTTGCTTTCACCTGGAGGGGTGTCCAGTACACCTGGAACCAACTGCCTGTGGTGGTGCATACCCCCTTGCCAGGCCACATTGTGATCTGAGAAATGCTCTTTAGGAGCCTTCACAAACAGCTCCTTTTGAGTTAATCAAAAACACTGTCTGTTCCCAGGAACCTGTGCTGTCTAATGAGCTCCTGTTTTTTAATGAACAGCCTTGGAAACTTATTTTTCTTGCCTGAATAACAACCCAAGTGGAATAATATTTTTTTTATCAAGCTTTCAAAGAAAGTTACTGACCTGAGTTGTAGCCAGGATAGAAAATTATTATGACTGAAGTCCACTCTCTTGTGACCCTATCAACAGTGGTCCAAAGTAAGATCCTTTGAGCTCTCCTGGACTGCAGCAGGCTGTGACCAGCAACGTCCCTCTGAGTAGGGCCTCTCAGAGCCAGTGAACTCTCAAATTTGCTATACTCGGAAGATCACCAAATGACAACGATGGATCCTTGGCTGATGCCCTCACTCCTCAGGAGTCAACCCTTCACCTGCTGAGAAGATGCAATGGCATCTGAAGTGAGTATCTCACAGAATTCGAGGGGATTTTTTCACAGGTACCGTCTTTGTGCATGCGAGTGTGCATATGCTGTAGCAAATATAATGTTCTCCTAGATTCTCAAGTACTTTAGATTTGTAACTAAGTTAGGACTGCAAGTAAGTTACTGTTGTAGTATAGCAAATTCTATATGAATCCTTTACTAAATTGCTTAACTTATCAATTGAGTTTAAGTTAAGTACTATTAAGCTTAAATGCTGTTAAGTGAAGTGCTGTTGGTCAAGTCCAGGGTTCAGTTTATCATGGGAGTCTACTCTGAAGCTTGCGACTCAACAGGAATGTCTTCTGTATTCCTTTTTTATCCTTACCCTTTCCTAGCCTCTTGTCTTCCCCTCCTCCCGCCCCAGCCTCCACAAAGAGAGTTTTCTGTTTATTTTGATTTGGATTGACTGATTTTGGATTTTTGTTTGCTTTTTCTCTGTGTGTTTTAACCATCTAGTAAATAATAGAGTGAACCTTGCCAATTAATTTTGTCATGATGTGGCTTTTTATATTAAACCTTTGCTGGTGATTCTTTAAGTGAACTTAAAACACTCATTCACAACACTGCCCCAGGGGTGGAAACACAGCCCCACTATTTGCCATGGACTGATCCAGACTGCACTGGAAAAAGGGTGAGGCTCCAGAACACTTATGGTACATTGATGACATCATCCTGTGGGGCAACACAACAGAGGAAGTTTTTGAGAAAGGGGAGAAGATAATCCAAATCCTCCTGAAGGCCCGTTTTGCCATAAAACAAAGTAAGGTCAAGGGACCTGCCCAGGAAATTCAGTTTTTAGGAAAAAAATGGCAAGATGGATGTTGTCAGATTCCAAGGGATGGGGTCAACAAAATAGCAGCTATGTTCCCACTGACCAGCAAGAAGGAAACACAGGCTTTCCTATGTGCTGTGAATTTTTGGAGGATGCATATTCCAGATTAGAGTCAGATTGTAAATCCTCTAAATCAAGTGACATGGAAGAAGAACAATTTTAAGTGGGGTCCTGAACAACAAGCTTTTGAACAGGAGATTGTTCATGCAGTAGCCCTTGGGCCAATCAGGACAGGACAGGATGTAAAAATGTTCTCTACACCGCAGCCAGGGAGAATGATCCTTCCAGGAGCCTCTGTCAGAAAGCACCATGGCAGACTTGAGGTTGACCTCTAGGTTTTTGGAATCAGGGATACAAAGGATCCATAGCCTGTTACACCCCAACTGAAAAAGCGATACTGGCAGCTTATGAGGGGGTTCAAGCTGCTTCAGAAGTGATTGGAACTGAAGCACAGCTCCTGCTGGAACCCTGACTGCCAGTGCTGGGCTGGATGTTCAAAGGGAAAGTCCCTTCAACACATCAGGCCACTGATGCTACGTGGAGTAAGTGGGTTGCACTGATCACACAGTGAGCTTGAATAGGAAATCCCAATCGCCCAGGGATCTTGGAAGTCATCACAAACTGGCCTGAAGGTGAAAATTTTGGACTATCAGAGGAGGAGAAGGTGACACATGTTGAGGACGCCCCACCATATAATCAGCTACCAGAAAATGAAAAGCGATACGCTCTCTTCACTGACAGTTCCTGCCATATTGTAGGGATCCATTGAAAATAGAAAGCTGCCATATGGAGCCCTACATGGCAAGTTGCAGAAGTTATTGAAGGACAAGGTGGATCAAGATAAGTTGTACCTCAAGGAGATTTGATTTTTGGGTGAGAACAGTCTGCAATGTTGAATTGTATAATATTGTGTTCCGGTTTGGCCAAATTTAGAAATATATCCTCTGAGAGAAGGCACAACTACCCCTTCCCCCCCAGGTTTGGGAAAAAATAAATTTTCCTCGAAGGAAAGTGAAGAAGATAAAACTATTTATTTACCAAACACACGGGAAAAGGAAAATAAGGCTAAATAATAAAATGTTTCACTGTGGAGGAAAAACCTGGGAAAGTGTTAAGAGTCCTCCCTTTGGTCTCCTCGGCGCTGGGGCTTGGGCCAGGGCCAGGCCCTCTGTGCCCAGTGGAAAGTCCCCCCGATGTACTCTGAGGTTGAAAGCAGTCCAGTAGAAAAGGGAGAAAATCCGGAATTCCAGAGAAGGAAAAGCAAAGTCCAACTCTCAGTCCCTCTCAGTCTCTCTCTCCAGAGAACAAGAAACTGAAACAACTGGCCAAAAGCTGACTGGAAAGCAGCAAGCCGGATGCTTCCTCACTCCCCTGCCGCAGCTGGGAAAAAAAACCTGCTATCTCTGTGTGACCTTGAACAAGCTGCAAACTGCCCTGAAAAAGCTTTGCTCAGTTTTTCCTTCCCCCACTCAGGCTCAGTTTAGAGGCATAGAAAGACACAGAAATTAATTTCTGGGCATAGGCAGCGATATGGGATACACATCATAAGGTCACCCCAAGATATTCCACCCCTTATCCCATATTGTTGGCTCAATGTCCAAACTAAGGTATTTTAATTCTACACACACATTTATATATATATATACACAACTATATACAAACGGTGACAGTGACAATCAGCAAGCAGGGGTATACAAGCATTTCACACTACAGGTGGTTCTCACACAACAATCAGATCTCCCTGTGGTACACAACGTGTTGTTCCGTCTTTCTGCATTACCCACCATGTGCAACCAGGTCCCTGAGCAAAGACAACCCCACGGATGGGTTTGTCTGTACTCGAGGCAGAATTTATCCACACAGTCTTTCCTAACAGACCTCTGACATGCACTACTGGGACCTTATCTCCATCTGTTGTATGCAGGGATTCAGATTGGGCTGGACCAGCTCTATTGGTGGAACCTCGGGTGTTAACTAACCAGGTGGCCTTTGCTAGATGCTGTTCCCAATTTTTGAAAGTTCCCCCACCTAGTGCCTTCAAAGTGGTTTTCAACAATCCATTGCACCGTTCCACTTTGCCTGCAGCTGGTGCATGGTAAGGGATGTGGTACACCCAATCAATGCCATGTTCTCTAGCCCAGGTGTTAATAAGGCTGTTCTTAAAATGAGTCCCATTGTCAGATTCAATTCTCTCAGGGGTACCATGCCTCCAAAGGACTTGCTTTTCAAGGCCCAGGATGGTGTTCCGGGCTGTAGCGTGAGGCACAGGGTAGGTCTCCAACCATCCAGTGGTGGCTTCTACCATTGTGAGCACATAGCGTTTGCCTTGGCGTGTTTGAGGCAGTGTGATGTAATCAATCTGCCAGGCCTCCCCATACTTGTATTTGGACCACCGCCCACCATACCACAGGGGCTTCACCCGCTTGGCCTGCTTGATCGCAGCGCATGTCTCACAATCATGGATCACCTGGGAGATACTGTCCATGGTCAGTTCCACCCCTCGATCTCGTGCCCACTTATAGGTGGCATCTCTGCCCTGATGGCCTGAGGCATCATGAGCCCATTGAGCTAGGAACAACTCTCCCTTGTGTTTCCAGTCCAAGTCTACCTGTGACACTTCTATCTTTGCAGCCTGATCTACCTGCTCGTTGTTTTGGTGTTCTTCATTAGCCCTACTCTTGGGGACATGGGCATCTACATGGCGGACTTTCACAACCAGCTTTCTTACTCGGGCAGCGATGTCTTTCCACTCCTCAGCAGCCCAGATCGGTTTTCCCCTACACTGCTAATTAGCTTTTTTCCACTTTTCTAGCCATCCCCACAGAGCATTGGCTACCATCCATGAATCAGTGTAGAGGTAGAGCTTTGGCCACTTCTCTCTTTCAGCAATGTCCAGGGCTAGTTGAACAGCTTTGAGTTCAGCGAGTTGGCTTGATCCACCTTCTCCTTCAGTAGCTTCTGCAACCCCTCGTGTGGGACTCCATACGGCTGCTTTCCACTTTCGTTTCATCCCTACGATGCGACAAGAACCATCGGTGAAAAGAGCGTAGTGTGTGTCTTCTGATGGCAGTTGGTTGTACGATGGAGCTTCTTTAGCACGTGTCACTTGTTCTTCTTCTTCGGTGAGACCAAAGTTTTCACCTTCTGGCCAGTTTGTGATTATTTCCAAAATCCCAGGGCGATTCAGTTTTCGATACGGGTGCACTGTGTGATGAGAGCAATCCATTTGCTCCATGTGGCATTGGTGGCATGGTGGGTAGAGGGAACCGCTGCTTTGAACATCCACCCCAGCACTGGTAGTCAGGGCGCCAGGAGGAGTTGTGCCTCAGTGCCAATTACCTCTGAGGCGGCTTTGATTCCTTCATAGGCTGCTAAGATTTCTTTCTCTGTTGGAGTGTAGTTGGCTTCAGACCCTCTGTAGTTTCGGCTCCAAAATCCCAGTGGTCGACCTCGAGTCTCACCAGGCACCTTCTGCCAAAGGCTCCAGGACAGGCCATTGTTCCCGGCTGCAGAGTAGAGCACATTCTTCACTTCTGGTCCTGTCCTGACTGGGCCAAGGGCTACCGCATGAGCGATTTCCTGCTTGATCTGGGCAAAGGCTTGCTGCTGTTCAGGGCCCCAGTGGAAATCGTTCTTCTTGCGGGTAACCAGGTAAAGAGGGCTCACAATCTGGCTGTACTCAGGAATATGCATCCTCCAAAAGCCTATGGCACCTAGGAAAGCTTGTGTTTCCTTCTTGTTGGTTGGTGGAGACATTGCAGTGATCTTATTGATGACCTCAGTGGGAATCTGAAGCCATCCATCTTGCCATTTCACTCCCAGGAACTGGATCTCTTGAGCACATCCCTTGACTTTGCTCTTCTTGATGGCAAAACCAGCTTCCAGGACAATCCAGATAATTTTCTCTCCTTTCTCAAACACTTCTGTTGTGATGTTCCCCCACACAATGATGTCATCAATGTTCTGTAAATGTTCTGGAGCCTCACCCTTTTCTAGTGCAGTCTGGATCCGTCCATGGCAGATTGTAGGACTGTGCTTCCACCCCTGGGGCAGTCGGTTCCAGGTGTACTGCACACCCCTCCAGGTGAAGGCAAACTGAGGCCTGCACACTGCTGCCAAAGGGATGGAGAAAAATGCATTAGCAATGTCAATACTGTCATACCACTTTGCTGCTTTGGACTCCAGCTCATACTGGAGCTCCAACATGTCCGGCACAGCAGCGCTCAACAGTGGAGTCACTTCATTCAAGGCATGATAGGCCACAGTCAATCTCCATTCTCCTTCAGATTTGCGCACAGGCCAAATGGGACTATTAAAGGGTGAGTGGGTCTTGCTGACCACCCCTTGGCTCTCCAGCTCACGGATCATCTTGTGGATGGGAATCACAGCATCTCGAGTTGTCCGATAGTGCTGGCGGTGCACTGTCGAGGTAGCAATTGGCACTCTTTGTTCTTCCACCTTCAGAAGGCCGACTGCAGATGGGTTCTCTGATAGCCCAGGCAAAGTGTTCAATTGCTTAATGCCCTCTGTCTCCACAGCAGCTATTCCAAAAGCCCACTTGAGTCCCTTTGGGTCTCTAAAATACCCGTTCCGGAGGAAGTCTATGCCCAAAATGCACGGGGCCTCTGGGCCAGTCACAATGAGATGTTTCTTCCACTCAGTTCCAGTCAGGCTCACCTCAGCTTCCAGCAAGGTCAAATTTTGTGATCCACCTGTTACACCAGAAATAGAAACAGATTCTATCCCCACATGCTGCGATGGAATTATTGTACACTGCGCACCAGTGTCAACCAAGGCATCATATTTTTGTGGTTCTGATGTACCAGGCCAACGAATCCACACAGTCCAAAAAACGCGGTTTTCCCTGACCTCTACCTGGCTAGAGGCAGGGCCCCTCTATGCCTGGTTGTCCTTCTTTCCCTGGGCCTGTAGCTTAGAGGTTCCTTCATGGGAATTGGACATGCCATCGTCTTTTCCATCATTTCCAGCAGTTTGGCTACGGGCAACTGGAGCTACTTCCTTTTTGGTGGAACTTCCTTTCTGAGTCTTGCGCTCCTTCAATTCACGCGCCTGCGCTGCCAGAGCAGAAGTGGGTTGTCTACCCCACTTCCTCATGTTTTCCCCACTGTCACACAGGAAATTCCACAGCTCACTTCGTGGGATGTGCCTTCTCTCTGGGGAACGTCCGCGGAGAAGGCATTCTTTAATCTCCTGGTGATTCTTGTCCATCTTATCTTCCAATTTCTGCACCTGTGTTTCCACAGCTGCAATTCTTGCATGTGTTAGGCCATGCACAGAGTCTGCATATGCTCGGAGCTTCACTGCCATATCCTTCACAGTCTCATTCGCACCGTAGTCCGGTTTCATTATTGCTAAAGCAGAAGCGTATTCTGGTGGCCTAAGGTGTATGAGTTTTCGCCACATGTATGGAATAACTCTGGCCCGGTCTGGACTCCTCAATCCTGGGTCATTTGCGAAGACAACCTCTACCACCCCTAGTTCTCTCAGGCGTTGGATCCCTTGCTCTATGGTCTTCCATGGGGTTTGCTGCATGTAGAGATCATCTCCACACATATATCTTTCAGTCACGCCTGTCAAAACTCGTCTCCAGACACTGATAGAGTCAGCCTCCCTTTTCATCGCTTGGTCGATCACTGGATCATGTGACAGGGATCCCAAATGCCTCGCTTCAGCACCGTCCAGCATCACATCATCACCTGCCGCATCCCAAATACGGACCATCCAACTTATTATGGATTCATCGGACCGTGGGGTGTAATCCTTTCTTAGGCTGTGAAGGTCCTTTATGGACATGGACTCAGTAATGGTTTCTGTGCCTGAGTCAGTTGGTGGTTTTGAAGTTCCTTCCCCTGCATCTTTTGAGGTTCCTTCCCCTGCATCATCATCATCTTTCACTGGGCGATCAGTTTTGGTGGTGTGCTTTTTCCTTGTAACAGGAGCCACTGTCAGTGGCTTAGACTCTCCATCTGGTTTGGGCTGGCTGTCTGGTTTATCTGCAGCCTGACTGGGGTATCTGCAGGCTTTGCTGATTTATCTTCCTGTCTCTCTACCATTACCGGCTGCAGTGTGCGATAGGCATATGCCAAAGCCCAACATATTGCAAGGAGCTTGTTCTCATTGGAATTGTCATTGTATTTCTCTTTCAGATATTTCGCCACCTCAGCTGGTTTCTGAACTTGTTCAGGGGGAAACTTGCAAACCATTGGGTCAGAGAATTTCTTCAAGATTTGGCCCATATCCTCCCATTCCCCACACCACTCAGGATGTTCCACCTCTGGGTCAGGTGTCTCAGCAGTCACCCTGGAAATCTGAGCTCTCATTCTAGACAAGCTGCGAGACATATGGAGGAAGCTTTAGGAGATACAATACCCTGAAGATGATGTCTTTAACATCCAGGGGAAACTGAACATTCTCAAAAGATAACCGATCAAATTTAAAGGGAAGGGAAACCTCGTCTCCTCCTCCTCTAACAATCTGGGTGCAATTACTAATAAATTCCCAAAACAGGCTACTGAAGCTAGGACTGGGGTTAGGACGGAGAAACCACTTATCATACACACTTGGAACAGCTGCCTGTACCTCTGTCAACTTCTTATAAATCATTATCACCGAGCACAAGAACAGGGAAATCCTGATTCGTCTCCCTGCTCTGTAAAATTTACATATCAGGGACAAGATTTGAGCAAGTTATGGATAGGCAAACAACCCTAGGGACCAAAAAAAACCCAGTACCTCAATGAAGCCTAAGGACCAAAAAGACATGAGTACATCAAGCCAGAGAGACATTATGAACTCAACCAACATGGTGATTACTTTACCCCAACACAGAATAAGTAAATTCAAACCAAAATGTAATTAGCACAGTTTTTTTCACTTTCCTTCGAGCCACGCAGTTGGGCGCCACTAAATTTGTTCCGGTTTGGCCAAATTTAGAAATATATCCTCTGAGAGAAGGCACAACCACTACTTCCCCCCCAGGTTTGGGAAAAAATAAATTTTCCTCGAAGGAAAGTGAAGAAGATAAAACTATTTATTTACCAAACACACGGGAAAAGGAAAATAAGGCTAAATAATAAAATGTTTCACTGTGGAGGAAAAACCTGGGAAAGTGTTAAGAGTCCTCCCTTTGGTCTCCTCGGCGCTGGGGCTTGGGCCAGGGCCAGGCCCTCTGTGCCCAGTGGAAAGTCCCCCCGATGTACTCTGAGGTTGAAAGCAGTCCAGTAGAAAAGGGAGAAAATCCGGAATTCCAGAGAAGGAAAAGCAAAGTCCAACTCTCAGTCTCTCTCTCTCTCTCTCTCTCCGGAGAACAAGAAACTGAAACAACTGGCCAAAAGCTGACTGGAAAGCAGCAAGCCGGGTGCTTCCTCACTCCCCTGCCACAGCTGGGAAAAAAAACCTGCTATCTCTGTGTGACCTTGAACAAGCTGCAAACTGCCCTGAAAAAGTTTTGCTCAGTTTTTTCCTTCCCCCTCTCAGGCTCAGTTTAGAGGCATAGAAAGACACAGAAATTAATTTCTGGGCATAGGCAGCGATATGGGATACACATCATAAGGTCACCCCAAGACATACTGGTTGCTGAATGACACTGCCACTGTATATCATAACTACCATGGAAAATGAGGATGGACTGCTCCAGATATACCAGTCATGAGCTCCTGATGTAGCTTGCAACCAGCTGACAGCACAGCAGCTCTCCACCCCTGGAAGACATTTAGGATGGATAGAACCCACAGTCATGGACTAAATGAACTCAACAGACATCTTGGAGGGATGGTCATTGACTATGGCAATGATACCTGTGATTGTGTATATATGTGTATATATATATATGTATATAGTTGGAAGTTGTAGGGGTGGATGATGTCCTTGTTCTGGCCAGGACAGGGTTAAATTTTGCGGTAGCCAAGAGGAGGCATGGCTAGGACCTGGAGGTTTTTCTATACTATCTCATATAATTTTCCAGGAATGGGGAAAGGGGTCCCTTCCAGGTTGGGGTAGCATGGCAGAGGTCGAGTATTGTCGGGCTCCATTTGGTGTAGTGCTGAACATTTCCATGTGAATCTCTCACCTCTCTTATACACTTTTGATATTAATATTGTTGCTGTTGCTGTTTGTTTTCTTATCTCATTGCTGTTTCTAGTAAATAGTTCTTATCTCAACCCATGATCTTTACCTTTTGTACCTCCAGTTCTCTTCTCCATCCTGACACAGGGGGAGGGGGGGAATGAAGTGAGCAGCACATGGTCTGGGGTGTTTCAGTGGGAACACTAAACTGGGGAATACCATTCGTAAACCACAACAAAGGACTTAAGACCAAATACAATTTCTGTTACATTTTTTAATCCCCTCACTTAAAAAGAGCTTTCTTTTATAGGCAAGAAAGGATTGTTGTGTTTATCCGCAGTCTGCAATATATTACACATTGCCTAATGAGTAATGAGTAATATAAATAGCACACAATTGGACAAACACAGTCTATATACAATAAAGAGCAATTCACAGTATTATCATGGAATATTAAATTTTAAAGTTTTAATAAGACCAATATGGATACTTCCTTTAAATGGAATTTGAGAAAGCCAATATTGATTTAACAAAGACCATATTCTTAAACTCTAGCTATCACACGCCAAGTTAACATCTCAATTTTCACAGACTCGATATCTTACCACAGAACAATTTCTAATATACCATATTGTCTTGGGGTGACTTTATGATGTGTATCCCTTATCTCTGCTCTATGCCCAGAAATTAATTTTGTGCCTTTAAACTGAGCCTGAGACGGGGGAGAGGAAAAAACTGAGCAAACTTTTCAAAACAGTTGTTCAAAGACACAGATACACACTCCTCTGCGTCCTGCTGCGGCGAAAAGAGCGGAGGAAGCACCCTGCTTGCTTTTCAGCCAGCTTTTGGCTCCTTTTCTCCGGAGGGAGACAGAGAGTTGAACTTTGTTGTCCTGGGACTTCGGTTTTTCCCTTCTTCTCTTCTGAACTGTTTCAACATCAGAACACACCAGGAGAATTTTCCACCAAAGCCCTGGAGGTGGGCCCACACCGACCCAGCTCTGAGGAGGAGGAGAGAGACCACACCTACAGAAGGACTCTGAAATCTTCCCAGGTTTCTCTCCACAGCGAGAGGTTTTATTATTTAGCATTATTATCCTTTTCTTGTGTGTTTGTTAAATAAATAGTTTTTTATCTCTTTCACTTTCCTCCAAGGAAAATTTTTCTTCCCGAACCTGGTGGGGGAGGGCTGGTTGTAACCTGCCTTCTATCAGAGGATATTTTCCTCCACATTTGTCCAAACCGGCACACATATATTTGGTTACATACTAAATCTTAGGTAGTTTACACACTATTATGCAATATAACTATATTGTGTTAAATGTTATTTATTCAGAGATCTTTGCAACAAACTTGAATTCAACTGTGCTAGTGAACTTCTGAACTTTTAAGGTAAAATGTTGTAAAATGTTTGTTCATGAAAGAAGACAAATGTATGACTATCAGTATCTGGGCCATGTAAGTTAGTGTAGCAACAGGAGAAAAAAACTTGTTTCTTCTAAGGAGAAGAAAGAGATAAAAGGGAAACCTTTTCTAAACCTAATGAAAAATAATAAATCTATGTTTTACAGATAACTGGAAACTAGTTCTAACCATTTACTTAGGAAAGGTTGGAAATGTAAACACAAACAATTAAAGAAAGTATACTAATGATATTGTATTTTAAATAAAAATATGAAACATATTAAAAATAATTAAACCATCTGTATTAGAAATAGTGCTCTATGATCAATATTTTTAATGAAAGATCAGAATCTATGCTATCCAAGATTTCATCTTCAGGCATTGTTCATGCTGTTCATTCTAAGAACACATGTAGTCTACACTTTCATCTGCATTAAAAACTGTCAGAATGCATGGTCTGAAGGATAAGAAGCCTTCAGAGAAAATGGAAATAGATAATGTTTCTGAGGTTCTATTTTTCTTATGGCCAAAGCAGAAGCTGGAAAGTTTTGACTGAATCACTGTATATATATAGATCAGAAAAATGTTCCCACTTTGCTTTCTTGATAGAGTAAGAGCTAACAATAAAAATTTTAAAAATGGGTGGAAATAATAATTTTTTTAAAGTCTGGGTTTTAAAGTTAAAGGTACCTGTACATTGGCAAAATCCACACGGTTGAGATCACTGAGCATCTGGTTGATCTGAGAAGTGTTCTGAAGCACAGCCCGAGCTGCCTGAGCCAGGTGATTGAGAGATGTGTATCTTCTCAAAGTCTGGGCAAATGCACTTACAGTGGCAACCTATGAAGAAATCCATTTATCTTAACACATTGTATTATCAACCAATCTTCTGTTTTGTCTATTTTAATTCTAAAATTGCTGTATTAATTTGAGCCCTCAGGTATTGCAATTCACATATAATGGAACAAATACAGTTTTTCCTATGATTTTTTTTTGCAAACAAAGTTATTTCCAACCCCATAGTTCATGTTTGAAGTTCAACTTAAATATGACATTTAGCATAAAAGTTAAAATGCTGCTACTTTTAGATCTTGAATGACATCTAGTGTACAATTGCAGAAAGTAAAGAAAACTGCAGTCAACTTTGTTTACCTTGCTTTGTATCATTCTCTGTGGAATATTGTTCATGGCACTGGAAAGCCAACCTTCAAGGCTTTTTGCAAAATTGCGAATGGCTTGAGTCAAGGCACCTAAACATTAAAGAATAAAAATAAAATGAAAAGGATGGCAAGGTGCCTCTCTTGAAACCTTTTGCATCCTCCGTATGTAAATATTCCACATTGAGAACTACTGCATTTATTGTCTCAGAGACTTATCCAGTTTAGGTTTGGATCCCTACCATTACAAGAAGGATGTTGATAAATTGTAGCAAGTTCAGTAGAGGGCCACTGACATGGTCAGGGAGCTGGACCACATACCTTATGAGGAGAGGCTGAGGGAACTAGGTTTTTCAGCCTGAAAGAGAAAGTTTAGGGGGGACCTAATAGAAGCCTTTCAATACCTACAAGGTTTTAAGAACACAGACTCAGCCTCTTCACAAAGATGCATGGCAGGAGAGTGATAAACACTGGGCATAAACTGAAAAAAAAAGAGGTCCTGACTTGATAGGAGAATTTTTTTCACCTTGAGGACAGTTAAGCAGTGCCAATTCATGGCCTTTCATTGGACTCTCTCCAGTATGTCCATGTCACTCTTGTACTGGGGAGACCAGAACTAGATACAGGACTCCAGGTATATAGCACTCAAATGGTGCTGAATAAAGGGGAAGGATCACCTACCTGGACCTACTGGCAACACTTTGTTTAATACAACCCAGGATACCACTAGCCCTCTTTTCAGCAAGGACACTCTGCTGGCTCATGTTCAACTTGGTATCCACCAGGATCCACTGGTCCTTTTCTGAAAAGCTGCTTTCCAGTTGGTTGGCCCCCTTGGCATGTACTGGCACATGGGATTGTTCCTCCCCAGGGGCAGGACTTGGCACTTCCCCTTGTTGAACTGTATGAGGTTCTTGTCAGCCCATTTCTCCATCTTGTTGAGGTCTCTCTGGATAGCAGCATAACCTTGTGATGCATCAGCTACTCTTCAGAGTTTTGCGTCATCAGTAAACTTGCTGAGGGTATGCTCTGCCCCATCATCCAGATCACCAATAATGACATTGAACAGTGTTGGACCCAGTATTGGCCTCTGGGATACACTGCTATTTACTGGTTTCCAAATAGACTTTGTGCAACTATAACTATGGGATTCTCTGGAGTGCTGCAATGGATAGATACAGAATCTTTAGGGAAAACTAGCCAAGAAGGTGGTCTATATGAAAGAGGAGCTGCAATGCATGGAGCTTTGCCTAGGGATGGATGATAAGCCAGTTGAGAGCTTAAGGGTCCAGGTTAGATGACATAACAATGTGGGTAATGTGGGTATCTGATACAGCCTACCTCATAAGGAAAAAGTAGATGAAGTCTTGTGGTGGCTTGATCTTGGCTGACTGCCAGATGTTCACCAAGCTGCTCTATCACTCTCTCTTCAACAGAACAGCAGAGAAAAATACGAAGAAATGCTCATGGGTCAAGATAAGGACAGGGAGATCACTCAGCAATTGCCATCACAGGAAAAACACACTCAACTTGGGGAAATTAATTGAATTTATTGCCAATCAGAGTTGGATAGTGAGATATAAGAACAAATCTAAAAAAACTTCCTCCAACCCTCACTTCTTTCTAGGAACAACTTAACTCCCATGTAGAGAGAGATAAGATAGAATTGAGCTGCAGGCTGTAGGATGTGCCTGCAGAAGCACATGGCAGCACAAAGGAGCACATGGGGGCACAGAGAAGCTTGTCTCCACCAGACCCTGGGGGGACGAAGTGTCACACAGCAGACCCCTATGGAGAGGAGCCTTCCGGGAGCTGACGGGAGCTGACAGATGAGTGAACAGGGAGTGATCATCCCATAGAAGGACATTTGGAAAGTGTGTTGCTGATGTGGCAACATGGGATAGGTCACGCAGTGAGAATTACCATATAAGGAAATACTGTGCCTTGGAAAAGTGTATAAAATCAGCTCATTTCTTTGAATAAACAATTCAGATTCCCTGCCGGTCTGGGTCCGTGCCTCAATCACCAACACTCCCAACTCTTCTACCTCCTCCCCCCAAGTGGCACAGGGCAACAAGAAATGGGGGTTGCAGTCAGTTCATAACACTTTGCCTCTCCTTCCTCCTCACACTCTTCTCCTGCTCCAGTATGGGGTCTCATCCATGGAAGACAGTCCTTTATGACCTTCTTGAACATGGATCCTTCCCATAGGCTGCAGTTATTCACAAACTGCTCCAGCATAGGTCTTTTCCATAGGGTGAAGTCCTACAAAAACAGACTGTTCCAGCATTCGTTTCCTCACAAGGTTACAGGTTCCAACAGAAAACCTGCTCTAGCATGGGCTCCTCCCCACGGGACCACCATTCCTGACAGGACCCTGCTCTAGCATGGGCTCTCCATGGGCTGCAGCTTCCTTCGGGGTACATCCACCTGCTCTCATGTGGGATCCTCCATGGGCTGCAGGGTGACAATGCTTCACCATGGTCTTCCCCATGGGCTGCAGAGAAATCTCTGCTCCAGCAAGTGGAGCACATTCTCCCCTCCTTCACTGACCTTCGTGTCTGCAGAGTGGTTTCTCATATATTCTCACTCCTCTCTCCTGGCATCTGTTGTGAAAGGATTTTTTACTCTTTTAAAAAATATTTTACCACAGAGATGCTACTAATGTCTATGATTGGTTCAGACTTTGGCCAGCGGCAGGTCCATCTTGAAGCCAGCTGAAAGTGTCCGTCCCTTTCTGACATGGGGACAGCTTCTGGTATCTTCTCATAGAAGGCATCTGTGCACCCCCCACCTCTACCAAAAGCTTGCCATGTAAAGCCAATACAGGTCTCCTTCAGGTAACTGGAATAAGCTTCATGTTCACAGGCTCCAGTTTTCATGAGGAACTTGAACAGCAGAGCTGTCCCTATCTGCTAGAGGGATAACAAAGCAGAGCAAAAGCAACCCAGGAAGACAGTTAAGCAATGCAACTGGTCACCCAGAGAGCTTTGTGTCGTTTCCATCCTTAGATGTTTTCAAGACCTGACAGGGTAAAGCCCTGAACAAACAAGTCTGAATTCAGCATTAACCATGCTTTGAGCAGGAGGTTGGACTAGAGACCTCCTGAGGTCCCTTCCAACCTGAATTATTCTTTCATTCTATATTATGTAACAATTATTTAGTTTCTGATTTAACAAACAGAACTGACCACTTCACCTAAGACCCCTTCAAAAAACTTATGATCAGCAGTGAAAATTCTTTTTGGCATTCCTACAGGTACATCAGTGATTGTAACAACTGTTTCTTATCTCCTGAAAACTTCCATCATGAATTTTCTGCCATCAATTTTTGCCTACGTGCTTTTGCTTTTAAAGAGCAAAACCCCACAGGAAACAGCAATTATTGCAATACTTCAGTTTCCTCAAGTAAGCTTGAAGTACTCTGAACCATTGCCAACATGCTTTTTATTTTAGTTCTGAAGAACAAAATGCAATGTGAAATGTTCAACAACTGTATCAATAAGGAATATATAAGAACGTATTAAATGAACAGAAGGTAGGATTGCTCATACTGGTGTGAAAACTTGGTGGTGGAGAATGAATGCTGCTACAGTAACAAAGAAGAAAAAAAACAGAAAAGGGAAATATTACTATCTATAAGTGATTTATTTTTTACTACGTCTAAGAAGAAACAGTGCAAGTAAAGACTGGATTTTGTTTATGAGGCAAAACAGCACGTTTGGTAGAGTAAGAATTAATTTCTCGTGGAAGTCACCTAATATGAGAAATGCCCTTTTTCAGCTTGAGCAATCGATGAATCCTGTAATTAAGAACTTCTGCTAGCAAAGTTAGCCAATTTGCTTAAAAAGAAAGAAATATTTTATTTTTCACAGCATTATTTTCTTCAAATTTGTAGTGATAACTGGTTTATGTTACTGTCCCCAAATGTGGATGCTCATCTGAAATTTAATTTGGACTTATAAAACTTCTGAATTAGCTCTATGGAATGGGCTTTTTCTTTTTTCTTTCTTGAGGTTTCCAGACAAAGAACAAACACTCTTTTTCACTGTTAATCATTTAACCCACATATGTTTCTACATTAACATTTTTGTATGCACTTGCTAATTAACAAAGCATTAGCTCATGTTAATTTATTACCTACAGAATAAAAAAAAAATCTCATTCAGATAGTTTGCAGTGTTACTAAACACACATCAAATGATACAGCAAAAAAAGTTAAAAGGAAAACATGTATTTTTGAATAAGCCTTCAAAAAGCTTGGGTTTTTCATCTGAAATATTTCTTCTACACAAATAAGATTTTGCAGTCTTTCTGGTATTTGTAATTGCTGAAATTGACAAATACAACATGAAAAATATCTTGAACATAACTTCTCTGCCTGGAAGAGGAACTCCCAAACAAGTTTGGTGCTGTCCATCCTGTCACATGTGAAGAGATAAAAAGGCCATTCTCAGGGGAAAGGATCTATTGCCATTAATACACAGTGGCTCTGTCATACATGAAATCCCTATTTGTGCTTGGTCTTTGCATATTAAGTGCTTTAATTAATTAATTTTGAGTTAAATATTTTTAAATTGAATGTTAAAATTAACCCATCAGCCCAGGTACAAAAATCAAGTTCCATTATCAGTGTTTTCAATTGTTCAAAGTAGTTTAAGAGAGTTGCACCCTTCCCAGTTAAAATTCCCCAGTTAAAAATTCCCAACTTAATGCTCCCTTTTCAAACTTCAAACCACCTGTACACCATAAGAATTATCTTTCCTGTGTTTACTGTATACTTTTACAAGTGTTTTAAGATGTGTTGGATGTATTTTAATACTTTTTTTAGGTGTTTTTACTTGTACTTTGGTTCCAAGGCAAATTCCAAAAACCCCAGTTCTAACAGCCAGCAGCTATTTTTAGCCCCATAGCCATTACCCTGTAGGCAAGCTCCATGGCAACCTGAATTTTAATGAAGGCATTTTAGCACCCTTATCTCAACTAATACCACCCCTCTGACAATGATGAGCCATTGGTGGACGGAGATGATCTGTCAAAGGGAAAGCACCAATCACTTTAAACTGAAGGGGCGGGCTGTGGGTGGGCTGTGGGTGGGCTGTGGGCAGAGCAAAGGCACTATAAAACAACGAGGCAGCCAGAGACATGCCCTCTCTCTCTCCCTCCAGGCTAGCTGTGGTGGACATCAGTGCTGGGAAGGCCTTACTCCTATTAAGGAGCCTTTAGTAAATTTTTTTTGCTTTTGGACCAGCCAAAAGCCAGCCCAGCACTGCAAGTCCTTTTTCTCTACCTGAGGTCCAGTGCTGTCTCAGCCAGAAGATCTAAAATCCCTGTGCTCCTGGGGCATACCATCTATCGAGCCATAGGATCCCAAATTTTTATATTTTTCTAATTTCTGTAATTTTTCCATTTTTCCGTTTTCAATAAATTATTTTAATTTTTTATTTAACTAAGAGTTGTCTCATTTTCTCACACTCTGGTCTTTTGCTAGAATCATTAGATAATAATAAATTTTAATCCTGACTGAAGTATAAAGTGTTTGGCCTCTTTTTAAACAAAGAAATTTGGCTTTTTCCCACACAGTAGTTTTTCATTCATTCTGTGGGCACTGAAATGTTTTCACAAAAATTTCAACTGACCAAATTTTACTTAGAGCTTGCTTTTCAAAAAGTTTTCTTCACTATTAATTTCTTTTATGGCAATATTTATTAGGAAGTTATGTGAAAGAGTAGGTTTCCCCAAATACTGAAAATCAGGAAAAGAAAGAAGATGAAACTCAAAAATAGAATTATCAGTTTGCATCCTTACTAAATTAAACACATTTTCCCTTTTTTTTTTTTTTTTTTTTTTTTTTTTTTTTTTTTTGCTAGCTGCTGTTGGTACCTTTCTGATTATCCAGAAAAAAAGAAACCTGCCTATGATGGGGCATTTCTACAAAGCAGTACTTGCAAATATTTTCCTGAGTTGCTTCTTACAGCATAGCTAACAGAGGCAGACAAAAGATGCAGTACTTGTGTCAGAAAACAGCATTCATGCCCTCAGCAATGGTGTTAATGTGTCACAGGGTACCACCTCCAGCCATTGAAGGAACTATCCCTATAACATCAGAGGTCTCAATTCAGATTGAACTCCTGAGGGAAGATGCAGCTCTCAGAGTACAAGTGCTTGGGATCTCTTGCTGAGGCTGGGGCAGAGTGAGACAGTTTCCTTGCCTGCAGAAGGTGTGCAATGGAACAGGACCTGTGTTGCCAAAGAAGTGCAGGAAGAGGTCAGCAGACTGTGCAGTATCAGAGAAGGTGAGAAAGAGATCTACTGGATCGTTTTCACGACTCTGCAGCCTGAAGTCTCAGCTGTATTGAAGGAGGATCAGGTGGTCTGTGCTAATTGGATTAGGAAATGGCAAAGGCTGGAAGCCTGTGACTTCTGGAAACATAAAGAAGGCTCCTGCTTCACCTGCATATCTCCAGCAAAGAACAGATGCAGTACCCTCACAGCAGATGAGGGTCTGGGAACTCTGTCTAAGAGCTAGTTAAGCCTGAGCTATGCAGCAGCACCAGAAGGAAGTGACAACTGATAATGGGAGACTCCATGCTATAGGGGATTGGGGCCCATATCTGCCAACCTGACCTGCTGTGTTGGAAGATTTACTGCTTGCTGGGGGTTGGATCCAGGATGCTGTGGTGATACTGACAAGGTTTGTCTGACCCTCAGATTATTACTCCTTGCACATCTTCACGTGGGCACCAATACTGCCAGAGGAGACCTGGAGCATATCAAGTGTGACTACATTCATCATGGGGCAATGGTCAAGGGTATGGGGGCCCAGGTAGTTTTCTCATTGGTCTTTCCAGTGAAAAGCAAGATCTTGAGGGGGAATGGAAGTATCCTGTGGGTCAACAGTTGGTTGCCCAGCTGGCAATGACAATCAGTATTTGTATTTTATGACCATAGGGACCCTTCTTTAAAGATTGAAGACTGTTAGAGAGAGATGGGATACACCTGACCAAGTGGGGCAAAACCATCTTTGCCAACAGGCTGGACAACCTGGTGAGGAAAACTTTAAACTAGAAATAACAGGGGAGGGAGATGACGACCTACAATCAAGTGAAGGAATACTGGAATGAGTTGGCAAGCAGGGTGTTATGGAAAAGAGAGAGCTTGTAATTGGCAAAACAGGGCTGAAAAGGAGACACTGCTGGAGACAATTCTTACAAACAAGGAAACTTTTCTTACAATTCTTACAAACTGTTGGTGATATAAAGCTTGGGTGGAGTCTGAGCTGCATTGACCATGAGATGGTGGAGTTGAGTATACTGAGAGGATAGAAAAAGGCAAATAGCAGGATAACAACTCCAAATTTCAGGAGAGCAGACTTTGGCCTGTGCAGAGACCTGCTTGGAAGAATCCTATGGGAGACAGTCCTGGAGAGCAGACTGGATCTAGGAGACCTGTTTGATATTCAAGGATCACCTCCTCCAAGCTCAAGAATGGTCCATCACAATGAGCAGGAAATCAAGCAAAGGTGACAGGTCTGTGTGGATGAACAAGGAGCTCACGACTAAAACATGAAAAGGAAGCACACAGGAGCTGCAAAAAGGGGCAAGTGACCCAGAAGGAATGCAGAGACACTGTCCAAGTGTGCAGAGATGGGGTTAGGAAAACCAAAGCCCACCTGGAGTTGAAACTGAAGAGCGACATTAAGGGTTTCTACAGGTACATCAGCAGAAAAAATGAAGACCAGAGAAAATGTGGGCCTGGTGCTGAATGGGGGCAGGGAACCTAATGACAAAGGCTGGGGTACTGGATGCCTTCTACACTTGAGTCTTTACTGATAAGGACTACCTTCAGGAATCCAAAGCCTCTGAGACCAGAGGAAAAGTCTGCAGCAAGGAAGAATTCTCCTCAATAGAGGATGACCCAGTTAGGGAAACATTTAAAACATTGGAGATGCATAAGTACATGGACCTGATCGGATGCACCCATGAGTGCTGAGGGAGCTGGCTAATTTCACTGCAAGGCCACTCTCAATTATCTTTGAAAGGTCATGGCGATCAGGGAAAGTTAATGAGGACTAGAAGAAAGCAAATGACCGTGTCCATAAGCACCACATCTATGTGTCTTTTAAATACCTTTTAAAACTGACCAGAACTCGTGGGCCCCTAAGCCCTCAAAGCAGATTCTGAAGGTACTCTGCTAAGTATCTCCCTCAATAGCTTAGTTTGCTTCCTTAAAGTCCAGTGTAGCAACTCTGCTGATGTTTTTTTCTCACTACACTTAAAATTTTAAACTCAAACGTTCCATGATCATAGAATCATTAAGATCATTGAGTCCAACTGTTGATCACTGTGGCCAAGACAGCCACCAACCATCACATCTCCCAAGAGTCCTTCTCTAGTCACAAACAACAGGTCTAGGAGGGCAGCTTTCCTAGTTGGCTCACAGAGTACTTGTGACAAGAAATTACCTCCCATAAGCTTCAAGACTTCCCAAGGCCTGCTTGTGTCAGCAGGATGATATTCCCACTTGATGTCTGGGAAGTTGGAATCTCTCATAAGGACAAGGGCTACTGATCCAGGGATTTCTCCTAATTGCTTACAGAATAACTCATCACTGCTTACATCCTGGCTGGGTGATCAGTAATAAACACCCACTATAATATCTCCTTTGTTTTCCATCCCCTTAAGCCTCACTCAGAGGCTCTCTACCACATCATTGCCAACTGTAAGGGCTGTACAATCAAACCTCTTCCTTACATATAGTGCCGCATCTCCATCTTACCTGCCCTGCCTATCCCTCCTAAACAACCTGTAGCCCTCCATCCCAGCACTCCAGTTGTGGGACTCCTTCCACCTAGCAAATATATCACTACCTGCTACATCAGGTAGACATACTCAAGTCTATGGGACTTGATGGGATCCACCCAAGGGTGGAATATTTTGGAGCAGATCACCCCTACAGAGAGGGGTCTGGACAGGCTGAATTGATGGACTGAGGTGAATTGTATGAGGTTCAACAAGGCCAAGTGCCAGGTCGTGCACTTGGGTCATAACAACCCCATGCAATGCTACAGGCTTGGGGAAGAGTGGCTGGAAAGCTGCCTGGCAGAAAAGGACCTGGAGGTGTTAGTCTATTGCCAGCTGAACATGAGCCATCAGTGTGCCCAGATGGCCAAGAAGGCCATGTATCAGAAATAGTGTGGCCAGAAGGAGCAGGGAAGTAATTGTCCCTCTCTACTGGGCACTGGTGAGGCCACACCTCGAGTGCCATGTCCAGTTCTGGACCCCTCACTACAGGAAGGGCATTGAAGGTCTGGAGCAAGTCCATAGAAGGACAAGGAAGCTGGTGAAGGGTCTAGAGAGTAAGTCATATGAGGAGTGACTGAGGGAGCTGGGGTTGTTTAGCCTGGAGAAAAGGAGGCTCAGGGGGGTGATCTTATCATTCTCTACAACTACCTGAACAGAGGTTGTGGTGAGGTGGAGGTTGGCCTCTTCTCCCAGGCAACTAGCGACAGGATGAGAGGACATAGCCTCAAGCTGCGCCAGGGGAGCTTCAGGCTGGACATCAGGAGGAATTTCTTCATGAAAAAGGTTGTTAAACATTGGAATGGACTGCCCAGGGAGGTGATGGAGTCACCATCCCTGGAGGTTTTCAAGAAAAAACTGGATGTGACACTTAGTGCTATGGTCTAGTTGACAAGGTGGTGATTGGTTAAAGGTTGGACTCTATCTTAGAGGTCTTTTCCAACCTAAATGATTCCATGATTCTGTAGTAATGTTGATAACACATGGATGTTTTGGTTTTTCCCAAGTAGAGCTTACCCTAAGTCAAGGACTTTTCAGTATCTCATGTTCTGCCAGTGAGGTGCACAAAAAGCTGGGAGGGAGCATGACTGGGACAGGAGACCTGATCTGGCCAAATGGATATTCCACACCATAGAATGTCATGCCCAGGATATAAACTGGAGGGAGTTAGCTGGAAGTGATCAATCGCTGCTCAGGGACAGGCTGGGCATCAGTCAGTGGGTGGAGAGCAATTGTATTGTGCATCACTTGTATTTCTTGGGTTTTATTTCTCTCTCTCTCTCCTTTTCATTGCAATTATTATTATTGTTATTATAATCATTAACAATATTAGTATTATTATATTTTAATTTGTTTCAATTTTTAAACTGTTCTTAACCCACAAGTTTTACTTTTTTTTCTGATTCCCCATGCAACTAGTGGGGGAGGGAGCATCTGTGTGGTACTTATTTGCCAGCTGGGGTTAAACCACAACACCATCTAACAGTGGGCAGAATATTTTGGGGGACTGTATCAAAGGCCTTACAGAAGTCCAAGTAGATGACATCTGTAGCTCTCCCATTTTCCACTGATGCAGTCACTCCATCATACAAGGCCACTAGATTAATCAGACACGATTTGTCCTTGGTGAAGCCATGTCAGCTGTGTCTAATGTCCCCCCTGTCATCAATGTAGCTTCCAGGAGAATCTGCTCTGTTAAGGAAACTACCCAGTCTGATCATTCACGAGACTCCTCAGAGGCACCAGCTCAGGCTGTTTCTGTGTTGCTGGGCAGTGAATAAATTGCTTTATGGAATGAGACATCTGAGACTCTGTTATGGGAAACCTGGGGTCAAACCGGTAAGGAAACCTGGTCTGACTGTGTGTGAGTGGGGTGTGCAGTGGCTCCCTTTGGCTCACTGGAGTCGCCACTGCGAAGGGGCTTTGGTCCCAGCAGTTAAAGTCTCTGGCGTTTGGAGTGTGACTGCCAGAGAGTCTCCTGAATGGTCAGACTGGGAAGTTTCCTTTACATGCTCCATGATCTTACAGATAACTGGTGAGGCCAACTGGTTGGTAGTTCCCAGAATCCTCATTTTTACACTTTTTAAAAATGGGTGCAATGTTTCCTTTTTTCCAGTCACTGGTAATGCAGTCTGACTGCCATGACTTCTTAAATGTAATGAAGAATGGCTTGTGAACTACATCAGTTCCTTCAGGACCCTGGCATGCAACTTGTTCGGTCACAGGATCATAGAACTATTTAGGTTGCAAAAGACCTCTAAGATCATTGAGTCCAACCATTAACCTAACACTGCCAAGTCTACCACTGAACCATGTCCCTAAGTGCCACAGCTACATGTCTTTTAAATACCTCCAGGGATGGTGACTCTAAGGCTTGACAACCCTTTCAGTGAAGAAATTTTTCCTAATATTCACTCTAAACCTCTCCTGGTGCAACATGAGGCCATTTCCCTTTGTCCTATCACTTGTTACTAGGGAGTAGAGACCCCCACCTTGCTGCAAGCTCCTTTCAGGTAGTTGTAAAGAGACATAAGGTCTCCCCTGAGCCTCCTTTTCCCCACACTCCAGCTCCCTCAGACACTCCTCATAAGACTTGTGCTTCAGACCCTTTACCAGCTTCATTGCCTGTTTTTGGATATGCTCCAGCACCTCAATATCTTCCTTGAAGTGAGGGGCCCAGAAGTATACACAATATGAGGTGCAGCCTCACCAGTGCCAAATACAGGGGGACAATCACTTCCCATGTCCTGCTGGTCCCACTATTTCTGACTCAAGCTAGGATGTCTTTGGCCTTCTTGGTCACCTGGGCACATCGCTGGCTCATATTTTCCCTGCATAAACTCCCGACATCTTTGTAGTCCTCCTGAGTTGCCTGTCCCTCCTTCCTAAGGTCATAAACTCTCCTTTTTTTTCCCCCAAGTTCCAGCCAAAGCTCTCTGTTCAGCCAAGCCAGTCATCCCCGCCGGCTTGTCTTTCAACACGTGGGGACAGTCTGTTCCTGTGCCTTTAGGATTTCCTTCTTGAAGAATGTCCAGCCTTCCTGGACTCCTTAGCCCTTCAGGACTGCCTCCCAAAGGACTCTCTCAACCAGTCTCCTAAACAGGCCAGTCTGCCCTCTGGAAGTCCAAGCTAGCAGTTCTGTTGTCACCTCTCCTTACTTGTCCAAGAATCAAAAACTGTCATTACATGATCGCTTTGCCTAAGACATCACCCAGAAGTCCATTACTGTTCACATACAACAGGTCCAGCAGGGCACCTTCCCGAGTTGGCTCACTTACCAGCTGTGTCAGGAAGATCTCTTGTACACACTCCAGGAACCTCCTAGACTGTTTCCTCTCTGCTGTGTTGTATTTTCAGCAGACATCTGATAAGTTGAAGTCTCCCACAAGAACAAGGGCTAGTGATTAATAAGACTTCTCCCAGCTGGTTATAGAATATTTTGTCTGCCTCTTCATCCTGGTTGGGTGGTCTATAACAGACTCCTGCCAAATCTGTCTTGGCCTTCTCCCTGATTCTTGAGTAAACACTCAATCCTATAGACACCATCAATAAGCTCCAGACAATTGAGACAGTCCCTAACATACAGGGCTACCCTACCACCTCTCCCTCCTCACCTGTCCCTTCTAAAGAGTTTATAGCCATCCATTGCAGCACTCCAGTCATGTGAGTCATCCCACCATGTTTCTGTGACAGCAACTATGTCATAGTTTTCCTGCTGCACAATGGCTTCCAGCTCCTCCTGTCATCCCATGGACTGGTGTATGCTCAGGTTCCTCAGGGGGTCACAAACCTGATCTTCTCCCATGATGGGAGGGACTTCTTTCTCCCAGCCCCTGCCTTGAAATTCAGGGTCTTGAAAGATGTGGGAAGAGAGATTGCTGGTGTCAAGGTGGTCCCCCAGGAGGATCAGAGCCTGCGAGTGTGATGCTTCCTGTAGCTGAAGTAAGAACACCATCAACAGGCTCACCTTGATCAGGCAGCCTGTAGTAAACACCAACCACGAGGTTTCCTTTGTTGGCTTTTCCCTTATTTTTACCCAAAAGGTCTCAACCCATTCAGCACTTGTCTTCAAAGACAACTCTCTCTAGTCAATCCATTTTTTTAGAGGGCAGCCCCTCCACCCCTTCTTCCTTGCCTGTGCTTTCTGAATGGTTTATAGCCATTGATTGCAGAGTTTCAGTTGTGTGATTTGTCCTACTAAGTTTCAGTGATGGTATTAGCTTTCCAGGTGCACAGAGGCTTCCATCTTTTCCTGTCTGTTATCCGTGCTACATGCATTGCTATAGAGGCACTTTAGTGGGCCTATTGACCTTGTCACCTTTTTAGAGGAACACAACCTAATTCCTTTGTGGCATTTTACAGGTGTCTCCCTGTTGGTTCCTAATATTTATAATTTCTTTTAATATTATATATTATATTTTATATTAATATATGTAATTATAATTACTTTTCAAGATTTAACACAACATACAAAACATGCAATAGATGTTTTTAAAAAGAATTTATCCTTCCTGGAAAAAAAATTAAAAATCATTTACTACCAAAAGCAGCCATAAAAAAACACCATGCTTGAGCAATGATGGATGCTATAAAATCAGCTTTGAAAAGAATGCTCTATTACTGATAATGGTCAGTTGGCCATAATATTAGAATCAATTGATGAGTCCTTCATACTGGAAATAGAAAATAAAGTATAATAGATTGGAACAATAAACAAGACTTAAGATGTTTGATAGTGTTGGTTTAATAGGTATCAAAACTGATAAGGTTTTAGCAGCCACTGATAATACATTAATGTTTAATTATCCAAAAATGAAATGACAAAGCATATACATTTTACTTTTATTAACAACTAGAACTTATATATAAAAAACTTAAACTAAAGCCTACTGAGGTCAACAGAAAGACTGTCTTGACATTACTGGACTCAGGCTCAGGGCCATAGTGCATTCACAGCTGTCAGACTAGAGCTAGTATATAAAGAAAGCCATTTTTATCTTTAATAAAAACTTAGAATTTGCAGTTAAAAAAGGCATAATTCATAAGAAAATATATTCTTAAAAATTCTAGAGGCTTTCCTAAATGCAATGAAGCATCCACTCTGCTTTTCTTTAAGTACAATGTTTACATCAACTCCAGTACACCTTTCTACTCAACAGAATTAAGGAAAGATGACACAGACACTACGTTTACATCCTTCAAAATCATTCCCAAAAGTTTCACGAGGCACAAAAATCTCACCACATAAAACAAAACAAAAGACAGTCTTATGAAATGTTATCTGTGTTTAACTTACTAGGAATAGGTCTAAGGACATCAGGAATGAGAATCTCCACCAAAGCCTGGTACATCACATGGTCACAGTTACCCATCCATTTCAGAATAGACTCATTTTTGCACAGAGTAATTAGTTTTCCTTTTGGAAGTCGACTTTCTATTTCACTCAGATTGCTGTTGTGAATAAATGGAAATGCATTTACATACAGATAAGAAAAGTACAATGGATTTTGAAATAGATTATTTAATGAAAACTTTATAGATGTCTCTGTTACATCCAATTGAAACTCTAACTTCGCCATATGAAACTGGGGGAAAAAATAGCCTCCAAAGTTCAGCTCCAGACCATAAATAATGCAGAGGTATGTGTTGGGGTTTTAGTTTAGTCCTAGTTTTTTTTTTCTGTTAAAGGAATTTTTTCCCATAGCATGTTGCTAGGAGATAAATGGCCATACTTGAGAGGAGATAGCCATACTTAAGAAAAGACAAAAGGGCCCGGCCAGGCTTTTGTTTTCACCTGGCGGGCAGTTCAGTTCGCTCTCAGCGTCTGGAGGGAGAAGCCGCGGAGAGAGGAGCTGCTGGTTCCCGTTTTCGGCGTCTTTCCTTTCTGCTGGGAACAACACCGGGGATCCCAGGGCTGCTTTCCCTGCCCTGCTGGAGGCTGGGGCTGTGGCCGCCCACCCCGCTGCTGCTTCGAGCCTTCGCTACGCTGTAGCCGTGCTTGCCCTGCCTGCCTGGAGCCCCGGGGGGTTCCCCTTTTGGATACATCTCGTCTGCCACCCGGGATTTGTGTTTGTGCCTGCCGCTCCAGCCTACCAGTCCAGCCTGCTGTTTCCGAGACTCCGGGACCAGCTGCCCACCGGTTTGTGAAGCTCCTTTGTTCCACCCTTCCCCGGGATCCCAGGGCGCCAGAGCAGCCGCGTGTTCCCCGAGCTCGCTCCGGAGCGCCCCCTGCAGCCGCGGGGGAACCATCGCACCTGCCCTGCTCACCGGGAGCCGCCAGCGATCCCTGTCGGCTGCAAGCGGAACTGCACCCGAGGGGAAATAGCCTGACAGCCGAGAAGGCTGGGACTGGGTTTGTGTTTGCTGTTACTGCCATAGTTGTTGTTGTTTTGTTTGACTAGTTATATATATATATATATATATATATATAGTAAAGAACTGTTATTCCTATTTTCCCACATCTTTGCCTAAAGACCCTTGATTTCAAAATTATAATAACTCAGAGGGAAAGGGGTTACATCTGCCACTCCAAGGGAGGCTTCTGCCTTCCTTAGCAGACACCTGTCTTTCAAACCGAGACAGATCTTGGCGCCCAACCGTGGGGCCTGAGGGCATTAAGAGAGAGAGGTGAAAAAGGAATAACAGTTCCTGGATAACTTAATTCGGTGTGTTGGATATAGGAACCTTGGTAGGCAGCACTATGTGGTCTACTTTGCCCTGGTTCGGGTGGCATGTGGCCGTGGCTATATTCTTCCCCTTTGCAGCTCCCTACTTGAATATGGGTCCTCTCACTAAGGCTACCATTGCTGTTATCCAGCTTGTGCTGTGGGTCGAGAAGGTGAGGAATTCATGGGTTTTTAACTTCCTCCGGAATGTGGGCACGTGGATAAATGGCTATCACACACTGAGCGCATGTTTTTGGGGTTATGTTAACAATGGTACCTTCTGTGAGGAAATGACACCAGGGGAAGTTTTCCCCCAACCCCTCAACCAGTTATTTGGACCCACCCCATCAATTTTTGAAGGGTTTAGATTCCTTCTGAATACTAACCACCTGCTGCTGGTAGGCCTACTCTATTTAGCATTCAAGGATAAGTTGAGATTGGCTTGGATAACTACCCAGACACCAGCCCCAGAGACTAGAGATCCTGCCCCAGAGCCTGACCCTGCCCCAGAACCTGACATGGCCCCAGAGAGTAGAGTTCCTACCCCAGAGCCTGATCCTGCCCCGGAACCTGACACGGCCCCAGACACTAGAGATCCTACCCCAGAGCCTGATTCAGCCCCAGAGCCTGACACAGCCCCAGACACTAGAGACCCTGCCCCACAGCCAGATACCGCCCAACAGCCCACCTCAGAAATGGACTACCCGAAATGGGTGGGGGTACTGGCGAAAGGGATGCAGGAGATGCGCCAGGAGATGGGCCAGGTGCACCAGGGGATATGCCAATTGCTAAGGGAATACACCTCCTCAGCTAGTGAAAAAACCTCTCCCTGCCCCAAAAAGGGTGAGTCTGACGGTGCAGCAGTGGAACCCACGGATGTTACAACCGCCCAGGTTTCAGCTGAACCCCAAGGACAAGTACAGCCAGCAGCAGTCGCCCCTGTGCAAAGGAGGAAGTGTAAGACCAAATCAGTACGACCAGTTAATGATGATGGGGAACCAGGGCCCTCACAACCAGCAGGGGAGCCAGAGCCAGAAATCATCATTGAGTCCCTGTCGTACGACAGTCTCCGTGGTATGCGAGACGACATTGTGCGAAGGGGGCGTGAGCCTTATACCACCTGGCTGCTTCGGGTTTGGGACCTCATGGGCACAAGTGTGCAACTGGATAGTGGTGAGGCAAGGTATCTGGGATCATTGACCCAGGACCCAGGTGTGAACCAGATATTTGTGAGGGAGCCAGGACCCCTTTCTCTCTGGGACCGGCTCTTAATGAGTGTGAGAGAAAGGTTCATTCACAAAGAGAGAATGCAGGAGTACCATCATAGAATGCAGTGGAAGACACTTGAGGAAGGGATCCAACAGCTAAGAGAAGTGGCAGTATTAGAGGTACTCTTTGGGAGGGATGGACAGCACGGTAATGACCCCGATAAGGTCAGGTGCACAGGACAGATGATGTGGAACCTGGCAAGGCTAGGGCCATCGCAATACACCACCTTCATTGCAACCATTGATGCTGACAATAACCGAGAAACAGTGGGCTCTGTTGCCAACAAGCTCAGGAATTATGATAGCATGGTCAATGGTCCACTGAAAACTCATGTCTCTGCTGTGGTCCAGGACCTCAAAGAGGAGATAAAGGAGATAAGGGAGGAGATGAGGAAGGTCAGTGTGGCACCAGTGCGAGTCACAGGCCCCCAGGTCAGAGCCCGTCGTCCCCCTGCTAGAGAGAGAGGGTACACCCCACGAGCTGAGCTCTGGTTTTTCCTGTGTGAGCATGGGGAAGACATGAGAAGGTGGGATGGGAAACCTACCTCTGTCCTGGCAGCGCGGGTGCGTGAACTCAAGGAGGGAGGCACTAACCGAGGGGGTTCCGCTAAGGTGAAAGTAGCCTCAGCCTCCCGTGACCGAGCTGCCAGGTATTACAGACAGGAGGATGATATGTCAGATCCCCTCGAAGGTACCTCTAGTATGTATGCCCAGGGAAAGAATGATAACCAGGGCTAGAGGGGCCCTGCCTCTAGCCAGGAAGAGGCACGGGAGAACCGGGTTTTCTGGACGGTGTGGATCCGATGGCCTGGCACATCAGAGCCACAAAAATATGATGCATTGGTTGATACTGGGGCACAGTGTACTTTAATGCCATCGGGACATGTGGGGGCAGAACCTGTATCCATTGCTGGGGTGACTGGGGGATCACAGCAGTTGACCCTTTTGGAAGCTGAGGTGAGCCTGACTGGGAAGGAGTGGCAAAAGCATCCAATTGTGACCGGTCCAGAGGCCCCATGTATTCTGGGCATAGACTTCCTCCGGAATGGTTATTACAAAGACCCAAAGGGACTCAGGTGGGCGTTTGGGATTGCTGCTGTGGAGGCAGAGGGCATTAGGCAGTTGAACACCCTGTCCGGACTGTCTGAGAATCCTTCTGCAGTTGGGCTCCTGAAAGTGGAAGAGCAACGAGTGCCAATTGCCACCTCGACAGTGCACCGCCGGCAGTATCGGACAAATCGAGATGCTGTGATTCCCATCCACAAGATGATTCGTGAGCTGGAGAGCCAAGGGGTGGTCAGCAAGACCCACTCACCCTTCAACAGCCCCATTTGGCCTGTGCGCAAGTCTGATGGGGAATGGAGATTGACTGTGGACTATCGTGGCTTGAATGAAGTGACTCCACCACTGAGCGCTGCTGTGCCGGACATGTTGGAGCTCCAGTATGAGCTGGAGTCCAAAGCAGCAAAGTGGTATGCCACTATTGACATTGCCAATGCATTTTTCTCCATTCCTCTGGCAGCAGAGTGCAGGCCCCAGTTTGCTTTCACCTGGAGGGGTGTGCAGTACACCTGGAACCGACTGCCCCAGGGGTGGAAGCACAGTCCCACCATCTGCCATGGACTGATCCAGGCTGCACTGGAAAAGGGTGAGGCCCCAGAACATCTGCAGTACATTGATGACATCATTGTGTGGGGGAACACCGCAACAGAAGTGTTTGAGAAAGGAGAGAGAATAATCCAAATTCTCCTAAAAGCTGGTTTCGCCATCAAGAAGAGCAAAGTCAAGGGGCCTGCCCGAGAGATCCAGTTCCTGGGAGTGAAGTGGCAAGATGGACGGCGTCAGATTCCCACTGAGGTCATCAATAAGATCACTGCGATGTCTCCACCAACCAACAAGAAGGAAACACAAGCTTTCCTAGGCGCCATAGGTTTCTGGAGGATGCACATTCCTGAGTACAGCCAGATTGTGAGCCCCCTCTACCTGGTTACCCGCAAGAAGAACGATTTCCACTGGGGCCCAGAACAACAGCAAGCCTTTGCCCAGATCAAGCAGGAAATCGCTCACGCCGTAGCCCTTGGCCCAGTCAGGACAGGACCAGAGGTGAAGAACGTGCTCTACTCTGCAGCCGGGAACAATGGTCTGTCCTGGAGCCTCTGGCAGAAGGTGCCTGGTGAGACTCGGGGCCGACCGCTGGGATTCTGGAGCCGAAGCTACAGAGGGTCCGAAGCCAACTACACTCCCACAGAGAAAGAAATCTTGGCAGCTTATGAAGGAGTCCAAGCTGCCTCAGAGGTAATTGGAACTGAGGCACAACTCCTCCTGGCACCTCGACTACCGGTGCTGGGGTGGATGTTCAAAGGAAAGGTTCCCTCCACGCATCACGCCACCGATGCTACTTGGAGCAAATGGATCGCCCTCATCACGCAGCGCGCCCGAATTGGAAACCCAAGTCGCCCTGGGATCTTGGAAATAATTACGAACTGGCCAGAAGGTGAGACTTTTGGGTTATCTTCTGAAGAAGAAGAGGAGCAGGTGACGCGTGCCGAAGAAGCCCCACCGTATAACGAGCTACCAGAGAGTGAAAGACAATATGCCCTCTTCACTGATGGTTCCTGCCGAATTGTAGGCGCTAGCCGGAAATGGAAAGCCGCTGTATGGAGCCCCACACGACAAGTTGCACAGGCTACGGAAGGAGAAGGTGGATCGAGCCAATTTGCTGAACTCAAAGCCGTTCAATTAGCTCTGGACATTGCTGAAAGAGAGAAGTGGCCAAAGCTCTACCTTTACACTGATTCATGGATGGTAGCCAATGCTCTGTGGGGTTGGCTGGAAAGGTGGAATAAGGCAAAATGGCAGCGCAGAGGAAAACCAATCTGGGCTGCTGAGGAGTGGAAAGACATTGCCGCTCGAGTAGAGAAGCTATCTGTGAAGGTCCGTCATGTAGATGCTCACATTCCCAAGAGCCGGGCTAATGAAGAACATCGTAATAACAAGCAGGTAGATCAGGCTGCGAAAATAGAGGTGTCCCAGATAGACCTGGATTGGCAACATAAAGGAGAGTTGTTCCTAGCTCGATGGGCCCATGATGCCTCAGGCCATCAGGGCAGAGATGCCACCTATAAGTGGGCACGAGACCGAGGGGTGGATCTGACCATGGACAGTATCTCCCAGGTCATCCATGACTGTGAGACATGCGCTGCGATCAAGCAGGCCAAGCGGGTGAAGCCCCTGTGGTATGGTGGGCGGTGGTCCAAATACAAGTATGGGGAGGCCTGGCAGGTTGATTACATCACACTGCCTCAAACCCGCCAAGGCAAGCGCCATGTGCTCACAATGGTAGAAGCCACCACAGGATGGCTGGAGACCTACCCTGTGCCTCACGCTACTGCCCGGAACACCATCCTGGGCCTTGAAAAGCAAGTCCTTTGGAGGCATGGTACCCCTGAGAGGATTGAATCTGACAATGGGACTCACTTCAAGAACAGCCTTATAAACACCTGGGCTAGAGAACATGGCATTGAGTGGGTGTACCACATCCCTTACCATGCACCAGCAGCTGGGAAGGTTGAGCGGTGTAATGGACTGCTTAAAACCACCTTGAAGGCACTGGGTGGGGGGACTTTCAAAAACTGGGAGGTGCATTTAGCAAAAGCCACCTGGTTAGTTAACACCCGAGGCTCCACCAGCCGAGCTGGCCCTGCCCAATCCGAACCCCTACAAACAACAGATGGGGATAAGGTTCCAGTGGTGCACATGAGAGGTATGCTTGGAAAAACTGTTTGGGTAAAGTCTGCCTTGAGCAAAGACAAACCCATCCGTGGGGTTGTTTTTGCTCAGGGACCAGGTTGTACCTGGTGGGTGATGCAAAGGGATGGAGAGACCCGATGCATACCTCAAGGGGACCTTGTTTTAGGGTGAACTACCCATGGCTCTGTACTTGTATCAGTATCAGCATGTACATATGTATATAACTTAGGTGATGCTTGTATTTATATGGTTAAAAAGTTAAGTTTCATGTAACATGTTAGTATGGAAAAAAAATTCGGGGTGGATAATGTTGGGGTTTTAGTTTAGTCCTAGTTTTTTTTTTCTGTTAAAGGAATTTTTTCCCATAGCATGTTGCTAGGAGATAAATGGCCATACTTGAGAGGAGATAGCCATACTTAAGAAAAGACAAAAGGGCCCGGCCAGGCTTTTGTTTTCACCTGGCGGGCAGTTCAGTTCGCTCTCAGCGTCTGGAGGGAGAAGCCGCGGAGAGAGGAGCTGCTGGTTCCCGTTTTCGGCGTCTTTCCTTTCTGCTGGGAACAACACCGGGGATCCCAGGGCTGCTTTCCCTGCCCTGCTGGAGGCTGGGGCTGTGGCCGCCCACCCCGCTGCTGCTTCGAGCCTTCGCTACGCTGTAGCCGTGCTTGCCCTGCCTGCCTGGAGCCCCGGGGGGTTCCCCTTTTGGATACATCTCGTCTGCCACCCGGGATTTGTGTTTGTGCCTGCCGCTCCAGCCTACCAGTCCAGCCTGCTGTTTCCGAGACTCCGGGACCAGCTGCCCACCGGTTTGTGAAGCTCCTTTGTTCCACCCTTCCCCGGGATCCCAGGGCGCCAGAGCAGCCGCGTGTTCCCCGAGCTCGCTCCGGAGCGCCCCCTGCAGCCGCGGGGGAACCATCGCACCTGCCCTGCTCACCGGGAGCCGCCAGCGATCCCTGTCGGCTGCAAGCGGAACTGCACCCGAGGGGAAATAGCCTGACAGCCGAGAAGGCTGGGACTGGGTTTGTGTTTGCTGTTACTGCCATAGTTGTTGTTGTTTTGTTTGACTAGTTATATATATATATATATATATATATATAGTAAAGAACTGTTATTCCTATTTTCCCACATCTTTGCCTAAAGACCCTTGATTTCAAAATTATAATAACTCAGAGGGAAAGGGGTTACATCTGCCACTCCAAGGGAGGCTTCTGCCTTCCTTAGCAGACACCTGTCTTTCAAACCGAGACAGTATGATAAAAATGGTCCTTGCAATTTAAACAGACCAGACAATACATTGGGAAAAGATACTTTGAATTTAGTAATCCAAAGGAAAAAGTAGAAGATGTATACAATCATTTCAAGGCTGCAGTTTGACATATACCAACACCCTATATATCAAATAGCAGACAACACCAATTTAACCTGAAAAACTACTGATATCAGAAAAGGTTCTTAGCCTATATGTAAAACTAAGTCTTTCTTTGATTTGACTCCTGCTGTTGTATCATGATGGGGAACAGTAAGCAAAGAGACATTTACTGACCTCAGTTCAATAATAGCTGCGTCATCAGCTGGAGCAGAGGGAGAATAGCGCCAGAAAGTTTGCCACAATTTTTCTATCAGGCTAAACTGAAGATTCACAATAACATCCACTATTGCCTAAAGAAATATAAAATCAGTGCAGATAGTCTTCTAAGTGATTCCCCCCAATTCTTTCCAGGGGTATCGCTGCCCCTGGTCATTTTGCAGAAAAAAATATTAAAAGGTATGCTTATAAATAAACATATAATATCCTTTTTAATAACTTTTTAGCAAAAATTTTTCCAACTTTCTGGACTAGTGTAATCGCAGACTTAGATCAGGCCAAGTGACTAAGATTAACCCTCCAGAAAAGAGCCTAAGCACATATATCAGGTGAATTCACTTAAATGGAACTTTTAACACTATTGCAAACACAAAGGAAACCTATTTCATTAATTTTGTTACTTCATTACATGCTTTAAAGCACCTTCAACAATAATTTTAAAACGTTATTCAATATAACATGCAGCCTTACGTTCTTAAGCAACCTGCTTCTTTAAAACTTAAAAAAAAAGTTTGTTTTTAACAAACATTAGAAATAATAATTTAATCTGATTTCAACTCATATAAAAAAAGCAAAATTCTGTATATATATTATCTAAAGTTTGTTTTATCTAAAATTCTCAAAACCTACACATGATTACATTCCAGTATCGGTATTCTATTACATGTTATTTTTTTTCCCTGTTAAGAGAGAAATTTCAGGGGTTTTTTTGCAAATATCCTTTCTGAATAAGCAAAATATTTGAGGATCACATAAGGTACAAGTAGGCTGGCTGCAATCTGTTTTGTGTCAGTCACCCTGTTGTACTGATTCTTACTAGAAAACATGAATTTTCAAAGAATGATTTCTGTGAAAAGACACTTTTCTTACCTCACAGTGTTCTCGATAAAGACTTTGCAATGATTTTATGTCCTCAAGGGTAGTACCATCTGGCAGAGAAGATATTTCAACTTCTCCAAACTCTGGAAGTACTCGAGATGCATCTGTTACCATGACAACATAACAGAAAAAAGCTATTGCAAATGATGCCAATTACAGTTTGATTAGAAAACATTTAAGGATGATGTAAAGAAATAAAGTCTAGAAGGTCATAATGCCCAAAGAGGAATGTCTTTCATACGAAATATATTTTAAAGTTGCAATAAAGTTGTGAACAAACCAGCTAGCTATTTTTAAAACAAAAGGAGATGTTAAATTATTCTTGATAGGTAGCAGATAAAAATGATTGCACATACATATTGTATCTGTATATTAAAAAAAAGATAAGACTAATTTTCAGAATATTCATGTCAGTATATAAGAGATCAATATAATGTAATAGTTTTTATTTTGATCAACCAAAGAGTTTTTGAATTGACATGAATGTTAGGGTTTAGTAGACTCAGCAGCATATATTTACTTGAAATTTAAAAGCCTTTCAACTGTAGCAAACGTGCTTTTACTATTTCTCATAAGTGTTTCCAACAGATATACTGGTATGGGGGGAAAAATGCACTGTCAACTATGGGAACAGTGGAAGGGAAAATTCAAAAACCTGCTAACTATAGCCTAAGGTTCCCAATGATTTTGGTACACAGCAAGGTTATTGCCAAAAGATGTGGTGCTTCAAAATCCCAATATATGAATTCAAAACAAAGTGTACAATTACTGCAACAACATATTTAATAAGCATTCTTACATAAGCAACCATAAAAGCCAGGATGCCATTGCCCTTCTTCGCCACCCAGACACACTGCCATCTAAAGTTCAGCCAGCTGTTGACCAGCATCCCCCGGATCCTTTTCTGACACTTTCCAGCCACTCTTCCCCCAGCCTGTAACATTGCATGGGGTTGTTGTGACCCAAATGCAGGACCCAACACTTCACCTTGTTGAACCTCATACCACTGGCCTCGGCCGATCGATCCAGCCTGTCCAGATCCCTCTGCAAAGCCTTCCTGCTCTGCAACAGATCAACACTTCTGCCCAATTTGAGGTCATCTGCACACTTACAGAGGCACATTCAATCCCCTCATCCAGATCATTGATAAAGATATTAAACAGGACTGGCCCCAATACTGAGCCCAGGGGAACACCACTTGTGACCAGCCACCAACTGGATTTAAATTCATTCATCACCACTCTTTGGGCCTGGCCATCCAGCCAGTGTTTTACCCAGTGAACAGTGTACTCATCCAAGCCATGAGCAGCCCGTTCCTCCAGGAATGCTGTGGGGGACAGTGTCAAAGGTTTTACTGAGGTTTAGGTAGACAATATCCACAGCCTTTCCTTCATCCACTAGGCAGGTCACCTTGTCATAGAAGGAGATCAGGTTACAGAATCATAGAATGGTTGGGGTTGGAAGGCACCTTAAAGACCATCTGCATCAGTTGTGTGACTTGTTCCATCATGTCTCTGTGACGGCAACTATGTTATAGTTTTCCTGCTGCACCATGGCTTCCAGTTCCTCCTGTTTGTTGCCCATGCTGAATACACTGATGTAATACACTTGTGTTATTGATCCACTACCTTTTCGGGGGAGAAGCTCTAATTTCTGCTTGACCATTCTCAGATGCTTCTGTGGTTTCTAGCACATCAATAACCCATGCATCCTTTCTACTGCATGGATCTCCATCCCCTACCTCTATCGAGACAGCAGACTGAAGGACCTCACTAGCACACCATCCGTCAGTGGCGTGCCACTCCCAGGCTTATTTCCATTATTCCTGATTTTATTCCCTTCAAATCTAGTTTAAAGTTCTCTCAGTGAGCCCTGCTAACTAACAAGGATCCTTTTCCCCCTTTGAGACAGGTGTACCCCAGCTGTTGTCAGCAGGCTCAGTGTCATGTAAAACAACCCATGATCAAAAAAAACAAATTCTGCTGGTGACACCTGGCTCAGCACCAGGTATTCATCTGCATGATTTTCCTATTTCTGCCTCCATCATTCCCTGTAACACAGAATAGAGGAGAAAACTGTTCGTGCTCCAGATCCTTCAACCAGTCATCCCAAAGCCCTGAGGTCCCTCTCGATTGTCCTTAGACTTTTTTTTGGACTTCATTGTTGACCACCTGAAAAACCAGTAATGGATAATAATCAGAGGGCTGTTCCAGGCTACAGAGTTTCTTGGTAATGTCTCTTACCCAGGCCCCAGGGAGGCACCACATTTCCCTATGGGTTGGGTCCAGTCAGCATATCAGGCCTCTGTTCCTCTTAAAGGGAGTCACCAATGACAATTGCTCTATTTTTCCTTGACTGAGGCAGTTGTGATGCAGGGGGTAGACTTACTCACCCTAGGCAACTCCTCCAACCTGGATGGACCTTTGTCCATATTGTAGTGTGCCCATGTTGTATTTGTGTTCAAGAGGCATCTGGATGTGGCACTTGGGGATATGGTTTAAAGGTGACTATGGAGGTGCTGGGTTGATGGTTGGACTAGATGGTCTTGGAGGTCTCTTCCAACCTTGACAATTCTGTACCTGGTCTTCAAGTTCTAGAGCCTCATACTTATTGTATTGCAGCTGGGAAGGTGAGGTAGGCCGGGAGGGGATTTGCCTGCTGCCTTGAACAGAGACCTGTTTCCATTCCCTCCCATCTCTTAGATCCCCTCCTTCTGCCTGGTGGTGAGAGTGTAAGGGATCCTTTTCTTCTTGTGGTGTGGCCAGCTGGTGCATTTGCTTCAGGAATGGTAGAGTGTCTCAACCATTCAGAGTCCCTGATACTTCTTAACTTTTCTACCTCCTCTCTTAGCTCTGTCCCTGTGTTGGAAAGTAAAAGGCCTTTCAGCTCCTCCGGCAGGGGGGAGAAAATTGCAGTCCAAAACCAATGTGGTTGATAAGAGCAAAACTCCGTTTATTAGCAATCCAGAGGCACTTATATAGTATACCAGCTTGTTAAGTCTTAAGTGGCTTAAAACTTATCAAAGCGCATTTCTACTTCTACCTAATTGGACTTACATTGGCAAGCTTCTACAGTTATGTTATGATTAAAAGAATTCAGAGTTCACCTCCCTTCTGTCCTGGTTAGCACATCTTATCAGGACAGCTGCATCGTTTCAAAACTCCCTCTTTGTTTCTCAGGCCTTTTCTCACACAAGAATTTTCTCATGGAGAGTCTTTCTCACACAGGTCTTTTGCTTGCAGGCTCTTGCTACAGTTTTTTTATTGATCCCAATAATTCTATTTTCCAACATCCCTGGGCTGAGCAGATCACCCACTTTATCACACCTCACACAGCTGTTGTCTCTACTGCCATCCAATACCAGTGCCAGGCTCTGGCATTCCCTGTAGCCCAAGACCTAGATGGCTGCGTGTTTTCATGGCAGCTCTGTCTGTGTCACCACATCCTTTCTGGCAAGTCCAGAGGACATAGCTCCCTGCCAAGTGGATACCATAGCTGAGCTCCTTCTGAGAATGTAATGACCACCAACTGAGCTCTCCTCTTGAGCTGGTGGGTGACTGCATTCTACATTCCTGAACTGCCACACCCTGCCCTGTTTGCCTACTCTGCACCCTAGGAGCTGCTTTTGTAGGGGTGTGTCAGAGACTGGAAAGATCAATGTCTGGAGACATTTTAGGATGCTTGGAATATGTGTAGTAGGGGGCGAGTCAGGCCTTGCTCTGGTGAGGTGGTGCCCTGGCCCCATACCCCCCAGCCCCACAGTCTCTGTCAATCATAGCACACTGGAGGCAGTCCCCCAGTGTTGCCTAACCCAGCTCCTGAGTGACCAAGCAACCAGAAGTCCTACCTGGGAGGAAGGCCCACGAAGGGCCGAGGGTTTAAGAAGGCTGACCACAAGGCAAGCATGTTGTTCTTTAATCCTACCTTCATCTTGGAGTTTTCTGTTACATTGCTGGAACCCAGGAGTTGGTAGCTATATGTCTGTTTTGCTATATCTTTCCTGTCTTTCTCCCTTTCTTCTTCTTCTAACTCTCTTTTCATGGAACGTAACATCAAATGGGTTTAAAGGTTGCTAAGTTGAATGGGCTAAGTTGATGCTGTGATAAGTATTTTATGTTGTACTGAATGTTTTGCCAAAGTTCCTTGATTTTCTATTTTTTGCCAGTAAACCTTTGTGGGATTTTTACCTCTTGAGAATATCTGGTCAGTATTTCTCCCTTGCGTCTACCCAGAGCAAAGGAACCTCAGTTTAGCCCCAAACATTAAGTGTCTGGGGTGTTACAGGGTGCAGAGTGGACCTCATCACTCCTGACCTCACCCACACTGAGTCAGAGCTGCCTCTGAGTCAGAGCTTCAGCACTTCCTGCTGGAGGGGGAAGGTGGGGTGCTGAGGCACTTCTTGGTGCTAATTTCGAGGTCTTGCCACTTCAGGAACTCTCTCCACAGTCCTTCGGCATGATCCTTGACTCCAGAGCACATCTGTCAAAGCAGTTTGCCCCAGAGTCTTCACCCCACTTTCATTGCAATATATTTTAAATCTACTGTGCAAATAGATTTTGCACATTTTTTTGTTTTATATCTGCATGATGAATACTAAATATTGCAGAAGTCTTGCAATACAGAACATATAGCTCCTATGAGTATCTTTTTGCTCTATTATCAGTGAGACGACAGTATAACATCTTTTCATACCTAAAAACTGTTGATGATGTTGACTTTGGGCAATTATAGTTTGTTCAGCAGATGTGCCTGTCTGTTGACCACTTCCTGTGAAACCATCTGGAACGCCATCCACTTTCTGCACAGGCTTGTACCTACAGAATTATCAAATACAAAATTATTCTTTAGGTTCACTTTTTTGCAAATGCCTGATTCCTGAGTCTCAATATACAGTTTTGCTAGTTCACACAAAAGAAAAAAGTAACATCAGAATAATTGTAGCAAGGAAATGTAGAACATTGGCAACACATTATAAAATTCATAAACCAGATATCACGGCACAACTACCAATTTCTTGTAGAATTTGGTTTAAAAACTATACCACTAACGTCTAAAGCTCATTTACACTAAACAGGAACACAATATTTCCTTTTCCAAAGGACTTGTCTTCCCAGGAATCAAGTAGCTCAAAAATAAAGGTTTAATCACCTAAAGAAAGGCAATTAATTTGTTTGAAGACAAAGTAATTTAAATAATTTTAGCATGTAACAAACTTCTCATGAGTTCAGAAGGTCCGAGAAGGCTACTTAAACTAAGTAGCCGAAGCAGGGGAGGTTCAGACTTAATATTAGGAAGCATTTCTTTACTGAGAGGGTGGTCAAACACTAGAACAGGCTTCCTACAGTGTACTAACCCAGAGTGCAAAGAATATTTCTCTGCCTGTTTTTAAGGGTTCTTACCCCCCTGAACAACACGGTTTTAACCTCGAACCTTGGAAAAAATTACCAACGATCAGAGAAGAACTAGAAAATACAGTGGTGTGAATTAGGTGATAGACTACTATGTAAGATTGTCACAGGGTGAAAAAAATAGAAGTTTTGGGCTTCTCTTTGTAGTAAATAGATAAGAGTAAAAACTATCAAAATGGAGGATTGTTGTTGTTCCCTAAACTTTCTTCTCCTTCTTCTACTACTCCATGTTCTGCAGTAAAAGTAGTTTGGAATGATTGGATAGAGAATTCCGTAGTTCCTGTCCGTGTTACTGAATAATTGGTAGGAAAGTGAAAATAATATACGTTTTTAGTAACTACTGGTTAAATTATCTTTAAAAGGCTGTGTAAATCTTGATAATTAGAGATTTCACTCCTGCTTTCTGTGCTCTATGCTGTACCTGGGTCACGCTAGTGGCTCTGTTCCTCTGATAAGACTTAATGAACAACTATCTGGCAGCATTGAAACTCAAGGAAAAGTCTCGATTTATCTTTGAAACTCCTTGCAAAGACTTTTAGAAAATTCTCTCCCATCAGGAGGGATTTGATTTATGGCACGGTTCAGTGTCATACAGAGGTGGTCAATGCCCCAAGCCTGTCACTGTTCAAGAGGCATTTGAACAATGCCCTTAATAATATGCTTTAACTTTTGTTCAGCCCTGAAGTAGTCAGGCAGTTGGACTAGATGATCATTGTAAGTCCTTTCCAACTGAAATATTCTATTCTATTCTATTCTATTCTATTCTATTCTATTCTATTCTATTCTATTCTATTCTATTCATCATTTAAGTCATAAAAAATTTTATAAAGGATAAAAAGGAGAAAAATACAAATAGGAGTCCTGTTTTGGGTGGTCAGATGTTAAAACCATCACACTGACAGGCTGAAGATTCTGCCTGACATCTTCAACACAACTGAAAATTAATTCTGCCACTGATGCCATGAAAATTTTTGCCTTTTCTTTTATACTCCTGTTATACCTTTTTACAACTTCTGTATTCCTAGTGCTTTTTGCCTACATTCTTGGACTTGTTTGTCAAGCTAAGAGACTAAACATTTTAGAAGCTTCGTAGCTAGGGATCAGTGTGCCCCAGACCCCAAGGTCCACATTCTGTAAACCAAGATAGAACCATCCAGGGGAAGGTTCCTTGGGGAGGGGGGCTCACTTGAGCCTCTCATTGGGGAATCTTTGATAGATATGCTAATTAGTAAAACCTATAAGGTTATACCTGATGTTGGGGGGACACACACACTCGGTGGGGTGCATCTCGATGCATATGACCTGGACGTGTGCACCTAAGGATCCTTAAAATAAATACCAAGGTAAAATCCCTTTTCCCCTTCTAACCATGTATGACTCCTGATTTTAACACCAGGAAAAGGCATCACCACAACTCTTAGTGATAAGAACTTGGAACCTTTGTCCTTCTGAAATAGCTTTGTAGCCAGAAGAAAACTAGAGAAACCTCAGTGCAGAAAGCAATGCATGTGAACTTGTCATGGTTTAGCATAGTTTGGGTTTTTAAAGAGGGCTCCATCAGCCACGGAAGTGATTCTTTGCAAAGAGGTGCTTACAGCTTCCTCTAGATCCAATAGAACCAATCAACTGGCTAGTTTGAATATTGGCAACTTTTTAAAGCCACTTAAGAAGCTTGACATACCTCTGTGATCCACATTTAAGAACAAACAAAGCCCGGGAAAGCTCTCTTGCTTCCAGCTTTTGGACAAGCAACTTGGGGGTCTGTGGTGCGGACCAGCAGGGCCGGCCAGGTCCTGCTCAGCGTAGCCCGGCCGGGTGGGCCACAGCGCCACTTGGCTGAGATGTCAGCCACTTCTGCTCGCTGGACACCTGGCGCAGCCCCCCTCAGTGCGGGCTGGGCCGGCCGGGAGACAGTCACCCCGGAGCCTCGCAGCCCTGTTCCATCTGCGGCCCTGCTCCGTGCGGGCCAGCCCCCACGGCCCTGCTCCGTGCCAGCAGCCCCGCAGTGTGGCTCGGCCAGGCCGGCCCTCACCTAGTGCGGCTGAAATTCATCTGAGGCCGCTGCCCAGCAAAGACCATGTGACCAACAGCGATAAGCGAATTCCAGCTGCAAGGCCGAGGTGAGATTAACCCTTTTAGTGTTGTAAGATTCCTCCAAGAACAGATGAAGCCTGCAGACATCAATCCTCTCCCAAGTCAAAGGAAAGGGAAGGGTGAAGACACATGAAGAAAACACCATAAAGACACCAAAGTCAGTGAAGAAGGAAGAGCTGAAACCCTGAGGGAGGAGAAAGAGGAGATGCTTCAAACCTAGAAGCTGAAATTCTGTTGTAAAGCTATGGTGATGGACTATGATACATCAGAGTACCTGTTGTAATCTCATGAAAGCATGGGGGGGTGGAGCGTTCAAACTGCAATTGTGAGCAAAGATACCTGTGCTGAAACAAGCAAATGTTGAAGTAGCTGTGATTGGATGAGAAGCTTGATGTCGTGGTTTGGTCCAAAATACTTATTACTGTTTACCTTCTGTGAGATAAGAATTAGGAGAAAAGCAAAGCAGGCACCAACCTTGAAAGAATATAAAGAAGTTTATTAACAGACCTAAAAGAAGGAAAAAGAAATTATACCACACCTTCAGAACACTTCTCCTCCCCCCACCTTTCTTCCTTCTCCCAGTGACAATGTAAAAAGACAACCCTTGAGATGTTCAGTCTGTTTACCACTTCCATAATAACCTTGTTCAGTCCATTTAGAAAGAGAAGTCTCTCTTGCCCATGCTATGAAAACATTATCACAACGAGACAGCCGCCCAGGTTGGTTCTCTGCTCACATGTGAGTCCCTTCCCCTGACTTGCAGCTTTTCCCACAACTGCTTTCGACGGTCCACTCTTGAAGTTTTTTGGGGTACAATTTTAAGGTTGAGCCATTCAGAAACAAAAGTTCTCTTCACCCATCTCTGGGAGCATTTCATCTCTAAGAACAGAGGCCCTTCTCCTTCCCTGGGAGCAAAGGGTCTTCCTCATCTTCATCTTTAGGACTATCTCTGGGAGCATCTCTAGGAACTGAGGTTTTCTCCTTTCCCATTTGGAGCAAAAGTCCTCATCGCTTCCATCTCTCCCTGTCCAAACTTCTCATGAAATTACAGCTGCTTCAGCATCTGCCTATCTCAGTGCAGGTGCTTTTGCTCACAAGTACAAGTTGAACGCTCCATCCCCCATGCCTTCATGAAATTACAACGGGTACTCTCATATATCATAGCTTTACAACAGAATTTCAGCTTTAAGCATCTCCTCTTTCTCTTCCCTCAGGTTTTCAGCTCTTCACAGCACTAAAAGGGTTAATCTCACCCAGGCCTTGCAGCTGGAATGAAGCTTATCGCTGTTGGTCACATGATCTCTGCCGGACACCGGTGGGCAGCTTTCGGCTCCTCAGGTGGAACAGGTCCATCGGCTCCAGGATGGCTGTGGCCTGCTGGCCCCCGCACGGGGCCCGCAGCCACCTGTCCCAGCACCGGAAACGAGACAGAGCTGGGGGGGGGGGTTGTCTATTCTTAAGTGTGGATCACAGAAGCGGTCACAACTTTAAGTGGCTTAAAGAATTGTCCATATTCAAACTGGCCAGCTGATAGGTTCTGTCAGGTCACAGAAGAAGCTGTAATCACCCCTTTGCAAGAACATCACTTCCAGGACTATGCTTGCTAACCCATGACACTTGAGCAGAGAGAGATGAAAGTGATGAAGATCCTTGCTCCCAGGGAAGAAGAAGACCTCTGTTCCTAGAGATGAAGATGCTTCCAGAGATAGGTGAAGAGAACCTTTTGCTTCTGAACAGCTCATCCTTAAAATGGTACCCCATTAGCTCAAGATTGAACCCTCGAAAACAGTTGTGGGGAAAGCTGTAAGATGAGGGGAGGGACTTTCACATGTGAGCAGAGAACCATCCTGGGTGGCTGTCTCACTGTGACATTGAAGCCATGAGAGAACTGTTTCTTGTGGAGATGTCTCCATAGCATGATCAAGAGAGACTCCTCTCCCTAAGTGAACTGAAAAAGATTATTATAGGGGTGGTAAACTGACTGAAAAAATCTCAAGGGTTGTCTTTTTATGTTGTCAGTGGGAGAAGGGAGAAAGGTGGGGGGAAGAGAAGTGTTCTGAAGGTTTAGTCTGACTTTTTTTCTTTCTTTTAGGTCTGTTAATAAACTTCTTTATATTCTTTTAAGTTTTGTGCCTGCTTTGCTTTCTCCTAATTCTTATCTCACAGAAGGAAAATAAGTAATGGATATTTCGAACCAAACCACTACAGAACTGTTGCTCAAGTCTGAAATTTCAGATTGTAAAGCTTTGTATTAACTTTAGAAACATCAACAAATTCCACTCTGAAAATTCTCCTCTTAAGAAGCAGTTGAGTTAGATGTGAGCATGTTCTCATTTTGATCTTATTAAACAGATAATAGGAATGTCCTATGTAGCTATTTAAATTTTAGTTTATGAGAAAGTTCCCATAAGAAGCAAGCATCCAAGGTTCTGGTCATTCTAGACATATATTTAACTATACAATAACATAGAACATGTGATATACAAGAAGTATACTTTTCCAAAAGACACCTCTTGGCTCGATTAACATAGAGTATCATTCCTAAATGATAATACTGGAAGACAAAAACTTTTGTCATCATCTAAATCTCTATGACTTTTATATGAAGTTTAATTATTGTAAAGGCCCAGGATAAAATCCCAGGCTGGCAGAAATAAATTGTACAACTGTAATCAACTTTAGGAAGACTAAAGTTTAATCTCTACTATCACACTATCACAGTGATGCTGAATTGATTTTTGCCTTTTTTTCTATTATATATTCTCTATATTCTTTACACATATATTTGTAGCTCTGTAGCCTATTATTGTATTCGTAGTTAGCTCCAGAACTTTTTCCTGTCTTTTCCTACCCTGATCAACAGTAACATTGAACTCTTATGGATAAACTTCTCATCACTTGATAGCTCTATTTGCAATCCAAAAACCTAATTTTTAAAGAATTTTTAACTTTATTCTCATTATACTTTAAAAATGTCTGGCAGAAGATCAATTCCTATTTTTAAATCAAAATCAGTATGTTCACATAGTTCCACTAGTTTCTACAAAATTTACTATTTCACAAATTTTTCAGCTCTTCAAGTAGAATCCAAAGTGCCTTGAATGCATAAAAGTCCTTTGAGTTTCTAGGGTTTAAAAAAAACTTTCACACACAAAAAAAATATAGGTGCTAGGAGCCAGGATTATCCTACCACTTGCTCCAATATGCTTTATCTTGGGGAAAAGTCTTAATTCTGGCATTATTACAGGTGACATTATAGGAGTCAAACAGTTTTAACAGCTTTTATAGGCTGGTTAGCCTCACCTCCTTTCTGAGAAGTTGATGAAGCAGCTAAACCTAGGAACCATTTAAAAACACATGAAGGAGAATATGGCAATTGGGAGTAGTCAGTATGGATTCACCAAAAGGAGTTCGCGCTTGACCAAATTGATAAACTTCTACAATGATACAACTGGCCTGGTAGATGAGGGGAGCCATTGATGAAATTTGGGCTGGATCAGCAGACACTGAGATAGATTGATAATTGGCTGAATGACGATATTGGGTTTATGTGGCAAAGTTTTGGTAGTGGGGGTCTGCAGGGGTAGCTTCTGAGAGGAGACAGCAGAAGCTATCCCCATGTTGGAAAGAGCCAGTTTCAGCCAGCTCCAAGATGGACCCACCACTGGCCAGAGCCTGAGCCAATCAGAGACATTAGTAGCAGCTCTGTGATAACATATTTTTAAAAGGGTAAAAAATGCTGCACAACAGCAGCCGGGAGAGAGGAGTGAGAATATGTGAGACAAAATTCTGCAGACATCAAGGATCAGAAAAGAAGGAGGGGGAGGAGGTGCTCCAGGTGCCAGAGCAGAGATTCCTCTGCAGCCTGTGGTGAAGACCATGATGGAGCAGCTGTCCCCCTGCAGCCCATGGAGATCCATGGGGATGCAGAGATCCACCTGCAGCCCATGAGGAACCCCCACCAGAACAGATAGATGTGCCCTGAAAGAAGCTGCGGCCCATGGAGAGCTCACACTGGAGCAGGTTTTTTGGCAGGACCTGTGACCTTACGGGGGACCCATGCTGGAGCAGTCTGTTCCTGAAGGATTGCACTCCATGGAAAGGACCCATGCTGGAGTTCATGAGGAACTGCAGTCTATGGGAAGGACCCACATTGGTGAAGTTCATGAAGGACTGTCACTTGTGAGAAGGATCCCACACTGAAGCAGGTGAGGAAAAAAGAGAGGCAGAGATAATGCATTATGAACTGACTGCAACCCCCATTCCCCATCCCTCTGTGCTGTTGGGGGGGAGGAGTTAGAAGAGTTGTGAGTGAAGTTGAGCCTGCAAAGAAGCAAGAATTTAGAGTAATGGTTTTTTAGACTTATTTTTATTTCTCATTATCCAACTCTGATTGACAATAAATTGAATTAATTTCCTCAAGTGGAGTCTGTTCTGCCTGTGATGGCAATTGCTGAGTGATCTCCCTGTCCTTATCTTGACCCATAAGCATTTTGTGGTATTTTTCTCCCTTGTCATACTGAGCAACTTGGTGGGCAATTGGCAGTCAGCCAAGGTCAACCCACCACAATGGCCAGGCCCAGAGGATGATGATCAGTGGTAAAAAGTGTAGTGACTAGCAGTGTACCCCAAGGGTCAATACTGGGTCCAGTCCAGTTCAGCATTTTCATTAATGATCTGTATGATCAGGCAGAGTGTACCCTCAGCAACTTTGCAAACAGCACCAAAACTGGGAAGAGTGGTTGATATTACAGAGGGTTGTGCTGCTTCCAGGAAAGCACCTGGAGGTCCTCGTGGACATCAATTTGAACATGAACAACCATTGTGCCCTTGCTGCAAAGAAGGCCAATGGTACCCTTGTCTGCATTTGGCAAAGCATTGCCAACAGGTGGAGAGACATGATCCTTCCCCTCTACTCAGCACTGGTGAGGCCACACCTAGTGTACTATGTCCAGTTCTGGGCTCCCCAGTACAAGAGAGACATGGACATAATGAAGAGACGCCAATAAAAGGCCATCAAGATGATTAAGGAACTGGAGCATCTCTCCTATGAGGAAAGGCTGAGAGAGCTGGGACTCTTTAGCCTGGAGAAGAGAAGGCTCAGAGGGATCTTACTCATGTATATGAATCCCTGAAGGGAAGATACAAAGAAGATAGAGCCAAACTTTTTTCAGTGGTGCACAGTGAAAGCAAAAGAGGCCATGGGCACAAGCTGAAACATAGGAGATTCCCTCTGAACATCAGGAAATATCCAGTGATTGAGCACTGGAACAAGTTTCCCAGGGATATGGTAGAGTCTCCCTCTTTGGAGATATTTAAAAGCCATCTGGACATAGTCCTGATCAACTGCTCTAGGTGGTCCTTCCTGAGCAGGGGGGTTGGACAAGATGACCTCCAAAGGTCCCTTCCAACCTCAACCATTCTGTGATTCTGTGATGTTGTGAATTCAATTATTTAAATATCCTGGCATTTCCTTCCCATAAACCATCTAACACCAGTATGTCAAACACAAACCAGACTTCCATTTGGAAATCTGAGCCATAAAGCAGCTCCAGTTGAAAGTCAGGGCTCTTACCTATATAGGTGAGGCAAGTCCTTACCTGTGAATTTCTTCAATTTCAGTACAAAGGTGCTTTAAATGGCTTGATCTGTGTCTGTTGTGTCCAAGCTATTGTCTCAACTGGGAGATGGGACTGTTAGCAACAGTCATGTAGTCACGTAGTTTACACTTACTATTTTTAAATTTCTTATTGGAATACAGAAGTAGCACTCCCATAGCTCATGTTGACCACAACTGTGATTCAGCAACCTTTGAATTAGCTCAATGGTTGTTGCCACTCAACTGAAATTAATTTCTGAAATCTCAGACCCTGAATTCAGGGCCATGTCAAACACTGCACACAAGCATACCTCTAGCAGGTTTTTGGATGTATTCACATTTGTGGTGGTTTAGCCTTGGCTAACAGTGAAATTCCCACTCAGTCACTCACCCTCCCTGCCCCAGTTGGTCAGATGAAGAAAATAGGAAGAACAGGAGCAAGAAAGATTGCAGGCCAAGATAATGACAGGAGATTGTTTACAAATCATCATTGCAGCAAAACAGACTCGACTTAGGTAAAAATAAGTAAACTTATCACCAATTAAAATAACAATGTAATTACTAATTCAAGTAGCAGGAAGCAAAAAGACAAATATTAAAATACACTTCCTCCTTTCCCAGGCTCATGCCTTCATTCCAGACTCATCTTCCCCCCCCCCCCCCCCCTTGCTATTGACACAGGTTACATGCAGCCCCTTCAGTGAGGCAATAAACAGTTCATGGGTGTAAGGGTGTTATGGTCAGTACATAAGAAAATCTCTCTGCCACTCCTTCCTTCTCACACTTCTCTTCTCTGGCATGGATTCTCCATGGGCTGCAGTTCCTTCACAAAATATCCAACTGTTCCAGCATGGTCTGTTACATAAGCTGCTACATGAATACTGATTCTGGCACCATGGAGCACCTTCTCCCCCACCTTCTTCTCTGACCTCTGTTCATACTGCTGGTTTTCACTCTTTTTCCCCCCTACTCCTCTGCATGTCTGGTGGGTTTTGCCCTGTCTTAAGTATGTTTTCACAGAGGCACCATCAACTTTGTTGATTCGCTCAGCTTTGGCCTGCATTGGGTACATTAGCAAGCCAGCTGGAACCAGCTGTGTCCAGCACAGGGCGACACCTTACCTGTAGTTACAAAAATGCTGCTAGCGAGGATTTTCTTGTTATTTTCTAAGTCCGTGAGAGACTTTTCTCTCTCACAGAAGAGGTGGCAGGGAATGTAAACAACCCAGACACCTGCAACCTTGAAAAGTCTTGTTTATGGTATAGTAGAAAAATATTTTGACAATGGATGTTTTAGGATTTTAGCCAATCACCCCCAAGGGGTGGCTGGCCCTTTGTCCAATTAGGCTATGAAGAAAAAAGTCTATAAAAGAGTTTGTAAAATAATTAAATAAATCAATCTTGCTGCACAACTCCTGCCTGCTGGATCTTCTCCTCCTCCTCCTCCCTATGGCTGCGGGACACGGTGCTATACCGTAGGAACCAGGCCTGCGGTAATATTTGGTGCTGCCCGACATGATCTGCACTCTCTGACGTGTCCTGCTGCTGCGAGCCAAGCCGAATCCCTCTAGAGGTACGCTGTTCTCCTTTGTCCCCCGGGACCGGGAGGTCCGACAGAACTGAGAAATGGCAAACAGCGGCTCACAAACCGAAGCTGCGATGCTGGTCTGGAAAGGTGTGTTTAGCATATTGCGCACCTCCATTCCTGAAAACTCAGTTCGGGAATTATTAGACTGGGCTACTTTAAAAGGGATTTCCATGGACAGAGATACTGCCCTGGACTTTGCCTTATGGCAGGAACTTGGCTCTGCTGTCCGACACGAGCTCCCGACTGGGGACCCAGCAGCGTTAGAATTATACAAAACCTGGCGTTCATTATTTATCCTGCTGACAGACCTTGACTGTGATAGCAGGGCTGGCTCGCCTATCTCGGTGATGAGTGACGGAGGAATGTCCGAGGGGGGCCCCGTTGACTGGGTTTCCGGGGAAAATGATAATGGATTCAGAAAAACCCCCCCGGCTCCACAGGCAGAGCTTGCGCCGGCTCACCCTGCACAATCGCAGGACTCCACAGCCCCCAGGGACCCCGCGCCGCCAGAGGCGGGGGGGTCAAGGCAGCAGGAGGGCTCACAGCCTGCCTTGCCGTTCAGCTGGGCAGCGGCCACAGCTTATCCAGTGCCGCAAATCAGCGGTTTGGCCACTTGGATGCCCAGAGAGGCTCCTAGCTCGGTTCCGTATGGACCTGGATCTAACTTCTTAGCCGGCGTAGCGCCGGGCGTGCCTGCCCCGGGACTCCCTGGGTGTGGTCCGCTGCCCTCCCTGGCGCTGGACTGTTCTGCGCAGTCGCAGAACCGAGCCATCGACCTTTTAGTGCAGCATTTGCCTTTGCTGATGGAGCTGCCAAACTTATCCCGAAGGATGGAGGAACTCCTCACACTGTTAGAGCGGCGAATGCCCGAGCCAGCGCCGCCCGCGCCGCCCGCGCCCCCCCCGCCACCTGCGGGAGACGCGGCTCCGAGCCGAGAAACGGCGCGGCCGGCGGCGAACTCGGAAGCGGCGCAGCCGCGGGAAAACCCGGCAGCGGCTGCGGAGACGCGGCCAGAGACGGCGGCTGCGGAGCAGCGGGCAGGGGGGGAAGCGCCCAGAGCGACCCCCGAGAACGGGCCGGCGGCGGCAGCGCCGGGCGCGGCTGGGGAGCGCGAAACAGCAGCGGCAGTGGCGACCGCGCCGAACGCAGCTGCTGTGCCAGAGGCGGCGGCGCCGAGAGCAGCTGTAGCCTCAGAGACAGCGGCAGCAGTTCCAGTACCAGTTCGGTCGGGGCTGGCCGAGACAGCCTCCCGTATAGAAACTGGTGTAAAAACTGCTGCGCAGCCAGCTGCAGTCTGTCCTGTCTGTTCTGCCTCTAGCGAACTTAGCCAAAGTGCCCCTCCACGTAAATTTCTGTTCACTCCCAGCACCCCAAAGTTGCCTTTGCCTGATGATTCCTCGTCAGGCAGTGAGGCAGATGAGGTGCTGGCCCCAGGTCGTCAGGCGGCTGTAGCCGCGCGGCGAAGAAAAAGGCTGCGCCGGTCTCTCCCCTGGACCTTTCAGGACTGCACGGTAACAGTGCGTCCGACGCATTACAATCGCTTCTTAGAGTCCCTTAAGATGCGAGCATTGGAGGAGGGTGACTGGAGGTCATTAGAAATCCTTGGAATGCCATATAGATCTGAGGATTCTGGGGGTAACCGGGGAGCTGTTACACTCCATCCACAGGCGGTGCCAGAAGTTCAGGATGGTAGTGCTTCCCCTAAAGGGGAGATCCAAGCTTTCCCAGTGTATAAGGCTCTCCCAGATTCAGGGGAGCATGACAAGCATGAGGTAATTGCCTGGAAAGTTGCCCAGGACCTCCAATCCAAGGTGGCACAATATGGGCTAGGTTCTGCTGAGGTTATGCAGATAATAAGGGTGATAAATACAGATTTGCTTTCTCCATTTGATATCAGACACTTAGGTCAAATTCTATTTCAACCTGTACAATTTACAGTTTTTGAGAAAACCTGGAGAAAGCTGGCCGGCAAGACTGCATTAGCAAATATGCAGCTCCCTGCTGCTGATCCTAGACAGACAGCAGGAGTGGATGCTTTGATGGGGACTGGTCCCTTCTCTGATCCCAGTCTACAGGGTAACTTGTCCTCTAGCATCCTGCAGCAAGCTCAACAGGTCGGCATGGCTGCCCTGTTGAAAACCATAGAGTTGTCTGCGCCCAGAAAGCGATATACTGAAATAGTTCAAGGCAAATCAGAGTCATTCCTCTCTTTTGTAGAGAAAGTTGCTGCTTCTCTTGAGAAGCAGGTTGAGGATGACGGGTTAAGACAGATGTTGTTAAGGCAGTTAGTGAGAGATAATGCAAACGAGGAGTGCAGAAAAATCATAGATGCCTTACCAGGGGACCCTGAGGTAACAGACATGGTTGAAGCCTGTGCTAAGGTGGGATCTGGGAACCAGAAAAGGTCTGCCTTGGCTGCGTTCCTGCAGCCTGTTCACGCATCTTCTGGTCGTGAACCAAAGCCACCAAAACAGGCAAAGAAACGGAAGCGGCCTAAGCCGAGCCAAAAAGAGAACACACCGATCCCCCAGTGCAAGAGGTGTGGCAGGCCAGGCCATTGTACGGGCTACTGTAGATCCCGGACTCATGCCGATGGTCGGCCTTTGTCGGGAAACTTCCACCGGGGTGCACGGAGGGGGAATTGCTCTCCGATGCAGTCACTCCCCCAGAGAGTGGCACAGGTACAGGCACAGGCCTACCCAGCCACCCTAGAGACAGCACCCAGGGATCAGACGGTCCCCACGGATCAGACGGGTTTGATGTCCACACCGCAGCCGCAGTCGTCTTAGACTCTAGCGGTATTTATAAGGTTCCCTTGGATGCATATGGACCCTTAGCCCAGGGATCCAGTGCGATGCTGGTGGGAAAACCTCATGTTGCCCATCAAGGAATCTTAGTGCACTCAGGAGTTAATGATTCTGACTTTAAAGGCCAGATTTGCACTATGGTCTCCACGCAAAAACCCCCTGTAACTATTCCTGAAAAGACCTGCCTTGCTAAATTAGTGCCTTTTAAGTCTTGTGTCCCCAGGGTAGAACAAATTCAGGAAGATAACGGCAGTGGATCTACGGGACTTCCACAGGCCTTCTGGACTGCAGACATCTCTGACCAAAGGCCACATATGACGTGTACCCTGGTCCTGCCAAGCGCCCAACCACCCCGGATTCAGCTTTGAGGTTTGATTGATACGGGTGCTGATGTAACTATCATCTCCTTCTCTGCATGGCCTCCCTCATGGCCTTTAGCCCCAGTGGGATCGGCCATCGCAGGAATAGGAGGAACCACACAGAGCTATTTAAGTGAACGGCCTGTGGTGGTGAAGGATTCAGAGGGACACACAGCTACAATTAGGCCTTATGTTGCTACCACTTCCCATAACCTTTGGGGACGGGATGCGTTGGCAGTTTGGGGTGTACGGATTGGGACAAATTTTTAGCAGGGGTCACTGTGTGTAAGGGCGCACAGTATCCTACACTGCCTTTGAGGTGGTTCATTAACACACCAATCTGAGTCAGACTCTGCTCAGTTAGTTGAATTAAGGGCTGTTACCATGGCTTTTCAGCGATTCTCACAGGAACCTTTGAATTTGGTTACTGACTCTGCTTATGTAGCAGATCTCACCCAACGCTTAGATTGTTCCCTTCTAAAGGAGGTGAATAATGCGGCTCTGTTTTCGCTGTTGCAAACCTTGTGGTCTGCAATTCGGGCTCGAGTGCATCCGTATTACATTCTGCACATTCGAAGCCACACCAATTTACCAGGGTTTCTAACAGAAGGCAATGCCAGGGCTGACATGCTGGCAAACCCTGCATGGGTAGGGCCTCAGCCTGACAAAATTGCACAAGCCAAGGCATCGCACGGTTTCTTCCATCAAAGTGCACATACCCTGCAGAAGCAGTTTCATTTAACGCCAACCGAGGCGTGCGACATTGTCAGCGCTTGTGCTGACTGTCATGGACTCGCTGCGCCTTTGCCAGCGGGGGTAAACCCCAGAGGGCTAAAAGCCTTGCAGATTTGGCAAACGGATGTAACTCACGTCCCAGAATTTGGTCGGCTGAAATATGTGCACGTGTCTATTGACACTTTCTCCTCGGCTATGTGGGCTACTGCTCACACTGGAGAGAAGGGCCGTGATGTCATTGCCCATTGGAAATTGGCTTTCTCAGTCCTGGGCGTGCCAGCTTCTGTGAAAACCGATAATGGTCCTGCCTACGCCTCGGAGAAGACGCGGCAGTTTTTACACCTGTGGGGTGTAGACCATACCTTTGGTATCCCACATTCTCCTACTGGCCAAGCCATTGTTGAACGCGCTCATGGTACCTTGAAGCGTGTTTTGGACAAACAGAAAAGGGGAATGCATGGAGAAACCCCACAGAGCCGACTAGCAAAAGCTTTGTATACAATTAATCACCTTACAGTACCACAAAATTCAAATAATCCTGTTATTCTGAATCATTTTCTCTCATTGCAGTCTGCAGGCGACAGACAACTGCCCCGGGCAAGAGTCTGGGTGCGGAATTTACTCACTAACCAGTGGGAAGGCCCACATGAGCTTATCGTTTGGGGTCGTGGGTATGCTTGCGTTTCCACAGATACTGGGATACAGTGGCTACCTTCAAAATGCGTTCGCCCTGACCTACGGCACCAGAGGCAGAACAGGCAACCTCCAAATGATGACCAGAACGCCAATCATCCAAATGGCGACCAGAATGTAGATCATCAGCCTAATGACTCTTCTGATGATGACCAGGATGTCAACCATCAGGCAGATGGTCCTTCTACAAGCAGAGACTGGGATGGTCCTTCCACAAGCAGAGACTGAACTTTAAATTTCTTGTTATGGAGTCAGATAGTTAAAGCCTTAAGGACATATTTAGAATTAATAACTGATGTAGATTTCTATTTGGCATTAATAGTAGAGTTGTTATCTTATCAAACAAAAAGGGGGAATTGTAGTTACAAAAATGCTGCTAGCGAGGATTTTCTTGTTATTTTCTAAGTCCGTGAGAGACTTTTCTCTCTCACAGAAGAGGTAGCAGGGAATGTAAACAACCCAGACACCTGCAACCTTGAAAAGTCTTGTTTATGGTATAGTAGAAAAATATTTTGACAATGGATGTTTTAGGATTTTAGCCAATCACCCCCAAGGGGTGGCTGGCCCTTTGTCCAATTAGGCTATGAAGAAAAAAGTCTATAAAAGAGTTTGTAAAATAATTAAATAAATCAATCTTGCTGCACAACTCCTGCCTGCTGGATCTTCTCCTCCTCCTCCTCCCTATGGCTGCGGGACACGGTGCTATACTGTAGGAACCAGGCCTGCGGTAATACCTTACCCACTACCAAAACCTTAAGAATCAAAGGACAAACAATGCAGATGTCATCATGGGAGTCTACTATAGACCTCCTAGCCAGGATGATGATGCCAATTAATTATTCTTTGAGGAACTAAGGGATGCTTCCAAGTCAACTGTCCTTGTCCTTATGGGAGTCTTCAATTTGCCAGAAATTAACTGGGAGCATCACACAGCTGGTACAAACATGATCAGAAGATTCCTAAGAAACCAGGATGACAACTTTATGGAACAGTTCCTAAGGGAGGCAACTCGGAAAGATGCCCTCCTTGACCTACTGTTTGTCAACAGAGTGGAACTCATGAGCGAAGTGGAGATTGGTGGCCATCTTGGACAAAGTGACCATAAAGAGATCAAGTTTAAAATCTCTGTTGACAGAAGAAAAGGTCCATCAAAACCTCAACTCTGGACATAAGGAGAGCAGACTTCAGGTTGCTCAGGGAATTAGTGAATAAGGTCCCCTGGGAAAATGCTTTTGCAGGTGCTAGGGTCCATCAGTGCTGGTCACTTTTTAAACACCACCTGTTAAGGGCACAGGAGCAGGCAATTCCCAAATGTTGGAAGTCAAGAAGGCAAGGCAGAAGACCAGCTTGGCTGAACAGGGATCTTCTCTTGGAAATAAGGCCAAAAAGGAAAGCATATGGCCAGTAGAAGCAAGGTCAGGGGACATGGGAAGAATACAGAGATGCTGCTTGCCACTGTAAGGAGAAAATCTGTATGGTCAAAGCTCAACTGAAGTTGAAGCTGCCAGAACTGTGGGGGACTATAAAAAGAGTTTTCTCAAATATATTAATGGCAACAGGCAGTGTAAAAAAAACATTGGCCATTACAGGATGAGGATGGTCACCTCATAAACAGGGACATGGACAAGGCAGAGGTATTTAGCGCATTTTTTGCCTCTGTCTTTGATATGGATGATGGACCAAGGGGGTCTCAGTGCCCTGAGCTGGAGGACCACGACTGTGAGCATGATCAACTCCCAGTCGACCCTGAACTTGTGTGGGATCTGCTGCTTCAGCTGGATCCCTACAAATCTATAGGGTCTGATGGGATTCATACAAGAATCCTCAAAGAGCTGGCTGATGTCATTGCAAAACCTCTCAAGGATTTTTGAGCAGTTTGGGAATCTAGAGAGGTCCCAGCTGACTGGAAGTTGGCAAATATTGTCCCAATTTTCAAGAAGGGCAAGAAGGAGGTCCTCAGAAACTACAGGCCTGTTAGTCTCACTTTGGTGCCTGGTAAAGCTATGGAGAAGATTATTCTGGGAGGTATTGAAAAACAGCTGAAAGACAATGCAGTCATTGGTCACAGCCAGCATGGCTTCATGAGAGGAAAGTCCTGCTTGTAAAACCTGATTTCCTTTTATGATGAGGTAACCCAGCTAGCTGATCAAGGGAAGCCACTTGATATAATCTTTTTGGAGTTCAGCCCAACTTTTGATGCTGTCTCCCACAAGAACCTTCTGGACAAAATGTTCAGCCCACAGCTGGATAAACACATCATGCAATGGGTGAGCAACTGGCTCATGGGTCAGGTGCAAAGGCTTATAGTGAATGGGGTGACATCGGACTGATGACCTGTGTCTGGAGTTCTGCAGGGTTCCATCCTTGTTCCTGTGCTCTTCAACATCTGTATAAATGACTTGGATGCAGGACCAGAAGGGATACTAAACAAGTTCGCAGATGATACAAAACTGGAGGAGGTCTCGACTCTCTCAAAGGCAGAGAGGTCCTGCAGGGAGACCTCGACAAATTAGAGGACTGGGCAAGCACCAACCATATGAAGTTCAACAAGGGAAAGTGACAGATTCTGCACCTGGGATAGGGCAACCCTGGATGTACGGACAGACTGGGGAATGAGATGCTGGAAAGCAGGGCTACAGAAAGGGACCTGGGGGTCCTGGTTGATGGAAAGTTGAACATGAGTCAGCTGTGTGCCCTGGCAGCTAGAAGGGCCAACCGTGTCCTGGGGTGCATTAGGCACAGCAGTGCCAGCCAGTCAAAGGAGGTGATTGTCCCACTCTGCTCTGCACTGGTGCAGCCTTACCTTAAATACTGTGTGCAGTTTTGGGCACCGCAATATAAAAAAGATATTAAGCTATTAGAGAGCATTCAGAGGAGGGCAGCAAAGATGGTGAAGGGCCTTGAGGGGAAGCTGAATGAGGAGCGGCTGAGGTCACTTGGTCTGTTCAGCCTGGATAAGAGGAGACTGAGGAGGGACCTCATCACAGTCTACAACTTCCTTGTGAGGGGAAGAGGAGGGGCAGGCACTGATCTCTGTGGTGGCCAATGGCAGTACCCGAGGGAATGGTCTGAAGCTGTGTCAGGGGAGGTTTAGGTTGGATATGAGAAAAAGGTTCTTCACCCAGAGGGTGGTTGGGCACTGTAACAGGCTCCCCAAGGAAGTGGTCATAGCACTAAGCCTGACAGAGTTCAAGAAGTATTTGGACAGTACTCTCAGGTACATGGTGTGACTCTTGGGGATGGTCCTGTGCAGGGCCAGGAGTTCGACTCAGTGATCCTTATTGGTCCCAGTCAACTCATCATATCCTGTGATTCTGGGAATACAATGTCACACAAGTAGGAAAGTTGCATGACCTTTCAAATTAAGAATGAGGAAAAGTGATCTGTAGCATAAATTCAGCCTACACTTTGTCAAGAAGTCAAAAACTAGAAGTGTCTATCCAATTAGATGTGATTGATGGAGAGGGGGTAAAATTGATACATCTGAACAGAAAAAGCAAACACAGTTGTCAGCTGATTCTAAAGGAGAAAAATAACATTTCCCAGCTTGAGTTATCAGAAAGGAGAAGGAAACATTCATGATTCTTAGATTCTCTTTGCTCTGAATGTCTTCTTAAAAGAGAATTATTGTAAGTTAAAACTTTTTTTAGTTTTTAAATAAAATTAGAAATATTAATAAAACTGGAAATAACAAGATTGCTCCTAATGACTCAAGCTATAGTATTAAGCCCTTTATCTTGTGTTAAAACATGATAGATTTATGAATACTGTAAGATAAAATTTATACAAATATACAGTTATATACTAAACTTCTCAGATATATACTAAGCATGCTTCATAACTGTGGCAGAAGTCTTAGTTCAGAAATGTAGTGTTTAAAAAATGTAATGCAGCTTAATGCATACTTTTTTTTGTTTTTCTTACATGTAGCTCTTTTATCCTTTCCCCCACCCCCCAAGCATTAACTTCTGAGGTCTAGTACATACATGAGAATCTTTATATCCATTAAAATAAACAAGCAACTATATGGGTCAAGCTTTCCCCCCATACACATTTCAGAAGAAAATCTGACGAAACTGTATCATAAACCCTGCAAAATAAGGATATAAGCAGAAATAAAAAGTAGAAGGAAAGATTTCTGCATGCTAGAGAACAGCAAAATTGTATTAAACATGTTAGAATAAGAAATGCTAGTGTTTTATATATATATATATTTAAACTTTTGTTTAAAATTACTATTATGTTAACCATAGTCCATTGTGATAAAAATATTAGGAAGACATTTGGTCTTGCTTTTAAAATGTCTATTTTTTCCATCAAAAAATTTACATCAAAACCTTCAAAGTTGGCAGTTTTTGCACAAAACGTTGTGTAGGTAACAGTTGGTTCATGGATTCCCAATTTTTTCAATGAAAATTTCTTATTTTTCTATTGGATAAACACCTCTTGTCTGAAAAGTATATTAGTATATCTGATTTTGCACAGAAAACAAACAGTACTAAGTTTTTCACCTTGTAAATATCACAGAGTCATTCTAGTTCCCTACTCTGCATGTCATCTATTTAGAATGCTGGGGATTTGGAAATTTATTTTACTGAAATCTTTGCACACCTGAATTGATTTAGGGGATGAACAAAGATCTTCAAAACTACTTTATATAGATACTGTTGGGATGGAATAAATAAAGCAGATCCACACTATTTTCATTAGTATCCAGTGAAAGGACAAAAGGCAATGGGCACAAATTGTACTTATTGTACTGCAGGAAATTCCACTTTAACATAAGAAAATTCTTTTTTTTTTTTTTTTTACTCTAGGGGTGGTTGAACACTGAAACAGTTTTCCCAGTAAGTTTGTGGAGTCTCCACCTTTAGACAAATTCAAAACTCAGCTGTACATGGGCTTGAGCAACCTGCTCTAGCTGACACAGCTTTGTGCTGCGGGTGTGTGTGTGTGGACTAGACAATTGCCAGAGGTGTCTTTCAACTAAATGACATTTTCTTTTTTTCAGTTTGTGCCCATTGCTCATTGTCCTGTTACTGGGCACTGCTGAGAAGAGTCTGGCTTTGTCTTTACTCCCTCCCATCAGGTATTTATACACATTGATAAGATCCCTGTGTTGCAGTAGTACTGATCTCTAGCTCAGCCACACCCACGCCTGTGACTGGTATGGATTCCATTGACCTGGACCCCAAATTATAGATTTGCGTTCTGTCTTGACCTTGGACCTGTCTTGCCCCTAGGGACCTACCCAATGATCAATGGACTGTGTCTGACCCTGGTTGTCCTCACCAGACCTGAGTCTGATTTGTGGACTGACTTCCTGGCTGGACTTTTGTCGCGGGTTGGGTTTGTAACCGGGCGGAAACACCAATTTAGTGTAGTGGTTTGGTCTAAAATACTCATTGCTAACCTATGACAACCTTGGACCTGTGTCATCACCACAAATTTGTCTGATGATCTGGACTCTCGGTTAAATCTGACTACCATCTCCAGATCTGCCCTGCTCACTTCACTTGGATACTGCAGGACTAGGCCCAGGCTGGTGAGGTCCCTGCTGTGTATACCATGGTACTCAACTCCCAGTTCCCCATTCCTCAGGGAGAAGCCAGCCCTTGCTGCTCCCTGACAGGAAGACAGTTTTAAAAGCCTTGCTAAAGTCAATATAGACATAATCCACTGCTCTTTCTTCATCCATGGAGCCATTCACCTCATTGTAGAAAACTATTGGGTTGGTCAAGCATGATTTCCCCTTTGTAAATACATGCTAACAACTCTCAGTAATCTTCTTGTCCTTCATAGGCTTTCCTAACACTATCCCTGCACACTCAGTCTATATATATAGAGAGTCTATAGACAGACTCTATATTCCTCCTAGGTTCCCTGACCTTGCTTCCACCTCTTGTATACTTTCTTTATATGTTTGAGTTTTGTCAGGAGCTCCTTGTTCATCCATGCAGGCCTCCTTACACCTTTGCTTGACTTCCTGCATGTTGGGATGGACCATTCTTTAACTTTGAGAAGGTGATCCTTGAAAAATAAACCAGCTCTTCTGGACCCCTTTGCCCTGTAGGACTGTCTCCCACAGGATTATTCCAAGCAGAGCCCAGAAAAGGCCCAAGTCTTCTCTGCTCAAGTTCGGGGGTTTGATGCATCAGTTCTTGTCAGGAGGAGGATATCAACACAAAGCTGAACCTAATCACAAGTTCTTCTATCATTTTTTATGTGTGCTGAATAGAGATGAAAATGAACAGCAGAATTTGAAATTCAAAGCTCCTATTACTTTTTTTTCCACCTTGTGAGAAAATAACCCAAGACCACCAAGAAGTGTCTGTTCTGAAGAACTGAATAATATTTTACTTTTTTAATAAATTTTTCAAATTTATGAGTTTTTAGGTATGTCTGTCTACTGATATCAGACTCCAGCAATATCAACTGCTGAACTGACAAACCTCTCTTTTTCCCAAGGGAAGTTAAAAAATTTCCATTAGAGATTCAACTTTGCCACATAAATGCAGACAGGTAAGGTTCTAAGAACTAGAAATATGAAAAAGTAGTTTCATATAACACTATACCTCTGTTTCTGCTGCATGGGTTGCTGTCTCATAGCCATATATTGCATGTCCTCTTGTAGACGATTAAGGGGAGAATCTGGTTTGACACGAATCCCATAATAATGGTATTTAGAGTTCCCCCTTCATGAAAGAACAAAAATAACATTGTTTCTTTTGTATATACATCACACGTTAACATTTGCTTTGACTGGAAAACAGTACATAAAAGTTAGGCTTGTCTTTCCTCTCACTCTGGTATAAAACTGATATAACTCCACCAGCTTCTGAAAATCAGTTCACTTAAACTATATTTTCCAGCACTTTACTGTTGGGCTTCATTTAAATAGAATAAGGTAAATAAAAACCCAACTAAATTACTTATGCAGTCATGGTGAATAAAAAAATTCCATAAATGGGATATGCTTGTGAGTGAGGGTTTGTGAATGTTCCCCTAATCAACTTCAGTCCTGGTCAACTGGAATGAAAGAACAGAATTGGGCTATCTGTGTTCATGTTTATGAGAGTGTCTATATGGGTCCTGGTAAAGGCATTGCCCTGTGTTAGCTTCTGTGGTTAGCTGTGTTAGTGTCATGTGTGCATTTGTCTGCATCTTTAGAATACATGTTCAGTCTCACTATTATCTGGACCTGCAAATGGAAACAGCAGTAGCTGCATCCATTGGACTGAGATGGAAGATATCTGGGTGATAAGAGTACACAGAATCTGGCTATAGCAGACCAGGAGTCCCCTGAGTCCTGAAGTCTGCTGGATTTGGCAACTCCCTTAACAGAAAAGTTTTAAATATTTTTATTTGCTTAATTCCTTGCTTGTTTTTAATATATGAGCTTCATGTTCACGATTATTATTGGTATTTTTCTAACTTTAAATTAAACTTTAATTAAACTTTAAGATTTTATTAACGCAAACCTGGTTCCCAGTCTTCTGGTCCGTAATCCCATGAAGATTGACCGTATGAGTTTTCCAAAGGAGGCAGCATTGACTGGATCTAACTTGTGCTCCTGACAATGACGTAAGTAATGGTTGTAAAGGGTACTTCTGGGGAGACTCACTCCTTCTGCAGTTTCATAGTTGTCTAAAAGCCATTGGAGCTATGTCAAATATGAAAAAGTGAACATATGTAAATTCAGTATTACTCTACTGAAAACCCCCACTTAATTGTACAACACAGAACTCTGATATTTTTTAGACCACTCTTAAGGCCTGTTTAATACAGTGACTTTGTTCTTCAAGCAAATATAATCTCTTTAAATTTCTTTCAATGCTAGATATGCCATGATGCCTTAGTTTTGGATTTTTTTTTTTTAGGTTTACAAGGAAATAACAAGACTTATGGCACCTGTGAGCTCAGATAGCTCCACTTCTAAAAATATTTCAGATTCAGTACCATACATTAACATTTTATGAAATTATTTGTGCTTTGGAGAAAAATTGCTGGAACTCCAAGGAAATAAAATAACCAATGTAATTTATATTAATTGCATGAAAAAAACCTAATAGAACTAAGTTAATAAATTTTAAAATCTGGAATGATATACTATTTCTCTTCACATGGAATTAAAAAAATACAAATGAAAAAAACCCAGTACTACATTCAACTTAATAGGGTTTATTGTCTTCCAAATACAAAGAAGAAACTATCAAATATAAGGTAAAAAGCAATCTAGAGGACATGAAAAATAACTTGTATAGCTATAAAGCATCATGGGCCCAATCCCTTTCTGTTGTAGACTCTTTGCTTTTGACTTCTAAGAGGAAGAGAATTAACATTATTTTTTTTTTTTCCTTTGTAATTTATTTCAGAATTTTGGTGAGTAATTTTGGAAACATTTAGGCAAACAGTTTCTAATACATCACTGTACCTTTATATAGGACATATAGTAACTAACATAGATTCACAGAATATTCTGAGTTGGAAGGGACCCATGAGGATCAAGTCCAACTCTTAAGTAAATGACCCATACAGGGATTGAACCCACAACCTTGGTGTTATTGGCACCATGCTCTAACCAACTGAGCAAATCTCAGGGTCATGCACACAAAACTCAAGTAAAATGGTCATTTTAATGACAATTACCAGTATAAGAGAACAAAAAAAATAAAATGGAAATATTTTTATAGTTTTTATTTATCAGCACTCCTGACTAATGGGGGAGGTCACACTTGACTAGAAGTTAGCAAACCTATAAGGAGGGCCAGAAGGAGGATCCAGGGAACTACAGGCCTGTCAGTCTGATTTCAGTGCCAGGGAACGTTATGGAGCAGATCATCTTGAGTGCCATTACATGGTATGTACAGGACACCCAGGGGATCAGGCCCAGTCAGCATTGGTTTAGGAAAGGCAGGTCCTGCTTGACTAACTTGGTGTCCTTCTATGACAAGGTGATGCACTTAGTGGATGAGGGAAAGGCTGTGGATGTTGTTTACCTGAACCTTAGTAAGGGCTTTGACAGTGTCTCCCAGTGCATTCCCCTGAAGAAGCTGGCTGCTCATGGCTTGGACAGGCATACTGTTTGCTGGGTAAAAAACTGGATGGATGGCTGGGCCAAAAGAGTGGTGGTGAATGGAATTACATCCATTTGGTGGCTGGCCACAAGTGGTGTTCTCCAGGGCTCAGTATTGGGGCCAGTTCTGATTAATATCTTTATCAATGATCTGGACAAGGGGATTGAGTGTACCCTCAGTAAGTTTGCAGATGACATCAAGTTGGGTGGGTGTGTTGATCTGCTGGAGGGTAGGAAGGCTCTACAGAGCTTGTATGAGGTTCAACAAGGCAAAGTGCATGGTCCTGCACTTGGGTCACGACAACCCCATGCAGCACTACAGGCTTGGGTAAGAGTGGCTGGAAAACTGCTGGTCAGAAAAGGATCTGGGTGTGCTGGTTGACAGCTGACTGAACATAAGCCAGTGTGTGCCCAGGTGGCCAAAAAGGCTGATGGCATCCTGGCTTGTATCAGCAATAATGTGGCTAGCAGGGCTAGGGAAGTGATTGCCCCCCTGTACTCAGCAGCTGTGAGGCCGAACCTCAAATCCTGTGTTCAGTTTTGGGCCACTCGTTACAAGAAAGACACTGAGGTGCTAGAGCATGTCCAAAGAAGAGCAATGAAGCTGATGAAGGGTCTGGAGCACAAGTCCTATGAGGAGCAGCTGAGGAAACTGGGGTTGTTTAGCCTGGAGGAAAGGAGGCTTAGAGGGGACCATATCACACTCTCTACAACTACCTAAAAGGAGCTTGTAGTGATGTAGATGTCAGTCTCTTCTCATAAGTAACAAGCAATAGGACAAGAGTAAATGGAAATATAGGAAAATTTTCTTCAATGAAAGGGTTGTCAAGCATTGGAACAGGCTGCCCAGTGAAGTGGTTGAGTCACCAGCCCTGGAGGTGTTTAAAAGACACGTAGCTATGGCACTTAGGGACATGGTTTAGTGGTAGACTTGGTAGTGTTACCAGTTGGACTTGATCTTAAAGGTCTTTTCCAACCTAAATGATCCTATGATTCTATATTTAACTTATGTGGTTTCAGATTTTTGGGAATACTATCATTTTATTTAGCTTGCACCTTCCTTCCCCCATGGTTTCATAACCTTGGAATTTCCCTTTAATTTCCACTTGAATAATTTCCAAATTTTGTTTTCATGTTGTATTTACTAATTACTTAAGCAAGTAATTATACCAAAATTAATTAGAATGAACATCTAAATTTTCCAGGTTCACAAATCTTACAGAAAGTCTGGACTTAGTTTGAGCGTCCAATAAATCCCCAAACCATGGATTTGGTTTTGGCATTTGGAACAAAGTTTTATTCCATTATGCTGGACCCTCACACAGTTGTTTAAGCCATTTCACTTTAGTCCACCAAAGCAATTAATATGACCAAGATATGTGTTTAAAGTACAGTAAAATATATAATTATGTGACATTGAATATGCTACTCTGCAGGGCTACTTACTAATAGATCACTGAACAAAATGAGTTCTAGTAATGTTCCATATAACTTGTCATTTACAGAACAAGAATATCAATATTTTAGTGTCCATTACTCTTGAAATATGTTTCCACTCTGACCCTTCTTTATTGCAGAACTATTAGTAAAAATTAGATTATAATGAATATATTGGACATACAGTTCTGTTTAAGTCAGTTGTAAGCAATTTACTGAACACAATACATGAAAAATGAAAAAAAAATTAGGAAAACATTTACTCGAGACCTTTCAAAGACCATCTTCATGTTTACTTTCTTACAGAAAACATCACTAGAACTATCATGCTTAGGTTTCTAGACAAGAGCTCTGTGTAAAGATGTAGGAGAAGCATGATCTAGCTGTTTGCAAGATGGATGTAGATAATATTGCACTTTAAATAAACATTTAAAAGTGCAGTTCATCATCCTTATATCAACTTTTTAGGCATAAATGCAGTCTTAACATTCACAATTTTTTATTAACTTGAGCATTTACAATTCTGAAACAAAGCCTAGGAAAAAAATATTATAACTTTTTACCTTTACATGAGTGTATTATCAAAACCATTTCATTATATCCTAATTATATCCTTCAAACTTACCATTTAAGCTATACTAATTAGTTTATGGAATATGAGCAATTTGTTTTACCTCACAAAGAAAAAAATTATTAACAAAACCCCTGAATTATTTCCAATTTAACTTCTAAATATAGTATTAGACTTTTTTTTCCAGATTAATTATAATTTATTAGGGTTAACTTCAGTGCATTTTACTAATTATCTGTATTTGACAGATATTCTTTCAACCACAGCTTGGCATTAGCCAACAATGGGAAGGCAAAACCCAAGATAAGTTCCAAGTAAGGATATTTGCTCCAGGGTGAAGACATTTCAATAAAAAAATGCTGACATGATTATTTGGCAAGTTACAGCCTTCAAAGAAGAATGCCAATAGCTGAATGCCATGTAAAAAGTAAATAATCTGCAGACATGATAACATTATTGCAAACAACCTTAAATACATTTTTGTATTTGAAAAAATCTAATTCTAAAATTGAAATGTCTACACTTTGATTTTTGACTTGTTGATTTATAATATTAACAACATTGGAATGGTATTAAATGGTTTATGCAGAATGGGTAAATTGACTACAACTTCAATGAAATGCCAATATTTAAAAAATCATTAGATTATAAATTATTTAATCACATACAGAAAGAAATCAGGAAAGGAAATAAAGGAAAATTTAAAAAAATCATTAAAATAAACAGGTATTAATTAAGGCAGCAAAATGCGAGCTTAAGGAAGAAGATAGGACTAAAACCATATTTACTGTCCTTGAGTCATAATTCAATAAAAGTTTCTAAAAAAGGGAAAATATCCAGTAAGTTTGATCTGGGTTTCATTAATTTCTTCCAAAATGACTGAGGCTAGGAAAGAACATTTATTACAGCAAGATGCCTGCAGGTCTTTTTTTCCCACAGAATCCACAATAGATCCCTCTATTTGTCTTTCAGTAGTTTTTAAAATACCTCAAAACAGTTAAGAAACATCAGGATAAGACTACCATAACAGACAGATACAAATCTCATTATTAGAAAGATATTTTCATAAAATCATAGAATAGTTTGGGTTGGAAGGGACTTTTAAAGGTCATCTAGTCTAATTCCCCTTCAATGATTAGGGACATTTTCAACTGGATCAGGTTGCAAAGAACCCCATCCAACCTGACTTTGAACACTTCCAGGGATGGGGCAGCCACAACTTCTCTGTGCAACCTGATTGTTCCAATGTCTCATCACCCTCATTGTAAAGAACTTCTTTCCTTATGTTCAATTTACATCTATCCTCTTCCAGTTTAAAACCATTGCTCCTTTTGCTGTCACTACAGGCCCTGGTAAAAGTCTCTCTCCATCTTTCTCATAAGCCCCCTTTAAGTACTGAAAGGCTGCAATAAGGTCTCCATGGAGCCTTCTTCAGGCTGAAAAACCTCAAGTCTCTCTGCCTTTCTTCATAGGAGAAGTGTTCCAGCCCTCTAATCATTTTTGTGGCCCTACTTAGACCCACTCTATCCCACTATCTAAGCCATTGATGAAGATATTAAATGGCAATGGTCCTAGTACAGGCTCTTGAGGGACACAATTCATTACTGATCCTCGTTTGGACACTGAGCTGTTTGCTGTAATGCTTTGGATGCAGCCATCCAGCCAGTTTCTTATCCATCTAAGAGTCCACCCATCAAACCCATATATCTCAAATTTAGCAGCAGGAATGGTGTGGGGGGCTGTATCGAAGGCCTTACAGATGTCTAGATAGGTGACATCCATACCTCTCCCTTTGTCCACCAAATCAGTTGCTCCATTGTACAAGGCCACTAGATTAGTTAGGCATGATTTGTCCTTGCTGAAGCCACATTGACTGTCTCTAATAACCTCCCCGTGTTCCATATGTTTCCTCCTCTTCCAGGAGGATCTGTTCCATGATCTTTTAACTAGTGCATTACACAGGAAATAGGGGAATACAGTTTTCTGATGTAGAAAAGCTTGTCCTTTAATTCTTATTGTTTTCATTATGAAGATTCTGGATTTCCTTGTCAGATTCAAGGCAGATTTAGCAATTCTTTGTATATCTAAGTTTTAATACATATGTTTGGCATTTTGCAAAAAAATTTATCACCCATTTAATTATGATGCTAAAATAATTTTAACATGTTTCTAGGTTGGAAACATTTACTTTTGAAACATCCAAAATTATCTAAATCTCTTTCTTCACATTTCAAACAGAATTCAATTTCCTTCATCTAATTTTAACATTTTCTAAGAAAACTAAATTCTCTTCCAAGAAATTGTACTGGCTCCTGCTGTCTTTTTCTACCATGATGATAAATTTATACAAAAAAATTTTGCTTTTCACCTCCATATTACCACACTCTTGGAGGGGAGGGGGGGGAGATGTCAACAAATCAAAATAAGTGTATAGACTCTACCCAATATACTCATACATTCATATCACAATCAATATTTACTTTTCTGTGGTAAAGAAATACAAGAATCTGAAAAAATATGTAATTTTATGTTTGTTAGTAAGGCTTAGAAGAAAAAGGGATGCAGTATGTATATAAATTTAGCAGCAATTAAAAATACGAAACTATTTATACCAGCTGAAGAAAAAACATTTTGTTTGCACAACATTTCAAGAAAGACTAGCACTATTTAAAAACAAACTGAAGATTAAATTTTGAGCCTTACTCCTTTACCTAAAAGTTATATTTGGAACCATCTTTTTATGCAAAACTCTTCAGCCTTTTATTACGGAAAATTCCTAACTACAGGATTTGCAAAGACAGAACAAAGCAAAAGGCAGAAGAAGAAAATATATTAGACACTAACAGATTGTTTTCATTTTTAAATCTCATGAGACGGATCTGCAGAATTGTTATAATAAACTTATTCAGAATAATAGAAATATCTGAAAAGAAATCTAAAGCATATTTTTTATTCAAAATGTGTGCACTGCTTCTTTCCCCCTTTACCTGCTCTTAAATTATTATTTGAGGTACACAAATTATAGAGAATTATTTTTAAATGTCAAACACAGATTACCTAAGGGTTATTTGGTTATTTTTACATTTACATTGGGACCTGCAAAATAGACAAATATGTTAAGCTGCCTTAACACAATACAGAACCTAGAAAAGAAATGCACTCTACAGTGTATCATGACACTTAGCCTGACAAAATTTAGTGACATAAGATGTAGATTACAAGCAACTAAAATGGAAAGATTACAAGCAAAAAATAGCAATAAATTAAAACAAACATTTAGAGGCAGGCTAAGCATGCAGAACAAGATAGAGATTAGCTTTCATGAAAGAAGAGACAACTTACATGGCTGTTGAGAAGAGAGCTTCTGTGAGTAGAAAGACCATCAGACTTTTGAAGTGTCTCAATCGCCATTTCAATCTGATAATAGATGTCATTAGAAAATGACTCAAGACAGTATAAAAGACTAATCAGAAAAATGTTGATAGATTGCCTTAAGTTTAACAGAAATATCTACTTTGGTCACAGGTAAGGGATATTTTCTACTTAAAGGCCTCATCCTGAAGTCTTCATGAAGGCAAACCTCCTAGTGAAGTCAGGGAGGCATTTTGCTTGCATATATACTGCAGGATCCCACTTTCAAAGTCCAATTTACCTTCCTCCTTATTCATGAAATAAGAGAAGTGGATTTACTAGTAAGCTACATTGCAAACAGTAAAAATTACTGAACAATCAGTGTTTTGAATAAAAGAAAAAAAATCCCAGAATAAAATCCTAAGAAAGGCCTCAATGTTTCTTCCTCTAAGTATTTGAGAAAGAACTGTGCACACTTTGAGTGTGAATAAGAAATAAAATTTCTGCTGTCTGCAACCATGGAGTAAAATCTCAATCATTCAATAGGTTTTCTGTCATTAGCTTCATTGTACAGGATATCACCCCCTACAGCCTGTTAGAGCATCCTTTGAATATCCAGAGCTCTCAAAGTAAACAAAAATTGGAGGCTTACACAGACAGCAAGATTCATCATTAAAAGGAAATAAAAAATCAGATGAGTTCAAAATAATACTTTTAAATGAAAAAGTATTATAAGCCACTAATTATACAGTAGTATTACTCCTAATACAAATGAGTAAAGACAACCATATCCATTCGTATTCTTCCCTTCCATATTAATACATCTTATTAATTCAATAATGACAACAATAAAAATAAAGTTGCAATCTAACTGTAGTTTAGATGCAGAGCTAGAATAGCAAAAACATTGAAAGTCATTGAGACAATGGGATGTACAGTAAAAGAAGGCACATAATGAGCCACATTAAATGGAAAAAACAGAAAAGCAATGGAAAAGCATCTGTACATTTAAAACCACTTATATCCACTGTTGACAGTTTTTAAATAAATCTTCCCTACCCTTCTTTAATTATTACACTATTATCCAAAGAGTTTATACTGGCAAATTGCATTACTAAAATGACTTCCCTCAATATACAGCACAAAACTGAAAAATATTTCAGATTATATTTCACTTAGTGGTTAAATAAAATGTGCTTTCCCCTTTTTATAAACTAATCAAATAGTATTCTTACTGTAGGAATTCTCAATGAAAAAGAAAGTCTTTCTTACAACTGCTTACTATTAGAAATATAAGCCTTTTGATAAAAGCATACTAGGATCTGATGAGTATGCAAGAAATATTGCAAAAATAATGTTTGAACACAGATTTTTTTTCTTGCTTCAGTAGAAAATACTATTAGGTCAAACTATTCAATCAGACAGAAAAGGTCAAATTTAAAAGGATACTCTATGTTAAAAATTAAAAGGTTAAGATTTCATCATACTAAGATCAACTCACTATATAGTACAACCGTAGACTCTCCCATTTTAACATGATATTATAACATGATGCATAATTTAAAGCATAATTCTGAATCTCACTCCACTCTTTGACAATACCTTCTCTACAGCAGTACTACAGGGCTGAAGTCCTGCCTCCTGCTGGCTCATTCAAGCTATTACACTACCCTCTCACTTCACGGAGACAAGTTTTTGTGACCTGTTCAAAGAACCAATTTTTTAAAACCATAAATTATGAATATATATATATAATCATAGAATTATAGAATGGTTTGAGTTGGAAGGGACCTTAAGAATCATCCAGTTCCAAACCCTCCACCATGGGCAGGGACACATTCCACTAGACCAGGTTGCTGAGACCTCCATCCAACCTGGCCTTGAATGCTTCCAGGGATGGGGTATCCACAACTTCTCTGGGAGACCTGTGCCAGGGCCTCACCACTCTCACAGCAAAGAATTCTTCTTAATATCTAATCTAAACCTACTCTCTTTCAGTTTGAAGCCATTCCCCCTTGTCCTGGCACTACATGCTCTTGTAAAAAGTCCCTCTCAAGCTTTCTTGTTGGTTCCCTTCAGGTACTGAAAGGCCACAATAACGTCTCCCCAAAGCCGCCTCTTCTCCAGGCTGAACAACTCCCAACTCTCTCATCCTTTCTTCAGAGGAGAGGTGCTTCAGCCCTCTGATCATCTTGGTGGCCTCCAGGGGGGGGTCTCACCAGAGTGGAGTAGAGGGGCAGAATCACTTCCCTTACCCTGCTGACCATGCTGCTTCTATTGAAGCCCAGGATATCATTGGCTTTCTGGGCTGCAAGCACACGGTCCCACCTCATGTCCAGCCTCATCCACCAGCACCTGCAAGTCCTTCTCAGCAGGGCTGCTCTCGATCAGTTCATCCCCCAGTTTATATTATCACCTGGGTTTTCCCCTACACAGGTGCAGCACCTTGCACTTGTCCTTGTTAAATCTTATGTGGTTCTCATGGGCCCAGAATTCGAGCTTGTCCGGGTCCCTCTGGATGGCATCCCATCCTTCAGGTGTGTCAACTGCACCACTCAGCTTGATGTTGTCGGCATACTCATGGCCACAGATCCATAGATTTTAAAGCCAGAGATCTTAATGATTACTATGATCATCTTGTCTTATTTTTTTGAATAATGTAGGTCAAGAAGTGTTTGCCTCTAAAATTCGCCCCCTAATTATTTCATTAATCTCATGAAGTATTAGTGAACTAGAGCAGGTCCTCCAGAAAGACTTTTGATCTATATTTGAAATTATAAGTATTCATCATATTCTAGTGTAACTTGTTCCAATAGTAATTCTTTTCATTATTAACCATTTTGTGCAGTATTCCTTGTCTAAATTTTGATGCGTTGCCTTTTGAGCTTTACCTGTGTTGTGGGTTCGGTTTTTTCAGTGAATTTTCTCCCATTTGTTACCTGAAAAGGGGGACACTGAGAGGAAAGGGCGGTTGACGCCCGGGGAGAATGAATGATGGGCAATTAAGATACAAAAGAACTGGCCAACGACCCTTGCATTCCACTGAAAGTTTCCAGGGAGGGAGGGCGGGGGTTGGGCATTGGCTTGCTGAGGAGGGAACCAGCTGGCTGGGCTAAGAGCAGGGCTGTGCGGGCAGTTTTTGGTGCTGGACCCTTGCTGCTGGGGAATTCTCCTTGCCCCCTGTGGGTGAGGCTTGCAGGAGCTGCCGGTTGACAGGGACTTTTCAGCACTCGCCATTGCCGGGAAGACCCATACCATCTGCGTGGGTGCTTCAGGGGAAACTGGATCCCCTCACACAACTCCTCCCTCTCTCCAGAGCTGCTGGTTTGACTGGAACCTCAGCTGCTGCCATCGCCAGGATACCATATTGTGCATGTGAGAACCTGGGGAAAACCAAACTCTTTACCCCCCCTCCACCTTCTCTCTCTCTCCTAGGCCACCATTACCCCCTGGGGAGGCTCAGGGCTCACATCGGCGTGCCCTCTGAAGCTACCTGAGCCAACAGCGCCCTCTGAAGCCACGGGGGAGTTACTGCAGCCTCACTGCCTTGACATGAGCCAACAGCGCCCCCTGCCCGTTGTGGTCGTAACTACACCAAAGCGGAAGTCGCTTAACAGGCAGGAAAAGGCTGTCATTGGGTTTTCTTTTGTTGTTGTTGCTGTTGCTGTTGTTGTTGTTGTTTGGTTTGTCTTGTTATATATAGTTTAGTAAAGAGCTGTTATTCCTTTTCCCATATCTTTGCCTGGATGCCCTGTAATTTCAGTCATAATAATAGGAGGGAGAGGGTCATCTTTCCATTCCAGGGGTCTTCCTGCCTTCCTTGGTAGACATCTGTCTTTTAAACCAGGACAACCTGCTACTGAAATATCTCTTTACCATCAGGTAACTTTTTCCCATGCAGGGACCTAACCATAGACAAAGCAGCTCTTAACCTTCTCTAGCATGTAGTTAATAGCTTAACTTGAAGGCAGATTTTCTAGACAATGAATCATTTGTCTGGCTCATTTTGAAAACTTTCAGCTACTTCTGGGTTCTCTCTCATTACAATTTATTTTATTTTTAAAAATCCCAAGCTTCTGATAGGCTTGAGTCCTCAAGCTTTCAAAATGTTCTATGTGAAACAGGCCCCTGCATGTTGGGGAAGTAACAGAAACTTTAATGGCAAGTTATTCACATGCAGAATTTGTTCCTTCAATCTTTTAAGTTCAAAGTTAGGACCAGGAACTTAGGTTTTGGTTCTGGAAAAAGATGAGCATGAACTTAAATTCACCTTCATTCATAGTATTTTTAATCATATATCCCAAATTAAATAGTGGTTATCCCAAATAGTGTTTGTTAATTTTTTTAATTGTAGCCTTAACATTTTGGGAAAAATTACAAAAATAAGTTGAACATTTGAAATTATATTATGCACAGATAGAGATTAATTAATTACATTCCTTACATTTCTAAGGACAATCAATCAGAAGTTGCAGGCCTATTTACAACTGGAATGCTAATTGACAAAAAAATCACACACCCATCTGTTTGAATGTGTGATTGGTCATACATTTCTTCTTACTGAAAAACCAATTCTATATGGAAAGACATTTAATAAAATGTTTTGACTGATAACTGAAAGAAGTTATCATTTCCACAGCAGCCCCAACCAAAGCATGTTAAACATATCTGCATTACTAATTACTGATACATATAATTATGAGTGTACATATTAATATAAACATGGATGGGGAAATTACAGCATGATAATAATGGGAATTGTGATTTTAGACTTCTAAGTCAGTTCACTCAGTTTGCCTTCTAAAATGCTAATTTATTATCTGATGTAGTCATTAATGGTTAAAAAGGGTAGAACATTTCTGTGGATAATATATTCAAAACTGTGATTATTATATGTCAACTAAATCCTACAATGTTCAGCCTTTATGTAATCTTATTAACTGTTATTTTTAAAGTCTTTTTGTCCATTAACATTTTATCAGATGAATATATACATTAACATCTCAGATGTCTCTATAGTATATACATAGAAAAACCCTTTAAAATACCCAATTCACATTGAAAAACTTCCTTCCTAAAAGTCAATGGCAAGGAAAACTTACTTTAATTATGATTCAAGTATTTGACACAAAATACTTAAGTTGTTCTGAGGAAGTCAGGACATAAGGAAAAAAATCCTCAGAAATTTAAGCTCTAAGTTACTGAAATTAACATGGACATCCTCTAATTCATTATCTATAGTTGTTTGCCTTTCTAAACCCCTTTTCACTGACAGTAAAACAGACTACTTTTGATAATATCCTAAAGTTTAAGATATCTGCTGCCTCATGTCCAAAAGAAGTCCATGTCTCTACACAGGCACCTATTTTTAACTTCATCTGCTCCCTTTAATTTTTATCTGCTATATATTTAGCAAATTTTAACTTTATCTGTTTCAAAAATGTTGCCATTGTAGGCTTTAAGCCAAGCGAAATACAAAATAAGTTGTGAAAAATTATTAATTCATCAAATGTGTATTAAAAAAATTAAATTCAGCACAGCTAATTAAGTCTTGGATACTAGTAATAACTGTATTTGCTGTTATAGCTTTTCCTGGTAACAATTCTTACTTTCTGATTGACAATCCTAAAACAAGGTCTATGCACATCACTATATTAAAGTGTTATATGATAAATGGATGAGAACTCCAGCGTCCTTTCCACCTATATTTCAAAATAGTGCATTCATACAAATGCTACTGTCCTCTGAAGAGGTACTCGTGCCAGAGCCTTGAATTGGGCAGACAAAATTGCCTAGATGCAAAGACTTGAAAATGAAGCATCAGTGACCATACAAAGAGAACTCACAGGTCCAACACCCAGAAAAATGTGAAAGATTCTCTTAAAAGTTCTCACAGACTAAGCAACTGTAGTAAAGCTTTTACTAGTTATATTGGATTTTGCTCAAGAGAATGAAAAAGTAATTGAAAGACAGAAGAAAAAAAAAGCAATTGTTTTAAGTTTTTGTGAAAAAAAGTTTTGTACATATACACAAAAAGATAATGAAATATATCTAATATTTTATATATGCCAACATTTAAAGAACTCAGAAAAGCTTTAGAAGTGTTTATATTGGACTAGATGCACAAATAGCAGGAGGTAGTTCATATTCAAAGGAGAACAAGAGAGAAAATAATGAATTACTGGAACAGTGTTGTCCACTTCAGTAAGAACAGCAGTCAAATAATGAAAATACTGAAATTTATGGTAATCCACAGACAGTTAGACATAGTTGTGGTCTCTGCTACTGTATCACTTGTTTTATTTCTGTTTACCTTCCAAAACATAATACTGTAACTAATATATTTATAATAATTAAGGGGAAGATGGAGAAGTTCAAGAAAATAATGGCCTCCAAAATTCACACCTTTCCCAGATGAAATGTTTAGTTAGCCTGAGGACTCCTTTTCTGTCCCCAATCAGATAGGAAAGCTGGGAGAAATGAATGGGGATGTTAATTATTTTGTTTGTTTTCTGATGTTGATGTGAGGGTATTTCAGATGCTATCACCATCCATTAAATTTCATTACAATAAACACAGCACAGTTATCTTTAGTACTGTGCAGGTGCACAGGGGATGCATATTGACTGATGAATATAAATATTTCTTATGATCAGAAAACAACATATGGGGCCAACATATGGAGCAGAAGCATGCATAACATCCATGACTTGGTAAAAATTCAAAATGTTTGGTGTTTATACCAGATGACTCCCTTCTCCCTAAGTTCTCAAAAGAATTCAGTGTCCATTTTTATTTCCCTATTGGATGTTTCAAATGGCTGGTCAAATTATCAATTCCACACTTTTTCTTCAATACAATCCCTTTTTAGAAATCAAAGAGTAGTCTGTATACCTCACCTTTTTCATACACTTGAGATTCTAAACCCCTAAGCTGCCCTGTAGTTGATCTGCCAGTTATGGTACAGACTCAAAAATCCCCCCAAAACCTTGGCAAGCTTAAATAGGATTTCTAAAACAGGCACAATACACTGAGCTAAAAAGCATATAGCAAGAGCTGTATGCTTCCACAAGAGTTAGTCCCATGAGGAAATCAGGATTGAGAAACAAAACAGAAAGTTCAGATAATTATTTTTAAAAATTCAGAAAAAAATATGACAAGACAATTTGCAAGAGATCAATTGGCGCTTTAAGAACAGTCTATTTAATTAGACACCGTGCTGGTTTTGCCTGAGGTATGGTAATTTTCTTCCCAGTGGCTGATATGGGGCTGTGTTTTGGATTTCTGCTGAACACAGTGTTGATAATACAGAGATGTTTTTGCTATTGCTGAGCAGGGCTTACACAGCATCAAGGCCTTTCCTGCTTTTCATACTACCAAACTATCGAGAAGGCTGGGAGTGCGTGGGAAGTTGGGAGGAGACACAGCCAGGACAGGTGACCCCAAGTGACCAAAGCGATATTCCAGACCACATGACATCATGCTCAGTATATAAAGTGGGGGGAAGAAGGAGAAAGGGCAGGAGGGGGACATTTGGAATGATGGCGTTTGTCTTCCCAAGTCACTGTTATGCATGATAGGGCCCTGCTCTTCTGGAGATGGCTGAACACCTGCCTGCTCATGGGAAGCAGTGAATTAATTGCTTGTTTTGATTTGCTTGTGTGCGTGGCTTTTAGTTTCCCTATTAAACCATCTTTATCTCAACCCATGAGTTCTCCAGCTTTTACCCTTCCGATTCTCTCCCTGATCCTGCTGGTGGGGTGTTGGTGTGACCCAGCCCACTGCGGGGCTGGGGCAATGTGATGCCAATCAATCCCAGCCCATCCCCTGGATCGAGTTTCCCGAAGAGGTAGACTCAGAGGGTGGGTTGATGGGCGGCTCAGAAACCTAAGCCACACCCCCTTGGGTGGTGCCCGGGTCCAAGCCACCTCCCCCGGTTCAGGAAAATTCTCGGTTACTCGGTTGTTCATTGGTTCTGTTATAACTCCCGCCTCTCGGTTTACCCCAGTGGTTCTTGTTACATTGTATCCTCCCCCTGGCTTGTAACTCATTGGTTGTTTTCCCCTTTCACCAGAGTTTTCCAATTCCCTATAAAACTGAGGACAAGCCTCAGGGGACTATGTAGGTACAAAAATGCTGCTAGCAAGGATTTTCTTGCTATTTTCAAAGTCCATGAGAGACTTTTCTCTCACGCAGAAGAGGTAGCAGGGAATGTAAACAACCAAGACACCTGCAACCTTGAAAAGTCTTGTTTATGGTATAGTAGAAAAATATTTTGACAATGGATGTTTTAGGATTTTAGCCAATCACCCCCAAGGGGTGGCTGGTCCTTTGTCCAATTAGACTATGAAGAAAAAAAGTCTATAAAAGAGTTTGCAAAATAATTAAATAAATCAATCTTGCTGCACAATTCCTGCCTGCTGGATCTTCTCTCCTCCTCCTCCCTATGGCTGCGGGACACGGTGATATACTGTAGGAACCAGGCCTGCGGTAATAGGACTATCCCATCATTCCCATCCCATCGTATTCCAGCCTTCCGAGCTTGTTCAGGTTGCGAAACTTCTAACAATAAACCTGTTAGGCGTCAGACCTCAACGGCCTCTCTCTTCCTTTGTCTCCGAGCTAACGTGAGCCGATACCGTTGGCTCCTGCTGTGTTCCCTCTGCAGAGAAGCCAGCTAGCTAGCCCAGCAAGCAGCTCTTTTCCTGATGCCGAAGTCGCTTCTGCGACGGGCAGAAGTAATGCAGCTGAACTGTCTCTGACCTGGGGCACGCCAGCGCTCGTGCTTTGGGCACTAAGAACTGCGTTAGTGGGGGAGTGAGCGAGTGGATGCGTGGGGCTTGGTTGCTGGCTGGGGTTAAACCACAACAAACACACAGAAATCCACTACTCTAGAAAAGTGCTAACACCATGCCACTAAGATTTGAACTATAATGATAGCAGTGGCTAGTCATGTTTGACCTACTTTATACATTTTTACAGAAAAAAAGAAAAAGAACAGACAGAAATTCACTTCAGGGATTCAGAGGTATCTCCAATATCAAATTTTTAATACCTCGGATACAAAACGTCATTGTGTTCCTTTGACCAATTTTTAATAATGAGAATACTTTTCCATATGAGTGTATTGGGTTTATGTGGCAAGGTTTTAGTAGACCTGGCAGTGCAGGGATGGCTTCTGAGAGAAGACGCTAGAAGCTGTTCTCATGTCAGACAGTTCCAGCCAGCTCCAAGACAGACCCACCATTGGCCAAATCTGGGCCAGTGATGTTGCTAGTCTCTGTCCCAACATATTTAAGAAGGGGTAAAAAAAACTTCATGCTGGCAGCTAGAAGTGAGAATATGTGAGAAATAAAGTTGTACAGCCACTAAGATCGGTAAAGAAAGAGGGGAGCAAGTGCTCCAGGGCATCTGAACAGAGATTTCCCTGCAGCCCATGAAGGTTAACAGTGGAGCAGATATCCACCTGCAGCCCGTGGAGGACCCCACGATGGACAAGGTGGATGTGCCCTAAAGGAAGCTCCTGGCAGGAATGGTGGCCTGTGGAGAGGAGCCCATGCTGGAGCAGGTTTGTTGGCAGGACCTGTGACTCTGTGGGGGACCCATGCTAGAACAGTCCATTCCTTAAGGACTGCATCCCATGGAGAAAAAAACCACGCTGGAGCAGCTTGTGAAGAACTGCAGCCAGTGGGAATGCCCACATTGGAGAAGTTCATGAAGGACAGTCTCCTGTGGGTGGGACCCCATGCTAGAGCAGGACAAGAACATGAAGAGGAAGAAAAGGCAGAAACAAAGTGTTATGAACTGACAGCAACCCCCATTCCCTGTCTCCCTGTGCTGCTCTGAGGGAGGAAGTAGAAAAGTTGGGAGCAAAGTTGAGCCTGGGAAGAAGGGAGGGGTGGGTGGAAGGTGTTTTTAGATTTGTTCTTATTTCTCATTATCCTGCTCTGTTTAATTTGCAATAAATTAAAATAATTTCACCAAGTCAAATCTGATTTGCCTTTGAAAGTGTGGTGGGTTGACCTTGGCTGGCCTCCAGGTGCCCACCAAGCTGCTCTAACACTCCTCCTCCTCAGCTGGACAGGGGGAGAAAAAAAAATGACAAAAAGCTTATGGGTTGAAATAAAGACAGGGAGATCACTCACCAATTATCGTCAGAGGCAAAACAGACTGTTGAGGAGTGGGATTGAGAGTGGCTTGGTGGGCACCTGGTGGCTAGGCCAACCCACCACAAAGAGTTATTTCAGAAACAATTTGTTTGCAAAGAATACACTAAATATAACATGCTCATATAGGTATGTGATCTACTGAATAAATACATTAAGAGGCAAAACTAGAAACAAAATACTAAGTGCTACAGGGCTTTTTAAATTTAATTTTTAAATGCAATTTAAAATTTTTAACACAACAAAAGATAATGGCTGAAAGCTAGAGAGAAATGAGCAATATAAGCATATGAGGCCAGAATGTAAATGGTGCAAGTGTATCTGACCTTAGTCTCATGGGGATTTTCTGGAAATTCAGTGGGGGCTGTATGGGGCTCCCGGGGCAGAGGAGGACATATATATAAAATTCTGTCTACTGTGCAACACTGAAACTTATCTCTTTTCCTGGGAAGGGATAGAAACAAGCCATGATGCTTCACAGATATGGAGCAGAACAAATCAGGAGGCAGAGTCTTGGGGGACAGAGGTTAATGAGAGTACATGACCCCCCAAATCCTCTAAACTTCCACCCCACTAGTTAATTCATAATTGACCAACATTTTTAACAGTGATAGTACTTGAACATTTGAATGACTAATTAAACATTCACTTTCTTGTGTTTGGAAACCTAGACTGAATGCCTTTTTCACAAAAGAAGTCATTGTGTTCAGAAGAAGATTTGAATAAAAATGTCAGGCCTGTATGATTAAAAGGTCAGACTAGGTAATTTAATTTTCCAATATAACATAAAGATCCATGTATCACTGATTTTTTAATCTGAAACAGTTTGTTCATTTTAGGATGAATCCAGCTATAAAAACTGTGCTGCCAATTACCAGAGGGGTGAGGAAAAAGGAAAAAAATTCCTTTACCTGGAAAGAGGTTGGCTGTTTGAATAAATAAAATCTTATTTCAAACTACTTTCCAAATCAAAACTACTCCAGCTTAAAATAAGGCTATGGAAGCTTACACATTTTTATATTTTTTTTCTCATAAAATAACTATACTTCCTCCAAAACTATATTATCAGGATTTTAGATTACTATTGGTCCTCCTTATTTGTGGCTGTTATTCTTTTTCTCCCACTCCATTATCAAATGGTTAATTTTAGAAAGGTGCCATGCTTTCTTTTCCCTCAGGAGAATGCTTGGCAAATTGTACTTAGTACCAGAAGTATTCATTAATTAATTCAGAAGTATGAACTAATTAATTAATTCATATTGGCTTTGTTTTTATTTCCATGTACATTTTGATGCACACAAGCATGACTGAAATAGGATACATTTCTGAGTCAATAGTTCCTATGGATAATGATGACTGATGAATAACAGTGATTGCAGATCAACCCTAATGCTTGTTAGAAAAAACAGAACTAATAGATGGGAGTTCCTTCCAGGCTGACAAGCATAATACATTTTTTAATTTAATAACTATATACACATTTTGGAAGTTTTGACATTAGAAAACATTGGTATTACAATGCAAATTTTATCAGAACAATCCTTAAAACATTTACATATAGTAAAAAGTGCAGGGTGATTTAAATTCTATGATTTATAGGGCAGTTAATTTTCTAATTAGTCTTTGCTGTAGCTGCCCATCCTGACATTAACCATCAGTAACCTACCCAGGCTCATCATTCAAGTAGGATACATGTAATATAATTTCAAATTGCTACAATGTATTAGTAGAATTATCAGGAACAGCTAAAATCTTATCAATGTTACTTCTAATTTGCTAGTTACAAAAATGTAATTATTTGATTAATGACAGTGAATAAAACAAAATGAAGTTGTTTATTGTAAACAGTGAAACAGAACTAAATCTTGATATGGCAAAAGTGTCAGAGGTTATAAGAAGCCCTATGCCTGGTTCATTTGTCTTCATGTGAAAATTATTCAAAATTAATTCAAAATATTTGAATACATTTGATGAGTATTACATTAAGAAGCAGGTCTGGCTACATATTATTGTGATCTCTTAAATTCTCTATACAAGTATGAAAAAATATTATGATGGTGCAGGTAGAATTAGGATTAAAAGTGAAATGTACCAGGTACAAAACAAGAAAAATTGAACTGGTGTGTTGGTCTAGTTTACCTGGTTTATTTCTACTTTCTAGTAAATTTAAAACAGCATGTGTTTGACATCACAGTTTAAGCTGAACTGTTTAGGTTTCAATTGATTAGTGCTTGTATGAGTTGAACCCTATATATCAAGACCCTTAAATTAATTAGAGATGTCAAGAACTAATTAGAGTTCTCAAGACTGGTGGCAGCCCATGCTGCAGTGATCATGCCCTGGTGGAATTCACAATCTTGAGGAATATGGGCCAGGTGAAGAGTAGAGTCAGGACTTTGAATTTTAAGAGAGCAAAATTTCAGTTGTTCAAGAAATTAGTTGATGCGACTCCCTGGGAAACTGCCCTCAGGGATAAAGGAGCTGAACAGAGCCAGCAGCTCTTCAAGGACATTATTCTTAGAGCACAAGAGCTCTTGATTCCCACATGCAAGAGATCAGGCAAGGAAGGCAGGAAACCAGAATGGCCTAGTAAGGACCTCCTGGTCAAACCTAAAGTATGAGAAGGAAATGCACAGGCTGTGGAAACAGGGACATGGGAACCTGGAAAGAATATAGGGATGCTGCCCAAATGTGTAGGGATAGAATCAGGAAAGCTAAGGCACAGCTGGTACTGAATTTGGCAAGGGATGAGAAGACTGAGAAGGGCTTCTACAGGTACATTGGCCAGAAAAGAAAGATTAAAGAAAATGTATTCTCCTATCCAGCCTGATAAATAGCACAGGAGAACTGGTGACAACCGATATGGAAAAGGCTTAAGTACTCAACAATTTTTTTTGCCTCAGTTTTCAATGAAAATCTCTCTTCCCACATCTCTCAAGCCCCAAACCTCAAGGCAATAACTGGAGGAAAGAAGTCCCTCCCATCATAGGAGAAGATCAGTTTGTGACTACCAGAGGAACCTGAGCATGCACCAAGTTCATGGGACCCAACAAGATGCATGCCAGGATCCTGAGAGAATTGGCTGATACAGTTGCCAAGTCATTCTGCATTATATTTGTCATGGCAGTCAGGAAACGACCCTGGTGACAGGAAAAAGGGGAACATTGTACCCATTTTTAAAAAGGGTAAAAAGGAGGATCCTGGAAACAACCAATCAGTCAGCTTCACCTCCGTGACTGGTAAGATCATGAAACACATTGTCCTGAAAAGTAATGAGTCCAGTATTATTTAGCTTATTCATCAATGACTTGGATGAAGGAATAAAGTGCCTTCACCGCAAGTTTGCTGACCATACAAAACTGTGAGGAGTGGCCGATACTCCAGAGTGCTATGCTGCCATTCAGAAGGATCTCAACAGACTGGAGATATGGGCAGAGAAGAACTGTCTTAAATTCAACACAGGTCAGTGCAGGGTCCTGCACCTGGGGAGGAATAACTCCAGGCACCAGTACAGGCTGGGGGTGACCTGCTGGAAAGCAGCTCTGCAGAGAAGGAACCGGGTGCCCTGGTGGACAACAAGATGTCCATGAGCCAGCAGTGCCCTTGTGGCCAAGAAGGCAAATGGTATCCTGGGGTGCATTGGGAAGAGCATTGCCGGCAGGTAGAGGGAGGTGATCCTGCCCCTCTACTCAGCCCTGGTGAGGCCTCACCTGGAGTGCTGTGTCCAGTTCTGGGCTCCTCAGTACAAGAGAGACATGGAGCTCTTCAACCAAGTCCAGTGGAGGGCTATAAAGATGATTAGAGGACTGGAGCATCTCACTTATGAGTAAATGCTCAGGGATCTGGGCCTGTTCAGCTTGGAGAAGAGATGACTGAGGGGATCTTATCAAGGTATATAAGTATCTGAAGGGAGAGTGCCAAGAGGATGGGGCCAGGCTGTGCTTGGTGGTGCTGAGCAATAAGAGGAGAATCAACAGGCAGAAACTGGAACACAGGAAGTTCCAACTTAACATTAGGAAGAACTTTACTGTGCAGGTGACTGAGCATTGGAACACGTTGCCCAGAGAGATTGTGGAGTCTCCCTCCCTGGAGATATTCAAGAACTGTCTGGATGCAATCCTAAATAATGTATTCTAGGCCCCTTGCTTGAGCAGGGAGGTTGGACTAGTCAACCTCCAGTGGCCCCTTCCAACTTACCCATTCCATGATTCTGTGTATGTCAAAACATGGAAAACAAGGAGGTGATTGGAGACACAGCCAACATGACTTCACCAAAGGCAAATCATGTTTGACTAATCTAGTGGACTTCTACAATGGAGTGACCTCATCAGTGGAAAAGGGAAGAGCTATGGATGTCATCTACCTGGACTTCTGTAAGGCCTTTGAAACGGTCCCCCAAAACATTCTGGCCACTAACTTGGAGAGATATGGATTTGATCAATGGACTGTTAGATGGATAAGAAACTATCTGGATGTCCACTTCTGAAGAGTTACAGTCAATGGCTCCATGTCCAAATGGAGATCAGTGACTAGTGGTGTCCCTCTGGGGTTCATACTGGGACCAATACTGTTTAATATCTTCATCAATGTAACACATAGTGGGATTGAGTGCACCCTCAGCAAGATTTCAGAAGATACCAAACTGAGTGATGCAGTTGACTTGCTATGTAGCATCCAGAGGGATCTTGACAGGCTTGAGGAGTGGGCCCATGCAAACCTCATGAAGTTCACCAAGGCCAAGTGCAAATTACTGCACCTGGGTCAGAGCAATCCCCAGTATCAATACAGACTGGGGAATGAACAGATTGAGGGCAACTCTGAGGAGAAGGACTTGCGGATATACTGGTGGATGAAAAATTTGCCATGAACTGGCAATGTGCACTTGCAGCACAGAAAGACAATCGCACCCTGGGTTGCATGAAAAGAAGCATGGCCAGCAGGTCAAATGAGGTGATTCTTCTTCCCTACTTCACTCCCATGAGACCTCACTTAGAGTACTGCATTCAGCTCTGAGGTCCCCAGCACAAGCAAGACTTGTTAGAGTGGTTCCAGAGGAGGGACACAAAGATGATTAGAGGGCTGGAACACCTCTTCTATGAGAAAAGACAGAGAGTTGGGGATGTTCAGCCTGGATAAGAGAAGGGTCTAGGGAGTCTTTCAATACTTAGAGGGCTTATAAGAAAGACAGAAACAAATTTCTAGTAGGGCCTGTAGCAGTAGGACAAGGGGCAATGATTGAACACTGAAAGAGGGTAGGTTTTGATTGGACATAAGAAACTGTTTACAATGAGGGTGGTGAGACACTGAAACAGGTTGCATAGAGAAGTTGTGGATGCCCCATACTTGGAAGTGTTCAAGGTCAGGTTGGTCAGGTCTTTGAGCAACTTGATCTAGTGTAAGATGTCCCTGCCCATACTGTGTTCAGTTTTGGGCCCCTGACTACAAGAAAGACATTGAGGTGCTGGAGTGTGTCCAGAGAAGGACAAGGAAGCTGGTGAAGGGTCTGGAGAGCAAGTCATATGAGGAGAGGGGCTGAGGGAGCTGGGGTTGTTTAGCCTGGAGAAGAGGAGGCTCGGGGGAGACCTTATCGCTCTACAACTACCTGAAAGGAGGTTGCAGCACGATTTTCAATCTCATCTACATTCTTATGCATGCAAGCATCCCCAGTGAACTGCACTGGTTTTGGCTGGGATAGAGTTAATTTTCTTCACAGTACGTGGTATGGGGCTGTGTTCTGGATTTGTGCTGAAAACAGTGTTGATAACACAGGGATGTTTTAGTTATTGCTGAGCAGGGCTTACACAGAGTCAAGGCCTTTTCTGCTTCTCACGCTGCCCCACCAGTGAGTAGGCTGGGGGTGGACAAGAAGTCGGGAGGGGACACAGCTGAGACAGCTAACTGGGACCCTAACTGACCAAAGGGATATTCCATACTATATGATGTCATGCTCAGCAATACAATTAGGGGAGACATTGGCAGGGGTGCCACTGCTTGGGGACTGACTGGGCAGCTGGACTGGCTCAGTCGGTTGGTGAGCAATTGCTTTCATTTGCATCACTTGTCTTTCTTGGATTTTATTTGTACTCTCTTTGTTATATTTTTCTTTTCCTTATAATTTTTTATTCCTATCAGTGTTATCACTATTGTTTCCATTTTAAAATTATTAAACTGCTTTTATGTCAACCCATGAGTTTTTTCCTTTTTATTCTTCTGATTCTCTCCCCCATCCCACTGGGTGAGAGTGAGTGTCTGCGTGGTGCTTAGTTGACAGCTGGGATTAAACCATGACAGCACTGTACTATTTATATGTACAGAGTTAAACTAAATGTAAATATTTGCAAGACAAAGCCATGTATTACTGATTCTGCCAACATAATATGCTTTTTGCTACAGAAACATGTCAGCATGCCAGAACATCATAGTGATTAAGAAATATCCCCAAAGATTTAACATAGTTCTGAAGTACTTACTGTAGCTGGGGAGGCCCGTGTTGTATGAGTCACTGAATGACCAGAATTTTCCATTGAATTGCCAATCAGATAGGTCCCTCCTGAGCTGCTAATGAGCTGTCCTCCTGCAACACCCATCTGAATCCCTCCGGTGCCCACCATACTATGAGAGGAGACCACTGTAGTTGCCTGTGCAGAACTTCCTTCGAAGTAATTTCCCCCAGTGTTTTGGCTATACATCTGGGTTTCCGTGTAAGGATAAGTTGTTCGACTTCAGGAAAAGAAAATAAAAGAAGTAGTAGTTATTTATCTGAATTCTTTAAGTGAGGGAAACATCACTGTAGAAAAGAGTGTACAGTTGCTATAATCAAACTTAATAGGATTGGCAAAAACCCCCTGCATCTACACAAAATAACATTTCATATGTCAAAGTACTGAGTAATTAACTTGGACTCTGTTAAAATAAGTATTCATTAAACTTAAAAGAAAATGGTTTTAGCCCCATCTAGAGATGAGTGGAGAAAAGCATGACAAAAATTGAAGATGTGAGAGGAAGATCTCATTCAAGTATTAATATATTATATAGTAATTTTAAAAATTGTTCTAACTTTTTAAATCCTCCAGTTAAAGCTGGATTTTTATTTATATGACATTTATTTTGTATACTGGTTTCAGCTGGAATAGAAGTAATTTTCTTCCTAGCAGCTGGTACAGTGCTGTGTTTTGGATTTAGGATGAGAATAATGTTGATAACACATTGATGTTTTAGTTGTTGCTATGTAGTGCTTATACTAAGTCAAGGACTTTTCAGCTTCTCATGTCCTGCCAGAATGAAGGCTGGGGGTGCTCAAGAAGCTAGGAGGGGGCACAGCCAGGACAGCTGACCCAAACGATATTCTATGTATGAGCTCAGAGCCCAGGAAGCCAACCACATCCTGGGCTGCATCAAAAGGAGACTTGGCAGCAGGTTGATGGAGGTGATTTTCCCCCTCTACTCAGCTCTTGTGAGACCCCATCTGGAGTACTGAGTACAGTTCTGGTGCCCTCAACATAAGAAGGACATGGAACTGTTGGAGCAAGTCCAGAGGAAGGCCATGAAGTTGATAAGAGGACTGGAGCACCTCCCCTATGAAAGGAATGAGAAGGAGATGTCTTTACAAACAGTGGGCCTGCTGGTAGATAAAGCCAGATACTAAGAGGTGAAAGAAGCAATGTGAGGAACCATAAATTCCATAGGGATTTCACTAATTGACACAGACTGTTACTCACTCAAGACCGTGTTAAATCCCTGGACTTAGAGAAAAAGAACAGAGACACAAGGAAAAAGAAAAATGTGTGTGTGGGGGGGGAGTACACATTAGAAGGACATCTGTACCTCTCAAGTACCTCAGTCAATGGGGAAAGAGAGAGGGAAATGCAGCCAGGAAATTAGGATAAAAAGGAGGCTGCATCCTCCAACAATTTGAGAGACCCCATGGGAAATGCCCATGGCCTCTCCATTTATTCGAATGAAGTAACAGGACTCCTCTGTCTCCTTTTTGGTCATAAACCTCTGGTGTTTGTGGATTAATTTTCCTGACACCTACAAAGACAGGCTGAGAAAGTTGGGGCTATTCAGCCTGGAGAAGAGAAGGTTGCATGAAGACCTCATAGCAGCCTTCCAGTATCTGAAGGGACCTACAGGGAAGCTGGAGAGGGACTCTTCATCAGGAACTGTAGTGATAGGACAAGGAGTAATGGGTACAAATTGAAAGAGGGGAAATTTAGGTTAGACATAAGAAAAAAATTCTTTACTGTGAAGGTGGTGAGGCACCGGAACAGGTTGCCCAGGGAGGTTGTAGATGCCCCAACCCTGGCAGTGTTCAAGGCCAGGTTGGATAAGGCCTTGAGCAATCTGATCTAATGGGTGGTTTCCCTGCCTATGGCAGGGGACTTGGGACTAGATGATCTTTAAGGCCCCTTCCAACCCATAACATTCTGTGATGTCATACTTAGCATATAAACTGGGAGGAGTTCACCGGGGGGCTGGAATCACAGCTCAGGGATGGGCTGGGCATCAGTCAGCAACTGGTGAGCCATTGCATTTTGCATCATTTGTTTTGTATATTCTATTCTTTTCTCTTCCTTTTTTTATCTTAGTAAACTTTCTTTATCTCAACCCATGAGGTTTACTATTCATAGAATCATTGAACCATAGAATCATCAAGGTTGAAAAAGACCTTTAAGATCATCAAGTCCAACCGTCAACCTCAACAATTGTCAAGTCCAACTGTCAAACTACTTTTCCCAATTCTCTTCCCCATCCCACTGCAGGGAGGGAGGAGTGAGTGAACAGCTGTGTGGTGCTTAGTTGCTGGCTGGGGTTAAACCACATCAACTGTGTACATTACAAAACTGTAAACATGACAAAAAATGTCAGCCAAGAGGGTCCTATATACAAGAGTCCTATAAATGCTTTGCTTTGTTTTCAAATTCACTGAAATTCTCTGGCTGAAACTTGAAATTCTGAACTCATTTGTATTTTAAGACATTCAGTTAGTTCAGCAGAGTGAAATTTTAAATTGGACAGCAATATGTACAGTGTTATTATGAAAAAGAAGGAAAAACTAAAATAGAACTACAATTTATGAAAGAGTTTGTGAAGGGAGTAAAAAAGTCAAAGGAACAGCAGCAATTTTCCACAATTCTTTCCAACTATTAAACCTTTGGGCCTCATTAACCAGTTAATTTTGTTGGAGGTTAGGATTTTTTTCTTTTTTTTTTTCTTGTTCTCTGAGGGAATTTTCTCCCATTTGTTGCTAAGAGATAATAACAACCGGTACTTAAGAGAGACAAAGGAAGTGGCCAAGGTGGGGGAAGGGGTGCAGCTGGCTGCAGCCCCTTAGCCGGGGGCTTTTCTCTTGGGAAGGGCAGAGATACCATGAGATTCTGGCTGGGGGGCGAGGGGATGGACTCAGCTTCGAGCTCTCTCTCGCTCTCGGGATCGGAGGGGAGACAGGCTGAGGTCGCTGTGGGAAGAATTCGCCATCACTGCGGAGTCCCGTCTCCTACTATTTTCTTCTACCGTGAGTTTTAGGTTACTCTCCTGGCAGTTGAGTAAAAGGACTCTGTACACTATCATAAATTTGGTAGTAAGTTACATTGACTCCTAATCTATACTATTTCTTTGCTAGCTATAATATAGGTACCTTTATGTCATGCACTGTTTTATGTACTCTACTAGTAGTTCTTTTAGTTTATAATGTATAGTAAGTAACTCTGTTTAAGGCCTTTTGTCTGTTACCTCATATCTATTCAATAAATAACTCATAATAGACCTAATAGACTGTCTTGGGGTGACTTTATGATGCTGTATCCCCTATCGCCTGCTCTATGCCAGACATGAATTCTGTGCCTTTCTGTGCCTTTAAGCTGGGCCCGAGAGAAAGGGGGGGAAGCCCAGCGAATTCTTCAGTGCGGTTTATGTTCAAGGACACATACACTCGCGTTCTCACCGCTGCAGAGTCGAGGAAGCACCTTCCTGCTTTTCCCCAGCTCTCGGCTCCTTTTTCTCAGGAGAGAGACGGAAAGTTAAAATCTTTTGCTTTTTAGCTAGCCTGCTAGGTGAGGCAAGAAAGTTTTTCTGGGACTGTGGCTTTTTCTTCTTCTCCTGGAACTCTGTTCCAGTCTGGAACACCAGCACCTGGAGGCCCCACACCATGGCCCGGAGGGGCCCACACCACACCCCAACTCCGGGGAGAGCAGAGCCACACCTACAGAAAGGACTCTGAATCTACCAGGTCTTCTCCACAGCAAGAGGTTTTATTATTTAATATTATTCATTCTCTCGTGCCTGCATGCACCCTGCTTGTTAAATAAACAGCTGCTTTTTTTTCACTTTCCTCCAAGAAATGTCTTTCCAAACCTGAGTGGAGGAGGGGCTGCTGACACCTGCTTTCTATTAGAGGACACGTTCATTCCAGACGTTTCCTCCCAATTTGTCTCAAACCTAGACAGGGTCGTTCAAACGTGTATTGGGTCTGGCTGAGCTAGAGTTCATTTTCCCATAGCAGCCCTCCCAGTGCTGTGCTTTGCATTGGGAGCTGGAAAGGTGTTGATAACACACCAGTGTTTTGGCTGCTGCTGAGCAGCGCTGGCACACCATCAGGGCTGTCTCACCAACATCCTCCCCCCCCCATCAAGGGGCTGGGAGTGGGCAAGATCCTGGGAGGGGACACAAATAGGCCAGATGACCCAAATTAACCAAAGGGATATTCCATACCATATGATGTCAGCTTAGATATAAAAGCTAAAGGATGGAGGAAGAATGGTGGGCATTCGCTATTTATGTTTGCCTTCCAGAGCAACCACTTCATGTGCTGAAGCCCTGCTTCCTGGGAAGTGTCTAAACATCACTTGCTGTAGAGTATAAACTTTTTTTTAATCTGCTTATGTTCATGCAAACTTTTGCTTTTGCTTTAGTAAACTGCCTTATCTCAACCTATTACTTGTTTTCCATCTTATTTTCTCTTGCCTGTCCCACTGGGAAGGAGAGTGATAAAACAGCTTGGTTGGGCACCTGGCATTCAGCCAATGTCAACCCACTACAACATGTTCATCCTGTTTGTTTCTCATACAGAGTGCATTGGTGTACAAGCATTTCAGCTATGCTCCTGATCCCTAAATCTAAATGTAAACATTCCCTCTTTCAGTTTAAAGCCACTGCCCCTTGTCCTGCCAGTACAAGCTCTGGCAAAAAGTGCCTCTCTGCCCCCTTTATATATTGAAAGGCTGCAATAAGGTCTCCCTGGAGCCTTTTCTTCTCCAGGCTGAAAAAAAATGAACTCTCACAATCTTTCCTCTTATGAGAGATGTTCCAGCCCTCTAATCATCTTTGTGGCCCTCCTCTGGACTTTCTCTAAAAGAACCAGATGCTGTACTCCAGGTGGGGTCTCATGACAGTGAAGTAGAGGGGGAGAATTCACCTCCCTCAAACTGCTGGCCACACTTCCTTTTATGAAGCTGTACCGGTTTGGCCAAATTTAGAAATATATCCTCTGAGAGAAGGCAGGTCACCACCCCTCCCCCACCAGGTTTGGGGAAAATAAATTTTCCTCAAAGGAAAGAGATAAAAACTATTTATTTACCAAACACACGGGAAAAGGAAAATAATGCTAAATAATAAAATCTCTCTCTGTGGAGGAAAAACCTGGGAAAGTGTTAGAGTCCTCCCTTTGGTCTCCTCGGAGCTGGGGCTTGGCCCAGGGCCAGGCCCTCTGCGCTTGGTGGAAAGTCCTCCCAATGTGTTCTAATATTGAAGCAGTCCAGTGGAAAAGGGAGAAAATCTGAAATTCCAGGGAAGGGAAAAAAAATTCAACTCTCAGTCTCTCTCCGGAGAAAAAGAAGCTGAACAACTGGCCAAAGAACTGACTCTGGAAACAGCAAGCCAGGTGCTTCCCCCCTCCCCTGCCGCAGCTGGGGAAAAAAAAAAGTTGCTATCTCTGTGTGACCTTGAACAAGCTGCAAACTGCTTTGAAAAAGTTTTGCTCAGTTTTTCCTTCCCCCTTTCAGGCTCAGTTTAGAGGCATAGAAAGGCACAAAGTTAATTTCTGGGCATAGGGCAGCAATATGGGATACACATCATAAAGTCACCCCAAGAAATTCCACCCCTTATCCCATATTGTTGGCTTAATGCCCAAACTAATATATTCTAACCCTAAACACACACATCAATACATACATATATATATACACAGCTATGTATGAACAGTGACAGTGACAATCAGCAAGCAGGGGTATACAAGCATTTCACATTACAGATGGTTTTCACACAACAATCAGATCTCCCTGTGGTACACAACGTGTTGTTCCATCTTTCTGCATTACCCACCATGTGCAACCAGGTCCCTGAGCAAAGACAACCCCACGGATGGGTTTGTCTGTACTTGAGGCAGAATTTATCCACACAGTCTTTTCTAAAAGACCTCTGACATTCACTACTGGGACCTTATCTCCATCTATTGTATGCAGGGATTCAGACTGGGCTGGACCAGCTCTATTGGTGGAACCTCAGGTGTTAACTAACCAGGTGGCCTTTGCTAGATGCTGTTCCCAGTTTTTGAAAGTTCCCCCACCTAGTGCCTTCAAAGTGGTTTTCAACAATCCATTGCACCGTTCCACTTTGCCTGCAGCTGGTGCATGGTAAGGGATATGGTACACCCACTCAATGCCATGTTCTCTAGCCCAGGTGTTAATAAGGCTATTCTTAAAATGAGTCCCATTGTCAGATTCAATTCTCTCAGGGGTACCATGCCTCCAAAGGACTTGCTTTTCAAGGCCCAGGATGGTGTTCCGGGCTGTAGCGTGAGGCACAGGGTAGGTCTCCAACCATGCAGTGGTGGCTTCTACCATTGTGAGCACATAGCGTTTGCCTTGGCGTGTTTGAGGCAGTGTGATGTAATCAATCTGCCAGGCCTCCCCATACTTGTATTTGGACCACTGCCCACCATACCACAGGGGCTTCACCCGCTTGGCCTACTTCATCGCAACGCATGTCTCACAGTCATGGATGACCTGGGAGATACTGTCCATAGTTAGATCCACCCCTCGATCTCGTGCCCACTTATAGGTGGCATCTCTGCCTTGATGATCTGAGGCATCATGGGCCCATCGAGCTAGGAACAACTCTCCTTTATGTTTCCAATCTAAGTCTATCTGTGACACTTCTACCTTTGCAGCCTGATCTACCTGTTTACTGTTACGATGTTCCTCATTAGCCCTACTCTTGGGGACATGGGCATCTACATGGCGGACTTTCACAACCAGCTTTCTTACTCGAGCAGCGATGTTTTTCCACTCTTCGGTGGCCCAGATTGGTTTTCCCCTATGCTGCCAATTAGCTTTTTCTCACTTTTCCAGCCATCCCCACAGAGCATTGGCTACCATCCATGAATCAGTGTAGAGGTAGAGCTTTGGCCACTTCTCTCTTTCAGCAATGTCCAGGGCTAGTTGAACAGCTTTGAGTTCAGCGAGTTGGCTTGATCCACCTTCTCCTTCAGTAGCTTCTGCAACCCGTCGTGTGGGACTCCATACGGCTGCTTTCCACTTTCGTTTCATCCCTACGATGTGACAAGAACCGTCAGTGAAAAGACCGTAGTGTGTGTCTTCTGATGGCAGTTGGTTGTACGGTGGAGCTTCTTCAGCACGTGTCACTTGTTCTTGTTCCTCTTCATCAGTGAGTCCAAAGTTTTCACCTTCAGGCCAATTTGTGATTATTTCCAAAATCCCAGGGCAATTTGGTTTCCCGATACAGGCGCGCTGTGTGATGAGAGCAATCCATTTGCTCCATGTGGCATTGGTGGCATGGTGGGTAGAGGGAACCTTTGCTTTGAACATCCACCCCAGCACTGGTAGTCGGGGTGCCAGGAGGAGTTGTGCTTCAGTGCCAGTTACCTCTGAGATGGCTTGGATTCCTTCATAGGCTGCCAAGATTTCCTTCTCTGTTGGAGTGTAGTTGGCTTCAGACCCTCTGTAGCTTAGGCTCCAGAATCCCAGTGGTCGACCTCGAGTCTCACCAGACACCTTCTGCCAAAGGCTCCAAGACAGACCATGGCTCCCAGCTGCAGAGTAGAGCATGTTCTTCACTTCGGGTCCTGTCCTAACTGGGCCAAGGGCTATGGCATGAGCGATTTCCTGCTTGATCTGGGCAAAAGCTTGTTGCTGTTCAGGGCCCCAGTGGAAATCGTTCTTCTTGCGAGTAACCAGGTAAAGAGGACTCACAATCTGGCTGTACTCAGGAATATGCATCCTCCAAAAGCCTATGGCACCTAGGAAAGCTTGTGTTTCCTTCTTGTTGGTTGGTGGAGACATTGCTGTGATATTATTGATGACCTCAGTGGGAATCTGAAGCCGTCCATCTTGCCATTTCACTCCCAGGAACTGGATCTCTTGAGCACGTCCCTTGACTTTGCTCTTCTTGATGGCAAAACCAGCTTCCAGGACAATCCAGATAATTTTCTCTCCTTTCTCAAACACTTCTGTTGCGATGTTCCCCCACACAATGATGTCATCAATGTACTGTAAATGTTCTGGAGCCTCACCCTTTTCTAGTGCAGTCTGGATCAGTCCATGGCAGATGGTGGGACTGTGCTTCCACCCCTGGGACAGTCGGTTCCAGGTGTACTGCACACCCCTCCAGGTGAAGGCAAACTGAGGCCTGCACTCTGCTGCCAGAGGAATGCAGAAAAATGCATCGGCCATTTCAATAGTGGCATACCACTTCGCTGCTTTGGACTCCAGCTCATACTGGAGCTCCAGCATTTCCGGCACAGCAGCGCTCAATGGTGGAGTCACTTCATTCAAGGCATGATAGTCCACAGTCAATCTCCATTCTTCTTCAGATTTGCGCACAGGCCAAATGGGACTATTGAAGTGTGAGTGGGTCTTGCTGACCACCCCTTGGCTCTCCAGCTAACGGATCATCGTGTGGATGGGAATCACAGCATCTCGAGTTGTCCGGTACTGTTGGCGATGCACTGTTGAGGTAGCAATTGGTACTCTTTGTTCTTCCACCTTCAGAAGGCCGACTGCAGATGGGTTCTCTGATAGTCCAGGCAAAGTGTTCAATTGCTTAATGCCCTCTGTCTCCACAGCAGCTATTCCAAAAGCCCACTTGAGTCCCATTGGGTCTCTGAAATACCCATTCCGGAGGAAGTCTATGTCCAAAATGCACGGGGCCTCTGGGCCAGTCACAATGAGGTGTTTCTTCCACTCATTTCCAGTCAGGCTCACCTCAGCTTCCACCAAGGTCCAATTTTGTGATCCACCTGTTACACCAGAAATAGAAACAGATTCTACCCCCACATGTTGCAATGGGATTATTGTACACTGCACACCAGTGTCAACCAAAATAGCCAGAGATCTGCCGGGATGAACCATGCTTCTCATAGAGATATGATGGAACTCCGTTTATTCTATTGTTAGACCCATAGTTATACCCTAATTCCCCAAGCACGCATAAGCAAGCTCCATACTATTGGGTTACTGCTACTGTTCACGCGGCCTTTAATAGCAAGCGATTGGTTAGAGATCAATATGCACGCGACTAACATAAGTCTTTCTCTTTCTATGGTCAGCATCCCCCTCCGCAACATCCTGTTGGCTTGCCACATCAGCATTGCTCCTCTCTTTTTTCCTCTAGTCAAGGACAGTTCACTAATATAGCTTGGATTGTGCATGTATACATGTCCCTGTTCACTCAGCCATTTCTCTACAAACCAAGGCATCATATTTTTGTGGTTCTGATGTACCAGGCCAACGAATCCACACAGTCCAAAAAACACGGTTTTCCCTGACCTCTACCTGGCTAGAGGCAGGGCCCCTCTATGCCTGGTTATCCTTCTTTCCCTGGGCCTGCATCTTAGAGGTTCCTTCATGGGAATTGGACATGCCATCGTCTTTTTCCATCATTTCCGGCAGTTTGGCTACAGGCAACTGGAGCTACTTCCTTTTTGGTAGAACTTCCTTTCTGAGACTTGCGCTTCTTCAATTCATGCACTCGTGCTGCCAGAGCAGAGGTGGGTTGTCCACCCCACCTCTTCTTGTGTTCCCCACTGTCACACAAATTTCCACAGCTCACTTTGTGGGATGTTCCTTCTCTCTGGGGAACGTCCGCAGAGAAGGCACTCTTTAATCTCCTGGTGACTCTTCTTCATTTCATCTTCCATTTTCTGCATACGTGTTTCCACGGCTGCGATTCTTGCATGTGTTGGGCCATGCACAGAGTCTGCATATATTCGGAGCTTCACTGCCATATCCCACACAGTCTCATTCGCACCGTAGTTCGGTTTCATTATTGCTAAAGCAGAAGTGTATTCTTGTGGCCCAAGTCGTATGAGTTTTCGCCATATATATAGATTAACTCTGGCCCGGTCTGGACTCCTCAATCCTGGGTCATCTGTGAAGACAACCTCTACCACCCCTAGTTCTCTCAGGCACTGGATCCCTTGTTCTATGGTATTCCACTGGGTTTGCTGCATGTAGAGATCATCTACGCACATATATCTTTCAGTCACGCCTGTCAAAACTTGTCTCCAGAGACTGGCAGAGTCAGCCTCCCTTTTCATTGCTTGGTCGATCACTGGATCATGTGACAGGGATCCCAAATGCCTCACTTCAGCACCGTCCAGCATCACATCATCACCTGCCGCATCCCAAATACGGACCATCCAACTTATTATGGATTCATCGGACCGTGGGGTGTAATCCTTTCTTAGGCTGTGAAGGTCTTTTATGGACATGGACTCAGTAATGGTTTCTGTGCCTGAGTCCGTTGGTGGTTTTGAGGTTCCTTCCCCTGCATCTTTTGAGGTTCCTTCCCCTGCATTATCCTCATCTTTCACTGGATGATCAGTTTTGGTTGTGTGTTTTTTCCCCTTGACAGGAGCCACTGTCAATGGCTTAGACTCTCCATCTGGTTTGGGCTTGCTGTCTGGTTTATCTGCAGCCTGAGTGACTGGGGTGTCTGCAGGCTTTACTGATTTATCTTCCTGCCTCTCTACCTTTACCTGCTGCAGTGTGCGATAGGCATATGCCAAAGCCCGACATATTTGAAAGATCTTTTTATCAGAATTTTCATTGTATTTCTTTTTCAGATATTTCCCCACCTCAGCTGGTTTCTGAATTTGTTCAGACAGGAAATCCCAAACTATCGGGTCCGAGAATTTCTTTAGGGTTTGGCCGATGTCCTCCCATTCCCCACACCACTCAGGATTTTCCACCTCTGGGTCAGGTGTCTCATCAGTCACCCTGGAAATCTGAGCTCTTATTCTAGACAAGCTGCGAACCACATAGAGGAAGATTACCAGATTAAATACCAGGAGGGTGGTCTCTTTAACATCCAGGGGATACTGAACATTCTCAAAAGCTAACCTATCAAATTTAAAGGGAAGGGAAACCCCGTCTCCTCCTCTTCTAACAATCTGGGTGCAATTACTAATAAATTCCCAAAACAGGCTACTGAAGCTAGGACTGGGGTTAGGACGGAGAGACCACTTATCATATACACTTTGAACAGCTGCCTGTACCTCTGTTAACTTCTTATAAATCATTATCACCGAGCACAGGAACAGGGAAATCCTGATTCGTCTCCCTGCTCTGTAAAATTTACATATCAGGGACAAGATTTGAGCAAGTTGTGGATAGGCAAACAACCCTAGGGACCAAAAAAGCACTAATACCTCAATGAAGCCTGAAGACCAGAAAGACATGAATACATCAAGCCAGAGAGACATTATGAACTCAACCAGCATGGTGACTACTTTACCCCAACACAGAATAAGTAAATTCAAACCAAAATGTGATTACTACAGGTTTTTTCACTTTCCTTCAAGCCACGCAGTTGGGCGCCACTAAATTTGTTCCGGTTTGGCCAAATTTAGAAATATATCCTCTGAGAGAAGGCAGGTCACCACCCCTCCCCCACCAGGTTCGGGGAAAATAAATTTTCCTCAAAGGAAAGTGAAAGAGATAAAAACTATTTATTTAACAAACACATGGGAAAAGGAGAATAATGATAAATAATAAAATCTCTCTCTGTGGAGGAAAAACCTGGGAAAGTGTTAGAGTCCTCCCTTTGGTCTCCTCGGAGCTGAGGCTTGGCCCAGGGCCAGGCCCTCTGCGCTTGGTGGAAAGTCCTCCCAATGTGTTCTAATATTGAAGCAGTCCAGTGGAAAAGGGAGAAAATCTGAAATTCCAGGGAAGGGAAAAAAAATTCAACTCTCAGTCTCTCTCCGGAGAAAAAGAAGCTGAACAACTGGCCAAAGAACTGACTCTGGAAACAGCAAGCCAGGTGCTTCCCCCCTCCCCTGCCGCAGCTGGGGAAAAAAAAGTTGCTATCTCTGTGTGACCTTGAACAAGCTGCAAACTGCTTTGAAAAAGTTTTGCTCAGTTTTTCCTTCCCCCTTTCAGGCTCAGTTTAGAGGCATAGAAAGGCACAAAGTTAATTTCTGGGCATAGGGCAGCAATATGGGATACACATCATAAAGTCACCCCAAGACAGACCCCCCGGAATGTGATTGGTTTTCTGAGCTGCAAGCACTCATTGCTAGCCCATGACCAACTTTTCATCCACCAGCATATTCCCAAGTCCGTCTCTTCAGGGCTGCTCTCCATCCATTCATCCCCAGTCTGCATTGACACTGGGGATTGACCTTATCCAGGTGCAGGACCTTGCACTTGGTCTTGGTGAACTTCATGAGGTTTGCATGGGCCCACTCCTCTCTAGCCTGTCAATATCCCTCTGGATGGCATCCCTTCCCTTAGCCATGTCAACTGCACCACTCAGCTTGGTGTCATCTGCAAACTTGCTGAGGGTGCACTCAAACTCACTATGTCATTGATGAAGATATTAAACAGCATTGGTCTCAATATGGACCCCTGACAGACACCACTTGTCACTGGTTTCCACTTGAACACCGCACTATTGACTATAACTCTTTGGACATAGCCATCCAGCAAATTCATCTAACAGTCCCCATATCTCTCCAATTTAGTGGTCAGAATATTTTGGGGGACCATTTGAAAGGCCTTACAGAAGTCCAGGTAGATGACATCCATAGCTCTTCCCTTTTCCACTGATGCAGTCGCCCCATTGTAGAAGACCACTAAAATAATCATGCACAATTTGCCTTTAGTGAAGCCATGCTGGCTGTGCTAATCTCCTCCCTGTCATCCGTATGCCTCAATATATATTCCAGGAGGATCTGTCCTATGATCTTACTGGGCACGGAGGTGAGGTCTACTGGTTGGTAGTTCCCAGGGTGGTCCTTTTAACATTTTTTATAAATGGGCACAATGTTTCCTTTTTTCTAGTCATCGGGGATGTGGTCTGACTGCCATAACTTCTCAAATGTAATGGACAGTGGCTTAGCAACCACATCAGCAAATTCCCTCAGGACCCTGGCATGCATCTTGTGTGGTCCCATGGATTTATGTATGCTCAGGTTTCTTAGGTGGTCACAAACCCGATCTTCTCCTATGATGGGAGGGACTGCTTCCTCCCTGTCTTGGATATAGACCTTGAGGTTAAGGTTGTGGGAAGAGAGATTGCTGGTGTCAGGGTGGTTGAAGTTCCCCAGGAGGATCAGAGCCTGTGAGCGTGATTCTTCCTGCAGTTGAAGTAAGAATGCTTAATTGACATCCTCACCTTGATCAGGAAGCCTGTAGTAAACACCAACCATGAGGTTTCCTTTGTTGGCTTTTCCCTTATTTTTACCCAAAAGGTCTCAACCCATTCAGCACTGGTTTTCAAAGACAACTCTCTCCAGTCAATCCATTTTTTTTTACATAGAAGGCCTCCACCCCTTCTTCCTTGCCTGTGCTTTCTGAATGGTTTTTAGCCATCAATTGCAGCGCTCCAGTCATGCAATTTGTCCTACCAAATCTCAGTGATAGCAATTAAATCATAGCTTTCCAGGTGCACAGAGGCTTCCATCTTTTCCTGTCTGTTATCCATGCTACATGCATTGCTATAGAGGCACTTTAGTGGGCCTATTGACCTTGTCACCTTTTTAGAGGAACACAACCTAATTCCTTTGTGGCATGTCACAGGTGTGTCTCTGTTGGTTTCTAACACATCAGTGGCCTCTGGTTCTTTTGTCTGGATGGCAAATGGATCCTTCAGTGCATCTCAGTAAGGAATCTTTAAGATTCACAGAGCATCCACTATTGCCCAAAAAAGTATAAAACTAGTGCAGATAGTCTTCTATCTCCTTTGAGCTGGGCAGGGGGTGAGGGGTGTGCACTAGACAATCTTCAGAGCTGTCTTGCTATATGTATGGGCAATATCTTTTTGTTTGTCCTAAGTAGTCTGTCCCTGCTTCCACCTTCTGTGTACTTCCATTTTGTGTTTCATTTCAGTTTGGAGATCCATTTGCTTGGGTGGTGGTGGCTGTTCCCCAGCCAGTTCGAACCATGGGAAGCCAATGCCAGCAGCAGCAATAGCAGTAGTAGCAGCAGCAGTAGTATTTGCTGTGTGCTGAGAAGACTGTGATGCTTATGAAGTCCTGGAGGGTGTTTGAGGAGCTTTCTGGGCCCCCAATACCCTTGGGCTGTGTGTGTGTGTAGGGACTGGCTGGCAGGCAACAGGTCTCATAAGAGGGGCATGAGAGAGTTGGGTGATCCCCACTGTTGGTGCAGCCACTTCAAACCACAGGAATCCACATGTAACTGGCCCCTAGGAAGTGCCAGTGACCAGGGTGTGGTGCTGTAGGGAACAGTGCCTGAGAGGAATGGCGCAAGAGATTGTGCAGCAGTTCAAGCAGAAGGGTGCATGAGAAAGGCAGCACATCCTACTAGATGTTGGACTGCTGTCTGCTCTGCTAACACAGTCCTGTGCTGCAGCCCAAATGGTCACCCCAAATAGCTGTTGGCTGTGCAAGCCTATCCAGCAGCTTGAGGTCTCCAGGGAATCATAGGACCTTTTTAGGCAGTGCTTTGGGATTGTTGAAAACATGGTGGTAGAGACCAGATGAGAGCTGTACTCTGCAGCAGGCAGGAATTGGCTGTCTAGCCAGGCTAGCCTGGAATGAGTGGAGGCAGCCACCCAGACCGAGCTTCCTATCAGGGAAGCTGCTGTCCAGGTGGAGGGCTGTAAAAACTGCACATCACGCTCCTGGGTGGAGGAGATGCAGAAGGAAGTCACTAGGTTATGCTGTATTAGGGAGGGGTGTGAAGACCCACCCTTATGGGGAAGGGAGCACCTAAGATTCATAAATGCTTGTGTTCGAAAGGAAAGGCAAAAGTCAGAGGGTCCGCAAACAATGAGAAAGTTTTATTAGTAAATTACACACTTGGCATGGAATTTGGTATGTTAGTCCCTGACCTACTATATAAGCACACAGCAGTGGGTTTTGGATAAAGGGGTAGGGTGAAAGGAAAAACAGAAAGGAAGAGATTAAAGAGGGAAAGAGAAAAAGAAAGAGATAAAAAGAGATCACCAGTCCTGGTTCCAGCATCAATCCAGCTGATGGGATGTCAGTTCTGGTTTCAGTGTTCATCCATCTTATAATCCTGGTTTCAGCATCAGTCCAGCAGCATTGGTCCAGATGATGAGATGTCCAGGGTCCTGGGGGCACTACCCGGGCTTGGGGGATGGGTACATTTTTCTGGATAGGTTTCTCTGCCCTGAAGACAGGTTTCTTGCTTTCTATGCAAATTAATTCTCATGCACAGTCCATTCTTTCAGACCTTTCTGGAAATGATCTGGAGGGCTTTCAGGGGTCTTTGGTGGTCTTAATCTCCCCCTATAGTCCATGCCCACTTCTTGGCCTCATTCCTGTGATTGCACTGTACTGTGCTGTGCTTATCTCCAGGAACTGCAACAAGGATGTTTATCCCAGAAAAGTGCTGCCTTACCTCCACATGGCCCCCCTTCTCAAGCCAAATCTTGTTTTTTCTCACGGTGGCGAGTCCTTGGTTGGCTCCACAGCCATCTGGTTATCAGTGTTTGAGACATACACATTAGCCCCTTATCTTCTGGGAATCAAGAGCTCAAAGGGTCTCACTTTGGACTGCTGTTTATAGGGTTGTTGGAGAATGGGCTTTAGTCATAGTAATTTTCCATCCTGGCTGCAATTCGAGTCAGTAACTTTTTTTGAAGGTCCAATAACAAAAATATTATTCTACTTGGGTTGTTTTTCAGGCAAGAAAAATAAGTTTCCAAGGCTGTTTGTTAAAAAAGAGAAATCACAGAATAAGCTGAGTTGTTAGTTCCTGGGAACAGACAGTGTTTCTGATAAGCTCAAGAGGGGCTTAGTCCAAGTGCAGTTAGTCAAGGCCAAGGCCTAATGAGCATTTTTCAGATCATAGTGCAGCCTGGGGAGGAGGGCAGGAGGATGCACCCCACGACTAAAGTCAGCTTTTCTGGGCCTTTACAAGGGGGAACAAGAAACAGAGTACTATTTGAGGTGTTGCAAGAATAAATACTAGGACCCCATGTCACTGACCTCCAAGGATTACCAGACAAAGAGCTGCAGTGGCAAACACACAGCACCTTGGAGAAGGAGGCACCATGGTCTTTGGTGAACCATGGGAACAGGATATTGCTTCACTCCCCTTCCTTGTATGTACCAACCAGCAAAAGATATGAAGCCTTAGCAGTGGGCAAAACCAATGAGCGATTCACAGGGAGAAACTGCAACAGCAGGACATACTAAAAGCTGCAAAAGAAAGCAGCAAGTGCTAAGAGTGGGTGAGAGGCATCAAGGCACCCATCTGCCATCCTGATATACAGTCAAGGGAAGTTTGCTGCTTGACAGGAGCCAAGATCCAGGATGTCACAGAGAAACTGCCACAACTGGCTAAAAGCGCAGACTACTATCCACTACTTTTCCACATGGGCACCAATGACATGGTAAAGCAATGTCTGGACAAGATCAAGCAGGACTTAAAAGCCCTGGGGCTTCAAGTGAAGGGGACAGGTGTCCAAGTGATCTCCTTTGTCTTGCCAGTCAGGAATAGGGGTGAAGGCAGAAGTCAATGCATCATGCAGATCAATACCTGGTTTTGTGGATGGTGTTGTCCCCAGGGCTTTGGTTTCTATGGTCACAGGATGTTCTTCGATGAATACAGCCTATTGGGAAGAGTTGGAATCTACTGATCTAGAAGAGGAGGCAGGAGAATCTTCGCCAGCATATTGACTGACTTAGTGAATCGTGCTTTAAACTAATAAACTTGGGGAGGTGGGGTCCAAAGCTGTGACACCTGTATATCCACGAGCAACAGGGTGGATGAGCATACCTACCGGAGTAGTGAGAAATGCTCCCCAACCCTCTCCAAAGTCAAAGACCCCAAGTCCAGCCACCTCAAGTGCATGTATACATAGTCTGGGCAACAAACAGGAGGAACTGGAGCTCCATGCCCAGTATGACAGTTATGATGTCATAATAGTCAAAGAAACTTGGGGGGAAAACTCATATGTGACAGACCACAATGGATGGCTACAAATTCTTTTGAAAAGATTGGAAGGGAAGAACAGAAGGTAGAGTTGCACTTTATGTAAAAGATAAATTTGAATTTATGAAGGTGAGATGTGGAGATCACAAAAGTTCTATCATTGAATAACTTTGGATCAAGATTGGAGGGATTGTCACCAAGGGGGATCTCATGGTAAGTATCTGTTACTGACCTCCCAAGCAGGATGATGAGACTAATGAAACCTTACTTTGGCTGCTCAAGGAATTCTTAGGCCGACAGAACCTGGTCCTCATGGGTGGCTTAAATTACCTGGACGCTTGTTGGGAAAACAACACAGCAGGGCACAAGTCAACCATCAGGTTCTCAGAATGCACTGAGGACTGCTTCCTGCTACAGATACTAGACATGCCAACTAGGAGCAGTTCATTGCTGGATTTACTGCTTGCAAACTGAGAAGACTTACTTGACAAGATAACTGCCAATAGTAGCCTTGGATACAGCAATCACAACGTTGTGGAGTTTAATATCCTGCCAAGCACACTGAAGACCAGTAGTAGGACAAAGACCCTGGATTTTAAAAGAGCCAACTTGAAGATGCTCAGAGCCCAGGTGTGAGGCATTCAATGGAAATCGTCCATGAAGGGAAAAGGAGTTTGTGAGAGCAGGGAGTTATTGAAGAACAATCTCTTGGAAGCACAAGAACAGTCCATCCCCCTACAAAGGGAAAGGAAGGCAGAACAAGATGCCACCCTGGCTTAACAATGAGCTTATGGGTGTGCTTAAAAGCAAAAAAGAAACATATCAGGTATGGAAAGATAGCCAAATAGCCATCGAGGACCATAAGAACCTTGCTAGGGCATGCAGAGATGCAGTCAGGAAGGCTAAAGCTCAGCTAGAATTGAAAATGGCCAGAGAACAAGAAGAAAGGATTCTTCAGGTATGTCAATCAGAAAAGGGAGGTCAAAGAAGGTGTAGCCTACCTCCCCCAATAAGCAAGGCTGGCAGATGGGTAACAACAGACGAGGAGAAGGCTGAGGTACTCAACAAATTTTTTGCCAGTCTTCGATGGCAACATCTCTCCCACACATCTTGAGTAGATGGACTGCAAGATGGGGGACTGGGGGAGCAAAGTCCGTCCCACTGATTGTGTTTGTGACCACTTGAAGAAACTGAACAGACATGAGTCTATGAGACTTGATGAGATGAATCACAGTCCTGAGGGAATTGGCTCATGTATTTGCAAAGCCATTCTCCATATTTGAAAAAACATGGAGGTCAAGTGAAGTCCCAGGTGACTGGAAACAGGGAAACATTGTACCCATTTTAAAAAGGGTAGAAAGGAGGACCCTGGGAACTACTAGCCTGTCAGCCTCACTTCTGTTCCAGGGAAGATCATGGAACAGATCCTCCTAGAAGCTGTGCTAAGGCACATGGAGGTGATTTGGGACAGCCAGTATGGCTTCACTGAGGGCAAGTCCTGCCTGACCAACCTAGTGGCCTTCTATGATGGAGTGACTCTATCAGTGGACAAGGGAAGGGCTACAGATGTCATTTATCTGGACTTCTGTAAAGCCTTTGATATGGTCCCCTACAACATCCTTCTCTCTAAATTGAAGAGAGATGGATTTAGTGGGTGGACTGTTAGGTGGATGAGGAATTGGTTGGATGGTCTCATCCAGAGGGTAGTGGTTAACAGCTCAATGTTCACATGAAGATCAATAATGAGTGGTGTCTCTCAGGGGTCCATTTTGGAACCAGTGTTATTTAATATCTTCATTAATGACATAGACAATGGGACTGAGTGCAGCCTCAGCAAGTTTGCAGATAACACCAAGCTGAGTGGTGAAGCTGACAGCCTGGAGGGAAGGGATGCCATCAAAGGCGATCTTGACAGGCTAGAGAGGTGGGCCTGTGCAAACCTCATGAATTTCAATGACGCCACATGCAAGGTCCTGCACCTGTGTGGGGGAATACCATGCAAATATACAGGGCAAGTGGAGAATGGATCAAGGGCAGCCATGCAGACAAGGACTTGGAGGTGTCGGCTGATGACAAGATGAACATGACCTGGTAGTCATAGCATCACAGAATCATAGAATCATTAAAGTTGGAAAAGACCTCCAAGATCCTCAAGTCCAACCTTTGACCTAATACCACCATGTCAACTAAACCATATTGTAAAGTGCATGTCCACTCATGTTTTGAACACTTCCAAGGATGGTGAATCCATCATTTCCCTGGGGAGCCTTTTCCAATGCTTAACCATGCTTTCAGTGAATAAATTTTTCCTAATATCCAACCTGAACCTCCCCTGGTGCAACCTGAGGCCATTTCCTCTTGTACTGTTGCTAGTTGCCTGGGCGAAGAGGCCAACCTTCACCTTACCACAACCTCCTTTCAGGTAGAGCTCGATAAGGTGTCCCCTGAGCCTCCTTTCTCCAGACTAAACAACCCCAGTTCCCTCAGCTGGTCCTCATAAGACTCATGCATTAGAATCTTCATGAGTTTTGGTACCCTTCTTTGGACATGTTCCAATATCTTAATGTCCTTCCTGTAGTGAGGGGCCCAAAACTGAACACAGTATTTGAGGTGTGGCCTTGCCAGTGCCAAGTACAGAAGGACAATCGCCTCCCTGTTCCTGTTGGCCACATTATTTATGATACAGGCCAGGATGCCATGGGCCTTCTTGGCCATCTGGGCACACTGATGGCTCATGTTCAGCTGGCAATAGACTAACACCTCCAGGTCCTTTTCTGCCAGGCAGCTTTCCAGCCACTCTTCCCCAAGCCTGTAGCATTGCATGGGGTTGTTATGACCCAAGTGCACGACCTGGCACTTGGCCTTGTTGAACCTCATACAATTCACCTCAGTCCATCAATTCAGCCTGTCCAGACCCCTCTCTGTAGGGGTGATCTGCTCCAAAATATTCCACCCTTGGGTGGATCCCATCAAGTCCCATAGACTTGAGTATGTCTACCTGATGTAGCAGGTAGTGATATATTTGCTAGGTGGAAGGAGTCCCACAACTGGAGTGCTGGGATGGAGGGCTACAGGTTGTTTAGGAGGGATAGGCAGGGCAGGTAAGATGGAGATGCGGCACTATATGTAAGGAAGAGGTTTGATTGTACAGCCCTTACAGTTGGCAATGATGTGGTAGAGAGCCTCTGAGTGAGGCTTAAGGGGATGGAAAACAAAGGAGATATTATAGTGGGTGTTTATTACTGATCACCCAGCCAGGATGTAAGCAGTGATGAGTTATTCTGTAAGCAATTAGGAGAAATCCCTGGATCAGTAGCCCTTGTCCTTATGAGAGATTCCAACTTCCCAGACATCAAGTGGGAATATCATCCTGCTGACACAAGCAGGCCTTGGGAAGTCTTGAAGCTTATGGGAGGTAATTTCTTGTCACAAGTACTCTGTGAGCCAACTAGGAAAGCTGCCCTCCTAGACCTGTTGTTTGTGACTAGAGAAGGACTCTTGGGAGATGTGATGGTTGGTGGCTGTCTTGGCCACAGTGACCATGAAATGGTTGAGTTTAAAATTTTAAGTGTAATGAGAAAAAAGGTAAGCAGAGTTGCTACCCTGGATTTCAAGAGAGCAATCTTTAAGCTATTCATGGATCTAATTAGAAGATTACCCTGGGAATCTGCTTTGAGGGCTTAGGGGCCCATGAGTGCTGGTCAGTCTTTAAGAACCACCTTTAAGAAGCACAGGAGCAGGCAATTCCACTGTGTCAAAAGTCAAACAAGTGGGGCAGAAAACCAAATCAGGTGAACAGGGAACTCCTCGTGGAGCTCAAGAGGAAAAAGAAATTGTAGACTCTCTGGAAGCAAGGTTAGGCTTTGCAGGAAGATTATAGAGCTGTGGTTCATATTTGCAGGGAGAAGACAAGAAAAGCAAAGCTCAACTAGAGTTGAAACTGGCCAGGGTTGTGTCAGATAACAAGAAAGACTTTTTAAAATACATTAATAGCAAGACCACGTCTAAAGAAAACATTGGACTGATGCTTGTTGAAGATGGTCACCTGACTAATAGGGATGAAGAAAAAACAAAGGTATTACATTCTTTTTTTTGCCTCAATCTTTAATGATACTGATAGACCTTGGGTTTCCCAGTCCTCTGAGTTGGAGGACAATGACTGAGGGAACAGTGGTTTTCCATTTGTGGACACTGAAATTGTAAGGGACCAGTTGTATCAGCTGAATGTTCACAAGTCGATGGGTCCTGATGGGATTCGTCCCAGAGTTCCAAAGGAGCTAGAGGATGTTATGACAGGACCCATCTCGATCTTCTGCCAAATGTTTTGGGAGTCTGAGGAAGTCCCTGCTGACTGGAAGATGGCCAATGCTATTCCTAGTTACAAGAAGGGTATGAGGGAAGACCCAGGGAAATACAGACCTGTTAGTCTAACCTCAATTCCTAGAAAAATTATGGACAAGATAATACTAGGTGCTACTGAAAGACATTTAAAGAACAATGCAGTCATCAGGCACAATCAACAAGGGTTCGCAAAGGGAAAGTCCTGTTTAATTTGGTATCCTTCTATAATAAGATCACCTACCTAGTGGATGAAAGGAAGATGATGGATGTAGTTTTTCTGGATTTTATTAAGGCCTTTGATACTGTCCCTCACAGTATCCTTCTGGAAAAGTTGTCCAACTGTGAGATGAGCAGGTTCATGGTGCACTGGGTGAAGAACTGCCTGGATGACAGAGCTCAAAGGGTTGTAGTGAATGGGGCTACATCTGGCTGGCAACTGGTCACTAGCAGTGTTCCTCAGGGTTTAATTTAAGGGCCAGTTCTGTTCAATATCTTTATCAATGATCTGGATGCAGGAGTTGGATGCACCATTAGCAAGTTTGCTGACGATACCAAACTGCGGGGAGCTGCTGACTCTCTCGAGGGACAAGAGGCCTTGCAGAGGGATCTGGATAGATTGGAGCAATCATCGATGGCATGAAAATTAACAAGTCCAAATGCCAGATTCTGAACCTGTGACAGAGTAATGCCAGGCACAATTATAGATTGGGAGAGTAATGGCTGGAGAGCACCCTTGCAGAAAGGGATCTGGGGCTGCTGGTTGACAGGAGGCTCAATATGAGTCAGCAGTGAGCCCTAGCAACCAAGAAGACAAACCGCATCTTGGGGGGCATTAGGAACAACCTGACCCTAAAGGGATTCCCTGCTCATGACAGTGGAGTTGGACCTTTGAAGGTCCCTTCTAACCCAAACCATAAGATGATGGTTCAGAGGGCTATGGCCTGTCCAACTACTGATGGTAGAACCCTCACTCACTCCTGTAGCTGACACCACAGGCCTCAGGGTGCCTACACTCACCAGTCTGACTCCAGTAGCTGGGCACCAAATTTCACTCACACACACACAGGTCTCACCAGCAGCTGGCACTGGTTCCTTGCAGCAAACATGCTGTCCTGGTTTCAGCTGGGATAGAATTCATTTTCTTCTCAGTAGCTGGTACAGTGCTGTGTTTTGGATTCTGTATGGGAATAATGCTGATAACACACTGATGTTTTGGTTGTCACTGAGCAGTGCTTACCCTGAGTCAAGGGCTTTTCAGTTCTCATGCTCTGCCAGGGAGGAGCTGCACAAGAAGCTGGGAGGAGCATACTCCAGACAGCTGACCTGAACTGCCCAAAGGGATATTCTGTACCATAGAACATCATGCTCTGTGAGTAAAGTGGGGGAAGTTAGCCAGAAGGGGCCAATTGCTGCTCGGTCAGTGGGTGGTGAGCATTTGTATTGTGCATCACTTCTTTTTCTTGGGTTTTACCTTCCTCTTTCCGTCTCATTTTATTACAACTATTAGCAGTAGTATTAGTATTACCATATTACCATCATTATTATTATATTTTACTTTGTTTCAATGATTATACTGTTCTTATCCCAACCCATGAGTTTAATTTTTTTTTCTTTCCTGATTCTCCTTCCCATCACAATGAGGGTGGGGGGGAAGGGAAGTGAGCGAGCAGCTGTGTGTGGTATTTAGTTGCCAGTTGGGGTTAAGCCACAACACATACACAGAGGACAGAGAGTGAGATTAAGCAGGGCGATAGTTAAGAAAACATTCAAAAAGAAAATATAAGAAAATAGGACAGACTGCAGTGATCAGGCACAGGGCTCAGCCAGACAACCATACTGACTGGCCCATTTTTACCTGTGACTGGAAACTTTTATCCCCCTTTCTGTCTATCTCCCCTCTTTGTTTCTCCCTACTTCCTCTTTCCCCTGTAATTCCCTTCATCATTTTGTATAGTTCTATCAATTCCTGCATCCATCCCAGTTTGATGTCTGGGATCCCTCCTGGTTTAACATCTTATCAGTTGCAAAGTTCAGTTTGATCTTCCAGGAGGTGGTGCCTGTAGTTTAAATTCCTTTCTAAATCATTCATTGTATGTTTTGTATGTTGTGTTAAATATTAAAAAGAAATTTCCTGATTACAATCCAGTATAATTCTTGTAAATACCAAGTTTTCTATTCCTTTCCGTGGAACAAAGAATAATCACTTTATGAAGTTGGATTAATATTTTAAGATGTAGAAACTCAGCTACCCTTGTAGCAATTTTCAATCCTGTATAAATGACACCTTCTGCTGTGGTGACTTCAAGTGTAATCACAGAACCATAGAATAGTAGAGTAGTTGAGGTTGAAAGGGATCTTTGGAGCTTGTCTAGTCCAAACCCCTTCCCAGCCCATGCTCAAAGCAGGATCAACCAGAGTAAGTAGCTCGGGACATTGTCCAGTCAGGTTTTAGATATCTCAAATGATGGGGAATCCACAACCTCTCTGGGCAGCCTGGTCCAGTGTTTGACCATCCTTAGAGTTAAAAAGATTTATGTTTGAATGGAAGTTCATGCATTTCAGTTTGCATGCATTGTCTCTCATCCTTTCACTGAGCACACCTGAGAAGACTTTAGCTCCATCTTTGTGCTGGTTTCAGCTAGGGTAGAGTTAATATTCTTCCCAGTGGCTGGTACGGGGCTATGTTTTGAATTTCTGCTGAACACAGGGTTGATAATACAGAGATATTTTTGTTATTGCTGAGCAGGGCTACACAAAGCCAAGGCCTTTTCTGCTTTTCATATGGCCATGCTGACGAGGAGGCTGGAGGTGCATGAGAAGCTAGGAGGAGACACAGCCAGGACAGGTGACCCCAAGTGACCAAAGCGATATTCCAGACCACATGACATCATGCTCAGTATATAAAGTGGGGGGAAGAAGGAGAAAGGGCAGGAGGGGGACATTTGGAGTGATGGCGTTTGTCTTCCCAAGTCACTGTTATGCATGATGGGGCCCCATTCTCCTGGAGATGGCTGAACACCTGCCTGCTCATAGGAAGCGGTAACTTAATTCCTTGTTTTGCTTTGCTTGTGTATGAGATTTTTCCTTTCCCTATTAAACCATCTTTATCTTAACCCATGAGTTCTCCAGCTTTTACCCTTCCAATTCTCTCCCTGATCCTGCTGATGGGGGAGTGAGCAAGTGGCTGCGTGGGGCTTGGTTGCTGGCTGGGGTTAAACCACAACAATCTTCAATGCACAGTGTATTTAGACACAGATAAGATCCCTCCTGAGCCTTCTCTTTTCCAGACTAAACAATCCTAAACAATTCAGGAAGTGTGGACTGGATGGGTGGACAGTAAGGTGGATTGACAACTGTCTGAAACACAGATCCCAGAGGGTTGTGATCAGTGGCACAGGGTCTAGTTGGAGGCCTGTCACTAGGGGTCCCCCAAGGTTCAATGCGGGCCAGTATTGTTTAGCTTATTCATCAATGACTTGGATGACGGGGTAGATGCCTCCTCAGTCAGTTCGCTGATGACACAAAGCTGGGAGGAGTGGCCGATACTCCAGAGATGTACAGCAATTTAGAAGTACCTCAACAGGTTGGAGACATGGGCAGAGAAGAACTGTCTTAAATTCAACACAGGTCAGTGCAGGGTCCTGCACCTGGGGAGGAATAACTCCAGGCACCAGTACAGGCTGGGGGTGACCTGCTGGAAAGCAGCTCTGCAGAGAAGGAACCGGGTGTCCTGGTGGACAACAAGATGTCCATGAGCCAGCAGTGCCCTTGTGGCCAAGAAGGCAAATGGTATCCTGGGGTGCATTGGGAAGAGCATTACCAGTAGGTGGACAGCGGTGATCCTGCCCCTCTACTCAGCCCTGGTGAGGCCTCACCTGGAGTGCTGTGTCCAGTTCTGGGCTCCTCAGTACAAGAGAGACATGGACCTCCTGGACTGGGTGCAGCAAAGGGCTACAAAGTTGATTAAGGGACTCGAGCATCTCTCTTATGAGGAAAGGCTGAGGAAGCTGGGCCTGTTCAGCCTGGAGAAGAGACAACTGAGAGGGGACCTCATCAATGTCTATAAGTATTTTTTTTTTTTTTTTTTTTGACTACCAGGTTGGAAGAGACCTTCAAGATCACCGAGTCCAACCCATGTCCTAACACCACCTCAACTAAAGCATGGCACTGAGTGCCACATCCAATCTTTTTTTAAACACATCCAGGGATGGTGTCTCTACCACCTCCCTGGGCAGATGATTCCAGTACTTTATCACTCCTTCAGTAAAAAACTTTTTCCTAATATCCAACCCAAATTTCCCTTGGCACAGCTTAAGACTGTGTCCTCTTGTTCTGTCAGTTGTTGCCTGGAAAAAGAGACCAACCCCCACCTGACTACAACCACCTTTCAGGAAGTTGTCGAGTGTGATAAGGTCACCTCTGAGTCTTCTTTTCTCCAGGCTAAACAACCCCAGCTCCCTCAGTTGTTCCTCATAGGGCTTGTGCTCCAGACCCTTCACCAGCCTTGTTGCCCTCCTTTGGATGTGTTCAAGCATCTCAATGTCGTTCCTGAACTGAGGGCCCAGAACTGAACACAGTACTCTGGGTGCAGTCTCACCAGTGCTGAGTAAAGGGGAAGAATCACTTCCCTGGTCCTGCTGGCCACACTATTCCTGATACAGGCCAGGATACCATTGGCCTTCTTGACCATCTGAGCACACTGCTGGCTCATGTTCAGTTGGCTGTCGACCAGTACCCCCAGGTCCCTTTCTGCCTGGCCACTGTCCAGCCACACTGTCCCCAGCCTATAGCATTGCGGGGGGTTATTGTTGCCAAAATGCAGGACTCAGCACTTGGACTTGTTAAACTTCATCTTACTGGACTCTGCCCATCTATCCAACCATTCCAGGTCTCTTTGCAGAGCCCTCCCACTTTCCAACAGATCGACACACGCTCCCAGCTTAGTGTCATCTGCAAATTTACTAATGGTAGACTCAGTACTCTCATCCATGTAATCAATAAAAATATTAAACAAAACTGGCCCCAGCACAGATCCCTGAGGGACACCACTAGTGACTGGCCGCCAACTGGATGCAGCACCGTTCACCACCACTCTCTGGGCCTGGCCATCCAGCCAGTTCTTAACCCAGCAAAGAGTGCACCAGTCCAAACTGTGGGCTGCCAGCTTTTCCAGGAGTTTACTGTGGAAGACAGTGTCAAAGGCCTTGCTGAAGTCCAAATAGACAACATCCACAGCCTTTCCTGCATCCACCAGGTGGGTCACCTGGTCATAAAAGGAGATCAGGTTGGTCAAACATGACCTACCCCTCCTAAACCCATGCTGGCTGGGTCTGATGCCCCGGCCATCCTGTAGGTGCTGCGTGATGGCACTCAAAATAAACTGTTCCATTACCTTACTGGGTACCGAGGTCAGACTGACTGGCCTATAATTTCCAGGATCCTCCTTCCTACCCTTATTGTGAATGGGCCAGCTTCCAGTCATCTGGAACCTCACCAGTGAGCCAGGACTGTTGGTAAACAATGGAAAGCGGCTTTGCAAGCTCATCTGCCAGCTCCCTCATCACCCTGGGATGGACCTCATCTGGTCTCAGATTTATGAACATCCAAGTGGCTCAGCAGTTCTCTGACTGCCTCCTCCTGGATAACAGAGGGACCATTCTGCTCCCTGACACCATCTGCCAACCCAGGAGGACAGTTGTCCTGAGGACAAACCGTCTTTTCGCTAAAGACTGAGGCAAAGAAGGCATTAAACACCTCTGCCTTCTCCCCATCTGCAGTCACTAAATTCCCTCCTGCATCCAGTAGAGAACTGAGGTTGTTCTTACCCTTCCTTTTGCCATTAATATATTTGTAAAAGCATTTTTTATTATCCTTCACAAAAGTTGCCAAATTAAATTCTAACTGAGCTTTGGCTTCTCTATTTTTTTTTTCTACATGCCCTAACAACCCCCTTAAATATTTCCTGAGATACCTGACCCTCCTTCCAAAGATGATACATCCTCTTTTTATTCCTTAGCTCCTTCAAATGCTCCTTGCCCATCCAGGCTGGACATTTGCCTTGTCGACTCATCTTTCGGCACACAGGGACAGTCTGTTCCTGTGCCCTCAAGATCTCTGTTTTGAACCATGCCCACCCTTCCTGGACTCCTTTGTTTTTAAGGGCTGCTTCCCAAGGAACTCTCAGAATAAGTCTCCTGAATAGGCCAAGGTCTGCCCTCTGGAAGTCTAGTGTGAAAGTTTTATTGATGCCCCTCCTTATTTCACCAAATATTGAAAACTATAATTTCATGATCACTATGCCCCAGATGGCCTCCAATCACCACATCTCCCACCAGCCCATCTCTATTTGCAAACAACAGGTCTAGTGTAGTCCCTCCCCTGGTGGGCTCACTCATCAGCTGTGACAAGAAGTTGTCCTCCACACCCTAAGAACCTCTTGGACTGACTCTTCTCTGCTGTGTTAAGTTCCCAGCAGATGTCTGGTAGGTTAAAGTCACCTACAAGAACAAGGGTTGGTGATCCTGAAACATCCTCCAGCTGCTTGTAGAATAAGTTATCCACCTCTTCTTCCTAGTTGGGTGGTCGATAACAGACTTCCAGCAGGATGTCAGCCTTGTTGGCCTTCCCCTTAATTCTTACCCATAGGCATTCAACTTCATCATCATTAGTTTCAATTTCCATGGCATCAAAAGCCTCCCTAATATAAAGGGCTACCCCTCCACCTCTTGTCCTTCTCCTATCCCTTCTGAAGAGCTTGTAGCCATCCAGTGCAGCGCTCCAGTTATGTGTCATCCCACCATGTTTCTGTGATGGCGACTACATCATAGCTTTGCTGCTGTACCATGGCTTCCAGCTCTTCTTGTTTGTTACCCATGCTGCATGCATTAGTATACATGCACTTCAGCTGGGCTGCTGATTTCACCCCTGACTCTGGCTTACCACCCTTGGGCTTGCTTCTGGAGAGCCCAGTTGCATCCTCTTCCCTCTTCAAATCTAGTTTAAAGCCCTCTCAATGAGTTCTGCCAGTTCATGGGCTAAAATCCTTTTGCCTCTCTGAAGGGAGGGTGCCAAGAAGATGAAGCCCGGCTCTTCTCGGTGGTGCCAAGCAATAGGACAAAAGGCAATGGGCAGAAACTGATGTACAGGAAGTTCCACCTGAACAGGAGGAAGAACTTCTTTACTGTGTGGGTGACTGAGCACAGGAACAGATTGCCTGGAGAGCTTGTGGAATCTCCCTCACTGGAAATATTCAAGAACTGTCTGGACACAATCCTGTGCTATGTGCTCTGGTCTGACCCTGCTTGAGCAGGGAGGTTGGACCAGATGACCCACTGTGGTCCCTTCCAACTTTACCTATTCTGTGATTCTGTGATCCTGAGTCAACATCCCTGAAGGCATTTGGCAAGACATAAAGACAAGACACTTAGGCACATGGTTTAGGGCTAGACTTAACAGTATTAGGTTAATACTTGGACTGGATGATCTTAAAGGTCTTTTCCAACCTCAATGATCCTATGATTTTATGATTCTATCCCAGCTTTTTCACCATCTGCTCCTATAGGAGATGCTCCAATCCTTTCATCACTGCAGTGGCTCTTCGTTGAACTTGTTACAGTATTTCGGTGTCTTTCTTGTACCGAGGAGACCATAACTGGACACAGTACTACAAGTGTGGCCTCTCCAGTGCTGAGTAGAGAGAAAGGTTTACCTCCCTCAACCTCCTGTCAACACTGTTCCTAATGCAGCTCAGGATACTATTGGCCTCTTTTGCTGTAAGGGCACATTACTGTCTCACATTCAGCTTATTTTCCACCAGGACCCCCATGTCCTTCTCTGCAAAGCTGCTTTCCAGCCAGTCAGCCCCTATCTTGTATTGGTGAATCATGTTATTCCTACCCAGGGGCAGGACTTGGCATTTCCCTTTGATGGACTGCATGAGGTTCCTGTCTGCCCATTTCTCCAGTCTGTTGAGGTCCTTCTGAAGGCACAACAGACATCTGGTCTATCAAACGCTCCTCCCAATTTTGTACCATCTAAAAACTTGCTGAGGGTGCTCTCTGTCACATTGTTCAGGTCATTAATGAAGTTGCTAACCCGTATTGGCCCAAGGATCAGCCCAGGGGAACACCACTAGACACTGACCTCCAACTAGGCATTATGCTTCTGGTCACAACTGTCTAAGCCTGGCAGTTCAGCCAGTTTTCAGTCCACCTCACTGTCCACTTATCTAACCTGCACTTTGTCAGCTTGTCTATGAGGATGTTATATGAGACAGCATTGAAAGCCTTGCTAAAGTCAAGATAAAGAGCATCTGCTGCTATCCCCTCATCCACCAAGCTAGTTGACTCATTGTAGAAGGCTGGCAGGTTGGCCAAGCATAATTTTCCTTTTGTAAATCCATGGTGACTACTCCAAATCCCCCTGTGTCCTTTGTGTGCCAGGAAATGGCTTCCAGGATTATTTTTTCCATCATCTTCACAGGAATAGAGGTGAGGCTGACCAGCCTGTATTTCCCCAGATCCTCCTTCTTGCCCTTTTTGAAGATTGAAGTGTCATTTGCTTTCTTCTGGTCCTCAGGAACCTCCCCGATCCTTGGAGATGTATACAACCTCTATCCCTGGAGCTGTACATGACTTTATGGGACAGGTCCCTGAGAAACCTGATCTAATTAGACTTGCTTTGAGCAGAGGGTTGGACTAGATCACTTCTGGAAGTCCCTTACAACCTAAATACTAAAATACAGCTTACTGGTGGATGAAATAGGACTACAAACTGTCACATCAGCCAGCTCCTCCTTCCATATCCTTTTAAGGTGCAATCTACAAATGAAATTGTAAGGAGTTATACCAGGAAAATCATATAGGCATCATCTCCTGTATGGAGACAACTTTTCTGGGCTGTTTATCCAGTCAGTATTTTTATTTTATTTTTGTTTTGTTTTGTTTTGTTTTTTAAAGTTCTTTTTCGCAGACAAACCATGCATTTTGACATTTTGTTAGATTTCTATGTCTGCCACCATACTTCCTTCTTTCCACTCACTGGTTCTCAGCTCTCGCCTTTCCAGGCACTTCCACCAGCTCTTTATCTAAGACCGGAACCCTTTCCTGCTCACTAGATCACAGTTTCACTCTTCTGAATCAGAAAACTCATGTTTTCCTTTCCTCCTCACTGACTGGGCCTAGCTGCTGTTTTCATGAGCAAATGATCTCTTGGGAGGTCTTGAGGGTTGCATTAGAATCAGGCTAGTACATGACCATAAAAAGAGAATGAAAGAATATCCGTGTTACTTGTCATAGAACATTTTCCATTCCCACCATAGGTTTAGTACTTGCTCCTTTCTCTGTTTTAATAGGATAACTTCCTTCAACCATATATCCTAGGTCCTGTATATGGAATGGAATAGATTCTTTGTTAATAGATTAGGTACTAAAAACCAGAGTTCACATAATTAATAGCAGAAGCAGCAGCTGCAAGGAGATACCCCATTTAGAGCCATCTGGAGGACATCCACTGGTCTTTGGAGCAATTAACATATAGATAGGATAAAACAAACAATCTTCTGCTTAATATATTTGAGCTATAAAGTCAGGAAAAATGTCATGAACTGCAATAAACTATACATTGCCAATATCACTGCCCATAATTTAAAGAGTAGAACCACTAGAGCTTTTAAAATAAAAACAAGTGTGAATGAAGAAATATGTTTTCTTTTGTCTCAACAGTTCAGTGTCTTTGGCTGACATTTTTCAAATAGAAGTTAGCCTGATCAGACATTCTACATTGATATTTTCAGTCTTTGATTACAGTTTAACAATGTGATGAGTGACTTTCTGTTTTTACAGTATCTTAAACAGGGACACATTGGTCATTCTTAATAATAAGCATGTCTTAACAGACCCATTTAGGACAGAAGATCGCTTAGATATTATAAGAGCAAAAAAAATGAGGAAACAAGAGAGTGTGTTGGAAAAGTTTATCTGAAGAATGAATTTGGCAAAATATGTCAGTGAAGAGGATGCTGCAATTGTTAACATCAGCCTCAGAACCCAAGTGTTGTTGAGTTTTTTGTGTCAATGCCAGATTATCATCAATAAATACCTATATGCTGGCACCAAAAAAGTTTTCTACAGGCCTTTTGCTTCTTCCTTAACCTTATATCAAAAGTTTCAGGGGATATATTTAGAGGTAACTTGAAAAAGAGGGAGGGAAGGTTCTCCCTGAGCAACTTTGAAATTAGCCCTACTCTGACTGTGTGTGTGGGTTTTACCATATAACCTCTAGAGGTCTCTTTTGACCTAAATTATTCTAAGATTTTAAGTTTGAACATGGGAGAAAGGAATTTGATGGTAGAAAACCATGTTCATGGAAGCAAGAAAAGCACAGGAAAATAGAAGAGTCTGAGAGAGAAGCAAAAGGACATATTCTCCTTCCTCTACCTTCCTTCCTTTGGAAAAAATAAGAAATATGTATATCATTGCACTTAAAACAATAAAGAAATTACATAATTGTTTTCTGTAAGTAATGACTACAGATGCCTCAGCAATTCAGGAAATTGCCAGTATAATTTCAACTAGAAGAATAGAGGGCCACATGAAGACTTCTTTATTACACAGATGATCATATTATGACAAATTTAGATCATACTTCCTATCAGTATAACTTAAAACTTGTCCATAAACTCAAGTTTTTTCCCCAAACAACAAAATGCTGCATATACAGCTTCACACTGCTCAACTGTAACAATTATCTGAATTCATTTTAGATTAATTCAAGTGATATGAATCCAACTTGTTTTCACTCAAATAATGATTTAAAATGACAAAAAATAAAGTTTTTGTTCAAACATTTTTCTTTGCTAATTAAAATATAGTAGCCCATATGATGTCATTAAAAGAATGTGCATTTAACTTCATATTTTAGTAAACATTCTAATTTAGATCAATAACCAACTTACATAGTTCCATTTGTGTAGACTGTGTCACTTCCCTCCACATACTGAACCTGGGCTGGGTAGACATGTTGTACCTGTTGCACAGTCTGTACTTGCTGTACCTGCAAACAAGAACACCAGAAATATAGGATAGTTTACCTTATAAAAAGAATGACTAGTGCTTCAGTGCATTTAATGGTTTCTAAACAATGCTCTCAATTATGGGATATCCCTGTTCTCACAATTACTAAATGACACGGAATGTAATATTGTGGTGCAAGTCTGTAATATGCTAAGTGGAGTACTAACATTGGAGATGGAGGCCCTTGAGAGTATGGGTATTTTCAATGCCAAAGAAAGAACCATCTAGAAAGAACAAGAACTATATGATTGACATCAAGCTTAGGAACTATATTTAGGAAGGAAGAAAATTGTATTTGGTCATCTATATGCTGATTTTTTGTATTTTTTTTTACTCCAATTTATACAATACAAGCCTCTAAATCACAACTTACATGTGCTGTTAAAAGGCAAACTTTGACCTGTGAGAGTAGGTCCTAAAAAATTCAGTGTAATCCTAGAAGAGTCTGGTTCTCATGCATATGATGCATCATCATATGTCTCCGAGGTGAACTGCTCTGGCAGAAATGCTCTGGAGTGGAGGATTGTGCTAGGAGAGCTTTCCAAAACCCAGCAAAACTGTGAACCTAGTGCAGAGAGACAGAGGATGCACCAGCCTCAGCCAGAGCAGGAAGTGTTAAAAGCTAGACAAGCGGCAGCTCTAACTCAGCATGGGCGGCACCAGGAGTGAAGGTAACCAACTCCCACAGGTACAAAAGATGCACCCAAGAAGCAACCAGGAGTGGTGCAAATAGGGCAGGTAAACAGGGTGTGACTGTCATGGTTTAGGAATGGTATTCCCCAATTTAGGACTCCCTTTGTTTTATGGCAAAACCAGCCTTCAGGAGGATTTGGATTATCTTCTCCCCTTTCTCAAAAACCTCCTCTGCTGTGTTGCCCCATAGGACGATGTCATCAATGTACTGTAAGTGTTCTGGAGCCTCACCCTTTTACAGTGCAGCCTGGATCAGTCCATGGCAAATAGTGGGAATGTGTTTCTACCCCTGGGACAGTCGGTTCCAGGTGTACTGGACACCCTTCCAGGAGAAAGCAAACTGTGACCTGTACTCTGCTGCTAAAGGAATGGAGAAAAATGCATTAGCAGTATCAATGGTAGCACCATTTTGCTGCCTTGGACTCCAGTTTGTACTGAAGCTCCAGTGTGTCCAGCACAGCAGCACTCAGTGGTGGTGTGACTTCATTCAGGCCACGATAGTCCACTGTCAGTCTCCACTCTCCATTGGACTTACGCACTGGCCATATGGGGATATTGAAGGGTGAGCAAGTCTTGCTGACCATTCCCTGGCTCTCCATGAATCATCTCATGGATGGGAGTCCTGGAGTCCTGGTTGGTGCTGTGTTGTTGACAGTGCACTGTTCTGGTAGCAATCGGTACCTGTTGTTCTTTGACCCTCAGCAGTCCCATAGTAGAAGGGTCCTCTGAGAGACTGGACAAGGTATTCAGCTGCCTAATTCCCTCTGTCTCCACAGCAGCTATCCCAAAAGCCCAACAATGCCCTTTTGGGTCCTTGAAATACCCTCTCCTGAGGTAATCTATGCCAAGGATGCACAGGGCCTCTGGGACAGTAACAATGGGGTGTTTTCACCATTCTTTCCCAGTCAGGCTAACTTCAACTTCCAATACAGTCAGCTGTTGGGATCCCCCTGTTACCCCAGAAATAGAGATGGATTCTGCTTCTGCATATCTTGATGGCATCAGGGTACATTATACACTGGTGTCAACTAAAGCCTTATACTCTTGTGGGTCTGATGTGCCAGGCCATGGGATCCCCACAGTCCAATAGATCCTACTGTTCCTTTCCTCCACCTGGCTGGGGGCATTACCCCTCTAGTCCTGGTCATAGTACTCATTGCTCACTTGTAAATATGAACTGGAGTTCCCTTCAAGATGATGGGAAGTAACATCAGCCCTCCTATTCCATCTGATGACGTGCCCACTGGAAACTGGAGCATCATTTATCCTTGAAGAATTTCCTGTGGTGGTTGTTCTTCCTCTCAACTCACATACCCATGCTACTAGGGCAGAGGTGGGTTTTCCATACCACCTTCTCATGTCACGCAGGTAAAACCACAGGTTACCTCATGATTTGTACCTTCTCTCTTGAGCAGGAGGGTGCTTGCTCCCAATAGCAGAGGCTCTGGTCCATACTGGCTGTGCATGGGACATTTTCTCTCTAACTTGCTTGAGTCTTTCAAGTCTGTGCATAGTCTTGGACAGTCTTTCCACAACTGAGGCACAGGTTGGTAGGGAGGAAAAAAAATGATCTTCATATTGCCAGTCGGGTAGTCACCTGAAGCACTGTTTGTTCTCCTTTCATTGATATCAATGCCAGTGAGGTGGTGTATGACAATGGTGTGCTCTGTACAAAATTCTGCCACATTGATTGTGTACACTGGACCCCATCTGGATCTACAGGGGACTGCTTGTTATTTGAATCCCTTCAGAGTACATCCAGCACAGCTAATTCTCTCAGGTACTGGATACCCTTCTCCATGGCGTTCCACCTGCTTTGGCTCACTACTAAATCATCCTTGAAAGAATACCTTTCCCTCACGCTTGACAGGAGTTACTTCCAGAGGCTGAGAGTTTCTGTCTTCTTCCCAATTGTCTTGTCAATGCCCACTTCCTGGGACAGGGATCTCAGTTGCTTGGCTTCACTACCATCTAGTTTCATATCGTGGGCTGCGATATCCCAGCATTGGAGCAGCCAGGTCACCAGGGGCTCACCTGATTGGCAGCTGAAATCTTTTTGCATATCTCGCAGCTCACATGGGATAGGGATTGGGTGATTATCTCTGGCCCTACCTCTTCTTCCTTTGGAGACGGCCCTGATTCCTCTTCAGCCCTCACTAGGCGAACTGATTTAGTCTAAGATTTTTTCTGTATGGGGGCGACTGCTACCAGCATGGGTTGTCCCCCTGGCTCAGCTGCAGTTTGAGTAGCCATGGTGCCTGCTGGTCTGCTTTCCTCTTCCTCCCCCAAGGGTGCTGTCTAGTAATGAGCAGTGTCTGATAAATAGTAGCCAGGGCCCAGCACACTGTAATAAGTTGTTTTTCTCTGGAGTTGACACAGCTTTCTCCTTGTAAATATTGTCATTTTATCAGGGTCCTGTAGTTGTTCAGGGTTGGACTCCCAAAACACTGGAGGAGAGAATTTCTCCAAAAACTGGCCCATTTTCTCCCACATTCCATGCCACTCATGACTATTCCCCCTTGGGGCAGATCTCTAAATGACCATCCTAAAAATCTCCTTCTTGACTCTAAACATGGTATGGGCCGCACTGAGGAGACCTGGCAGACTTAGCAACAAGAACATGCTTTCCTTAACATCCAAGGGAAATTCTAAATTCTCAAAAGCTATTGTAACAGGCCTGAAAGATGAAAAGGGGGTAAAAAGGTGAAGAAAATCATCCTCCCCTGTTCCCCCCACAGACTGGGTATGATTATTAATGCACTCCCAAAGGTAGCGCGTGAGGTAAGGTTAGGAGAGCAACACTAAATACACATCGCAAATGACCCTCATTGCCCTTGATGCTATCCTGTCATAAGCTGATATCCCACAGTACAGCAACAAAGCTATGCTGATCCCTCTCCCTGCTCTGAAGAAGATCATCACAAGGAGCACATACAGGAATATATACAGGGTTGGGTACCACATCCACAGGAACAGACCAAGCAACATTGTGACCAGTGGCTCCATACCTAATACAACAAATGCTTAGATAAAATTTGTTTCCAACCCTCTCTGGGCAGAGCTGTTGTTATCTCAACCCTTCATGCCTCACATTGGGTGCCAAATAAGGCTGTTGTGGTTTAGGAATGGCATTCCCCAATTTAGTGCTCCCACTGAACAAATGCTTCTGCTTCCCCACCCCCCTCCAATTGGAAGCACAAAAGGCAAAGATCACATTTTGAGATAAGAACAATCTATTGGAAACAGCAATAAGATAAGAAAATGAACAGTAACAGCAACAATATTAATAACAAAAGGTATAAGAAAAAGAAATTATTTACACAGAAAGCCCGCAAGAATAAACAAATACTGGGCGGCTTCCCCTGCCACATTTTCTCAACCGGAAGGAACATCCTTCTCCTCGAGAGAGACCCTTTTCCCTGCCCCCGAAGTGAGAGAGAGTCCCTTTCCCACCCCTGGCAGTGGTGTGAGGTGGTACTGAATAAAATTACAGTCCTGTCCACACCCCCTCCTAGCTACTGCAAAAAATTAACTCTGTTCTGGATAAACCCAAGACAGGGGCACATCAGCCAAGGCAGGCTTGGCAGTTTACACAGCAGTTCATGCAATAAGGGCATGCAGGGAGGATACAGTCCCCCTACCAATTCAAGAGGCGAGCCCAATTAGTGGTCATTAGTGGGTTTAGGAAAGGCAGGTCCTGCCTGACCAATGTGATCTCCTTTTATGACCAGGTAACCTGCCTAGTGGATGAGGGAAAGGCTGTGGATGTGTCTACCCGGAATTCAGTAAAGCCTTTGATACTGCCTCCCACGGTATTCTCCTGGAAAAGCTGGCAGCCCATGGCTTAGACAGGTGTATTCTTTGCTGGGTTAAAAACTGGCTGGATGGCCAGGCCCAGAGAGTGGTGGTGAATGGTGCTGCATCCAGTTGGTGACCAGACACTAGTGGTGTTCCCCAGGGATCAGTGTGGGGCCCAGTCCTGTTTAATATCTTCACTGACAATCTAAACAAGGGGATTGAGCCTACCATTATCAAATTCCTGGACGACACTAAATTGGGTGAGAGTGTCAATCTGCTGGAGGGTAGGAAGGCTCTGAAGAGGGACCTGAACAGGCTGGATCAATGGGTAGAGGCCAATTGTATGAAGCTGGGTCCTGCACTTGGGCCACAACAACCCCATGCAATGCTACAGGCTTGGGGAAGAGTGGCTGGAAAGCTGCCTGGCAGAAAAGGACCTGGAGGTGTTAGTCAATTGCCAGCTGAACATGAGCCATCAGTGTGCCCAGATGGCCAAGAAGGCAAATGGCATCCTGGCCTGTATCAGAAATAGTGTGGCGGTTTGGCCAAATTTAGAAATATATCCTCTGAGAGAAGGCAGGTTACAACCATCCCTCCCCCACCAGGTTTGGGAAAAAATAAATTTTCCTTGAAGGAAAGTAAAAGAGATAAAAACTATTTATTTAACGAACACACAGGAAAAGGGATAATGATGCTAAATAATAAAACCCCTTGCCCTGCTGAGAGAAACCTGGGAAAATTTGAGTCCTTCCATAGATCTCTCTCTCCCCCTCCTTGGAGCTGGGACAGGGTGGTGGGCGCACCTCCAGGGCCAACGCCTCGGTGGAAATTCCTCCCGATGTATTCTGATGTTGAAACAGTCCAGCAGAGAAAAAAAAGGAAATAAAACAAAGTCCCAGGAAAACAAAAGTTCAACTCTCCGTCTCTCTCTGGAGAAAGAAAAAGGAGCTGAAAAACTGGCCGAAAGCAAGCAGGGTGCTTTCCCCACTCTCGCTCTGCTGCCGCAGCTGACAAAGAAAAAAGTTTCTCTGTGTGACCTTGAACAAGCTGCAAACTGCTTTGAAGAAGTTTTGCTCAGGTTTTCCTCCCCCCTCTCAGGCTCAGTTTAAAGGCACAGAAAGGCACAAAATTAATTTCTGGGCATGGGGCAGCGATATGGGATACACATCACAAAGTCACCCCAAGACACCAACAGGACCAGGGAAGTAATTGTCCCTCTGTACCAGGCACTGGAAAGGCCTCAAATACTGTGTTCAGTTTTGGGCCCCTCAGTACAAGAAAGACATTGAGGTGCTGGAGCGTGTCCAAAAAAGGGTAACAAAGCTGGTGAAGGGTCTGGAGCACAAGTCTTATGAGGACCAGCTGAGGGAACTGGGGTTGTTTAGTCTGGAGAAAGGAGGCTCAGGGGGGACCTTATCACTCTCTCTACAACTACTTGAAAGGAGGTTGTAGTGAAGTGGGGGTCAGTCCCTTCTTCCAGGTAACAAGTGACAAGATGAGAGGAAAAGGCCTCAAGTTGCACCAGGGCAGGTTTAGATTGGATATTAGGAAAAATTTCTTCACTGAAAGCATTGTCAAGCACTGGAACAGACTGCCCAGGGAAATTATTGAGTCACCATCCCTGGAGGTATTTAAAAGATGGGTAGATGTAGAGCTCAGAGACATGGTTTAGTGATCGACTTGGCAGTGTTGGATTCAATGATCTTAAAGGTCCTTTCCAACCTATATTATTCTTTGATTCTATATGATTCTATGATCTACAAGAGCTCTTTAATAACATTTTAGTTAGAACACATTCATCATCCTCACTATATTCTCTAAAATTCCTATCCCTCCTTCTCCACCATTAAGTCATATACTTCAAAACAAGATTCTAAACTTCATTGTTAACTACTGGGAATAGTCTGGAGGTGCTCAAGAAGTTGGGAGGGAACACAGCTGTGACACCTGACCCCAACTGACCAAAGGGATATTCCATACCATACGATGTTATGTTCAGCAATAAAACTAGGGGGAAGGTTGGCCGGGGGACTGCTGGGCATTAGTCAGTTGGTGGTGAGCAATTGTTTTCATTTGCAACTCTCATCTTTCTTGGATTTTATTTTTCTCTGGGTCTTTTTTTCCCCCTCTTTTCCTTACATTTTATTAGAATTACTTTTTAATTATTAAACTGTTTTTATCTCAGCCCATGAGCTTTCTCATTTTTACCCTTCCAATTCTCTCCCACTGGGGGGAGGGGAGGAGTGAGTGAGCACATTGCTGTGGTGCTTAGTTGCCATCTGGGGTGAAATCATGACACCTAAGGAAAAATTTATATGAAAACCTTAATTTTGAAAAAAAATACATTGCTTTGAAAAAGACTGTTCAAGTGTGACAGAAAAACAGAGTTTCTGTCAATCAGTAGTAATGATATGTACTCTTTTTGATGATTAAATGGAAAATTCAGCAAGTTGCTGATTTCACGTTAACTGTTACATAAATTGACATTGGCCTGCCATCTCTTAACAGTGTTCCTGAACTATAATTTCCCAAATTCAAAAAATACATCTCTTATTATTAAGCAAGATAAAATTGTACAGAATTTTGATTTTAGATACAAGTGTTTGCATTAAAAGTATTAATAAGGTTAAGAGAATAATACCAGGGTAAAATATGTGAGGATTTATAAACCCCATTTAAATAAAAATAAAAAAAAATCAGAGCTGTATACACAAAGATTTCTGTTCTCAGAGAAAAAAAATCATCTTAATACATTAATTAGTCTGTAATACTTTTGGAAATCAGCTCATGCTGTAATGTTGATATTTAGATAAATGACCAATATAAGTTCATGACTAGTTTTTATGTTAAAAATGATTTTTCATTAAGCTCCAATTTTCATTAGCAGAAGTTTGTATGTCCAGTTGAATGATACATTTATTTCTGAATGCTATGGTCATAGTCTACTATGAATAGGAAGATTTGTTTTGTGTAACCTTTAATGTATGGATACACATTCTAAAATAGATTAGACACTTGTTTTTAATTTTACTCTTTGAATCCTTCTGTATTGCATGACATAAACCATAAGGTCAGTGAAATTAATTTAAAATCCTTATAAGCTTGCTACCTCATGCTTAAGAATGCATGTTAAAACAGGAATGATATATGAGTGGAAAATCATATTTGAGGAAATATAAGACTAAGAAAAATTGCACAAGATGTTAAATGGCATTTAATTATGCTTCTCACTTTTTTGCCTTAATTTTGCTACTTTTTACTTGCACATATATAGGTTTCTCCCTTCACCAATTCAAGGTTCCAAAAATGACAATTGCTGTGTCATTTAAAAACATCTGTGAAACTACTGCCGCTACAATCAGAAGGGAATCTTAGTTTTTCATTAAGGACATTTCTTTTTCTTCATTTGGAGCACCATATCAAACTTTCATGAAAGCCATAGTTATATTGTTAGTGTGCAAATAAAAAATTTATTTTAGCAGAAAATAATTTAGACATTGAAAAATTATTCCACTCATAACTACAAGAAAGAATTTAAAAAAATAAATTATTTCTTCTGAATTTTTCATTTTTACCTAAAGTAGTCTGCTCCTAAAGCATGTGTACATAAATTCAAATTTTAAATTTAAGCAAATATATAGTATATACATTAATTTTTTTCAGAGCAAAGCCATTCTTCTTCATCAAAGACATTGCTTTAATGCCTGATAGCCTTTTCTTTTCCTACAGTGGAAAAGCACCTATCTTACCCACATTCTTCACCACATTTCCTAGTGTTATAGTAGATTCACATCTTCTTCCCAGAATCACAGAATAGTTATGGTTGGAAGGGACCTCTGGAGATTATCCAGTCCAACCCCCCTGCCAAGGCAGGGTCACCTAGAGCAGGTGACACAGGAACGCGTCCAGGTGGGTTTTGAATGTCTCCAGAGCAGGACATTCCACCACCTCCCTGGGCAGCTATTCCAGTGCTCTGCCACCCTCAATAGAAAGAAGTTTTTCCTCATGTTGAGGTGGAGCTTCTTGTGTTTTAGTTTGTGGCCATTGCTCCTTGTCCTGTCTCTGGGCACCAATTAAAAGAGTCTGGGACCATCCTCTTGGCACCTGCCTGTTGGGGAGGATGAAAGTTTGGTAAGGTATGTAGGCTTGGCAGAAAGGTCTGTGAATGTAGAAGCTGGGGATGAGGTAGAAATGAAAGCAAGTTTTGATATAGAATAAAAGATGTTTTGCTGAAACAGTGATCGCTGAGTAACTGAGAAGGCAAAGGTTGGAGATGAGTTGGAAGGAGATTTTTAGGAGCAGGACAAAAGTATGTGATTACAAACAAAGACATGTTTTTCACCAAGTAAATAAGTCTCAAGAAGAGCATAAGTAAATAGAAAACATGTCTTTACCAAAAAAAAAGATATGGCAGGCAAACAAGAAATGTTGATGTAGCAAGAAGAAGAAAGGTCTGAGAATTTTCCACTGTAAGCTTAAATTGTAACTTACTTACTCTTGTGATTGGATAATAATGACTATAATATGGTGATGGTAGTAGCTATGATAGGCTATAGGCAAATGTAAAGGTATTGTGTATGGTGCTTATTGGTTGTTATGTGTTAAGATACTCTGCAAAGAAAAGTATATCATGCTTAGTAACTTGAACAGAAAGGGGCTTCAGGTATGCCTACAGCTGGAGCTGGCAGCTGTAGGGCAGGCTCTGGATACCCACTCCCTGAAATGCTGTAACTTCGCCTATGCAATAAACAGCTTTCAAGAGAGCCACCTGAAGTCCAGACATCCTTCGTGAAACTTTCTCCTATACCTGCCTTTGAGATATTTATATGCATTAATAAGATCCTCTCTCAGTCTTCTCTTCTCTAGACTAAACAGGCCCAGCTCCTGCAGTCTGTCCTCATAAGAGATGCTCCAGACCCCTAACCATATTTGTGGCCTCCACTGGACTGTTTCCAGTAGTTCCTTGTCTTTCTTGTTCTGAGGAGCCCAGAACTGAACACAGTACTCCAGATATGGCCTCACTAGGGCCGAGCAGAGGGGGAGGATCACCTCCCTCGACCTGCTGGCCATACTCTTCCTGATCCCAGGATCCCATTGGCTCTCCTGGCCACAAGGGCACGCTGACAGCTCATAGTCAACTTGTCATCCACCAAGACTCCCAGGTCCTTCTCCGCAGAGCTGCTCTCTAGTAGGTCGGCCCCCAACCTGTACTGGTACTTGGGGTTATTCCTCCCCAGGTGCAGGACCATACACTTGCTCTTGTTGAACCAAGTGGGCCTTGGCCTTCCTCGTCACATCCCTGCATATTCTGACAATATTCTTATAGTCCTCCCATGTGGCCAGTCCCTTTTTCCACATCCCATAAATTTCTTTCTTCCATTTGAGATTTGCTAGAAGCTTCCTGCTCATCTATGCAGGTCTCCTGCCCCCTTTGCTTGATTTCTTGCTCATGGGGATACACTGGTCTTGAGCTTGGTGGAAGTGATGCTTGAATACTGACCAGCTCTCTTGGATCCCCTTCTCTTCTAGGGCCCTAACCTATGGGATACCTCTAAGTAGGTCTTTGAAGAGGTCAAAGTTAGATCTCCAGAAGTTCAGAGTTCTAGTCCTGCTTACTGCTTTGCTTCCTCCATGCAGGATCCTGAGTTCCACCACCTCATGGTCACTACAGCCAAGGCTGCCTCCAATGTTCACGTCTTCAACCAGTCCCTCCTGGTTTGTTAGCACAAGGTCCAGCAACACACCTCTCCTCATTGGCTCTTCCACCACTTGCCTCAAAAAGTTTTCATCAATAATCTGCAGGAACTTCCTGGACTGTGTGTGCCAAACTGTGTTGTCTCTCCAACAAATATCAGGGTGGTTGAGGTCACCCAGGAGAACTGGAGCCTGTGACCATGAGGCTATTTCCAGCTGTCCATAGAAAGCCTCATCAACTTCCTCCTACTGATCAGGTGGTCTACAGTAAACACCCATGACAGTGTCACCCATATCACCCTGTCCCTTAATTCTCACCCATAAACTCTCAACTCGTTAGTCTGTCCCTGGGTATATCTGTCCCCAGCTCGATACATTCCAGTTGCTCTCTCACATTAAGAGCAACTCCACCACTGTAGGTACTTGGGGGGGGGGGGTTCGGGCAGATGGAACGGACGGAGACGAGAGATCTCTGAAGTCAGATCTTGGAACACGTGGTTTATTGCAAAGGGCGTGGGTACAGGGGCACTGCTTAGAGCTGCCAGCTGCAGCTCCAAGCAGGCCCAAGGTGTAAGAGAGAGAGAGAGAGAGTGAGCGAGAGAGCTAAGAGCAAGAGCAAGAGGAGAGGGTAAAAAGAGTAAAAAGCAAGAGAGCGAAGTCCTTGTTACAATACAATAAATCATCTTCTGTACTGAATATTCTAATTCTCACTAGCCAACCTAGTACAAGATACAAATCCTATAGCATTTACATACAGCCTATGAGAGTTATTACATTACCATAGAGTGTTACATTTTAACTCCTAAAAACTACTCTTTGGACCCCTTCTGCTGAGCTAGTAGGGTCTGCTCTGACCCTTGGACCTGTCTGCAAGCAGAGGGTATTGTTCAATCAAGAGGGGATTACCTTCAGTCGGCCATACCATTGTTTTCCAGTTGTTCAGTAACTAAGACTTTCTATCTCAAAGGTGGCTTTCATTTCGATGTCGCTTATAGTTTTCATATTCCCAAAATCTTTTGTCAGGCAATCATATTTATAAGGCTTTCCTGTTTCATCTTCCCCAACACACCACCTTGCCTCACTGACCTGTCCTTTCTAAAAAGTAAATAGTCATCCATGACAACATTCCAGTCATGTGAGCTATCCCACCATGCCTCAGTAATTGCAATGAGATCATGGCCCTGTGACCGCACAGATTTCCAGTTCTTCCTGTTTATTCCCCATGCTGCCTGTGCTTGTATACAGGCACTTCAGAGAGGTAATCAAGCATGCAGGTTCCCTAGAAGGGGTGTAAGAGGATTCACCACAGCCATACACACCCTCGATGTGGTTAGCCCTGTGATTTTCATCCTGAGAGGCAGCCAAGGAACATCTGTCACTGCACTGGTTGGCATGGCCTACTCCCCATGAGGAAGCAATGGCACAAGCATCGCCACTTTGGACCCCATTCCCCTTCAGTTTAAAGCCCGTCTCACCAAATTGGCCAGCCTGCTGCCAAAGATTCTCTTGCCCATTTTAGACAGGTGGATCCCATCCCTCCCTAACAGGCTACAATCATTGTCATAAAAACCAAAACCTTCTCGATGGCACCAGCCACAAAGTCAGACATTGATGTGCACTACATGTCTGCTTCTGTCTGTCCCCATTTCTCTAACCAGTAGGATAGATGAAAAGATGACTTGGGCACTGTTGTTTTTCACCTGCCTCACCAGGGCTTTATAATCTTCCTTGATCCTATCTATTTTTTGGCTTGCGGTGTCACTTGTACCCACATGAAAAAGTAGTAGTGAGTACTAGTCCATGCTCTTGACAAGTTTGGGTACCCTCTCAGTAACCACCAATCCTACCCCCTGGTAGGCAGCATACCTCTTGTGACTGTTTATCAGGCTGGCAGATGGGGGCCTCAGTGCCCCTTAATAGAGAGTCGCACACTATGAGCACTCAAAGTTTCTTTTTATGGTAACTGCTGTGTGCTGCTGGTGTGGATTCTCCTTGTTGGCCTTGCTCATGGACTTCTAAAGCCTTTAAAGCATCAAATCTGTTTTTGGTCTGGATGTTGGAGGTTGAATTGGAACCCAGCTTTTGTGGGTCACCAGGTTCCAAGGTGCCTCATGCTCAGTGGTATCCATTGTAGGTGGATGGTTTCAAAGCCACATTATCTATCTCCATTTCAGCCCCTCTAATACTGTGCAGCCTATTAACTGTCTCCTGTAATTCAGCCACCTGCTGCAACAGGTCATCAACCTGTGCACACTTTGTGCAGGCACCAGCCTTTTCTCCAGGAGAAGTATCTGGGCATCCATTGCAAGCTACCACCTGTACTGACATCTCCTTCCTTACCAGTTCCATCTGGATGGAAGCATCAGACTTCTTAGGGGCTATCTCAGTAGACACACTGGTTTTGGCTCTGAGACAAGTGCCCACCATTATGGCAGAGACCTAGAGCACTTAGCACTTACCTGAGCTGTGGACCTACTTTCAGATTGCAGCACCCTCCCCATATGCCCTACCCTCGTGAACTGCCGCGTCACATCCTTCTGATATGCCACATCCTGTTTGCTCACCCTATTCGATGCTCTCTGGGCTGCTCGTGCTTTCTGGAGTCGTTTAAATCTCCCACAGTGTTCCTGGCTATGGCCCCTCCTTGTCTGATTGGCTCACAAGAGCTTCCAAGCTCTGACACAGCTCTGGGCTGCTGATCGGGCTGGACTGCTGATTCTTCCTTTTCCTTACCCTACACATTCAATTCCTTTAGAATTCCTGACCTTTTCTCAACACTTTTATCATCTATCCTTTTCTCTCTAAACCAGTATCTCCTTCATATTCCGTCTTAATCACTGCAGAATCATCTGCGTTGGCTTTCACTACATATGCATCACCTTTTCAGTCTATACAAATTATTGCAGCAAACTCCTCTTCCTTGGCCAGGCTGATCCCCTAACATTCCTTTTTGAAACCTTACATAACTTATACTTTCAAAGTAAGACTCAACTGAAATATACAGTCTAATAGAATCAGAAAATGCTCCAAAGTACAGATTAAATATTCAGTGAAAAGGAAATATTGGAAATAATAATGCTAGAACATGAGTAATACCTTATTGAAAATATATTCTGATAAAAACTATATCTAGTTTTCAAAAGTTTGAAGCAAAGCTTAAAAAGAGTTAACCACAGTAAGCCTCATAGAAAGCTTTACTAAGTCAAAGCACCATAGTAGCTTCATTTAAAAAGTTAGCACAATAATAGAAAGACCTTATCATTTTCACACAGGCAGATAGTAATAGGACAAGAGGGAATCGTTCTGAACTAAAAGAGGAGAAAGTACATGAAGATAAGCTTTTAAATTCATGTTAAGTGCCCAATATTTGAATGTTTTGCTGAAACACTGCATTTTTGGGGTTTGGGGGGTGGGGGGGGGGGCATGTTTAAAAAAAAAAAGCAAATGTATTCCAAGGTACATTATAAGTAGAAGTGATAGTAATGGAATTATTATACATTATAAATTGAGTCTGTATACCAGGAAATATTATTAGTGAAATGTATGAGGCATTTAAACAGCATTGCAAAGAACATGCTGTATTGGACTTGCATGGCCTGGTTTTTGGTAGGGAGGGCCACAGAGGTGGCTTCTGTGACAAGCTGCCAGAATCTTCCACAACGTCCGGCAGAGCCAATCCCTGGAGGCTCCAAAGATGGACATGCCACTAGTCAAGGCTGGGCCAATAAGAAATAGTGGTAACGCCTCTGTGATAACATATTTAAGAAGAAATCAAAACAAAGGTTGTGGCACAGTTGTAATTTTCAGCCAGAGAAGAGCAGAGTGAGAACATGCGAGAAGAATGACTATGCAGACACCAAGGTCAGTGAATAAGGAGGGGGAGGAGGTGCTGCAGGCACCAGAGCCAAGATTCCTCTGCAGCCTATAGTGAAGACCATGGTGAAGCAGGTTGTCCCCCTGCAGCCCATAGAGGACCACGGCGATGCAGAGATCCACCTGCAGCCCATGGAAGAGCCCCACGCCACCTGGGAGAAGGCTGTGATCCTGTGGGAGACCTGTGGAGGGAGGGGCCCTGCTCCCAGGCTGGAGCAGCCTGTTCTTGAAGGACTGCACTCCATGGAAGAGTCACCCGCTCTGCAGCATTTTGAGGGGTACTGTTGCCTGTGGGATGGACTCACATTGCAGCAGTTCACAGGGAGCTGTTGCTCGTGAGATGAACTCATGTCAGAGAAGTTCACAGAGAACTGTCTCCCATGGGATGGACCCCAGGGTGCAGCAGGGGAACAACTCCTCCCTGAGCAGCAGGAGAAGCCATGGGTGATGAACTGACCATAACCCCCATTCCCTGTCTCCTTGCGCCACTGGGGTAGGAGGTAGAGCTGGGAAGAAGGGGGGGGGGGGGGGGGGGGGGGGGGGGGGGAATGTGTTTTTAAGGGTTAATTTTACTCTTCATTATCCTGCTCTGATTTTGTTAGTAATAAATTCACTTTATGTCTCTAAGTTGAGCCTGTTTTGCCCATTGTGGTATTTGATGAGCAATCTCTCCCAGTCCTTATCTCAACCCATGAACCCTTTGTTAAATTTTCTCTCCTCTGTCCAGCTGCGGAGAGGAGGGAGTGAGCAGCTTTCTTGGGTGCCTGGCATCCAGCCAGCATTAACCTGCAACACATGCAGAAAAAAATCATCACCTTATGTAGATACAAAAATGCTGCTAGCGAGGATTTTCTTTCTATTTTCTAAGTCCGTGAGAGACTTTTCTCTCTCACAGAAGAGGTAGCAGAGTATGTAAACAACCAAGCCACCTGCAACCTTGAAAAGTCTTGTTTATGGTATAGTAGAAAAATATTTTGACAATGGATGTTTTAGGATTTTAGCCAATCACCCCAAGGGGTGGCTGATCCTTTGTCCAATTAGACTATGAAGAAAAAAGTCTATAAAAGAGTTTGTAAAATAATTAAATAAATCAATCTTGCTGCACAATTCCTGCCTGCTGGATCTTCTCTCCTCCTCCTCCCTATGACTGCGGGACACCGTGATACCCTAGGGCCCAGGCCCGCGGGAATATTTGGTGCTGTCCGACGTGATCTGCACTCTCTGATGTGTTCTGCTGCTGCAAGTCAAACCGAATTTCTCTAGAGGTACGCTGTTCCCCTTCCTCCCCCCCCCCCGGGAGGTCCAACGTGACTGAGGAATAGCGAATAGCGGCTCACAAACCGACGCTGTGGTAATGGCCTGGAAAGGTGTGTTTAGCATACTGCAAACCTCCATTCCTGAGAACTCAGTTCAGGAATTATTAGATTGGGCTACCTTAAAAGGGATTTCCATGGACAGAGATACTGCCCTGGACTTTGCCTTATGGCAGGAACTTGGCTGTGCTGTCCGGCATGAACTCCCGTTTGGGGACCCTGCAGTGTTAGAATTATACCAGACCTGGCGTTCGTTATTTATTCTGCTGACCGACCTCGACTGTAGCAGCAGAGCTGGCTCGCCTGTTTCGGTGATGAGTGACAGAGGAACGTCTGAGGGGGACCTTGGTGACCGGGCTCCACAGGCAGAGCCTGCGCCGCCTCACCCTGCACAATCGCAGGACTCCGCGGCCCCCAGGGACACCGCGCTGGCAGAGGTGGGGGTGTTGGGGCAGCGGGAGGGCGTGCAGCCTGCCTTGCCGCTAAACTCGGCGGCGGCCACGGCTTATCCAGGGCCGCGAATTAGCGGCTTAGCGAATTGGACCCCCATGGCGGCTCCTAGCCTGTTTGCGTATGCACCAACACAGCCAAAATCACCTGGATGTCCCTTCTTAGCCGGTGTAGCGCCAGGCGTGACTGCACAGAGACTGCCTGGGTGTGGTCCGCTGCCCTCCTTGGCGCTGGACGATTCTGCATCGCTGCAGAACAGGGCCATCGAACTTTTAATACAGCATCTGCCTTTGCTGACAGAGTTACCGAACATATCCCGAAAGCTGGAGGACCTGCTCAGCCTGCAAGAGCAGCTGCTGCAGATAACAAAGGTACCCTGCCGCGCAGGGTGCGCCGGGCCCGCGCCGCCAGCACCACCCGCGCCGCCCACAGGAGACGCAGTCCCGAACAAGGGAGCGGCGCGGCTGGCGGCAAACCCGGAAGTGGCGCTGCCGCAGGAAAACCTGGAAGCGGCGGTGGCTGCAGAGCGGCGGCCAGGGGCAGCGGCACCAAACGCGGCCGGGGAGCGAGAAACAGCATCAGTTTCAGCAGCGGCGCGAAACGCTGCCGCGGAGCAAGGCCCGGGAGCAGCGCCGAACACGGCCACAAAGCAAGGGCCAGCGGCAGCTCCGGGCGCCGCTGTAGCCCCAGAGACGACTGCAGCAGCTCCAGTACCGGTTCGGTCGGGACTGGCCGAGACGGCATCCCATAAAGAAGCTGCTGTTCAAACTGCAGCGCAGCCAATTGCAGTCTGTGCTGCTTTTCTGGCTCTAGCGAACTTAGCCAAAGTGCCCCTCTCCATCCACCTCTGTTCGCTCCCAGCGTCTCAGAGTTGCCTTTGCCTGATGACTCATCACTGGGAAGTGAAGCAGATGAGGTTCTGGCCCCAGGGCGTAAAGCTGCCGTAGCCGGGCGGAGAAGGAAAAGGCTGCTCCGGTCTCGCCCCTGGACCTTTCAGGACTGCACGGTAACAGTGCGTCCGACCCACTACAGTCGCTTCTTAGAGTCCGTTAAAATGCGAGCATTGGAGGAGGGTGACTGGAGGTTATTGGAAACACTTGGAATGCCAAATAGATTTGAGGATTCTGGGGGTAATCGGGAAGCTGTTACACTCCATCCACAGGCTGTGCCAGAAGTTCAGGATGGTAGTGGTCCCCCAAAAGGGAAGATCCAAGCTTTTCCAGTGTATAAGGCTCTCCCAAATTTAGGCAAGCGTGATAAGCATGAGGTACTTGCTTGGAAGGTTGCCCAGGACCTCCAATCCAAGGTGGCACAACATGGGCTAGGTTCTGCTGAGGTTATGCAGATAATAAGGGTGATAAATACAGATTTGCTTTCTCCATTTGATATCAGACACTTAGGTCAAATTCGATTTCAACCTATACAATTTACAGTTTTTGAGAAAACCTGGAGAAAGCTGGCCGACAAGGCTTCATTAGGGAATATGCAGCTCCCTGCTGCCGATCCTAGACGGACAGCAGGAATGGATGCTTTGATGGGGACTGGTCCCTTCTCTGATCGCAGTCTACAGGGTAGCTTGTCCTCTAGCGTCCTGCAGCAAGACCAACAGGTCGGCATGGCTGCCCTGTTGAAAACCATAGAGTTGTCTGCACTTAGAAAGCGATATACTGAAATAGTTCAAGGGAAATCAGAGTCATTCCTCTCTTTTGTGGAGAAACTTGCTGCTTCTCTCGAGAAGCAGGTTGAGGATGACGGGGTAAGACAGTTGTTGTTAAGGCAGTTAGTGAGAGAGAACGTGAACGAGGAGTGGAGAAAAATCATAGATGCCTTACCAGGGGATCCTGAGGTAACAGACATGGTCGAAGCCTGCACTAAGGTGGGATCTGGGAACCAGAAAATGTCTGCTTTGGCTGTGTTCCTGCAGCCTGTTCACACATCTTCTGATAGTAAACCAAAGCAACCAAAACAGGTGAAGAAACGGAAGCGGCCTAAGCCGAGCCAAAAAGAGAACACACCAATCCCCCAGTGCAAGAGGTATGGCAGACCAGGGCATTGCTCAGACTACTGTAGATCCCTGACTAATGCCGATGGTCGGCCTTTGTCAGGAAACTTCCGCCAGGATGCAAGGAGGGGGAATTGCTCTCCGATGCAATCTCTCCCCCAGAGAGTGGCACAGGTACAGGCACAGGCCTACCCAGCCACCCTAGAGACAGCACCCAGGGATCAGACGGGTTTGACGTCCACACCGCAGCCGCAGTCGTCTTATACTCTAGCGGTATTTATAAGGTTCCCTTGGATGCATATTGACCCTTAGCCCAGGGATCCAGTGCAATGCTGGTGGGAAAACCTGACGTTGCCCATCAAGGAATCTTAGTGCACTCAGGAGTCATTGATGCTGACTTTAAAGGTCAGATTTGCACTATGGTCTCCACGCAAAAACGCCCTGTCACTATTCCTGAAAAGACCTGCCTTGCTAAATTAGTGCCTTTTAAGTCTTGTGTCCCCAGGATAGAACAACCAACTCAGGAAGATAACGGCAGTGGATCTACGGGACTTCCGCAGGCCTTCTGGACTGCAGACATCCCTGACCAAAGGCCACAGATGACATGTACCCTGATCCTGCCGAACGCCCATCCGCCCCGGACTCAGCTTCGAGGTTTGATTGATATGGGTGCTGATATAACTGTCATCTCCTTCTCTGCGTGGCCTCCCTCATGGCCTTTAGCCCCAGTGGGATCGGCCATCGCAGGATTAGGAGGAACCACAAAGAGCTATTTAAGTGAACGGCCTGTGGTGGTGAAGGACTCAGAGGGGCACACAGCTACAATTAAGCCTCATGTTGCTACCACTTCCCTTAACCTTTGGGGATGGGACGTGTTGGCAGCTTGGGGGGTAAGGATTGGGACAAATTTTTAATAGGGGTCACTGTCCTTAAGGGCACACAGTATCCTACACTGCCTTTGCAGTGGTTGACTAACACACCAATCCAAGTCAGACTCTGCTCAGTTAGTTGAATTAAGGGCTGTTATCATGGCTTTTCAATGATTCTCACAGGAACCTTTGAACTTGGTTACTGAAGCCAACTAGCAAAAGCTTTGTATACAATTAATCACCTTACAATACCACAAAATTCAAATAATCCTGTTATTCTGAATCATTTTCTCTCATTGCAGTCTGCAGGCGAGACACAGCTGCCCCGGGCAAAAGTCTGGGTACGGGATTTACTCACTAGCCAGTGGGAAGGCCCGCATGTGCTTATCGTTTGGGGTTGTGGGTATGCTTGCGTTTCCACAGATACTGGGGTACGGTGGCTACCTTCAAAATGCGTTCGCCCTGACCTACGGCACCAGAGGCAGAACAGGCAACCTCCAAATGATGACCAGAACGCCAACCATCCAAATGGTGACCAGAATGTAGATCATCAGCCTAATGACTCTTCTGATGATGACCGACCAAGATGTTGACCATCAGGCAGATGGTCCTTCTACAAGCAGAGACTGAACTTTAAATTTCTTGTTATGGAGTCAGATAGTTAAAGCCTTAAGTGTTGGGGAAGATGAAACAGGAAAGCCTTATAAATATGATTGCCTGACAAAAGATTTTGGGAATATGAAAACTATAAGCGACATCGAAATGAAAGCCACCTTTGAGATAGAAAGTCTTAGTTACTGAACAACTATAAAACAATGGTATAGCCGGCTGAAGGTAATCCCCTCTTGATTAGACAATACCCTCTGTTTGCAGACAGGTCCAAGGGTCAGAGCAGACCCTACTAGCTCAGCAGAAGGGGTCCAAGGAGTAGGTTTTAGAAGTTAAAATGTAACACTCTATGGTAATGTAATAACTCTCATAGGCTGTATGTAAATGCTATAGGATTTGTACCTTGTATTAGATTGGCTAGTGAGAATTAGAATATTCAGTACAGAAGATTATTTATTGTATTGTAACAAGGACCTCGCTCTCTTAATTCGTCTCTCTTACGCTCTTAATTCTCTTAGCCTCTTGCTCTTGCTCTTAGCTCTTAGCTCTCTCGCTCACTCTCTCTCTCTCTCTCTTACACCTTGGGCCTGCTTGGAGCTGCAGCTGGCAGCTCTAAGCAGTGCCCTTGTACCCACGCTCTTTGCAATAAAGAGCGTGCCCCAAGATCTGCTTATAGAGATCTCTCGTCTCCATCCCGTCACCGTCAGAGCCCTCACGAACAGTTTCTACGCTTAAGGACATATTTAGAATTAATACCTGATGTAAATTTCTATTTAGGATTAATAGTAGAGTTTTGCTCTTATCAAACAAAAAGGGGGAATTGTAGATACAAAAATGCTGCTAGCAAGGATTTTCTTGCTATTATCTACGTCCATGAGAGACTTTTCTCTCTCACAGAAGAGGTAGCAGAGTATGTAAACAACCAAGCCACCTGCAACCTTGAAAAGTCTTGTTTATGGTATAGTAGAAAAATATTTTGACAATGGATGTTTTAGGATTTTAGCCAATCACCCCCAAGGGGTGGCTGGTCCTTTGTCCAATTAGACTATGAAGAAAAAAGTCTATAAAAGAGTTTGTAAAATAATTAAAGAAATCAATCTTGCTGCACAATTCCTGCCTGCTGGATCTTCTCTCCTCCTCCTCCCTATGGCTGCGGGACACGGTGCTATACCCTAGGGCCCAGGCCTGCAGTAATAACCTTAAATTTTAAAACTAAACTTAACACAATGCTAGAAATTTTAGTTTAGACAACAGTGATTCACTAGCACAGAAACAGACATATAATTTAACAAGCTATTCTCAGTTTTAATATTGATTTTGAAACTGTAAAGCCAACTTATATGAAAAAAAGAACATCAGATTTCACCCAAAGAACCTAAAACAGTGACAGCTGAATGGAGGGAAAGTGGAGAGGGAGATGCTGATCTCTTCTCCCTGGTATCCTGTGACAGGATGAGTAGGAATAGTTCAAAGCTGCATCACAAAAGGTTTAGACTAGATATTAGAAAACATTTCTTTACTGAGAGGGTGGTCAAACACTGGAACAGGCTTCCTAGAGACATGGTTGGTGCCCCAAGCCTGTCAGTGTTTGAGGTATTTGGACAATGCCCTTAATATTATGCTTTTGGTCAGCCCTGAAGTGGTCAGGTAGTTGAAGTAGACAGTCATTGTAGATCCCTTCCAACTGAAACAAAGAATTTTTAAAAAAAGGAAAAATGCTAAATTACACATACTAAAGGAGTCTTGGACAAAAGTCATGGCTTTTCACATTCAGTTCCTGTTTTCCAACTCCTGCTTCCCTCCTTGATCTCCCCATGCAGCACACTCTCCAGTGTTGGTGGGGCTGCATAGATGATTAATCATGTCACAGAAGTGTGTGCTGAACTGGCTGCTTCAGAAGCCCCTTTAATTCCCTGGCAAATCCAAATTATGCATTACTTACTGTTTTACTTCACATCTTTCTGCATTTGCTCAAGAACCTGCAGGGAGATCAGCTTAGAAGTACAAAATTACATTGCTTTTGTGTTTTACATCTATATTGAGTTTATTTTAAAAATCCACATTCCTTTCAAAGGAATAAATGTGAATATTCATTAACTTAAATTAATGCAATTTTTATGAGCTATTTCACACATTTCATAATAATCTACTTACAGAATCATGCATATATATTTCTGGTGTTTGAAAAATATTCTAGTTCAAGAAATAAACTCTGAAAACTGAATGTCTGCTTATGTAGCTATTTTAGTTCCATAAAAATAAAATTGAATAAAAACAGTGAAAAGGAATTGGTTTTATAGCCTTGTAAAAATCAGTTCTTCACTACATCTATTGAAATGCATCATTCTGTCTTGCCAGGGCTTTTTGTTTTCCCAAAATTAACAGATACCTACCTGTTGCTGAACCGGTACCTGCTGTACTACCTGTGTGGGTACTGCTGCCTGGCCAGCCACAGATGCCTGTAAAGTCACAGTCGAACCTGTGTCCGACCCAGTCTCTGATGTCTGCATCGTGGTCTCTGAATAAAATTAAAATGTAAAATTAAAAGTTCAGCACGAACTTCTTTGCTTTTTGTCACTTATTCAGATCTTAAAAGAAGCATATTCACCCAAAATCAAATCTGGGGATTAGCTAAAGATTGTTCCATGTTCTATTACATGAGTACACAGAGATATTTAATTTATTTTTCCTTTTTTAAAATGCTGTTTTGGCCTAAAGTATTAGAAAATTCATATTATATATTATGTTATTACTTTATCTAATCTAAGGTCTGCTTAGAGCTTGCAGCACATTGAGAAGAGAATAAGCTTTGGACTTCATGATTTCTTTCTAACAGTTTACAGTCTGCTTTGTAATAGCAAATACATTTATCAAGTCAGAAGCAAGGTGCACACAAACCTATTTACTGCTTTGAAGTAAAGAACTTTTAGAAAAACACCCATTCACAGGCCTGATTCTTCTCTAACTACACTTGTATACATTAGCTGCAACTATTATTACATTTTGAGAGGAGACTCAAAACCTTATACCATATTAAGACAACACACTTTAAGCTACCTATATGCACAAAAATAAATAATTCTAGAAGCTGCACATATAAATGTTTACTTCTTAATTAAGCATGCCTTCACAAAAAGACTTGCAATCATCAATGCAATAAAACTGAATGATGGAAATATTTTCCACTAAGTCATCACAATTCTAAAGAACAAAAAGAGTAATTTATGTAGTAATCATAGTACAAGCAAATTATAGTACCTTCAATATCGTCAGCTTTCAGAAAGAACTAACATACACTGAATAAAGTATACTGTAAGAACACAATGGGTAAAATATGCAATACCAGAAAGAAATTTCTTTTAATTTTCTTCCCTGAAACAGTTCAAATCCTTATGTACTGAAATATTAAAAGTTTTCTCTTACCTTACTTGCCCTCAAGATATCTTATTTAATAATGCAAATCAACAGAAACTTTTCTCACTTATTTATGTGACTTCAGGAACAACTCATAAAAATCAGAAATAAGTCAAAGTCCTGCCATCAGCTTGTAAATGACTACGCATTCTTCAAAACTGTCCTTCCTCTGGTTTAATAAGTTGCACTATAAATTTTTCATATTCAAATGCTGAGTTAAAGCTCTGGCAGGTGATAGAATGAGGGGCTTCAACCTGAAAAGAAGACCCTGGAAAGCATTTTAAAGGTGAAAAAGTGACTCAAGTAAGCTTTTTTAGCAGAAAGTGTTAAGTGTAATCACTGGAGTTATAAACAGGGATTTTACCCCTACATGAGGTTGTGGCACTGACATTTTTAAGAGGAATATTCAAAATTTGGATACAGCACAGAAATGGTCTAACAATGAAGGAAAATGCCTTACAAAGAAAACCTATTTAGATTATCATAAAGAAGACTGAGGATGACTTACTCTGTTGGGTTTGTGTGGCCAGATTTTGTGAGTTGGGGGGGGCTACAGGGGTGGCTTCTGAGAGCAGCTGCTGGAAGCTTCCTCCATGTCCAACAGAGCCAAAGCCAGCCGGCTCCAAGATGGACCCACCACTGGCCAAGGCTGAGACAATCAGTGATGGTAATAACGCATTTGTTATAATATATTTAAGAAGGAAAAAAAAGATATTGCATAGAAGTAATTGCAGCCAGAAAAGAGTGGAGTGAGAACATGAGAGAAGCAACTCTGCAGGCACCAAGGTCAGTGCAGAAGGAGGGGGAGGAGGTGCTCCAGGCGCCAGAGCTGACATTCCTCTGCAGCCTGTGGTGAAGACCATGGTGAAGCAGCTGTGCCTCTGCAGCCCATGGAAGAGCCCCACATTGGAGCATGTGAATGCCTGAGAGGAGGCTGTTACCCTGTGGGAAGCCCATGCTGGAGCAGGGTCCTGGCAGGGACCTGTGGACCCATGGAGAGAGGAGCCCACACTGGAGCAGGTTTGCCGGTAGGACTTGTGACCCCATTGGGGACCCACAGTGGAGCAGGCTGTGCCTGAAGGATTGCACGCCATGGAAAGGGATCCACACTGGGGCAGTTCCTGAAGAACTGTAGCCCGTGGGAAGGACTCTCATTGGAGAAGTTCGTGGAGGACTGTCTCCCATGGGAAGGACCCCACGCTGGAGCAGGGGAAGGACTCTGACTCCTCTCCCTGAGCAGCAGCAGGAACGACGTGTGATGAACTGACTGTAACCCCCATTCCCTGTCTCCCTGTGCTGTTGGGGAGGGAGAAGGTAGAGCCCAGGAAGGAGGGAGGGGTGGGGAGAAGATGTTTGTAAGATTTGTTTTGCTTCCCATTATCCTGCTCTGATTTTAATTGGTAATAAATTCAATTAATTTCCCCAAGTCGAGTCTGTTTTGCCTGTGATGGTAATCGACAAGTGATCTCTCCCAGTCCTTAATTCATGAGCCTTAATTATATTTTCTCTCCCCTGTCTAGTTGAAGAAGGGAGTGATAGAGCAGCTTTGGTGGGTAGCTGGCATCCAGCCACGGTCAAACAACCACACTTATACATAATAGGAATTAGAGAAATCTTCAGTTTTGCACAGAATTACAGAATTGTTTAGGTTGGAAGGAACCTTTTGAGATCATCTAGTCCAACCTTCCTGCTCAAAACAGGGTCACCTAGAACAAGTTGCCATGTCCAGTTGGGTTCTTAATACCTCCAAAGATAGACACTCCACAACATCTTTGTAAAACCTGCTATAGTCCTTGACTAACCTCACAGTAAAAAAGTGTATTTGAGTGTTCAGATGGAATTTCCTGCTTTTTTCCATTTGTGTCGATTGCCTCCTGTCCTGTCGAGCACCACTGAGAATAGTCTTGCTCCCTCATCTTCACTCCCTCCCATCAGGTATTTATGCACAGTGATAAGGTCCTCCCTGAGCCTTCTCCTTCCAAGCTGAATAGTCCCAGCTCTCAGCCTCTCCTCATATGGCATATGCTCCAGTTCCTTAATCATCTTTGTAGTCCCTTGCTGCCCTTGCCCTTTCTTGTACTGGGGAGCCCAGAACTGAACATGTGGCCTCACGAGCACTGAGTAGGGAGAAAGGATCTACCTCAAATCCTAGCAATGCTCTTCCTAATGCAGGCAGGGATACTGTTGGCCTCTTTTGTCATTAGGGTGCATTGCTGGCTTATGTTCAGCTTCTCCGTCAGGACACACATTTTCTTCTCCCCAAAGCTACTTTCTAGCTAGTCACCCTGCAGCCTGTACTGGTGCTTGGGGTAAATCCTCCCCAGATGCAGAACTTTGCATTCCCACTTGTTGAATATCATGAGATCCTTCTCTGCCAGTTCTTTAGAGTGTAAAGATCTCTCTGAATGGCACGAGAGACATCTGGTCTATCAACGACTCCTCCCAGTTTCATATCTGTTGCTGGAGTCCCTCAGCCTGAAAAAGGGAAGACTCCAGGGAGATTTTATAGTAGCCTTTTAACATTTAAATAGGGCTTCTAAGAAATATGGAGACTTTTTACCAGGGCCCATAGTGACAGGAAAATGGGCAATGGTTTTCAACTGATTTAGATGGGACATAAGGAAGAAATTGTTTACAACTAAGATGGTGAGACACTGGAACAATCAGGTTGCCCAGGGAAGTTTTGGATGCCCCATCATTAGAAGTGTTAAAGGTCAGGTTGGACAAGGCTTTGAGCAACCTGATCTAGTGAAATGTGCCCTTGTCCATGACAGCGGGGTTGGACCTTTAAAGGTCCCTTCTAACCCAAACCATAAGATGATGGTTCAGAGGGCTATGGCCTGTCCAACTACTGATGGTAGAACCCTCACTCACTCCTGTAGCTGACACCACAGGCCTCAGGGTGCCTACACTCCCCAGTCTGACTCCAGTAGCTGGGCACCAAATTTCACTCACACACACAGGTCTCACCAGCAGCTGGCACCGGTTCCTTGCAGCAAACATGCTGTCCTGGTTTCAGCTGGGATAGAATTCATTTTCTTCTCAGTAGCTGGTACAGTGCTGTGTTTTGGATTCTGTATGAGAATAATGCTGATAACACACTGTTGGGGTTTTAGGAGTTCTCCTTCTATTTTCTTTTTCTCTTAAAGAATTTTCCCCATATATGTTGCCAGGGGGACAAATTACTGGGTGCTTAAGAAAAACAAAAGACCTGGCCACAGAAGAAGGGGCCCAACTGGCTACTCTCTTTCACCTGGGGTTTTCTCCTGTAGGGAGAAAAAAGGGGGTGAGTACAGTCCCTGGCTGGCTGGTGTTCTCTGCGTTCAGAGGGAGAGGAGGGCTCCCATCATTGTGGAGGGAGTTTGTCAGTGCTGCAGGCTTCTGCTTTTGGCTGCCTTCCTTCTACCGTGAGTGGAGCTTGCTCGCTGGAGTGGCTGTTACACGGGGACCCTATTTAACACCCCACCTTACTAAAAGAGGGACCTTTTCACCATCTGCTCAGGTGCCTCAGGGAAAACCCTGGGATTCCCAAGCTCGCCTTTCCCTGCCCCACTGGGAGCCGGGCCCTGGCCGCCCTGCCCCGGCCATTGCTTCGCGCCTTTGCTACTCTGTAGCTCCACACACCCTGCCTGCCAAGACCTCCCAGGGTTCCTGCTGGAGCTCCAGAGTTTGGATACATCTCATCTACCACCCGGGATTTGTGCTCGTCCCTGCTGTTCCAGCCTGGTGTTCCCGAGGGTCTGGCTGGGCACCGGGATCAGCTGCCCAGAGGGTCTGTGAAGCCTTTGTTACATCCCTTCCCAGGATCCCAAGCTGCCATTGCCGCGTGCTCCCCGAGCTCGCTCTGGAGCTCCCCCTGCAGCTGCGGGGGAACCATCGCACCTGCCCTGATCACCGGGAGCCGCCAGCGCCCCTGCCGGCTGCAACAGTAACTGCACCCAAGGGGGAAGGGCCTGACAGCCAAGAAGGCTGGCACTGGGTTTGTGGTTCTGTTTGCTGTTATGCCATAGTTATTGTTGTTTGTTTGCCTTGTTATACACACACATATATATATAATAGTAAAGAACTGTTATTCCTATTCCTCATATCTTTGCCTGAAAGCCCCTTAATTTCAAAATTATAATATTCGGAGGGAAGGGGGGTGCATTTTTCCATTTCAAGGGAGGCTCCTGCCTTCCTTGGCAGACACCTGTCTTTCAAACCATGACACGCATTGATGTTTTGGTTGTCGCTGAGCAGTGCTTACCCTGAGTCAAGGGCTTTTCAGTTCTCATGCTCTGCCAGGGAGGAGCTGCACAAGAAGCTGGGAGGAGCATACTCCAGACAGCTGACCTGAACTGCCCAAAGGGATATTCTGTACCATAGAACATCATGCTCTGTGAGTAAAGTGGGGGAAGTTAGCCAGAAGGGGCCAATTGCTGCTCGGTCAGTGGGTGGTGAGCATTTGTATTGTGCATCACTTCTTTTTCTTGGGTTTTACCTTCCTCTCTCCGTCTCATTTTATTACAACTATTAGCAGTAGTATTAGTATTACCATATTACCATCATTATTATTATATTTTACTTTGTTTCAATGATTATACTGTTCTTATCCCAACCCATGAGTTTAATTTTTTTTTCTTTCCTGATTCTCCTTCCCATCACAATGAGGGTGGGGGGGAAGGGAAGTGAGCGAGCAGCTGTGTGTGGTATTTAGTTGCCAGTTGGGGTTAAGCCACAACACATACACAGAGGACAGAGAGTGAGATTAAGCAGGGCGATAGTTAAGAAAACATTCAAAAAGAAAATATAAGAAAATAGGACAGACTGCAGTGATCAGGCACAGGGCTCAGCCAGACTGATGCCATAGGTTTTAACTTTTAAATTTTTCAAATTCTGTACTGCTTAGTGTGTAACTCTGAAGTTTCTTGTAGCCTGTTAATTTCTGCTCTCTCGTGCTAGGTAGACATAACAAAGCCTCTCTGGGCCTGCTCTTCAAGGACACCTAGACTGTCCTAGGCCCAAAAGTATAAACCAAAGAGCCTCTAAGGGGTGGGGGTTAAGCTGAGGGGAAAACTGAAGCTTTAATTGGAGAATTAACCCTGATATGCAAATGAACCAAGCCTATAAAAGAGTGAAGAACTTGTGACCTGTTGTCCATCTTGGGGTCCATCTTGGTAATAGCCTCTGGCCCCAGGGGTACCTGTGAAGGCCTTTCAAATAAATACGTACTTTTATTCCCTTACTCCTGTCTAGTCTCTGTTTCTAGGAGGCCTCTTAAGGCATCAGTTCTTTGGCACCACCAGAAAGGACAACGAGGCTTCCGAAAATCCTCTGGAACTCAGAAAGATCCAGCTCAGCTCCCCCCCTCTGCCAGCACCCGGGGGGGGGGGGGGGGGGCAGTTGCCAGGAGTCCAGGAGGCAGAGGAGCTCCAAGAGCCCAGAAAACTCTCCAGATCCAGCACAGAGGCACGTGAGTAACTGAATAAAGATGGTATTCTGTTGGCACCCGGACTGGGTGTTAAGAGATCTCTTACAGTTTGTTTAGGGACTCGGGAGAGTCCGAGGGAGTTTTCATTTGGCGTTTCCCCTTTTGTTAGCTTGGCAGCTCGTGAGAGCTTGTCAGGGAACTCGTGTGAGAGTCCCAGGGAATTTAATTTTCCCTCTGTTGGTTTGTTGCTAGCTTGTGTCCAGCCACTACCTGTGGACATCCAGTCAGGTGGCACAGTGGCCTGGAGGCTTGGAATGAGTTGCCAGCCACAGTTCAAATCCTGGAGTTATGGGTTCAAATCCTACCTTCTCTAGTTTTCTCTCTTTGCTTTATAGAGTATTTTAGATCTTGTTGTTTTGTTTTTGTGAATTTTCTGTTTATAAGCATAAAACCATGGGTGGTAATATTTCTTGTATGGGGAGTGAAACACCACAGAACTCATCTTTAAACTTAGATAACGGGGGAAAATTGACTGGCAAAGATAAAACCCTTACAAAAGCAGAATTAATTAGGCTTTCCACACTGATTTGGACAGCTAATAGGTTAGATAACTGGCAAAAGTGGTCGCAATTTGGAAGCCTAGATGAAGAATTAATATTGAGTTTAATATCGTATCACTGAAGAGATCGCTGTTTCTTAGAACTAGAGTATGTGAAGCTCTTCTTGGCTGCATCTAAGTTACAAATATCTAAAAGGAAGCATTCACTGTTTTTAAGGAAAAAAGAGAAAAATGTTAAGTCTATGTTGGACCTGACAAAGGGGGAAGACGTGGAGATGGATTTAATAGCGCCGGCCTTGAGAATGGGGCCCCCTCCCCCTCCTCCCCCTTCTCCTCCTCCTTCTCAGCCGACGTGGGTCCCGGGGGTAGGGGGAGGAGGAGAGGCAGCTTTAGATGGGTTCCGGCCGGTGAAAAAGGAGAAGGGGGAGGTGGACTGGCCGCCCCCACCTCCTCCCGCGGACCCGGGAGACTTCCTGGCCCCGACTCAGGCTCCGACAGGGCCGCATTTGAAAGAGGATGAAAACTTGCAGTGGCGGCTTTGGAAGGCGTTTGTGTCTTCAGTGACTTCTGCCCAGAAGCCGCCCGGCTCTCCCTCTCCCCCCCCTCTGATCTCACCAGGGGATGAAGGGCTGAGGGGAGGGGACAGCCAGCGTGTGCAGCCTACGGCACCGCCCTTAGAGGAGGAGCCGGGGGGCAGGGCTTTCCACCAAGAGGGTGGGGAGGGAACCTCCCAAGGGGGAGGGGGGGGGGGCGTTCCTCCCTCTCCCAGGCGTCGGAGTCTCCATGACAACGCCGTGCGCCGAGTGGCTGGCTTGGAGGATGACGTCATCAAAGAGCGCAGGCCCAGGGACACGGCTCGGTCCCTGCGACGGAGTAGGTCCCTGTCAGTGATACCAGGTACCAGAACTGGCCGGGGCAGACCTGACACAGCAGACTCCACGGAATCAGACAGCTCTCACTCAGGCAGTTCCTCTGAAGAGGAAGATGAGATAGCTGCTTTAAGAAGGCGAAAGAGGAGAAAGATAGCAAGAAAAGTAATAAGGGAGCGGAGCCCAATTGCTAAACGGACCAGAGCGAAAAGGGGGCCAGTTTTACAAGCCCCTCTGAGACAGGTTGTGGGTAATCAAGGGATAATCTATGTGAAAGTTCCATACTCCCAAATAGACTTAGAACAATGGAAGAGTACAGTGGGAAAATATAAAGAAAGTCCAGACAAAGTGGCTACTTTGGTACAAAGAGCAATTAAAACACAGAACCCTGACTGGAGTGATTTGGCAGCTATGATAGAGACATTGCTTGATCCCACTGAAAGACAGATGGTAAACAAAGCTATTATGGACTCTGTGGAATCAGGCATAGCTAACAGGACACTACAAAACATGGTTGCAGAAATATTTCCAACAGATGATCCAAGGTGGGACCCAAATGTGCCAGCAGAAATGCAAAGATTAAAATGGTATCAAGATCTCATAGTATATGGGTTAAAGCATGGTGTCCCTAAAGCTCTTAACTGGGCAAATCTTTATGAAGTGAAGCAAGGTCCTAATGAAACTCCTACTGATTTTTTGAATAGGTTAAGAGAAGCTGCTACCAAATACACGAACATAAATCCTGATACATCGGAAGGGGGAAATAATCTGGCTTATTTGTTTATGGGTCAGACTTCAAACGATATAAGAAGAAAGTTGCAGAAGTTAGAAGGGGTTTGTTGGGGTTTTAGGAGCTCTCCTGGTTTTTTTCTTCTGTTAAAGGAATTTTGCCCATACATGTTGCTGGGAAGCAAATGGCTGGGTACTTCAGAAAAACAAAAGAGCTGGCTACAGGTTGGGGTGCATCTGGCTACTCTTTTGTTTTCACCTGAGTGTGTGGGGGCAGTCGGTCTCAGCGGCGTTCGGACAGAGAGGGAAGCTGCTTTTTCTTCGTCCGCTTTGCTTTCTGCTGGAGAAAGCCCCAGGATCCCAAGCCCGCCTTCCCTGCCCCGCTCGGAACCGAGCCGTGGCCGCCCTGCCCCGCTGCCGCTTCGAGCCTTCGCTACGTTGTAGCCCTGCTCGCCCTGCCTGCCCAGACCTCCGAGGGGGTTCCCCGTTTCAATACACCTCGTCTGCCATCCGGGATTTCTGCTCGTCCCTGCTGTTCCTGCCTGCTGTTCCAGCCTGCCGTTCCAGCCTGCTGTTCCCGAGGGCCCGGCCGGACACCGGGATCAGCTGCCCAGGGGTTTGTGAAGCTTCTTTGTCCCATCCCCTCCCGGGATCCCAGGGCACCGGTGCTGCGTGCTCCTCGAGCTCGCTCCGGAGCGCCCCCTGCAGCTGCGGGGGAACCATCGCACCTGCCCTGATCACCGGGAGCCACCAGCGCCCCTGCCGGCTGCGACCGGAACTGCACCCAAGGGGAAAGGGCCTGACAGCCAAGAAGGCTGGCACTGGGTTTGTGATTGTTTGCTGTTACTGCCATAGTTACTGTTGTTTGTTTGACTGGTTATACACGTACAGATATATAATAGTAAAGAACTGTTATTCCTATTTCCCACATCTTTGCCTAAAAGCCCCCTTGATTTCAAAATTATAATAACTCGGAGGGAAGGGGGTTGCATCTGCCATTCCAAGGGAGGCTTCTGCCTTCCTTAGCATACACCTGTCTTTCAAACCAAGACAGATCTTGGCGCCCAACCGTGGGGCCTGAGGGCATTAAGAGAGAGAGGTGAAAAACAATTCCTGGATAACTTAATTCAGTGTGCTGGATATAGGAACCTTGTTAGGCATCACTATGTGGTCTAGTTTACCCTGGTTTGGGTGGCAGGTGGTCATGGCTATATTCTTCCCCTTTGCAGCTCCTTACCTAATCATGGGTCCTCTGACTAAGGCTACCATTGCTGTTATCCAGTTTGCGCTATGGGTTGAGAAGGTGAGGAATTCATGGGTTTTTAACTTCCTCTGGAATGTGGGCACATGGATAAAGGGCTATCACACACTAAGTGCATGTTTTTGGGGTTATGTTTAAAATGGTACCTTCTGTGAGGAAATGACACCAGGGGAAGTTTTCACCCAACCCCTCAACCAGTTCTTTGGTCCCACCCCACCAATTTTCGAAGGGTTTAGTTTCCCTCTGAGTACTAACCAACTGGTGCTGGTAGGCCTACTCTATTTAGCACTCAGGGATAAGTTGAGATTGGCTTGGATGACTACCCAGACACCGGCCCCAGACACTAGAGATCCTACCCCAGAGCCTGATCCAGCCACAGAGCCTGATACTGCCCAACAGCCCACCTCAGAAATGGACTACCCGAACTGGGTGGGAGTACTGGTGAAGGGGATGCAGGAGATGCGCCAGGAGATATGTCAAGAGATGGGCCAGGTGTGCCAGGGGATATGCCAAGTGCTAAGGGAATACACCTCCTCAGCTAGTGAAAAACCTTCTCCCTGCCCCAAAGAGGGTGAGTCCGATGGTGCAGCAATGAAACCCACGGATGTTACAACCGTCCAGGTTTCAGCTGAACCACAAGGACAACCACAGCCAGCAACAGTCGCCCCTGCGCAAAGGAGGAAGTGTAAGACCAAATCAGTATGACCAGTTAATGATGATGGGGAACCAGGGCCCTCACAACCAGCAAGAGAGCCAGAGCCAGAAATCATCACCGAGTCCCTCTCGTACGACAGTCTCCGTAGTATGTGAAAAGACATTGTGCGAAGGGGGCGTGAGCCTTATACCACCTGGCTGCTTCGGGTTTGGGACCTTATGGGCACAGGTGTGCAACTGGATAGTGGTGAGGCAAGGTATCTGGGATCATTGACCCAGGACCCAGGTGTGGACCAGATATTTGTAAGGGAGCCAGGGCCCCTTTCTCTCTGGGAGCGGCTCTTAATGAGTGTGAGAGAAAGGTTCATTCACAAAGACAGAGTGCAGGAATACCATCATAGAATGCAGTGGAAGACACTCGAGGAAGGGATCCAGCAGCTAAGAGAGGTGGCAGTATTAGAGGTACTCTTTGAGAAGGATGGACAGCATGATAATGACCCCGATAAGGTCAGGTGCACAGGACAGATGATGTGGAACCTGGCAAAGCTAGGACCACCGCAATACACCACCTTCATTGCAACGATTGATGCTGACAATAACCGAGAAACAGTGAGCTCTGTTGCCAACAAGCTCAGGAATTATGACAGTATGGTCAATGACCCGCTGAAAGCTCATGTCTCTGCTGTGGTCCAGGACCTCAAAGAAGAGATGAAGGAGATGAGGGAGGAGATGAAGAAGGTCAGTGTGGCACCAGTGCGAGTCACAGGCCCCCAAGTCAGAGCCCGTCATCCCCCAGCTAGAGAGAGAAGATACACCCCACGAGCTGAGCTGTGGTTTTTCCTGTGTGAACATGGGGAAGACATGAGAAGGTGGGATGGGAAACCCACCTCTGTCCTGGCAGCGCGGGTGCGTGAACTCAAGGAGGGAGGCACTAACCGAGGGGGTTCCGCTAAGGTGAAAGTAGCCTCAGCCTCCCGTGACCGAGCTGCCAGGTATTACAAAAGGGAGGATGATATGTCAGATCCCCTTGAAGGGACCTCTAGCATGTACGCCCAGGGAAAGAATGATAACCAGGGCTAGAGGGGCCCTGCCTCTAGCCAGGAAGAGGCACGGGAGAACCAGGTTTTCTGGACGGTGTGGATTCGATGGCCTGGCACATAAGTGCCACAAAAATATGATGCATTGGTTGATACTGGGGCACAGTGTACTTTAATGCCATCGGGACATGTGGGGGCAGAACCTGTATCCATTGCTGGGGTGACCGAGGGATCACAGCAGTTGACCCTTTTGGAAGCTGAGGTGAGCCTGACTGGGAAGGAGTGGCAAAAGCATCCGATTGTGACTGGCCCAGAGGCCTCGTGTATTCTGGGCATAGACTTCCTCCGGAATGGCTATTACAAAGACCCGAAAGGACTCAGGTGGGCATCTGGGATTGCTGCTGTGGAGACAGAGGGCATTAGGCAATTGAACACCCTGCCTGGACTACCAGAGAATCCTTCTGCAGTTGGGCTCCTGAAAGTGGAAGAGCAACGAGTGCCAATTGCCACCTCGACAGTGCACCACTGGCAGTATTGGACCAATCGAGATGCTGTGATCCCCATCCACAAGATGATCGATGAGCTGGAGAGCCTAGGGGTGGTCAGCAAGACTCACTCACCCTTCAACAGCCCCATCTGGCCTGTGCGCAAGTCTGACGGGGAATGGAGATTGACTGTGGACTATCGTGCCTTGAATGAAGTGACCCCACCATTGAGCGCTGCTGTGTCGGACATGTTGGAGCTCCAGTATGAGCTGGAGTCCAAAGCAGCGAAGTGGTATGCCACTATTGACATTGCTAATGCATTTTTCTGCATTCCTCTGGCAGCAGAGTGCAGGCCTCAGTTTGCCTTCACCTGGAGGGGCGTGCAGTACACCTGGAACCGACTGCCCCAGGGGTGGAAGAACAGTCCCACCATCTGCCATGGACTGATCCAGGCTGCACTGGAAGAGGGTGAGGCTCCAGAACATCTGCAGTACATTGATGACATCATTGTGTGGGGGAACACCGCAACAGAAGTGTTTGAGAAAGGAGAGAGAATCATCCAGATTCTCCTGGAAGCTGGATTTGCCATCAAGAAGAGCAAAGTCAAGGGACCTGCCCGAGAGATCCAGTTCCTGGGAGTAAAGTGGCAAGATGGACGGCGTCAGATTCCCACTGAGGTCATCAATAAGATCATAGCAATGTCTCCACCGACCAACAAAGAAACACAAGCTTTCCTAGGTGCCATAGGTTTCTGGAGAATGCACATTCCCGAGTACAGCCAGATTGTGAGCCCTCTCTACCTGGTTACCCGCAAGAAGAACGATTTCCACTGGGGCCCTGAACAACAGCAAGCCTTAGCCCAGATCAAGCAGGAAATCGCTCACGCCGTAGCCCTTGGCCCAGTTAGGACAGGACCAGAGGTGAAGAACGTGCTCTACTCTGCAGCCGGGAACAATGGTCTGTCCTGGAGCCTCTGGCAGAAGGCGCCTGGTGAGACTCGGGGTCGACCACTGGGATTCTGGAGCTGAAGCTACAGAGGGTCTGAAGCCAACTACACTCCCACAGAGAAAGAAATCTTGGCAGCTTACGAAGGAGTCCAAGCTGCCTCAGAAGTAATTGGCACAGAGGCACAACTCCTCCTGGCACCCCGACTATGGGTGCTGGGGTGAATGTTCAAAGGAAAGGTTCCTTCCACGCATCACGCCACCGATTCTACTTGGAGCAAATGAATCGCCCTCATCACGCAGTGTGCCCGAATTGGAAACCCAAGTCGCCCTGGGATCTTGGAAATAATTACGAACTGGCCGGAAGGTGAGACTTTTGGGTTATCTTCTGAAGAAGAAGATGAGGAGCAGGTGACACGTGCCAAAGAAGCCCCACCATATAACGAGCTACCAGAGAGTGAAAGACAATACGCCCTCTTCACTGACGGTTCCTGCCGAATTGTAGGCGCTAGCCGGAAATGGAAAGCTGCTGTATGGACCCACACACAACAAGTTGCACAGGCTACTGAAAGAGAAGGTGGATCGAGCCAATTTGCTGAACTCGAAGCCACCTAATTAGCTCTGGACATTGCTGAAAGAGAGAAGTGGCCAAAGCTCTACCTCTACACTGATTCATGGATGGTAGCCAATGCTCTGTGGGGTTGGCTGGAAAGGTGGAAGAAGGCAAACTGGCAGCGCAGAGGAAAACCAATCTGGGCTGCTGAGGAGTGGAAAGGCATTGCCACTCGGGTAGAGAAGTTACCAGTGAAGGTCCGTCATGTAGACGCTCACGTTCCCAAGAGCTGGGCTAACGAAGAACATCGTAACAACAAAGTGGTAGATCAGGCGGCGAAAATAGAGGTGTCCCAGATAGACTTGGATTGGCAACATAAAGAAGAGTTGTTCCTAGCTCAATGGGCCCATGATGCCTCGGGCCATCAGGGCAGAGACGCCACCTATAAGTGGGCACGAGATCGAGGGGTGGATCTAACCATGGACAGTATCTCCCAGGTGATCCATGACTGTGAGACGTGCTGCGATCAAGCAGGCCAAGCGGGTGAAGCCCCTGTGGTATGGTGGGTGATGGTCCAAATACAAGTATGGGGAGGCCTGGCAGATTGATTACATCACACTGCCTCAAACACGCCAAGGCAAGCGCTATGTGCTCACAATGGTAGAAGCCACCACAGGATGGCTGGAGACCTACCCAGTGCCTCACGCTACTGCCCGGAACACCATCCTGGGCCTTGAAAAGCAAGTCCTTTGGAGGCATGGCACCCCTGAGAGAATTGAGTCTGACAATGGGACTCATTTCAAGAACAGCCTTATAAAAACCTGGGCTAGAGAACATGGCATTGAATGGGTGTACCACATCCCTTACCATGCACCAGCAGCTGGGAAGGTTGAGCGGTGTAATGGATTGCTTAAAACCACCTTGAAGGCACTGGGTGGGGGGACTTTCAAAAACTGGGAGGTGCATTTAGCAAGAGCCACCTGGTTAGTTAACACCCGAGGCTCCACCAGCCGAGCAGGCCCTGCCCAATCCAGAACCTCTACAAACAACAGATGGAGATAAGGTTCCAGTGGTACATATGAGAGGTATGCTTGGAAAAACTGTTTGGGTTCATTCTGCCTCGAGCAAAGACAAACCCATCCGTGGGGTTGTCTTCGCTCAGGGACCAGGTTGCACCTGGTGGGTGATGCAAAAGGATGGAGAGACCCGATGCATACCTCAAGGGGACCTTGTTTTAGGGTGAACTACCCATGTCTCTGTACTTGTATCAGTATCAGCATGTATATATATATATATATAATTTGGGTGATGCATGTATATATATGGTTAAAAGGGTTAAGTTTCATGTAACGTTAGTATGGGAAAATATCGGGGTGGATAATGTTGGGGTTTTAGGAGCTCTCCTGGTTTTTTTCTTCTGTTAAAGGAATTTTGCCCATACATGTTGCTGGGAAGCAAATGGCTGGGTACTTCAGAAAAACAAAAGAGCTGGCTACAGGTTGGGGTGCATCTGGCTACTCTTTTGTTTTCACCTGAGTGTGTGGGGGCAGTCGGTCTCAGCGGCGTTCGGACAGAGAGGGAAGCTGCTTTTTCTTCGTCCGCTTTGCTTTCTGCTGGAGAAAGCCCCAGGATCCCAAGCCCGCCTTCCCTGCCCCGCTCGGAACCGAGCCGTGGCCGCCCTGCCCCGCTGCCGCTTCGAGCCTTCGCTACGTTGTAGCCCTGCTCGCCCTGCCTGCCCAGACCTCCGAGGGGGTTCCCCGTTTCAATACACCTCGTCTGCCATCCGGGATTTCTGCTCGTCCCTGCTGTTCCTGCCTGCTGTTCCAGCCTGCCGTTCCAGCCTGCTGTTCCCGAGGGCCCGGCCGGACACCGGGATCAGCTGCCCAGGGGTTTGTGAAGCTTCTTTGTCCCATCCCCTCCCGGGATCCCAGGGCACCGGTGCTGCGTGCTCCTCGAGCTCGCTCCGGAGCGCCCCCTGCAGCTGCGGGGGAACCATCGCACCTGCCCTGATCACCGGGAGCCACCAGCGCCCCTGCCGGCTGCGACCGGAACTGCACCCAAGGGGAAAGGGCCTGACAGCCAAGAAGGCTGGCACTGGGTTTGTGATTGTTTGCTGTTACTGCCATAGTTACTGTTGTTTGTTTGACTGGTTATACACGTACAGATATATAATAGTAAAGAACTGTTATTCCTATTTCCCACATCTTTGCCTAAAAGCCCCCTTGATTTCAAAATTATAATAACTCGGAGGGAAGGGGGTTGCATCTGCCATTCCAAGGGAGGCTTCTGCCTTCCTTAGCATACACCTGTCTTTCAAACCAAGACAGATCTTGGCGCCCAACCGTGGGGCCTGAGGGCATTAAGAGAGAGAGGTGAAAAACAATTCCTGGATAACTTAATTCAGTGTGCTGGATATAGGAACCTTGTTAGGCATCACTATGTGGTCTAGTTTACCCTGGTTTGGGTGGCAGGTGGTCATGGCTATATTCTTCCCCTTTGCAGCTCCTTACCTAATCATGGGTCCTCTGACTAAGGCTACCATTGCTGTTATCCAGTTTGCGCTATGGGTTGAGAAGGTGAGGAATTCATGGGTTTTTAACTTCCTCTGGAATGTGGGCACATGGATAAAGGGCTATCACACACTAAGTGCATGTTTTTGGGGTTATGTTTAAAATGGTACCTTCTGTGAGGAAATGACACCAGGGGAAGTTTTCACCCAACCCCTCAACCAGTTCTTTGGTCCCACCCCACCAATTTTCGAAGGGTTTAGTTTCCCTCTGAGTACTAACCAACTGGTGCTGGTAGGCCTACTCTATTTAGCACTCAGGGATAAGTTGAGATTGGCTTGGATGACTACCCAGACACCGGCCCCAGACACTAGAGATCCTACCCCAGAGCCTGATCCAGCCACAGAGCCTGATACTGCCCAACAGCCCACCTCAGAAATGGACTACCCGAACTGGGTGGGAGTACTGGTGAAGGGGATGCAGGAGATGCGCCAGGAGATATGTCAAGAGATGGGCCAGGTGTGCCAGGGGATATGCCAAGTGCTAAGGGAATACACCTCCTCAGCTAGTGAAAAACCTTCTCCCTGCCCCAAAGAGGGTGAGTCCGATGGTGCAGCAATGAAACCCACGGATGTTACAACCGTCCAGGTTTCAGCTGAACCACAAGGACAACCACAGCCAGCAACAGTCGCCCCTGCGCAAAGGAGGAAGTGTAAGACCAAATCAGTATGACCAGTTAATGATGATGGGGAACCAGGGCCCTCACAACCAGCAAGAGAGCCAGAGCCAGAAATCATCACCGAGTCCCTCTCGTACGACAGTCTCCGTAGTATGTGAAAAGACATTGTGCGAAGGGGGCGTGAGCCTTATACCACCTGGCTGCTTCGGGTTTGGGACCTTATGGGCACAGGTGTGCAACTGGATAGTGGTGAGGCAAGGTATCTGGGATCATTGACCCAGGACCCAGGTGTGGACCAGATATTTGTAAGGGAGCCAGGGCCCCTTTCTCTCTGGGAGCGGCTCTTAATGAGTGTGAGAGAAAGGTTCATTCACAAAGACAGAGTGCAGGAATACCATCATAGAATGCAGTGGAAGACACTCGAGGAAGGGATCCAGCAGCTAAGAGAGGTGGCAGTATTAGAGGTACTCTTTGAGAAGGATGGACAGCATGATAATGACCCCGATAAGGTCAGGTGCACAGGACAGATGATGTGGAACCTGGCAAAGCTAGGACCACCGCAATACACCACCTTCATTGCAACGATTGATGCTGACAATAACCGAGAAACAGTGAGCTCTGTTGCCAACAAGCTCAGGAATTATGACAGTATGGTCAATGACCCGCTGAAAGCTCATGTCTCTGCTGTGGTCCAGGACCTCAAAGAAGAGATGAAGGAGATGAGGGAGGAGATGAAGAAGGTCAGTGTGGCACCAGTGCGAGTCACAGGCCCCCAAGTCAGAGCCCGTCATCCCCCAGCTAGAGAGAGAAGATACACCCCACGAGCTGAGCTGTGGTTTTTCCTGTGTGAACATGGGGAAGACATGAGAAGGTGGGATGGGAAACCCACCTCTGTCCTGGCAGCGCGGGTGCGTGAACTCAAGGAGGGAGGCACTAACCGAGGGGGTTCCGCTAAGGTGAAAGTAGCCTCAGCCTCCCGTGACCGAGCTGCCAGGTATTACAAAAGGGAGGATGATATGTCAGATCCCCTTGAAGGGACCTCTAGCATGTACGCCCAGGGAAAGAATGATAACCAGGGCTAGAGGGGCCCTGCCTCTAGCCAGGAAGAGGCACGGGAGAACCAGGTTTTCTGGACGGTGTGGATTCGATGGCCTGGCACATAAGTGCCACAAAAATATGATGCATTGGTTGATACTGGGGCACAGTGTACTTTAATGCCATCGGGACATGTGGGGGCAGAACCTGTATCCATTGCTGGGGTGACCGAGGGATCACAGCAGTTGACCCTTTTGGAAGCTGAGGTGAGCCTGACTGGGAAGGAGTGGCAAAAGCATCCGATTGTGACTGGCCCAGAGGCCTCGTGTATTCTGGGCATAGACTTCCTCCGGAATGGCTATTACAAAGACCCGAAAGGACTCAGGTGGGCATCTGGGATTGCTGCTGTGGAGACAGAGGGCATTAGGCAATTGAACACCCTGCCTGGACTACCAGAGAATCCTTCTGCAGTTGGGCTTCTGAAAGTGGAAGAGCAACGAGTGCCAATTGCCACCTCGACAGTGCACCACTGGCAGTATTGGACCAATCGAGATGCTGTGATCCCCATCCACAAGATGATCGATGAGCTGGAGAGCCTAGGGGTGGTCAGCAAGACTCACTCACCCTTCAACAGCCCCATCTGGCCTGTGCGCAAGTCTGACGGGGAATGGAGATTGACTGTGGACTATCGTGCCTTGAATGAAGTGACCCCACCATTGAGCGCTGCTGTGTCGGACATGTTGGAGCTCCAGTATGAGCTGGAGTCCAAAGCAGCGAAGTGGTATGCCACTATTGACATTGCTAATGCATTTTTCTGCATTCCTCTGGCAGCAGAGTGCAGGCCTCAGTTTGCCTTCACCTGGAGGGGCGTGCAGTACACCTGGAACCGACTGCCCCAGGGGTGGAAGAACAGTCCCACCATCTGCCATGGACTGATCCAGGCTGCACTGGAAGAGGGTGAGGCTCCAGAACATCTGCAGTACATTGATGACATCATTGTGTGGGGGAACACCGCAACAGAAGTGTTTGAGAAAGGAGAGAGAATCATCCAGATTCTCCTGGAAGCTGGATTTGCCATCAAGAAGAGCAAAGTCAAGGGACCTGCCCGAGAGATCCAGTTCCTGGGAGTAAAGTGGCAAGATGGACGGCGTCAGATTCCCACTGAGGTCATCAATAAGATCATAGCAATGTCTCCACCGACCAACAAAGAAACACAAGCTTTCCTAGGTGCCATAGGTTTCTGGAGAATGCACATTCCCGAGTACAGCCAGATTGTGAGCCCTCTCTACCTGGTTACCCGCAAGAAGAACGATTTCCACTGGGGCCCTGAACAACAGCAAGCCTTAGCCCAGATCAAGCAGGAAATCGCTCACGCCGTAGCCCTTGGCCCAGTTAGGACAGGACCAGAGGTGAAGAACGTGCTCTACTCTGCAGCCGGGAACAATGGTCTGTCCTGGAGCCTCTGGCAGAAGGCGCCTGGTGAGACTCGGGGTCGACCACTGGGATTCTGGAGCTGAAGCTACAGAGGGTCTGAAGCCAACTACACTCCCACAGAGAAAGAAATCTTGGCAGCTTACGAAGGAGTCCAAGCTGCCTCAGAAGTAATTGGCACAGAGGCACAACTCCTCCTGGCACCCCGACTATGGGTGCTGGGGTGAATGTTCAAAGGAAAGGTTCCTTCCACGCATCACGCCACCGATTCTACTTGGAGCAAATGAATCGCCCTCATCACGCAGTGTGCCCGAATTGGAAACCCAAGTCGCCCTGGGATCTTGGAAATAATTACGAACTGGCCGGAAGGTGAGACTTTTGGGTTATCTTCTGAAGAAGAAGATGAGGAGCAGGTGACACGTGCCAAAGAAGCCCCACCATATAACGAGCTACCAGAGAGTGAAAGACAATACGCCCTCTTCACTGACGGTTCCTGCCGAATTGTAGGCGCTAGCCGGAAATGGAAAGCTGCTGTATGGACCCACACACAACAAGTTGCACAGGCTACTGAAAGAGAAGGTGGATCGAGCCAATTTGCTGAACTCGAAGCCACCTAATTAGCTCTGGACATTGCTGAAAGAGAGAAGTGGCCAAAGCTCTACCTCTACACTGATTCATGGATGGTAGCCAATGCTCTGTGGGGTTGGCTGGAAAGGTGGAAGAAGGCAAACTGGCAGCGCAGAGGAAAACCAATCTGGGCTGCTGAGGAGTGGAAAGGCATTGCCACTCGGGTAGAGAAGTTACCAGTGAAGGTCCGTCATGTAGACGCTCACGTTCCCAAGAGCTGGGCTAACGAAGAACATCGTAACAACAAAGTGGTAGATCAGGCGGCGAAAATAGAGGTGTCCCAGATAGACTTGGATTGGCAACATAAAGAAGAGTTGTTCCTAGCTCAATGGGCCCATGATGCCTCGGGCCATCAGGGCAGAGACGCCACCTATAAGTGGGCACGAGATCGAGGGGTGGATCTAACCATGGACAGTATCTCCCAGGTGATCCATGACTGTGAGACGTGCTGCGATCAAGCAGGCCAAGCGGGTGAAGCCCCTGTGGTATGGTGGGTGATGGTCCAAATACAAGTATGGGGAGGCCTGGCAGATTGATTACATCACACTGCCTCAAACACGCCAAGGCAAGCGCTATGTGCTCACAATGGTAGAAGCCACCACAGGATGGCTGGAGACCTACCCAGTGCCTCACGCTACTGCCCGGAACACCATCCTGGGCCTTGAAAAGCAAGTCCTTTGGAGGCATGGCACCCCTGAGAGAATTGAGTCTGACAATGGGACTCATTTCAAGAACAGCCTTATAAAAACCTGGGCTAGAGAACATGGCATTGAATGGGTGTACCACATCCCTTACCATGCACCAGCAGCTGGGAAGGTTGAGCGGTGTAATGGATTGCTTAAAACCACCTTGAAGGCACTGGGTGGGGGGACTTTCAAAAACTGGGAGGTGCATTTAGCAAGAGCCACCTGGTTAGTTAACACCCGAGGCTCCACCAGCCGAGCAGGCCCTGCCCAATCCAGAACCTCTACAAACAACAGATGGAGATAAGGTTCCAGTGGTACACATGAGAGGTATGCTTGGAAAAACTGTTTGGGTTCATTCTGCCTCGAGCAAAGACAAACCCATCCGTGGGGTTGTCTTCGCTCAGGGACCAGGTTGCACCTGGTGGGTGATGCAAAAGGATGGAGAGACCCGATGCATACCTCAAGGGGACCTTGTTTTAGGGTGAACTACCCATGTCTCTGTACTTGTATCAGTATCAGCATGTATATATATATATATATAATTTGGGTGATGCATGTATATATATGGTTAAAAGGGTTAAGTTTCATGTAACGTTAGTATGGGAAAATATCGGGGTGGATAATGTTGGGGTTTTAGGAGCTCTCCTGGTTTTTTTCTTCTGTTAAAGGAATTTTGCCCATACATGTTGCTGGGAAGCAAATGGCTGGGTACTTCAGAAAAACAAAAGAGCTGGCTACAGGTTGGGGTGCATCTGGCTACTCTTTTGTTTTCACCTGAGTGTGTGGGGGCAGTCGGTCTCAGCGGCGTTCGGACAGAGAGGGAAGCTGCTTTTTCTTCGTCCGCTTTGCTTTCTGCTGGAGAAAGCCCCAGGATCCCAAGCCCGCCTTCCCTGCCCCGCTCGGAACCGAGCCGTGGCCGCCCTGCCCCGCTGCCGCTTCGAGCCTTCGCTACGTTGTAGCCCTGCTCGCCCTGCCTGCCCAGACCTCCGAGGGGGTTCCCCGTTTCAATACACCTCGTCTGCCATCTGGGATTTCTGCTCGTCCCTGCCGTTCCTGCCTGCTGTTCCAGCCTGCTGTTCCCGAGAGTCCGGCCGGACACTGGGATCGGCTGCCCAGGGGTTTGTGAAGCTTCTTTGTCCCATCCCTTCCCCGGGATCCCAGGGCACCAGTGCTGCGTGCTCCCCGAGCTCACTCCAGGGCGCCCCCTGCAGCTGCGGGGGAACCATCGCACCTGCCCTGATCACCGGGAGCCACCAGCGGCCCTGCCGGCTGCGACCGGAACTGCACCCAAGGGGAAAGGGCCTGACAGCCAAGAAGGCTGGCACTGGGTTTGTGATTGTTTGCTGTTACTGCCATAGTTACTGTTGTTTGTTTGACTGGTTATACACGTACAGATATATAATAGTAAAGAACTGTTATTCCTATTTCCCACATCTTTGCCTAAAAGCCCCCTTGATTTCAAAATTATAATAACTCGGAGGGAAGGGGGTTGCATCTGCCATTCCAAGGGAGGCTTCTGCCTTTCTTAGCATACACCTGTCTTTCAAACCAAGACAGGTTTCAAGACATGAATAAAATGTTAGAAGTATCCTGGAGAGCGTTTTGAGATAGAGACTACAGTTACAAAGGTAAACCCTGTCCCAGGAAGAAGGCTAGCCAGGAAAAGACATCTAAGAAAGCCTCTCCTCCTAGGGACAAAGACACATGCACTTATTGCAAGAAGAAAGGGCATTGGAAGGCTGACTGTCCGATGCTGAAGACACCCCCAGTTCCACATCTCCCATTGGAACAAAACTCATACTCAGAATGATGGGGTCTGGAGGCTTCTCCCCCAGCAGAGCCTTTGGTTATAGCCAAGCTGGGGAAAGATGATATAGAATTTCTGGTAGACACCGGTGTGGCATATTCTGTGTTAAATACTTTAGAAGGGAAACTGAATCAGAAAACTATTCATGTGGTTGTGGCAACAGGGGTAACTGAAACACGGCCTTTATTCCAACCTTTGAAATTTAAACTGGGGAAGCACTGGGTAACTCATCAATTTCTTTATATGCCCAACTCCCCTAAACCATTGCTGGGAAGGGATTTGTTAGAAAAATTGGAAGATGAAACTAAATTCTAAAAAGGGAAGGGTGTACGAGTTATAATTCCAGAAACTAAATTTGTCAAAGTTACTGCACTTTTTATACAGGACAGATGTGGTGAAATCCCCATTGAAGTTTAAAATGCTGTCAATCCAATTGTGTGGGCTAGTGATGTTCCAGGAAGATCCAAACAGGCAGAACCAGTGAGCATTGCACTCAAACCAGGAGCTACACCGGTAAGGCAAAAACAGTATCCTTTAAAATTAGAAAGTTGCAAAGGACTGGCACCTATAATTCAAAAATTCCTCCACCATGCGTTATTAGTGCAGTGTGAGCCAATCCTTTCAGTGAAGAAAGCTGATGGTAAAAGTTATTGGTTAGCCCAAGATTTGAGGGCAATTAACAAAATTACAGAGGACATACACCCAGTGGTAGCCAGTCCATACACACTTTTGACCGCACTGACGGATGACTTAGGGTGGTTTACTGTTGTGGACCTGAAAGATGCCTTTTTCTGCATTCCTGTGCATACAAACAGCCAGGAGCTTTTTGCTTTTGAGTGGGAAAATCCCGAAACAGGGAGGAAAAGTCAGCTTACATGGACAGTCCTACCCCAGGGTTTCAAAAATAGCCCAAAAATATTTGGAAACCAGCTAGCAAAGGAGTTGGAAGATTGGAGGAGACAAGAGCCAGGAGGGGTTATCCTTCAGTATGTTGACATCTTGATTGCAGCTAACACCAGAGATAACTGTATTCAATTCACTGTAAGCTTGTTAAACTTTTTGGGACAGAGTGGATACAGAGTTTCCAAAGATGAGGCACAGATTGCCAAGGAAGCAGTAGTTTACTTGGGGCTTGAGATTTTCCATGGACACCGACAGCTCAGCAAGGAATGGAAAGAAGCCATTTGCCGGCTTCCAGAGCCCCACACCATGAGAGAGATGCAGGCTTTCCTGGGAATGGTAGGTTGGTGTTGTTTGTGGATAGCAAATTATGGGTTGTTGGTGAAACCTTTGTATGGAGCAATAAAAGCAACTGAAAATGGCATTATAATTTGAACTGAAAGCACAAGGGCTGCATTTAAACAGCTGAAAAACTCTCTAATGTCAGCTCCAGCACTGGGCTTACCAGACTTGACTAAGTCTTGAAATTTTACATGAGAGACTGAATGTGGCACTGGGCATACTAGCACAGCACCTCGAAAGCCAATGGAGGGCTGTGGCCTATTTTTCCAAACAGCTAGACAATGTTAGCCAAGGGTGGCCTGGGTGTTTGAAGGCCATGGCAGCTAATGTCATCCTGATTCAAGAGGCCTGAAAACTCACCCTTGGACAACACATTGTAGTGTATGTGCCACATGCAGTAGCAGCAGTACTGGAACAGAAAGGAGGACATTGGCTGTCTGGCAACCGAATGCTTAAATATCAGTCACTGCTGTTAGAACAGGATGATGTTACCCTGAAAACAACTTCTGTTGTTAACCTTGCCATGTTTCTGTCCTCTGCCTTAACTGCTGATGTGCCTGAGCATGACTGTTTGCAGACAATCAAGGAGGTCTTTCCAGCAAACCAGACCTGAAGGACGTGCCCCTAGAAAATCCAGACTGGGAGCTGTTTACAGATGGGAGCAGCTTCATGAGAAATGGTAAACGAATGACAGGTTATGCAGCAACCACCCAGGACAAGGTGATCGACGCAAAGGCCCTGCCAGCAGATGTGTCATCACAGAAAGTCAAACTGATTGCATTAACGAGGGCCCTAGACCTGGGCAAAGGAAAGAAGGTAAATATATGGACGGACTCTAAATATGCATTTAGTGTTGTCCACGCCCATGGAGCCATCTGGAAGGAGAGAGGACTGTTGAACGCTCAAGGTAACCAGATCAAACATGCTGAACAAATCCTTGCCCTCTTAGAGAGCATCAAAAAACCCACAGAAGTAGCTATCATGCATTGCAGGAGTCACCAGAAAGGGAAAACCACTCCAGATTTGGGAAATCGCTTTGCTGATGAAACAGCAAAAGGAGTTGCAGAAAAAGGTATTCTTGCAGTAATTCCACAAAAAAAGATTGATTTGTCAGGTTTCACCCCAAAATATGACCAGGCTGACCACAAGTTAATTAAGTTTCTTAAGGCTGAAATCACAGAAAATGGATGGACTGTTACACCTGCAAATCAGGTTGTAGTCCCACCTCTTAATTCTTCGAGAGCTAGCTCAAAGAGAACATGAAAGCACACATTTTGGGGTTGAAAATCTTCTGAAACATCTGAAAAAGGTAGTAATAGGAAAGGGAATGACAGATATTGTACAATAAGTAGTGAGCAAGTGTGAAATCTGCTACAAAACCAATCCTGATACGAGGAAAAGAGTTGTATTAGGAGTAACAAAGGCAGGGGATCTTCCTGGAGATTACTGGCAAATAGACTTTGCTGAGTTGCCATGCAAAGAAGGATACAGGTACATACTGGTGTTGGTTGACACCTTCAGTGGATGGCCTGAAGCTTACCCCTGTCGCACTAACACAGAAAAGGAGGTGGTGAAAGTTTTGCTTAATCATATAATACCAAGGTTTGGGGTTCCTTTGGGTATGTCCTCGGATAGGGGACCACATTTTGTTGCAAATGTGATTCAAGAAGTGAGTCGGAATTTGGGAATTGCTTGGGATCTGCACACACCTTACAGACCCCAAGCAAGCAGTAAGGAGGAACGCATGAATGGGACCCTTAAGGCACAAATTAGTAAAATTTGTGAAGAGACATCCATGACGTGGGTTCAGGCCTTGCCTGAGGAAAAGGCAGTCAATAACTAACTAATGTAAGCACAAGTTAACTATTGGGAGACAGCAAATGTTAGTTCAGACAGCAGATGTTAATTACAAAACCTAAGAAGCCGAATTCACCCTAATCTTGTCAAGATAGAGGGGACAAGGATTATCTCAGAGACTGCTGAATCATTCCTCTAAGGACTACGCATGCCCAGGGAGAAAGGTGAAAAGTGCACTGTGAGGATGACTACTGCTCTTCATCAGAAAGACCCCCGAGGAAGAAGAAGGAGCCTTCCTCAGTGAGACCACCAGGACACACAGCGCATGCGTGGCCCGTATGCTAATGATATTAATGACTTCCGAGAAATAATTTGTATAACCACACCTGTCCCAAGGAATGTGATGAATATTCATAATTTAACCCTTAATACTGTGTTGTAAGGAGCACTGGCGTGTGTTTAGAGGAGTGATCCCCACACACCCGGTGCGCCAAATAAAGCAAATACCCACTTCTCTGACTCTGTCTCTGAAGTGTCTCCTGGCCCGGTTTCGGCGCAATTCAGCCTATAGCTTTACTGAGGATCTGCATACAACCGAGGCAGAGGGATAACATCAGTCCCTATGAAATATTGTATGGCAGGCCATATCAAATTCCACATGTTCCAGGTGAAATTCACATGAGGGGAAAACTTGATTTGTAGAGATATCTATTGGCTTTAGGTTCTACTTTGCAGAAGCTCCAGAATTACATTGTGTTATCCAGACCCATAGGACTGGACACCCCTGCACATCCCTTCCAGCCTGGAGACTGGGTCTATGTTAAGTGGTGGGACAGTGATCCTCTACAGGCCAAGTGGAGAGGACCATTCCAGATTTTGCTGACCACCCTCACCGCAGTCAAAGTTGCTGGCAAAGGACCCTGGATTCACTACTCCAGAGTTAAGAAGGCTTCTGCTCCTGAAACAACTGAGAAAACAGAGACTGATACAAATGAAGATGATGTAGTTTAAATGATTTTTTTCCTGTGCTTTTTATCTACACAGTTGGTAACCCTGGCTCAGGTTTGGAACGAAATTTTGCATGTGATTCTACTCCAAAGTATATCCAAAGACATTCATTTGGATACAAAACTAATAATTGACATGTGAACTGAAGTGAAAAGATCAACAAAATTTGTTTACAATTTGAGAATTAACTTAGATCTTACATTGGATAACATTCAAAGCTGATTGTATCTTCCACACCCTGATTTCATGGTTACCAAACTGGCCCTGAATTAAAGATTGTTTATAAGGATTGTAATTATAACTCTTGTTTATAGATATATACTGCTGTTAGACACATATTATTAGTAGATATTTAGAATATTTAGAATAGAGTCTCAACAAGGTAGGGGCCTTGTCAAGCCTCTAAAGGGGGGGAAATGATGCCATAGGTTTTAACTTTTAAATTTTTCAAATTCTGTACTGCTTAGTGTGTAACTCTGAAGTTTCTTGTAGCCTGTTAATTTCTGCTCTCTCGTGCTAGGTAGACATAACAAAGCCTCTCTGGGCCTGCTCTTCAAGGACACCTAGACTGTCCTAGGCTCAAAAGTATAAACCAAAAAGCCACTAAGGGGGGGGGGGGGGAGGGGGTAAGCTGAGGGGAAAACTGAAGCTTTAATTGGAGAATTAACCCTGATATGCAAATGAACCAAGCCTATAAAAGAGTGAAGAACTTGTGACCTGTTGTCCATCTTGGGGTCCGTCTTGGTAATAGCCTCTGGCCCCAGGGGGTACTTTGAAGGCCTTTCAAATAAATACCTACTTTTATTCCCTTACTCCTGTCTAGTCTCTGTTTCTAGGAGGCCTCTTAAGGCATCAAGACAACCATACTGACTGGCCCATTTTTATCTGTGACTGGAAACTTTTATCCCCCTTTCTGTCTATCTTTCCTCTTTGTTTCTCCCTGCTTCTCCTTCCCCTCCCACATCCCTTCATCATTTTGTATACTTCTATCAGTTCCCACATCCCTCTATGGTTGGTGTCTGGGATTGCCCTTGGTTTAACATCTTATCAGTTGCAAAGTCCATGTTGATCTTCCTGAAACTGGTGCCTGTAGTTTCTTAACGGTCCATTAATCAGTGTGACTGGAGAGGTTTGTTCCTTGTCATTGTCTCCCACTTCCATTGTAGTGGAGAGCCAGGTGAACCCTTGTCGTGGTTTAGGAATGGTATTCCCCAATTTAGTGTTCTCACTGAGACTCTCCAAACCACACTGCTGCTTGCTCATTCCTCCTCCTCCCCCTCCCCCTCTGGCAGGCTGGAGAGGAGAATTGGAGGCACAAAAGGTAAAGATCACAGGTTGAGAGAAGAACAATTTACTGGAAACAGCAATGAGATAAGAAAACCAACAGTAAGAGCAACAATATTAATAACAAAGGTATGCAAAAAGAGAGAATGATTCACATGCAAAAATGCTCACCATGGAGCCTGAGACAATAAACAATACCAATCATCTTCCCCTCACCATATTTTCTCCACCAGAAGGAACCCCTTCTACCTGGAAGAAAGAGTCCCTTCCCCACTGCCCCCAGCAATGAGGTGGTATTGAATAACTTCCATGTCCTAGCTGCATCCCACCCTGGCTACTGCAAAAAATTAACTCTGTCCTGGTTGGAACCAGAATAAGAAAACACAGAAACTCCCCGACAATAGACAATATCCAATCACTCCCTCTGCCATGATATGCCAACCACGGAAGAGACTCCCTTCCTCCTGCCCATGACAATGACATGAGGTGGTATAGAATAACCTCCAGGTCCTAGCCATGCCCCTCCTGGCCAGAACCAGGACAACCTGGAACCCTGTCAAGTAGCTAGTCAAAGGTCTATTGAACAGGAAGTCTGGAAGCTGGTCACTGCCCATATGTCTTAGGTTACAATGCAAGGTGTAACCAAAAGTATGTATTCTATCACCATCTTCATAAGCTGTTAAAAACAGGTGGGACAGTGTTCCTTATCTCTTTCATGACACATCCCTGATAACTCTCTTCTGTTAATGGGCCATCAAGTCTCACTGCATGACTCATAAAATTACATCATCCCATTGTAAAATGCTCCACCCAGGGGGAGGAACCAAGCATTCCTACCTGGATATAATCTGAGGTTTGGAACACCACAGTCAGCCCTTTCCTACTGGATTCCCAGAGGACAAGAGCTACATAACCACCACTGGACCTTCTGAGGAAGACCAGACCCTTCTACAGGATCACTGCTTCAACAGAACCACATCTATCACTCCAGGAAGACTGCAGCCACCATTTAATTGGACTGCTACCACCACCCTGACCAACAGGGTGTCAGGTTATATCCTGACTCTGTCAGTTTAAGCCAGTGTTTTCTGCCTTTATTTTTAATTTTCCTATCAAATTGTACTTCTGACTTGGAGTCTCCCATTGGTTTGTTTTCAAACTAATACACCATACTAGAAGGAAGGCTCCTCTTCCTGAAAACTTGACGATGACAAGTAGGACTGGCACTTTTTACAACAGGTATGAAGCCCTGGAACCAGAAGGACAGTCAACTGACGAGGTGGAGGAAGGTCCTTCTGGGATGGAGGGGCCACCTAGGGCAACACAATCTACCCCCTGCATCACGACCACCTCTGTTAAGAGGAGAAGAAAGGTAGTTGTCATACGTGACTCCCCTCTAAGGGGAACGGAGGGCCTGATACGCAGACCAGACAAAACTGACAGGGAAGTCTGCAGGGGCTCGGGTAAGGGATATTACTGGAAAACTCTCCAGTCTAATAAGGTCCTCTGATTATTATCTGCTATAGCTTCTTCGAGTCAGTAATGATGAGATAACAAAGAGAAGTCCAAGGGCAATCAAAAGGGCTTTCAGGACCTAGGGACAACTGGTTGAAAGATCAGGAGCAAAGGTAGTCTTTTCCTTGATCCTTCCAGTAGCAAGGTATAATATAGAAAGGAACAGGCAGATCCATGAGATCAACACATGGCTCCAAGGCTGGTGTCATTGGAAAAACTCTGGGTTTTATGACCATGGGATGATCTACTCAACACCTGGTCTACTGACACCTGATGAGATGCACCTTTCTCAGAGGGGAAAAATGGTTCTAGCACAGGAACTAGTGGGGTTTTAAACTAGATTGGAAGGGGAAAGGGATGAAACCAGGCTTGCCAGTGATAGACAGTGGGATGGTGTGCCAAAACATGAGGAGGTGAGCACTAGTGGGATCCCTCAATTGGCCAATTGGCTCCATGAGGTGTCAGCTACAATAAACCACACCTGAAGTGTTTCTATACCAACGCATGTAGCATGAGGAACAAACAAGACAGGCTCAAATTTTGGACCAGACCCAGAGATTTGACATCATTGGCATAAGTGAAACCTGGTGTGATGAGTCCTGTGAATGGAGTGCCATGTTGGACAGTTACTCTTCAGGAGGGATAGGCAGGGCAGGCAAGGCAGGGCGGGAGAGTGGAGTTGTATGTATTGGAGGGGCTGGAACATATGGAGCTTACAGATGGCAATGGTACAGTTGAGAGCATCTGGGTAAGACAAACAAATAATGCAGATGTCATTGTGGGAGTCTAGTATAGATCTCCTAGCCAGAACAATGACACCAACAAATTATCCTTTGAGGAACTAAGAGAAACCTCTCAATCAACTGCCCTTGTCCTTATGGGGGAATTCAACATGCGTGATGTTAACTGGGACCACCACATAGCTGGTACAAACAAGTCCAGAAGATTCCTAAGAAACCTGGATGACAACTTTATGGAACAGGTACTAAGAGAGCTGACTAGGAAAGATCCCCTCCTTGATTTGTTGCTTGTCAACAGAGAGGGTCTTGTGAGAGAAGTGGAGATTGGCAGCTGTCTTGGCCACAGCAACCACAAAATGATTAAGTTTAAAATCTGTTGACAGAAGGAAAAGTGCCAGCAAAACCTCAACTCTGGACATGAGGAGAGCAGACTTCAGGTTGCTCAGGAAATTAGTGAATAAGGTCCCCTGGGAAAATGCTTTTGCAGGTGCTGGGGTCCATCAGTGCTGGTCACTTTTAAACACCACTAGTTAAGGGCACAGAAGCAGGCAATTTCCAAATGCTGGAAATCAAGCAGGCAAGGCAGAAGGCTGGTTTGGCTGAGCAGGGAACTTCCTCTGGAGCTAAGGCCAAAAAGGAAGGTGTATGGCCAGTGGAAGCAAGGTCAAGTGACATGGGAAGAATAAAAGGGTGCTGCTCACCACTGTAGGGAGAAAATTTGTGCAACCAAAGCTCAGTTGGAGCTGAAGCTGCCAGAACTGTGGGGGACAATAAAATGGTTTTTTTTATATACATTAATGGTGATAGGCAGTGCAGAAATTACATTAGCCCATTACAGGATGAGGATGGTCACCTCACAAACAGGGACATGGACAAGGCAGATATGTTTAATGCTTTCTTTGTCTTCAACACTGATGATAGACTAACAGGGTCCCCGTGCCCTGAGCTGGAGGACCATGGCTGTGAGAATTGTCAACTCCCAGTTGACCCTGAAGTTTTGAAGGACCTGCTGTTCCAGCTGGATCCTTATAAATTTATGAGGCCTGATGGGATTCATACAAGAACCCTCAAAGAGCTGGCTGATGTAATTGCAAGGCCTCTCTTGAGGTTTTTTGAATGGTCTTGGGAATCTGGAGAGGTCCCAGCTGAACAGAAGCTGGCGAATGTTGTCCTGATTTTAAAAAAAATCAAAAATAATGACCCTGGAAACTATGACCCTGTTAGTCTCACTTCAATGCCTAGTAAGGTTATGGAGAAGATTATTCTGGGAGTTATTGAAAAACACTTGAAAGACAATGCAGTCATCGGTCACAGCCAGCACAGCTCCATGAGGGGAAAGTCCTGCTTGTCAAACCTCATTTTGTTTTATGACAAGGTAACCCACCTACTTGGTCAAGAAAAGCCACTTGATGTAATCTTTTTGGACTTCAGCACAGCTTTCAATACTCTCATAGTATCCTTCTGGACAAAATGTCCAGCCCACAGCTGGATAAACACATAATGCAATGGATGAGCAACTGGCTCACAGGTCGGGCACAAAGGGTTCTAGTGAATGGGGTGACATCAGACTGGCAAAGGTATACTAAGCAAATTTGCAGATGATACAAAATTGGGAGGTCTTGACTCCCTCAAAGGCAGAGAGACCTTGATAAATTAGAGGGCTGGGCAATCACCAACCATATGAAGTTTAATAAGGGCAAGTGCTGGATTCTGCACCTGGGACAGGGCAACCCTGGATGTATGTAGAGACTACGGAACGAGATGCTGGGAAGCAGTGCCACAGAAAAGGACCTGAGGGTCTGTTGGGAGGAAAGGGTTAAAACCAGAATATTTGGCAAGGAGGGAATAATTTCACTCAAAGTAACCTTGAAAACTCCACTTATTATGCCTAGTGTTGTTTGTCCTCTGCCTGTTTTGAGAAGTACAATTCCTGTGTGGAGATAACACACTCTCACAGACACGCTTGAGCCTCCTGCTGGGAGAGAGAGCAATCATAAAAGCACAGCCTTGTGATAAATTGTGCATGCCCAAAGACTTTTGATATATTGGGGGCAGCAGATACCCTGCCCTTTCCCCCCCCTGCTGTCCACTAGAATGAACTAAGCCTAACAGAGCCTAACAGAGCCAGTGTCCCAGTGTGTCTCTGCTGCCCAGCATTGTTAGCAAGGTAATGAAATAAAGTTGTGTTTTGATGGTCACCTTGGTTACCTGTATGTGTCGATTCACACAGGGTCCTGGTTAATGGCAAGTTGAATATAAGTCAACAGTGTGCCCTGGCAGCCAGGAGGGCCAATCATATCCTGGGGTGCATCAAGCACAGCATTGCCAGCCACTCAACAGAAGGGATTGCCCTGCTCTGCACCGGGGTGGCCTCACCTTGAGTCCCGGGGGAAGTTTTGGTGCCACAATATAAGAAAGATATTAACCTATTAGAGAGCATCCAAAGGAGAGCTATGAAGATGATGAAGGGCCTAGAGGGTAAGCCGTATGAGGAGTGGCTGAGGTCGCTTGGTCTGTTCAGCCTGGAGGAGACTGAGGGGAGACCTCATTGCATTCTACAGCTTCCTTGTGAGGGGAAGACGAGGGGCAGGCACTGATCTCTTTTCTGGTGCACAGTGACAGGACCTGAGGGAATGGTCTGAAGCTGTGTCAGCGGAGGTTTAGGTTGGATATTAGGAAAAGGTTCTTCACCCAGAGGGTGGTTGAGCACTGGAACAGGCTCCCCAGGGAAGTGGTCACAGTACCAAGCCTGAGTTCAAGAAGCATTTGGACAACACTTTCAGGCATATGGTGGGATTCTTGGGGCTATCCTGTGCAGGGCCAGGAGCTGGACTTTGATGATCCTTGTGGGTCCCTTCCAACTTATGATGTTCTATGATTCTATGGTGGGGGGAGGGGGTTTTATGCATTAAGAAAGGTGACAGCAACTTGAGAAAGTAGAGACACAAGGTAGATGAGAGACAGGGAGGGGCAAGAGAATTGCGATGTGAGAGGTATGGGGGGATGAGAGGTGGGACATGAGAAATGTGACAAGAGACAAAATATGAGACAAGCCATGAGAGACAAGAGGAAATGAGAGATGGAAGAAAGAAGAGGAAAAGGGGAGGCAAGTGATGAGAAGAGAGACAGAGAGTCAAGAGTTTAGAGGCTAGAGATGAGAGCTGCAGCGGGAAACAAGATGAAGGACAAGCTGACAGAAGCAGAAGAGAGATGAGGAGAGGGAGATCAGGCAAGACAGGTAAGAGAGATCGGATGATATAGGAGCAGTGAGATGAGAGACATGAGAGACCTGACAAGATGAGAGTGAGTGAGCAGCTGTGTGGTGTTAAGCTGCCTACTGCAGTTAAATCACAATAGCCCTTTTTGGTGCCTGTATTGGGTTTACATGGCAAGTGGGGGGGCTGCGGGGGGGCTTCTGTGCAAAGAAATCACAGCTGGCCCCATGTTTGACAGTCAGTTTTAGGAAGTTTGTGGTGCTTCTGTGATAGCATCTGACATCTGCTGGAGGAACAACACAGCAAGGTACAAACAATCCAGGAGGTTCTTGGAAAGCATTGACAATAACTTTTTGATACAGGTGATGGAGGAGCCAATGAGGAATGGTATGCTGTTGGACCTTATACTGACTGACAAGGAAGGTCTGGTTTGAGATGTGAAGGTTGGGAGCAGTCTTGGCTACAGTGACCATGAGATCATATAATTCAGTATCTTGTGAGGAGGAAGTAGGACAATGAGTAAGATCACAACACTGGACTACAGGAGAGCTAACTTTGGCCCCTTCAGGGACCTTCTTGGAAAAATCCCATGGGAATGTGTCTTAGAGGAAAGAGGGGTACAAGAGAACTGGTCAATATTCAAACACCACTTCCTCCAGGCTCGAGAATGGTGCATTGCCATGGGCAAGAAATTGAGCAAAAGGGGCAGGAGACCTGCACAGATGAACAAGGAACTGTTAAAACTCAAGCAGGAGATACACGGGGTGGAAGCAGGGACAGGCCACCTGGGATGAATATAGGGATGTTGTCAGAGTATGCAGAAATGCAACAAGGAAGGCCAAGGCCCATCTGGAATTAAATCTGGCTAAGGATGGCATGGATAACAAGAGGGGCTTCTTCAAATACATCAATAACAAAAGGAATACCAGGGAAAATGTGAGCCCACTACTGAATGGAACAGGGACCCTCTGCAACAGAGGTTGCAGAGAAGGTTGAGATACTGAACTCCTTTGCTTCAGTCTTCACTGTCAAGGCCAGTCCTCAGGAATTCCTGACCCAGGAGACCAAGGAGAAGGTCAGGAGAAAGGAAGACTTTCCCTTGGTTGAGGAGGATTGAGTTAGAGACCATTTAGTCAAACTTGACATCCACAAGTCCATGGGCCCTGATAGAATGCGCTCATGAGTGCTGAGGGAGCTGGTGGACATCATTGCTAGGCCACTCACAATCATCTTTGAAAGGTTGTGGAGATCAGAAGAGGTGCCTGAAGACTGTAAGAAAGCAAGTGTCACCCCAGTCTTCAAAAAGGGCAAGAGGGAGGACACAGGGAACTACAGCCTGACCTCAATCTCTGGCAAGCTGATGGAACAGCTCATCCTGGAGGCCATCTCTAAGCACATGGAAGATAAGAAGGTGATCAGGAGTAGTCAACATGGATTTAACAAGGGAACATCCTGCTTGGATAGCCTGCTTAACCAACCTGATTGCCTTCTACGATGGAACAACTGGCTGGATAGATGTGAGGAAAGGAGTGGATATTGTCTACCTGGACTTCAGCAAGGCTTATAACACTTATTATATCCTCATAGGCAATCTCAGGAAACACGGTCTGGATGAGTAGATGGTGAGGTGGATTGAGAATTGGCTGAATGGCAGATCTCAGAGGGTTGTGATCAGTGGTCCAGAGTCTAGTTGGAGGCCTATAACTAGTGGTGTCCCCCAAGGGTCAATACTGGGTCCAGTATTGTTTAACTTATTCATCAGTTACTTGGATGAGGAGGTAGATGCCTCCTCAGCAAGTTTGTTGATGATACAAAACTGGGAGGAGTGGTCGATGCCCCAGAGCTATACAGCCATTCAGAAGGATCTTGACAGGCTCGAGGGATGGACAGAATGGAACTTTTGAAATTCAGCAAAGGCAATTGTAGGGTCCTGCACCTGGGGAAGAATAACCCCATGCACATTTTGATAACAGCAATGACGATGTGCCTAGGTTGGCAAATGGCCATGGCATTGCTGCTGTTTCTGTGCTGCTGTACTGGACAGGCTGGAACTCTAGTGCAAACTTGAGTCAAAGGGACCTGTGGATGAGTCCATGTGGGAGCAGAGATCCACCTGCAGCCTGTGAAGGACCCCACACTGGAGCAGGTGGATGACCAAAGTAGGCTGTGACCCTGTGGTAAGCCCACACTGGAGCAGGCTCCTTGGCAGGACCTGTGGACTTGTGGGGGACCCATGCTAGAGCAGTCTGTTCCAGAAGGAACAGTGACAGACACTTTGTAAATGCACACAGGAAAGTAGAAAGACCAGAAGTTAGGTCTTTCACTAATTGTCATCTCCTTCAACTGTGTACATCTCCTTCAAGTGTACATCTCAGAGCTGTAAAGTTTTGACAGGCATATAGTAGCATGCATCTTTTTCCTCTGAACCAATTTATGAAGACAGATTTGACTAAAGTCAATATACATAAATCAAACTTCTTGTAAAAGAACTGCATTATCTCAAATGAGCCGTAGTCTATCATCCCTCCTTACGATCAGAAAACAACTTGAGTCAAGTTAATTCACCTGAATTTCTTAAATGCTTCTTCCACAAGAGGAAGCAAGTCTTTTTAAGCAGGCTTATCTGAAAAAGGTCCCCAAAGTAAGGGAGGGATATGCATAGAAGAATAGGGTTAAAATATACAAAGTAATCTTCTTGCACTATCTTTAGGATTTACCTTTCCATGGTGATACAATTCCAGATATTAAATAATGGGACATAATCTCTACAATGGAAAAAGGTGAATTGGACTAAAAATGCAATACAGTTTCAATACATCACACCAAATCTAGGCTGTAGTGCTAAAAACAATGATACAATCAATGTGTTTTCAAAATGAAGTTTAAAACTTAGTTTCTTGCAGTTTCATAATGTTAAGAGTCACTGTGAATTGAAGGTAAAGATGAAGACATTGACATCTGAATTCCAAAACTTCTCTTGGAGACTGGTCCATACTAAAGGACTTTAAACATCAACTTAGTATCTGTGGGAAAATGACTGGGGATAAAATTAGAGAAAACTTGGAAGTTATATTCATATTCTAACAGAAGTTATAACAGTAAGGAAATTATAGGGTGAAATGCAGTTGCTACTCCCAGGATGGAATGTGGTTGGCATGCCCAAAACCTATTCCACAGTAGTTCTCCACACAACACATCCTGCAACCTTAAGCACATGCTCAGAGGGATGAAAAGGAGGGTGGAGTGGAGTGAAGACACTTGGCCAGGCTCTGTTGCAATCCCTGCAGGAATGAGAACTTGATGGTACCATGTAGTTGATAAATCACATAGCAGCTGTCAACCAAGGGAGATAGGAGATGTCTTGTTGTCGAACCAGCAACTGTGGCAAAACCCCTTTCCTCAGATGAATTTGGTTCATTATAATCTCATTGTAATACCAGAGCATACCTCCATCCCAAAGTTACCCACCTCCAAGGTATGACCACCGCTCACTGGGCATGCACTCTAGATTTTATTGACTATGTCTTTAAGAGAAAAGAGAGAGAATTTTACACCAATCAGTGACAAAGGTATGTATGACTAGAGCCACTTAAGCTCGACCTAAACACAAAGAAATAGTATAAAAGTAAATTAAGAATGGGGAGAAGTTAGAGAAGACTCCATCATAACTACGGGGATCAGTTGATGGGCTGAACCTGTCTTCTTCCCCCTAAGGACACCTGTTGGGTACAAATTATACTCTATGTGGGCTGAATAATTATCTCGAGTCCATCTTTTGTTAGGGATTAGAGCTTTTCTGTATATTGCTTCAAATTTCTTTTTGCAGTCAATATACTTTCAATGGCAATCTCTGAACTTTAATCTGTCACAATTTCCTATTATCAGCATGTCTGTTAATAAAGTGTGTTATTCCATGAACTGTTTAGTGCGAGTCCTTCTCAAGGGCACTAGAAGCAGATGGCAGCAGATAACATACTTGAACAAAACCAATAATATACCAGCTATGAGTGGGGAGATCCAGAAGGGGGTCTCTCCTTGCAAACTGAAATAAAGGAATTTACTCCAATTTGCTGTTGATGCATGTTCTCCAATACAGTGGACTGTTTAGTGGAGTCCCCATAACAGGACACTGACAGGCTGGTCAGATACAAGAGTCTCGTCTTTCTTGGGGCATTGACAGACTGATCAAATATATAAGGTTCGAGGAAAACCCCCCTTTCATGTGACAGTATCCTTTCCTTTATATTTTACTAGAACATGGTCAATTTAGTATGAACAAACTATTTTCTTCAAATGTGATATTCCCAATGAAACTCAAACCCCTTTTTTTCCCCTGCAACTGTTGGAGACAGGAGAGACAATTTGACAAAAAGCATAGAAATCCCAGTTATTTTCCTTTTAATTTGACTACTGTATATACCAGAGAATGAACCAAATACAAAATCATATAAAGGGTATTAACAAAGTAAAAAAATCCTGCACACTTTCATATACTTAAAAATTGCAACCAAAGAGTAGCTAAGAGGAATTAGGTCCCTGATTATCTTTGATTATCTGAGCCCAAATAATTTGCTCCAGACAAGACCACAAACATAATCTGTAACACAGCAGGGAATTTAGCATAGGTTTCCAGATTAACACCCTAATTTCTGGACTTTTCAAATTAAAAGTGAGAAACACTAGAGAGAACCATACAAAATACACTACTGTACATCATGACAATTTCAAAAAAGGAAAAACAGAAAAAGAAAGGAAAAGCAGGAAAAAGGTTAAAAACCCACAGTTTTGAAGGAAGAAACTTCATTAAAAAATGATTTTGTAACATTTTAGTCAAAAACAAAGAATTGCTATATTTGATAATAATCCCTCTATAGTACATAGAATTAACATTTCTCATACCCTCCTTCACCTACCCCTTTTCTGAAGATTTTGATCCTGTTCTCCCTTTCTTTTTCCACTTTCACCTAAGGTATGTATTTATCAGAACTCAAATCTCTCAAAATTCCATCCTCTATTCAAAGTCAGTCCAATGGTCCTATCCCTCCCTGGTATCTGCTTCCAAGTACCACCAGATTTCTTCTATACAAAATTTATTTTTCCAATAAATCTCTTCCCTGTTCAAGCTCCTGTTCATATTAACTAAGTACCAGTAAGGGAAGTAGAAGATATGTATCAGAAATAGCGTGGCCAGCAGGACTAGGGCCGTGATCATCTCCCTGTTCTTTGGCACTGGTGAGGGCACACCTCGGATACTGTGTTCAGTTTTGGGCCCCTCAATACAGGAAGGACATCGAGGTCTTAGAGTGTGTCCAGAGAAGGGCACTGAACCTGGTGAAGTGTCTGGAGAATGTCATATGAGGAGCAGCTGAGGGAGCTGGGGTTGTTTAGTCTGAAGAAGGGGAGGCTCAGGGGAGACCTTATTGTTCTCTATAACTACCTGAAAGGATGCTAATATCTCAGCTGTTGTATTATGTTGTCGGTAATTTCTGATCTTTTTATTATATTTCCCAACACCACTTAGTGCCACAATAAAATGGAAGATGCAATCCAAATTAAATAAGCATTTATCATATGGCTTCAAGTTTTGCCTAGCTATTGTATAGGTATTGTTCTGTCTCTGCCAGTAATTAGGAATGAGATGTTCAACAGATTTTCTACAGGTATATATTTGAAATTATAACAGTAGTTATGCAATCTTAACCTCCCCTGGTGCAACTTAAGGACATTTCCTCTTGTCCTACCCCTTGTTACTTGGGAGAAGAGGCCAATTACCACCTTGCTACAACCTCCTTTCAGGTAGTTGTAGAGAGCAATAAGGTCTCCCTTTAGCCTCCTCTTCTCCAGACTAAGCAACCCCAGCTCCCTCAGCTGTTCCTCATATGACTTACTCTCTAGACCCTTCAACAGTTTTTGTTGCCCTTCTCTAGACTCGTTCCAGCACCTCAATGTCCTTCTTGAAGTGAGGGGCCCAGGACTGGACACAGTACTCAAAGTGTGGTCTCACTAGAGCTCAGTACAGGGGAAGAATCACTTCCTTAGTCCTGCTGGCCACATTATTCCTGATACAGGGCAGGATGTCATTGGCCTTCTTGGCCACCTGGGCACATGCTGGCTCATGTTCAGCTGGCTGTCGACCAGCACCCCCAGATCCTTTTCAGCTGGGTCTTTTTTCACAAACTTCACTTCTAAACTTTGCAATAAATTCTTACTGGTAGGCATCAAGAAATACACAAGTATATGCTGATTTTGAGGTGTCGTGTAACCATCTACCTGAAAACTGTCCTAAACTGCGTTCATTCTTTTTGGTTTTGCGTTGTGATCAAATGGCATTAATACATATCTGTTTTCCACTCAAAATTGAATTTTAGGAATAGGTTTCCTGAGTGTCATGTTAAGTAGAATCAGAAAACATCTATATCTAGAATGTGTTTCAGGGAATAATTTTAACTGAAAATAAGACTGAAATGTTATTTAGATTATTACTAAGAATTTCCGATCCTGCTTATGGCTGCTTCATTTTCAGGAATAATTTTAAACATAGTTGAGATTCCTATATAACACTGAAGAGAATAAATTCCTAACCAGTTTCAATAAATACTCCTAAAACCAGAATCCATGGCCACAATAAAAAACTTGCCTTTCTTTAAAAAAAAAAAAGAAAACCAAAAACATATGGCTGGTACAGATTTCTTCAGGGTTTTTTTTAAACAGATGATAGGGAGACTGAAAACACACTACCTAATGCCTCCTGATACACATCCTTTTCCCCCCTTTCTACACAACTTTTGCTAATATCAAGTCAGAATTTCCCCTGTTCCAACTTGTGTCCATTGCCTCTTGTCCTTTCACTGTGCACCTCCCAGAAGAGTCTGGTTCCATCTTCTCTATTCCTTCCCATTAGATAGTTGAAAGGCAGCAATAAGGTCTCTCCATGACTTCTCTTTCCTAGGCTGAACAAATCCAGTTCTCTCAGCCTCTCCTCATGTCACATGCTCCAGACCCAGACTTGCTCCAATCTCTCTCTGACTGTCATGTACTAGGAGTTCAAGACTGGACACAGGATTCCAGATGTGATTTCATCATCATGGAATAGAGGGGAAGGATCACTTCCCTGGACCTGCTGGCTGCACTCTTACTAATACAGCCAAGGATGCTTTTGGCTGCCTTTGTCTCAAGGGCATGTTTTTCTGGCTTGTGTACAATTTCTTGCCCACCAGCACCCCCAGATCCTTCCTTTTCTACAAGGCTGCTTTCTAGCCAGTTGGCTCCCAGCCTGTACCAGTACATGGGGCTATTTCAGCCCAGATGTGGGACTTGGCATTTCCCTTTGTTGAACTCCATGACATTCTGATCAGCCTATTTCTCCAGCCTGTTGGGGTCCCTCTGAACAACAGCCCTGCCCTCCAGAATACTGACCATTCACACCAATTTACTGTCACCCACAAACTTGTCAAAGGTACATTCTATCCTACTGTCCAGGTTACTAAAAAAGACATTAAACACTATCAACCCCAGTATCAATCCCTGAGGGACAACACTGCTATCCAGTTCCCAACTAGACTTTGTATCACTACTCAACACCTTTTGAGCCAGGCAGGCCAAGACAGTTTTCCCATCCACCTTATTGTCCACTTATCCAATCAATATCTCACCAATTTGGCCATAAGGTTACCATGAAATGCCATATCAAAGGCTAAAGTAAAAGGTGTGACATCCACTGTTCTCCCCTTAAAGACACACACACAGTCAGCTCATCACAGAAAGCTATTAGGTTGGTCAGGCACTACTTTGCCTTGGTAAATCCACACTGGCTGTTCCCAAACACCTTCTTATCCTTTATGTGTCTGGAAACAGTTTACGAGAGGACGTCCTTCATAACCTACCCATGGACTGAGGTTAGACTGACAAACCTGTAGTTATCCAGTTCCTCATCCTCATTCTCCTTGAAGATGAGCATAACATTTGCCTTTTTCCATACTTTTAAGACCTAGTCACACTTTTAATTATTTTGATATTGAAATACAAACAGATCTCAGGAGCTCCTGATAAGCCTTGATCAAACCAGTTGGGTAGTGAAGCACCCCTTGACCAGGAGCTCTTGCATGGTAAAGGTGGAAACAACACTGATTGTATCAGGAACATCTGATCAAGGTGGGGAACAAGGGATAATCAGTTATCCCCTGACAGCCTTGGAAAACTATTTACCTGAATAAGTGAAATAGTACCATTGTTACATTGTTATATTTTTAAAAAATGTCCAGTAGTTACCAACTTGGGTTATGGCCAGGATAGAAACTTACTGATGACTAAAGCAAATCATCTTGTGACCCTATAAAGGCCCTTTGAGCTCTCCTGGACTGCAGTGGGCTCTGCCAGCACCTCCCTCTGAGTGGGATGCCACTCGGAGCTCATGAACCCTCAAGTTTGCAAGACTATTGAAAGACTATTGCTGATAATGAGGCTTAGGCTGATAGGCCACACACACACACTCCTCGAGGTGCAACCCTTGCTCATTGAGAACACAAAGGGATATGGCATGTTTCACTGAACTCAAGGGGAGTTTTTAACAGGTACCTTTGCACATATAGATATAGATGCATACATCTGTGTGAGTGCATGTGAATTGATTATGGTATGAATGTTGCTATCTCAAATCTATAATTAAGTCACTGTAATTGTAGTAAACCCTATTGAATCATTTCATAAATGTTAAATTAGTCCATGATTAAGTACTGCTAAACCCTTTTGCACTGTCCTGGTTTCAGCTGGGACAGAGTTAATTTCTTCTCAGTAGCCGTTACAGCGCTGTGTTTTGGATTCAGAATGAGAGTGGTGTTGATAACACACTGATGTTTTGGTGTTTGCTAAGTTGTGTTTATCCTAAGTCAAGGAGTTTTTTCTTGTCTTATGCTCTGTCAGTGAGGAGATTCACAAAAGAAACTGGGAGGGAGCACAGCCGGGACAGGTGACCCGAACTGACCAAAGGGATATTCCACACCATAGAACATCATGCCCAGTATATAAACTGGGAAGAGTTACCCAGAAGGGTGGCCAATCTGGGTTCGGGAAGGGGGGTCTGGCATTGGTCAGTGGGTGGTGAGAAATTGCATTGTGCATCACGTGTTTGTTTCCTTTTTATTATCAGTATTATTATTTATTATTGTATTTTACTTTATTTTCAATTATTAAACTGTTCTTATCTCAACATACAAGTTTTACTTCTGATTCTCTTCCCCGTTCCACTGGGTTGGGGGGGAGGGGGGGGACAAGCGAGCATCTGCGTGGTTTCTTAATTTCTACCTTTTATTTTGGTTGTATGTCATAAAATAAACTTTATGACATGCAAGGGATTCTTTCAGATGAATTTCTATCACTAGCTCTCTATCGAGGGCATATGAAGTAATGAAATAGCCTCATTACATTTAACAAAGTGTGGTTTAAAACAAAACAAGATTTACATGGCAAGATTTTGGCAGTTGGGGGAGGTGACACCCTGCTTCCTGATACCCTGCTTCTTGACCAATATCAGAAGCACAGGCAGGATGCTGCCCACATTCTTCATGTAAAGTATGATTCTCTCAAATCACACTACCATTGGTGTGTAGAAGTCCAGAAGATAAGGAGCTAATGTGTACGTCTCAAACACTGATAGCCATGGAGCCAAACAAGGATTGATGAGTAAGAGCATGCTGTGCAAATTGGAAAAAAAGAGCAGGATGTGGCTGGAAAAGGGGCCATGCAGAGGTAGGGCAGCACTTTTCTAGGACAAACATCCTTGTTCTGGCTCCTGGAGATAAGTACAACACAGTCCAGAGCAAGGGCAGGAATGAGGATCAAGTAATAGGCAAGACCAGTAGAGGGGGGATGAGACCACCACAGACCCCCAAAGCCCTCCAACCCATTTCCAGAAAGGTCCAGAAGAAAAAAGTGCATATAATGACTAATTTGCATAGAAAGCGAGGAACTTATCTCCGGTGTGGGGAAAACTTATCTATAAAAAGGTACCCTCACAAAGCCTGTGTGGCTTCCCCCCAGGACCCTGGACACCTTGTCAGCCAGATAAACACTGGACCCAGGACTGGTGATCTCCTTTCCTCTCCTATCTGACCTATTTCTCTTTCTCTCCATCTTCCCTCTTTTATTTTTTATTTTTCTTGCTACTAGAAGATAAGGGACTTACTTATACCAATTTCCATGCCAACTTTATAATTTACTAATAAATCTTTGTAAGTTTTTTTCAGACCTTCTGACATTTGTCATTCCTTTTCAACCATGAGCATCTACAAATGTTGGGTGCTCCCTTCCTCTTAGGAGCGGAACACAACATGGTGGAGTCAAGGGGAGGCACAAATTTTACCCACACTCAAAAGGCAATTGCACGATTGGCAGTTGCTGTCAGATGACCCAGCCATCAAGTGTACCTGGCAGTCCACCAGAGTCATGACATCGCTTATGAGCCTATGTTTGCTAATGGTAATTGTGCCATATGGGCACATCATTGCTCATCTTTCTTACTGTTTCAATAAAGCTTTGTTTTATAACATGTTGTCAGACTCCATTAGTGTTCAGACCACACAGGGTTGCACAGGTGGCTTTTGTGAAGAAAGATCAGGGGCTGCCCCTGTGCCTAACAAAGGTGGTTCCAGCAAGATCCCTAACAAACTCACCACTGGCCAAAGTTGAGCCAATCAGCAAAGCTGGTAGCACCTCTGTGATAACATATTTAAGAAAGGGCAAAATCACTGCACAGCAGAGTGAGAGTGAGAAGGGGGGGGGGGGGGAGAGAATGTGAGAAACAACCCCAGAGACACCAAGGTCAGTGAAAGTAGAGGGGGAGAAGGTGCACCAGAGCAGAGATACCCCTGCAGCCCGTGGCAAAGATGACACTGGAACGGTGGATATGCCCCAAAGAATGCTGGAGTTTATGGAAAGTCCATGCTGGAGCAGGCTCTTGGCAGGAATTGTGGCACATGGAGAGGAGCCCATGCAGAAGCGTGTTTTATGTCTCTGTCTCATTCCATCTCCATACCACCTACCTGCCCACATATTTTCTACCTTTTTCACACCTTTAATACAAAGGATTTTAAAAGGTAAAACATATACTGACAGACTTGTATGAAAGAGTAAATTTGTCTGTTGGTAACTTTTATACAAATCTTCACAATAATTTCACAAACCTTTTTGAAAAAGGTTAGAATTTGATTTAAAATAGTCAATTTTATTGTGTTTAGCAAATAAAATTTTAAAAAATCAATATAGGATTTTATATCAACATTCATCTCAAAAAAGGTTAGAAAAATTGCCTCAGAATATTTGTTAGCTGAACCAAGAGAAGACAACAGAAAAAATAAAAACAATGAAACACTGACCATCTATATTTTGGAACATAAAAATTGTCTAAATGAGTTTAGCAAACTTCACATAGACACAAGAATCTCTACAGTAGGCAGTTATGGAATAACCTGTTCAGGGGAGATCTCTTTCTAACTCCATTAGTTTGACTTGCATCTCAAAGTAAAAGAATTTTGATTCCTTCCAAAACATTTGTTTACTTGTTTAGCTGGTGACTTTTAAGAAATCCTACAATGAATTAATTTACAAGAGAAGTTGAAATTTACAAATCACCTTAAGCATGCATTAAATTTCTTATGTAATGTTCCATTTATTGATTCTTTATTTTCTGTTTTATCTCATAGTACTATGCTAGAAAAATGGAAATTAGACAAAAATCCCACCCCCACACCAAAACCTGACAGCAACTCTCATTCTAAACAGCTTTGTTAGTTTTGCTGCCAGAAGTGGGGCACACGCAGTTTTTTTCTACACAGAGAAGGAGGTGAGAACATGTGAGGACACAACATGGAGGCACCAAGGTCAGTGGAGGAGACTTCCTATTTTGGAGGGACAAAAAGTTCCTTAAATTCAAACTAGTTTATTATAAAAATAAAACCATTACAACTGTACTCTTGCTTTATTATTACATCTGACATGTCGCTATTAAAAATTAAATCTGCTACTGTTGCTAGGAGTCAGTTGCTGGGCAACCTAAAAGGTATGTGGTGCTTTTAGGTTAAGAAGCACTAATAAACCTATAGCCCTTCTTATGCATTTCTGATAAATTTGCTTAAAGAGCTTAAAAGTCTTCTCAAATAGCCACCACACACTGACAGATCTCTTTTATTAAAGGGTTACACTAACAGATTTTAACAATTGCACTGGGCTTTGGCTGGGATAGAATTAATTTTCTTCACAGCAACTTGTATGGTTCTGTGTTTTGGATTTGTGATTTTAAAAAGTGTTGATAACACATCCATGTTTCAGCTATTGATGAAAAGTGCTTATGCAGCATCAAGGTCTTTTCTGTTTCTCATACTGCCCTGCCAGCAAGTAGACTGGGAATGCTCAAGGAGTTGGGATGGGACACAGCTGGGACAGCTGATCTCAATTGACCAAAATAATATTCTATACTATATGACATCACACTCATCAATAAAAACTTCATATTGACTCCAAGTTGCTTTTGTCAAACTGTGTTTTTCTGGTTTTATTCATTATTTTCAATCTTAAACATTCTGCAGGCCAAATTAGATACCTAAAAATACCTCTACAGGATCAGTGTTTTCAATAATATTTTTGCAAATCCACTGAAGAAGGGTGAAGAAATGGCTAAGAAGTGAACAATGTGGCTTTTCTCCTACAAATTGTTCTAAAGTAGCATGATTGATGACATTATAGGAAATAGGAAATCTGGCCTATGCCTTTTGCTCTTCAATTGTATCCATATTACAACAGAGAGTATAAGGTGTGGATGTTTGCTGACTGGCCAGATGTTTATTGCCAAATGAAATATTTAAAACCTGAGAACTGACTGCATTTTCTTCAATAGTAGCATAAATTTAGTCTTACCTTTCCCCAGATAATTATTCTGATGAAATCTGTGTTTTTGAACCCTCTACCCCTCTTTCAAATAAGATGGAAGGCACTATCACAGAAACTATTTCTTTAGGAACACAATAATAAAAGCATGTCTTGAAAGTTATCAAAAAGGCTGAGATAACTAGTCTATACAACACCCAGTTTGTGCATCTCAAAGCATTTAATATTACTTGGTCAAGGTTTTCTATAGGGACCTCAAAAAAGAATAACAAAATGAAGACTCCTTTGAAAGCAAGAAGTTGGGGGGAAGGGGGGGGAAGAAGAGAAAATTTCTTCCTAAGAGAGCATTAATGAATGAGAACTGCTTTTGCAACTGGTATTTTGTTTCTTCTCCATAATTCATAAGCTTGTAGTGTTTTTTCTAAAGCAAATCACAGAATCACAGAATTAACTAGGTTGGAAAAGACCTTTGAGATCATCGGGTCCAACCTATGACCTAACCACCTTATCAACTAAACCATGGCACTGAGTGCCACATTCAGTCATTTTTTAAACACCTCCAGGGATGGTGACTCCCCCACCTCTCTGGGCAGCCCATTCCAGTGCCTAATCACTCTTTCAGTGAAGAAATTCTTCCTAATGTCTAGCCTAAACTTCCCCTGGCACAGCTTAACACTGTGTCCTCTTGTTCTGTCAGTTGTTGCCTGGAAAAAGAGACCAACCTGCACCTGACTACGACCTCCTTTCAGGTAGTTGTAGAGAGCAATAAGGTCTCCCCTGAGCCTCCTTTTTTCCAGGCTAAGCAACCCCAGCTCCCTCAGCCATTCTTCATAAAGCTTGCATTCCGGACCCCTCACCAGCCTTGTTGCCCTTCTCTGGACACATTCAAGCATCTCAACATCCTTCCAAAATTGGGGCCCCAGAACTGGACACATTACTCAAGGTGTGGCCTAACCAGTGCCAAGTAAAGGGGAAGAATCACTTCCCTGGTCCTGCTGGCCACACTATTCCTGATACAGGCCAGGATGCCATTGGCCTTCTTGGCCACCTGAGCACACTGCTGGATCATGTTCAGTCGGCTGTCGACCAGTACCCGCAGGTCCCTTTCTGCCTGGCCGCTGTCCAGCCACACTGTACCCAGCCTGTAGTGCTGCAGGGGGTTATTGTGGCCAAAGTGCAAGACCTGGCACTTAGACTTGCTAAACCTCAAAACCAAACTTTTTTTTTCTTTTTTTTTGCCTAGTGGGCTTACAAAACAAACCATAAAGAAAAGTTATTTCATCAGGCTAGCGAGGCACTGGAACAGGTTGCCCAGAGAAACTGTGGACACCCCATACCCGGATGTGTTCAAGGCCAGGTTGGATGGAGCCCTGAGCAACCTGGTCTAGTGGAAGGTGTCCCTGCCCATGGCAGGGGGGTTGGAACTGGATGATTTTTAAGGTCCCTTCCAACCCAAACCATGATGATTCCATGATGTCCAGCTGTCATAGGTTAGCAAGCATAGTCCCGGAAGGGATGTCCTTGCTAAGGGGTGCTTACAGCTTCCTCTGGGACCTGATAGAACCTATCAGTTGGTCTGTTTGAATATGGACAATATTTTAAGCCACTTAAAGTTGTGACCGCCTCTGTGATACACATTTAAGAATAGACAAACTCCCCCCCAAGCTCTCTCTCGTTTCCGGCGCTGGGACAGGTGGCAGCAGGGCCCAGTGGGCCTGGCCCAGGCCCTGCTCGGGCCAGGCCAGGCCGGGCCACGGCTCCAGGATGACCCCCCCCCCCCCCCAGCAGGGCTGTGGGCAGCCAGAGCGGCTCAGAACCACCCCCCCCCTCTCCAGTGCAGCCAAGATTTCAGCAAAGCAGCACCTCTGTACGGCAGAGGTCAGGTGACCAACAGCAATAAGCCACACAGCTGCAAGGCCGAGGTGAGATTAACCCTTTTAGTGCTGTGAAGAGCTGAAAACCTGAGGGAAGAGAGAGAGGAGATGCTTAAAGCTGAAATTCTGTTGTAAAGCTATGATATATCAGAGTATCCCGTTGTAATTTCATGAAGATATGGGGGGTGGAGTGTTCAACTCGTAAGCAAAAGCACCTGCGCTGAGATAGGCAGATGCTGACGCAGCTGTAATTTCATGAGAAGTTTGGACAGGGAGAGATGGACCAGATGAGGACTTTTGCTCCAAATGGGAAAGGAGAAGACCTCAGTTCCTAGAGATGCTCCCAGAGATAGTCCTAAAGATGAAGATTATGAAGACCCTTTGCTCCCAGGGAAGGAGAAGGGCCTCTGTTTTTTGTTTCTGAATGGCTCAACCTTAAAATTGTACCCCAAAAAACTTCAAGATTGGACCCTCGAAAGCAGTTGCGGGAAAACCAATTGCTATCTGTGTGTGACCTTGAAAAGCTGCAAGTCGGGGGAAGGGACTCACATGCAGGCAGAGAGACTTCTCTTCCTAAATGGACTGAACAATATTTGGAAGTAGGTGGCTGTCTCATTGTGATACTGTTTTCATAGCATGAGCAAGAAGAGACTCCTCTTTCTAAATGGACTGAACAAGGTTATTATGGAAGTGGTAAACAGACTGAACATCTTAAGGGTTGTCTTTTTCCATTGTCAGTGCGAGAAGGGAGGAAGGTGGGGGGAGGAGGAGAGTTCTGAAGGTGGTATAATTTTTTTTTCCTTCTTTTAGGTCTGTTAATAAACTTCTTTATATTCTTTTAAGTTTGGTGCCTGCTTTACGTTTCTCCTAATTCTTATCTCACAGAAGGTAAACAGTAATGAGTATTTTGGACCAAACCACTACATGAAATTGGTGTTTCTGCCTGGTTACAAACCCAACCCGTAACACCAGCACTTTTAGGATTTAGCCTTGTAAAGAACACAGAGGAAAGTCAGAATCCTGAATCAAGTATCTATTTTCCTCAACACAGACAAAAAAGATTAATATAGAGACATAAGTACAGTAATCACTACTTTTAATTACTTTCAAGGACAGATCACTGCAAAATTAAAAGCTATCCTATTGATTGTGATCTCAAAAGTGAGGGAAAACAGCTTGGAAAACAGACTAAAAATATTCTATCTACACAGCTACAGTTAAAGACATCTAGATATTTATACTCTAAAAATAGTTGCACTTAAAAACTAGCTAATGATTATCTGAACTCCATTTTACAGTCTTGGTTTTTTTTAGATCTAGTTTCTACTGAGAGCAAGTGTTTCCTTCTGTGTTGCTCAAGGATATACTAGAGACAGGAGGGACTTAGCAAAGAGCAGTTGCAATGCTGTCCAACTTCAATTGTTCCATAAGTAATATTTTATTAGTACCATAAGACAGTCTCTTGAATGCAACTAAACTTTTGCAGACATATAGGTTTGTTTATATAAGAATAAGAGCCTCAATCTGTTAAGTTTGGTGAGATAGCTTGGTTAAATAAGTATTCTTCACATGAAGAAATTCAACCAAAATCAGACCCTACCAAGATTAAACCAACATTTCCCCCTTCACTATTATGGAGTATCTCCCTGATCTGTGAGATGTTTCTACAGTACATACTGTCTATGTTCAATGTTCCCTTTAGTCTTTTCCATTCAAATTCCTTCTCCCTCCCTCACTTCTCAGCATCAAACTTTTAAGTACTTGATGCAAGTACATAGACCAGGCTTTGACACACATGCAGATGTTCATATCCTCAATCTCTCTAAACAGCTGTTTCACATGTACATGATAAATATCTGCCCAAAATGAAATAAATATTGCCATCTACACTTAAGACTCTTGAACATTTTCCAACATGAGTATGTTTTCATTTTGTTATATCTTTACTAAATTTATTATTTTTCCAGCTGGGCATAGTGTCAAACACCCAGAACCTTCAGGAAAATTAACTTCTCTGCAATTCCAAGAACAGGGCATGTTTAAAAAAAAAAACCAAAACACCTCAATCACCTGTATTTAAATGTATACATAGATACAAGTATATAATTATATATATATATAAAGATAAATACTAAAACCCCCCTGAAAACAGCTACTCCAATACTAAGTTTCAGTAAATCCCTGATTTTTAAATGGTAAATTTAATGTGGTAAAGGGTTATTACACCAAGAGATGTCAAGCCAGACACAGAAGCACTACTATACCACAAAGGAATAAGGCTTTAATATGTTCTGCAGAAACCTAAGCAGCTATCAACCAAGTACACTTCTATATTATCTAAAAAAAAAAAAAAATTAAAACTTCCTCAGATTCTCCAACTTGACAAAAAGACAAATTCCTCAATATGATTATTTTCACAATATGTTTGAGGATGTTTTAACTAATCTTCAGGTTTCTGGTGTGAAAAATAGATCCTGGACTGCTGAATAAGTGTTCTTTCTAGTCATTTGCAATTGGCTGAAGAAGTCTTCTTCAAAATAAATTTTAAATGTCAATTCTGTGTATATTGAGATGAAGCAGGTAACATTTACACCCCAAAAGAAAACAGATTAATAAAAGAGCACCTGTTGGTTATCTCTGCAGCTCAGCTGGATATAGTTCAGAGATGTCTAATATACAGTGCTTCCCAGCCTTGACACACCCCTCTACCTCAAGTAAACCGAAACATTAAACCATGTGGAAGTGAAACATCTAACAAGGAAAAGGACAGAAAAGTGGATAGGAAACAATTCTGCAAAAAGGTAACATATTGAAGAGATAACCAAGCACCAGCAGATAGAGAAAACAGAATTATATGTACATGAACAGAAAAAAAAATGATCAGCAATAATAAAAAAGCAAAGTAGGACTAAAACATAAATTGCAAAAGCAAAGAAAATGTTGACACAAAAAAGTTTTCAAGACTGCTATTTAGTTTAACTTATCTAGAAACAAAATCAACAAAATGGTGGACAAGGGAACTAGAGAGACGTGGATTCGATTGATGGACCACTTGGTGGAAAAGGAATTGGCTGGATGGTCACACTCAGAGTTGCAGTCAGTGGCTTGATGTCCAAGTGAATGCCAGGGACAAGTGGTGTTCCTCAGGGGTCTGTACTGGGACTTGTGCTGTTTAACATCTTTGTCAGCAACATGGACAGTGGGATTGAGTGCACCCTCAGCAAGTTTGCCAATGACACCGAGCTGCATGATGCACTCGACATGCTGGAGGGACAGGATGGCATCCAGAGGGACCTTGACAGGTTTGAGAGGTGGGTCTGTGCAAACCTCATGAAATTCAACAAGGCCAAGTGCAAGATCCTGCACCTGGGTCGATGCAGTCCCAAGAACAAGTACAGTCTGGGCAGAGAATGGATTGAGTGCAGCCCTGGGGAAAAGAATTTGGGGCTGTTGGTGGATGAGAGTCTCAATATGTCTCAGCAATGTGTGCTTGCAGCCCAGAAAGCCAACCGTGTCCTGGGCTGCATCAAAAGAGGTGTGGCCATCAGGGTGAAGGAGGTGATTTTCCCCCTCTATTCTGCTTTGGTGAGACCCCACATGAAGTTGTGCATCCAGCTCTGGGGCCCCCAGCACAAGAAAGATGTGGATCTGTTGGAGCAAGTCCAGAGGAGGCCACAAAGATGATCAGAGGGCTGAAGCACCTCTCCTATGAAGACAGACTGAGACAGTTGGGACTTGTTCAGCCTGGAGAAGAGAAGGCTTTGGGGAGACCTTATAGTCCCTTCCAGTACCTAAAGGGGGGGTACAGGAAGGCTGGAGAGGGCCTTTTTACAAGGGCATGTAGTGATAGGACAAGGGGCAATGGCTTTAAGCTGAAAGAGGGCTGATTTAGATTGGATATTAGGAAGAAATTATTTGCTGTGAGGGTGGTGAGACACTAGAACAGGTTGCCCAGGAAGTTGTGGATGCCCCCATCCCTGAATGTGTTCAAGGCCAGGCTGGCTGGGGCTCTGAGCAACCTGGTCCATTGGAAGGTGTCCCTGCCCATGTCAGTGGGGTTGGAATTAGATAATCTTTAAGGTCCTTTCCAACCCAAACCATTCTATGATTCTAGGAAAATGTTCCAAGGCTGTTCTTTAGCTTCCCCCATTATCTGTATTCCAAATATCCCTTTAAAAATACAGCATTTTGCCTTCCATTTCATGGGCTTGTATCTGCATGTTAGTAAACAGTAATTCTAAAAAATGAATCATTATTTTCCTGATACAATATTACTTTACAGTTATCTCAAAATTAGGTTTAATTCAAAAGTATTCATAATGTGATAAAACAAAATGGAATTACTGAAGATAAAAATATCCTAGTTTTGTGCCATGTAAATATGGGTGTAAGAGGCAATTAAACATTTCATCGTGGCACTAAATGAGAGAGAGTAGAGTAAATTCAAGTAATGCAATTATAAAGGAAATGCATATGGGATTTCTGTGGCTAAGGGGTTGTGAAGAACTAGACAGTTACATGGTATCCAAGTTTTTCTCCTTTTAAAGTAATTTAAAAATAGGTTAAAACCCACAGTAGATATGTTCTCTTGTTTTTCCACATAGAACTTTTATTAGGCAGCAGAAAGAAGCTATGCTCATAAGAAAGATAGCATGTACATTTTTTGTAAGAAGAGGTACACTTCCTAACACAGTATAAGCTAGGGTTAATAGACTATAAAACTATTTTAAATCATCTACTGAGATAACACAACTTGATACAGAAACTGAATGACGAGAAACTATATGGATCAACAACATAGCATGATAGGGCCACCTTAATTAAGAAGGCATAGCCAGGTAGATGGCTCTTATTCCTATCGAACTATACATTCAATATTTCTTTAGTTCTTCAGAAACAAATGGGTTTCTAAGAAAGTAAGACAAACACAGCATTGTGTGCTCTAAATATGCACAACTCCTTTGAGTTTACTGAAAACTTAGTGGTTTCTATACTAGCAGGTTAAATTCTACAAGTAGCACAAGCTGAAGAATTAAAAAAGGCTCTGAATCAGTGCATGACAAAATAATACAATCAAATATTCCATGTAGAACAAATATGTTTTTAAAATAAAATGAAAGTGTTAGTTGATGAGAAGAGAATGTTAGGAATTCAGAGGTACAGCCATAAAATGAATTTATAAAATTAAATTACACTTTCACCAAGACATGACAATTAATTGCACTGAAGAATCTTATATAGTACCAATTAGCCCTTCAACCTCTACTATTAACTACTAATCACACCTTCAAGACAATTTTAAAGGATCTCTAATGTGTACTACAGGTAACATAGGCCTTTCCCTATTGATGTACAAGATACTTTGGAACATTACAAGTACTGCAGCGTGTCAGATAACTAATAATAATAATAATAATAATAATAATAATAATAATAATAACAAAGATAAATACCCTTCATAATAAACAACCACAGGGCAATTTACATCATTTTTCCCCCCTTTGGAAATTATGTCTCTTCCTATATTATAAATTGGGAGGGAAGAAAGGATGAGGAAGAGAAAGCGCTCGAGGCTTTTCTCTCTCTCCCTCTCCCCCTCCCCCCGCCCGCCTCCCCCCAATCAATAGCGAAGCCAAATGCAGCAGTCCCAGCCTGGATGCTGCAAGGAGGGAGGAGGCAAAAGCTGGGGTGGAGGCGGGGGGAGAAGAAAGGGATAGAAAGGCAGAATTGCAAGCCTATACAGAACAGTTACATTCACCTGAATCGTGGAAAGCTGTGTTGTTCTTGCTGGTGGTGGCTGTTGTAGGTGATGATTAGGAAGCAAATAGAAAGCAGTGGAAGAGCAGTTGTTGTTGATGAGTAAACAGTCACCAGGACTACGGTGACTATGGCGCTTGATTCACAAGGCAACAGTTGCTATAACCCACAAAAGAGAGAGAGCAAGCAAGAGAGAAGGAAGCAGTGGCCCAGCCGAAGAGACCCGGAAGAGGCAGGGCCTCCCCTATGACGGACAGCTTTTAGGGCCGGAGGGGAGGAGGATCTCTTTCCTCAAGGAGGAAAGAAAAGAAGGTTGGTAGGAACGTATTAAAACCCCCACCTCACTAAGGGCGTGCGAGGGCGTATTCTATTCCCAGCAAGCAAAGTGGCTCTAGTATGACAATGGACTATCCATGGATGTAAGATCATACTACATCGGAGTAGGCAAGGAGGGAACCTGTAGTGGTGGGTGATAGTTCAAATGGATAGCAAATGCCAGGCCGAAACACGAGTGGGAGGGAGAAGGAGGGAAGAGAGGGTGTGGTCATATCAGCATATCTGTCTCCCGCGTGGATCATGCTCACCGACATCCTGACGTCACATCCGATTAGCGACTAAAATAAAGGGGGGGTTTCTGCAGGCATCTCTGTTGAGTGGTTTGCTTTGCTTTTCCACCCTGTTTGCTTCCTGCTACTTTGAAGCAGTTTAGAGTGAACAGGAAGTTCTCCTTTGTCCTAACATCTTATCACCATCTCCATTTCTTTTTCCATCAGAAAGTAACAGTGAAGAGATGCTGCTGGATGGGGTATTTGTTGACTGCTGCCACTTAAAGTAGGTGAGGCTGTGGCAACAGCTGTACTGCCCTCATTGGCAAAGCTGAACATTTTCTGTAACTGCTGTATACGCTTGGCCTCCTGGACTCAGCACATGCACAACCAGCATGTGCATTACCAGCTGCCTTGTGCTAACCTTTCCCTTCAGCAATGTTTCTCATAGACTCCTACCCTTCCCCACATATGCCTTTCCTTAGAATGCAACCTGCTTCACTTCTATTCCTTCCCTGAACACACTTCATTCTGCACGCTGCCACCAGGGCAACGCTCTTTAAATTTCCTTCTTCATCCTGTTTCCCCTTAATCTCCCATATCACCAATGATTCTCTGCACCTTGTAGTCATGGGGCTACAAGATGTTGAAGATGACTGCTTGTTTAAGGGATATAAGAGATGTTGCATACTGGAGTCAATACACAATGTGAGAATTTACGCAGCACCATACTTATTTTTCTGCAATGCATCCACATCTAATGGTCACTATGATTCCATATATCCCTGTAACCCAAATACATGCAAACCTGCAGCTCTTTTGCACATTTTGTAACCTATAAAATTACTGTTGTATGCAGCCCATTATACCATCTACATAACCAGTAATATTTGGCTGTAATACATATATTGGTCATAGCTAGCATGGGCTCATGAGGGGAAAATCCTGCTTAACTAACTTAATTTCCTTTTATGACAAGGTTGCACATCTAGTTGACCAAGGGAAACCAGTAGATGTGGTGGGGTTTTTTTTTATTCTGGCAAAGCTTTTGATACTGTGTCTCACAGTATTCCTCTGGACAAAATGTCCAGCATACAGCTGGAAAAGTCCATAATACATTGGGTGAACAATTGGCTGACAGGTTGGGTTCAAAGAGTTATAGTAAATGGGATTACATTGTATTACAGTAGTAAATATTACCATATCCCGCAGCCGTAGGGAGGAGGAGAGACGATCCAACAGGCAGGAATTGTGCAGCAAGATTGATTTATTTAATTATTTCACAAACTCTTTTATAGACTTTTTCTTCATAGTCTAATTGGACAAAGGATCAGCCACCCCTTGGGGGTGACTGGCTAAAATCCTAAAACATCCATTGTCAAAATATTTTCCTACTGTACTATAAACAAAGTTCTACAAGGTCGCAGGTGTTCATGGTTTACAGAACTTCTGCTAATCTCTTCATGAGAGAGAAAAGTATCCCACAGCTTAGAAAACAGCAGGGAAATTCCTTGCTAACAGCATTTTTGTATCCACAACATCAGGCTGGTGGCCAGTCACCAGTAGGGTTCCCTGTTACAGCGGGGATACTGCAACACGCATATATCAAACCAGGAGTCCCGTGAAAAAGAAACAAATATATACGGACGGATTCTTGCTAGATGTTTAAGAGATGTTTATTTCCCCAGCCGCATGGCCGGGCTCTGCTGAGGGACTCTTACAGTCAGCACCCGAGCTGCTTTGCCCGCGCAGGGGAACACAAACCAACCAATGGGGAACGAGGCTGAGCAGGGGCAGGGAAACCCCGTGCCTCCCCTCAGGGCTACATGGCAGGGGAGGGACCCCAACATCTCACCCGTTTTATTTTAATAAAAGGAGAATGAAGACAATTGGATAAACATAACAAGAACAGTTTCAAAACAAAACAAGCCACCCTCCTGAGTCTTTAAATGTCCAAACAAATTCTGTGGAACATCTCAGGGCTGACAGAAGGGAGACAGAACTCTCTGGACATGCCTGTGGGGAAACTGAGGCAGGAGAGGGTTTAATTTCTTTCCTCCCCCTTTTCATCCCCCCATCGGCATCGGAAAGGGATTTTTGGGGAAACAATTGGCAAAGGCAGGGGTTTGTGAGGGAAACCATGGATGAAAAAACGGATTGGGAATAAACTGGGGATAGGGTAAACTTAGGAAAGGGTTCATATTGGGTATAGGGTAAAAGGGGAAATTAGGCTGTGGGTAGGGAAATTGCTGGAATGGATATTGTTTATAATTTTGTGCATAACGGCTGCCTTTGACGGGAATACCTCCAGGCCCAGTAACATTCGCTGCTTGTAAACCCTTCTTTCCTTGCACTATATCAAATTGAACAACTTCCCCATCTCCTACACTTTGCAGGTAATTTTTAGGGTTATTCCTTTTAATGGCAGTTCTATGGATGAATAAATCTTCCCCTGTATCATCTCGTGTTATAAATCCATAGCTGTTTTTCACATTGTACCATTTCACAGTTCCTGTGACTTTCGTTGCTAGAACGTCTCCTATCACGTGCTTGCGTGTCTGTCGTGGCTGCTGGTCCCGCGTGGTCGCCGCCTCGCCGACTCCGACGTCTCGGTCAGGCCCCCGCGCCGCGGCCGCTCTGCGCTCTCTGCACGGCCCCGCTCCAGCGCCTGTCTGGGCTCTGCGCGGCTCCGCTCCGCAAACTCCACGCTGCTTTGAGAGCGGCCCCGTTTCGGCTCGGCGCTGCACTGCACAGCTTCTCGTGTCGCTGTGGAAACCGCCGCTTCTCCCTGCATAGGGCTCTCTGAGCCGTATGCACAGAGCGGGCTTCCACGCTGACCTCCGCTTCCTGGCTGCTCGTGGCCCACGGCACCCATGGCGCCTGCGGCATCGCTCCCTCACTCGCGGCCGCGTAGCCGGGGACCCCGAGACAGGGATGGGGTCCGCAGTAAGGCGCGCGCTCCCGAGGGGGCCGGGCGCATCCAGCGCAGGCACCTCCGCTGGCACGGCTGCAGTCATACACTCCTGGGGTGGCCGCCACGCGGTCTCGGCCACGGGAGAAGTATGATCTTCTGCTTTAGGGGTAATGGGATCATACAGATGCTCCTGAAGAGCGTCACTGATTATAAAGGATCCACGGAGAGCTTCTATCGCTAGTCCATCCCTTAGCTTATCACAGATCTCGTTCCAGAAACACTCCTGAGAATATCCAGGAGGTTTGATATCAAAAAGTAAGTCTCGAGAAATATAGGGGAACTCTTTGAAAAGCCAGATAAAAAAGTGTTCAAGATCTCCCGGTTCCAATACTTTTTTGTTTTGTTGTTCAAGGATCCCTTTTACTTCTAGATACATTTTTTTCTGTGGCTCAGAGAGCCCCATTTCCCACGATTCTTCCATAGTCCAGATATGCAATAGCAAAACAAAACCAAGAAGAGGAATCCAAAGTTTCCAGGGTTTACTCACACAAATCAGTCACGGGGATCGTTCTGCTCGCAATCTTCCACCATATGTTACAGTGGGGATACTGCAACACGCATATATCAAACCAGGAGTCCCGTGGAAAAGAAACAAATATATACGGACGGATTCTTGCTAGATGTTTCAGAGATGTTTATTTCCCCAGCCGCATGGCCGGGCTCTGCTGAGGGACTCTGCCACAGTCACAGGACCCGAGCTGCTTTGCCCGCGCAGGGGAACACAAACCAACCAATGGGGAACGAGGCTGAGCAGGGGCAGGGAAACCCCGTGCCTCCCTCAGGGCTACATGGCGCGGGGGAGGGACCCCAACAGTTCCCCAGGGCTCAGTTTTAGGGCCAGTATGCTTTGATGTTTTTATAAATTATCTGGGCACAGGAATCAAATGTACATTAAGTAAGTTTGACAATGATACTAAATTAGGAAGAGCTGTGGATTCCCTTGAGGGTAGAGAGGCCTTACAGAGAGATCTGGATAGACTAGAGAGCTGAGCAATCACCAACTCTATGGAATTTAACAAGAGCAAGTGCCAGATTCTGCACCTGGGACAGGATAATCTTGGTTATATGTACAAACTGGGGGGGGGGGGCTGGATGCTATACGTACAAACAAGAGGTTAGAGAGCAGCACTGTGGAAAGAGATCTGAGCATTCAGCTTGATGTCAAGTTGAATATGAGTCAGCAGTGTGCCCTGGAAGCCAAAAGGACCAACCATGTCCTGGGGCGCATCAGGCACAGTATCACCAGCTGGTCGAGGGATGTGATTGTCCCACTCTGCGCTGGTGGAACACCACCTCAAGTACTGTGTGCAGTTTTGGGTGCTTCAACATAAGAAGGACATCAAATTATTAGAGTGTGTCCAGAGGCAGGGGACTGATATGGTGAAAGATCTCAAGGGCAAGACTTGAGGAGCAGTTGAGGCCACTTGGCAAGAGAGAAGAGAAGAGAAGAGAAGAGAAGAGAAGAGAAGAGAAGAGAAGAGAAGAGAAGAGAAGAGAAGAGAAGAGAAGAGAAGAGAAGAGAAGAGAAGAGAAGAGAAGAGAAGAGAAGAGAAGAGAAGAGAAGAGAAGAGAAGAGGAGAAGAGGGCTGAAGGGAGACTTCATTGCAGTCTGCAACCTCCTCAAGAGGGGCAGCAAAGGGAGAAGTGCTGATGGAGCGAGTCCAGAGAAGAGCAAGAAAGCTGGTGAAGGGGCTAGAGCACAAGTCTTATGAAGAGCAGCTGAGGGAACTGGAGTTGTTTAGCCTGGAGAAAAGGAGTCTGAGGGGAGACCTTATTGTTCTCTACCACTCCCTGAAAGGAAGTTGTAGTGAGGTGGGGGTCAGTCCCTTCTCCCAGGCAACAAGTAACAGGATGAGAGGAAATGGCCTCAAGTTTTGCCAGGGAAGGTTTAGATTAGATATTAGATATTAGGAATTTTTTTTTCACAGAAAGGATTGTAAAGCATTGGAACAGACTGCTCAGGGAAGTGGTGAAGTCACCATCCCTGGAAGTGTTCAAAAAACATGTGGATATGGCACTTGAGGACATGGTTTAATGGTGAACATGATGGTGGTGCTCAGTTGACACTTGGACTTGATGGTTTTAGAGGTCTTTTCCAACCTTAACGATTCTATTATTCTGTGGTGGAAATGGTATGAAGCTGTATCAGGGGAAGTTCAGATTGGACATTAGAAAAAGGCTCTTCACTGAGAGGGTGGTCTGTCACTGGAAGTGATCATGGCACTGAGCCTGTCAGAGTTCAATGAGCTTCTGGACGCTCTTAGTCATATGATTTAGTTTTAAGTATTCCTGTGAGGAGCAGGGAGTTGGACTCAATGGTCCTTATGTCAACCAGCAGGAAATGGTCTTCCAAATGGCTGCTGACTCTCTGAATGAGCTGCATGTATTCTCTCACATAGCAGCCATTCTCAAAATCAGGCTGCACCAGTTTAACTGGCATTTGTTTAGTATCCACATAGAGGGCTACAAAATGTATGTCATAATATTTAAGGTTGAAAGGGTTCTCAGCATAATTGCTGCTAAAAGCAAGACAGAATAATCTTAATTAATTAAACCTTCAGAACACTTCTCCTCCCCCCACCTTTCTCCCTTCTCCCACTGACAATGTAAAAAGACAACCCTTGAGATTTTCAATCAGTTTACCACCTCTATAATAATCTTTTTTCAGTTCACTTAGGGAGAGGAGTCTCTCTTGCTCATGCTATGGAGACATCTCCACAAGAAACAGTTCTCTCATGGCTTCAATGTCACAGCATGACAGCCGCCCAGGTTGGTTCTCTGCTCGCATGTGAAAGTCCCTTCCCTCGTCTTACAGCTTTCCCCACAACTGCTTTCAAGGGTCCAATCTTGAGCTACTGGGGTACCATTTTAAGGACGAGCTGTTCAGAAACAAAGGTTCTCTTCACCTATCTCTGAGAGCATCTTCAGCCCCAGGAACAGAGGCCCTCTTCCTCCCCTGGGAGCAAGGGTCTTCATCACTTTCATCTCTCTCTCTGTTCAAGCTTTTCATCAAATTACAGCTGCTTCAACATTTGCTTGTTTCAGCACAGGTACTTTTGCTCACAATTGCAGTTTGAACGCTCCACCCTCCATGCTTTCGTGAGATTACAACAGGTACTCTGATGTGTCATAGTCCATCACCATAGCTTTACAACAGAATTTCAGCTTCTAAGCTTGAAGCATCTCCTCTTTCTCCTCTCTCAGGGTTTCAGCTCTTCCTTCTTTACTGACTTTGGTGTTTTTATGGTGTTTTCTTCACGTGTCCTCACCTTTCCTTCTCCTCTGACTCGGGAGAGGATTGATGTCTGCAGGCTTCATCTGTTCTGGAGAATCTTACAGCACTAAAAGGCTTAATCTCACCCGGGCCCCGCAGCTGGAATTTGCCTCTTGCTGCTGGTCACATGATCTTTGCCGGGCAGGGCAGCGGCCTCAGATGAATTTTCGGCCGAACTGGGTGAGGGCCGGCCTGCCCATAGCAGGGGGGCTGCCTGCATGGGGCAGGGCCACGGGAGGGCCTGGCCCAGCCATGCTGGGCCGCCTGCAGGCCCCCCCCTAGTTACCTGTCCGAAAGCCAGAAGCAAGAGAGCTTTCCTGGGCTCTGTTTGTTCTTAAATGTGGATCACAGAGGCGTGTCAAGCTTCTTAAGTAGCTTTAAAAGTTGCCAGTATTCAAACTAGCCAGTTGATTGGTTCTATCGGGTCATAGAGGAAGCTGTAAGCACCTCTTTGCAAGAGAATTACTTCCGTGGCTGAAGCTCTACTAAAAACCCAAACTATGCTAAACCATGACAGACTTGAAGGCTGTTTCTTCTTGATACTGTACTCTTATCTGTTCTGTCAAGCAACATTTGCATGCTTACTTGTTTGGAAAGAAGAACAGGATAAGCTGTGGTATGAGCCTTAAAGTTGGGTCTTTATCTCAGTTGACTGGGCTGTCAATTTGTGTTCTCAAAGGAAGGAACTTCATGTGCCTATTGTTATTAATGTATTGTGATGTTGGCTTTTCGCATGTTCCTTAATGTTAGAAAAACTTTACCTAGATGATATAGAATGTCTATTGTTTATGTAGTCAATTTAGAAAAGATAGGCAGAGAAAGTCTTCACATTCCTGGAGTATCTTATCAGAGAAGAAGAAAAACCAGAAAACCAGAGAGAGAAGAATTTATGGAGGGAGCAGAGACAGAATGGAGCCAAGGAGGAAGATAAGGCTGATGGGATGATACACAGAAACTCCAAAGAATTTATGAATCATGCATGATTGTGATGAATATGCAATAAGAGATGTACTTTTAAAGACGATCTTTTGGATGTAGAGGTGTGCCTTTGGCTCTGCCAAAGCACCTGGCCGTAATACCCTTTTTGCTATTGTCTCCTAATTGTCCCTTTTATTAAACTTCTTTTAAAATTTATAAAGAGTGAACCTTGTTTTTCACAATTGGTGGCCCGTATGGGGATAAAGACCTCACCTCTGAGATCTCCCAGGGAACCCAGAGCAGGGGGGTGCCCCCGCCCGCTTTTGGCGGCCTCACTTTGTGTTTCCCGACGTGAGTCGGGCGCGGTTTGCAGGTCAAACACCCGGAGGACAAGAGAGGAGACAATAAAGCAAAAAGAAAGGAAAGAAAAGGCTCCCTAAAATACCGCAGTAGTTAAGCATGTAAAAAAACCTTGTGCACGAAGAATCAGAGAAAGGTGAGTATTTTTTCTTTCCTCTTTTTCTTGGGGGGGAGCGGATACGGGGGATGAAAGAGTGTGTATGAGACACGGGCTGGTTACCCCCAGACCTGCGAAGCGAGTGAGGAGCTTCTGAGGCTGCATTTCTGCTCTCCCGTGAGGGAAGCAGTCAGTAAAGAGGCAAAGCAAAAGATAAAAGGAGTGAAAGAACCCCCGGTTTAACTGGGACTGGGTTTCAGGGGAGGGATTGGATCCCTTGAAGAAAGGGAGTCAAGAGTTTCCTAGTACAAACCACGAGGAAACGAGACAAAAAGTAAAAGAGCCCCTAAAGATTTGCCAGGTTGAGGATTGATCCAAGAGATTTAGGTTTTGAGACTGACGGATTGAGGATTAAAATCCAAGAAATCCGGGCTTAATTCTGCTAAATTGAGGATTGACCCAAGAGATTTAGGTTTTAAGACTGCTGAATTGAGGGTTGACTCCAAGAGATTCGGGCTCAATTCTGCCAAATTGAGGATTACTCCAAGAAATTTGGGGTTTGAGACTGTCAAATTGAGGATTGGATCCAAGAAATTTAGGCTTAATTCTGCTAAGTTGAGGATTAATCCAAGAAACCTGGAACATTGGGCCCATGGGTGAATATTAGCCAACTATTTAAAATTAAAAGGTACCTTAATCTTGTGTGGTTGTGACTGATAGTGCTTGAGAAAGAGAAATTGGAACAATAAAAAGGAGTGAGAATGAATGAAAATGTATGTGATAGAAATGTTAAACCCTGAAATATAACTTTATTTTCTGGAGGGAGGCATATTGTATTAAGAGGAGGGAACTTTTGTATTCTAGGAGAGGAAAAGGGGAAAGAGGGGGTGGGGTCCGAATTGTTGCTTTTTTATTAAAAAAAAAAAAAAAAAAAGTGGGAAACAAAGGCCTGGGAAGGGTAGATAAGATTCTGAGAAAATGGGACATAAAACCAGTAAGCAAGAATCAGGAAATAAAAAAGGGAATGGAGGCGTGCCAGCAGAGATACCCCAGGAAAGCCCTCTGGGAGTTATGTTAGCTAACTGGAATACTAACCCAAGTACAAGAAAAAAGAGCAAAGTCAAAATGATACAGTTTTGTATGTTTGATTGGGCCAAGAAGGAAATAAGATCTGACCATGTTTACTGGCCCAGATATGGCTCTTTTGAAGTTTGGATCTGTCAGGCTGTACAAGTATTTGTAAATTCAAAAGAACCCTTTAACACAGAAGAAGGCAAGTATGCTTCATGCTGGGTGGGAAACATAGAGCCTAAGGGGATAAGAATTTTTAAGTTGTCAGAGACCCAAGAAAATGAGAAAAGGGAAAACAAGAAAGAGAAGGGCTGGGACCCCCTGGAAGCATTGCCCCCTCCATTCCCGCCTGCCCCCCCCCCCCCCCCCCAAGCCCAGGCTCCTGTTGCGCCACTCGCAGCTGCACCGCCGGTCCTGGGGCCCGAGGTCACGCCCGTCCTGGCTCTTATGGCACCACCAGCAGCTCCACCACTTGTCCCAGCAGCAGCAGCTCCGCCGGTAGCCCCGGTGTTCCCGTCGCCCCCTTCAGCCCCTGCGGGTCCTGTGGGAGCCCAGCCCACTGCTTTTGGAGTCCCCCCCTACCCCGACTCCGGCACCGATTCTGATGTCCGTGGCCATTCCATCAGCCCTTGCCCCCGCTGCGTTGCCTGCCACGGCTCCGCTGGTAGCCCTGGCATTCCCGCCTCCCCCTCCAGCCCCCGCGGGTCCAGTGGCAGCCCAGCCCGCCGCTTTCGGTGTCCCGCCCGTCCCTAGTCCGGGTATCTGTTCCGCGGCAGCCCAGCCCGCCGCTTTTGGGCCCCCCCCCCCCCCCCCCCCCCGCCTCTGCCTCTGCCCCGGCCCTGGTGGCGGCCCCAGTTCCGGCCCCGGCCCCGGTTCCGATGTCTACAGCCGTTCCACCAGCCCCTGCCCCCGCTGCGTTGTTTGCCACTGCTCCATTGAACCCGGCTTCAACCTTGTGGGCCACGCTGGGTCCGCCGGCAGCACAGAGTCCTGCCGCCATGACTGCTGTGGACTGTGTGCAAAGAGTCCACGCCAAACTCTGGTATCCGCTGGAAGAACTTGTCCCCTTGGCGGTTCCGGTGGCAGTCCCTGCCTATGCCTCCCCACTCCTGGAGGAATCAGCTTTGGAAAGGACTCCCACCTCCTACCCCCACTCCCTCGCCTGCACTGTTCCCCTGGCAACGACCGCTTCTGCTGTTCCTCTTAAGGAGGAAGTAAAACACCAAAGTACGGGGAGCTCAGTTACAGAACAGCCGTCTCCTGACACCCCCCCAAGACAGGAAAGAAGTATCATAAGAGAAAAAGGACACAAGAATTGGGATGGGGAGGTCCGTTTGTTCCCTTTAAGAGAAGTTCCAATGGGAGCTGGGGGAACAGGATTTGTAAACATCCCCCTCACTTCTTCAGAGATTAGAAATTTTTAAAAAGAGATCCAAGGACTATTGGATGATCCTATAGGTACAGCTGAACAATTAGATCAATTTTTAGGTCCAAACATTTTCACTTGGGAAGAGATGCAAGCAATAATGAAAATATTATTTTCTCAAGAGGAACGAGAAATGATTAGAGTTGAAGGTATGAGATTTTGGGAAAGAGAAAACCAGCAGGGACCACCAGGAGACCAGAAGATTCCATTGACACCCCCTGCTTGGAATCACAGTGAAGAGGCTGGGCAAAGGAATATGAATGATTACCGTAATTTAATAATCAAAGGAATAAAAGAGGCAGCACCTCGAGGGCAGAATTTAAAAAGGGCTTTTGAAGGGGAACAGGGAAAGGAAGAGTCTCCAAATGAATGGTTAGAGAGAGACTTAGGAGAAATATGAAACAATTTTCTGAGATAGATCCCGAGACAATAGCTGGGCAGGCTCTACTAAGAGTCAATTTTGCCACTCATGCTTGGCCAGATATTAGGAAGAAACTAGAAAAACTGGAAGACTGGCATGAAAGATCATTAAACAATTTATTAAAAGTGGCTCCAAAAGTTTATATCAGGAGAGATGAAGAAAAAGCCAAAGTAGAAGCCAAAATTATGGTAGCCACTACGAGAGAAAGTAACTTTCAAAGGAATCTGAAGTCTCCGAATACCACTCCTAGAAATTCAGGCTTTAGAAAAGGGGAAAAGAGAAAAAACAGGAACTCAGTACAAACAAAACCCCAGGAGCATTCTAAAACTGCTTGCTATTACTGTGGAGAGGAAGGGCATTTTAGAAGAGAATGCCCTCACTTAAGGAAGGACATGAAAATCTTCCGAGAAATAGGCTCAGACGAGGAATAGGGATGTCACCGGCTCTATTTTCTGGGAGACAAATACTATCTAGAGCCTGTGATAACTTTAAAAGTCGGTCCCCAGGAGGAGGAGTTAGAATTTGTGGTTGATACAGGAGCCGAAAGAACCTGCCTAGTGAATACGCCAAAAGGTTGTAGTATAAGTAAAGATACCGTAAAAGTAACAGGGGCAAAAGGAGAAAGTTTTACAGTTCCTGTCATAAAAGACATGGCAATTGAAGGGGAAACCAGAATTTGGATGGGGGATGTTTTATTAGTCCCTGGGGCAGGTAGTAATTTATTAGGGAGGGATTTACAGGTGGAGTTGGGAATAGGAGTTATACCAGAAGAAGGGAAAATGACGGCTAAAATTTTAAAACTTGGTCAAGAAGATGAAAAGAAAATTAACAAAGAGGTTTGGGCTGGGGAAGGGAATAGAGGAGGACTGGACATTGACGCCATAAGGGTCCCAACTGAGAAAGAAGAATGTCCCATACGTGTACGTCAGTACCCTATATCCTTAGAAGGACGAGAAGGCTTGAAACCAGTAATAGAAGGACTAATAAAGGATGGGACATTAGAACCTTGTATGTCTCCTCATAACACCCCTATTCTACCAGTAAAAAAGCCTGATGGGACTTATAGATTAGTGCAAGACTTACGGGAAGTTAATAAGAGGACTCGGGCTCATTATCCTGTGGTACCCAATCCCTATACTCTCCTAAGTAAAGTCCCACCCCAGCATCAGTGGTTTAGTGTAGTGGATTTAAAATATGCCTTCTGGACCTGCCCACTGGCTGAAGAAAGCTGAGATATTTTCGCCTTTGAATGGGAGGATCCAAATACTGGGAGAAAGCAGCAACTAAGATGGACAAGATTACCACAGGGATGTACAGAATCTCCAAACCTATTTGGACAAGCTTTAGAAACAATGTCATGGGTTAGCAAGCATAGTCCCAGAAGGGATGTCCTTGAAAAGGGGTGCTTACAGCTTCCTCTGTGACCTGACAGAACCTATCAGATGGCCAGTTTGAATATGGACAATTCTTTGAGCCACTTAATATTGTGACCGCCTCGGTGATCCACACTTAAGAATAGAAAAACCGCCCCCCCATGGCTCTATCTCGTTTCCGGTGCTGGGACAGGTGGCTGCAGGCCCTGTGCGGGGCCCAGGCCGGGCCTGGCCCAGGCCGGGCCACGGCCATCCTGGAGCCAATGGGCCCTGTTCCACCCGCAGAAACCCCCACAGCCCTGCTGTGGGCAGCCGGAGCAGCTCAGCTCCCCTGCTCTCCTGTTCGGCCAAGATACAGCTGAAGCTACACCGCTGTCATGTGACCAACAGCGATCAGTGAAATTCCAGCTGCAAGGCCTAGGTGAGATTAACCCTTTTAGTGCTGTGAAGAGCTGAAAACCTGAGGGAAGAGAAAGAGGAAATGCTTAAAGCTGAAATTCTGTTGTAAAGCTATGATATATCAGAGTACCCGTTGTAATTTAATGAAGGCATGGGGGGTGGAGCGTTCAAGTACTTGCGAGCAAAAGCACCTGCGCTGAGATAGGCAGATGCTGACACAGCTGTAATTTCATGAGAAGTTTGGACAGGGAGAGATGGAAGCGATGAGAACTTTTGCTCCAAATGAAAAAGGAGAAAACCTCAGTTCCTAGAGATGCTCCCAGAGATAGTCCTAAAGATGAAGCTGAAGAAGACCCTTTGCTCCCAGGGAAGGAGAAGAGCCTCTGTTCTTAGAGATGAAATGTTCCCAGAGATGGGTGAAGAGAACTTTTGTTTCTGAACGGCTCAACCTTAAAATTGTACCCCAAAAAAATTCAAGAGTCGACCCTCGAAAGCAGTTGTGGGAAAAGCTGCAAGTCGGGGGGGGAAGGGACCCACATGCGAGCAGAGAACCAACCCAGGCGGCTGTCTCGTTGTGATAATGTTTTCATAGCATGGACAAGAGAGACTCCTCTTCCTAAATGGATTGAACAAGGTTATTATGGAAGTGATAAACAGACTAAACATCTGAAGGGTGGTCTTTTTACATTGTCACTGGGAGAAGGGAGGAATGTGGGGGGAGGAGAAGAGTTCTGAAGGTGTGGTATGATTTTTTTTCTTCTTTTAGGTCTGTTAATAAACTTCTTTATATTCTTTCAAGTATGGTGCTTGCTTTGCATTTCTCCTAATTCTTATCTCACAGAAGGTAAACAGTAATGAGTATTTTAGACCAAACCACTAAAAAAGTCTAATTGGACAAGGATCAGCCACCCCTTGGGGGTGACTGGCTAAAATCCTAAAACATCCATTGTCAAAATATTTTTGTACTATACCATAAACAAGACTTTTCAAGGTTGCAGGTGTCTTGGTTGTTTACATAACTCTGCTACCTCTTCTGTGAGAGAGAAAAGTCTCTCACAGAAAATAGCAAGAAAATCCTTGCTAGCAGCATTTTTGTATCTACAATTCCCCCTTTTTGTTTGATAAAATAACAACTCTACTATTAATCCTAAATAGAAATTTACATCAGTTATTAATTCTAAATATGTCCTTAAGGCTTTAACTATCTGATTCCATAACAAGAAATTTAAAGTTCAGTCTCTGCTTGTGGAAGGACCATCCCAGTCCCTGCTTGTAGAAGGACCATCTGCCTGATGGCTGACATCCTGGTCATCATCAGAAAATTCATTAAGCTGATGATCTACATTCTGGTCGCCATTTGGATGATTGGCATTCTGGTCATCATTTGGAGGTTGCCTGTTCTGCCTCTGGCACCATAGGTCAGGGAAAGCACATTTTGCAGGTAGCCACCGTACCCCAGTATCTGTGGAAACGCAAGCATACCCACGACCCCAAACGATAAGCACATGTGGGACTTCCCACTGGTTAGTGAGTAAATTCCGCACCCAGACTTTTGCCCCGGGCAGTTGTCTGTCGCCTGCAGACTGCAATGAGAGAAAATGATTCAGAATAACAGGATTATTTGAATTTTGTGGTACTGTAAGGTGATTAATTGTATACAAAGCTTTTGCTAGTCGGCTCTGCGGGGTTTCTCCATGCATTCCCCTTTTCTGTTTGTCCAAAACATGCTTCAAGATACCATGAGCGCGTTCGACAATGGCTTGGCCAGCAGGAGAATGTAGGATACCAAAGGTACGGTCTACACCCCATAGGTGTAAGAACTGCCGCGTCTTCTCCAAGGCATAGGCAGGACCATTATCGGTTTTCACAGAAGCTGGCACGCCCAGGACTGAGAAGGCCAATTTCCAATGGGCAATGACATCACGGCCCTTCTCTCCAGTGTGAGCAGTAGCCCACATAGCCGAGGAGAATGTGTCAATAGACACGTGCACATATTCCAGCCGACCAAATTCTGGGAAGTGAGTTACATCTGTTTGCCAAATCTGCAAGGCTTTTAGCCCTCTGGGGTTTAGCCCCACTGGCAAAGGTGCAGCGAGTCCGTGACAGCACAAGAGCTGTCAATGTTGTGTGCTTCGGTTGGCGTTAAATGAAACTGCTTCTGCAGGGTATGTGCACTTTGATGGAAGAAACCGTGCAATGCCTTGGCTTGTGCAATTTTGTCAGGCTGAGGCCCTACCCATGCAGGGTTTGCCAGCATGTCAGCCCTGGCATTGCCTTCCGTTAGAAAACCTGGTGAATTGGTGTGGCTTCGAATGTCCAGAATGTAATAGGGATGCACTTGAGCCTGAATTGCAGACCACAAGGTTTGAAACAGTGAAAACAGAGCCGCATTGTTCACCTCCTCCAGAAGTGAACAATCTAAGCATTGGGTTATATCTGCTACATAAGCAGAGTCAGTAACCAAATTCAAGGGTTCCTGTGAGAATCATTGAAAAGCCATGGCAACAGCCTGTAATGCAACTAACTGAGCAGAGCCTGACTCGAATTGGTGTGTCAGTCAGCCACCGCAAAGGCAGTGTAGGATACTGTGCGCCCTTATGCACAGTGACCCCTGCTAAAAATTCGTCCCAATCCATACCCCCCAAGCTGCCAACACGTCCTGTCCCCAAAGGTTAAGGGAAGTGGTAGTAACATAAGGCCTAATGGTAGCTGTGTGCCCCTCCGAGTCCTTCACCACCACAGGCCGTTCGCTTAAATAGCTCTGTGTGGTTCCTCCTAATCCTGCGATGGCTGATCCCACAGAGGCTAAAGGCCATGAGGGAGGCCATGCAGAGAAGGAGATGATAGTTACATCAGCACCCATATCAATCAAACCTCCAAGCCGGGACCAGGGTGGACGGGCGTTCGGCAGGATCAGGGTACATGTCATCTGTGGCCTTTGGTCAGGGATGTCTGCAGTCCAGAAGGCCTGCGGAATTCCCGTAGATTCACTGCCGTTATCTTCCTGAGTTTGTTGTTCTATCCTGGGGACACAAGACTTAAAAGGCACTAATTTAGCAAGGCAGGTCTTTTCAGGAATAGTGACAGGGAGTTTTTGCGTGGAGACCATAGCGCAAATCTGACCTTTAAAGTCAGCATCAATAACTCCTGAGTGCACTAAGATTCCTTGATGGGCAACGTCAGGTTTTCCCACCAGCATTGCACTGGATCCCTGGGCTAAGGGTCAATATGCATCCAAGGGAACCTTATAAATACCGCTAGAGTATAAGACGACTGCGGCTGCGGTGTGGACGTCAAACCCGTCTGATCCCTGGGTGCTGTCTCTAGGGTGGCTGGGTAGGCCTGTGCCTGTACCTGTGCCACTCTCTGGGGGAGAGATTGCATCGGAGAGCAATTCCCCCTCCTTGCACCCCGGCGGAAGTTTCCTGACAAAGGCCGACCATCAGCATGAGTCTGGGATCTACAATAGTCTGAGCAATGCCCTGGTCTGCCATACCTCTTGCACTGGGGGATCAGTGTGTTCTCTTTTTGGCTCGGCTTAGGCCGCTTCCATTTCTTCACCTGTTTTGGTTGCTTTGGTTTACTATCAGAAGATGTGTGAACAGGCTGCAGGAACGCAGCCAAAGCAGACCTCTTCTGGTTCCCAGATCCCACTTTAGTGCAGGCTTCGACCATGTCTGTTACCTCAGGGTCCCCTGGTAAGGCACCTATGATTTTTCTGCACTCTTCGTTCACGTTCTCTCTCACTAACTGCCTTAACAACAACTGTCTTACCCCGTCATCCTCAACCTGCTTCTCGAGAGAAGCAGCAAGTTTCTCCACAAAAGAGAGGAATGACTCTGATTTCCCTTGAACTATTTCAGTATATCGCTTTCTAGGCGCAGACAACTCTATGGTTTTCAACAGGGCAGCCATGCCGACCTGTTGGTCTTGCTGCAGGACGCTAGAGGACAAAGCACCCTGTAGGCTGGGATCAGAGAAGGGACCAGTCCCCATAAGAGCATCCGTTCCCACTGTCCATCTAGGATCGGCAGCAGGGAGCTGCATATTCCCTAATGAAGCCTTGTCGGCCAGCTTTCTCCAGGTTTTCTCAAAAACTCTAAATTGTACAGGTTGAAATCGAATTTGACCTAAGTGTCTGATATCAAATGGAGAAAGCAAATCTGTATTTATCACCCTTATTATCTGCATAACCTCAGCAGAACCTAGCCCATGTTGTGCCACCTTGGATTGGAGGTCCTGGGCAACCTTCCAAGCAAGTACCTCATGCTTATCACGCTTGCCTAAATTTGGGAGAGCCTTATACACTGGAAAAGCTTGGATCTTCCCTTTTGGGGGACCACTACCATCCTGAACTTCTGGCACAGCCTGTGGATGGAGTGTAACAGCTTCCCGATTACCCCCAGAATCCTCAAATCTATTTGGCATTCCAAGTGTTTCCAATAACCTCCAGTCACCCTCCTCCAATGCTCGCATTTTAACGGACTCTAAGAAGTGACTGTAGTGGGTCAGACGCACTGTTACCGTGCAGTCCTGAAAGGTCCAGGGGCGAGACCGGCACAGCCTTTTCCTTCTCCGCAGGGCTACGGCAGGTTTACGCCCCGGGGCCAGAACCTCATCTGCTTCACTTCCCAGTGATGAGTCATCGGGCAAAGGCAACTCTTAGACGCTGGAAGCAAACAGAGGTGGATGGAGAGGGGCACTTTGGCTGGGTTGGCTAGAGCCAGAACAGACAGCACAGACTACATCTGGCTGCCCTGCAGTTTGAACAGCAGCCTCTTTTCGGGATGCCGTCTCGGCCGGTCCCGACCGAACTGGTACTGGAGCTTCTGCAGCCGTCTCCAGGGTTGCTGTCGCGCCTGGCGCTGTGCTCGTCTCTTCCTCCACGGCAGCGTTCGGCACCGTCTCTGGCTCCCGCGCTGCAGCTGCACCCGGCGCCGCACTTGTCTCTTGCACCTCGCCAGTGCCCGGCGCCGCTGCCGAAACTGCTGTTTCTTGCTCCCCGGCCGTGTTCGGCGCCACCGCTTCTGGGTTTTCCCGCGGCAGCGCTACTTCCGAGTTCACCGCCGGCTGCGCCGGTTCCTGGTTTGGAGCCGCGTCTCCCGCGGGCGGCGCGGGCGGTGCTGGCGGCACCAGCCCAGCACACCCCGCGTGTCAGGGTGCCTCTGGCATCTGCAGCAGCTGCTTTTGAAACCGGAGCAGTTCCTCTAGCTTCCGTGATATGTTCGGTATCTGTCAGCAAAGGCAGATACTGTATTAAAAGATCGATGGCCCGGTTCTGCAGCGATGCAGAATAGTCCAGCACCAAGGAGGGCAGCGGACCACACCCAGGCAGTCTCTGTATAGGCACGCCTGGCGCTATGCCGGCTAAGAAAGGACATCTGGGCGGCTTTTGCTAGGCTGGTGCATACGCAAATGGGCTAGGAGCCGCCACGGTTCAATTCTCTAAGCCGGTAATTCGTGGCCCTGGATAAGCCGTGGCCGCCGCTGAGCCGAGCAGCAAGACATACTGCACGCCCTCCCGCTGCCCCGACACTCCCGCCTCTGCTGGCACGGGGTCCCTGGGGGCCGCGGAGTCCTGCGATTGTGCAGGGCGGCGCAGGCTCTGCCTGTGGAGCTGGGGGGGGTTTTCCTGGATACACCATCACTTGCCCCTGGAGCCCGGTCAGCGGGGTCCCCTTCGAACATTTCTCCGTCACTCATTACTGAAACAGGCGAGCCAGCTCTGCTGCCGCAGTCAAGGTCTGTCAGCAGCATAAATAACGAACGCCAAGTTCGGAATAGTTCTAACGCTGCTGGGTCCCCAGACGGGAGTTTGTGCCGGACAGCAGAGCCAAGTTCCTGCCATAAGGCAAAGTCCAGGACAGTATCTCTGTCCATGGAAATCCCTTTTAAGGTAGCCCAATCTAGTAATTCCCGAACTGAGTTTTCAGGAAAGGAGGTGTGCACTGTACTAAACACACCTTTCCAGACCATTACCACAGCGTCGGTTTGTGAGCCGCTGTTGGCCATTTTCTCAGTCCCGTTGGACCTCCCGGTCCCGGGGGGGAAAGGGGAACAGCGTATCTCTAGAGAAATTCGGCTTGGCTCGCAGCAGCAGGACACTTCTCAGCTTTCAGATCACGTCGGGCAGCACCAAATATTACCGCAGGCCTGGTTCCTATGGTATATCACCGTGTCCCACAGCCATAGGGAGGAGGAGGAGAGAAGATCCAGCAGGCAGGAATTCTGCAGCAAGATTGATTTATTTAATTATTTTACAAACTCTTTTATAGACTTTTTTCTTCATAGTCTAATTGGATAAAGGACCAGCCACCCCTTGGGGGTGATTGGCTAAAATCCTAAAACATCCATTGTCAAAATATTTTTCTACTATACCATAAACAAGACTTTTCAAGGTTGCAGGTGTTTGGTTGTTTACATAACTCTGCTACCTCTTCTGTGAGAGAGAAAAGTCTCTCACGGACTTAGAAAATAGCAAGAAAATCCTTGCTAGCAGCATTTTTGTATCTACAATTTGACACTAGAAGTGAGCAAGAGTCTGAATCCAGCTCAATTGTTATATGGAGAGACAGATGACATTTAGTAGCAGGATGTTGCTCACTTTCCCCTTTAGGCATACCCGAGAGAAGCTGTCAGCATTTGGGTTGCCTCTGCTGGTGGGGCTTGTCATCTTTGCTTCTTTCGTCCTTTCTTTAGGCTTCTCACCTTCAGATGGTTCTTCAGTGATCTCAGGCTTCTGGAAACTCATGGTTATTTTAGGGTTGGCCTTGTCAAAGATTAGAGTTATCGTGCCCGTAATTTTGGAGTCTGATTGGACTGTTATTGAAAGAGAATGCTGGCTTCAAATGGAGCCTTACTATACAGTTGATGTGACAATATGGTTGTGTGAAGGCAGAATCTGTAAAAGGGAATAACAAAGAACAGAATTAACAGCGAAATATTTTCAACTTAATTTAACAACTTGTAGCTAGCACTTATTACTGAGGTATAACTGGGGAAGAACTGGGAGCACAGGATTTTATTAACTTGGACTGAGGGATGCTGAGTGGAGTTTTTAAACAGGGTGTTTAGCTTGATGGTTTGTCTGGAGGTTTCTTTTCTTCAATTGGTGGTGTTACCGGACCCTTCACCCTCTTGACGTGCGTCCAGCCCTTTTCAAATGTTCGGACAGCTGTTTCAGTGGTTAGCTGGACCTGAAATGGACCTTCCCAGGATGGGGTTAATGACTTTTCTTTCCAGGATTTTATTAACACCCAGTCACCTGGATTGATGTGATGTAAATTAAAATCAAGTGGGGGAATTTGTGGTAGAAAACCTCTTTCCCTTAGCAACTCTAGATTTTTGGCAATTATCTGTACGTATTGTTGTACATTGGTGTTTCCACACTCTTTCACATTTAGCTCTTGTGGTGTAGCAAGGTAGGGCAATCCATACAACATCTCATATGGTGAACAACCCAAATCAGATCTTGGCTGCGTTCTAATTCTAAGAAGAGCAAGTGGAAGGCATTTTACCCAGGTCCATTTTGTTTCCAGCATTAATTTTGTGAGGGTGTTCTTGATTGTCTGATTCATCCGTTCCACTCTCCCAGAGCTCTGTGGATGCCACGGGGTGTGTAATCTCCAATTTGTTCCTAATTGCTGAGCCAATTGTTGAACAATTTGGGAGGTAAAATGGGTACCTCGATCTGAATCTATGCGGTGGACTATCCCATAACGGGGGATAATTTGCTCGAGGATCACCTTACTCACTGTCTGGGCTGTTGCACTGACAGTTGGAATAGCTTCCACCCAGTGAGTAAGGTGATCAACGATTACCAATAGGTATTTCCACCTCTGGACAGGAGGCATTTCTGTAAAGTCAGTTTGAATGCTTTGGAAAGGCCTGATTGCTAATTCAATTCCTCCGCCAGTGTTCTTTTTCATTATCTTTTTGTTAACTTTTTGACAGATTACACAGTCCCGGGTTATTTGGTTGGCTATTTCATAAACACCAGTGCATCCAAAGGTTCTGAGATAGTGATCCGCCAGAGCCTTTGAACCCCAATGATTGCTTTGGTGGATATTTTGTAGAATTTCTCGGGTTAAATTTTTGTTTAAAATTTGGCGTTTATCTGGTAAATACCAGCGGCCTTGAGAATCCTCATTAGCACCAATTAAAACTAATTTTTGTTTTTCCTGGTCAGTAAAAATGGGCGTGCGTAAAATGTTAGTTTGTGGAATAGTGTCAGATGTGGTGGTGTTGGTTGGAAGTTGGTTCACTTCCATCACTTTTACCTCTTCTTCCACTGCTGCTTCTTTTGCTGCCAAGTCTGCTAGGTTGTTCCCTCGAGCTTCTTTTGTGGTTCCTGATTGATGACCTGGAATATGCACCACTGAGATCACCTGAGGCAGTTGCAGTGCTTTTAGAATTTTTAGGATCAATTCCTTATGTAGGATATCTTTCCCTTTGGTGTTTAGGAACCCCCTTTCGGACCAGATTTTTCCAAAGGTGTGGACTACGCCATAAGCGTATCTGGAGTCAGTGTAAATTGTCCCAATGCTTCCTGCTAGTCCGTGGAGTGCTTTTTCTAGGGCATAGAGCTCACAGACTTGAGCTGACCAGGTTGGTGGCAATTTGCCCTTTTCTAGCACACACATTTGGTGTCCATCGACCACTGAATAGCCAGAGCATCGTTTTCCATCCACCACTCGAGATGACCCGTCAATGAAGAGGATTTCCCCTTCATTGAGGGGACAGTCCACCAGGTCCTCTCTAACTTTTGTTTGGATGTCAATTATGTCAATGCAATTGTGTTCAATTTCTTTTTCTGACGGAGTCCCATAAAGAAATTGAGCTGGATTTTGGGGTGTACACACAACTAGCCTCAGGTGGTCTGAGTGCATGAGAATGGCTTCATATTTGACTATTCTTGGGTCAGTTAACCACTCTGCAGCCCTGTGAGCTAAAATGGTTTTGATTGAGTGTGGTGTATGCACTGTCAAGTCTCCACCAAAAATGAGTTTTTGACTCTCCGAGACCAGAACGGCTGCTGCGGCGATGGACTGGATACAGACGGATCATCCTCTGGACACTGGATCTAGTAATTTGGAAAGAAAAGCAACTGGCTTCCTGACTCCACCCCACTCCTGGGTCAAGACGCCATAGGCAATTCCCTTCTCCACATTAACAAATAGATCGAAGGGCTTTTCTAGTGAAGGGAGGCTTAAAACAGGTGCTTTTGTTAATTTCTCTTTCAGATTTTGTAATTTTTGTGTGTCTGAATTAGTCCAATTAAAAGGTTCTTCTTCCATTAGTTTTTCATATAAAAATTTGGCAGATTGTGAATACTGATCAATCCACAGTCTGCAGTATCCAAATAGGCCTAATAATTGCCGAATTTCTCGTTTTGAAGTTGGAGGTGGTAGATTTAGGATTCCTTCTACTCTTTCAGCACTGAGTTTTTTTGTGCCATGGCCAATTAGATGTCCCAAATACTTCACCTCCTGTAGCACAAATTGTAATTTAGGTTTTGACACCCGCAGCCTGTTCCTCCCTAGTAAATTCAGTAACTGAATTGTAGCAGTTCTTACCGTAGATTCCTGTTCCCCAGAGAGGAGCAGGTCATCTACGTACTGAGTTACTTGAATCCCTTCGGGTGGAGAAAAGGAACTTAGCAAATCTTCTAGCGCTTGGCCAAAGAGTGTGGGTGCCTCGGTGTAACCTTGAGGCAGGCGAGTCCAGCGCAGCTGCTGCTTCCGTCCAGTGTCTGGATCCTCCCAGGTAAATGCAAAGATGTCTCTGCAATGAGAATCTAGAGGACATGACCAGAAAGCATCTTTAAGGTCAATAACAGAGAACCAGGCATGTGCTGGGAGTACCCGACTCAGGAGTGTATAGGGGTCCTGCACCAGTGGATACCTGGTTTGGACTCTCTTATTGACCTCACGCAGATCTTGTACAAGCCGGAATGACTTATCTGGTTTCTGGACAGCCAAAATTGGAGTGTTGTAACTGGATTTGCAGGTCTCAAGAATTCCATCTTGTAATAAGTCCATGATAACAGGCTTCAGGCCCTTTCTTTTGTCCTTGGAGAGGGGATATTGTGGTACACGTACTGGCTGGCTATTTGGGAGCAACTCAATTGTTAGAGGTGTGATGTCCATTTTTCCCCGGTTGCCAGGTTTGGCCCACACTACCGGGTCAATGTGTTGCTCATCTACTAAAGATAAAACAAACAATTTAGTGGTCATTTTTCCACCTTGCGGTACCACCCCAACCCTCAGAGGTATTTGGAAGTCACGTCCTAAAAGATTGATCCCAGCTTGAGGTAGGTATAGAACATCCCCTGTATGGGTGTGCCCTTGTATGGAAAAGGTTACATTTTTAATTACAGGAACAGCAAAGCTTTCACCATTAGCACCATATATATCTAATGTATCTTGAGAAATAAAACATCCTGGAGGTGTTTCAGTGACACAGGTTCTTTCAGCACCTGTGTCCACTAAAAACTCCACTTGTTGTCTCTGGGATCCAACTTCTAATTTTATCAAGGGCTCTTTAAGATGTTTTTGCCCCAGAGAATAAAGCCCCTGACCCCTTCAGTTGTTCAAAAGTTGTCCCTCCATTTGGAGGACTCCTTGGTCTCTCTGCTTTTTAAAACAGTACCACTGCCCGTGGCCTGGTTTATTACAGTATGTGCAAATTAACCTCTCAGGTCTTTGAGCAATTGAGGTAGATTGTATATTGCAAGCACAAACCTGTGGCTGTTGCTGAGGGCAGATTTGGGTTTGCTGTTGTGGGATGCCCCTTTGGGAAGTTCTTTGTGTAGGAGGGTTGTGGATTGGAGCACTAGTACTGTTATTCATTATTCGGCTTTTAGCCTTCATCCTCTCTTCATCCCTCCTGACAAAGACTTTTTGGGCTTCCTCCAGTAATTCATCTAGTTCCCTCTCTGGCCATTTTTCCAATTTTTCCAATTTTTTTCTGATGTCAGGCCAGGAGTGAAGCACAAAATGTACCTTTAGCATAGTTTTGCCTCCCTCACTGTCTAAGTCAATGACAGAATAAAGTTGGATGTTATTCCTTAACCGAGCCATCCAAGCTGTTGGGGACTCATCCTTTTCCTGTTCCCCACAAAATGCTTTTTTCATATTATTAACTCGAGGAACAGCTTCTCTAATCCCTTTTATAATTAAATTTCTGTAGTCTTTCATGTTCCTCCTGCCCTCTTCTGAATTTGGGTTCCATTCAGGGTCTGTCAGTGGTAATTTTTGTTCTCCAATTGGGCCCTGATTAGAATTATTTTCTCTGTCCCAGACTGTCACTCCTGCGGCTCTAATCAGTTTTCGTTCCTCAATGGTGAATAAGGAGTGTAGGATGGATTGTATCTCTCCCCAATTATAAATATTAGGGCCGAGGAATTGATCAAATTGGTCAGCTAGACCAATGGGGTCAGCCATCAGGCTTTTCATTTCTTTTTTAAATTCCCGTACCTCAGATGAAGCTAGAGGTACAACTACATAACCAATTCCTCCTTGAGCATTTCCCATGGGTACCTCCCTAAGAGGTAAAATTTTAGACTCATGGGGAGTGCTAAGGCAGGTGGGACAGTCAGGTGTTTTAAATGATTTCTTTCTAGTGCAAGATGCTGGGCCATCCTGGCTAGAAGAAATCCTTTGTCCGGTTGCCTTTTGTGAGAGCAGGAAGGAACAGAATTTTCTTTTTCACTTTCATCCTCACTTTCTGAGTCCCTTTCGATTAGGTGGATTGATGAAGGAAGGACCCTTTCTTGTTCAATTTGGACCCTCCTTTCTGGAGGAGTTACTGGAGGAAGGTAGTCTAGGGGGTCCCACTTTGGTTGATTTAATTTAGGTTTTTGTTTTTCTTTCTGTTTGTGTTCTTCTGCAATGGAAAAAAATTGGTTTGAATTTTTATTAAGTCCAATTGAATTAGATTTAGTTTCCTCTTCCAATTCTATTTTCTTGCCTTGGTCTTCATTTTGTTTTTGCCAATAATTTAACCAAATTTTAGCATAGTCTAATTCATCAGAATGTTTTGGAGCTTTGTAATGTACATAAGAATGCAAAGCTTCACAAAGCCATTTTTCAGAAGACCCATGCTTGGGCCATTTGAGCCCATCTTTTTTAATTCTATGTTTTGGCCACTTAAAAACACAGTACCTAATCATTTGGCACTGGTCTTTTTCTTTAGTTAAAAGATTTTCTTCCCACTTTAGGAGCATTTGTCCTAATGGACTCTCTGGGAAGATTTTGTATTTCTTCATTAGGTCTTTCCTTTTGCTATTTGTTTGTCCCATTTTGTTACTGGGAAACAAACAAGTAGCTTGTGCAGAAGAAAAAAATTTTTTTTTTTTAATTAAATAAACCAAAGTATTATATTATATAAAACAATTAGGATATTGTAGAAGGAGATAATATTACAAAATAACCTAGAATCAATACACTATCACAATAAAAAAAATAGAATGATAATAGATTTATAAGCATAAAATACAATACAACTAATGTAGAGAAAAGTAAGTAGGAATAATAGATGTATAAGATAATTAATGATGGAGAATCTGTGGAAAAATTAAATATGGTAGGCTGGTGAGAAACAAATATGGTGCAAAAAAAGAACTTTAATTATAATAAGAATAATTAATGTGTATTGAAATTGTTTAAAGTATAACTGAAATTTAGATGGCTATATATATATAATACTTAAAACTTACGAAACAAAAGTTGTCTTTATTAGCAAGGGAGAGATAAATTTAAAATATTTATAACCGAATTAAAGGAAAAGGATTATAATGAATAACACGAACAATACAAAATATCAAAGTGGTGTCTTATGATTAAAGCAGATAAAGCAAATTACAACTATAATCTAATAACTCAAACACTCCAAACTAACAGAAAGTATAAAGGTGCTAGATAGCACTGACTACAAGAGTGCAGCTAAAACAAGTTCACACAAGCACTTAGAACAGCAAAAGGGTGCAGTTCAAATTAAAAGGACACAAAATGGCGGCTGCCCCTGCCGAAACCCGAAATTTCAAAATGGCGGCCGACCACGTGGAAACCCGAATTTCAAAATGGCGGCCGACCACGCGGCCGCTCGAAATTTCAAAATGGCGGCCGACCACGTGGCTGCTCGAAATTTCAAAATGGCGGCCAACCACGTGGAAACCCGAAATTTCAAAATGGCTGCGGACCAAGCGGCGGCCGAAATTTCAAAATGGCGGCCGACCACGCGGCCGCTCGAAATTTCAAAATGGCGGCCGACCACGCGGCGGCCGACCACGCCGAAATTCAAAACTTCAAAATGGCGGCCGCCCCCGCCGAAAAGAAGAAAAGAAGGGGTTTAAAATGAGGTTTCTCCTCAGTCATAGACCCGAGGAGACTGAGACACTAATAAAACTGAATTTGGGGCTGCGCACACCCCTAAAATGTGGAAACCTCCCCCCAGAAAGGCTGATCACCACACTCGATCCTCTCCTCTGTGTCTCTAAAGGGTGATCCCTCGTGGTGCCCTTAAAAATGAACCCTTTCAAGCACACTCACACACACACTGGGGATGGCCAACCCCCCCCACACACACTCTCACAAAGGAATTCCACTCGGAGGTTCCCCAAAAACTAATAGCCCTTAAAAAGGGTAAGTCCCTAACTAAAATCCCTTTAAGAAGGGTTCAAGCCTTACCACAAAGTCCTTCTCCACCGGAGGTGTCCTTTCTCCACTGCAGTAATCCTTGTGGGAGCCCAGAAAATCCAAGGGAAAAAAACAAAAAAAAAAAATCGCAAAAATTCAAAAATAGTAAAATTAACCAAAATACCTGGATTTTAGGGCAAAAATAGGATCCCGGACGAGTTCCCCAAAAGAGTTGTGAGGAATGAGACAACTCTTAGTAGAAATTAAAACAATTTATTAAAACAGAAAAATTGAAAAATTGCAAAAATTAGCAAAATATAAAAATTTGGGATCCTAGTGGCTCAGGAGGTATGGCCCAGGAGCGCAGGGATTCAGGAGCTTCAGGCTTAGGCAGCTCTGAACCTCAGGTAGAGAAAAAGGCTTGCAGTGCTAGGCTGGTCAAAAAGAAATAAAATTCTAATGGCTCCTTGAGAGGAGTAAGTTTCTCCAGCACTGAGCGGGCTGGAGAGGAAGGGGAAGAGGGGGAGATAGAGAGAGAGAGAAAGAGAAAAAAAAGGAACAGAGAGGCCAGCGTCTCTCTCTTTTATAGACTTTGCTCTGCCCACAGTCCGCCCACAGCCCGCCCCTTTGGTTTAAGGTGATTGGTGTTTTCCCTTTGACAGATTACCTCTGTCCACCAATCATTAAAATTCAGGTTAGCTTACAGGGCTCCACAGCTTCGTGGCTGTGGGGGCTGTGCTGTTTGTTGGAACTGGGGTTTTGAAATCTTCTTTGAAACCAAAGTACAAGTAAAAACATTAAAAAAAATACATCAAACACATCTTAAAACACTTGTAAAAGTATACAGTAAACATAGGAAAGATAGCTCTTATGGTGTACAAGTGATAAATGTTTGAAAAGGGATTTTAACTGGGGAACTTTTAACTGGGGAATTTTACTGGGAAGGGCACAAATGAACAGCTTGGAACGAGTGAAAACCAAAATAATAAAACTTGATTTGTGTACCTGGGCTGATGGGCTAATTTTAACATTCAATTTAAAAATATTTAACTCAAAATTAATTAAAGCACTTAATATGCAAAGACCAAGCACTAATAGGGATTTTATGTATGACACCAGGTACGGAATGATTAATAGGATAGACTCAGATAGAGGGGCACATTTTACATCAAAAGTTCTACAGCAACTAACTCAAGCCTTGGGAATAAAGTGGGAGCTGCATACCCCATGGCACCCACAGAGTTCAGGATGGGTAGAGAGGATGAACCAAACTTTAAAGAGAACCTTAACTAAACTAATAATTGAAACTCAAATGTCACAGGTAAAATGCCTACCTCTGGCTTTATTAAGGGTTCGGACACAATCCAGGTCAGACCTGAGTGTGTCACCTTACGAAATGGTGTTTGGGTTACCCTTTCTGACCACCCAACATGAAACTGCTACCTATGAAGTAGGGGAAATGAGTGTTAAAGGATATGTCACCACAATTGCAAGGACCCTTGAAGATTTGCGGTTGAAATGGATAATCCCTCAAACCACACCTTTAGACTTTAAAATCCATAATATCCATCCAGGGGAGTGGGTACTAGTAAAAACATGGAAAGAGCAATCTTTAGCTCCACAATGGGAAGGTCCTTTTCAGGTGCTACTGACGACTGAGGCAGAGATCTGGACCAAGGAGCAAGGGTGGATCCATGCCAGCAGAATCAAAGGACCCATGGAAGAACCTAAGGAGTGGACTATAACATCTAAGCCTGGTGATACCAAGTTGACTCTTAAGTGGGAACTGGGGGGTAATGCACTGGGAAGACCCAAATGATCCAAGAGATACACCAAGAATCACACCTGACTGGGAAATAAGGCCAAGCTTATGTCAGTGGTTTCAAGTGTTGCCTGGACAAGTCCTGAGACACCTCCGATACCCTCCTTGGGGAGGAATACTTCCACTCCAAACAGGAGGATCAGGACTATTTCGGTCTGAGAGTTCTCACATTCTGGCCTTAGCCTGTGACTTATTAAAAAAAAAAAGAGGAGGAATTGCCACTTCCAACAGTGTCATACCATATACCCTGTCTGATTCATCCCAATACTGGACATGATAGCTGGGTTAAATGTAAATGTCTAGACTGTAAAAAATTATTGGTATTGTAGTTCACTAAAACGACACTCTCATTGCATGAAGTGTCGAACGCCAAATCTATTCCCCATCCAGGTAGAACGAAGAACAGCTGAAATAGCCACCTTGCTTTGTGGATGGGAATTACTAGTGCCTGTTGAATGGGAGATACCTGAGGAATGGTGGGAAGCTACAATTAAGAAGTGTCAAAAGCAATTTGCCTGGAAAATAGTGAAAAGGAAGTGACAAGGAAATAGAGGGCAAGACCGAATTGACCACTGTACTTGCCACCAAGAAGATCATATACCCCTGCTGTGGGTAGCGACCCCATAGGCATGGGAGGTGGAGGTATAAGCCATATCGAACCTCTGTTATTCCTTTATCTGTCACTCCTTTTTTGTCTCTTCCCTCTGGGGATACCGACAAAGCCATGCCATAGGTGTTACTGAAAGCTGTATATGGAAAAACACCGAGGTTCCTTTTTCATTGCTCATACCCATGTCAACAGTCACTGTTATAACCCATCCAAAGTAGAAAACTGTATACAAAAGGGGAAAAAGTACTGGGTTGTAGAAAACTTAGGAAGAAGTGGTAGCAGGTTGGGAAGTAAATGTCCAAAAGGGGAAAGATGGATGTGTTTCACATATATTGTTGGGAGTAAAGTCTCAGGCTTAGTAAAAGAACAACTGGTAAATAAGAAGGCAAAGCGAACACAGCAATCTAACTCTATATCGACCCCAATTCAAGACATGTATGTGAAACTCAAACAACAATTAGAAAATGAAAAGGAAATCTCAAAATTTGGAAAAAACCTGTTTGTGGAATTAGGGGAAAGGATCGGTAAAAAGCTTAATGTAACCAACTGTTGGGTCTGTGGAGGGCCTCTGATGACAGAGGAATGGCCATGGAAAGGCAGTAGCTTAAGCCCAATAGAACTCCTTAAATGGAATTGGACAAGGATAAGGGGAGAAAACAGACCAGAAGGGTGGGTACTGAGTTCAACAGTGATAGGAGAGGAGTGTCTCTGGCGTACCGGGAACAATTTCCTTAACGAAGTAGGAAATACTCCCTGTAAGAGATATAAGGTCAGTAATGGAACTTTTACATGGTGGGTCCCTGTTGGAGAATGGAATTATTGGGATCAATAAAGGAGCTGTGCAAGCTGTTGAGCTGGAGGTTTTTGGGCCTGTGTGTGTGAGACACTTTCCGTGGGAAAGTCTCTGTTGTGAAGCTAAACAGTTTCAGCCTGAGAAATTTCAGGGAGTAACGTACTTGCAGGTGTGATATCTACGAGTATAAGGGAGGCAAGGGCAAAATTCTTTTGATCATAACAAGACTGTGGAAAACTGCCAATGTAGTCCGATTGTGTAGAAATAGAAATATGTCCTGATAAGTGTTAAGCCACTTAGGAGCTAACAAGCTGGTATACTATATAAGTGCCTTTAGACTGCTAATAAATCGGAGTGTATTTTTCAACCATATTGGCTGGTGTCTGTTCTTCTCCCCCCGCCGGGGATCCGAGCTCCCCGTCCCGCTGCGGCTTCCGATATCTGGCGCCCGAACAGGGACACCGATGCCGTTGTGTCCTCTGGGACCAGTTCCCACTCAGCCCGGTCAGCTTGGGACACAGCAGGCAACGGGGGCCAGCCTCTGATATCGGAGGGATCAGAGGTCTGGCTCGTGGGTCCTTCCAAGGGACCGCGGCGATAAAGGCAGACGGCGGAGGAAAGGGGGCAGGCTCAGAGTTGGGTTAAATCCAGAAAGTTTATTGGTCCTCCGAACGGGGGGACCTCAACCACCAGGGGTGCCCAACCCAGAGCACCTGCAGATCGCGCGCCAGGGCATTTTATGGCGGGGGGACATGGGGGGGGGTGTACAGAACAACCAACCAGGGAAGGGAAGGGTGCGGCAAGCAGAACGAGAGACACATAAGGGAACCAACTATAACAGGGGAAGGGAGGGACTCCTTTCCCAGGACTAATCACCTGGCCCCCTGGCTAGAACTTTCCAGAAGCCTGGGAGGGGTGGCAGAGTGACAGACAGGGTCCTGGGAGGAGATAAAAATGACAGACAGGGTGATTTAAATAAAACGGGGGGGGGGGGGGGGGGGGGGTGCCAACACACTCCCACACACCGAACACGGCACACCAAACTTGGAACACCGAACTTGGAACACCGAACTCGGAACTTGGAACGCGGAGTACGGGACTCGAACACGGAACTCGGAATTTGGACTGGGACTGGTATTTTATTCCCTTTGACCTGGCGGGAGCCTAATGCGGTGCCGAAGCAGTGCCGGCGGGGGCGGAGGGGTGGCCGACCTCTAGCCTGGGCCACCTTAACATCGGTGGTTCGCCGCTTGGCTGCTAAAGGCTTGCCTGGACGCTGCAGTACCCTGATACTTGGGGCGCGCAGAGGCGCGGGTGGTATCAGAGTAGTCCGCGGGTTTTTCGGTTTTTAGTTCGCGGTTTGCGGTTCGCGGTTTGTCCGCGGTTTTGTTTTCCGCGCTGAGGCGCGGGTTCGCGCTGATCGCGGGTACGGCTCGCGCTGGACGCGGGTTCGCGGTTTTATCCGCGGGTATAGTTTATGCGCTTTGTGTTTCGCGCTGAGTCGCGGGTTTGTGGACGCGGTCATGGAAACTCAGGCAGCCTTTAATGTGTTTTTACGCTTTTTAGAAAAGCAGGGAATTAAGGAGATAAACCTTTATAAGGAACTAGTTAATCCAAGATCGTTTAAAATGAAAGCTACAGAAACAAGAGCTCCCAAATCCACCTGGAGAGCAGTAATTAGTACTTTCTCAGAAGTAAAAACAGGAAAGACAGTTGCCGCGGTTGCCATAGAGACTGTAGAGAGCGGCAGCGCGGGCTTTAGTAGCTCCGGGAAAGTAACAGACGCGGGACTTACAGAGCAGCGGCCAGAGACCGCGGCGGAGTTCGGGGTAGCGCTGTCCTTCCGGCTGGCCGCGAGAAAAATCATTAAAACCACGGCAGCGCGCGTTAGCTCATTGCGAGAGTTGCTAAACCCGGCAGAGCCGGATGTTAACTCTCCAACGACCGGAAAAGTAATGGCCGCGAGAGCGGAAGCACAGATACCAGATCCAGGGGGCGGGGCGCGGGCGGGCCAAAGAGACACCGGCAGCCCCGGTGCCCGGCCGAAAGCAGCAGCCCGGCCAAAAGCGGCGGAGGGTGATTCCCCTGCGCTGAGCTGCGGGACAGCCGGCAGCAGCGCGGCTTTTATAGTTTCGTCGCCTGCAATGCCAAAGCCGGCCGGGGCGACCCGGAAACAGCCCCAAATGAAAGAGAAGTACCAACAAGTAATGCAAAAAGTCATCAAAAAGCTTGCTAACTTATCTATACTAAGCATTTTTCAGTCTGTCTTTACAGCAGATGTCCTGTGTTCAAAAGCATTACATCAGCATCGCACAGTCGCTGCTAACCCCTTCACAGTTCCTGCTCTGGGAACGAACGTGGACTGCAACACTGCAGAATGTCCTGCAACAACAGGGACAAGTCATCGCTACATCACTGACCAGAGAGGTGCCCAGCAAAGTGGTGCCATGCTACAGGACCCCGAAACAAGAAAGCACAGTCAGCATCAGCTCCTGAGGAACGTGATGCCACTACCATAACAGCTGGGACTGTGAGACCTGTCCTGAGGAGCCTTGAGAGAGGCTGAGACGTGGCTGAGTGAAGGAGCTGAGGACTTGCCAGATCCACCACTCTCCATAGCAGGAGAAATAGTGAGACTCTGGGGCGAAAATAACAGCTGCCCTAGGTGAATGGTGGTGGGTGTCGGGGAACCCTTTCCAAAGACAAAACTAAGAGAAATAATTGCATGAATTTTTGGGTATATTGCAAAAAGTTTTTGAGTATAACACCAAACTCAGAAGTAAAGTGAAAAATTGTTTCTTTTTGAATGTCTTGAAATAAGAGTACATTTAAGTTCTGTTAAGTTTACGTGATGTTAAGGTTAATTTCTGTTAAAGTTAAGTTCTTTAATTTTAAGTTCTGTTAAGTTTAAAGTTCTGTAGAATTTAAGTGATAAGGTTAAGTTGCATAACGTTTAGGTAGTGTTAAGGTTAATTCGTGTTAAGTTTAAGCAAAGTTAAGTTTAAGTAAAGTTAATTTTAAGTTCTGCTAAGTTAAGTTGTGTAGAGTTTAAGTGATGTCAAAGCTACGTAGCCATTAAGTTTAATATAGCCTTGCAAGTGCTTAATAAGTTAAGTGTGTGTTATTAATGTTAGACATGTAATAATATAAAGTTAAGTAGCTATTGATCTTCTGCTATTAGCCGCAGCCACGGCTGTGAAAGGTTTAGAGGTTTATGCTGTTTAAGTCTTTTTAATCATTTTTTCCCATTTTTACTAATAGATAAGTGAGTTACATCAATTAACTACATAATTATAGAAGAAGACGGTCTCAACTTAGAGGGATAGTTAAAGTTATTAAGTTTAAAATTATAACTAGTTTTATTTGTGTAGCATTTGATTACTGTAGAACTGGCAGTGTGTTCACCTTGCCTCCCGATGCTTGCAGCAGATAATATACAAAGTCACTACATCTGTGACCCCTCCAGTATTGCTTGCACAAAAGAAAAATGGGGAATTTGTTGGAGAATGGAATTATTGGGATCAATAAAGGAGCTGTGCAAGCTGTTGAGCTGGAGGTTTTTGGGCCTGTGTGTGTGAGACACTTTCAGTGGGAAAGTCTCTGTTGTGAAGCAGAACAGTTTCAGCCTGAGAAATTTCAGGGAGTAACGTACTTGCAGGTGTGATATCTGGGAGTATAAGGGAGGCAAGGGCAAAATTCTTTTGAACATAACAAGACTGTGGAAAACTGCCAATGTAGTCCGATTGTGTAGAAATAGAAATGTGTCCTGATAAGTGTTAAGCCACTTAGGAGCTAACAAGCTGGTATACTATATAAGTGCCTTTAGACTGCTAATAAATCGGAGTGTATTTTTCAACCATATTGGCTGGTGTCTGTTCTTCTCCCCCCGCCGGGGATCCGAGCTCCCCGTCCCGCTGCGGCTTCCGATAGGTCCCCGAGAAACCAACTCTGTATTGGACTCAAGAAAAAACAAAGGAAAAGAATTGTAAGTACAATAATAAGGTCAAACTCTTTCAATGCAATGATACAAACAAAAATCCTTATTTTGGGATCCCAGACATTTCAAAATTTAGGGAAAATATAAATCAACAAAAATTTGATTACTGGAAGGCACCAGAGGGCCTATTTTGGATATGTGGAAAAAGGGCATATGCAAAGCTCCCCTCTCGGTGGAAAGGGAGTTGTACCCTGGGAATCATACACCCAGGATTCTTTCTTTTACCAGAGCCAGACAGAGATCAACTAGGAATACCAGTGTATGAGGATCTAAAAAGAAATAAAAGATAATTGATTGGAGGATCTCAAAAATGGAGAGACGAGGAATGGCCTGCTGAGTGCATAATTGAAACATATAGGCCAGCCACTTGGGCACAAGATGGGAGTTGGGGGTATCGAACCACAATTTACATGCTGAATTGGATTATAAGACTCCAAGAAGTTGTAGAAATAATAACAAACCAAACTGGTCAGGCATTGGAATTACTAGCTAGCCAACAAAGCCAAACAAGAGCTGCGGTGTATCAAAATAGGTTGGCTTTAGACTATCTATTGGCTGAAGAAGGAGGTGTTTGTGGAAAATTTAATACTTCAGATTGTTGTTTGAAGATAGATGACCATGAGGGTGCCATCCTAGATATAGCCAAAAATATCAGAAAAATAGCCCATGTACCGGTCCAAAAGTGGGAATCTGCACTAAAAACTTAGCTGGTGGGATAATGTATTGGGAATAGAATGGTGGAAGAAGCTAGGCTTCTTCCTTTTATGTGCCACCACAGGCTTGATATTTCTCCCTTGCTTGGTCCCCTGTTTTATTTGATTAATATCTACCATGGTCCAAGGCATGCAAATAGTACCAATGCCTGTGGAACCAAAATTGGCTACATCTGGAACGGCCCAAAAGATCATGGTGTTGAAGAAGCAAAATGATATCAAAGACCCCTTTGAAGAAGCAAGATTGATTTGTGAAAAAAATGAGCAAATAATAAAGACTAGAAAGCAAGGGATACTGCTCAAGCCAAATGAACTGTAAAAAAAAGGAAAAGTGAGTTATTGTTATGAATGTATTGTGATGTTGGCTTTTTGCATGTTACTTAATGTTAGAAAAACTTTACCTAGATTATATAGAATGTCTATTGTTTATGTAGTCAATTTAGAAAAGATAGAGAAAGTCTTCACATTCCTGGAGTATCTTATCAGAGAAGAAGAAAAACCAGAAACCAGAGAGAAGAATTTATGGAGGGAGCAGAGACGGAATGGAGCCAAGGAGGAAGATAAGGCTGATGGGATGATACATAGAAACTCCAAAGAATTTATGAATCATGCATGATTGTGATGAATATGCAATAAGAGATGTACTTTTAAAGATGATCTTTTGGATGTAGAGGTGTGCCTTTGGCTCTGCCAAAGCACCTGGCCGTAATACCCTTTTTGCTATTGTCTCCTAATTGTCCCTTTTATTAAACTTCTTTTAAAATTTATAAAGAGTGAACCTTGTTTTTCACAATATTTTCTATAAAGCAGGAGGAAATCTGAGAGAATCAGACTAAGGCTGAGCTCTCCAGAATTTGAACTTTCAAATTTGTGAAGAATCAGGTAGAAAAGTGAAATGTACAGTTCCAAAGGAATAGCCTCAATTTACAGAAATTTAATCCCAATGGAGCCAAGTAGTGGAATTAAGTATTGCAGAAGAATTTGGTGCATTGTAGGGGAATGAACATCATTTAATGTACCTAGTGGCAGTGTAAGTCTCTCATGGCTCCTGTCACTACACAAGTGCATACCATCCTGCTCGTAAACAAGGGGTGTCTGGACAGGACAACTCAGGATCAGCCACTATGATTGTCAGTGGCACAAGACATCCTATATGTTCAAGGATGCTCAGATAAGTTCCTGATCCAAGGAGAAATACCATTTTTTACTTTTTCCCCCCCTAAGGAGCTATAAGCTTTCTAGCGATCCTTAAAAGATACTTAACAAGCCCTTAATGACAACAACTCGGGTACAGGGTACGGGTAAGTTTACAGTTTCCGTACCATCCTACATTATTCCCGCCCTGTCCCCGGAATTTCGGCGTTAAAGGCAGCAGGGGCAGCAGCACGAAGTGGTAAAGGGGAGTGGTCACCCCAGGGGAAGAAGCGGAGATAACATTCAGACCCTACCCTCCACTGGAGGGCCAGATATCAAGCTTATTCATTTAAAAAGCAAGAACTTTCCTTTAAATATTTTAGTTTGGTTAGAGCATGATGCAAATAACACCGAGGTCACAGGTTCGATCCTCGTATGGGCCATTCACTCAAGAGTTGGACTCGATGATCCTTTTGGGTTCTTTCCAACTCAGAATATTCTGTGATCCTGTGAATATGCTCTAACTTAGCTACTCAACCACCACTGATTGAGATTAGATATTTTAGGATGAAGAAGGTGCAGTCAACCAACAGAAACTGAGACACCTCTCATACCCCACATAGCTGCTGGGGAGGTGGGGTTGCTCGACTCCTACAGTGTTCCCAGGGATTTCTCCCTAGGACATATTCCTGAGAAGATAGTAAAGGAAAGATAGGGAGACTTTCCTATTGATCAAAAACCTTCTCTAGCAATGGAATGCTTTAGTGAAGTCACTGAGCTAATGGCTACGTCATTAAAATGTTGGCATATCTAAAGATACAGCTAATACTGAAAGCACTTTAATATGTCATTTTCCTTCTTTAATTTTCCACATAAATTTAGCATTTTTGGAATTCATACACATTTTTATTTATTCAAATAATTCTATAGCTTAAATGACCAGGAAAGGGCTTTCATTTTGTCATTGAGATGCAAAGGATTGAAGCTTGTTATTATTGTTCTAATTCTTGAATCTTCATATTGTTGGACACCTTTTCAACGAAATACTATAAGACAGAAAGAGAAGAAAACTATAGCTGCACACCCCCTAAACCATGAGGACCATTTGTAAATTTGCAAATTGACTTTATTCAGATGCCTAAATGCTATAATTTTGAGTAGTCTTTGTCATTTTAGAGATGTTCTCAGGATGGGAAGAGGCCTATCCTTGTAAACAAGCTGATGCAACAACTGTTGAAAAAAGTTGCTGAGAGAACTAATTCCTGGGTTTAGTATTCCTCTAACACTAGATAGCAATAGAAGGACCCGTTTTACCAGACAAGTAAGCGGAAAGGACAGAGAAGGGGCTTTCCTTTGCAAATTCATGGGAAGCAGCCGGTCTAAGTGCCACTCGGGAAGCTGAACGGACTGCAGCAGGAAACCTCGGAGCAGCAGGCTGGAACAGCAGAGGCGGGCACAACCAGGGTGGCAAACAAAGTGTAGCAAAGACTCCGGAGCTATGCCAGAAGCCACGGGGTATCCGGGCGGGCACGGGGTGTCCAGTTAAAAAAAAGAAACAGGCAAAAACCACAAGGCAACAGTATCTCCAGTCAGACGCCCGCGCCGAGTAGCTGCCTGAATCCACCACCTCCACCGGAAGGAAGCAGCAGCCCCTGGTCCCCAACCCTCGCAGGATCCCGGGCTGCCTCTCTCCCATCGCGATACTCCCAGAGCTGGGAGGGGGAGGGGGGGAAGCCGGGCAGTGACCATTCTGGACACAAAAAACAAACAAACAAACAAACAAACAAACGGATATGGAATAAAAACCATCCCCAAGACAGCACTGCTCAGCAACAACCAAAACATCCATGTGTTATCAGCATTATTCCCATACCGAATCCAAAACACAGCACCGTACCAGCTACTGAGAAGAAAATGAACCCTATCCCAGCCCAAACCAGGATAGTATCCACCCCTTATTTCATACCATTTACATCATGCCGGGTCCAACACTGTCCAAAATCTCATCACCTTTCCTGTTTTTGATAGATGTGCACAGAGATATCATTCCCTTAGTCTATGGACCATCCCTATAAAAGTTCATTGAGTCCATTTAGTCCATAACTTAAAGCTCTATTCATCATAACAGTCTTTCAGGGCAGGAAAGATGGTCTGTGGTGTTGGACTGTTGCATGTTGAAGCCAGTTCTGATTCCATCACTAGTGTGCTTGTCCAGTTTCATCAAAGTTCATTCTTCCTTAATGTGGCAGTTGAAGAGGAGCCAGGTTCAGATCCCCAAATCTGGCGTGGTGGAGATGGGCAATTGTGAGGTGCCCAGTGCAGTGATGGGTATATAGCCACCATAGAAGTGATAATATACTGTGTTATAGAATCATAGACTCATTAAGGTTGGAAAAGACCTTCAAGATCATTGAGTCCAACCTTTGACTGAATGCCACCATGCCCACTAAACCTTACCGTGAAGTGCCACGTCCACTTGTTTTTCGAAGACTTCCAGATATGGTGACTCCACCACTTCCCTGGTGTCTCAAAGGAAGAAAAACTCTGCAATACTAGTTTTGAGCCAGACTCTGATGCTCCTAAGAATAGAGCTCTACCTGCATAGAGAATCCCTGAGCTTTTTGGGAATGGGTCTTGTACCAAAGACATACTGTTATGAATGGATGATGTGGGTTTAAATAAGTCCCTGCCTTTTGCCCAGGCCTCTGGCAGCAGGCAGTCGGGTTATTGAGGTGGCCAGCACCCCAAAAACCACTCTTGTTTGCAAATTTTTTAATAATGGCTGATTCAGTCTATTATAGAATGGATTATTTATTTGACACAAAACTAACAGACATAAGACTTAAAACAGACTTACTACACAGGAATAAGACAAAAAGAGGACAAGTAGTATTATACACGCGGGATTAAAGGTACCATAAATTTTATGACTAGCTAAGAAATAGTATAACTTAGGATCCAATGTTTCTTACCACCAAATTGTTGAAGGGGCACACATTGAAATCCTTTCCCTCAATTTCTGGAAAGGTAACCGCGACGTTGTGTCTAAGCTTCAGGAAGAAATCATCTCGCACGTTCCCAAGGAGTAAGAGACTTCTGCCTCTGTGATAAACTGTAGTACTTTTATAGTCTAAAAACAGGCCTTTTGGTCACCTATGTTTTTTATCTCTTCCCACATCTGTTAAGCTGGCAGACCTTTTGGCACCAGGAGATGATACCTGCTGGGCCTTGCCCACCTGGGTTATCTCTCTTATCTGCACCAGCCACCTGTGGTGGGAGGAGTGATATGCCCTGCCACACATACTAAGGAAATATCCTATTGAACAATGTGCAAATAAGACTTTAGCTGTATTTTCACTAACAGAAATTTGTGCTTTGCATATGGTCTTTCCTTTCTTCAGAAAATAGATGAATAATTATATGGTGTTAAAAAATGAGTTTACCCCCTAGCATAACATCTACAGATACTACATGCTTGTCTTTACATGTAAACATCTTAAATCTTACTTAAGGCAAGTTTTAAGATCTTTGTTTAAAGGTGAAAGACAAAGAAAAGGTAGTTTGCATTAATAGTGGTTGCTATTAACTGCTATACTCATTTATTAGTATGTATATAATGTAGAATTAGTATATGTATTTACAATTTATCTATAAATATATATGTTATTGATTAATGTATTTACAAATTTGTTTATTTATAATTGCTATATTTATAATGCAGTAGGATCTGGAAAACTGAATTCCTAAAAGTAAAGTTTCTGGTTGCTAGCTGCTAGTACAGACTTTAAAGTCTATACCTCAAAGTTTGCAATTTAACCATAGTCAAGATAAAACTCTGCAGTTACCTTTCCCAAGATATTTGAAATTAAATGGGAATTTAAAAATTATTTTTTCTAAACATTGGGAAAAATCTCATCAGAATAATTTATGGAAAAAATAAGTAATTAAACTACTGATGAGAATTTTCCTTGCTCCTGGAGTGCAGATAGCTCAAATATCACATCAGAATTATTTAGGAAATCTCTTACAGTACATTAGATATTGTATAGCAATACCTTCCTTGATATTTTTCCTAAATACAAGAGGAAACAAAACTCGGATTTCCCTTTCAGATTAAGCCACTTCATCAAATATTCAATTTTTCCATTAGGTTTCCTAAATGTAGGTGTCAAATGCTATCTGGCATACCCTCAGGTATGCTACTGTCCTCCAAATGGAGTTTAAAAGCATATAGCTCTCACAGGTCCTGTGCCAGGTCAGCTATTGTCATGTGGAAGCTGTGCATGCCCTAGGATATCTTAAATTGCACTAAGCACCAAAGTTTAGGCAGTTAAGTTGCCCACTTCAGTATGAATTAAACTGCAGTAGATCTCCACTGAGTACAACTCCATTGAGTACACCTCCACAGGCTGATTCAGTTTCTCACAAGTGAGTTGGGACAGATGTACTGTTAAATATGTCTGTTCAAAAGTTGGAGACCCAAAAGCTATGGTAGATACAGAAGATTTGTCAGCTCTCCAGGTCCCAGAATTCCCAGCACTGACAAATGAGAATGGAAATAGAGTTTCCTTAGAGTTCTGCTCTGGATTTTATAAAAGCCTGTAAAATCTGAGATATTTCACATCTGAGCTCAATGAAGTGTCATTTTTGACATGTTATTTTGTTTGAGAGTTTTTTCAACATTTCCTTATCATTCATTCAAAAATTAATTTGTATGACCAGTTCTTCTATGATGTTCTCATTTCCTAGAAATTGAAAACTTTTAAATTCATATCCTCCCATGTTGGTTCATTGATTTAAAAACAAATATACCTATAGGTATTCTTTTCTTCTTCCCCTCTCCCCTTTATGTGCAGGACCTAAAAACCACTTAATCACACTGGTTTAGATCTAATGTGATTTTGCTAGCTTCATATTCAGACCAGGATGCTTACCGAAATCTTTTTTAGAGTATTATAGTGCCTTACTGAGGTACCCATATCCTCTTCCATACAATCTTTCCAAGCTGGATGATCTTAAGGTCTTAATGTTTATTACCCTATTGGTTTCATTTTCAAATCAAATCTTGCAGAACATAAGAGTCTGATTTGAGAGATCAGCAGTCTGATGGCTTGTGCTCTGTATCTGGCCATGGCCAGAAGTTCAAAGAGAACTTAGAAAAGCCAGATGATTGTATAAATATTATAACATATCTCTGCTGTCTTTTAATAAACTCGCCATCTTTAAAGAAAAACCTATTGTCATACATACAATTTCCATATTAAGGGACAACAGTGCAGATTTGATTCCATTTAATTTTTAAAATTGTTATTTTGTTGATACTTTTGCTTTGTTCAAGAAGGATAATGAAATCTGAAGGTTATAGACACATACCTGTATGAAAATCAGATGGTCTTAGAGTTCAATTTGAAATATGCAAACAACATCTTGCCCAATATCAAAGGCTATAGAAAAGGCAGCACATTTTCCCAATACCTCTTTTGGGAAAATTTGTCCTACACTTCTATTAGGTGCTATCATTCAGAAGCATAATTTTAGCCAGCATTGTCATGCTGATTATAGTCAGGTTTACGTTTTGGTCTCAGTGGACCCTAGGGAATTAATTTCTGATTCTATTAAATGACTATGTGACATTCAGTCTGAATTTTTTCCTGAAAATAAACCTAGAGAAAGCATAGTTCATCTCAGATTGCTACCATCTACCTCCTGAACAATGCTGTGATACCTTAATGAGAACTTTAAAGCTGAACATCTAGGTTTCTAACCGTGAGATTGTCAGTGCCCTGAACTGTTCTTTGGGAGCTTGCAGGGTGACATCCCAGGATGCCCAGAGAAGCTGTGACTGCCCCATCTCTGGAAGTGTTCAAGGCCAGATTGGATGGGGCTCTGAGCAACCTGGTCCAGTGGAAGGTGTCCCTGCCCATGGCAGAGGGGTTGGACCTTATATAACATTATATATAGCAATACATATAGCAATTACATCATACAATTTAATTCATTTTCTATTCTCACCAAAAACCAAATCCCCTTGAGGCATACACCAGGTCTCCCCATCCTCTCACATTACCCAACAAGTGCCCCCGGATCCTTGAGCAAAAGCCATCCCACGGATGGGTTTGCCTTTGCCTGAGGCAGGAATAACTCAGACTGTTTTCCCCAGCATGTTTTTTAAAGTGTACTACAGGAAATTTATCCTCTTCTACAGTACATAAAAGTTTTGATTGGGCAAGGCCAGCCCGATTGGCAGATCCTCTGGTGTTGACTAACCAGCTGGCCTTTTGTCTTGGTTTGAAAGACAGGTGTCTGCTAAGGAAGGCAGAAGCCTCCCTTGGAATGGAAGATGTGACCCCCCTTCCCTCCGAGTTATTATAATTTTGAAATGAAAAGGCTTTTAGGCAAAGATATGGGAAATAGGAATAACAGTTCTTTACTATTATATAGCTATATGTGTTTAACACGTCAAACAAAGAACAGTAACTATGGCAGTAACAGCAAACAATCACAAACCCAGTCCCAGCCTTCTCGGCTGTCAGGCTCTTTTCCTCTCGGGTGCAGTTCCAGTCACGGCTGGCAGGGGCGATGGCGGCTCCCCATGAGCAGGGCAGGTGTGATGGTTCCCCCACGGCTGCAAGGGGCGCTCCAGAGCAAACTCAGGGAGCACGCGGCGCTGGTGCCCTGGGATTCCAGGAAGGGATGGAACAAAGGCTTTACAAACCCCTGGGCAGCCGATCCCGGTGTCCGGCGGGACCCTCGGTAACAGCAGGCTGGAACGGCAGGGACGAGCACAAATCCCGGGTGGCAGATGAGATGTATCCAAGCTGCGGAGTTGCAGTGGGAACCCCCCCGGAGGTCTGGGCAGGCAGGGTGAGCACGGCTACAATGTAGCCAAGGCTCAAAGCAACGGCGGGGGCAGGGCAGCCCAGGGAAGGGATGGAACAAAGGCTTCACAAACCCCTGGGCAGCCAATCCCGGTGTCTGGCCGGACCTTCAGGAACAGCAGGCTGGAACGGCAGGCTGGAACAGCAGGCTGGAATAGCAGGGACGGGAACAAATCCCTGGTGGCAGACAAGAGGTATCCAAACTGCGGAGCAGCTATGGGAACCCCCCAGAGGTCTGAGTAGGCAGGGCGAGCATGGCTACAAACTAGCAAAGGCTTGAAGCAACGGCGGGGGCAGGAGGGCGAGGGACAGGGAAGGCGGGCTTGGGATCCCAGGGTTTCTCTCGCAGAAGGAAAAGCAGCCAAAGGAAGCAGCCTGTCTCTCCTTCCGAACTCCAGGGACTGACTGTCCACACACCCAGGTGAAACAAAAGAGTAGCCAGGCGCACCCCTCCTTCAATGGCTGGGTCTTTTGTTTTTCTTAAGAATCCAGAAATTTGTCACCCTAGCAACACCTATGGGGAAATGTCCTTTAACAGAAAAAAAAACAAACCAGGAGAACTCCTAAAATCCCAACATTATCCACCCCGAATTTTTCCCATACTAACATGTTACATGAAACTTAACCCTTTTAACCATATATATACATGCATCACACGATTTATATACATATATGCACGCTGATACTGATACAAGTACAGAGCCAGGGGTAGTTCACCCTAAAACAAGGTCCCCTTGAGGTATGCATCGGGTCTCTCCATCCCTTTGCATCACCCACCAGGTGCAACCTGGTCCCTAAGCGAAGACAACCCCATGGATGGGTTTGTCTTGCTCGAGGCAGAATGAACCCAAACAGTTTTTCCAAGCATACCTCTCATGTGTACCACCGGAACCTTATCTCCATCTGTTGTTTGTAGGGGTTCGGATTGGGCAGGGCCTGCTAGGCTGGTGGAGCCTCGGGTGTTAACTAACCAGGTGGCTCTTGCTAAATGCACCTCCCAGTTTTTGAAAGTCCCCCCACCCAGTGCCTTCAAGGTGGTTTTATGCAATCCATTACACCGCTCAACCTTCCCAGCTGCTGGTGCATGGTAAGGGATGTGGTACACCCATTCAATGCCATGTTCTCTAGCCCAGGTGTTCATAAGGCTGTTCTTGAAATGGATCCCATTGTCAGACTCGATTTACTCAGGAGTACCATGCCTCCAAAGGACTTGCTTTTCAAGGCCCAGGATGGTGTTACAGGCAGTAGTGTGAGGCACAGGGTAGGTCTCCAGCCATCCTGTGGTGGCTTCTACCATTGTGAGCACATAGCGCTTGCCTTGGCGGGTTTGAGGCAGTGTGATGTAATAAATCTGCCAGGCCTACCCATACTTGTATTTGGACCACTGCCCACCATACCACAGGGGCTTCACCTGCTTGGCCTGCTTGATTGCAGCGCATGTCTCACAATCATGGATAACCTGGGAGATACTGTTCATAGGTAGATCCACCCCTCGCTCTCATGCCCACTTATAGGTGGCATCTCTGCCCTGATGGCCTGAGGCATCATGGGCCCATCAAGCTAGGAACAACTCTCCTTTATGTTGCCAATCCAAGTCTATCTGGGACACCTCTATTTTCGCTGCCTGATCTACCACTTTGTTGTCAAGATGTTCTTCATTCGCCCGGCTCTTGGGAACGTGAGCGTCGACATGAGAGACCTTCACTGGTAGCTTCTCTACCCGAATGGCAATGCCTTTCCACTCCTCAGCAGCCCAGATTGGTTTTCCTCTGCGCTGCCAGTTTGCCTTCTTCCACCCTTCCAGCCAACCCCACAGAGCATTGGCTACCATCCATGAATCAGTGCAGAGGTAGAGCTTTGGCCACTTCTCTCTTTCAGCAATGTCCAGAGCTAATTGGGCGGCTTTGAGTTCAGCAAATTGGCTCGATCCACCTTCTCTTTCAGTAGCCTGTGCAACTTGTTGTGTGGGGCTCCATTCAGCAGCTTTCCATTTCCGGCTAGCGCCTACAATTCGGCAGGAACCACCACTGAAGAGGGTGCATTGTCCTTCACTCTCTGGTAGCTCGTTATATGGTGGGGCTTCTTCGGCACGCGTCACCTGCTCCTCTTCTTCTTCAGAAGATAACCCAAAAGTCTCACCTTCCGGCCAGTTCGTAATTATTTCCAAGATCCCAGGGCGACTCGGGGTTTCCAAGTTGGGTGTGCTGCGTGATGAGGGCCATTCATTTGCACCAAGTAGCGTCAGTGGCGTGATGCGTGGAAGGAACCTTTCCTTTGAACATCCAACCCAGCACCCGTAGACGGGGGGCCAGGAGGAGTTGTGCCTCTCTGCCAATTACTTCTGAGGCAGCTTGGACTCCTTCATAAGCTGCCAAGATTTCTTTCTCTGTGGGAGTGGAGTTGGCTCCGGACCCTCTGTAGCTTCAGCTCCAGAATCCCAGTGGTTGACCCCGAGTCTCACCAGGCACCTTCTGCCAGAGGCTCCAGGACAGACCATTGTTCCCGGCTGCAGAGTAGAGCACGTTCTTCACCTCTGGTCCTGTCCTGACTGGGCCAAGGGCTACAGCGTGAGCGATTTCTTGCTTGATCTGGGCAAAGGCTTGTTGCTGTTCTGGGCCCCAATGGAAATCGTTCTTCTTTCGGGTAACCAGGTAGAGAGGGCTCACGATCTGGCTATGCTCGGGAATGTGCATCCTCCAAAAGCCTATGGCACCTAGGAAAGCTTGTGTTTCCTTCTTATTGGTCGGTGGAGACATTGCCATGATCTTACTGATGACCTCAGTGGGAATCTGACGTCGTCCATCTTGCCACTTTACTCCCAGGAACTGGATCTCTTGAGCAGGTCCCTTGACTTTGCTCTTCTTGATGGCAAAACCACCTTCCAGAAGAATCTGGATGATTCTCTCTCCTGTCTCAAATTCCTCCGATGCCATGTTCCCCCACACATTGATGTCATCAATGTACTGCAAATGTTCTGGAGACTCACCCTTTTCCAGTGCAGCCTGGATCAGTCCATAGCAGATCGTAGGACTGTTCTTCCACCCCTGGGGCAGTCGGTTCCAGGTGTACTGCACGCCGCTCCAGGTGAAGGCAAACTGAGGCCTGCACTCTGCTGCCAGAGGAATGGAGAAAAATGCATTAGCAATGTCAATAGTGGCATACCACTTTGCTGCTTTGGACTCCAGCTCATACTGGAGCTCCAACATGTCCGGCACAGCAGCGCTCAATGGTGGAGTGACTTCATTCAAGGCACGATAGTCCACAGTGAATCTCCATTCCCTGTCAGACTTGCACACAGGCCAGATGGGGCTGTTGAAGGGTGAGTGGGCCTTGCTGACCACCCCTTGGCTCTCCAGCTCACGAATCATCTGGTGGATTAGGATCACAGCATCTCGATTTGACCGATACTGCTGGCGGTGCACTGTCGAGGTGGCAATTGGCACTCGTTGCTCTTCCACTTTCAGAAGCCCAACTGCAGAAGGATTCTCTGATAGTCCAGGCAGGGTGTTCGATTGCCTAATGCCCTCTGTCTCCACAGCAGCAATCCCAAAAGCCCACCTGAGTCCTTTCGGGTCTTTGTAATAGCCATTCCGGAGGAAATCTATGCCCAGAACACATGGGGCCTCTGGGCCAGTCACAATCGGATGCTTTTGCCACTCCTTCCCAGTCAGGCTCACCTCAGCTTCCAACAGAGTCAACTGCTGTGATTCCCCAGTCACCCCAGCGATGGATACAGGTTCTGCCCCCACATGTCCCGATGGCATTAAAGGACACTGTGCCCCAGTATCAACCAACACATTATATTTTTTTGGCTCTGATGGGCCCGGCCATCGAATCCACACCGTCCAAAAACACCGGTTCTCTTGTGCCTCTTCCTGGCTAGAGGCAGGGCCCCTCTAGCCCTGGTTATCATTCTTTCCCTTGGCGTACATGCTCAAGGTCCCTTCAAGGGGATCTGACATACCATCCTCCCTTCTGTAATACCTGGCAGCTCGGTCATGGGAGGCTGAGGCTACTTTCACCTTAGCAGAACTGTGACTATCGTACAACAGGGACTCAGTGATGATTTCTGGCTCTGACTCTCCTGCGGGTTGTGAGGGCCCTGGTTCCCCATCATCCTTAACTGGTCGTCTTGATTTGGTCTTAAATTTCCTCCTTTGCACAGCGGCAACTGCTGCTGGCTGTGATTGTCCTTGTGGTTCAGCTGAAACCTGGACGGTTGTAACATCCGTGGGTTCCACTGCTGCGCCATCGGACTAACCCTCTTTGGGGCAGGGAGAAGGTTTTTCACTAGCTGAGGAGGTGTATTCCCTTAGCACGTGGCATATATCCTGGCCCATCTCCTGCATCCCCGTCACCAGTTCCCCCACCCAGTTCGAGTAGTCTGTTTCTGAGGTGGGCTGTTGGGCAGTATCAGGCTCAGGCTCTGGGGCTGGATCAGGCTCTGGGGTAGGATCTCTAGTCTCGGGGGCTGGTGTCAGGTTCTGGCGCAGGATCAGGCTCTGGGGTAGGATCTCTAGTCTCGGGGGCTGGTGTCTGGGTAGTTATCCACCCCTTTCTCTTAATGCCCTCAGTCCCCACATTGGGTGCCAAGACCTGTCTTGGTTTGAAAGAGAGGTGTCTGCTAAGGAAGGCAGGAGTCTCCCATGGAGTGGCAGATGCGACCCCCCTTCCCTCTGAGTTATTATAATTTGAAATCAAGGGGCTTTCAGGCAAAGATATGGGAAATAGGAATAACAGTTCTTTACTATTATATATGTGTTTAACACGTCAAACAAAGAACAGTAACTATGGCAGTAACAGCAAACAATCACAAACCCAGTCCCAGCCTTCTCGGCTGTCAGGCTCTTTTCCTCTCGGGTGCAGTTCCAGTCACGGCTGGCAGGGGCGATGGCGGCTCCCCATGAGCAGGGCAGGTGTGATGATTCCCCCACGGCTGCAAGGGGCGCTCCAGAGCAAACTCGGGGAGCACGCGGCGCTGGTGCCCTGGGATTCCAGGAAGGGATGGAACAAATGCTTTACAAACCCCTCGGCAGCTGATCCCGGTGTCCGGCCAGACCCTCAGGAACAGCAGGCTGGAACGGCAGGGACGAGCACAAATCCCGGGTGGCAGATGAGATGTATCCAAGCTGCGGAGTTGCAGTGGGAACCCCCCCGGAGGTCTGGGCAGGCAGGGTGAGCACGGCTACAATGTAGCCAAGGCTCAAAGCAACGGCGGGGGCAGGGCGGTCACGGCCCGGCTCCAAGCGGGGCAGGGAAGGGGGGCTTGGGATCCCCAGGTTTCTCTGGCAGAAGGAAAAGCAGCTGTAGAAAGCAGCCTCCCTCTCCATCCAAACGCCGGGGATTGACTCTTCACATACCCAGGTGAATCAAAAGAGTAGCCAGATGCACCCCTCCCCCAGTGCCTAGGTCTTTTGTTTTTCTTAAGCACTCAGTAATTTGTTCTTCTGGTAACATGTATGGGGAAATGTAGGTACAAAAATGCTGTTAGCGAGGATTTTCTTGCTATTTTCTAAGTCCGTGGGAGACTTTTCTCTCTCACAGAAGAGGTAGCAGGGAATGTAAACAACCAAGACACCTGCAACCTTGAAAAGTCTTGTTTACGGTATAGTAGAAAAATATTTTGACAATGGATGTCTTAGGATTTTAGCCAATCACCCCCAAGGGGTGGCTGATCCTTTGTCCAATTAGACTAAGAAGAAAAAAGTCTATAAAAGAGTTTGTAAAATAATTAAAGAAATCAATCTTGCTGCACAATTCCTGCCTGCTGGATCTTCTCCTCCTCCTCCTCCTCCCTATGGCTGCGGGACACGGTGATATACCGTAGGAACCAGGCCTGCGGTAATAGGGAAAATTCCTTTAACAGAAAAAAACCCAGGAGAACTCCTAAAACCCCAACACCTTTGCTAAATGTGTATCCCAGTTAGTCTTTAACAGTCCATTACATTGTTTGATCTTTCCAATGGCTGGTGCATGATAGGGAATATGATACACCCACTCAATGCCATGCTCTTTGGCCCACGTTCCTGCTAGGGTGTTTCGGAAATGAGTTCCATTGTCTGATTCAATTCTTTCTGGAGTACCGTGTCGTCATAAGACTTGCTTTTCCAGGCCCAGGATATTGTTCCAGGCAATGCCATGGGTCACAGGGTATATTTCCAGCCATCTGGTGGTTGCTTCCACCATAGTAAGCCCACAGTGCTTGCCATCACGGGTTTGGGGGAGTGTGATATAGTCAATCTGCCAGGCCTCCCCATACTTATATTTCAGCTGATAGGAATGATGGGTGCTAATGTCTTTACAAATAACTCGATGGGTGAGGGTCTTTAGGAGAAATGGGTGTTAATATCTTTGAAATGGGTCTTAATGTCTCTACCAACCTCAAGCTGTACAAATTTGTCACAGAACCCAGACAATTTGACTCCTGAACTTGAGGGTAATAGACAAATGTGTCCAAACAGTCTATTGCAGACCCCAGAGCGTCTGAACTTCTGGTGGACCCACAGAACCCAGACAGCCTGAACTTTTGAACTCTAGGGGAAAATGACGATACATGTTCAAGGGGGAATATGTGGTAGCTGGATCAGGAAGGCTGTACCTTCCTAGTACCTCAGCCAATGGGGAAAAGCAGGACGCAACATGCAGCCAGGAGTTTAGGATAAAAGGAGGCTGTACTCTCCAAAACCTTGAGAGAAAACCCTGCAGGCATGTGCCCCAGTGGGCTCTCCCTTTATTTGAATAAAGTCGCAGGACTCCTCTGTCTCCTTTATGGACAATGGTTTTTCATAGCATGATTTTCTGAAGACAGGCATCGTCCTCCATACCAGAGAGGCTTTAACTGGTCTGCCTGTCATTCAAAGGAATCTACTCCACCGCAAGGTACTGTAAAGTAAAGCACACCTTTATTGGCCAGGCCGGGAGCATGCAGGGGTTAACACCTCCATGTGCATGTCTGCCATGGTCATCTCACAGAGGTTTTTTATGCATTTACAAGTTCGTCATTTGTCGGGAAAGGCGCGGGAGACGAGCTCATGATTTCATGATCGGCAAGCCTCGATTTTATTGTCTTTTCATCTCTTATTTATACAACACTTAAACAGCTCATACATATTGCAAAACCTGAGCTCACGATTGGTCATCTTCTCTCGTGGGAACAACACACCCCGCGGTGATGGTTTCTTCATTCCAATCTGCTCTGGCTTGTGTCCTGTTGGACACCTTGTTGATAAGAAACCCCTTTTCCCACGACAGGCTAACTCCTACATCCTGCAAGGCTCTATCTTATCATGTCCTCTGCTGCGCAGCCATTCCTCAGATAAGCTCTCTACACTTCCCCCGTTTTCTTTATGTGCTATCATGCTCAGAGTTGTTGTTTTTAGCAGTACCCTCTTGATACAAGTTAGAGCGCAGCTGAACAGGACTAATCCTACCAAAACCATGATCAATAAGAGAAACAATGTTTTTACCATGCTTTTTACCCAACCACCCAATCCCAGTTCACTGACCAGCCCATCTAGGCCAAAGAAACCTGTATCTTCCTTAATTTTTTGAGAGTGATTTATAAGCTGTTGAATCTCTGCATGAATAGAGCGAGAATGATCATTTAGATCCATGCAGCATAATCCCTCAAATTCTTCACACCCGTGTCCATGAGCTAACAACAGAAAATCAATAGCAGCTCTATTTTGTAATACAGCATGTTGGACTGTGCTTAAATCATCTGCAAGCGCGGACAGTACTCTACTTGTTCCATTTGCTTGCTTCACTACCCAGCAGCTTAATCTCTCTATATTGCGATGAGCTCGAGCTGCTGCCCCTCCAGGCAAAAATAGTGATGAAAAAATTACCTCCCACTTGTTCCACAAGGTCAATTCATCATCACAATTTGATTGGAGGGTCTGGGATAGGTCTCTGCGCCATCTGGTGGGGTGGGTTTTATTTGGGTGGTGTTGTGGAAGGGCTAAACTAAGCTGTCCGATTGTACACGGACCGCCAACGGGCAAGGTAGGGATGCCGGACCAAGCACGATTTCCGCAAATTAGAAAATATCCAGGGGGCAGCCTTCTGGGTATGACTGTGCCTGGTGCAGGTTTTTCCTGTGTCCTACCAGTGTGGTTGCACCACGATTTTTCCCATTCTAAACTGTTCCCTATGGGAGACAACCAAGTAGGAGTAGATACATTTTTCCAGCAGTTGGTATGCGTGCCTTCAGAGCAGTGTGAATTCCTGCTATCTATATAAAAGCAACTAGTGGCATTTAAAGAATCAATCAATTCAATCTCTTGCGGCTCAGGCCCAAATGGGAGGCGGTCATCCCAAACGTCATACTGCTCGAAACTTTCAATGATGTTATTGCCAGTAATTCGGCCTGATCGGAACCCTGTATCATTGGCGGCTGACCTGAAATGGAGCCAAGTTGTATTTGTTAGGGGGACTCCTATTAGGCACGTAAGAAAAGGAGTACTTGGGGTAGCTAAGCTGGCACAGAACGTAGTTGTATTTAATTTGTGTGCCAAAGATACCCAAACATTTTGCCTTAGATCGAATAGCTTAGGAGGGTAGCTATGCTTGAGGGCCAAAGTGCCTGGGACGCTTAGAAGACCCAATACGGCGAGTATACCGGCGGCACACATTGTCCCAGTCATGGGGTTTAACCTGCCACAGCTCTGGGACATCAAGGCCTGTCTTGTGACGGGCTTCTAGGATAGCGGAACGTTTGTTAGCTAATATGCTTTAATTCCCACCGCAATTCTCTTAGGTGGAGGTCTTTGATATTTTCTAGTAACGCTAAACTCTGATCTAGAGGTACTCCCGTTAGTTTACCAAGATTTTCCTGAGCTGATGCTCGATTCCACTGAAACTCACAATTGAGGCACCTCAACTCTGTGGACACTTGTCGCTGAAAGATCCACCACTGTAAATTACAACCTCTGCAATGAATTCTAACCCGAGCTAAATGGCAACGATTATAACAAACAATGCATGAGCGTTAGCAATGTAGCAAAAAGTCCATGTATAATCGGGGAATGAGGGACTCTTCAATTTCCCGTTCAGAGTCTATTAGAAATTTAGTATGGAATTCCTCTTCGGTGTTATGTAGCACTTGTGAGACCACCTGTTGGAGTCGTCTCTTCTTCCTCTGTCGCGGACTGTCCCTGCGTATAAGCTGGCTTAGTCCATTTGGCAGGGATCCACTGCGGTCCTGTCGGGGTAGAAACACAAACATAACCTCTGCCCTGTTGCAGCGGGGATACTGCAACACGCATATATCAAACCAGGAGTCCCGTGGAAAAGAAACAAATATATACGGACGGATTCTTGCTAGATGTTTCAGAGATGTTTATTTCCCCAGCCGCATGGCCGGGCTCTGCTGAGGGACTCTTACAGTCGGGACCCGAGCTGCTTTGCCCGCGCAGGGGAACACAAACCAACCAATGGGGAACGAGGCTGAGCAGGGGCAGGGAAACCCCGTGCCTCCCTCAGGGCTACATGGCGCGGGGGAGGGACCCCAACATCTCATCCGTTTTATTTTAATAAAAGGAGAATGAAGACAATTGGATAAACATAACAAGAACAGTTTCAAAACAAAACAAGCCACCCTCCTGAGTCTTTAAATGTCCAAACAAATTCTGTGGAACATCTCAGGGCTGACAGAAGGGAGACAGAACTCTCTGGACATGCCTGTGGGGAAACTGAGGCAGGAGAGGGTTCAATCTCTTCCCTCCCCCTTTTCATCCCCCCATCGGCATCGGAGAGGAATTGTAGGGGAAACAATTGGCAAAGGCAGGGTTTTGTGAGGGAAACCATGGATGAAAAAACGGATTGGGAATAAACTGGGGATAGGGTAAACTTAGGAAAGGGTTCATATTGGGTATAGGGTAAAAGGGGAAATTAGGCTGTGGGTAGGGAAATTGCTGGAATGGATATTGTTTATAATTTTGTGCATAACGGCTGCCTTTGACGGGAATACCTCCAGGCCCAGTAACATTCGCTGCTTGTAAACCCTTCTTTCCTTGCACTATATCAAATTGAACAACTTCCCCATCTCCTACACTTTGCAGGTAATTTTTAGGGTTATTCCTTTTAATGGCAGTTCTATGGATGAATAAATCTTCCCCTGTATCATCTCGTGTTATAAATCCATAGTTGTTTTTTACATTGTACCATTTCACAGTTCCTGTGACTTTCGTTGCTAGAACGTCTCCTATCACGTGCTTGCGTGTCTGTCGTGGGTGCCGGTCCCGCGTGGCCGCCGCCTCGCCGACTCTGACGTCTCGGTCAGGCCCCCGCGCCGCGGCCGCTCTGCGCTCTCTGCACGACGCTGCTCCGGTGCGTGTCTGGGCTCTGCACGGCCCCGCGCTGCCATCGCCGCTGGCTCCGTGGCCTGTGAGCGGTTCCGCTCTGCAAACTCCACGCTGCTTTGAGAGCGGCCCCGTTTCGGCTCGGCGCTGCGCTGCGCGGCTTCTCGTGTCGCTGTGGAAACCGCCGCTTCTCCCTGCATAGGGCTCTCTGAGCCGTATGCACAGAGCGGGCTTCCACGCTGACCTCCGCTTCCTGGCTGCTCGTGGCCCACAGCACCCATGGCGCCTGCGGCGTCGCTCCCTCACTCGCGGCCGCGTAGCCGGGGACCCCGAGACAGGGATGGGGTCCGCAGTAAGGCGCGCGCTCCCGAGGGGGCCGGGCGCATCCAGCGCAGGCACCTCCATCGGCACAGCTGCAGTCATGCGCTCCCAGGATGGCGGCCGCGCGGTCTCGGCCACGGGAGAAGTATGATCTTCTGCTTTAGGGGTAATGGGACCATACAAATGCTCCTCAAGAGCGTCAGTGATTATAAAGGATCCACGGACAGCTTCTATCGCTCGTCCATCCCTTAGCTTATCGCAGATCTCGTTCCAGAAACACTCCTGATGATATCCAGAAGGTTTGATATCAAAAAGTAAGTCTCGGGAAATATAGGGGAACTCTTTGAAAAGCCACATAAAGAAGTGTTCAAGATCTCCCGGTTCAAATACTTTTTTGTTTTGTTGTTCAAGGATTCCTTTTACTTCTAGATACATTTTTTTCTGTGGCTCAGAGAGCCCCATTTCCCACGATTCTTCCATAGTCCAGATATGCAATAGCAAAACAAAACCAAGAAGAGGAATCCAAAGTTTCCAGGGTTTACTCACACAAATCAGTCGCGGGGATCGTTCTGTTCGCAATCTTCCACCATATGTTGCAGCGGGGATACTGCAACACGCATATATCAAACCAGGAGTCCCGTGGAAAAGAAACAAATATATACGGACGGATTCTTGCTAGATGTTTCAGAGATGTTTATTTCCCCAGCCGCATGGCCGGGCTCTGCTGAGGGACTCTTACAGTCGGGACCCGAGCTGCTTTGCCCGCGCAGGGGAACACAAACCAACCAATGGGGAACGAGGCTGAGCAGGGGCAGGGAAACCCCGTGCCTCCCTCAGGGCTACATGGCGCGGGGGAGGGACCCCAACACTGCCCCAGTACAAAACTTCGGCTGGATCCTGCCATAATCCTGACTGGGGGTCTTTAAATCTGACCCACACTTCTGGTTGCGGATTAGAAGGTGGGGTAAAATGGATTATGGCAGGAGGAGACTGTCTATCTCCAAAAATGCAAAGATGATTTAAAACAAATAAGCATTTCAGTAGCTTGTCTTGGGTATTAGGAATGTCAGGATATTTTTCTAGATATTGTTTTAATGTACCGTGTGCTCTTTCCACAATTGCTTGACCCGTGGGGGAGTGAGGAATTCCCCTTTTGTGGACAATATTCCATTGGGTCATATATCTGGCTATCCGCGTACTGCAATAGGCGGGCCCATTGTCTGTTTTAACTGTTATAGGGACTCCCATAATAGCAATACAGCTATTCATGTGGCGTTCAACATGTTTGGCTGTTTCTCCTGCTTGAGCAGTTGCCCACATAAAATGACTATAGGTGTCTATAGTAACATGAACATATTTTAGCCGTCCAAAGCTAGCGACATGAGTGACATCCATTTGCCAAATTTCATTAGCCTTTAGGCCCCTGGGGTTAACGCCTGCTCCCAAACCTAGCCCCTTATTGTGGAAACTGCACACGGGACACGCTTTAACTATGGCTTTTGCCTCTTCAATTGGGATACCGAATTCCCTTGACAAGCCTTTGGAATTCTGATGGAAAATAGCATGGCTTTCTCGCGCCATTGTTTGTTTCGGGAGAATATTTTGGGCAAGCGAGACAAGTTTATCTGCTCTTTCGTTTCCTTCACCCAGGCCTTCATTCCACATGTGGCTGCGAATATGGAGAATGGAATAGGGGTGTGACCGTTCTCTTAGGGCGCGTTTTAGTTGCAGAAAGAGTTCATAAAGCCTTTTGTTTTGTACTTCCTTAATGACTGCATCCTCAATTCTTGAGGCGACGCCCACTACATACAGCGAGTCCGAAACTACGTTTAAGGGTCCTGTGAGGTGGGTTACTGCCCAAACGACTGCAAGTAATTCCAAGGTTTGCAGGGTATCATCTGACGAGGCGTTTATTGAATGCTGATGCCATTGCTGGCCTTGTTTCCATACGACAGCTGCTTTCCTTGTCTTTCTTCCGGCGTCTGTGAATGCAGTAATGGCATTGTGGATAGGCTTATCTTCTCGCAAGGGTTTTGAAATCCAGTTCCATGCTCCTATCCACTGTAATGCCTTGGGAAACAGGGGACCGGTCTGAATTTTGGCTCCTGAGGACAACAGCGCTTCCGTGAGTGATGAAGAATTTAGCAAGTACCAGTCCAAGGCAGGTTTTTCCATCGGGAGATTGATGCACTCAGGTTCTTGTCCTCCAATTTCCAGAATGCGCAAACGTCCTTTCTTAATTAAATTAGCCAAATTTTCAAGTTTTGTGGTAATAGTTTTTCGTTGCTGCAACTGTGGTGATATCCATTCTAAAACCGCCAGCTCCCCCGTTTTCTTTAGCTGCGTAATTGCGCCGAGGAGGTGAGTTTCAGAATTCCAAATAGTAAGAGAAAGGGGGATGTCTGGATTAAGAAGCGAAACAAAACCGTCTGTGATACAGGTGGTGATTTGTTGTAGAGCTTCTTGCTGCTGCGGCGTTAGGTGTACCGGTGTGCATGGATCTGATCCTTTTAGTAAGGGACGGAGCTGGTCTAAAAGAACATTAGGGATTCCTACTATTGGCTTTAACCACTGCAGATCACCTAACAGTTTTTGAGCATCATTTAAAGTGGTGATTGAGGCTTGGATATGCAGTTTTTGAGGCTTCCCTCTTTGATTGGTGATGACCCATCCTAAATACTTCCACGGGGAGGATATTTGAATTTTGTTAGCAGCTATTACTAAAGATCATTCTTGAAGAGAGGAGGTAATAAGCTGAATTTCTGTTTGGTCAAAAGGCTCCTTCTGCGCAAACAAAATATCATCCATATAATGATAAATGATGGTCTGAGGTAACTTTTGTCGCAGTGGCTGCAATGCTGCATCGACATACAATTGACATATGGTGGGAGAGTTGCGCATTCCCTGCGGCAATACGGTCCACTCAAAAGGTTTGTCTGGTTCACCACGATTAAGAGCAGGCAATGAAAAGGCAAATCGCTTCGTATCATCTGGATGTAGTGGAATTGTGAAAAAGCAATCTTTCAAGTCAATAATAAGAAGAGGCCAATCTTGTGGCAACATTGCTGGGTTAGGGAGTCCTGGCTGCAGCGCTCCCATAGGCTCCATACGAGCATTGACAGTTCAAAGGTCTTGTAGCAGATGAAACGTGCCATTCTTCTTTTGGATGACAAAAATTGGGGTGTTCCATGGGCTTGTCGATGGCTTAAGATGTCCTTGTTGAAGCTGCTCATTGACTAGAGCGTGTGCTTGAAGCAGATTTTCCCGTTTTAAAGGCCGTTGCTTAACCACTACAGGGTTATTGTCAGTCCATCTTAGTGGCAGCGGGAAATTCCAAGCAACGGCCCTTAGCAGAAATGGCGATCATCGGTAAGCACAAAACTCATTTGGGCCAATACATCTCTTCCGATGAGGCAGTCAACTGTGGGGGGTAGAGGGGCGATAGAAAAGGTTGCGGTAGTTTTCTTGCCCTCAATTTCTACAGTTATCAGCGGAGATTTGTGTGCTAGTTTCATTCCTCCGACACCAGTGATGGCTGTCATTGCTGGCAGAAGAGGCCAATGTGAGGGCCATGTGTTCACATCGACAATGCTGGAGTCTGCCCCTGTGTCTAGGAGGCTCTGTAACGTGATTGTTTCTCCTTTATAGGTTAGGGCACACGGCTTCCGTGGACGGCTATTAAGATCGATGGTGAGCAAGGTTAGTTCCCCAGTTGAGCCGTAGCCTGTATGAGCGTTTGGTTGAGCCTGCAAGGGTTGCATGCCTTGTGTGGCTTGAGGCAAAGGTACAAATTGAGCTAGTCTTTGGCCTTTAGGAATCCTTACAGGTGGATGAACAGTATAAGCCAGTATGAAGATATCACCCTGTGAGTCAGCGTCCACCACGCCTGGTTGAACGAATAGTCCTAGGGCAGTGGCAGATGATCGGCCAAGAATCAAGCCTCCTACTGGTGTACCATTGAGGCAGATGGGTCCTGTTAGTCCTGTAGGGATGTTATGGATTTCAGACGTCAGGAGATCACAGTCTACTGAGGCTGCCAAGTCCAGGCCGATGCTGCCACTTGTTGCTGGCTGGAGGCAGGGCAAGGGTTTGCAGCTGCTACTTGTGTCCCTGCGCGGCTGCTGGACACGTTGCTCCGGGAGTTTCCCCGCTTCTTGTTACGGCAGGCATTCGAGTTATGCGTGTTGGATTGGCATTTGTTGCACCAAACTCCGGATGCTGAGCACTCCCGACGAAGGTGACCCGACTGGCCACATCGATAGCATCTCATTCTGTTTCCCTCTGGAGGCAACCGGGGGCGCGTGGCTGCTGCTTGGAGGGGAGCAAGGGCGGCCATTACCTGCGTCTGAGCACTAGCTGCTTGTTCCTTCAATCCCTCCCCCAGCTTTTCTAACGCGTGGACTAAGAAGGCTTGAGCACCTGTGGGCAAGGTCGCAGATTTATCTAGTAATGCCTGAGTGGTCCAATCACCAGGTATAGAGGTAATCAAAGATCTGGTGGTAGGGTTGCTATTTTGCAAAATGCACTGTCTTAAAATGGCATCTTGCATATGGTCGGGTGTCCCTGCCCTAGAGATAGCATCCATAACCTTATCAACAAAGGAGCTTAACGATTCATCACGACCCTGCTTGATGCTCATATATAGGGGGGTCCCTCCCGATGTCCTGACTTTATCTATTGCTCTCTTAGCTACTGCCATTGCCTCCCTAAGTTTATGTGGCCCTAGTCCAGCTTGAGCTTCAACTCTGAGATATGGGCCCTGTCCCATAAGCTCGTCTACAGTAAGGCCTGTTAAGGGGTCCCCTTGGGGTCTGGGGAGATTAGCGCTACTTGCCGCTTCCTCTCTCCACCTTGCCTCAAAAAGCAATCTCTGAGAGGGGGTGTAAATGAGTTTCGTGATGGCCAGGATATCGGCAGGCAGAAGAATGTGGGCATTAAAAAGATAATCTAACATCTGCTTAGCTGGTTCACTAGACACCCCAAAGTTACTGACTGTTGCTCTCAGCTGGGACAGGAGTTTCCAGTCGAGATGGGCAAACTGCGCGTTCTGACCCCCTTGCGCATTAGTAGTGAAAACAACAGGGAAAGCCATCGCTTCTTGTGCCGCTGCTAGGAGCTCGGAATCTCCCCTTTCCATGCCGTCTCGGGCAAGCGCCTGCCACAACTCTCTCCTCCTTGCTGCCATAGCCTCCGCCGGGTCAGATTCTGCCCCAGGGACAGGCTTCGTGGCATTAGAGGCGGCGGCTGGTGTGAGGGGGTTAATGCAGAGGCGGCGATTGAAGCGGAAGGCGGGGGAGCAGGCAGGGGGGTAGGCAGCGCGGGGGATTGACTGTCAGCGGGGGGTGGCTCTGGAGGAATCTCAATAGTGGCAAAGGCGGGGGGGTTGGGGGCTGTAGGGAAAACCGAGGAGTCATTATCTTGGTTACGGGAATTCGCTATCTTAAAACCTATGACTGCTTGCTTCTCTGCCTGCACTAACAGTAACTCATTATGAACTGCTTTCCAAAGTTTGCTTATTTTCTTGGCTGACTTATCATCGTCTAAAACAAGGCTAAAAAGTTCATCCCCGTACCTCCGCCATTCTGCTAATTCGTGAATGCTGTGAGGGTCGTTAAAGAAACCATAAGAACGCGCGTGAGTTAGTAGGGAAGGGAGGTCTTTTTCTAAGTTAAAAGCTTTAAAGTGACGCTTAAGAAGAAAAGCTTTAAATAAATCCTGTGCTGCTTGCCTATCCATACTTACGGTACCGTTGCTAGCCCTCCAGGCTTCGGCAGCACGTATCAGCGAACCCACCGGTGTGGTCGTTCGGGCACGGAGACGGAAACACGGTTGTTCTCCGCTCTTATTGCCGTCCCTCTAGCTGCAGGACCTGAACCCAACGCACCTTTCCTTGTGGAAGTGGGGGTAGGGGGGGGTACATGACGTGCCTTCTGTTCGGGCGTCAGATGTCGGGAAAGGCGCGGGAGACGAGCTCATGATTTCATGATCGGCAAGCCTCGATTTTATTGTCTTTTCATCTCTTATTTATACAACACTTAAACAGCTCATACATATTGCAAAACCTGAGCTCACGATTGGTCATCTTCTCTCGTGGGAACAACACACCCCGCGGTGATGGTTTCTTCATTCCAATCTGCTCTGGCTTGTGTCCTGTTGGACACCTTGTTGATAAGAAACCCCTTTTCCCACGACAGGCTAACTCCTACATCCTGCAAGGCTCTATCTTATCATGTCCTCTGCTGCGCAGCCATTCCTCAGATAAGCTCTCTACAGTCATTATACATTTACAAGTTCATCATCGTCCCTTGTTTTAGTCATTTATCTAAAGTTACAGTCCTAAGGGGTCTTACATGGCTTGCAGTTTCCTTATCTTAGGGTTACAAACACAGCACACTATTCTTAATACATTTATCACATCTATTTTGCTAATACACACTTCATTCTACTATTACACACTGTTGTTATATTAGTTATACTTCATTTATAATTGTGTATTGATTATATTCCTATTCTCCTATTACATTTTTCTACCCTTTTGTGAGAGTTCTTCTATTTGTCATTAAAACGGCAGTTAGCATGCGTCTTCCTCCTTATTGCTTAGCCCATTGGGGTTAGGCCCATGTTCTGCAGACAAGCGGTTAGCCAAACCCATTAGCTCACATTCCATTTCCTTATCATCCTAGTCCACTTGGGTTTGTTTTTTTTTTCAAGAGCAGTAAGCATTAGGCATAGCATCTCCTATTCACTTATCATCATAGCCCCTTCCTGGGCTAGGCTTCTTGTCTTGCAAAAGCAGTTGTGGTCGAGCACAGCAGCCAACACCCAACTTTTATTAATCTATACTTTATACTAAAGCACTGTGCCGGTTTGGACAAATTTGGAGGAAAATATCCTCTGATAAAGGCAGGTTACAACCAGCCCTCCCCCACCAGGTTTGGGAAAAAATAGATTTTCCTTGGAGGAAAGTGAAAGAGATAAAAACTATTTATTTAACAAACACACAGGAAAAGGATAATAATGCTAAATAATAAAACCTCTTGCTGTGGAAAGAAAACCTGGGAAAATTTTAGAGTTCTTCCATAGGTCTCTCTCTCTCTCTCCTCCTTGGAGCTGGGTCACAGGCCCACCTCCAGGGCCAAGGCCTCGGTGGACAGTCCTCCTGATGTATTCTGATGTTGAAACAGTCCAGCAGAGAAAAAGGGAAAAATCAAAGTCCCAGGAAAATAAAGTTCAACTCTCTCTGTCTCCCTCTGGATAAAAGGAGCTGAGAAACTGGCTGAAAAGCAAGCAGGGTGTTTCCTCCCGCTCCTCTTGCCGCTGCAGGACGCAGAGAGGAGTCTGTGTATCTCTGCGTCCTTGAACAAACTGCTTTGAAAAGTTTTGCTCAGTTTCTTTTCTCTTCCCCCTCTCAGGCTCAGTTTAATGGCACAGAAAGGCACAAAATTAATTTCTGGGCATAGGGCAGCGATAGGGGATACACATCATAAAGTCACCCCAAGACTTTAAAGGATGTTAAAGGACTTTAAGATGTTAAAGGAGTTCTATGTTTCATATGTTAAAGGAGTCCTGTGTTTAAAGGAGTCCTGTGTATCACCTGCTTAATTGCAGTGCATGTTTCACATTCATGGATGTCTTGGTTTAAGACAATTTAAAGGAGAACCCTCTAGAATGAGTTGCCTCCCTTTATAGGTTCAGCCAATCCCTTTCCACAAATAAAGAACGAACACGAGTAGATTTAAGTGAAAAAACAACAGTTTACTAGCAAATGGAACAGCAACAGGCAAAAAATAACAGTAAATAACTGCTAGATACAAAATTGCTAAATCTCACGAACCCCACTGAAAGGAATGAGAAGGAGGTGTCTTTACAAACAAACTGTGGGCCTGCTGGTAGATAAAGCCAGATACTGAGAGATGAAAGAAGCAATGGGAGGAACCATAAATTCCATAGGAATTTCACTAATTCCACACAGACTATTGCTCACCCAAGACTGCATTAAATCCCTGGACTTAAAGAAAAAGAACAGAGACACAAGGAAAAAGAAAAAAACGGGGGGGGGGGGGGTACACATTAGAAGGGAGTCTTTACTAGGCAATTCAGGAAGTCTGTACCTCTCAAGTACCTCAGCCAATGGGGAAAGAGAGAGGGAAATGTGGCCAGGAAATTAGGATAAAAAGGAGGTGTCGGGGTCTCCTCCCCCTGCCATGTAGCCCTGGGAGAGGGGCCCTGGGGAGACAGACACGGGGCTTCCCTAGCCCCTGGTGAGCCTCGTTCCCCATTGGTTGGTTTGTGTTTCCCTGCGCGGGCAAGGACCCTCAAACCAGACTGTGACAGTTCCTCGGGAGAGCTCCGGCCATGCGGCTGGAGAAATAAACATCTCTGAAACATCTACCAAGAATCCACATATATATATATTTCTTTTCCACAGGACTCCTGGTTTGGTGCATTGTGTTACAGTATCCCCGCTGTAACTAATGGTGGTGAATTGAGAGCAGAACCATCCCCGATCCCTAAGCGACTGATTTGTGTGAGTAAACCCTGGAAACTTTGGATTCTTCTTCTTGGTTTTGTTTTGCTATTCCATATCTAAACTATGGAGGAACCGTGGGAAGACTCCTGGCTTTCAGAGCCGCATATGGACATTTATCTTAAACTTGAAAAGATTCTTGAAAAACGATTTGTAGATTTTAGCTTGATTCAAGCTCAAAAAGAACTGAAACACTTCCTGGCATGGTTGTTTAAGAACTTTTTCTACGTTTCTCTGGATTTAATTCTTACCAAAGACTTTTGGAAGACTGTTTGGACCCAGTTAATTTTTGAGTCAAAAAATGTGCCGATGGAAGAATATTTTCGTGAATATTATTTAATTACTGAGACTGTTGAGCAATGTCAGCTGTGTCCTGGCGAAGGGAAGCCTGCCTCAGGGACCGTGCGGCCTTAGCCACATGCACCGAGTGCTCTGAGAGCAGCAGCGAGGCAATTCCCGCGCGTGGGCGGACCCACGGGAGCTGCCGTGTCGGTGGCGGAGCGAGGCGCAGCGGGAGCGGGGCGACCCGGCGGTGCCTGCCCGGCCCCATGCAGCGTGTGGTGGAACGAGCCACGTGAACGCCTGACCGAGAGGGGTGGCATGCGGGTGGTGGCTGGCGGAGGTGGCTGCGGAGCGGAGCCACGCCCAGCCGAAAAGCGTGCTGGAGCAGGGCACGGGGGAGTCATCGCTCGGGGGCCCAGCCGAGATGCAGCGCCTGGCAGCGGCAGAGAAGCTGCGACCAGAGGAGGCGACGCACGGAGAACTGAGCGTCGCGGCCCGGCCCGGCCCACCCGGCCCCGAATGCAACCCCGGGAAGAGCACGCAGGTATGAGCAGCCCCGACAATTCCAACACGGGAGCAACCAAAAGAGAGAGCAAAGACGCAGCGAAACAGAAAACAGCAGCCACTCGGAAAAAGGAAAATACCATTGCAGCTAAGATTTTAGGAATAGTAAAATGGTATAATGTTAAACAAAATTATGGTTTTATAACAAGATGTGACAGCCAGCAAGACATATTCGTGCATAGAACTGCTATTAAAAAGAATAACCCTGAAAAATGCATCCCAAGCTTGGGAGATAGAGAGGTGGTGGAATTCAAAATTATACAAGGTAGAAAAGGGTTACAAGCATCCCAGGTCACTGGGCCTGATGGTGTTCCTGTAAAAGGCAGTATATATGCTAAAAATCGTAGTCATGTTAGACAATATCTCCATTGTAAACCCCCCCTACAGTCTCCCTTTCCTAATCCCACCTTTCCCTTTTACCCTATGTCCTACTACCCCCAGTGTATTCCCAATCCGCTTTTTCATCCATGGTTTCCCTCACAAAACCATGCCTTTGCCAATTGTTTCCCCAAAAATCCCTTTCCAATGCCGAGTGGGGGATGAAAAGGGGGAGGGAAGAAATTAAACCCTCTCCTGCCTCAGTTTCCCCACAAAGCATGCTCAGAGAGTTCTGTCTCCCTTCTGTCAGCCCTAAGATGTTCCACAGAATCTGTTTGGACGTTTAAAGGCTCAGGAGGGTGGCTTGTATTATTTTAAAACTGTTCTTGTTATGTTTATCTAGTTGTTTTCAATGTTAAGTTTTACATCTCTTTTGTTAAAAATAAACAGGTGAAATGTTGGGGTCTCCTCCCCCCGCCATGTAGCCCTGGGAGAGGGGCCCTGGGGAGACAGACACGGGGTTTCCCTAGCCCCTGGTGAACCTCGTTCCCCATTGGTTGGTTTGTGTTTCCCTGCGTGGGCAAGGACCCTCAGCCCAGACTGTGAGAGTTCCTCGGCAGAGCTCCGGCCATGCGGCTGGGGAAATAAACATCTCTGAAACATCTATCAAGAATCCGTCCATATATATTTCTTTTCCACAGGACTCCTGGTTTGATATATGCGTGTTACAGTAATCCCCGCTGTAACAAGGAGGCTGCATCCTCCAACAACTTGAGAGACCCTGTGGGAAATGCCCATGACCTCTCCCTTTATTCAAATAAAATAACAGGACTCCTCTGTCTCCTTTTTGGACATAAACCTCTGGTGTTTGTGGATTAATTTTCCTGACACCAGGAACTCTCTCACTTTTCTCACTGCCGGCAGAGTTTGCAAAGTTCACTTCGAGACAGTTTCTAATTGTGAAATGCAGTCTTTACGAGTTGTGGATGCAAATATGCTGCTAGCAAGAATTTCTCTTGCTTCTTTCCAGTCCTATGAGATATTTTTCTCTCTCATGGAAGATATTAGTAGAGTTCTATAAGCTATGAACACCTGCGACCTTGCAGAGCTTTGTTTATAGTACAGTAGAAAAATATTTTGACAATGGATGTTTTAGGATTTTAGCCAATCATCCCATGGGGTGGCTGATCCTTTGACCAATTAGACTATGAAGAAAAAAGTCTATAAAAGAGTTGTAAAATAATTAAATAAAGGAATCTTGCTGCACAATTCCTGCCTGTTGGATCTCTCTTCTCCTCCCTACCACTGCGGGACACCGTGATAACGAGTGGCTACAGTTGCAAACCCAGAACAACCACACCCCAAGTGGAGCTCCCGTCTTCAGCAAAAGCTGCCACGAAAGAGAGCGTCTGCTTTCGCAGTCTTCTCTCCTGGCGTGGGGGCCAATCGATCTGGACCAGCTTGCTGGAGCGGGGCTGCCCTGCTTGGCAACATGCAGGGACCTATGGAATTTGCCCCCAGGCAGCTCAAAACCGATAACTGCAGTTTCTTTGAGACAAGGGAAAAAAAGCAAAAAGAGAACCCAAAAAGGAAAAAAGCCTCTGCCTAAGCAAAGACCAAGAAGCCAGCAAGTCAGAAACCATGCCACAAAAGCACACAAGCTATCTGTTGGAGCAGACTTTAAAAGCCCCCGCCATACCACCTGGCCCCAGTTCCCCAGCTGCAGGGTCTTAAAAAGACAGTAACAACTTTCGGCACAGAGAGATACAGAATACATTAACCTTTTGAGTTAACCATGGCAACAGATGACCTGTGTGATAGTGTCCATGGTTAAGTCCACTCCTCGATCACAAGCCCATCTATATGTTTCATCTCTTCCTTGATGGCCCAAGGTGTCATGGGCCCACAGAGCCAGAAATAATTCACCCTTATGTTGCCAATCCAAATACACCTGAGCCACTTCAATCCCAGAAGCCTGATCCACCTGCCGGTTGTTCTGATGTTCTTCAGTGACCCAGCTCTTGGTTCCATGAGCTTCTACGTGACATACCTTCATAACCAGATTCTCCTCCTAGACAGCAATATCTTGCCACAATGCAGCAGCCCAGTTATTCTGCTTCCACTGCTGCAGCCACACCCACAGGGCATTTGCCACTATCCATGAATCACTATCAAGTACTGGCCATTTTTCTCATTCAGCAATGTCTAAAGCCAGCTGGAGTGCTTTCACCTCTGCAAACTGACTCAACTCATCTTGTCCTTCAGCAGTTTCCACAACTTGTTGTAGAGAACTGTAGATACAAAAATGCTGCTAGCAAGGATTTTCTTGCTAGTTTCTAAGTCCGTGAGAGACTTTTCTCTCTCACAGAAGAGGTATCAGAGTTATGTAAACAACCAAGACACCTGCAACCTTGAAAAGTCTTGTTTATGGTATAGTAGAAAAATATTTTGACAATGGATGTTTTAGGATTTTAGCCAATCACCCCCAAGGGGTGGCTGGTCCTTTGTCCAATTAGACTATGAAGAAAAAGGTCTATAAAAGAGTTTGTAAAATAATTAAATAAATCAATCTTGCTGCACAATTCCTGCCTGCTGGACCATGTCCTCCTCCTCCTCCCTATGGCTGCGGGACACGGTCATATACCGTAGGAACCAGGCCTGCGGTAATAGAGAACTCCATACAGCTGCCTTCCATCTCCGATGCTTTCCTACAATATGACAGTGTCATGGGTTAGCATAGCTAGGGTTTCTGAACCGAACCCACTACAGACAGGATCCATCAGTAAACAAGGCATATTGCTTCTCACTTTCTGGGAATTTATTATACAGTGGGACTGCTTCAGCATGTGTTACCTCCTACTCTGGTGACGTTCTGAAATCTTTGCCTTCTGGCCAGTCCATGATCACTTGAAGATTCCTGACTGACTGGTCTTGAAGGGTTAAAGAAAATAACAGATTTTATTGGAATGTGCAAGATTAAACTTCTAGTTGTTATACTTGTTTAGTTAAGTTACATTTGATTAGTTGTTGCAGATTGTGATGCTTGCATATTTACTTTGGGTGCCAATTTATGCATTTCCTCACATATTCCTCCTCTGACAGTGGTCCAAAATTTCTACCTTCTGGCCACTCCATGATAGCTTCCAGGATTCCTGGGCTCTTGGGGTTTCCCATTCAAGCTCATTGTGTAATTAGTGCTAACCACTGGTTAGCCATTTAATAGCCCCATATGGGCAGTGCGAAAGTCTAATGGAGAGTGGAGACTAACAGCAGATTATAGTGGCCTGAATGAAGTCATGCCACTGCTGAGTGCTGATGTAACAAACATACTAGAGCTTCAATACAAACTGGAGTCAAAGGCAGCCCAATGGTGCCAAAATTGATATTGCGAATGTGTTTTTCACAAGTACAGACCACGGTTTGCTTTCTCTTGGAGGTGTGTCCAGTACACCTGGAATCCACTGTCCCAGAAGTGGAAGCACAGCTCTACAATATGTTATAGACTGATCTAGACTGCACTGAAACAGGGTGAAGCTCCAGAACACTTGCAATACATTGATGACATCATTGTGTGGGGCAATATGGCAGGATATGTTTTTGAGAAAGGGAAGAAAATAATCTGAATGTCTTGGGGTGGCTTTGTGGTGTGTATCCCCTATTGCTGCCCTATGCCCAGAAATTAATTTTGTGCCTTTCTGTGCCTTTAAACTGAGCCTGAGAGGGGGGAGAGACAAAACCAAGGGAACTTTCTAAGCAGTTTGTTTTCATGTTTTCAAGGACACAGGGATAGAGACGGCTCTGTGTTCAGCTGCCGCAGCAGAGTGAGAGTGGGGAAAGCACCCTGCTTGCTTTCGGCCAGTTTTTTCAGCTCCTTTTCTTTCTCCGGAGAGAGACAGAGAGTTGAACTTTTGTTTTCCTGGGACTTTGTTTTTTCCCTTTTCTCTCTGCTGGACTGTTTCAACATCAGAATACATCGGGAGGAATTTCTACCGAGGTGTTGGCCCTGGAGGTGGGCCTACCACCCTGTCCCAGCTCCAAGGAGGGGGAGAAAGAGATCTACGGAAGGACTCTGAAATTTTCCCAGGTTTCTCTCAGCAGAGTGAAAGGTTTTATTATTTAGCATTATTATCCTTTTCCTGTGTGTTTGTTAAAGAAATAGTTTTTATCTCTTTTACTTTCCTTCGAGGAAAATCTATTTTTTCCCAAACCTGGTGAGGGAGGGATGGTTGTAACCTGCCTTCTCTCAGAGGATATATTTCTAAATTTGGCCAAACCGTAACACCAAATCCTTTTGAAAGCCAGTTTTGCCATAAAACAAAGTAAGGTCTAGGGACCTGCACAGGAAATCACAGGAAATACAGTTTTTAGGAGTAAAATAGCAAGATGGGCATTTTCAGATCCCAATGGATATGATCAAGAAAATAACAGCAATATCTTCATCAACTACTAAGAAAGAAAAACAAGCTTTCTTAGGCCTTGTGAGAAAGGGATAGTCCAAATTACAGTCTGATTGTCAGTCCTCTCTGTCAATTAACCCAGAAGAATGATTTCAAATGGATCCCTAAGCAACGATAAGCATTTGAACAAATTCAACAGGAGATAGTTCATGCAGTAGGCCTTGGGCCACTCCATGCAGGACAAGATGTAAAAAATGTGCTCTATACTGCAGCTGGGGAAAATAGCCCTACCTGGATCCTCTGGCAGAAAGCACCAGGTGAGACTTGAGGTCAACTCCTAGGCTTTTGGAGTCAGGGGTAGAGACGATCTGAGTCCTGTGACACTCAAACTGAAAAAGAGATAGTGGCAGCTTATGAAGAGGTGATGCATGCTGAATAGGCCCCATAAAGTGAGAAGCAATATGCCTTTTTTACTGATGCATTCTGTCATACTGTAGGAAAGCATTGGAGATGGAAGGCGGCTGTATGAAGTCCTCTACAACAAGTTGTGGAAACTGTTGAAGGAAAAGATGAGTTGAGTCAGTTTGCAGAGGTGAAAGCTCTCCAGCTGGTTTTAGACACAGCTGAGAAAAAAAAAAAAAAGGCCAACACTTGATGGCTCTTATTCAGCCTCCCTTCTTTGGCCTCTAAAAGAAATTTGGAACATTGTGGGGGTTTTAGGAGTTCTCCTGGGTTATTTTTCCATTAAAGGAATTTTCCCCATACATGTTACCAGAAGAACAAATTACTGAGTGCTTAAGAAAAACAAAAGACCTAGGCACTGGGGGAGGGGTGCATCTGGCTACTCTTTTGATTCACCTGGGTATGTGAAGAGTCAATCCCCGGCGTTTGGATGGAGAGGGAGGCTGCTTTCTACAGCTGCTTTTCCTTCTGCCAGAGAAACCTGGGGATCCCAAGCCCCCCTTCCCTGCCCCGCTTGGAGCCGGGCCGTGACCGCCCTGCCCCCGCCGTTGCTTTGAGCCTTGGCTACATTGTAGCCGTGCTCACCCTGCCTGCCCAGACCTCCGGGGGGGTTCCCACTGCAACTCCGCAGCTTGGATACATCTCATCTGCCACCCGGGATTTGTGCTCGTCCCTGCCGTTCCAGCCTGCTGTTCCTGAGGGTCTGGCCTGACACCGGGATCGGCTGCCCAGGGGTTTGTGAAGCTTTTGTTCCATCCCTTCCTGGAATCCCAGGGCACCAGCGCCGCGTGCTCCCCGAGCCCACTCCGGAGCGCCCTCTGCAGCCGCGGGGGAATCATCACACCTGCCCTGCTCATGGGGAGCCGCCATCGCCCCTGCCAGCTGTGAGCAGAACTGCACCCAAGGGGAAAAGGGCCTGACAGCCGAGAAGGCTGGGACTGGGTTTGTGATTGTTTGCTGTTACTGCCATAGTTATTGTTGTTTGTTTGACTTGTTAAACACATATAGATATATAATAGTAAAGAACTGTTATTCCTATTTCCCATATCTTTGCCTGAAAGCCCCTTGATTTCAAATTATAATAACTCGGAGGGAAGGGGGGTCGCATCTGCCACTCCACGGGAGACTCCTGCCTTCCTTAGCAGACACCTCTCTTTCAAACCAAGACAGGTCTTGGCACCCAATGTGGGGACTGAGGGCATTAAGAGAAAGGGGTGAAAAAGGAATAACAGTTCCTGGATAACTTAATTTTGTGTGCTGGATATAGGAACCTTGTTAGGCAGCACTATGTGGTCTAGTTTACCCTGGTTTGGGTGGCAGGTGGTCATGGCTATATTCTTCCCCTTTGCAGCTCCTTACCTAAGCATGGGTCCTCTGACTAAGGCCACCATTGCTGTTATCCAGTTTGCACTATGGGTCGAGAAGGTGAGGAATTCATGGGCTTTTAACTTCCTCCGTAATGTGGGCACATGGATAAAGGGCTATAACATACTTAGCACATGTTTTTGGGGTTATGTTTAAAATGGTACCTTCTGTGAGGAAATGGCACCAAGGGAAGTTTTCACCCAACCCCTCAACCAGTTCTTTGGTCCCACCCCACCAATTTTCGAAGGGTTTCGATTCCCTCTGGGTACTAATCAGCTGGTGCTGATAGGCCTACTCTATTTAGCACTCAGGAATAAGTTGAGATCAGCTTGGATAACTACCCAGACACCAGCCCCCGAGACTAGAGATCCTACCCCAGAGCCTGATCCTGCCCCAGAACCTAACACGGCCCCAGACACTAGAGATCCTACCCCAGAGCCTGATACTGCCCAACAGCCCACTTCAGAAACAGACTACCTGAACTGGGTGGGGGAACTGGTGACGGGGATGCAGGAGATGTGCCAGGGGATATGCCAGGTGCTAAGGGAATACACCTCCTCAGCTAGTGAAAAACCCTCTCCCTGCCCCAAAGAGGGTGAGTCCAATGGTGCAGCAGTGGAACCCACGGATGTTACAACCGTCCAGGTTTCAGCTGAACCACAAGGACAATCACAGCCAGCAGCAGTTGCCGCTGTGCAAAGGAGGAAATTTAAGACCAAATCAGGACTACCAGTTAATGATGATGGGGAACCAGGGCCCTCTGGACGGTGTGGATTCGATGGCCTGGCACATCAGAGCCACAAAAATTTGATGCACTAGTTGATACTGGGGCACAGTGTACTTTAATGCCATCAGGACATTTGGGGGCAGAACCTGTATCCATCGCTGGGGTGACCGGGGAATCACAGCAGTTGACTCTGTTGGAAGCTGAGGTGAGCCTGACTGGGAAGGAGTGGCAAAAGCATCCGATTGTGACTGGCCCAGAGGCCCCATGTGTTCTGGGCATAGATTTCCTCCGGAATGGCTATTACAAAGACCCGAAAGGACTCAGGTGGGCGTTTGGGATTGCTGCTGTGGAGACAGAGGGCATTAGGCAATCGAACACCCTGCCTGGACTATCAGAGAATCCTTCTGCAGTTGGGCTTCTGAAAGTGGAAGAGCAACGAGTGCCAATTGCCACCTCGACAGTGCACCGCCAGCAGTATCGGTCAAATCGAGATGCTGTAATCCTAATCCACCAGATGATTCGTGAGCTGGAGAGCCAAGGGGTGGTCAGCAAGGCCCACTCACCCTTCAACAGCCCCATCTGGCCTGTGCGCAAGTCTGACAGGGAATGGAGATTCACTGTGGACTATCGTGCCTTGAATGAAGTCACTCCACCATTGAGCGCTGCTGTGCCGGACATGTTGGAGCTCCAGTATGAGCTGGAGTCCAAAGCAGCAAAGTGGTATGCCACTATTGACATTGCTAATGCATTTTTCTCCATTCCTCTGGCAGCAGAGTGCAGGCCTCAGTTTGCCTTCACCTGGAGGGGCGTGCAGTACACCTGGAACCGACTGCCCCAGGGGTGGAAGAACAGTCCTACGATCTGCTATGGACTGATCCAGGCTGCACTGGAAAAGGGTGAGTCTCCAGAACATTTGCAGTACATTGACGACATCATTGTGTGGGGGAACATGGCATCGGAGGAATTTGAGACAGGAGAGAGAATCATCCAGATTCTCCTGGAAGGTGGTTTTGCCAAAAGAAGAGCAAAGTCAAGGGACCTACTCAAGAGATCCAGTTCCTGGGAGTGAAATGGCAAGATGGATGACGTCAGATTCCCACTGAGGTCATCAATAAGATCACCGCGATGTCTCCACCAACCAACAAGAAGGAAACACAAGCTTTCCTAGGTGCCATAGGCTTTTAGAGGATGCACATTCCTGAGTATAGCCAGATCGTGAGCCCTCTCTACCTGGTTACCCGAAAGAAGAACGATTTCCATTGGGGCCCAGAACAGCAACAAGCCTTTGCCCAGATCAAGCAAGAAATCGCTCACGCTGTAGCCCTTGGCCCAGTCAGGACAGGACCAGAGGTGAAGAACGTGCTCTACTCTGCAGCCGGGAACAATGGTCTGTCCTGGAGCCTCTGGCAGAAGGTGCCTGGTGAGACTCGGGGTCGACCACTGGGATTCTGGAGCTGAAGCTACAGAGGGTCCGGAGCCAACTCCACTCCCACAGAGAAGGAAATCTTGGCAGCTTATGAAGGAGTCCAAGCTGCCTCAGAAGTAATCGGCAGAGAGGCACAACTCCTCCTGGCACCCCGACTACAGGTGCTGGGGTGGATGTTCAAAGGAAAGGTTCCTTCCACGCATCACACCACCGACGCTACTTGGTGCAAATGAATGGCCCTCATCACGCAGCGCGCCCAAATTGGAAACCCAAGTTGCCCTGGGATCTTGGAAATAATTACGAACTAGCCGGAAGGTGAGACTTTTGGGTTATCTTCTGAAGAAGAAGAGGAGCAGGGGACACGTGTTGAAGAAGCCCCACCATATAACGAGCTACCAGAGAGTGAAGGACAATGCGCCCTCTTCACTGACGGTTCCTGCCGAATTGTAGGCGCTAGCCGGAAATGGAAAGCTGCTGTATGGAGGCCCACACAGCAAGTTGCACAGGCTACTGAAGGAGAAGGTAGATCGAGACAGTTTGCTGAACTCGAAGCCGCCCAATTAGCTCTGGACATTGCTGAATGAGAGAAGTGGCCAAAGCTCTACCTCTACACTGATTCATGGATGGTAGCCAATGCTCTGTGGGGATGGCTCGAAAAGTGGGAAAAAGCTAATTGGCAGCATAGGGGAAAACCAATCTGGGCTGCTGAAGAGTGGAAAAATATCGCTTCCTGAGTAACAAAACTAGTTGTGAAAATCTGTCATGTAGATGCCCATGTCCCCAAGAGTAGGGCTAATGAGGAACAGCAAAACAACAAGCAGGTAGATCAGGCTGCAAAGATAGAAGTGTCACAGGTAGACTTGGACTGGAAACACAAGGGAGAGTTGTTCCTAGCTCGATGGGCCCATGATGACTCAGGACATCAGGGCAGAGATGCCACCTATAAGTGGGCACGAGATCGAGGAGTGGATCTAACCATGGACAGTATCTCCCAGGTGATCCATGACTGTGTGACGTGCTGCGATCAAGCAGGCCAAGCGGGTGAAGCCCCTGTGGTATGGTGGGCGGTGGTCCAAATACAAGTATGGGGAGGCCTGGCAGATTGATTACATCACACTGCCTCAAACCCACCAAGGCAAGTGCTATGTGCTCACGATGGTAGAAGCCACCACAGGATGGCTGGAAACCTGCCCTGTCCCTCACGCTACTGCCCGGAACACCATCCTGGGCCTTGAAAAGCAAGTCCTTTGGAGGCATGGTACCCCTGAGAGAATTGAATCTGACAATGGGACCCATTTCAAGAACAGCCTTATAAACACCTGGGCTAGAGAACATGGCATTGAATGGGTGTACCACATCCCTTACCATGCACCAGCAGCTGGGAAGGTTGAGCGGTGTAATGGATTACTTAAAACCACCTTGAAGGCACTGGGTGTGTGGACTTTCAAAAACTGGGAGGTGCATTTAGCAAGAGCCACCTGGTTAGTTAACACCCGAGGCTCCACCAGCCGATCAGGCCCTGCCCAATCCAGACCCCTACAGATAACAGACCGGGATAAGGTTCCCGTGGTACACATGAGAGGTATGCTTGGAAAAACTGTTTGGGTTAAGTCTGCCTCGAGCAAAGACAAACCCATCCATGGGGTTGTCTTCGCTCAGGGACCAGGTTGCACCTGGTGGGTGGTGCAAAAGGATGGAGAAACCCGATGCATACCTCAAGGGGACCTTGTTTTAGGGTGAACTACCCCTGGCTCTGTACTTGTATCAGTATCAGCGTGTATATATGTATATAAATCGTGTGATGCATGTATATATATGGTTAAAAGGGTTAAGTTTCATGTAACATGTTAGTATGTGAAAAATTCGGGGTGGATAATGTTGGGATTTTGGGAGTTCTCCTGGTTTTTTTTTTTTTCTGTTAAAGGACATTTCCCCATAGGTGTTGCTAGGGTGACAAATTTCTGGATTCTTAAGAAAAACAAAGACCTAGCAATAGAAGGAGGGGTGCATCTGGCTGCTCTTTTGTTTCACCTGCATGTATGGTCTGTCAGTCCCTGGCTGTTTGTTTGGAGAGGGAGGCTGCTTACTTTGGCTGCTTTTCCTTCTGCCAGAGAAATCCCGGAACCCCAAGTCTGCCTTCCCTCCCCTGCTGGGAGCCAGGCCATGGCCGCCCTGCTTCCCCTGTTGATTCAAGCTTTTGCTACTTTGTAGCTGTGCTTGCCTGTCCTGACCAGACCTCCGGGGGGTTCCCTGTTTGGATACCTCTTGTCTGCCACCCGGGATTTGTTCTCATCCCTGTTGCTCCAGCCTGCCGTTCCAGCCTGCTGTTCCCAAGTGTCCGGCCGGACACCGTGATCGGCTGCCCAGGGGTTTGTGAAGCCTTTGTTCCATCCCTTCCCAGGATCCCAGGCCACCAGTGCCGCATGCTCCCCGAGCTCCCTCTGGAGCTCCCCCTGCAGCTGTGGTGGGAACCATCGCACCTGCCCTGATCACTGGGAGCCACCTGCGCTCCTGCCGGCTGCGAGCAGAACTGCATCCAAGGGGAAAGGGCCTGACATCCGAGAAGGCTGGCCCTGGGTTTGTGATTGTTTGCTGTTACCGCCATAGTTATTGTTGTTTGTTTGACTTGTTAAACACATATAGATATATAATAGTAAAGAACTGTTATTCCTATTTCCCATATCTTTGCCTAAAAGCCCCTTGATTTCAAAATTATAATAACTCGGCGGGAAGGGAGGTCGCATCTGCCATTCCAAGGGAGGCTTCTGCCTTCCTTAGCAGACACCTGTCTTTCAAACAAAGACATGTACTCACTTTAGGTGCCTTTGCATCTTCTCAGTGGGCGAAGTGTTGTGTTGGGGTGGGTCAGCCTGCTCTCGGGCTGAAACCATCAAATGTCAGTCACCAGACGAGATCACTGAGGTCTAGGTTACCTCCCCCTGGGTGGCTCCCAATCCTAAATTACCTCCCCCTGTTCCAGAAAGTTCTCCCTTTTTTAGTTATTAATTGGTTCCCTGTTATGACTCCTGCCTCCCTGTTTTCCCCATTTGTTCTGAAAAATTGTATCCTCCCCTCTGCTTGTACCCCATTGGTTGTTTTCTCTTTCCCTGCCTTACTCCACCCCCCATAAAGGGGCTAGCCCGCGTCTCCTCGAGGCTTTTGCTGGTCCCTGGACCCTCCTGCAAATAAACCTGTTGGAACTCACACTAGAAGCCCCTCCCGCCTTCTTTGCCTCCGGGCTAACACCAGCCTGATCATCGGCTGCCCGACGTGTTTCCTCTGAGGAGGAGCCAGCGCACGCACCCATCCCACGCCAATTCCACTGAGCCGTCCAGTGAGGATGCTGTGGAGGCTAACGCTGCGTCCCCTCTGCCTGAGGGCATGCCAGGGCTTGTGGTTACAAGCCCCCGGTTGCGTTAGGTTGGCTCACCGAACAGGGACAACACACGTGCGTTCCTGCATTGTTCTTGCTGCCAGGAGGCTGCGAGTGTCCGCAATTTGGAGCCGCCGACGCCTCTCGCGGCAGCACGCTCTGTTTTAAAAGCCGCGCTCCGAGAGGAGGCTGCCAACTCCTGCCAGGAGAGCAGCCTGTCCTGGAGGACCCCACCGTGCCTTTTTGTTTCCAGGACCGGATGCCTGTGTCTTCTTGTGAGTGTTCTTGTGATTCTCAGCCCCTGGGACATTATTTTTAATTTCTCCTTTTTGCCAGTGGTGGGTGAAGTTGAGGCTGAGGTTTAAGATGGGAGCTAAGCTTTCCCAGCCTCAGCGGGAGGTTTATCTCCAAGTTGGGGAGTCCCTGAAGAATTGTGGGTCAAAGTTATCAAAGGGGTTTTTGAAAAGGTTTGTTAAGTGGCTCTTCTTTTATTTTCCCCAGATGTCCCCTGCTAATTTGAAGTCAGACACATTTTGGCAATTTGTGGGGGACAAAATATTAGAATTAAACCAAAGGGGAGATCCCTCTGGTGAGAGCTTTCTCTACATGGTCTGCGCTTTGAGACATATACACAAAGCTAATCCGAAAATAAAAGAAAAGCCCCGAGTTCTCCCCAGTTCTTCCCAAGTCCCTCCTTACCCCCCTCACATTCCTCATCCCACTACCCCTTCGCTGAAAAGACCGGGAGGTGTAAAATGCCCAGAGGCACAGGGCTGCCACCCTCTCCCTGACTCTCCTCGACCCTCTCAGCCGCCCTGCCGAAGTAGCTCTGGCCAAGCTGTTTTGGCTTCTACCCAAACCCGCTCTCCTATGCCCTCTTCCCTGGTTGTTCTCCCAAAAAGCGGTTCCCAGTTTTACTGCCCTGAAAATGACAGCGAAGGCTTTTCTTCATCCACCGTTTTGTCCCCTTTCCCTGCTGTTCCTGCACTCCCCCAAGATGGAGGAGACCGCATGGCACAGCCCGCCTTTTTTCCTTCTTCTTCCCAAAATCCTCTTGCCCCCCCTCCTCCTCGCCCTGTCCTGGCCCTGCCCCCTCCTAACATGACGTCTGTGAGCTCCTCCTTCGCGTCGGATCCCGCCCCCTGCTTCGGGAGTCCCCGCCTTTCCCGTGGCCACTCCTCTTCGTCCTCAGCCCCCCGCCTACCGGGAGGAGCCTTCTGGTTCCCACGCCTCGCCTTCCGGTTCCCACGCTGTGGAAACCGGAACAGACGCCATCTTGAACCCGGAACCGGGAGCCTCCTCCGGTCCCTTTGCCGCTCCGGTTACTTATAACCGAGCTGGCGGCAACCCCACTTGGAAACCCTTTGACCCTGCTGGGCTCAAAGAACTTTGTAAAGCCCAGAAGGAGTTTGGGAGGGAGAGTCCCTATTTCCAGGATCGCCTGCGAGCCACCCTCACTAATACAGTGCTGGTCCCAGCAGACCTCCAAAGCATTTTTTCCTGCTTGCTTTCTCCAGCCGAATTTGAGTTGTGGGATGACGGGTGGAGAAAGCAACTAAGAGAGGTCCTCCCAATCCTGTTGCAAGACCCTAATAATGCAGGGGTTTCCATGGACCACCTTACCGGTGAGAGGTTGCTTGCCAAGCCACAAGACCAGGCCTGAAACACCCCAGAGCCGGTCTTAAATGCTGTTAAACTTGCGGCGGAGCAAGCATTTTTAATGATGCCCCCTAAATCGGTGCCTCTACTAAGTTTTACTGGAATTCGGCAACTTCCAAATGAACCATTTATTGACTTTATTGACAAATTAAAATTAGTGGTGGAGAAACAAGTGGAAGATACAAGAATTAGAGAAAGCATAAGCACTCAAATAGCAAAAGCTAATGCAAATGAACCTTGTAAGTGAGTGATTATGACCCTTCCACTTGATCCTCCACCAACATTAAAGCAGATGATTCGGCACTGCACAACCTTAGTTCCAATTGGCTAACCAAATTTAAAAATGAGGGGGAATGTGGTAGGAGCTGCGGGTGCCGCTGAGGCAACGGCACCTCAGGACAAGAGGATGACAAACAGAACCTGGACTTGTCACAGATGTGGCAAGCCAGGACATGTGGCCCCGAACTGCAGAGCTCCAGCCCCGATTAATCAAAGTTCCCGAGCTGTTTCCCCAGGGCAAGAAGCATGGCCCACTCCCATGGAGGTACAGCCAGGAAACTGAGGACCCAGCACGGATATGTGGCCCCGCGTGACGACATAAATAAAGAAGCCGCAACCAGAAAGACTGTGACTAACGCTACTGCAACCACGATGGACTCCCTCACACCTCGATGGGTCCTCATGAGCTGCGAAGGACTGAAAGACTGCTGCTTGTTTGTTATAGGAGACACCACGCGTACACCACCAGAGATCTCAATAACACCAGAGATCGTCCAAGTAGGATCACAAGGACTCTTTACAATTAACATCCAATGTATTCATCCACCTTTCTTTCTTGCAGCTGGCCAGGTTCTCGCCCAGGCCATCCTCATGCCCAGAAGTTCACCAGAAAACTGCAACCCATCTGTCTTCTGGGCTGAGGTGGTAAGGGAGGATAAGCCGATGCTAAGCTGCAAGATTTCATGCCAGGGCTCGGACATCAGCCTAGCAGGGATGATGGACACGGGGGCAGACATGACGGTCATCGCCTCCAACAACTGGCCGTCACATTGGGGGTTGCAGCCGGCAGGAGGTATTGTTACGGGTGTGGGAGGATCCGTGGCTGCCCAGAGAAGCAGGACTCTTGTCCAGATTGAGGGTCCAGAGGGGCGGATTGCAACAGTCCGTCCATTTGTTATTGACTCTGGGTTTACATTGTGAGGCAGGGATCTCATGTCCCAGTGGGGAGCCCGGGTTGAGATCCTGTCGGAATTGTAAAAGGGAGAAAGCAGGCCCCGGCCGGGGAAGAGATATGCAGACCAGCCAATATGGTTGATAAGAGCAAAACTCCATTTATTAGTAGTCCAAAGGCACTTATATAGTATACCAGCTTGTTAACTCCTAAGTGGCTTAAAGCTTATCAAAGCACATTTCTACTTCTACCTAATTGGACTTACACTGGCAAGTTTCTATTAGTTATGTTATGATTAAAAGAATTCAATGTTTACCTCCCTTCTCTGGGTCTTATCTGAACAGCTTCAAGTCTTCAAACCTCCCTCTTTGTTCCCCAGGCCTTTTCTCACACAAGAATCTTCTCATGGATAGTTTTTTCTGACACACAGGCCTTTTGCTTGCAGGCTTTTGCTACAGTTCTTTTATTGATCCCAATAATTCTATTTCCCAACAAGATCCCATCTCAACCCCGGGATTTTTAGTAGGGGCCACTGCGGAGCGCCCCACCCAGAAATTGAATTGGCTCACCAATAAAAGGGTCTGGGTGGATCAGTGGCCTTTAAAAGGACACCAATTGATAGCGCTCACTGCACTCTTGGAGGAGCAGCTGGGGAAGGGGAACATTGAGCCTTCCAACAGTGCTTGGAACTCCCCGGTCTTTGTGATCCGGAAGCCGGGGACAGACAAGTGGAGACTCCTTCACGACCTGTGGAAAATTAATGAGGTCATTGAGGACATGGGACCCCTGCAGCCTGGAATGCCATCACCCTCTATGCTCCCTAAGCAGTGGAAGCTAGCAGTCATAGACATCAAGGACTGCTTCTTCCATATCCCCCTGCATCCGGACGACGCCCCCAGGTTTGCCTTCTCGGTGCCTTCCCTCAACTGAGAGGCTCCCATGCAGCGCTACCACTGGCGAGTTCTGCCGCAAGGCATGAAAAACTCACCCACCATCTGCCAGTGGTATGTCGCTCGCATTCTGTCCCCTGTCCGGAAAAAGGCAGTTAGAGCTGTGATCCTACACTACATGGACGATGTTTTGGTGTGTGCGCCCACGCAGCAGTACCTGGACTGGACTCTGGAGGAGGTAATCAGGGCTTTAGAGGCTGATGGATTCGAAATCCATCCCGAAAAGGTCCAGAAGACCTCACCTTTTAAATATCTAGGACTCAAAATGGAGGAGCAGACAGTGATGCCCCAACCATTAAAGATCAATGATAACCCCAAGACTCTGCAGGAACTCCATCAACTCTGTGGGTCCATCAACTGGGTGAGGCAGCTCCTGGGACTGACGACTGAGGACCTTGCCCCTCTGTTCAACCTGCTTTGTGGGAACGAGGATCTCAAATCCCCGAGGCAGTTGACAGAAGAGGCAAGAAACTCCCTCATCAAGGTCCAGGAGGCACTGTCATCTCGCCAAGCCCATCGTTATGCCCCAGGTCTGCCCTTTCAGTTCATAGTGTTGGGGAAAATGCCATGCCTCCATGGGCTGGTTTTCCAGTGGGACAAGGCGCAAAGGGATCCCCTTCTGATTATTGAGTGGGTTTTCCTCTTGCACCAGCCGTCCAAAAGTATTACCACGCCACAGGAGCTCATGGCTCAGTTGGTGATAAAGGCTAGGTCTTGCCTCCGTACCCTTGCAGGGTGTGATTTCACATGTGTTTACCTGCCACTAACAAACAATGCACTGGACCATCTCCTTCAAAACAACAATCATCTCCAATTTGCCTTTGATAGTTATTCGGGACAAATATCAGCTCACAACCCAAAACACGAATTGTTCAATTCGGCCTTTAAATTAATTCCAAAAGAAATTCAGAGTTGTGAACCCCTCAATGCCCTGACGATCTTTACAGATGGTTCTGGGGCATCTCAGAAGTCTATCATCGCTTGGAGGAATCCTTGCCCTCAGAAGTGGGAATCTGATGTGCAGGTGGTCGAAGGATCACCGCAGGTTGCAGAGCTTGCCACAGTGGTCAGAGCATTTGAGCGGTTCAATGAACCTTTTCATTTGGTAACAGATTCCACATATGTAGCAGGAGTGGTGTCCAGAGCAGAAAGAGCATCGCTCAGAGAGGTGGCAAATCCAAAGATCTATAAATTGCTTTCGAAGCTAATCCAAATTGTCTCCCACCGAAAGCAACCCTTTTACGTAATGCATGGGAGGTCACACACTGACCTGCCAGGATTTATTGCAGAAGGGAACAGGAGAGCAGATGCCCTAGCTATGCACATCGAGTTAGCAAATCTGCCTAACAGATTCCAGCAAGCCCAGCTGAGCCATGCAATGTTCCATCAAAATGCTCCAGCTCTCGTCCCGATGTTCCACCTCACTAGAGATCAGGCGAAAGCCATTGTGGTGACATGCCCCAACTGCCAAAAGCATCAGCTTCCATCATTAGGTCAGGGGGTTAACCCCCGAGGCCTAGGCAGTTGTGAGGTATGGCAAACAGATGTCACCCACTTCCCCCAATTTGGCTGCCAGAAATATATTCACGTTTCTGTGGATACTTTTTCTGGTGCAACCTTTGCCTCAGCCCACTGTGGGGAGAGGGCCAAAGATGTCATCAACCACCTAGTACAGGCCTTCACTGTGTTGGGGACACCAAATAAATTAAAAACTGACAATGGCCCAGAGTACACCTCTGCAGAGTTAAACAGATTCATGAGTGAGTGGGGTGTGGATCACATCACTGGCATCCCTCACTCACCCACAGGCCAAGCCATCGTGTAGAGGAAACATCAGACACTAAAAAGACTGCTAGAACAACAAAAGGGTGGCAATGAGATCGCTGCCCCCACCATAAGACTGTCCAAAGCATTGTTCACTTTGAACTTTTTAAACTGTTCCTATGAGGAACCTGATCCTCCCATCCTGAGACACTTCACAAACTCTGCCAAACATAAACTGACTGAGAGACCTGAGGTCCTAATAAAGGACCCTGACACTTTACAGATACGTGGCCCGTACCCCCTAGTCACCCGGGGTAGAGGCTACGGGTGTGTTTCCACCCCAGAGGGTCCAAGATGGATCCCTGGGAAGTGGATCAAACCCTTTTTGAGACCACCTGCAGAAGCCAGGCAAAGAAAAAAAGCTGCCACAGCCTGGAAAAGAAGAAAAACCAAGCCACCTGGAAAAAAGACTCCTCCTTCAGGCCTGAAAAACAAACATTCCCTTTCCCACCTTCTCTGTGTTTCCCTCCCCTAAGTGGCCCTTTGTTTTGAAAGAGGGGGAGTCCAAGGGAGCCATTGCTATTTAAGTTAATTGTATTTGTATTAATTTTATTTATGTTACACTGTCCCTAAAGTTATCTCCCATAACTGCATGATGACATCCTACATGCTGCTGTCCCACCTGCTGCTGCAGCTCCTCCTGTACACTGGGAGCTCCAGTAGCCGGATTCCTTCCATTATCAAGGACATTGTATGGGGTTTCTTTATAGAGTTGTTAATTTTATTAGCCCTTCCCATTTTTAAGTGTTTGGTTTTGAAATCCCTTAAGCCTTTCCCCTCATTTCAATGTAATAAAGAAGGGGGAGATGTTGGGGTGGGTCAGCCTGCTCTCAGGCTGAAACCATCAAATGTCAGTCACCAGACGAGATCACTGAGGTCTAGGTTACCTCCCCCTGGGTGGCTCCCAATCCTAAATTACCTCCCCCTGTTCCAGAAAGTTCTCCCTTTTTTAGTTATTAATTGGTTCCCTGTTATGACTCCTGCCTCCCTGTTTTCCCCATTTGTTCTGAAAAATTGTATCCTCCCCTCTGCTTGTACCCCATTGGTTGTTTTCTCTTTCCCTGCCTTACTCCACCCCCCATAAAGGGGCTAGCCCGCGTCTCCTCGAGGCTTTTGCTGGTCCCTGGACCCTCCTGCAAATAAACCTGTTGGAACTCACACTAGAAGCCCCTCCCGCCTTCTTTGCCTCCGGGCTAACACCAGCCTGATCATCGGCTGCCCGACGTGTTTCCTCTGAGGAGGAGCCAGCGCACGCACCCATCCCACGCCAATTCCACTGAGCCGTCCAGTGAGGACGCTGTGGAGGCTAACGCTGCGTCCCCTCTGCCCGAGGGCACGCCGGGGCTTGTGGTTACAAGCCCCCGGTTGCGTTAGGGTTGAGCCTCGAGGAGTGAGGGTATTAGCCCAGGATCCATCGTCATCGTTCGGCAATCCTCCGAGTATAGCAATCTTGAAAGTTTGCTGGCACTGAGAGGCCCTACTCAGAGGGAGGTTGCTGTCCACAGAGTGCTGTGGTCCAGGAGACCTCAAAGGGTCTCACTTAGTACCATTATTTATAGGATTGCAAGAGAGTTGGCTTTAGTCATAATAATGTTTCATACTGGCTGCACTTCGGGTCAGAAAATTTATTTGAAAGTATGAGAACAAAAATATCATTCCACTTGAGTTGTTATTCAGGCAAAAATCTTTCCAAGGATGTTCACTAAAAAAAAAGCAGGAGCTCATTTGACAGCACAAGTTCCTGGGAACAGACAGTGTTTCTGATAAGCTCAAGAGGGGCTTAGTCCAAGTACAATTTGTAAAGGCCAAGGCCTAATGAGCATTTCTGAGATCATAGTGCGGCCTGAGGGGGGGGAGAATGCACCACCACACCCTCCAATGGCTGATGACAGTCTGTATTTATAATTACTTTCTCCTTTTCATGTTGGTGTGAGTTTAACTTTGCTCCTTTTGGTGTTTCAAAAAAGCTTTGGGCCTTTGAAAATTTTGTAGCGTTCTCTGGCTTCAGTTCTTTTTTTTAGAAGGAATGGGGTTTTGAAAACTACATTCTGAAATTATTTCAGCAATTCAGCTTGATTAAAGCAAGCATCAGCTTGAAAGGCAGGGACCATATTACAAGAACCACCATGCTGTATGCTCTTCAGATTGTCAGCAGAATGTGGGGGACAGAAAGTCTGAAGCTACTAAAAAAACCTCCTAAAACAAAGAGATATATCTGAATAGAGACAAGGGAAGGTGACAGATCCAGTGGGTGAAGTCTTGGCCATATGAAGTGAATGGTAAAAATCCCACTGAATGCAGTAGCATCAGGATTTCACTTGATTTCTGCCTGTGAAGTATATTTGCTATAAAGCTCTCTGAAATGAAGCTTCCTCCAAGAAGTGCTCTTCCTTTTGCTATTAACTCTTCCTAATTCAGTCAGTTTTACTGACATTATGATTCTAACATGATCTATGAGGAGGCACTTGGTCAGCTATTAGATGGTATTGTCAGGAAATCTCTCATGACATTGTTGAAAATGGTGGCTACCTGCCATAAAATGGTGACTGAAACAACCTGGTGAATCCTGTGTATTTAGTGGGAGGGAGGCTTCCAGTTCTGATATCCTTCTGGGATAAAGAGGAAGGGGTGGCTGGTCAGCCAATCATAGAGGTGCCTGAGAACATGTGGATATGACAGTGTCAAAAAATAGCCATTAGCCAATCACAGAGCATTATAAAAACCATGGGTTATGATGTTTAACACAATGGCAGCTCCCTGCCATAAAATGACAAATGAAACAAAATATCAGATCTCCTGTGTATGTAGGGGGAAGGTACTTCCTGGTCTGATTTATTTCTGAGTAAACTGGAAAAAGCAGCTGATCCTGCCATGCAATCATAACAGACCACAAGGGCAGAAGAAGAGACTGTCTTTTGGGGCAAGTGGAACACATAGCTGCGTGCAGCAGGACAGGACTTTGGATGGAAATAGGTGGCATGGCACTTGTCACTTCTCATCTCATAAACCAGTTGTCCCTATACTCTGCCTGTGGATTCTATACCCATGGTTCCAAAACCCTAGAGGTTGACCTTGGGCCTATTCAGGTGTTTTCTGCTGTCATGGTTTAACCCCAGTCAACAACTAAGCACCATGCAGCTACTCAGTCACTCCCTCCAGGTGGAATGGGGGAGACAATCAGAAGAGTAAATATGAGAGAACTTGTGGGTTGAAATAAAGACAGTTTAATAGGTAAAGCAAAAGTTGGGCATGTAAGCAAAGCAAAATAAGGAATTCACTCACTACTTAGAATCATAGGATCATTAAGGTTGGAAAAGACCTCCAAGATCATCAAGTTCAACCTTTGACCAAATACCACTGTGCTGCTTTTGCACGGCCTGGTTTTTGCTAGCGGGGGGGCCACTAAGGTGGCTTCTGTGAGAAGCTGCTAGAAGCTTCCACCATGTCCAGCAGATCAAATCCCTGATGGCTCTGAAGATGGACATGCTGCTGGCCAAGGCTGGGCCATGTAGAGATGGTAGTAACGCCTGTGATGACATATTTAAGAAGAAATGAAAACAAAAGTAGTGGTGCAGTTTTAATCCCAGCTAGAGAAATGGAGGAGGTGAGAACATGTGAAGGAAACAACATGGAGACACCAAAGTCAGTGAAGAAGGAGGGGGAGGAGGTGCTTCAGGTGCCTGAGCCAAGATTCCTCTGCAGGCCATGGGGATGACCATGGTGAATCAGGCTGTCCCCCTGCAGCCCATGGAGGTCCACAGGGGATACAGACATCCACCCGCAGCCCATGGGGGAGGTGCAGAAAAGAGGCTGTGATCCAGTGGGAGACCTGGTAGAGAGAGGGGGCCCCTGCTTCCAGGCTGGAGCGCCCTGTCCTTGAATGACTGCATGTGGATGTTAAAAGGTAGGAGCAGAGGAATTTTCCAGCTGCTGAAGCATTTTGTGAAGTTTTTCTTTCTCATGCTTTAGCTGAGAAACAGTGAAAGATGTTTTTGTAAACTAATTCTTTATCTCTGCACCTGGGTTTGTTTTCCAGCCTTGTTTTGGTACTCTGGAAAAAATATTTTGAATGGGTGTTAGAGAACCTCAGCCAATCCCTCTAGGGGGAAGCTGGTCAAGCGACCAATCATATCATACTCTCTCATGTACAAAGATATATAACCTAGAGTGTAAATAATAAAATAATTCCTTTTCTCCTTGGATTTGGATTGTGTCGTTTCTCACCGGTTCTCAGTAAAACAGCGACAACTGCACCCCGTGGAAGAGTAACCCAGGCTGCAGCAGTTTTGGGAGGACCTCTGACTCTTGAGATTGGAACCATGCTGGAGAAGTTCACAGAAAGCTGTCTCCCGTGGGAAGGGGCCCCACGGTCTCACAGGGGAAGGACTTCTCTCCCTGAGCAAGGTGGAAGAAAACCTCAGGTAGCAAACTGACCAAACCCCCACCCTGTCTCCCTGCGATGTTGGTGGGAAAAAGGGAGGGGTTGGGGCAGGCAAAGGTGTTTTTAAGTGTCACGTGACTGTCGGCGATGGAAGAGACGGGGCAGATTTCTTGGATGCAATAAGCCAATTTTATTGATACAGAGCAGAGTATTTATACCTTTTCAGCAGTAACTAAAAATAGATTCTTATATAAGCAACAATCACTATAACAACCATATCTATGTTTCTTAATAACATTGCAAAACTAAAAGCTAGCACTAACCAACACAGGTACATACCAAGCATGCTGTTCCCTTATAGTAGCTATTTCGTGGTAGGTCGTACTGCCTGCCGTGGTTTGCGGCCTAGCAGTGTTAGCGCGTCCACTTCTGACATGAGTTTAGCAGTGCTCTCACTTCTGCTTTCTAGCTGTATCTCCACCTCTCCCCCTTTCTTATCTACGAGTAAAATTTTCTTTGTTGACTTATGGATCAGTCTCTGAACACATTGCAAAACACATGGCAGAGAAATTATCATAAGCAACAACATGGCTAAAATATAAATTCCTGCTTTAGCTAAATGCTTAAGCCAGCCAGTAAGTCCCCATCCTCCAAGTATGCTTCCAAGCCAGTCGTTTTCACTGACAACTCTCAATTTGGTGACACTATCTCAAAGGGCTTGTATGTTAGCATGAATAGACAAAGAGTGATCAGACAAGTTCATGCAGCATAAGCCTTCAAATTCGTCACAACCGTGCCCATGTGCCAAAAGCAAAAAATCAATTGCCGCTCTATTCTGCAGTGTAGCATGTCTCACGCTATCTACGTCTGTTAATAAGCCTGTTAAAGCAGAGCTAGTAGCATTAGTTTGTTTTGCAAGCCAGCAGCCAAGGTTATTCGGGGTTTTCAGTGCGTGTGCTGTTCCAATAGATGGAATAATAGAGGCAAACACTCAGGCTCCTAGGTTCCAAGATTCAACATTATCATCACAATCCTGGCTATATGTGTGTGTGCTGCGTTTTGCTCCCACCAACTTGTGCAAAGATGGTAAGTTTCCCCGAAAAGAGTGAAACATGGTTAGTCGCCCAAAAGTACAAGGACCTCCTATGGCCCTACCCGGTATTCCCTTCCAAGCTCTGTTTCCACATATCAAAAATATGTTGTCTAACAATCCAATAGCAGCGCTTCCAGGAGTAATTGGTTGGGGCAAAGTATGGTTACACCAGGCAGAAGCATTGGCATAAATTCCTGTTCCTGAAACATCTAGGCCTAATTTTCTGTTGGGACTGTTAGTATAATTTAGATAAAAAACACACAAAAGACTGCGTGGACCCAAAAATATCCAATTCTTGAGGTTGCATAGAAAGAGGGGGAAAGTTAAGAACCTTATTTACTCCTAAACCCTTGTTGTTGGAAAAGTACCATCTGGCTGATTCACCGGCCTTTTTGCGCCAACTTTCCTGGCACCACCAGGTTGGCTCAATTTGACCCATAGCAGTACACTCTCTTTGAACTGTTAAATTGAATAAAACATCCCATTCACTTTTTAGTGAAAAGGGCATAGCTACCAAACAGGTTTGGAACGGGTCACCAGGGGAGGTCATGGACAGGCACAGTGTAGACTCGTTTAAAGCTTCAGCGAGCGTAAGCCAAACATTGCATTCTGGGAGGGGTGGCATTGCCACCACCTCTCCTTTGTCGAGGAGTCCTACAAAGAGGACCAGCCTGAAAAGGCAGATCTGGCTCCCAAAAATACCACTGTGGAAGCCAGCCATACTCTCCACACACAAATTTTAAAATAATACAGTTACCATAAGAATAGCACAAAGGATCACATTGTGGACAGTTGCCATGGCAGTGATGCGATGTGCAATACCACCACTTCTAACACTTTCGACACTTACACAAAACCCACACCTGATGGGAATAATTTCTGCATATAAAACAAGGTATAGGGTTATTCTCAAGTCCAAGTCTCTCCTTAAACCATTTCCAATACTGCCCACGAAGAGAGACTTGATCTGCAATTATAGCTTCTACTTCTGCTGGAGTGGGTCGTCCCCAGAAATCAAAAGGTGGTGTAAAGTCGATAAGTCCTCTGGAATCAAGTAGAAGCTGGTTGAGCTGGTGGTCAGGCAGAGGTGTCCTCGGCGATCTCTGGAACCGCGGCAGAGACTGGAATGGCTGGGGTGTCTGCTGATAGTGTGCCAGGGTGGTCAAGAACCTCCGAAGTTTTCAAGGATTCTCTGAAGGGTCTCAAGTTCTTAGCTGGGATCCAGCTTGGGCCATTGTCATAGGTTAGCAAGCATAGTCCCGGAAGGGATATCCTTGCTAAGGGGTGCTTACAGCTTCCTCTGGGACCTGATAGAACCTATCAGCTGGCCAGTTTGAATATGGACAATTCTTTAAGCCACTTAAAGTTGTGACCGCCTCTGTGATCCACACTTAAGAATAGACAAACTCCCCCCCAAGCTCTCTCTCGTTTCCGGCGCTGGGACAGGTGGCTGCAGGCCCCGTGCGGGGGCCAGCAGGCCTGGCCAGGCCCTGCTTGGGCCAGGCCGGGCCGGGCCACAGCTAGCCTGGAGCCATGGGCCTGTTCCAGCCATGGAACCCCCCCCCCACTGCCTTGCCGTGGGCAGCCGGAGCGGCTCGGAACCCCCCCCTCCACTGCGGCCGAGATTCAGCAAAGCGGCACCTCTGTCCGGCAGAGGTCAGGTGACCAACTGCGATAAGCCACATTCCAGCTGCAAGGCCGAGGTGAGATGAACCCTTTTATTGCTGTGAAGAGCTGAAAACCTGAGGGAAGAGAGAGAGGAGATGCTTAAAGCTGAAAGTCTGTTGTGAAGCTATGATATATCAGAGTATCCTGTTGTAATTTCATGAAGATATGGGGGGTGGAGTGTTCAAGTCATAAGCAATAGGCAGATGCTGACGCAGCTGTAATTTCATGAGAAGTTTGGACAGAGAGAGATGAACCAGATGAACCAGATGAGGACTTTTGCTCCAAAGAGGAAAGGAGAAAAACCTCAATTCCTAGAGATGCTTCCAGAGATAGTCTTAAAGACGAAGATGACCCTTTGCTCCCAGGGAAGGAGAAGGGCCTCTGTTTTTTTTGTTTCTGAACAGCTCAACCTTAAAATTGTACCCCAGAAAACTTTCAAGAGTGGACCCTCGAAAGCAGTTGCGGGAAAAGCTGCAAGTCGGGGGAAGGGACTCACATTGCGAGCAGAGAGACTCCTCTTCCTAAATGGACTGAACAATATTTGGAAGTGGGTGACTGTCTCGGTGTGATACTGTTTTCATAGCATGAGCAAAAAGAGACTTCTCTTTCTAAATGGACTGAACAAGGTTATTATGGAAGTGGTAAACAGACTGAACATCTTAAGGGTTGTCTTTACATTGTCAGTGGGAGAAGGGAGGAAGGTGGGGGGAGGAGGAGAGTTCTAAAGGTGGTATAATTTTTTTTTCCTTTTCTTCTTTTAGGTCTGTTAATAAACTTCTTTATATTCATTCAAGTTGGTGCCTGCTTTGCATTTCTCCTAATTCTTATCTCACAGAAGATAAACAGTAATGAGTATTTTAGACCAAACCACTACAGCCATTCTCTGTAGAAACACAGGCAAAACCCCTTCCCCATGTGATGAGGGGATAAGTTCCCATGATCTTACCTGTTTCTGGGTCCTTAACAAGGACTGGGGACTTCTGTTTAACCTCTTACTGTCAGTTGTTGCCGAAGTGCCTTACAATCGGAGAGTTGGGATTCATCAGGGAACAATTAAAAAAATTAAAAACATACAATGCCTTCTGTAATCGCTCAGCCAGGGTAGCATTCCCCATTCCCCCTTTCTGTTGTAATAAAAGATGCTTTAGTGAACAGTGGGCTCACTCAATGATAGCTTGGCCTGTAGAGGAATGGGGAATCCCTGTTTTGTGTGTCACTCCCCAGAGGGCAAGAAAATTTGCAACTCTCTGGGAAATATACGATTGACCATTATCAGTTTTGATCTGTGAAGGAATTCCCAGGACTGCAAAGGCACTCATAAAGTGACAGCAAGCATCTTTTGCCAATTCTTCTGTATGACAGGATGCAAACAGGGCACCTGAAAAGGTGTCTATAGAGGAATTGTAGCGCGTTGGGTTTGTAACCGGGCGGAAACACCAATTTAGTGTAGTGGTTTGGTCCAAAATACTCATTACTGTTTACCTTCTGTGAGATAAGAATTAGGAGAAACACAAAGCAGGCACCAAACTTGAAAGAATATAAAGAAGTTTATTAACAGACCTAAAAGAAGAAAAAAAAAATCATACCACACCTTTAGAACTCTTCTCCTCCCCCCACCTTCCTCCCTTCTCCAAGTGACAATGTAAAAAGACAACCCTTGAGATGTTCAGTCTGTTTACCACTTCCATAATAACCTTGTTCACTCCATTTAGGAAGAGGAGTCTCTTCTTGCCCATGCTATGAAAACATTATCACAACGAGACAGCCGCCCAGGTTGGTTCTCTGCTCACATGTGAGTCCCTTCCCCCGACTTGCAGCTTTTCCCACAACTGCTTTTGAGGGTCCACTCTTGAAATTACTGGGGTACAATTTTAAGGTTGAGCCATTCAGAAACAAAAGTTCTCTTCACCCATCTCTGGGTGCATTTCATCTCTAAGAACAGAGGCCCTTCTCCTTCCCTGGAAGCAAAGGGTCTTCTTCAGCTTCATCTTTACGACTATCTCTGGGAGCATCTATAGGAACTGAGGTTTTCTCCTTTCCCATTTGGAGCAAAAGTCCTCATCGCTTCCATCTCTCCCTGTTCAAACTTCTCATGAAATTACAGCTGCGTCAGCATCTGCCTATCTCAGCGCAGGTGCTTTTGCTTGCGAGTTGAACGCTCCACCCCCCATATCTTCATGAAATTACAACGGGTACTCTGACATATCGTAGCTTTACAACAGAATTTCAGCTTTAAGCATCTCCTCTTTCTCTTCCCTCAGGTTTTCAGCTCTTCACAGCACTAAAAGGGTTAATCTCACCCTCAGCCTTGCAGCTGTGTTGGAGAATGGTTAGAGGAGCAGGGACATGGCTCATTGATAGAATTATTGGATCAATAATCCAACTGTACAAGTAAAAAGGCCTGTGTGAGAAAAATTCTATATGAGACAAATCCCTGTGTGAGAAACCAGGCTGGGAACCAGAAGGGAGTTTTTGAGAAGGTGCAGCTGTGCTGGTAAGATGGACCATCCCTAAGAAGGGAGGAAGATCTTTGATCTCTCAAGACAAAACATAAATAATAAGAAGCTTGCCAAATGTAGTCTTTTATCTAACCCAATTATGTAGGGGTCAGAATGTGCTTTTATAAGTTTCAACTAATTAAAGAACTGATAAGCTTGTATTCAATACTCTATATAAGTGCCTTTGTATTGCTAATAAACGGAGCTTGCTTATATCAATCGTATCGGTTGCCTGCAATGTCTCTCCTCACCGAAGTCATCCATTCATTAGCAACACAGCTGGAATGTTGCTTATCACTGTCGGTCACATGACCTCTGCCGGACAGTGGTGCAGCTTTAGCTGAAATCTTGGCCTTGGCTGCAGTGGGGGGGGGGGGGGAATCCAAGCTGCTCCGGCTGCCCACAGCAAGGCTGTGGGGGGGTTCCAAGGGTGGAACACGCCCATCGGCTCCAGGATGGCCGTGGCCTGGCCCAGCCTGGCCCGAGCAGGGCCTTGGCCGGGCCCGCTGGCCCTCCACAGGCCAGCAGCCACCTGTCCCAGCACTGGAAACGAGACAGCGCTTCTGCCTCGGGGTTTACTATTCTTAAGTGTGTATCACAGAGGCGGTCACAACTTTAAGTGGCTTAAAGAATTGTCCATATTCAAACTGGCCATCTGATAGGTTCTATCAGGTTACAGAGGAAGCTGTAAGCACCCCTTGGCAAGAACATCACTTCCGTGACTATGCTTGCTAACCTATGACAGAAGGCAAAGCAAAAGTTCTTGCGAGTGCAGCAGCATTCTGATGAAAAAATGAGTGACTGATTTTTGCCTGGGAAAAGCGATCAGGTAATGCTTGCGCAGGTAGTGTAAGTAGATCCACCTGGCGATTTCCTTCTGCAATGAAACCAGGTAAGGTAGTGTGAGATCTAACATGCATTGCAAAATACGACTCTTGTCTATTATCTAAAAGGAAAACAAGTTGTTGCAGCCAATAAAACAAATCTGCATTAGGCACATCTTTCAAGACAGCAGCTTCAGCTCTTTCCACAAGTCCTGCAACATAAGAAGAAAAAGTTCTTAGGTTAAAAGGAATAGGCCAGGGCTGAAAGGCTCATACAATGGCTGCTAATTGAGCAATTTGAGGGGATCCTGAAACAATGGTGACATCTGAGTCCCATCGGCTGAGATTTGAGTGCCACCACAGCATCACATATTTGTGGGTGCGGCCAGATCTGTCTGTAAAAACAGCTAACGCTTGCAACGGGACTTCACTTCTCTTGGGTCGTGTTAAAAGAGTAAAATCTGCTGCCACGAGGTTGTGTTTTGGGGGATGTGTAGAAAGTTGTCCAGAGAAATCAGTGAGAGCCATCTGATACACTTCAGACTGTTGAAGTAGCCACTGTAAATAAACAGCAGTAATAGGCAAGCAAATCAAACATAAATCTACACCTGCAAGTGCAACAAGTCTCTGTCTGCCTTTTACAATGAGCAAAGCAAACATTTCATGTTGGCTACTGACAGTTTTGGACGTGGTGTGGCAGAAAAATCCATTCAATGATTAATAGCGCGTCTGGCAAATTAGGGTCCCACTGAAAAATTAAAGCATGGGCCTGTGTCTCGGTTTTGAAAGACAGATGTCTGCTAAGGAAGGCAGAAGCCTCCCTTGAAGTGGCAGATATAACCCCTTTCCCTCTGAGTTAGGCACAAACACAAATCCTGGGTGGCAGACGAGATGTATCCAAAAGGGGAACCCCCCGGAGGTCCAGGCAGGCAGGGCGAGCATGGCTACAACGCAGCAAAGGCTCAAAGCAGCAGCGGGGCAGGGCGGCCACAGCCCAGCCTCCAGCAGGGCAGGGAAAGCAGCCTTGGGATCCGGGCGTTGTTTCCAACAGAAAGAAAGGCCCTTTTGTCTTCTCTTAAGTACAGCCATTTGTCCCCTAGCAACATGCATATGGGAAAAAATTTCTTTAATTGGAAAAAAAACTAGGACTAAACTAAAACCCCAACAGCCTGCTTTGCCGGATTTAAAATTATTAAAGAAAAGGGCAACTCAGGAACCCATCAGGCCGCTTGCTGGTTTGAAATAGCATCAGCTACTTTTTGCAATGCTTGGCAAGCTTCCAGTGTAAGCTGCCGAGGTGATAATAAATCTGGTTCTCCTTTTAACAGAGCAAACAAAGGGCTCAAGTCTGTGTTTGAGATTCTTAACAGGGGATGAACACAATTAATTGTTCCCAAAAGTTTCTGGGCATCATGCAAAGTAGAAATGTTAGTTTGAATTTGTAAAGGTTGAGGAGAAATACTCTGGGTCCTAATTCGCCAGCCCAGGTATTTCCAAGGGGGTTGACGCTGAATTTTTTCAGGAGCAACACAAAGTCCTGCTTGGGTGACAGCATCACTGACAAGGGCTAAGGCTTTCTCCATAACTTCTTGTTTTTCTGCAGTAATTAGAATGTCATCCATATAATGATATAAAAGAGTGTCAGGCATGTCCAGGCGAATGGGGCTGAGGATTTTTGCAACAAACCACTGGCAAATAGTAGGGCTATTTTTCATGCCTTGGGGCAAGACAACCCAGTGATATCTTTGCAAGGGTGCCTGCATATTGGTGCTCGGGACAGAAAAGGCAAATTTTGGTGTGTCCTCAGGATGCAAGGGAATATCAAAAAAGCAATCCTTTAAATCAATGACTGTCAAATGCCAATTCTGAGGGATCATGGTAAGAGATGGGAGGCCAGGCTGGAGGGCTCCCATGTCCTCCATAACAGCATTAATTTTAGCGAGATCATGGAGTAAGCGCCACTTGCCAGATTGTTTTTTAATGACAAACACAGGTGTATTCCAAGGACTAGTGGAGGGGACTATGTGTCCCTTTTGAAGCTGTTCCTGGACCAATTCAGTGAGTGCATGCAGTTTAGGTAATGTCAGGGACCATTGGTCCATCCAGATAGGGGTATGAGTTTTCCAGGTTAATTTCAGAGTGTTGCGTGCTTCTGTGGTCCCCATTAAAAATCCGACTGAATTCTGAAACCCCATTGAGGGAGTACATCTCGTCCCCATAACACTATGGGCACAGGTAAAACAAATGGCCTTACGGAGGCTGTGTGGTTTTCTGGTCCTGTCACTTGAATCAGATGGCGACTTTGATAACTGCGACTGCTTCCTCCTATCTTGGTGAGGGCCATGGGCACCTCCATGAGGGCCCAGTTAGGGGGCCACTTATCTTGAGAAATGACAGTAACGTCAGCTCTGGTATCTAAAATACTGGTGTGTTGCTGCCTGTTCTGAGCTTCCCCTCCCAAAGACACTTGCTCCTGCCATGTGCTCCGAGGTCCTTTGTTCTAAGCGCAGGCAAAACCAAATGTAACTCAAACTCTTTAGTAGTTTCTGATTGGCTGGTCACCCCGGGTCTACCCCCAGTCCTCCCCTTTCCCCTTCTTCTAATAAAAGAGAGGATCGAGGGAGGCTCCGCCCTCTCTTGGCTCAGCTACCTTCCTGTGAACATCTCTTGTTGTCTGTCTCATTTGAAAGCTTCTAACTGCAGGAAATTGAGCGAGCAGGGAGCTATATTTCTCCCTCTTTGCTTCTGCTGATGATATTTGCTTTGCAGCTGATACAGGTACCAATTTTAGAGCTACTAAAGTGCTAGATCGCCCGTGCTACCTCTCTAGGCTGCTCGAGGCTTTCTAAGGCATTAAACCACTAGCTTAGCTGGTAAAAATCTGAAAAGATACCTTCCACACCGGTGAGCGTTATTTGTTGCCCCCGTAATGACAGGGTGCATTGACAGGTAGGGTGCTTATCTGAAATTGTTTGTGCCAATAGTATTTGTGGGGTCCCTATAGAACCAAGTCCTCCCACCTTGGTACTATATTTTTCTAAAGAAGATGGTGAATCATGTGGAAGAGGGATTAATTTAGCTATGCAAGTGCCTCGTGGGATAAAACACAATAGATTAGGGGTCCAAACCATGATCTTAAGTTCATCATTAGAATCTAAGTCCATGACCACAGGGAGGACAGAAAGTCCTGGAAGGTAAGTTGAGGACCTTCCTAAAAGTAGGGCACTTTTTTGGGGCCCTAATGGTCCAAAAATTCCTGTAGGGAGTAAATGAACAGAAGAATCATTTAACATTATTGTGGCTGAGGTGTACAAGCCCAATCCGGCACCTCCTGCAGTTGCTGGGCGAAGACTTGAGGGAAGCTTCTGTTGGGCATCTGTGGGGCTGACATCTGTGAGGCTGGCTGTTGCAGTGGGGTCTCCTGCAACATCCATAGACAGCGAGGCCCGTGGAAAGAAATAGGGAGTGATTCTTGATAGAAGTTTCAGAGATCTTTATTTTCCAGCCACATGGCTGGGGGACTGCCCAAAGACTCTGGAATCACTGGACAACCAGGGTCCTCCCCAGGCAGGGGAACACAAAATAACCAAGGGGGAACAGGATTAGGGTACATGTGACCAGGGAGCAGGGAGACCCCGTGCCTAGGCCATGCCTCTACTCCAGGGTCCCCTCTCCCAGGACCCCATGGCAGGGGGGAGGAACCCCAACAGCTGGCATCTGCAGAGGTGGCTGAGGCATCTGTGTCAGGGCGCGGCGCCCTGGTTCCAGTTTCCCTGGTATCCTTGGAGTAGGCAACCTTCAAAATCATACTTAGAGCGACATTGGTTAGCAGAATGTGGGCCTCTGTGGCACCGTGAGCACACAGGAGTGGTTTTGGGTTTATCCCTTTTCAGACCAGATCAGTCCCTTCTTAAGTGACTGGGTTTGCTGCAGCCGAAACAGACTCCTGAAGTTGCAGGGACCCCTCTTACGGCTGCAAAGGCTGCAGCCATGGCTGCATATTGATGTTCTAGGGTGCCAACACTGTTGCACACTTCAATCATTTCAACTAAAGTTGGATTTTGGTTAGGCAGGGACTTAAGGAGTTTTTTACAGTCTGTTTTGGCATTCTCAACAGCAAGCTTCAAAAGCAAAATTTCATGAGCTTCTGCATTATCAATTTGGCGTTTGAGCGCCTGCTCAAGGCAGTAGACAAACTGCATATAAGATTCTTGGGGCCCCTGGACAATAGTCGTGAATGATTTCTTAGGTGTTTTTGCATCAGGGACCTTCAGGAAGGCTTGGTGAGCCACGTTTCAGATTCCCTCAAGGGCTTCCTTGGGAATGACTAGGGCTTGGACAGTGGGATCGATATATGGTCCCATTCCCATAAGTTGTCTAATCGTGAGGCCCACCAGGGTCTGATTAGCATGACCCACATAAGATAAAAGCAGATTCTGTAGACCTTTTTCCCACTCCTTTTCCCATAAAGTGTTTTGAGTGGGGGATAGCAACAGCCGCACCAGTGTTTTAAAATCATATGGTGTCATGATATGAGCTGCAAACACAGAATCTAGCAGGATCAGAAATATATGGTGAACTGATACCATGCTCTGTGGCCGCCCCGCCGAAGCTCTTTGATCTCTGAGAAAGATATCTGTTCCCAATGGGCATTCCGTTTTCTTGGTCCCGTATATAAGACCGGTGCCACAATTTTGTCTGCAAAGTCTAGATCCCCTTCTTTTAATGCTTGTTGTTTCAAGTGGACCCAGGTATCGTGAGGGTGGGGGGAAATAAATTTGGTTCTTTTTCAGGATCGATGGGTCCGTGGTCAAAAGGATCCTCCCTTTATCCTCGCTGCTGTCAGCTGGACTGTAGCCAGGGGTAAATACATTTATAAATCATGAGGAGCCCTTTTCCCTTTTTGTTTCAAGGGGGGCTGGAGCCTTTAGTGAAAGAGGCACAGTCTCTTCAAATTGCAAAGAGTTCTGAGGCTCCGCTTCTGCAGAGGGGGGGCAAGGGGCATCCTCTTTATCTTTAGTAAAATATTTTTCTTGAGCTTTTAAAGCTTCAAAAATTACTTTCCAGGAGGGAATCATCTCTGCAGCAGCTTTATCATCATCAGCTACAGCATTCCAAAGTTCCACTCCTACTCTATCCCACAGATCTGCCCTAAAAATTGTGGACTGAGTTACTCCTTGCAGTTTAGAAGCAGTCCATTGGAGTATAATTTTAAAATCGTGTGCAGGCAAAGATTTGCCTTGTTTGTCTAGCAGCTTTGACATAAGCTCAAGCATGTCTCTTTCAAGGGTGGTCATCCCCTGACCCTGGCCCATAGTTCCCTGCAGAAACTCACTTCTTTTTCAGAGGATCAGTTGCCGGCCAAAGTGGCTCCTGCTTCTCCTGTGGCTTAACCTTCGGCAAAGTTACTGAAGTTCTGCAGAGCGTCGCCAATTGTCACTTAAGAGCAGTCCCAGTCCTCCCATGGGGGGCACCAGTTGTCGCGTGACAGTTGGCGATGGAAGGGACAGGGCAGATTGCTTGGATGCAATAAGCCAATTTTATTGATACAGAGTTGAATATTTATACCTTTTCAGCAGTAACTAAAAATAGATTCTTATATAAGCAACAATCACTATAACAACCATATCTATGTTTCTTAATAACATTGCAAAACTAAAAGCTAGCCCTAACCAACACAGGTACATACCAAGCATGCTGTTCCCTTATAGTAGCTATTTCGTGGTAGGTCGTACTGCCTGCCATGGTTTGCGGCCTAGCAGTGTTAGCGCGTCCACTTCTGACATGAGTTTAGCAGTTCTCTCACTTCTGCTTTCTAGCTGTATCCCCACATTTAACGGCTTCTTTGACTTCTCATTATCCTCCTCTGATTTTGTTAGTAATAAACTCACTTTGTACCTCTAAGTTGAGCCTGTTTTGACCTTAGAGTGTTTTCTCCTGGTTCTTATCTCAACTCATGAACCCTTCATTAAATTTTCCTCTCCTCTGCCCAGCTGTAGCAGGGGAGGGTGAGTGGCTTTCATGGGTGCTTGGCGTTTGGCCAGTGTCCAGCCACGACAGTCATGTCAACTAAACCATAGCACTGAGTGCCACATCTACTTGTTTTTTAAACACTTCCAGGGATGGTGACTCCACCACTTCCCTGGGAAGCCTGTTCCAATACTTAACCACTTTTTCAATGCAGAATTTTTTCTTAAAATCCAATCTGAACCTACCTGGCACAACTTGAGGCTGTTTCCCCTTGTCTTGTCTCTAGTTGCCTGGGAGAAGAGGCCAACCCCCACCTCACCACAACCTCCTTTCAGGTAGTTGTAGAGAGCAACAGTGTGCCCTGAGCTTCCTTTTCTCCAGTCTAAACACCCCCAGCTTCCTCACCTGCTCCTCATATGACTTACTCTCCAGACCCATCACCAGCTTCGTTGCCCTTCTTTCGACTCACTCCAGCACCTCAATGTCCTTCTTGAAGTGAGGGGCCCCAGAACTGGACACATTACTCAAGGTGTGGCTTCACCAGTGCCAAGTACAAAGGGACAATCACTTTCCTGGTCCTGCTGGCCACACTATTCCTGATACAAGACCGGATGTCATTGGCCTTCTTGGCCACCTGGGCACACGCTGGCTCACATTCAGCCAAATGTCAGCCAGTACCCCCAGGTCCCTTTCCACCAGGCAGATTTCCAGACACTCTTCCCCCAGCCTGTAGTGCTGCATGGGGTTTTGTGATCCAAGTGCAACACTTGGCACTTTGCCTTATTGAAACTCAAACCATTGGCCTCTGCCCATTGATCCAGCCTGGTCAGACCAGCAAATCAACACTTCCACTCAACTTGCTGTCATCTGCAAATGTATTGAGGGCACACTTAATCCCTTCATCCAGATCATCCATAAAGATATTAAACAGGACTGGTGCCAGTACTGAGCCCTGGGGAAGACCACTTGTGACAGGCTGCCAACTGGATGTAGCACCATTCAACACCACTCTCTGGGCCTGGCCATCCAGCCAGTGTTTACCCAGCAAAGAATACACCTGTCCAAGATGTGGGCTGCCAACTTCTCCAAGGGAATGCTGTGGGAAACAGTGTCAAAGGCCTTACTGAAGTTGTCATGGTTTAGGAATGGTACTCCCCAATTTAGTTCTCCAAACCATATTGCAGCTTGCTTGCTCCCCCTCCCCCTCCGCACTCTGCAGGTGGCCAGAAAGGAGTGTTGACGGCACAAAAATCAAAGATCACAGGTTGAGAAAAAACCAATTTACTGGAAACAGCAATGAGATGAGAAAACAAACAGTAACCGACACAATATTAATAACAAAAGAGTACAAAAGAGAGAGTGATTCACATGCAAAATGCTCAATGAGCCCAACGCTGACTTCGGCAGGGGAAGACATGCAGACAATCAATGTGATTGATAAAGCAAGCTTCGTTTATTGGCAATACAGAGGCACTTATATAGTATGAGTATACATGCTTATCAGTTCTTAATTGGTTTAAACTTACGAAAGCGCATTCTTGTTTCTACATAATTGGGTTCGATAAAAGACTGCATTTGGCAAGCTTCTACTATTTATGTTTTAACTTGAGAAATCAAAGTTCTTCCTCCCTTCTCATGGTCAGTACATCTTATCAGCACAGCACTGTACCTCCTTAAAACTCCCTTTTGGTTCTCAGGCCTGTTTCTCACGCAGGCATTTTCTCACGCAGGCATTTTCTCATGAAGGCATTTTCTTATGCAGGCCTTTGCTTGTACAGCTCTTTTATTGATTTGTACCCTTCAGCTTTATCAATGATCCATGTCCCTGATCCTCTAACCATTCTTCAACACCCAACCTGATGAGATGCAACTGCAGCCAGCACCCCCCCACCACGACTGCTCTGTCCACGCTGCTTGCTCGCCCAGAAGGAATGCCCTTCTTCTCAGAATCAAGAGAGTTCCATTCCCCACCCCTGGCAATGACATGAGATTGTATCAAATAACATTAGGGTCTTGGCCACACCTCCTTCCACTGATCTGGGCCAAAACCAGGAAAGAAGTCTAGGTAGACTACATTCCTAGGCTTTCCCTCATCCACTAGGCAGGTCACCTGGTCATAAAAGCTCAGGTTGTTCAAGCAGGACCTGCCTTTCCTAAAGTCATACTGGCTGGGCCTGATCCCCTGGTTCTCCTGCACTTACTGTGTGACTGCACCTAAGATAATCGGTTCCATAACCTTCTCCAGCACTAAGGTCAGGCTGACAGACCTGTAGTTTCCCAGATCCTCCTGACCCTTTTTATAGATGGGTGTCTGTGTTGGTTTTGCACGGCCTGGTTCTTGGTAGTGGGAAGGTGTAGCGGGTTTGTTTGTAACCGGGCGGAAACACCAATTTAGTGTAGTGGTTTGGTCCAAAATACTCATTACTGTTTACCTTCTGTGAGATAAGAATTAGGAGAAATGCACAGCAGGCACCAAACTTGAAAGAATATAAAGTTTATTAACAGACCTAAAAGAAGAAAAAAAAATCATACCACACCTTCAGAACTCTCCTCCTCCCCCCACATTCGTCCCTTCTCCCAGTGACAATGTAAAAAGACAACCCTTGAGATGTTCAGTCTGTTTACCACTTCCATAATAACCTTGTTCACTCCATTTAGGAAGAGGAGTCTCTTCTTGCCCATGCTATGAAAACATTATCACAACGAGACAGCCGCCCAGGTTGGTTCTCTGCTCGCATGTGGGTCCCTTCCCCCCCCCCCCCCCAGCTTGCAGCTTTTCCCACAACTGCTTTTGAGGGTCCACTCTTGAAATTACTGGGGTACAATTTTAAGGTTGAGCCATTCAGAAACAAAAGTTCTTTTCACCCATCTCTGGGAGCATTTAATCTCTAAGAACAGAGGTCTTCTCCTTCCCTGGGAGCAAAGGGTCTTCCTCATCTTCATCTTTAGGACTATCTCTGGGAGCATCTCTAGGAACAGAGGTCTTCTCCTTTTCCATTTGGAGCAGAAGTCCTCATCGCTTCCACCTCTCCCAGTTCAAACTTCTCATGAAATTACAGCTGAGTCAGCATCTGCCTATCTCAGTGGAGGTGCTTTTGCTCACAAGTACAAGCTGAATGCTCCACCCCCCATGCCTTCATGAAATTACATATACTCTGATATATCATGGCTTCACAACAGAATTTCAGCTTTAAGCATCTCCTCTTTCTCTTCCCTCAGGTTTTCAGCTCTTCACAGCACTAAAAGGGTTAATCTCTCCCAGGCCTTGCAGCTGGAGTGAAGCTTATCGCTGTTGGTCACATGACCTCTGCCGGACAGCAGTGCAGCTTTAGCTGAATCTTGGCTGCAGTGGAGAGGGGGGGACCCGGGCCGCTCCAGCTGCCCACAGCAGGGCTGGTGGGGGGGGGGGGGGGGGTGGTGGTTTCCGCAGGTGGAACAGGGCCCATTGGCTCCAGGATGGCCGTAACCCGGCCTGGCCTGGCCCGAGCAGGGCCTGGGCTGGGCCCGCTGGCCCCCGCACAGGGCCTGCAGTCACCTGTCCCAGCACTGGAAACGAGACAGAGCTGTGGGGGAGTTAGTCTGTTCTTAAGTGTGGATCACAGAGGCGGTCACAACTTTAAGTGGCTTAAAGAATTGTCCATATTCGAACTGGCCATCTGATAGGTTCTATCAGGTCACAGAGGAAGCTGTAAGCACCCCTTTGCAAGAACATCACTTCCAGGACTATGCTTGCTAATCCATGACAGGAGGCCACAAAGGTGGCTTCTGTGAGAAGCTGCTAGAAGTGTCCACCATGTCCAGCAGAGCCAATCCCTGGTGGCTCTGAGGATGTGACACTTTATTGTGCCATAAATCGAGTCTCTCCTGATGGGAGAGAATTTGTTGAAAGTCCTTGCAAGGAGTTTAAAAGATAAAGCGAGACGTCTTCTGTAGTTTCAATGCTTCTAGATAGTTGTTTATTGAGTCTTATCAGAGGAACTGAGCCACTAGCGTGACCCAGGTACAGCATAGAAGGAGAAAAAGTAGGAGTGAGAGTGAGAGAGAGCCATTATCAAGATTTACACAGCCTTTTAAAGATATTTTAACCAATAGTTACTAAAAACGTACATTATTTTCACTTTCTTACCAATTATTCAGTAACACGACTAGGAACTGCGGAATTTTCTATCCAATAAATCCAAACTACTTTTACTGCAGAATATGGAGTAACAGAAGAAGGAGAAGAAGGTCTAGAGAACAACAACAATCGTCCATTTTGATATTTTTTACTCTTATCTATTTACTACAAAGAGAAGCCCAAAACCTCTAAATTTTTTGCCCTGTGACAATCTTACATAGTAGTCTATCACCTAAGTCACACCACTGTATTTTCTAGTTGTTGTCTGACTGTTGGTAATTTTTTCCAAGGTTTAAAGCTATACCAGTGTTGTCCAGGGGGGTAAAAACCCTTAAAAACAGGCAGAGAAATATTCTTGGCACTCTGGGTTCCTACAAGGATGGATGTGCTGCTGACCAAGGCTGGGCCAATTAGAGATGGTAGTAATTCCTGTGATGGCATATTTAATAAGAAATCAAAACAAAGGTTGTAATTTTCCAGCCAGAGAAGAGCAGAGTGAGACCATGTGATGAAAACAACTATGCAGACACCAAGGTCAGGGGAGGAGGGGGAGGAGGTGCTCCAGGCCCCTGAGCCAAGATCCCTCTGCAGCCTGTGGTGAAGACCACAGTGAAGCAGACTGTCCCCCTGCAGCCCATGGAGGACCACAGGGGATGCAGTGATCCATCCGCAACCCCTGGAGGAGCAGTGTCGTGGTTAGACACTAGTTAAAATGCCAGGCACTCACGAAAATCATTCACTCACTCTCTTCTGCTATAGCTGAGCAGAGGAGGGGGGAAAAAACCAAAGGGCTCATGAGTTGAGATAAGGACTGGGAGAAAACACTCTAAGGGCAAAATAGGCTCAAATTTAAAGATATAAAGTAAATTTATTATTAACAGAGTCAGAGGAGGATAATGAGGAGTAAAATAAGCCTTTAAAACACCTCTTTCCTCCCAGCCCCTCCCTCCTTCCTACTGACAGCACAGAGAGCTGGGGGGGGGGGGGGGAGGGGATTTGGTCAGTTTGTCACTCAAGATCTTCTGTTCACTTAGGGAGAGGAATCTTTCCTCTGCTATGCCATGGGGTCCTTCTCACTGGAGACAGTTCTCCATTAACTTATCCAACCTGGTTTTAATTTCACGAGTAACAGTCTTGCTAAAAATTGCTGTAACGTGAGGCCCTCCCACGGGCAAATACTCTTCCCAAAACTGCTATGGCGTGGGTCACTAATCCATGGAGTACAGTCTTTTAAGGATAGGCTGCTTTAGCTTGGAAGTAAGGGCCCTTTTTCTCTATCTCTGGAAGCAGGGGTTCTCTCTCTTTCTATTCGGGTCTCCCACTGGATTGCAGCTTTCTCTAGCCTCCACTCGCTGTGGCATGGGCACCTTTTCCACGGGCCATGAGTGGATTTCTGCATCCTCCCGTGGACTTCATGGATTACAGGGGAGCAGTTTGTTTCACTATAGTCCTTACCACAGCTTGCAGAGGAATCACAGCTCTGACTCTTGGAGCACTTCCTCCCCCTCCTTCTCCACTGACTTTGGTGCTGCCATGTTGTTTTCTGTTACATGTTCTCACTTTCTCCTCTTCTCCATCTAGAAGAAAAACTGCTGCCCGTAGGTACCATTGCCAACAAGTTCCACTAATTCAAAGATTCTTGCAGCATCTTGCAGTGCCGAGAGGTTTGATTTAGTTTAGGTTTTGCATCGGGGAATTGCTTGCCATGTTTCCACTGCTGGCCAGTGGCCCCAGCTGCCACTGTGAGGGCAGTGGAGGCTGCCCTGGCGCTGGTGCTATCTATCACCTCTCTTCATGCGGGGCATCGGGAAGGAGAAGCTGCCATTGCCGCCCCTGATGGAGGCAGCCAGGCAGGCAAAGCTCACCGTGGGCCACACCGACATGGCGGCAACTGCAGCAGCCACATTGCCATGCACGGCACTGGGATGGCTCCCGGTGGCTGTGCCTCGCCACCCCTGGGAAAAAAAACTGCACTTGCGTTGTTTTGATTCTTTTCTTAAATATGTCATCACAGAGGCACCACCAACCTCCCTAATTGTGTCAGCAGCATGTCCATCTTTGTTACAGTGGGGAAACTGCAACACGCGTATCAATCAACGAGGCCCGTGGAAAAGAAATATATATGGACCGATTCTTGATAGATGTTTCAGAGAGATGTTTATTTTCCCCAGCCGCATGGCTGGAGATCTGCCGAGGAACTGAGGCAATCACGGGACCCAAGGGTCCTTGCCCGCGCAGGGGAACACAAAACAACCAATGGGGACCAAGGCTGACCAGGGGCTAGGGAAACTCCTTGTCTCCCCCCCGGGCCCCTCTCCCAGGACCACATGGCAGGGGGGAGGACCCTAACACATCTTCATAGCCATCAGAGATTGACTCTGACGGACATGGCGGAAGCTTCCAGCAGCTTCTCACATAAGCCACCTTTGTGGCCCACTCTGCTACCAAAAACCAGGTCATGTAAAACCAATATAAGGAGCCCATGCCAGAGCAGGTGGATGCCTAGAGGAGGCTGTTAACCCGTTGGGAGACCCAGTGGAGAGAGGGGCCCTGCTCCCAGGCTGGAGCAGCCTGTCCTTGAAGGACTGCACCGCATGGAAGAGGGACCCACACTATAGCAGTTTGAGGGGTACTGCTGTCCATGGGAAGGACTCACATTGCAGCAGTTTTGGGAGGACTGTTGCTCGTGAGATGGATTCACATCAGAGAAGTTTGTGGAGAACTGTCTCCTGTGGGAGAGACCCCATGGTCTCACAGGGGAACAACTTCTTTCCCTGAGCAGCAAGAGAAACCATGGGTGAAAAACTGACCAAAACCCCCATTCCGTCTCCCTGCACTGTCAGTGGGACGGAGGGAGGGGTGGGGGGGAAAAGGTGGTTTTACGGGCTTATTTTACTTCTCATTATTCTCCTCTGATTTTGTTAGTAATAAACTCACTTAATATCTCTAAGTTGAGCCTGTTTTGCCCTTGATGATAATTGATGACTGTTTTCTCCCGGTCCTTATCTCAACTCATGAACCCTTCTGTCTTGGTTTGAAAGACAGGTGTCTACCAAGGGAGGCAGGAACCTCCCTTGAAATGGAGAATATAGCCTCCTTCCTTCCGAATTATTATAACTTTGAAATTAAGGGGCTTTCAGGAAAAGATATGGGAAAAGGAATAACAGTTCTTTACTGGTATGTATATGGATAACAATGCAGACAAACAACAACAATGGCAGCAACAGCAAACAAAAGCAGAAAACCAGTAACAGCCTTCTCTTGGCTGCAGGCACTTTCCCTTTTGGTGTAGCTACAGTCACAGCCGGCAGGGGCACTGTGGCTCCCGGCCAGGCAGGGAAGTTGCGAGGATTCTTCCGCGGCTGCAGGGGGCGCTGTGGCGCGATTCAGTCTTCTCACTTGGTAATCGCGGACGCAGCCAGCGGAAGGGATGGAAAAAGGGCTTCTGTTACAAACCCCCAGGGGCAGCAGATCCTGGTGCCCCTCTGGGTAGCAAAAGGAGCTGTAGCAGAAACCTTGGAAGCAGCAAGCTGGAACAGCCGGGACGAGCAAAATCCCAGAGTGGTAGAAGAGATGTATGAGAAACTCCGCAGCTGTAGCTGGAACCACGGGATGTCCCGGCAGGCAGGGGGTGCAGGGCTACAATGTAGCAAAAAACCCAGAGCAGTGGCAAAGAAACAGCACGGGCTGGGCAGCAGCAGCCTGACTCCCAAACACGGCAGGGAGAGGCTCTCTGGGAGCGGGAAAGGGCTCGGGATTCCGGGGTTTCCCCTGAGGCACAGGAGCAGATGGTGAAAGTCCTTTTTTTAGTGAGGTCAGGTGTCAATAAGGTCCCAGTTCAGTGGCTGATCTCACGAGCAAAGGCTCACACATGGCAGAAGAAGCAAGACCGGGCTGGGGTCCGGTGGTGGCAGCAAATTCCCCCCCTCCCCACCCAGTAAGCAGCAACTCCACCATCCTCCTCTGAAGCCGAGAGAGCAAGAGAGCTAGGAGCTGCACCCAGCCCCCTTTTCCCCAACCCAATTCTCTCCATATCTCTGCCCCTCCAAGAGAAACCCCCCAGCTAAGAGAGTAGCCAGCCGCACCCTTCCCGGGGCAACTTCTTTTGTCTCTCTTAGGTACCCAGTCATTATTGTATCTTAGCAACATACAGGAGAAAATTCCCTGAGACAAAAAAAAGAAAAGGAAAAATCCTAAACCCCAACACCTTCATTATACTTTCCTCTGTCCAGCTACAGGGGAGGGTGAGTAAGCTGCTTTTGTAGGTGCCTGGCATCCAGCCAGCGTCAAACCACGGTAGTGTCACATTGGCCAACCTCCACGGTTCTGGTGATGCCTTAAGAGGCCTCCTAGAAACAGAGACTAGACAGGAGTAAGGGAATAAAAGTAGGTATTGATTTGAAAAGCCTTCAAAGGTACCCCCTGGGGAGCCAGAGGCTATGGCCAAGATGGACCCCAAGATAGATGACAGGTCACGAGTTCTTCACACTTTTATAGGTTTGGTTCATTTGCATATCAGGGTTAATTCTCCAGTTAAAGCCTCAGTTTATAGATGTAATTCCCCTCTGCTTACCCCCCTTAGAGGCTCTTTGGTTTATACTTTTGAGCCTAGGACAGTCTAGGTGTCCTTGAAGAGCAGGCCCAGACAGGCTTTGTTATGTCTACCTAGCACGAGAGAGCAGAAATTAACAGGCTACAAGAAACTTCAGAGTTACCCACTAAGCAGTACAGGATTTGAAAAATATAAAAGTTAAAACCTAAGGCATCATTTCCCCCCCTTTAGAGGCTTGACAAGGCCTCTACCTTGTTGAGACTCTATTCCAAATATTCTAAATATCTACTAATAATATGTGTCTAACAGCAGTATATATCTATAAACAAGAATTATAATTACAATCATTATAAACAATCTTTAATACAAGTTGTTTACTTGGAAGTTGAGACCGACTGACGTGCACGTCTGGTGACCCCGTGACATGTACTGCAACCACAACCGGACCAGGTTAGTTGGACCGCGGCTGGCCCCCCCCCCCCCCCCCTCCGGGGCCGCGCGCCACTTTGAACTGGACAAAATGCAACAGCAATCCTCAAAAGACAGCACGCTGTTTTCCGCATTCGAGTCAGTGATACAGACCGCAGGAGTTAAAATAAGCAATGAGGAGCTCACTGCATTATCTAACTGGTCAATCGGACATGGATATTTTACAGACTTTGATACTGTTTTGTGAAAAACGAGGTTCACTTTTTGTAAAAGTTTAAAAAAAGTTTAATAAAAGGGACAATTAGGAGACAATAGCAAAAAAGGTATTACGGCCAGGTGCTTTGGCAGAGCCAAAGGCACACCTCTACATCCAAAAGATCGTCTTTAAAAGTACATCTCTTATTGCATATTCATCACAATCATGCATGATTCATAAATTCTTTGGAGTTTCTATGTATCATCCCATCAGCTTTATCTTCCTCCTTGGCTCCATTCCGTCTCTGCTCCCTCCATAAATTCTTCTCTCTCTGGTCTCTGGTTTTTCTTCTTCTCTGATAAGATACTCCAGGAATGTGAAGACTTTCTCTGCCTATCTTTTCTAAATTGACTACATAAACAATAGACATTCTATATCATGTATTACATTACAGAACCTAAGTAAAGTTTTTCTAACATTATGTAACATGCAAAAAGCCAACATCACAATACATTCATAACAATTATGTAACATGCGAAAAGCCAACATCACAGTACATTCATAACAGTTTTGAACCCAGACACCTGGAGGGGACTGAGGGATGCCCTAATCCATGCATTTTCGGTTGGCGAAGCCGAGGCAGTCGATTTGATACGTACCTGGGGGACTTTACACGACGCAATGAAAAAATGGACGAAAAGCAGAGACAGAAAAGTCAACCCAGGCTCAGATGCATCTGAGTCTGGGGGCTTCCCTAGCTCGGATGGGGATGATGAGTTCTCAGAGGGTGGCGGTACCCCGAGTACCGCGGGGAGTTTGGTCGTCCAGCTCCCGATACCCTCCCGGGGGAAGACGAAGGGTTCATACCCCTGCCCCCAGAAATATATCCATCCCTCACCGGCAGGAGGTTCGGGGCGCCCCCCGTCTTTAGCCCCTGCTTCGGTTACCGCAGTGGAATCTGCCCTTCCCGCGGCTCCGCCGCTGCCGTCTGCGGGGGGGGGGCGGGGGGAGTTATGGCGGCTGCCGCTGCGGTGCCGATGCGCAATCGGCTGTGCTGCCGCCGCAGGTGGCTTCCACGCCGTCAGCCCTGTACTCGGACTCGGTGCAGCACCCTTGGTCACCCGCGCCCGCGTGTTTGGTGCCCTATTGTTCTGCTTCGGCCCCTGTGGGGCTTGGGTACCATACACATGTCCCAACAGCTGGAGATTTTTCGGCTCAAGGGGGGACGCGGCAGCGGCCATGCTCGCTGTTATCGGACTCTCTCGGGGAACAGATCTTAGCAGTTTTGCATAAGATATTGCAGCGGTCCGATGTACAGCAGGAAGTGTCGCAACAGCTTGCAGCGTCTGGGTCCCCGCTAGAGCTGGCAGTGGGGTCCGCGGAGCTACGAGCGGCGCCAGCCGTTCCAACCACGCAGTTGACCGCGGGGCCAGACATTCCGCGCGCACCGCCGGAGCCAGCCGCGCATGCGTCAGAGTCGGCCGCCGCGGTGCACACGCAGACTGCAGACCCAGCCCCTGTTGCGGCCACCGCCGGTCTAGCCGCCGAGGCTCTGGGCTCCGGCGCTGCTTCGCCCCCGGACCCGGAGCCGGTGCAGGCGGAAGCGGCGCTGCCGGCCTCGGCCGTGGAGCCGGCCCGGGGGCTGGCGCCTTCGCCCCTGGAGCCCGCGCCGCGGGAGACGGGGGCGGAGCCGACCGCGTCCGTGGTGCTGGCTGCCGTAACCTCCACTCCTCTGCGAAAGCGGCGGCGAACTCGAGCCGCAGGGTCCCGTGCGCCGGGCGCCGCCCGGATTCCAGCCTCCGTGGTTTCACTCCCTGCTGCCCCACCCGCCGAGGCTCCGAGCTCCGGCGCGGCCCCACCTGCCAGTCCAGCGCTGGCACGGCCGAAAGCGGCAGTGGCAGCCCCGGCCGTACGACGGGGCACGGCCACGTCTTCTGGCCCAGGGCCGGCATGCCAATATCCCAGGGGATTGTCGGGCACTCTTCTGGCCGGAGGGGTGAGCAGCGTTGCCATGCCAATGCTTGCTTCACCGCAGGATTGCATAACGGAGCCTAGACGCAAAAAGCAAGCCCACAAATGCGATGCAACAATGAAACAAAGTAGTGATAATAACACAGATGGGATGGTCCAGGTTTTTCCTGTGCAAGAGGTTTTTTCCAATTCAGGTTAGATGGATAAACCTGAATGTTTTGATTGGAAATATTTAGGACAAAAGAGGCCTAGAGTTAAGAGCACTCCGAACCAAATTAGAAAAAAGCAGAGAAACAAAGAGAAAAGGGTTATTCTCTGCAGGAGATGCAGCAGGATATGTCATGTTGTGTGGATACAAAAATGCTGTTAGCAAGGAATTTTCCTGCTGTTTTCTAAGCCGTGGGATACTTTTCTCTCTCATGAAGAGATTAGCAGAAGTTCTGTAAACCATGAACAGCTGCAACCTTGGAAAAGCCTTGTTTATAGTACAATAGAAAAATATTTTGACAATGGATGTTTTAGGATTTTAGCCAATCACCCCCAAGGGGTGGCTGATCCTTTGTCCAATTAGACTATGAAGAAAAAAGTCTATAAAAGAGTTTGTAAAATAATTAAATAAATCAATCTTGCTGCACAATTCCTGCCTGTTGGATTGTCTCTCCTCCTCCCTACGGCTGCGGGGTATGGTATAATTACTACGGTAATATTTACTGTGTTAATAATGTTGCAGAATACTGCCAGTCTATATTTCATGCTAATGGTCAACCTCTAATACGTTTAGGGAATTTGACCAGGAATGCAAAGGGGAGTCAAATGTTTCCCCAGGGCATAGCTCCCCTGACACAGGCCTGCTGTGTCAGCTTGCAGCTAGCACCTGGGAATCAGCCAGGGTGGATTTTACACAGCTGCAATAGGCATCTTAGACTCCAGCCATGCTATAAGGGTCCTTTTTGTGAGTATTCATCTCTATCTAATCCGAGTAAGTTGTTTCCTCGTAGTCACTGAGATCTTTCAGGATCTTTCCTCTGTGTGACTCCGCTGGTGTATGAGGAGAGTGGAGCTGGTCTGATATTTTCCCACATTTGGGACACTCATGACTGCTCTCAATTTTTTCTTCTTTAGCTGCAGATACATCTCCTTGGACAGGCTCTCCAGCTGTCCCCTCTGCAGGCTCTCTTCAGTCTTTAGTCCCTCCTCCTGTTTCACCAGGTTTGCTATGGCTTTATCCAGTGCAGCTTCGTGGTTTTTCAGTGCTTCCAGAGTTCCAGGGAAAGATATCTGAGCTTCATCAAAAGCCTCCTCCAAGCTGATGATTTTGTGGTTCTTGTGGGAGAGGATGGAGCACAGGATGCAGATACATCTCCTTGGAAATACTTAGGAGTCAAAATTCTGGATTAGAATGCAACATTAGGAGGTGCAATTCTCAAATTCTATTAAGACTTTGAGTGATGCTCAGGGGTTGCTGGGTGTCATTAATTGGTTATGTCCTTATTCAGGGCTAACCACAGTACAGCTATCCTTGCTTTTTTGAATTTTAAAAGGGGGACCCCAAGTTGAATTCACCTTGGAAATTGACTCCTGAAGCACGATGAGTGCTGCAGGAGGTTCAATAGGCTGTTTCTGTTCAACAGGTTTATCGAGTGGATCTCAGATAGCTTTGAATTTGGTCACTGATTAATACTCAAGCTCGAGGGCATTCATTTTGCATACCCAAAGCTACACTAAATTGCCAGGTTTCATAAGAGAAGGTAATGCTTGGGCTGACACGCTGGCTAACCCTGCATGGGTAGCTCCTCAACTTGATAAAATTGCATAAGCTAAGGCATTGCAAAAAAGTTTATTCACACTTTCTCCTCAGTTATGTGGGCATCTGCTCATACTGGAGAGAAAGGTCGTGATGTCATTGCCCATTGGAAACTCGCTTTTGCGATCTTGGGTGTGCGTGCTTCTGTGAAAACTGATACTGGCTTTGTCTATGTCTCTCAGAAGACACAGACAAATAATCATTTTACAGTGCTACCAAATTCAAATAATTCTGTTATCTTGAATTATTTTCTCTCATTGCAGTCTGCAGGCAAGATGCACCTGCCTCGAGCGAAGGTCTGGGTACAGGACCTACTCACTGAGAAGTGGGAAGGCCTGTATGAGCTATTGCTTGGGGGCGTGGGTATGCTTGTATTCCCACAGATACCGGGGTACGATGGCTACCTGCAAGATGCATTTGCTCTGGCCTAGGGCACCAGAAGCAGAAAAGGCAACCTCCAAAGCAGCTTCAAATGATGACCAGAATGCAGATCATCCATCGAAAGATCCCTCTGATGATGACCAAGATGTCGACCATCAGCCTGGTCCTTCTACAAGCAGAGACTGAATTTCAGAGACTGAATTTTATGTTATGGAGTCAGAATGTTATGTAGAATGTTAGAGCCCTTAAGGCTATCCAGAAGTAGTAATTGATGTAGAGTCCTTAAGGCTGTTTGGAATTAATGACTGGACATATAGCTGGGTTCGCTGGATGTATTTCTCATGGCGTTGCTGGAGAATCCCTCTGCCTCCTTTAAACTGGCATCTGGTTTGGATTATGTTTGGTAACTGGCCATTACTAAACAGACCCCTTATGCTGTGTTTGTTCTCCTTGCTGCACGGGATCCCACAGAGGATTACAAATGTGACATTTTGGTCAAGACAAAAAGGAGGAATTGTGGATGCTAAAAAGCTAGTAGAGAGCTATTACTGCAGGCCCGGGCCCTCTGGTATATCACCGTGTCCCGCAGCCATAGGGAGGAGGAGGAGAGAAGATCCAGCAGGCAGGAATTGTGCAGCAAGATTGATTTCTTTAATTATTTTACAAACTCTTTTATAGACTTTTTTCTTCATAGTCTAATTGGACAAAGGACCAGCCACCCCTTGGGGGTGATTGGCTAAAATCCTAAAACATCCATTGTCAAAATATTTTTCAACTATACCATAAACAAGACTTTTCAAGGTTGCAGGTGGCTTGGTTGTTTACATAACTCTGCTACCTCTTCTGTGAGAGAGAAAAGTCTGTCACGGACTTAGAAAAGAGCAAGAAAATCCTTGCTAGCAGCATTTTTGTATCTACAATTCCCCCTTTTTGTTTGATAAGAGAACAACTCTACCATTAATCCTAAATAGAAATTTACATCAGTTATTAATTCTAAATATGTGCTTAAGGCTTTAACTATCTGACTCCATAAGAAGAAATTTAAAGTTCAGTCTCTGCTTGTGGAAGGACCATCCCAGTGTGTTGGAGAATAGAATTATTGGGATCAATAAAAGAACTGTGCAAGCTATTGAGCTGGAGGTTTTTGGGCCTGTGTGTGTGAGACACTTTCCGTGGGAAAGTCTCTGTGTGAAACCAAACAGTTTCAGCCTGAGAAATTTTAGGGAGTAACGAACTTGCAGGTGCTGTCTGGGACTGCGCCGAGGGAGGCAAGGACAAAATTCTTTTGATCATAACAAGACAGTGGAAAACTGCCAATGTAGTCCAATTGTGTAGAAATAGAAATGTGTCCTGATAAGCGTTAAGCCACTTAGGAGCTAACAAGCTGGTATACTATATAAGTGTCTTTAGACTGCTAATAAAGCGGAGTGTATTTTTCAACCATATTGGTTTGGCGTCTGTTCTTCTCCCCCCGCCAGGGATCCGGGCTCCCCGTCCTGCCGCAGCTTCCGACACCAGTCTCTGCTTGTGGAAGGACCATCTGCCTGATGGCTGACATCTTGGTCATCATCAGAAGAGTCATTAGGCTGGTGATCTACATTCTGGTCTCCATTTGGATGGTTGGCGTTCTGGTCATCATTTGGAGGTTTCCTGTTCTGCCTCTGGTACCGTAGGTCAGGGCAAACACATTTTGAAGGTAGTCACCATACCTCAGTATCTGTGGAAACGCAAGCATACCCACGACCCCAAACGATAAGCTCATGAGGGCCTTCCCACTGGTTAGTGAGTAAATTCCGTACCCAAACTTTTGCCCGGGGCAGTTGTCTCTCGCCTGCAGACTGCAATGAGAGAAAATGATTCAGAATAACAGGATTATTTGAATTTTGTGGTACTGTAAGGTGATTAATTGTATACAAAGCTTTTGCTAGTCGGCTTCAGCAACCAAATTCAAAGGTTCCTGTGAGAATCATTGAAAAGCCATGATAACAGCCCGTAATTCAACTAACTGAGCAGAGTCTGACTCGGATTGGTGTGTTAATGAACCACCACAAAGGCAGTGTAGGATACTGTGCGCCCTTAAGGACAGTGACCCCTGCTAAAAATTTGTCCCAATCCGTACCCCCAAGCTGCCAACATGTCCCATCCCCAAAGGTTAAGGGAAGTGGTAGCAACATAAGGCCTAATTGTAGCTGTGTGTCCCTCTGCGTCCTTCACAACCCCAGGCCGTTCCCTTAAATAGCTCTGTGTGGTTCGTCCTAATCCTGCGATGGCCGATCCCACAGAGGCTAAAGGCCATGAGGGAGGCCACACAGAGAAGGAGATGACAGTTACATCAGCACCCATATCAATCAAACCTCGAAGCTGAGTCCGGGGCGGATGGGCGTTCGGCAGGAACAGGGTACATGTCATCTGTGGCCTTTGGTCAGAGATGTCTGCAGTCCAGAAGGCCTGCGGAATTCCCGTAGATCCACTGCCATTATCTTCGTGAGTTTGTTGTTCTATCCTGGGGACACAAGACTTAAAAGGCACTAATTTAGCAAGGCAGGTCTTTTCAGGAATAGTTACAGGGGGTTTTTGCATGGAGACCATAGCGCAAATCTGACCTTTAAAGTCAGCGTCAATAACTCCTGAGTGCACTAAGATTCCCTGATGGGTAACATCAGGTTTTCCTACCAACATCGCACTGGATCCCTGGGCTAAGGGTCCATATGCATCCAGGGGAACCTTATAAATACCCCTAGAGTCTAAGATGACTGCTGCTGAGGTGTGGACGTCAAAACCATCTGATCCCTGGGTGCTGTCTCTAGGGTGGCTGAGTAGGCCTGTGCCTGTACCTGTGCCACTCTCTGGGGGAGCAACTGCATCGGAGAGCAATTCCCCCTCCTTGCATCCTGGTGGAAGTTTCCCGACAAAGGCCGACCATCAGCATGAGTCTGGGATCTACAGTAGTCTGAGCAATGCCCTTGCCTGCCACACCTCTTGCACTGAGGGATTGGTGTGTTCTCTTTTTGGCTCGGCTTAGGCCGCTTCTGTTTCTTCACCTGTTTTGGTTGCTTTGGTTTACTATCAGAAGATGTGTGAACAGGCTGCAGGAACACAGCCAAAGCAGACCTCTTCTGGTTCCCAGATCCCACCTTAGTGCAGGCCTCAACCATGTCTGTTACCTCAGGATCCCCTGGTAAGCCATCTAAGATTTTTCTGCACTCCTCATTTGTGTTTTCTCTCACTAACTGCCTTAACAACAACTGTCTTACCCCGTCATCCTCAACCTGCTTCTCGAGAGAAGCAGCGACTTTCTCTACAAAAGAGAGGAATGACTCTGATTTCCCTTGAACTATTTCAGTATATCGCTTTCTAGGCGCAGACAACTCTATGGTTTTCAACAGGGCAGCCATGCCGACCTGTTGGTCTTGCTGCAGGACGCTAGAGGACAAGCTACCCTGTAGGCTCGGATCAGAGAAGGGACCAGTCCCCATCAAAGCATCCATTTCCGCTGTCCATCTAGGATCGGCAGCAGGGAGCTGCATATTCCCTAATGAAGCCTTGTCGGCCAGCTTTTTCCAGGTTTTCTCAAAAACTGTAAATTGTACAGGTTGAAATAGAATTTGACCTAAGTGTCTGATATCAAATGGAGAAAGCAAATCTGTATTTATCACCCTTATTATCTGCATAACCTCAGCAGAACCTAGCCCATGTTGTGCCACCTTGGATTGGAGGTCCTGGGCAACCTTTCAAGCAATCACCTCATGCTTATCACGCTCGCCTGAATTTGGGAGAGCCTTATACACTGGGAAAGCTTGGATCTCCCCTTTTGGGGAGTCACTACCATCCTGAACTTCTGGAACAGCCTGTGGATGGAGTGTAACAGCTTCCCGATTACCCCCAGAATCCTCAAATCTATTTGGCATTCCAAGTGTTTCCAATAACCTCCAGTCACCCTCCTCCAATGCTTGCATTTTAACTGCCTCTAAGAAGCGACTGTAGTGGGTCGGATGCACTCATACCATGCAGTCCTGAAAGGTCCAGGGGCGAGACCGGCACAGCCTTTTCCTTCTCCGCCTGGCTACAGCCGCCTTACGACCTGGGGCCAGAACCTCATCTGCCTCACTGCCTGACGATGAGGAATCAGGCAAAGGCAACTCTTAGACGCTGGGAGCAAACAGAGGTGGATGGAGAGGGGCACTTTGGCTGGGTTGGCTAACAGCAGAACAGACAGCACAGACTACAGCTGGCAGCGCTGCAGTTTGAACAGCAGCCACTTTACGGGATGCTGTCTTGGCCGGTCCTGACCGAACCGGTACTCTAGCTGCTACTGGTGTCTCTGGGGCTACAGCCGCGCCTGGTGCTGCGCTCGGCCCTTGCTCTGTGGCCGCCTTCGGCGCCGCTGCCCCCGGCTGCTGCTTTGCAGCCGTGGCCGCTTCCTGGTTTTCCCATGGCAGTTCTGCTTCCGGGTTCGCCACTGGCCGCGCCGCTCCTTGGTTTGGAGCCGCGTCTCCCGTGGGCGGCGTGGGCCCGGTACTCCCCGCACTGCAGGGTGCCTCTGTTATCTGCAGCAGCTGCTTTTGCAGGCTGAGCAATTCTCCCAGCTGCCAGGATACGTTCGGTAACTCTGTCAGCAAAGGCAGATGCTGTATTAAAAGGTCGATGGCTCGGTTCTGCAGCGGTGCAGAACAGTCCAGCGCCAAGGAGGGCAGCGGACCACACCCAGGCAGTCTCAGTGCAGTCACGCCTGGCGCTACGCCGGCTAAGAAGTTAGATCTGGGAGATTTTGGCTCTGTTAGTGCATACGCAAATGGGCTAGGAGCCTCTCTGGGGGTCCAAGTTGCTAAGCCGCTAATTCACGGCCCTGGATAAGCCGTGGCCGCCGTCGAGCTGAGCGGCAAGGCATACTGCGTGCCCTCCTGCTGCCCCGACACTCCCGCCTCTGGCGGCGTGGGGTCCCTGGGGGCCGCGGAGTCCTGTGATTGTGCAGGGTGAGGCGGCACAGGCTCTGCCTGTGGAGCTGAAGGTGTTTTTTCTGATTCACCATCACTTGCCCCCTTGGACATTCCTCCGTCACTCATCACCGAAATAGGGGAGCCAGCTCGGCTGCTACAGTCAAGGTCTGTCAGCAGCATAAATAACGAACGCCAGGTTTGGTATAATTCTAACGCTGCTGGGTCCCCGACGGGAGTTCATGCAGGACAGCACAGCCAAGTTCCTGCCATAAGGCAAAGTCCAGGGCAGTATCTCTGTCCATGGAAATCCCTTTTAAGGTAGCCCAATCTAATAATTCCCGAACTGAGTTTTCAGGAATGGATGTGTGCATTATGCTAAACACAACTTTCCAGACCATTATCACAGCATCGGTTTGTGAGCCGCTGTTCACCATTTCTCAGTCCCGTCGGACCTCCCGGTCGCAGGGGGGAAGGGGAACAGCGTAGCTCTAGGAAAATTCGGCTTGGCTCGCAGCAGCAGGACACATCAGAGAGTGCAGATCACGTCAGGGTCACCAAATATTACCGCAGGCCTGGGCCCTACGGTATATCACCGTGTCCCGCAGCCATAGGGAGGAGAAGGAGAGAAGATCCAGCAGGCAGGAATTGTGCAGCAAGATTGATTTCTTTAATTATTTTACAAACTCTTTTATAGACTTTTTTTCTTCATAGTCTAATTGGACAAGGATCAGCCACCTCTTGGGGGTGATTGGCTAAAATCCTAAAACATCCATTGTCAAAATATTTTTCTACTATACCATAAACAAGACTTTTCAAGGTTGCAGGTGGCTCGGTTGTTTACATACTCTGCTAGCTCTTCTGTGAGAGAGAAAAGTCTCTCAGGGACTTAGAAAATAGCAAGAAAATCCTTGCTAGCAGCATTTTTGTATCTACAGAGAACTTCTCGCAGCTTCTCACAAGCTTCTCACAGCTTTCCTGTGAGAAGCTTTCGTTCTCACAGTCTCTCATGAGAAAGCAGTTAGAGAAAAGTAAACTCTTTGCAGCTACATAATTGTTATGAGATCTGCATATTGTTTTGGGTACATGGAAAAATAATATTTACAGATGGGCGTTATACTGCTCAACCTATCACCTTGAGAGGTGGTGGGTGAATAGGCCAATCATGTAATTTCTTTATTGCAAACCACACTATAAAAGATGAGCTTTCCATTAAATGTGGTCTTAGCTCTTGCTTCGGCCATATCATCTGACCTGCCTTATGTCGTGATTCTTCTCGTCTCCCTGGGGATAACAGCGACAGGGCGGCTCCAGTGGTGGCTTCTGTGAAAAGCTGCTAGAATCTTCCCCCATGACTGACAGAGTCAGTTCCAACCACCTCCAAGATGGACTCACAGCTAGCCAAAGCTGAGACAATCAGTGACATTGGTAGCACCTCTGTGGCAACCTATTTAAGAAGGGGGGGGGAATCTGATGACATGATGATTTTTTGCCTTTTCTTTTATACCCCTGTTATACCTTTTTACAACTTCTGTATTCCTAGTGCTTTTTGCCTACATTCTTGGACTTGTTTGTCAAGCTAGGAGACTAAACATTTTAGAAGCTTCATAGTTAGGGATCAGTGTGCCCCAGACCCCAAGGTCCTCTCCAGAACATATTCTGTAAACTAAGATAGAACCATCCAGGGGAAGGCTCCTTGGGGACGGGGCTCATTCAAGCATCTCATTGGGGAATTTTTAATAGATATGCTAATTAGTAAGACCTATAATGTTATACCAGATCTTTTGGGGGTGCATTGCGGTGTGCATTTCAGTGCATTTGACCTGGATGTGTGCGCCTAAAGATCCTTAAAATAAATACCAAGGTAAAATCCCTTTCCCCCTTCTAACCGTGTTTGACTCTTGATTTTAAGACCAAGAAAAGGAATCAAAACTGTCTGCGACATCAGCTGTGTGAGCTCTCTTCAGCTAATTCTGTATGAAACAGTGCCAAAATAAAAATTAGTATTTTATATTTTCAAAATATTAACTGGTTGATTGGTTCATTATCCTATACTAAGAAATTAATCTTCCACTTCCTTTAGTCTACAGGAGCTTGAACAGGGAAGACATTTATTGGAAAAATAAATTTTGTATAGAAGAAAAGCTAGTGGTGCATGGAAGCAGATACCAGGGAGGGATAGGACCATTGGACTGACTTTGAGTAGAGGATGGAATTTTGAGATATTTGAATTCTGATAAATACATACCTTAGGTGAAAGTGGAAAAATAAGAAAGGGAGAACAGGATCAAAATCCTCAGAAAAGGGGTAGGTGAAGGAGGGTATGACAAATGTTAATTCTATGTACGATAGAGGGATTATTATCAAATATAGCAATTCTTTGTTTTTGACTAAAATGTTACAAAATAATTTTTAATGATGTTTCTTCCTTCAAAACTGTGGTTTTTTAACCTTTTTCCTGCTTTTCCTTTCTTTTTCTGTTTTTCCTTTTTTGAAATTGTCATGATGTACAGTAGTGTATTTTGTATGGTTCTCTTTAGTGTTTCTCACTTTTAATTTGAAAGGAAACTCCAGAAATGAGGGTGTTAATCTGGAAACCTATGCTGAATTCCCTGCTGTGTTACAGATTGTGTGTGGTCTGGTCTGAAGCAAATTATTCTAATATTTCTAGGTATCTAATATTTCTACCTCATCTCTAAGGGCAACCTGTTCCAGTGTTTCACCACCCTTACTGTAAGAACTTTTCCTCATATCTAGTCTAAATCTACCCTCTTGTAATTTAAAACCATTGCCCCTTTTCCTATAGCCACAGGCACTCCTAAAAAGTCTGTCCCCATGCCTCATATAAGCCCCCTTTAATTACTGTAAAAAAGAAGAAGAAATGTGTCAGTTGAATTAGCTAGAAATATGAGACTCATATGGGTATTTCCGACTTATTTTCTAATCTATATCTGATAAATTATTAAACTCAAATACTAACAGAAATTGTCATAGTTATAGGTCTCTTAAATGTCACATAAATCTTTATCCAAATTTTATATTCTTAATCTGTTGTCCTCTAGCAGGTTCTCAAAAGTGCTTCTTGAACCAACTTTTCCCAGAGAATTAGACCACATTTCCCTTTTATTTATGCAACACTTGATTATAGAATTAAAATTTCTCTTAATAGCACTGGTGAAATGTTTAGTATCTTTATTGTTGCTTTGTGAGAAAAGCTATTTAAAAAAATATAAAATTTTCAGTTATGATGGCTATGCTATTATATTTCAATTCTGATATTAGGTTTCAGTAATTTAACCAAAGTAGTTTTCTTCCTTCTATTCTTTGGTCCCAAATCCTTGATGCTTTTTACTCAAATATTTCATTTATTATCACCAACCAGATTGGAGATAGTCCTTTGATTACCTGTAATTTTTCTGAATTCTATTCTCAATAATACTTTACTACTCTCCTGTTCACCTGATTTTATTTACTTAAAATCAGAAGTGGAGATTACATGAACCTCTCCCAACCTTCTTGCCTCACTTCTTAGTTTAAAGCTCTTAAAAACATTGGACTAAATAGTGAGACACTGTTTTTCACATATTTGGTCCATAATTTAAAAAGAGTGATCACAGAACCAGTTCTGAAGCTATTATTTTACCATGCTTTTGTCCTTCCACTGCAAAAACAAGAAAGGTTCACTTCTGTATCCACCTGGTAGCCTAGAACAGGGGCCTCCACATTTTTTTATTGTGCACCCCTATCAGTACAAGTTTTTTGAGCATGCACCCCCACTATATGTCTATGTATTTATCTATAAATCATATACACACATTACTGTGCTAATATATTATGCACATTATAAAACATGCACAAAAATAAAGAAATATGAAAGGAGCGCTATTTTAAACTATTTTTATTTCATTTAGTAATGCTACAAAAATAATTCTTGGCCTTGCTAAAGAAATACTAACTTTTAGTGAGAGCAATGTGATTAAAGAGGCTTCATTTTAAAAAAAAATCTTGGTTTAACACTTTGGGATACAGTGATTTAAAGGCCTGATGTCCGTTTCTCGCGCTTCACGTGTCGGAGGAAAATAACTTTAAGGGATGGGACTATGCAACTACACAAATTTATTGTTTAAAATAACAAACGCATCAGTCGAGGCGTGAGATTTTACAACACATACGAGTAATGGCGACTAGTCACAAGATTTAGGGTTACATCGTAATTTATAACTTTCTAATCCAATAGATACTTAAAACGACACTTTGTTTTAGATTAATGACCTATCACCTGTGGCACTTCTCACTGCAATGCAGCTATGTCTTGACCAATAACTTCTCATGTCACGTACACACAGATGTCTCTCTTATACTATCTAAATTCTTAACTTAAACTATATAAAATCACACTATTATATTTTAAAACCCTTCACCAAAACACCCAGTGTACAATTTTACTTATAATGATAGGAACACAAGTTTGTAATCCTGTTGCTTAAAGTCCACAAATCTCTGTCAATTAAGCCAGACCTAGTCTCTTCCAGGGTTGTAAATCAAAGCCTCCTTTAATTGCAGGAGTTTCTACTCCTCTGTCTCCCACATCTCCCCCTCCTTTCTGCACCAAAAAAAACTCCTTTGATGGATTTATCAATCATTCGCTGTACACATTGAAACAGACACGGCACCATTATGAGAACTATAACTATGACTGCCAAAATATATAGGCCTGTTGTAAGACACTTTTTTACCCATGACGCTAAACCCCATCCACTAAACAAATTATCCAGCCACGTTCCATCATCGATTCTTATTTTCGACACACCCTCTTTAAGTTGTCGTATGCTCTTGTAAACAGACTCTGAGTGGTCAGACAGATTCATACAGCACATCCCCTCAAAGTCTTTGCATCCATGTCCATGGGCTAGTAAAAGAAAATCAATGGCTGCTCTATTTTGCAAAGTGGCATGCCTCACATTTTTGACATCTGCTAAAAGGCCACTTAATGCAAGGGATGTGGCATTAGATTGTTTGCTCAGCCAACATCCCAACCGATCCAACTGCTTTAACGCAACTACTGAGGCAACTGGTGGCATAAGAAGAGATGTTACAAGCCCTTTTTCCATAGCCCCATGGGGTAAAATCATCTTTGCACTCTGGTCCATATTGATGCCGAGCGGATCTTTTTTGTCTGTGTCACACATTGGCAATTGTCTTCATATTAGGAGTAAATAATGTAAGCTCTCCCAAAGTACACGGACCACCCTTAATGTTTGAAGGGATAGCTGGCCATGCTCTGTCTCCACATACAAAAAAATCATTCCTCTTGGTAATTTCAGAGGAATAGAGCTAGGTGCAGATGAAACTACAAAAGTATTATTACACCAAAAGGAGTGGTTCTTATACACAGGGTGATATGGAGAAACATCTCTCATCAGTGATTGATTAATGTTTGTAGAATGGAACTCAACACAGAATTTCACTTTTACAGAACCAAGGATTTCCAATTCTTCAGGTTCATCAGAGGTTTTAGGAAGATAGGGAGTCCACCATTCCCATGTATTTACTGGAGTATAGTGTTCCCAAACTTCTGATCTTGCAAAGGTACCTCGTAAGGCCCTGTCAATTTTCTCTGGGATTGGCCAATTCTCTATTGGAACATTGACTAGACAAGTTGAAAATGGATTTTCTGGAGTTGTGGTAGACAGACATAGCGTATCCAACCCTGAAGCATTAGCTAAAGTCACCCAAACATTGGTCTTAGGTTGATTGACCGGCAAAGCTACTCCACCGAAAGTAAATAAGACAAACAAAGCAAAAAATAAACTTAACATTTGATTAGATTTCATGTTTCTTGAAAGTTCTCTTGGCAAAAGACTCCTTCTCAAATCTCAATCTCTAAACTAATTTGTAAGAATATTTTTGTATTTCCCAATTTTACTTTCACTTCATCTAATGATGAGGATTATTTGCCAAAAGATCTTTACAACACATTTGCTTATACACTCTTACTTCAATCTAAAACCTAAAATTTACAGCTTTAACAATAAAACAAAAGATTGCAGGTATGGGCTGTAGTCTCTGCGAAGTTCATGTCTGCGTACTCTCTTCTCTACTCGTAGAGTTGTCAGCTTCTTTCTACGCGTGATATGGTTTCACGTTCTTTGCAGGAAGCCACCTAGGTCCCGTACCTGTAGAAACACAAGCAAACCCTTTGCCCCAGGTTATTAATGGGAATGGACCTTCTATTTGTCCTGTTTCTGGATTTCTAATCAGAACCAAAGGATTTTCTCTTAACTTTGCATGTGTGCTATTAGAGAAATGCCTAAATATTGGAGGATCAGGCTCTGTAGAAGAACTATTCAAAAAGTTATAAACATACAAAGCTTTACTTAATCGCATCTGTGGTGTTGCTTGTGCTAGATCTCCCTTTTGCTGATCTAAAATACGTTTCAAGGAATGATGTGTCCTTTCTACAATTGCCTGACTCGTGGGCGAATAAGGAATGCCGAAAGTATGGCGAACACCCCAATTCATCAAAAATGTGGCTACTTTCTGGGCTGTATAAGCACGACCATTATCTGTTTTTATTTCTTGAGGCACCCCCAAGGAAGCAAAAGCTTGCAAAAAATGCTGACACACATGATTTGCTGTCTCTCCTGTGTGTACAGAAGCAAAAACTGCATTGGAAAATGTATCCACTGATAGATGGATATTTTTATATTTTCCAAAGGATGGCTATTTAGTGATATCCGTTTGCCACAATTGCAAACTCTGTAGCCCTCAAGGATTTACTGCTCCCATGGAGACAGGAGGCTGCACCAGTTGGCAATCTGGGCAGGTATTTACAATTGCTCTAGCCTGATCTCTGGAAAGACGAAACATTCTCATAAGAGCTTGTGCATTCTAATGAAAAAAGGCATGACTCAACTTTGCTTGTTCAAAAGTATTTGGCAAGGTGTTCACTATGGCAACTGTTAACTTATCAGCCCTGGAGTTGCCCTCCACCAGGAATCCTGGGAGTGAAGAATGAGCTCTAATATGGGAGACAAAATATTGATTAGTTCTATTTTGCACAAGGGTATAAAGACATTTAAGATGACGATACAGAGCATCATTGTTAACATCCTTCAAAACTGATCCTTCTATTCTCTTAGCTATATTAGCAACATAAGCAGAATCTGTAATCAAATTAAAAGGCTCGGGGAAAAGCTGAAATGCTCTAACTACTGCGGCAAGTTCTACTACCTGGGTTGAACCCTCTACTATTTGAATATTCTGTTTCCATATTTTAGTTTCTGAGTCTTGCCACATTACCACCGAGAGACGTGTCTTCCCTGACCCATCACTAAAAATTGTCACAGCATCCAAAGGCACTTCACTTAACAGTGGTCTTTCTCTAAAGCTTAATTTTGCCTGAAATAGTTTATGACTAGGGAAATGAATAGAACAAGTACCTGGATAATTCAATAATGCAATCTGAAGTTCTTCTGAGTTTAGTAATGCCCAATCAAAATATTGCTTCTTCAGAGGCAAATAAATTATCACAAACTCCTTGCCTGCCATAGTTAACAACCTTGACCTGCCTCTGATTATAATCTGAGCTAACATTTCCATCGTTGTGAAGATTGTTTTTGGAGATCTATAAGGCAAAAAAACCCATTCTATTATCAATAAGGGATCTTTGGCAGAAGCATCCCATTGAAATATAAGACCATACAATTGCATTTTTTCCCCCAGTACTGCAAGGGAAAATGGTTGTGAATCTACACAACGATGTGCTTATCTTTTCTGTAAAGCCTCTGTTACTCTGTCAAGTGCCTTTAGAGCTTCAGGTGTGAGGGTTCTTGGGGAAGTAATGTCACAATCTCCCTTTAACAAATCAAAAACTGGAGCAAGTTCATCATTAGTAATCCCTAAAGTAACTCTAATCCAATTTATCTCTCCCAAAAGCTGCTGCAAATCTTGTAAAGTATGAACTTTAATTCGAAGCTGTATTTTCTGTGGCCTTATTGACTGTTCTGTCATTTTCCATCCCAAATATTTCCACGGTGGAGTTTCTTGTATTTTTGACGTAGAAATCTCAAGTCCAGCCCTTTTAATCTCTGTTACAACACTGTCACGAGCTTCCTCCATCTCGGGTTTGCTCCTCTTCTCTCATATCTCACCAGCAAAGCTAACAATGATTTACGAGCTGGGACAAGATCATCCTCTTTAGATACCTCCCGATGTATAACATTCCAATTTGTTAAAACAGGCTTTTCCCTTAGATTTATTTCTCTCTGCTTATCAGCAGAGGAAAGCCTATTCATATCTTGAAGGCTTAAATTAGATTCATTCACTGATAGTAAACACTCATCCTGAGTTTGCACCTCTTCTGTGCTACCGGCAACCCTCCGAGCTGTCATGGGGGCATCCATCTTTGCTTTCATCACTTCCGAAGATGTCATTTCGGGAGATGTAATTTCCGGGGCCTCCCGCCCTCCGGCACCATACATCACTTCCGAGGGCTCCCCCCTCTTTTCTTCACCACCCCCCCCTTCGGGTGCAATATCAGAAGTGGCCGGAGGGGGCGACCACAAGGGAGCCCGTGGCGCAGTTAAAATTTCGGAGCCGCCATTAATCACTGAGCTGTTCAACAATTCTATCACCACGCAGCAAGCAGGGATTAACATAGCTGCCGTCTTATCGCGTTTTGAAGCGAGATCGTAAAGTCTAGTCGCAATATCATCCCAAACTGATTTAGTAAGAAGAAGTTCAAAGTCAACATCAGGGCAATTATGGAAAACCCAAAGCAATAAATCTTTCACTTCTTTGCTGGGAAGAGGCTCAGAATGTAACTTCAGCAAGGCATCTAACTTATTATAAACATCCCTCTGTTCTTTTGAAATATTCTCACCCACCTCTTTACCTCCCCGGCCCCTGCCTTCACTCAACGTTGAAGACAGTTGTCCTACCGGCGTGCTTGGGAGAAATCGACCTGCGACCCTCCGTTAAGCTTCCTTTCAGCTTAAGCTCTCGCCGGATCACCCTTCCTTTCAGGGTACGGTTACCTCAGGTCGACCGGGGGAATCCTCTTCATCCTACTCCGACCTCTGCGCTGTAAATCCGCCGCACACCAGGCACCACTTGTCCGTTTCTCGCGCTTCACGTGTCGGAGGAAAATAACTTTAAGGGATGGGACTATGCAACTACACAAATTTATTGTTTAAAATAACAAACGCATCAGTCGAGGCGTGAGATTTTACAACACATATGAGTAATGGCGACTAGTCACAAGATTTAGGGTTACATCGTAATTTATAACTTTCTAATCCAATAGATACTTAAAACGACACTTTGTTTTAGATTAATGACCTATCACCTGTGGCACTTCTCACTGCAATGCAGCTATGTCTTGACCAATAACTTCTCATGTCACGTACACACAGATGTCTCTCTTATACTATCTAAATTCTTAACTTAAACTATATAAAATCACACTATTATATTTTAAAACCCTTCACCAAAACACCCAGTCTACAATTTTACTTATAATGATAGGAACACAAGTTTGTAATCCTTTTGCTTAAAGTCCACAAATCTCTGTCAATTAAGCCAGACCTAGTCTCTTCCAGGGTTGTAAATCAAAGCCTCCTTTAATTGCAGGAGTTTCTACTCCTCTGTCTCCCACAGCCTGGTTCTAAGTTCAGTTTATTTTGATACTTGTTTTGAATGGCAGTCATAGCTGGAACAAGACCTCACAAAGATACACGGATCCAAATGGATGGCTTGCACTTACTAAATCATGATAGTAATTTTTCAATCCTGTCCAACAACTGTGAAAAATTCTTTGTTGAAATTCATTGCTGCAGTTTAACCCTGGAAGGCAGCTCAGCACTACACAGCTGCTCAGTCACTCCCACGCCAGTGAGATGGGGGAGAGAATCAGAAGGGTAAAAGTAAAAAATGTATGGATTAAAGGAGGGTTTAATGGGTAAAACAAAACCTGCACATGCAAGCAAAGCAAAACAAAGAATTCGTTCACTGCTTCTCATCAACAGTCAGGTGTTTAGCCATTTTCCAGGAAAGGAGAGCTCCATCGTGCATAATGGCTACTTGGGAAAACAACTGCCATAACTCTGATGGTCCCCCCTTCCTCCCTGGAGCTTTTAGTGCTGAGCATGATGTCATATGGTATGGGATATCTCTTTGGTCAGTTTGTTGTCCCAAACACCAGCTCATTACCCAGTGTGCAATACCAATTCACACACTGAGGCAAGATATTTCTGTTTCATTATTCTAGTTTGTGCAAAGTAGGGAGCTAGGTGGTACCCCTGAAAGGCTGGCTCCCCAATCATCAAAACGTTAAACTGTTGTAGCAGGTTCAGTTCGTAAACTGGGCAGAAACACCAATTAAATGTAGTGGTTTGGTTCAAAATATCTGTTACTTATTTTCCTTCTGTGAGATAAGAATTAGGAGAAAAGCAAAGCAGGCACAAAACTTAAAATAATATAAAGAAGTTTATTAACAGACCTAAAAGAAAGAAAAAAGTCAGACTAAACCTTCAGAACACTTTCCTTCCTCCACCTTTCTCCCTTCTCCCACTGACAACGTAAAAAGACAACCCTTGAGATTTTCAATCAGTTTACCACCTCTATAATTTTTTTCAGTTCACTTAGGGAGAGGAGTCTCTCTTGCTCATGCTATGGAGACATCTCCACAAGAAACAGTTTTCTCATGGCTTCAATGTCACAGCGAGACAGCCGCCTGGGTTGGTTCTCTGCTCACATGTGAAAGTCCCTTCCCTCAACTTACAGCTTTCCCCACAACTACTTTCAAGGGTCCAATCTTGAGCTACTGGGGTACCATTTTAAGGATGAGCTGTTCAGAAACAAAGGTTCTTTTCACCTATCTCTGAGAGCATCTTCAGCCCCAGGAACAGAGGTCTTCTTCTTCCCTGGGAGCAAGGGTCCTCATCACTTTCATTTCTCTCTGTTCAAGCTTCTCATCAAATTACAGCTGCTTCAACATTTGCTCATTTCAGCACAGATACTTTTGCTCACAATTGCAATTTGAACGCTCCACCCCCCCCACTTCATGAAATTACAACGCGTACTCTGATGTATCATAGTCCATCACCATAGCTTTACAACAGAATTTCAGCTTCTAAGCTTGAAGCATCTCCTCTTTCTCCTCTCTCAGGGTTTCAGCTCTTCCTTCTTCACTGACTTTGGTGTCTTTATGGCGTTTTCTTCACTTGCCTTCATCTTTCCCTTTCCTCTAACCTGGGATGTCTGCAGGCTTCATCTGTTCTGGAGAATCTTACAGCACTAAAAGGCTTAATCTCACCCGGGCCCAGCAGCCTCTTGCTGTTGGTCACATGATTTTTGCCGGGCAGGGCAGCGGCCTCAGATGAATTTTCGGCCGCACTGGGTGAGGGCCGGCCTGTATGGAGCAGGGGAGGCTGCCTGCACAGAGCAGGGCCGTGGGAGGGCCCGGCCCGGCCCTGCTGGGCCACCTGCAGGCCACCCCCCAGTTACCTCTCCGAAAGTCAGAAGCAAGAGAGCGTTCCCGGGCTCTGTTTGTTCTTAAATGTGGATCACAGAGGCGTATCACGCTTCTTAAGTGGCTTAAAAAAGTTGCCAATATTCAAACTAGCCAGTTGATTGGTTCTATCGGGTCATAGAGGAAGTTTGCCATACATGAAATCCCTAATTAGCTTGGTCTTTGCATATTAAGTGTTTTAATTTATTAATTTTGAGTTAAATATTTTTAAATTGAATGTTAAAATTAACCCATCAGCCCAGGTACAAAAATCAAGTTTTATTATTATGGTTTTCACTTGTTCAAAGCAGTTTATTTGCACCCTTCCCAGTAAAAAAATCCCCTGTTAAAAGTTCCCCAGTTAAAATCCCTTTTCAAACATTAATCACTTGTACACCATAAGAGTTATCCTTCCTGTGTTTACTGTATACTTTTACAAGTGTTTTAAGATGTGTTGGATGTATTTTTTTATGTTTTTACTTGTACTTTGGTTCCAAGGCAGATTTCAAAACCCCAGTTCCAACAAACAGCCCAGCCCCCATAGCCATTACCCTGCAAGCTCCATGGCAACCTGAATTTTAATGACCCTTATCTCAATTAATACCACCCCTCTGACAAGGATGAGCCATTGGTGGACAGAGATAACCTGTCAAAGGGAAAACACCAATCACCTTAAACTGAAGGGGCGGGCTGTGGGCGGAGCAAAGGCACTATAAAACAAGAAGTAAGAGAAAGGCATGCCCCTTCTCTCCAGCCTTGAGGTGGAGTTCAGTGCTGGGAAGGCATACTCCTATCAAGGAACTTTTAGTAATTTTTTTTTGGCTTTTGGACCAGCCAAAAGCCAGCCTAGCACTGCAAGCCCTTTTTCTCTACCTGAGGTCTAGTGCTGTTTCAGGTAGAAGATCTAAAATCCCTGCGCTCCTGGGGCATACCATCTACCGAGCCATAGGATCCCAAACTTTTATATTTTGCTAATTTTTGTAATTTTTCAATTTTTCCGTTTTTAATAAATTATTTTAATTTTAACTAAGAGTTGTCTCATTTCTCACAACTCTTTTGGGGAACTCGTCCGGGATCCTATTTTTGCCCTAAAATCCAGGTATTTTGGTTAATTTTACTATTTTTGAATTTTTGCGATTTTTTTTGGGTTTTTTCCCTTGGATTTTCTGGGCTCCCACAAGGATTACTGCAGTGGAGAAAGGACACCTCCGGTGGAGAAGGACTTTGTGGTAAGGCTTGAACTCTTTTTAAAGGGAATTAAGTTAGGGACTTACCCTTTTTAAGGGCTACTAGTTTTTGGGGAACCTCCGAGTGGAATTCCTTTGTGAGAGTGTGTGTGTGTGGGGGTTGGCCGCCCCCTGTGTGTGTGTGAGTGTGCTTGAAAGGATTCATTTTTAAGGGCACCACGAGGGATCACCCTTTTAGAGACACAGAGGGGAAGATCGAGTGTGGTGGTCAGCCTTTCTGGGGGGAGGTTTCCACGTTTTAGGGGTGTGCGCAGCCCCAAATTCAGTTTTATTAGTGTCTCAGTCTCCTCGGGTCTAGGACCAAGGAGAAACCTCATTTTAAACCCCCCTACTTTTTCTTTTCGGCGGGGGCGGCCGCCATTTTGTAATTTCGAATTTTGGCGGGAGCGGTCGCCATTTTGAAATTTCGAATTTCGGCGGGAGCGGCCGCCATTTTGAAATTTCAAATTTCGGCAGAGGCTGCCGCCATTTTGTGTCCTTTTACTTTGAACTGCACCCTTTTGTTGTTCTAAGTGCATGTGTGAACTTGTTTTAGCTGCACTCTTGTTGTCAGTGCTATCTAGCACCTTTATACTCCCTGTTAGTTTGGAGTGTTTGAGTTATTGGATTATAGTTGTAATTTGCTTTATCTGCTTTAATCATAAGACACCACTTTGATATTTTGAATTACTGTTTGTGTTATTCATTATAACCTTTTTCTTTAATTCGGTTATAAATATTTTAAATTTACCTCTCCTTTGCTAATAAAGACAACTCTTGTTTCTTAAGTTTTAAGTATTATATATATAAAGCTATCTAAATTTCAGTTATACTTTAAACAATTTAAATATGCATTAATTATTCTTATTATAATTAAAATTAATTTTTTGCACCATATTTGTTTCTCACCAGCCTACCATATTTAATTTTCCCACAGATTCACCATCATTAATTCCCTCATACATCTACTATCCCTACTTACTTTTCTCTACATTAGTTGTATTGTATTTTATGCTTATAAATCTATTATCATTGTAATTTTATATTGTGATAGTGTATTGATTTTAGGTTATTTTGTAATATTATCTCCTTATACAATATTCTAATTGTTTTATATAATATAATACTTTGGTTTATTTAATTAAAAAAAAAAATTTTCTTCTGTACAAGCTACTTGTTTGCTTCCCAGTAACAAAATGGGACAAGCAAATAGCAAAAGGAAAGACCTAATGAAGAAATACAAAATCTTCCCAGAGAGTCCATTAGGACAAATGCTCCTAAAGTGGGAAGAAAATCTTTTAACTAAAGAAAAAGTCCAGTGCCAAATGATTAGGTACTGTGTTTTTAAGTGGCCAAAACATAAAATTAACAAAGATGGGCTCAAATGGCCCAAGTATGGGTCTTCTGAAAAATGGCTTTGTGAGGCTTTGCATTCTTATGTACATTACAAAGCTCCAAAACATTCTGACGAATTAGACTATGCTAAAATTTGGTTAAATTATTGGCAAAAACAAAATGAAGACCAAGGCAAGAAAATAGAATTGGAAGAGGAAACGAATTCAAGTGGACTTAATAAAAATTCAAACCAAATTTTTTCCATTGCAGAAGAACACAAAGAGAAAGAAAAACTAAAACCTAAATTAAATCAACCAAAGTGGGACCCCCTAGACTACCTTCCTCCAGTAACTCCTCCAGAAAGGAGGGTCCAAATTGAACAAGAAAGGGTCCTTCCTTCATCAAGCCACCCAACCGAAAGGGACTCAGAAAGTGAAAAAGAAAATTCTGTTCCTTCCTGCTCTCACAAAAAGACAACCGGACAAAGGATTTCTTCTAGCCAGGATGGCCCAGCATCTTGCACTAGAAAGAAATCATTTAAAACACCTGACTGTCTCACCTGCCTTAGCACTCCCCATGAGTCTAAAATTTTACCTCTTAGAGAGGTACCCATGGGAAATGCTCAAGGAGGAATTGGTTATGTAGTTGTACCTCTGGCTTCATCTGAGGTACGAGAATTTAAAAAGGAAATGAAAAGCCTAATGGCTGACCCCATTGGGTTAGCTGATCAATTTGACCAATTCCTTGGCCCTAATATTTATAATTGGGGAGAGATACAATCCATCCTACACTCCTTATTCACCATTGAGGAACGAAAACTGATTAGAGCCGCAGGAGTGACAGTCTGGGACAGAGAAAATAATTCTAATCAGGGCCAAATTGGAGAACAAAAATTACCACTGACAGACCCTGAATGGAACCCAAATTCAGAAGAGGGCAGGAGGAACATGAAAGACTACAGAAATTTAATTATAAAAGGGATTAGAGAAGCTGTTCCTCGAGTTAATAATATGAAAAAGGCATTTTGTGGGGAACAGGAAAAGGATGAGTCCCCAACAGCTTGGATGGCTTGGTTAAGGAATAATATCCAACTTTATTCTGTCATTGATTTAGACAGTGAAGGAGGCAAAACTATGCTAAAGGTAAATTTTGTGCTTCACTCCTGGCCTGACATCAGAAAAAAATTGGAAAAATTGGAAAAATGGCCAGAGAGGGAACTAGATGAATTACTGGAGGAAGCCCAAAAAGTCTTTGTTAGGAGGGATGAAGAGAGGATGAAGGCTAAAAGCCGAATAATGAACAACAGTACTAGTGCTCCAATCCACAACCCTCCTACACAAAGAACTTCCCAAAGGGGCATCCCACAACAGCAAACCCAAATTTGCCCTCAGCAACAGCCACAGGTTTGCGCTTGCAATATACAATCTACCTCAATTATTCAAAGACCTGAGAGGTTAATTTGCACATACTGTAATAAACCAGGCCACGGGCAGTGGTACTGTTTTAAAAAGCAGAGAGACCAAGGAGTCCTCCAAATGGAGGGACAACTTTTGAACAACTGAAGGGGTCAGGGGCTTTATTGTCTGGGGCAAAAACATCTTAAAGAGCCCTTGATAAAATTAGAAGTTGGACCCCAGAGACAACAAGTGGAGTTTTTAGTGGACACAGGTGCTGAAAGAACCTGTGTCACTGAAACACCTCCAGGATGTTTTATTTCTCAAGATACATTAGATATATATGGTGCTAATGGTGAAAGCTTTGCTGTTCCTGTAATTAAAAATGTAACCTTTTCCATACAAGGGCACACCCATACAGGAGACGTGCTATACCTACCTCAAGCTGGGATCAATCTTTTAGGACGTGACTTCCAAATACCTCTGAGGGTTGGGGTGGTACCGCAAGGTGGAAAAATGACCACTAAATTGTTTGTTTTATCTTTAGTAGATGAGCAACACATTGACCCGGTAGTGTGGGCCAAACCTGGCAACCGGGGAAAAATGGACATCACACCTCTAACAATTGAGTTGCTCCCAAATAGCCAGCAAGTCCATGTACCACAATATCCCCTCTCCAAGGACAAAAGAAAGGGCCTGAAGCCTGTTATCATGGACTTATTACAAGATGGAATTCTTGAGACCTGCAAATCCAGTTACAACACTCCAATTTTGGCTGTCCAGAAACCAGATAAGTCATTCCGGCTTGTACAAGATCTGCGTGAGGTCAATAAGAGAGTCCAAACCAGGTATCCGCTGGTGCAGGACCCCTATACACTCCTGAGTCGGGTACCCCCAGCACATGCCTGGTTCTCTGTTACTGACCTTAAAGATGCTTTCTGGTCATGTCCTCTAGATTCTCATTGCAGAGACATCTTTGCATTTACCTGGGAGGATCCAGACACTGGACGGAAGCAGCAGCTGCGCTGGACTCGCCTGCCTCAAGGTTACACCGAGGCACCCACACTCTTTGGCCAAGCGCTAGAAGATTTGCTAAGTTCCTTTTCTCCACCCAAAGGGATTCAGGTAACTCAGTACGTAGACAACCTGCTCCTCTCTGGGGAACAGGAGTCTACGGTAAGAACTGCTACAATTCAGTTACTGAATTTTCTTGGGAGGAACGGGCTGAGGGTGTCAAAACCTAAATTACAATTTGTGCTACAGGAGGTGAAGTATTTGGGACATCTAATTGGCCATGGCACAAAAAAACTCAGTGCCAAAAGAGTAGAAGGAATCCTAAATTTACCACCTCCGACTTCAAAACGAGAAATCCGGCAATTGTTAGGCCTATTTGGATACTGCAGACTGTGGATTGATCAGTATTCACAATCTGCCAAATTTTTATATGAAAAACTAATGGAAGAAGAACCTTTTAATTGGACGATTTCAGACACACAAAAATTACAAAATCTGAAAGAGAAATTAGCAAAAGCACCTGTTTTAAGCCTCCCTTCACTAGAAAAGCCCTTCGATCTATTTGTTAATGTGGAGAAGGGAATTGCCTATGGCGTCTTGACCCAGGAGTGGGGTGGAGTCAGGAAGCCAGTTGCTTTTCTTTCCAAATTACTAGATCCAGTGTCCAGAGGATGATCCGTCTGTATCCAGTCCATCGCCGCAGCAGCCGTTCTGGTCTCGGAGAGTCAAAAACTCACTTTTGGTGGAGACTTGATAGTGCATACACCACACTCAATCAAAACCATTTTAGCTCACAGGGCTGCAGAGTGGTTAACTGACCCAAGAATAGTCAAATATGAAGCCATTCTCATGCACTCAGACCACCTGAGGCTAGTTGTGTGTACACACCAAAATCCAGCTCAATTTCTTTATGGGACCCCATCAGAAAAAGAAATTGAACACAATTGCATTGACATAATTGACATCCAAACAAAAGTTAGAGAGGACCTGGTGGACTGTCCCCTCAATGAAGGGGAAATCCTCTTCATTGACGGGTCATCTCAAGTGGTGGATGGAAAACGATGCTCTGGCTATTCAGTGGTCGATGGACACCAAATGTGTGTGCTAGAAAAGGGCAAATTGCCACCAACCTGGTCAGCTCAAGTCTGTGAGCTCTATGCCCTAGAAAAAGCACTCCACCGACTAGCAGGAAGCATTGGGACCATTTACACTGACTCCAGATACACTTATGGCGTAGTCCACACCTTTGGAAAAATCTGGTCCGAAAGGGGGTTCCTAAACACCAAAGGGAAAGATATCCTACATAAGGAATTGATCCTAAAAATTCTAAAAGCACTGCAACTGCCTCAGGTGATCTCAGTGGTGCATATTCCAGGCCATCAATCAGGAACCACTCAAGAAGCTCGAGGGAACAACCTAGCAGACTTGGCAGCAAAAGAAGCAGCAGTGGAAGAAGAGGTAAAAGTCATGGAAGTGAACCAACTTCCAACCAACACCACCACATCTGACACTATTCCACAAACTAACATTTTACCCACTCCCATTTTTACTGATCAGGAAAAACAAAAATTAGTTTTAATTGGAGCTAGTGAGGATTCTCAAGGCCGCTGGTATTTACCAGATAAACGCCAAATTTTAAACAAAAATTTAACCCGAGAAATTCTACAAAATATCCACCAAAGCAATCATTGGGGTTCAAAGGCTCTGGCAGATCACTATCTCAGAACCTTTGGATGCCCTGGTGTTTATGAAATAGCCAACCAAATAACCCGGGACTGTGTAATCTGTCAAAAAGTTAACAAAAAGGTAATGAAAAAGAACACTGGTGGAGGAATTGAATTAGCAATCAGGCCTTTCCAAAACATTCAAATTGACTTTACAGAAATGCCTCCTGTCCAGAGGTGGAAATACCTATTGGTAATCGTTGATCACCTTACTCACTGGGTGGAAGCTATTCCAACTGTCAATGCAACAGCCCAGACAGTGAGTAAGGTGATCCTCGAGCAAATTATCCCCCATTATGGGATAGTCCACCGCATAGATTCAGATCGAGATACCCATTTTACCTCCCAAATTGTACAACAATTGGCTCAGCAATTAGGAACAAATTGGAGATTACACACCCTGTGGCATCCACAGAGCTCTGGGAGAGCGGAACGGATGAACCAGACAATCAAGAACACCCTCACAAAATTAATGCTGGAAACAAAATGGACCTGGGTAAAATGCCTTCCACTTGCTCTTCTTAGAATTAGAACGCAGCCAAGATCTGATTTGGGTTGTTCACCATATGAGATGTTGTATGGATTGCCCTACCTTGCTACACCACAAGAGCTGAATGTGAAAGAGTGTGGAAACACCAATGTACAACAATATGTACAGATAATTGCCAAAAATCTGGAGTTGCTAAGGGAAAGAGGTTTTCTTCCACAAACTCCCCCACTTGATTTTAATTTACATCACATCAATCCAGGTGACTGGGTGTTAATAAAATCCTGGAAAGAAAAGTCATTAACCCCATCTTGGGAAGGTCCATTTCAGGTCCAGCTAACCATTGAAACAGCTGTCCGAACATTTGAAAAGGGCTGGACGCACGTCAAGAGGGTGAAGGGTCTGGTAACACCACCAATTGAAGAAAAGAAACCTCCAGACAAACCTTCAAACTAAACACCCTGTTTGAAAGCTCCACTCAGCATCCCGCAGTCCAAGTTAATAAAATCCTGTACTCTCAGTTCTTCCCCAGTTATAGCCTGTTAATAAGTGCAGTTTATCCCCAGTTATACCTCGGTAATAAGTGCTAGCTACAAGTTGTTAAATTAAGTTGAAAATATTTCGCTGTTAATTCTGTTCTTTGTTATTCCCTTTTACAGATTCTGCCTTCACCCAACCATATTGTCACATCAACTGTATAGTAAGGCTCCATTTGAAGCCAGCATTCTCTTTCAATAACAGTCCAATCAGACTCCAAAATTACGGGCATGATAACTCTAATATTTGACAAGGCCAACCCTAAAATAACTATGAGTTTCCAGAAGCCTGAGATCACTGAAGAACCATCTGAAGGTGAGAAGCCTAAAGAAAGGACTAAAGAAGCAAAGATGACAAGCCCCACCAGCAGAGGCAACCCAAATGCTGACAGCTCCTCTCGAGTATGCCTAAAGGGGAAAGTGAGCAACATCCTGCTACTAAATGTCATCTGTCTCTGGGTCCTCTGGCCTCCCTTCACCCAAGCAGCCGACAGCCGCTGTAACAAATGTTACAAGACTGTGTATCAGGCAGAAGGAGGCTCATTCCAAATTCGACACTTTTTCCGAGCACATACTTATGTTAATCCATCTTGTTACAACCTAACAGGGTTGAGTATCTGCTCAGAAAAAGGTCACAGGTATTGGATTGGCAAAAACATTGGCACCCAAATACATAAGCAGAAGGGAGAGTGCCCCTCCCAAGACAATTGGCTCTGTTTCAATTTTAGATACATAACCAAGACAGAAGATTTGTTGAAAAGAAAGACCTATGACACTGACCTGATCCAAGAGGTGGTCATAGAAGAAAAGGAAAAACAAAAAGAAAACAATCCTTTGATGTCAAGGAAAAACTTATTTATTGACCTGGCAGAAAGGATTGGACAACAGCTAAATTTAACAAATTGCTGGGTGTGCGGAGGAACTTTAGAATCGGAAAGTTGGCCTTGGCGGGGAGTCAGTCTTGGACCCCCCGATTTACTCCGACTGAGTAATCTTTCCCCCACAACCCGACATGACAATGAAACCTGGCTGCTAAGCAATTCTGTTATTGGAGAAGAATGCATCTGGAGGAAAGGAAGAAAATTTTTAGAAGAAGTTGGTGAGACAATATGCAAAAGGTACCTGGTAACTGATGGGCAAAAACACTGGTGGATACCCCAAGAACCAGATGTATTCTGGTCTGCAGAAAAGGTTAAAAACAAAAATTGCATTTTGAATCCTGTTAAAAAACTCTGGCAGTGCTGGAATCAAGGAAATCCATACTCTGTCCTGCCACAAATTTCCAAGTACTGGATCACAGCAGCAAGTATACAACCCCACTTCTGGGAAGCACCACAAGCCCTCTATTGGATCTGTGGTAACCGAGCTTATTCCAACTTACCACCTCGCTGGAAAGGGAGCTGCACTCTTGGAGCCATTCAACCAAACTTCTTCCTACTTGCTGAAAATGCTGGAGCCCACCTTGGAATCTCCCTTTATGATGAACTTTCCCGTGCTAAGAGACATGTAATAGGAGGGACCCAGAGATGGGGAGAAGAAGAGTGGCCAGCCGAGAGGATCCTAGAGACTTATGGACCTGCAACATGGGCACAAGATGGGAGCTGGGGGTACCGAACTCCCATCTACATGCTAAACCGGATCATCAGACTGCAAGCACTAATTGAGGTAATCACTAATGAGACCTCTCTTGCTCTTGAACTGCTTAACACACAGCAAGGGCAAACTCAAGCAGCCGTGTACCAAAATCGGCTGGCATTGGACTATTTACTAGCAGAAGAAGGTGGAGTATGCGGCAAGTTTAACACCTCAGACTGCTGCATCCACAGTGATGATCACGGTGAAGCCATCACCAAGATTACCCAAAACATCAGGAAACTAGCCCATGTTCCAGTGCGGCAATGGCAGCCCTTGATCACTTCTGAATGGTGGGGAAATATTTTCCAAGGACAATGGTGGAAGAAAGCTTTAATTATTGTTGGACTTTCCCTTACAGGACTTATTTTTCTCCCTTGTTTAATCCCTTGTTTCATCCGTCTAATCACCACTGTCGTCCAAAGCATGCCACTGATCCAGGATCTTCAAGGACAACAGCAGCATCCACCATTCGCTCAAAAGATTAGGTATATCAATAATAGTAATAATAAGAAAACCAGAAAGGAGAGAAAAATTGCCCAGCAAGTGTGGGACAGTTTTAAAGAGCTTGAATCTATCCCTGAAGAGCTATCCACCTCCACTTAAATGCAAAGACCAAAGATGCGAGCATAAGAGAAAAAGGGAGGACTTGTCTGTCGCGGGTTGGGTTTGTAACCGGGTGGAAACACCAATTTAGTGTAGTGGTTTGGTCTAAAATACTCATCACTGTTTATCTTCTGTGAGATAAGAATTAGGAGAAATGCAAAGCAGGCACCAACTTGAATGAATATAAAGAAGTTTATTAACAGACCTAAAAGAAGAAAAGAAAAAAAAATTATACCACCTTTAGAACTCTCCTCCTCCCCCCACCTTCCTCCCTTCTCCCACTGACAATGTAAAGACAACCCTTAAGATGTTCAGTCTGTTTACCACTTCCATAATAACCTTGTTCAGTCCATTTAGAAAGAGAAGTCTCTTTTTGCTCGTGCTATGAAAACAGTGTCACACCGAGACAGCCACCCACTTCCAAATATTGTTCAGTCCATTTAGGAAGAGGAGTCTCTCTGCTTACGATGTGAGTCCCTTCCCCCGACTTGCAGCTTTTCCCGCAACTGCTTTCGAGGGTCCACTCTTGAAAGTTTTCTGGGGTACAATTTTAAGGTTGAGCTGTTCAGAAACACAAAAAAAACAGAGGCCCTTCTCCTTCCCTGGGAGCAAAGGGTCATCTTCATCTTTAAGACTATCTCTGGAAGCATCTCTAGGAATTGAGGTTTTTCTCCTTTCCTCTTTGGAGCAAAAGTCCTCATCTGGTTCATCTGGTTCATCTCTCTCTGTCCAAACTTCTCATGAAATTACAGCTGCGTCAGCATCTGCCTATCTCAGCGCAGGTGCTTCTGCTTATGAGTTGAACACTCCACCCCCCATATCTTCATGAAATTACAACAGGATACTCTGATATATCATAGCTTCACAACAGACTTTCAGCTTTAAGCATCTCCTCTCTCTCTTCCCTCAGGTTTTCAGCTCTTCACAGCAATAAAAGGGTTAATCTCACCTCGGCCTTGCAGCTGGAATGTGGCTTATCGCAGTTGGTCACCTGACCTCTGCCGAACAGAGGTGCCGCTTTGCTGAATCTCGGCCGCAGTGGAGGGGGGGGGTGGTTCCGAGCCGCTCCGGCTGCCCACGGCAAGGCAGTGGGGGGGGGGGTTCCATGGCTGGAACAGGCCCATGGCTCCAGGCTGGCCATGGCCCGGCCCGGCCTGGCCCAAGCAGGGCCTGGCCGGGCCTGCTGGCCCCTGCACGGGGCCTGCAGCCACCTGTCCCAGCGCCGGAAACGAGAGAGAGCTGGGGTGGGAGTTTGTCTATTCTTAAGTGTGTATCACAGAGGCGGTCACAACTTTAAGTGGCTTAAAGAATTGTCTATATTCAAACTGGCCAGCTAATAGGTTCTGTCAGGTCCCAGAGGAAGCTGTAAGCACCCCTTAGCAAGGATATCCCTTCTGGGACTATGCTTGCTAACCTATGACATTGTCATACATGAAATCCCTAATTAGCTTGGTCTTTGCATATTAAGTGTTTTAATTTATTAATTTTGAGTTAAATATTTTTAAATTGAATGTTAAAATTAACCCATCAGCCCAGGTACAAAAATCAAGTTTTATTATTATGGTTTTCACTTGTTCAAAGCAGTTTATTTGCACCCTTCCCAGTAAAAAAATCCCCTGTTAAAAGTTCCCCAGTTAAAATCCCTTTTCAAACATTAATCACTTGTACACCATAAGAGTTATCCTTCCTGTGTTTACTGTATACTTTTACAAGTGTTTTAAGATGTGTTGGATGTATTTTTTTATGTTTTTACTTGTACTTTGGTTCCAAGGCAGATTTCAAAACCCCAGTTCCAACAAACAGCCCAGCCCCCATAGCCATTACCCTGCAAGCTCCATGGCAACCTGAATTTTAATGACCCTTATCTCAATTAATACCACCCCTCTGACAAGGATGAGCCATTGGTGGACAGAGATAATCTGTCAAAGGGAAAACACCAATCACCTTAAACTGAAGGGGCGGGCTGTGGGCGGAGCAAAGGCACTATAAAACAAGAAGTAAGAGAAAGGCACGCCCCTTCTCTCCAGCCTTGAGGTGGAGTTCAGTGCTGGGAAGGCGTACTCCTATCAAGGAACTTTAAGTAATTTTTTTTTGGCTTTTGGACCAGCCAAAAGCCAGCCTAGCACTGCAAGCCCTTTTTCTCTACCTGAGGTCTAGTGCTGTTTCAGGTAGAAGATCTAAAATCCCTGCGCTCCTGGGGCATACCATCTACCGAGCCATAGGATCCCAAACTTTTATATTTTGCTAATTTTTGTAATTTTTCAATTTTTCCGTTTTTAATAAATTATTTTAATTTTAACTAAGAGTTGTCTCATTTCTCACAAGCTGTAAGCACCTCTTTGCAAAAAATCACTTCCGTAGCTGGAGCCCTCTTTAACTATGCTAAACCATGACAACTGTTTATACATTTTAATAAACAAAGGCATCAGCATTCATTTGAAGCTGAGTCAGGGGAGGTTTAGGTTGGATATCATGAAAAAGCTTTTCACCCAGAGGGTGGTTGGGCATTGGAACAGGCTCCCCAGGGAAGTGGTCACAGCATGAACCCTGTCTGACTTCAAGAAGCATTTGGATAATACTCTCAGGCACATAGCGTGATTCTTGGGATGTCCTGTGTGGGGCCAGGCATCGGACTCAGTGATCCTGATGGGTCCCTTCAAACTCAGCATATTCTATAATTCTTTGATTCTATGATTGGTTACAGATTACAGAACTTTTTCATTAATTAGTACTCAAACCCTCACTTGCTAGTTATATCTCTCACTTCTAACGCCAATTATATATCTTGCTTCTTATGCTAGTTGGTTTGCATGTGCAGTTCTTCCCTCCATTTGAGCCGAGGATCCATTTTGAGTAGGTGGTCAATGGGTCAGTGGTTGTGATCTCCCTTGCTGGAATTACCTTTCCCCCAGTTACTGCTCAGTCCACCTGACTTCACTCCTGGTGGCTCTTGTCCAGACAAGCCATTTGTAGCGGGTTGACCCTGGCTGGGTGCCAGGTGCCAACTAAGTCACTCCATCACTCCCTTTCCCACTGGGACAGGGGAGAGAATAAGATGGAGAACAACCAGCAAGGTGAGATAAGGCAATTTTATTACAGAAAAAAGAAAAGAAATAAGCAGAGATCTGCACGTGCAAGAGCCAAAGAGAAAAAAAAAGAGTCAGTCTACTTCCCATCAGCAGCGATGTTCAGACACTTCCTGGGAAGCAGGGCTTCAGCACACGTAGGAGTTCCTCCAGAAGGCAAACACTGAAAACTCACAAATGCCCCACCTTCCTCCTCTCTCCCTTAGCTTATATATCTGAGCTGACATCATATGGTATGGAATATCCCTTTGGTTAATTTGGGTCAGCTGTCCTGGTTGTGTCCCCTCCCAGGAGTGTGCCCACTCTCATCCCCTTTGGTGGGGGAAGGAATGTTAGAGAGACAGCACTGCTCGGCAGTAGCCAAAACACTGGTCTGTTATCAACACCCTTCCAGCTACCAATGCAAAGCACAGCACTGTGAAGGCTGTGAACTTTACCTTGGTCAGACCCAATACAATCTCCACCCCTTATTTCATACCATTTGCGTCGTGCTCGGATCCCATATAATCTATATTAACCACTATCGCCTGTCCTTTCACATCCCTCCAGGTGGTCTTCATTCCAGCAGGATGTGGGGTCAGGACAGGAGAAATAGTACACTTGATGGTTGATGGTTGGGCACCGTCACCGTCGCTGTTCATCATCGCTTTTTTCTTGCTCCTCGCCAAAATTCATTCTTCGTCAACTCATGTTCCTCCTACTACTTTACCTCCTGTAACATACAACTTACACTATAGGTTATTCTTACCCCAAGGTTAAATCTCCTTGAGGTACACACCAAGTCTCCCCATCCTCCCGCATCACCCACCAAGTACACCCAGGTCTTTGGGTAAAGACAATTCCACGAATGGGTTTGCCTTTTCCCATGGGGGAAGAAATCCACACTGACTTGCCCAGCTGCTTCCCTGTGTGTAATGCAGGAACCTTGTCTTCTTCCACAATGTCTAAGGGCTTAGTTTGAGCGGGACCAGGGCAGTTAGCAGATCCCCTAGTGGCAACTAGCCAAGTGGCTTCTGCCAAGTTCGCATCCCAGTGCTTCCATGTCCCATTACCTAATGCCCTTGCCATAGTTTTTAGCAGCCCGTTATATCTTTCAATCTTCCCAGAGGCCTGTGGATGATAGGGAATGTGATATGTCCACTTAATGCCATGCCTCTTTGCCCAGGAGTTTATAAGATTATTTTGAAAATGAGTCCCATTGTCTGACTCAATTCTATCTGGGGTTCCATGTCGCCACAAAATGTGTCTTTTGAGACCTGAAATCGTGTTCTGGGCAGTGGCATGGTTTAGTGGGTACATTTCCAGCCAGCCAGTTGTGGCCTCTACCATGGTGAGGATATAACTCCTGCCTTGGCGTGTTCGTGGCAATGGCCCAATGTAATCAATTTGCCAGGCTTCAACATACTGGAAACCCAGCCACTGCCCTCCGCTCCAGAGAGGCTTCACTCATGTGGCTCGCTTGATGGTAGTGCATGTTTCACACTGATGGATAGATAACCTGTGTGATGGCCTCCATGGTCAGGTCCACCCCTCAATCATAAGCCCATCTGTATGTTGCATCCCTTCCAAGATGCCCTGATGCTTTGTGGGCCCATCGGGCTATAAATAGCTCACCCTTCCTTTCCCAATCTAGGTCCACCTGAGCTATTCCAATTTTGGCGGCCTTATCTACCTGTTCATTGTTTTGATGCTCCTCAGTGGCACGACTTCTGGGAACATGGGCATCTACATGACTGTTGTGGTTTGACACTGGTTAGGCACGGAGCACCAACAAAAACTATTCACTTGGCACCCAGTGTGCGGCCCAGAGGAAAGTGAAAAACTATGATAATTACATTTTGGTTTTAATTACTTTGTATCGGGGTAAAATAGTCACCATGTTGGTTGAGTTCATAATGTCTCTCTGGTTTGAGGTACTAATATCTTTCTGGTCCCTAGGCCTGTTTGCTTATCCACAGATTGCTCCGGTTTTGTCCCTGGTGGTCTAGTGGTTAGAATTCGGCACTCTCACCGCCGTGGCCCGGGTTCGATTCCTGGTCACATAAATTTTTCCAAACTGCTAAGCTACCACAATGACATACTTTCAGAGTCATGTTTTCTCTCCGTGCAGCAATGTCCTGCCATAATGCAGCAGCCCAGATGGGTTTACCCCTGCGCTGCCAATTGCTTTTCTTCCACTGCTGCAGCCATCCCCATAGGGCATTAGCCACCATCCAGGAGTCAGTACAGAGCTAAAGTATGGGCCACTTTTCTCTCTCAGCAATCTCTAGGGCTAGTTGAATGGCTTTAACCTCTGAAAATTGGCTTGATTTGCCTTCCCCTTCAGCAGCCTCAATGACTTGTCGTGTGGGAGTCCACACAGCAGCTTTGCATCCCCGATGGTTTCCTATCACTCGGCAGGATCCATCAGTGAATAAAGCATAGATTCTTTCATTTTCTGGTAACTTGGTATATGGTGGTGCTTCTTGGGCACAAGTCACCTTCTCAGGCAATGCTCTAAAATCTCTGGCTTCTGGCCAATCCAAAATCTCTTCTAGGATTCCTGGGAAGTTGGGTTTTCCCATTCGGGCTTGTTGTATAATCAATGCCACTTACTCCATGTAGCGCTGTTTGCATGATGTGTTGAGGGAAGGTTTCCTTTGAACATCCAGCGTAGGACGGGCAATCGTGGAGCCGAGAGGAGACACGCTTCTGTCCCAACAACTTCTGAGGTGGCTCAAACCCCCTCATAAGCCTCAGTACTCAGTTGGAGTACAGTGGGCTTCTGATCCTTGATAACTCCGGCTCCAAAACCCTAATGGTCGACCTCGGGTATCTCCTGCAGTCCTCTGCCAGAGGCTTCAGGTGGGGCCCTGCTCCTCAGCTGCAATGTAGAGTATATTTTGCACAGCTGGTCCTGTCCGAACAGGCCCAAGAGCTACCGCATGAGTTATTTCCTGTTTGATCTGCTCAAAGGCCTGTTGTTGCTCAGGGCCCTACTCGAAGTGGTTCTTCTTATGGGTCACTCAATAGAGGGGCCCACAAGCTGACTATAACCTGGAATGTGCATTCTCCAGAAACCCACAAGGCCCAGGAAAGCTTGTGTTTCCTTCTTATTAGCTGGTGGAGACATAGCTGCAATTTTGTCAACCACCTCTGTAAGCACATGACGGCGTCCACCCTACCATTTTATTCCCAAGAACTGGATCTCCCTTTACCTTACCTTGTTTTATGGAGAGACCAGCTTTCAGAAGAATTTGGATTATTTTCTTTCCTTTCTCAAAAACTTCTTTATCACGGTATCCTGCAGTGGTAGGGAGGAGAAGAGAGATCCAGAAGGCAGGAATTGTGCAGCAAGATTGATTTATTTAATTATTTTACAACTCTTTTATAGACTTTTTTCTTCATAGTCTAATTGGTCAAAGGATCAGCCACCCCTTGGGGTGATTGGCTAAAATCCTAAGACATCCATTGTCAAAATATTTTTCTACTGTACTATAAACAAAGGTTTGCAAGGCCGCAGGTGTTCATAGTTTATAGAACTCTACTAATATCTTCCATGAGAGAGAAAAATATCTCACAGGACTGGAAGGAAGCAAGAAAAATTCTTGCTAGCCACATATTTGTATCCACACTTCTTCTGCTATATTGCCCCACACAATGATATCGTCAATATATTGTAGGTGTTCTGGAGCTCCACCCTGTCCCAGGGCAGTCTGGATCAGGCCATGGCAGATGGTGGGGCTGTGTTTCCACCCTAGGTGCAGTCAGTTCCAGGTGTATTGGACACCCCTCCAGGTGAAAGCAAATTGTGGTCTGCACTCTGCCGCCAGAGGGACTGAGAAAAATGCATTAGTGATGTCAATTGTGGCATACCATTTGGCTGCTTTTGACTCCAGCTCATATTGAAGTTCCAACATGTCTGGCACGACAGTGCTTAGAAGAGGTGGCTTGACTTCATTCAAGCTCCCATAGTCTACTGTCAGCCTCCATTCCCCATTTGACTTCCGCACTGGCCATATGGGGCTGTTGAAGGGTGAGCGGATTCTGCTGATTACTCCTTGACTCTCCAGTCGACTAATTAGTTCATGGATAGGAGTTACAGAGTCTCGGTTTGCGTGATACTGCCGCCGGTGCACTGTCCTGCTAGCATTTGGTACTTGTTGGTCTTCTACATGCAGCAATCCTACAATGAAGGGATCTTCTGACAGGCCAGGCAGGGTGGATAACTGTTTGATCTTCTCTGTATTCACTGTAGCCACACCAAAAGCCCATTGATACCCTTTTGGATCCTTGAAGTACCCTCTCCTGAGGTAGTCGATGCCAAGGATACAATGGGCCTCTGGGCCAGTCACAATGGGGTGCTTTTGCCATCTGTCCCCTGTTAAGCTCACCTCAGCCTCTATTACAGGCAAGTCCTGGCATCCCCCTGTCACTCCAGAGATCCAGATAGGTTCTGCACTCTTGTGGCTTGATGGAATCAGTGTACACTGTGCACCGGTATCTACTAAAGCTTTATACTTCTGTGGATCCTATGTGCCAGGCCAGTCCAGTATATCTGGTCATCCCTTTCCTCCTCCTGGCTGAAGTCAGGGACCCTCTATTCCTGTTCCTGGTCAGAGTATTCACTATCTGACCTTTGCGATGCCAGATAAGAAGTTCCCTCATCAGGGCTGTAGGAAATGGTTTCAGTTCTCTTATATCTGGGAGATCGCTGATTGTGTTCTGGTCTCTCTGTGGCAACTACACTGACAGTCTTCTTGGGCGCCCCCTTCTTAACAGGTCTCTTCCCTCTCAGTTCACGGACACGGGCTTTTGTCGCTGTTGTATCAAGAAATGGCCAGAATCACGACACGAGTCCAAGGAGAAAATGGAATTCTTTTTATTAAATACAAGCTAGGTTATATACCTTTGTACATAAGAGAGCATGATATGATTGGTTGTTTGACCAGCCACCCCCTAAAAGGATTGGCTGAGGTTCTCTAACACCCATTCACCTCAGCCTGTACCCTCCCCCACACCACATGGCGAGGGAACGGCTAGAGCTAACTCCAGCAATTCACAATATTTTTTTCCCAGAGTTCCAAAACAAGGCTGGAAAACAAACCCAGGTGCAGAGATAGAGAATTAGTTTACAAAACCATCTTTCACTGTTTCTCAGCTAAAGCATGAGAAAGAAAAACTTCACAAAATGCTTCAGCAGCTGGAAAATTCCTCTGGTCCTGCTTTTTAGCATCCACAGGCTTTCAGCTTAGAGGTGGGTTCACCATCTGACTTCCTCATGTCCTCCCCTTGCTCATGCAAAAAGAACCAGAGTTCATTGCGTGGCCTGTTCTTGGGGCTTCCCTTCCCTCTGACCAGGGTTGGAGAGGAGCGATCTCTTGGGCTGCCCCTAAAAGTTGGGGTACTGGCTCGTAGGGGTGAGGGAGTACCCAGAGTTTCTTCTACATTTCAGAGCCAGGAGGACGCCACCTCTACAGTTGGTGTATCCATTTGAGGATAATACAGTGCTACCAAGCTGCTGGAATATGATGCAGGGACGCCTTGAACCACCTTCCTCCACATGGCAAGTGTACAGGGGACATCCTCTGGATCTTTAGAGACACTGTCATTCTTTAGATCACTATGGATGACTTCCAGCACTGCTAATTCTCTCAAGTACTGGATACCTTCATCTGCATTGGTCCACTTCCCTGGGGATTTCACAAGATCTTCCTTAAATGGATATCTTGCCCTCACACTTGAGAGAAGCCGTGTCCAAAGGCTGCAAATTGCTCCTTCCTTTCCAAGTCCTCTTTCAATTTCCCGATCTTTAGCAAGGGATCCCAGCTGTTGGGTTTCATGACCTTCTAACTGCTGACTGTCGGCCCCATTATCCCAGCATCAAAGCAGCCATGCAGAAATCCGCTCACCTGGCTGGCAGCTGTAATCTTTTTGCAAGTCTCGAAGTTCTGATGAGGTCAGGCACCGAGTAACTTCGGTTTCCTGTTTGACTTGCCTCACTCCCTTCAATTTCTTTGTTGAAAGGCCTGCCTCTTGATCTAACCCCTCCTTTCCTACTATTACCTCTTCCTCTTCCTCTTCCTCTTCCTCTTCCTCTTCCTCTTCCTCTTCCTCTTCCTCTTCCTCTTCTTCCTCCCTTACTAATCAGTGGTATGGGCTTGAGACTTGCCTTGTCCATTTTTTTGTTTTCACTACTGGGGCAATTACTGTAGTTGTTGTGGTTTGTGTCCCTGCCTCAGCCATAGTGTCCTCAGACACAGTTTGGGTTCCTGCCTCAACTACAGTCCTCTGAGAGTATTGAACAGAGGCTCGGTAGGCCCAGGCCAGGCCCCAGTGCAGGGCGAGAAGATGCTCGCATTCCTGGGAGTAAACAAGACACCCTTCTATCAGTCATGGGCCAGTTTGTTAGGGTTGTTTATCTCTTCAGGAGTAAAATCCCAGGCAATGGGAGGTGATAACTGCCCTAGGAATCTGCCCAAATCCCTCCATACACCTTTCCACCCAGGAACTGGGTGCCTCAGGGTAGATTTTAACAGCTCCTCACCCAAAGGTTGTTTCCTCTTATACCAGGATGATGACAAATTCCATGAATTCCATAGTGTAGCAACTGTATTGGCTAATACTATTAATGATATCAGGCAGCTTATATAAGGATTGGCAATCACCATGGGAGCCTGCAGTAAAAAATCATCCATATTCAAATTCACCCCAGGCAGAGAGGAGTTATATTCATTCATAGTTATTGTTTGTTTCAACATGTTCCCAAACTTAGCAAAATAAAGATAAGCAGTGTGGCTGCTGAAGGCCGTGTGCCACACAGGAGCTTACTACTTGAGAATTGCTATTGATAATTACTACAGCATGCAATACATATATATGTATATATATATATGTATAAATATATAAAACTGCCTTTATCTCTCCCCACGTTCGGGCACCAAAATGACTGTAGCGGGTTGACCCTGGCTGGGTGCCGGGTGCCAACTAAGTCGCTCCATCACTCCCTTTCCCACTGGGACAGGGGAGAGAATAAGATGGAGAACAACCAGCAAGGTGAGATAAGGCAATTTTATCACAGAAAAAAGAAAAGAAATAAGCAGAGATCTGCACGCGCAAGAGCCAAAGAGAAAAAAAAAGTCAGTCTACTTCCCATCAGCAGTGATGTTCAGACACTTCCTGGGAAGCAGGGCTTCAGCACACGTAGGAGTTCCTCCGGAAGGCAAACATTGAAAACTCACAAATGCCCCACCTTCCTCCTCTCTCCCTTAGCTTATATATCTGAGCTGACATCATATGGTATGGAATATCCCTTTGGTTAATTTGGGTCAGCTGTCCTGGTTGTGTCCCCTCCCAGGAGTGTGCCCACTCCCATCCCCTTTGGTGGGGGAAGGAATGTTAGAGGGACAGCACTGCTCGGCAGTAGCCAAAACACTGGTCTGTTATCAACACCCTTCCAGCTACCAATGCAAAGCACAGCACTGTGAAGGCTGTGAACTTTACCTTGGTCAGACCCAATACAGACAGTCTAGGATGTTCCTGGAGTGTGTGGAAGAGAACTTCCTGACGGAGCTGGTGAGTGGGCCCCACTAGAGCTTTTGTTTACAAACAGAGAAGGGCTGGTGGGAGATGTGATGGTTGGAGCTCATCTTGGGCACTGACCACAAAATTAAAGTTTTCAGTTCTTGGTGAAGTAAGGAAAGGGGTCAAAAAAACCTCTACCTTGGACTTCCATAGGGCAGACTTTGGCCTCTTCACGACACTTGTTCAGAGAGTCCCTTGCAAAACAGTCCTTAATTACAAAGGGGTAGGGGAAGGCTGGACATACTCTAAGAAGGAAATCCTAAAGGCACAGGAGCAGCCTGTCCCCATGTGCTGAAAGATGAGCCAGTGGGGAAGAAGACTGGCCTGGCTAAACAGGGAGCTTTTGCTGGAATTCAGGGAAAAAAATGTGAGTTTATGACCTTTGGAAGAAGGGGCAGGAAACTCAGGAAGGATACAAGGATGTTGTTAGGTCATGTAGAGAGAAAATTAGAAAGCTCAAATAAAACTCAACCTGGACACTGCTGTGAAAGATAATAAAAAGTGTTTTCATGAATAAATTATTAACAAAAAGAGGGCCAAGGAGAATCTCCATCCTTTTTGTGATGCAGAAGAGAATATTTTAACCAAGAATGAGGAAAAGACTGCGGTACTTAATGCCTTCTTTGCCTCTGTCTTTAACAGTAAGACCAGTTGTCCTGAAGGCAACCAACCCACCTGAGCTGGTAGACAGGGACGGGGAACAGAATAGACCCTCTGCAATCCAGGAGGAGGTAGTTACTGACCTGCTGACCCACTTAAGACACCCCTCTGCAATCCAGGAGGAGGTAGTTACTGACCTGCTGACCCACTTAAGACACTCACAAGTCTATGGGGTCAGATGGGATTTACTCAAGGACACAGAGGGAACTGGCAGAAGAGCTTGCCAACCTGCTCTCCATCTTAGCCAGTAGTCCTGGCTAACTGGGGAGGTCCCAGATGACTGAAGGTTGGCCAATGTGATGCCCATCTACAAGAAGGGTTGGAAGGAGGATCTGGGGAACTGCAGGCCTGTCAGCCTGACCTTGGTGCCCAGGAAGGTTATGGAACAGATAATTCTGAGTGCCATCATGCAGCGCATACAGGACAACCAGGGGATCAGGCCCAGTCAGCATGGCTTTACAAGAGGCAGGTCCTACATGATGAACCTGATCTCCTTTTATGACCAGGTGACATGCCTAGTGGATGAGGGAAAGGCTGTGGATGTGTCTACCTGGACTTCAGTAAAGCCTTCAATACTATCTCCCACATCATTCTCCTGGAAAAGTTGGCAGCCCACAGCTTAGACAGGTGTATTCTTTGCTGGATAAAAAACTGTCTGGATGGCCGGGCCCAGAGAGTGGTGATGAATGGTGCTGCATCCAGTTGGCAGCCAGTCACTAGTGGTGTTCCCCAGGGCTCAGTATTGGGGCCAGTCCTGTTTAATATCTTTATCAATGATCTGGACAAGGGGATCAAATGCACCCTCAGTAAGTTTGAAGATGACACCAAATTGGGTGTGAGTGTTGATCTGCTGGAGGGTAGGAAGGCTCTGAAGAGGGATCTGGACAGGTTGGACTGTAGGGCTGAGGCCAATTGTATAAGGTTCAATAAGGCCAAGTTCTGCACTTCTGTCACAACAACCCCATGCAGCACTACAGGCTTGGGAAAATCTGTTCAGATTTCCCCAAGAAATCCCAGAGATTTACAGTGCCTGGAAATCTGCCTGGTGGAAAAGGACCTGGGGGTTCTGGTCAACAGCTGGCTGAACATGAGCCAGCGTGTGCCCAGGTAGCCAAGAAGGCCAATGGCATCCTGGCTTCTATCTGAAACAGTGTGGCCAGCAGGACTAAGGAAGTGTTTGTCCCTCTGTACTCAGCACTAGTGAGGCCAGTCACGAGTACTGTGTTCAGTTCTGAGCCCCTCAATTTAGGAAGGACATTAAGGTCCTGGAGTGAGTCCAGAGAAGGGCAACAAAACTGGTGAAGGGTCTAAAGAGTAAGTCATATGAGGAATGGCTAAGGGAGCTGGGATTGTTAAGTCTGGAGAAAAGGAGGCTCAGGAGACCTTATTGCTCTCTACAACTACCTGAAAGGAGGTTTTAGTAAGATGGGGGTCAGCCTCTACTCCCAGGCAAATACTGATAGGACAAGAGGACATAGCCTCAAGCTGTGCCAGGGGAGGTTCAGGTTGGAATTTTTTCACTGAAAGGGTGGTTAAGCATTGAAACGGGCTGCCCAGGGAAATGGTGGAGTCACCATCCCTGGAAGTGTTCAAGAAACATATGGACATGGCACTTAGTGCTATGGTTTAGTTGGCATGGTGTTGATTGGTCAAAGGTTGGACTCAATGACTTCGGAGTTCTTTTCCAACCTGAATGATTCTATATTTCTATAATTAGAATTTCTTTCCATATGATCAAATTGAATGATAAAACCATTCAATCGAGAGACCCTGTGCCTTTCTGTTCTGAAAAGTGAATGTATAAATATATCCTTCTTACTCATATGTTTCTTTAGGGTACCCAGAAATTTAAGCATTATTGTGTTTAAAGAAAAACTTCAGAATGGTATTATGATGGGTTGTCCTGGTTTCAGCTGGAATAGAATTCATTTCTTCTCAGTATCTGGTACAGTGCTGTGTTTTGGATTCAGTATGGGAATAATGCTGATAACACACGGATGTTTTGGTTGTCGCTGAGCAGTGCTTACCCTGAGTCAAGGGCTTTTCAGTGTCTCATGCTCTGCTGGGGAGGAGCTGCACAAGAAGCTGGGAGGGAGCAGAGCTGGGACAGATGACCCAAACTGGCCAAAGGGATATTCTGTACCACAGAACATCATGCTCAGTATATAAACTGGAGAGAGTTAGCCAGAGGAGGCCGATTGCTGCTCAGAGACAGGCTGGGCATCGGTCAGTGGCTGATGAGTATTACTCGTTTTTTCTTGCATTTTATTCTCCTCTCTCTCCTTTTCATTACTATTATTATTATTGTTATTATTAGCGTCAGCATTATTACTATTTATATTTTACTTTGTTTCAATTATTAAACTGTTTTTAACCCATAAGTTTTTACTTTTTTCTGATTCTCCTCCTCATCCCACAAGGGGAGAAGGGAGTGAGCGAGTGGCTGCATAGTACTTAGTTGACAGATGGGGTTAAACTATGACAGAGGTATGCATGGTTCAAACCAACATAGAATCAGTGAGGGAAAGGGATACCAACAGGATTGCAGTAGGTAAGCCAAGTGTTGGTATGGCATCACCTGAGAGTGGTAATCCTAGTGGGAACTTAAGGACAGGGCTGCTGTTCAGAGACACCTAGACAGGCTGGGGGAATGGGGTCATGGGGACCTCATATAATTCAACAAGAGTTGTTGAACTGCAATGCTACAGGCTTGAAGAAGAGTAGCTGGAAAGCTGCTTGGTGGAAAAGGACCTGGGGGTGCTAGTCGACAGTCAGCTGAACATGAACCAGCATGTGCCCAGGTGGCCAAGAAAGCCAATGGCATCCAGGCCTGTATCAGAAATACTGTGGCCAGCAGGACTAGGGAAGTGATCATCCCCATGTACTTGGCACTGCTGAGGATGCACCTTGAATCCTGTGTTCAGTTTTGGGGCCCTCACTCCAAGAAAGACATTGAAGTGCTGGAGTGAGTCCAGAGAAGGGCAATGAAGCTGGTGAAGGGTCTGGAGCACAAGTGTTATGAGGAGTGACTGAAGGAACCAGGGTTGTTTAGTCTGGAGAAAAGGAGGCTCAGGGGACATCTTATTGGTTTCTACAACTACCTGAAAGGAGCTTCTAGTGAAGTGGGTGTCAGTCTCTTCTCTTAGGTAACAAGTGACAGGACCTAGCTTTAAGTTCTGCCAGGGAAGGTTTAGATTGGATATTAGGAAAAATTTCTTCACTTAAAGGGTGGTCAGGCATTGGAACAGGCTGCCCTAGAATTGTTAAAAAACGTGCACTTAAGGACATGGTTTAGTGCTGAAAATGGCAGTGATAGGTTAACGGTTGGATTCAATGACCTTGGAGATCTTTTCCAACCTTAATGATTCTATGATTCTATGATTGTAAGAACAAGCACCTAGTCTTGCACCTGGAAAGGAAGAACCCCTTACAAAGATACAGGCTGATGCCTGCCCAGCTGAGGAGCAGCTGTGCTGAAAAGGACTTGGGAACTCTTGATAGACAGTAAGCTTAACATTAGCCAGCAGCATGCCCTGGAAGCAAAGGTGGTCAGTAGCATCCTCGGCCGTATTAGCAGTAGCATAGCCATTAGATAAAAGAAAGTGATTATCCCCCTTCACTTAGCACTCATTACACCATATCTGGAATACTGTTTTGGGCACAGTACAATGCAGGAAAAACATTGATCAGCTGGAGCATGTCTAGTGGAGGGCCACTGAGATTATCAGGGGCCAGGAGCACATGCTGTATGAGGAGACACTGAGGGAACTGATCTTTTTCAGCCTGAAGAAGAAAAGGCCTAACAGTAGTCTTTCAGTACCTACAAGGAGGCTATCAAGACAGAACTAGGCCCTTCACAGTGGTGCATGGTAGAAGAATGGGAGACAACGGGCATAAGTGGAAACAAGAGAGGCCCTGACTGGATAGGAGAAACTTTTTCAATGTGAGGATTGTCAAGCATGGGATCAAGGTGTCCAGAGAAGTTGTGCAGTCCCCATCCTTGGAGGCTTTTAACACCAGACTGGATAAAGTCCTGAGCAACCTGGTCTAACCCCTAGATGACCTTGCTTTGAGCAGGAGATTGGACTAAAGACCTCTTGAGGTCCCTTCCAACTGGAATTTTACTATGATCCTGTAATAATGAAAGTTAAGCCCTGTTGTGTTCTCTTCCTTTCTGGAATGTCTGTGAAATACTTAACTGAGTTTAATAGTAGAGAAATATAGTTCATTATCTGCAGCTTGCAGCTGAGACAGCTGCTGCCTTAGCACATGTAGGGAAAACACGTAAGATATTTGTTATCACAAGGACTTAGTGGTCTTGGACAAAGGTCTAGCAACATGTTTAATGCTAGTTTGCTCTGTATAAGGAAGGGACATAAAAACAGCACATGATGGAGTAAAAGTGGGGAAGCACCTATCAGCTTGTGTCTCGATACAGACAGGCCTATGCAGCATGCTGTATACCAGAAGAGAGATCTATCTGATGCCACCACCTTGGGGGTCCTGCTATCAGGAGTGTAAGAAAGCATCTAATTCAATTATTATAATTAGTTCCATATAGATTCTGGGTTTGTGTCTATAAACAACCTCTTTTGCTCACATCCTGGATGCAGTTTGTTGTTTCCTTGAGTCCTTTGTCTGCCCAATAGCTAAACAGAACAGCAAATAACCTGAGGATAAAACACAAGTCTTCTAGACAGTAGTACTAGGGCCAAGAAAGGGGCTTCCATCAGCTGATCTATTGCTCATTTTTTACTAATACTTATCCCACTGTATACTACAACAGACAGACTTCACTAAATCAAACTTAGAGTCTACAAGAAAAAAAGGCTAGTGTTGTATAACAGCTAGTTTGCCTGTGTCAACAACTGTGTGGAGGCTCTATAAGAACTATCTAGTTATACCAATTCATTTACTTGGGTTAGTGAAACTATTACTCTAAAATGCATTCCAAACCCTGTGTGTGGTCAGAGCAATGCAGCAGAGGGCCAAGTAAACAATAGAAGATCTGGCTAAATTAACATACGAATAAGAGACTCCTGTAAAAACACGTGAAGCAAACATTTATATTGACATTTGAGGTACAGACTCTCCCTTGAAATAGCTCAGCTACAGAGTACATGTTTATGAACAGAGTTGCTACAGAAGCAGCAAGTTTGAAAAGTTTGGTAGAAATTTTGAATTGCAGAGGCTCTGACACCAGACTTGTTCTGGGAATAGCATTTGGGAGTAAGATTCTAAAATGGAAGGCTTTTAAATATCTTCCTGTTTCTCAGTACTTGGTAATTTCAGAAAACATTCACTTAATAAAAGAACTTTAGTTTAGCAGTGTATGAAATTCCTGCCAAAACCTGACTTACAAGTGCTTGGCTCCTGACTGTAATCAAGCTTTTTGTTGAAAGTAGAGTCTCATCCCACCCACTGTACCTGAAGGTCCCCTTTTGTTCTCTTTATCAAATGTTTTTCACTCCATTACAGATCTAGCTTTAAAAAATAGTTTAAAAATTTAGTGAATTTAGACTAAAAAAGCCTTAAAAAAAAAAGTTTCTCAGTGACCATACAACCCAAAGATCATATATAAGCAATTGTTGGGGGAGAACACCAAACAATGTTTTTATGAAAGCAAAATGTAACATTTAAATCCTCTTGGAAAAAGTAGACAGCTAGTGTTTTCATTGATGCCATCCAGATCTGCAGTACTGATGTCATACAAATTAATTGCTATTAATGATAAAAGCAGATTTAAGAGCTATACCAGGAATATAGCAGAAGTATAATTGTGATTTCCAATATTCATAGAATAAGACATAGCCATATCTAATAACAATAGCAGTTTCTACTGGAAATCTATCACTTATTGTAAACATTGTATTTGAGCAATTTCTTTTTCATACTTCAATTCCCAAAATCATAAAAGGTGAATTTAGTAGCATAAAACTCATCCAGTTTCATGTTTGGCAATGAGAACCTTCTTCATAGACAACCAAAAACTTAGCAGCACATTTTCAAACATTATTACAAGCATTTCTGGATTACTCTCCCTCCAAATCCCCTCCATGCTCAAAGCACCAAAAATAAAGTGCAATACCCATAAAAATGTGTCAAGAAAATAGCCACATTTTTTTCTTTGTAATAAAAAATGAGTACTTTGCCTCAGTCTTAACAGTGCTATACTGCATCCATCATTTTGGGTTCTTCATCTTTTTGTAGCATTGAATTTAAATTGCAGAAACTTCTGTTTATGCAACCTTGTAGATCATTTGCATTCTGCAACAAATGAAGAATTGAAAGCTTAATCTCAATACATACATACAGAGAATTAAGTCAAACTATTTTGTCTGTGTTAAGATGAGATAATTTTGCAATAAAATATAATATCTTAAATAAAACCCTAGACAGCATTATCATAATGTGAACATCAGAAGCTTCTTTAAATTTAGCTAGCATACTATGACCTTCTTGTGCATTTTCTCAAGGTTCTGTTACCAGATCTTACCAAACAGGTACCTTGAGCAAATTTATTTCAAAGTACTTTAAATTGTGTCTCCTTCCCTAACATCCAGCTTTTAAAAGCTTTTAAAATTTTCTTTTCAGCCCAAGATGTGAACATCACTAACACTGAAACCAAACACCCCAGTATTCCAAGATAAAGATAAAAACAAGGGGGAAATATCATAACAGTGTAAATTTTCCTTAGATTTAATTACCTGCATATTTCCATTAATGGGATTAGTAATTTGCAGTTGAAAGCTCATTTCACCTCCTGTGATACAAAGTATATTTAATTATAGTACCTGAAGAGGTTAATGATGCAGTTTTCTATTTAGCACAATTATTCAAGGGCACTGAACTAATGTATGCCTTTTGACACTATAAATTGTGAGAGCTTTCAGAAACAATCTCTCTCCCATACTGATAATAGTGCACACTAGAACTAACAGTGCTCCAGGTATAGAGACCTATTCCTAGATATCAAAAAGTACATCTTCTCAAGTGTAGCAAAAATTTATTCCTAATACAGTTTTTATATTCATTTTTGAAAATAAAAAGTCTACCTGTGACAAAGACTCCAGTCCTTCTACAATACCAGTATAGACACTGGAATTCTCTACTGACATAGCTTGAAAGCCTTGAGACTGTGAACAGATTCTCACTCTTGATTTGAATGCTTCAAGTTCAGTTTTAAAAGCTTCCAAGTAGCCTTCTTCCCCTGCCTGTAAAGAGAGGAGTGAAATATTTTTCATCTTAGCCAGATTTACTTCTAGTTGTAAGCATACATACTGCTAAAAAGAAGTCCTGCAGTAATGCATATTATACTCATTGAAGGATAATGGTTTGGACAAATCAATAACAATATTAGCACCAGTCAGCTTAAAAAGAAGATTCAGGTATGATGGTTTTTGTTTGTTTGCTTTGTTTTAAAGAGAGACTTTGGCATTTGATTAGTATAGGAACTGAGTTATTCATTCATCTGAGAACATGCAAGAACAAAACAAATATAATTTTAACCCTTCCTTTATTCTACCTCAGAAGCCAATACCCTTAAGAGAAAAGGTACTCATGGCAGCACTCACTTCAAAAGCAAAGCATGAATCAAAGTGAGTGTCAACTTAAGTCCTTAGGGCAGCATTAAGATCAACATGACTTGATTCTTCAGTCTTGTATAATTTAATATAGAACCTGAATCAAACCACAGCTTCAGTCTTCTCACATCTCTCCCTCTCTCAGCATTTCAGAGCTAACTATCACTGACTGAAGAGAAACAGACTCCAAATTGGGCCCTGCCATGAACTGCATAGAGGCACAATGACAAGCAAAATAGGACACTCAGTCCTTAGACACATTCACATTTACCAATGTAATTTAGGTGGCGCTTCATTATTCCACACTCCTGTAGTTCCCACGCTGTGTTCTGCTTTCCCTCTGGCCTAACAAGAATCCATGGAACTTCCATTCTCAAGATCAGAATTACACAAAACATTCATCCTAGAATGAGCTGCCGACAAAACAACACTTCCCTATAAGCTTGATTCAGTCAGTAACATTTAACCTCCAACCTCCTTCAGAACATGGATCCCTTGTAAGGGTATCAAGAGTTTTTCTCAGTGATATACAAATTCTGACTTACTTTGGCTTTTTGGAAGAATAGACGAAAACAGCCTCTTGGATCCACATTACAACTTCTGGCCATTTCTATAATAAACTGCATCACAAGTGCTTGGTGTGCTATTTGTTCCATCAGAGCTCTTTTCTGAAGAGAAAGTACAAAATTACAGAAAATATCTTTAAAAGTATAACTCTATCTAAAATTCAGCAACATCTTTGCATTTGATTCCTAAAGAGGAAAGAACTGATACTGACAGAAGCAAAGAAACTTAATTAGCTGAGACTAGATCTAATGTAGCAATGTGTTTTTGAGGCTTCCTTCATTTTGGGAAGACACGGAAAAGGGTAATTAAATTGGCTCGTCAATCTGGACAGCTTTTCTGTAGTGTAAGTGGGAAGCTGCATACTTTTAATCAGTTTAAAGTTCTTCCTAGTACCTGTTCAGCTTCTAGATGAAAACACCATAAGATGAGATATTTAGCTGTCTCTTCACATACAAGATATGGGTGGTCAGACAAAAATCTTTGACTGTCATCCCATCTGCCCAGCATACCTAATTAAAAAAAACAAACATCAACATGAATTAATACATTCAATATTTCAACAATTTAATGCAGTGAGGACATTATTGAAATTTACATACTACTACAATCTCCTTCACTCTTCATTGTTACCTCAGAACTGCATACTAATCAAACTGAACTCATTTTTTTTGCTGTTTTTAAAACACCACACAATGCTGAAAGAGCATTGCCAATCAAGTATGCTCAAACTGTAAAGATACAATAAGAATAAGACCTTAACAGTAGCAGCTAAGTATATTTTAGTATCTCTGGCAGTGTTAAAAACAAGTTAATTGTAAATGGTTTTCAGACATTGTAACAAAGTAGTATCTATACATATTTGTTAAGAATTTGATAGCATAGTTGATGGATTTACACTCAGTGATTTTGACAGAAAAGTTCTCAAAGTGCTTGCAAGTAAGACAAATAGAAATGAAAGCATAATCATAGTCTAAAATTAATATGCTTCTGACATGGTTTGCCATCTTTTAGGAAATACAAAGCTATTTTTATAACCAAGTTCAAGCATTAAGGTCAAAACAGGAGACCCAACTCAGTGGTTGAGGTCACTGGAAGACTGAATTGTAGTAAGTAGCATGAAACTACCTTAATGGAAAGAGCTGCAGGTTGAAAGTTAGAATTCAAAATTCAAGCATTGAGATCACCTTTTTTTGCCCCCCTATTGTCCTTCACATGAGTTAATTGCCCTAAAATATATATTAGTGATATTTCACTGCTTGCCAGTACTAGATACAAAGTTTTACCCTTCTATCACTCATATAAATATATCTTTAAAATTAAAAGTGGTTGCGTCTCTACATAGTCTTAACAGCTGTTTTGCAGATATTTACCTTTTATCATTCATCCTCCTCATGGATTATGAGACAGTAAAACTCCAGCTACTTATAGGAGGCAGGTACAGACAATCCCAGGTACTTTTACATGCAGGAATTGCATCTCCACTAATGCCCCTATCATTTCCCATGGAACAGCAGAAGAAGTTGCTAGAATTTAAATTTTCATTACTTGAAAAATTTTTTCAGTTCTATATTGACACAAGAAGTTTTCATTGATCATAGGAACCAAAAGACTTCTGTGATTTAGTTTCCTTTACTTTGAAATGATTGTTATAATGCTACATCTCCTGTCCTGAGAAACAAGAATCTAGATACTCTACTCGACAGATGTTTCATTTGTTAACACCCATTTTGAATAATAAAAATTAATTAAAAAAAAATAAATAGACCTACACAAATTCTACAGGAGGTTAAACTGTGAAATGTTGTAAGCAACATACTTACCAAAGTATCTAATCTTTTGTTCATGCTTCTGTATAAATGATTTAGATATATCTTCATCTTCTACTTCTTTTCTTTTATATTGACTAATAAAACTCTAAAGATGAGAAAAAACTATCATAGAATTTCCACATACACCTTTTTGAACTACAGGATTATTTTAATTCATTACTATCTAAAGTGTAATGTTCTAGTTTTAAGCATAGCCCAGCAAACACATATGTAGCCAACACTTAATTGTACCTATGAAGGTTATTTACCAAAACATAGCTTGTATAATTAATAATAGGGTGAAAAACTACTTATATTCTTCTTCTAAGCAATAATCTATCTCAAAGTTCTACACACTAGTAGGAACTTACTGATCTATAAATGATGAAAAACATCTATACTGTCTAGCCCCAATGAAGCTCAGTGGAATTATGAAAAATGATGCATTAATGGTTCATATTCAAATTAAGTGCTGAAAACAAAACTGGAATTTACTATGAAGACAGTTTGTGCTAAAATAATCTTTATTAAGAAATTCATGTTCTCAGAGGTCAATTGTGCATGTTTCAAATGTGAGAATTTGGCATAACAAAGAAGCAAATTTCATGTGAAGAACAATTGTTCATCCTTAGTTTTGGCAGAAGTTGCTATAAGGGACAAATAAAATTTCTGATTCCAAATTAAAGGACAAGTGTCACACATATTTGTGATATCAGTGCAGCATGTCCCCTTTAAAAGCGCAAAAAAAGAAAAACATTCAACACATTACAGTAAGCACTACACTAGATATAGAAAAACACTCAAGATGAGAAATAAATGAAATATAAAAGACTTATAATTGTGTTCATACACATTTATATGTCATACCTTATCAAATACCTCCTTACTAAAAGAATCTGTATTCCATAGATTCTGTCTTTCTCTCTCTATTAGGGCTTCTTCTTTTCTCCTCCATTCTTCTTCACTTTGTCTCAGTTCTGAAGCTTCAGTCTGTGCTTTGGCATATTCCTGATCCATGGATTCTGAATTATGCAGTGCTAAACTACCAAGTTTCTGCTGTGCTTCTGCTAGATTCAATTTGGATTCTAGGGAGCTCCTCACAAACTCTTCTTGTTTTTGACAGATTAATTCAATCCCTTGATCATAGGTCTGTGTGGAAAACAAAATATGCTATTTAAGGAAGGAAAACTGATAGGATTTATGAAGCATATAGAAACAGAAGGCTTTGACTCCCAAATAGAACACTGAGATGGAAGGCATCTTAAAAGAAATATTATATTCATAACTGACTAAACATAATGTTACCAGATGATAAATTGTCAACACCTGGTGAGCTAACACAATGCTTGTTCTACCAAAACCACTGGCCTATGGAACTGCACAATGCCCATTGTGTAACAAGGAGAACTGGAAGTTCACCAGCCCCAGTGCCCTGCCAACTCAGCCAGGTCGACTGGAACATTGGGGTCCCCAACCACCAGGGACCACCAGAGAGACCCCCAGGACAGAAGAATGCATGCGTAAAGGGGAGGGGAAATATGTTAGTGATTTTGAGGAAATGATTATCATATGTATGTTTAGTCTCATACAATCAATGAATATGTATGTGGAATACAGTATATAAACAGAAACTTCCCTGTACTCAGCATGCACAGCTTTGGGAGGAGCTGTCCCCTCATGTATCCGGCTGAGTAAAGAATGCCTGCTTCTTAATGCTACATTGGTGTTAAGGAGTTTTTTTATTTTACCGAATTTTTGGTAACAGTTTTGGAGACCCAGATGGCACACACTCCTGAATTTTAACTTATCCGAGGGACTGCAGGACCTCCAGCTGACACCGAGGGATTCTTGGGGAGAACCTTTGATCCCCACTCCGAAGAAAATAGTAGCAAGACTCCTGGCAAGATAAAGGCATTCTTTACTTTACTTTAAAGGTGTTAACTGTTAACCTGTCTGTAAGGCACAGCAAAAGCTATGCAGGATTTGGTTTAAGGATACCTAAGGTGGGAAACAGGAAGGGTTAGAGTCCCTTCAAAAGGGAAGGGTTAGAGTCCCTTCTAAGGAGCTCCTAAAAGGTAATTGGTTATAATGGGAAACAAAACCTCGAAAGGGGTATCACAGGTGTCACCACTGGGATGTATCTTGAAACACTGGAAAGAAATTGGGGGTGATCCCCTCACACGTGAAAAGCTTATAGAATTTTGTAATCAATGGTGGTCACTTTACACGCTGGAAGATCAAGAGAAGTGGCCTAAGGATGGAACCTTACAGTATAATACCATATTGCAATTAATGTTGTTTTGTAGGAGGATTTTGGTCCATTTGCAGGATGCACTAGAAGGCAGCAAAGAGATTTTTGGGGATAGATTGGGGAAGTTCTGATGGCTCCCCTCTGGCAGGCGGTCAGGAATTATGGTCCAGTAATCCTGTTTTTAATAATGAATTTAATGTCTTGGAGAAAGGTGGCAGAAGTTTATCAGGAAGATTCGGATAGAATTGCTAAAGTATTTGAAACCATAATTAGGACTCAGCCCTCCACCCCCGAAACAATTGGTTGAATGTTATAATAATTGGTGGCTAAAGTATACTTTGGTAACTTGTATTAATTAGTGGCTGAAATATATATAGCAATTTGTATTGTGATAATTTGTGGCTGAAGTGTATTTTGCAATTTCTGTTGTGATAGTCATTAGCTGAAGTGTATTTGGCAATTTGTAAAGAAAGGGGCCATTGGAAAAGGGAGTGTCCCCAAGCTAGGGGAAATCGAACAAAGAACCTAAACCAGGCTCTTCAAGTCAGCAAGCTTAAGACCTTAAGTGAAAATGAAAAACCCCCCTGAAGGAACCAGGGGAATCATCCTCAGCTGAGCCCTGGTTACATTATTGCTGGGAATGAAAAGGTAAATTTTTTAAATTGATACAGGAACAACTTATTCAATACTGAATACATGCAGAGGAAAACTTAGCTCGAAACCTGTAAACTTTGTGGGTGCAACAAACAGGAAAGAGAACTGGCCTCTTTTTACAACTACTACTATTTAAATTAATAAAACAGTGGAGGAAACACCAATTTGTATACGCCTGAATGCCCAATCCCCTTGTTGGGGAGAGATTTATTGGGAAAATTGGATGTTCAAATAACTTTCTGGGATGGAGAAATACAAATTCAAATACCAGAATCAAAAGCTGTCAAGGCAAAGATTTTTATGTTACAGGAATCAGAAGAGTTGGAAGAAATCCCAGAGGAGGCAAAGAATGCTGTAACCCTGTTGGTATGGGCAACTGAGAAGCCTGGATGATCAAAGGTGGGCAGACCGGTGAGGATTACTCTCAAACCTGAAGCCAGACTGGAAAAGCAAAAACAATATCCTATTAAGTGTGAGGCAAGAAAAAAGTTAGAAAAAACTTATAAAAAATTTTTAGCATATGGGTTATTGAATGTGATTCAGAGTATAACACATCAATATTACCAGTTATAGATTAGTACAAGATTTAAGGGCCATTAATAAAAAGTACCTGATATTCATCCAGTAGTAGCTAATCTGTACACACTCTTGACCGCACATAAAAGGGAATACAAATGGTTCATGGTGCTCGATCCTAAGGATACATTTTTCTGTAATACCTCTTCACTTAGATAATTTAAAAATTGTTTGCTTTTCAGTGGGGGAATCCAAACACTGGGTGGAAGGTGCAGCTAACATGAATTGTGAAAATAAAAAAAAAAATTAAAAAAAAATTGGAAAGTATTCTGCCAGCATTCAAGACTGAAAGCAAGTGCCTCAATACTACTGTGTCTGTTAAATTTCTTGGACAATCTGGATACAGGGTGTCAAAGAATATGGCACAAATAGACAAAGAAGCAGTAATATATCTTGGTTTTGAGATCTTGCAGGAAAAAAGAAGCTTGGGAAGAAGCTGAAAAGAAGCTGTTTGCCAGTCTCCAGAGCCAAGGACTACAAGCTGCCTTAGGTATGGCTGGATGGTGTTGGTTATGGATTGCCAATTATGGGGTACTGGCAAAACCCTTGCATGGTCCTCCACCGAAAATACTTGGTATGGACTCCTGAGAGTCAGAGGGCCTTTGAAGCCCTAAAAGAACCTTAATAACAGCCCCTGCATTGGGACTCTCACACTTAACCAAACCATTTGAGTTATCTGTGCATGAAAGGATGCACCTGGCACTAGGAATACTGGACAGTGTTTGAGGTCATGGAAGCAGCCTGTCCAAACAATTGGACAATACAAGTGACGAATGACCAAAATACCTGAGAGCAGTGGTAGCTGCAGAGAAGCACAAAAGCTGATATGTACCCCACACGGTAATAGATGGTTTTTGGAACAAAAAAAGAAAACATTGGACCAGGTTGTTTAATTGGAGCAGGACAATTTTGAGCTTAAGGTAACCGCTACTTTAAACCCCAGCCATGTTTCTCCAAGCTTCAGAAGAAGCCCAGAGACCTTTGTACCATGACTGCCTGGTAACCATTGAAAAAGTGTGTTCTGGCAGACCGGATCTCAAGAGCGATCCCATCCAGGACTCGGAACTGGACCTGGACACAGGTGGGAGCAGCACCTTACAGGCAGCTGGGTATGCAGTGGGAACCTCGACTCAGGTAATATAAGCCCAGGCTTTACCTTTTAACACATCAGTACAAAAAGCAGCATGAATGACCTTATACTGAGTGCTAGAAATCACTGAAGGAAAAAAGGTGCACACCAATGAAACCATATGGAAGGAAATGGGATTGTTATCAGCACAGAGGTCTCCTATGAAGTACAAAGAAGAAATTAGCCATCTGCTACAGAGTGTGCAAAAGCTGACAAAAGTGGCTGTGATGCCCTTGTAAAGCCCATCAGTTTGGAGGCTCCCCAGTCAATACAGGGAATCAATTAGCTGACAAAACAGCTAAAGAGGTTGCTGAAAAAGGTATCCTTGCACTAATACCTAATAAAAAGTTGAATGTCCTAGAACAAAAACCAAATCAGGACAGGCAGTCAGCTCCATCATTGGAAACTATGGAAAATCCCAACAGTTGACTGGTAAACTCATGTGGGCAGGTAATTGCACCTCCAAATTAATGTATAAGATAACAGAACTAAAACATCAGGAAACACATTAGGAAATACAGAATATGGTAACTAGCTTACAAAGGAATATAGCAAGCATGAAGATGACAGAAATTAATAGATCGGTTATTGTTGAAATAGTGTGCTCCATTCGTCGGATTAATTAATTAGGAGAGATGGTACTATGCGACTAATCGGATTTATTGCTTAAAATAACAAAATGCATCAGTCTCGAAGCGTAAGATTTGCAATACCTCCGAATAATGGCGGATAGTCACAAGATTTAGAGTTACATTGTAATTTATAACTTTCTAATCCAATAGGTACTTAAAACGACACTTTGTTTTGGATTTATGACCTATCACCTGTGCTACTTTTCACTGCAGTGCGGTTGTGTCTTAACCAATAGCTTGTCATGTCACATCCACACAGAGACTTCTATTATAACATCTAAATTCTTAAACTATATAAAATCACATTATTATATTTAAAACCCTTCACCAAAAACACCCATTTACCTATAACTATAGAAACACAGGCTTGTGATCCTTTTGCTTAAGATCTATAAATCTCTGTCAATTAAGCCAGACCTAGCCTCTTCCAGGGTTGTAAATCAAAACCTCCTTTAATTGCAGGAGTTTCTACTCCTCTGTCTCCCACAGGTTATTGAAAAATAAGTAATTTGTTTTGCAAAATAATCTCAAGGAAGGAAGGAGGCCACCTCCAAGACTAGTAAAACAGAAAAATTCACCCGGTGATTATTAGCAAATTGATTTTGCAGAACTGCCCGGGCCGAATGGGGACTGGCATATTTTGGTATTTTGGTACTTTACTGGATGGCCAGAAGCTTTCCCATGACTCACCAACAAGGCAGAGGAAGCCTCAAACTTTTGCTGAAATTGATATAATAGTACTAAAATTTAATCTTTTAAGTTTTAAAAGGTACATTGTTATCAACAAATCATTGGGACTAGACCTGCATGTACATCCTTTCAAACCAGAAGATATGGTGTGCATCAGAACCTGGAGTTTTGGACCAATCCAGGAGAAGTGAAAGGGACCATATCAAGTCCCCCGGTAACCTACATTGCACTCAAAGTGGAAGGAATTGAACCCTGAGTTCATTACATGTGGGTAAAACACATTAAACACAGCAGGAACAAGACTGACTAACACCAGTCATATATATATATGTATATATATAAATCCTATTGTTTTAGGTAGAGAATATGATTTTTCTAGGGGAATATTTTTTATTTGATCTAGATGAAAATTATAAATAATTGCATATTTATAATAATAATAGAAACTATATTCTTAATTTCTAAGGGAATATAGTCTTAAAGTTAGTGCAAGATCTTGACAAATTACAGAATGTAACTTCTATAACAGGTTGTTTGCCAACACCAATCTCTGCAGAAAATCCAGTTCTGTGTGGAACTTTAGTCAACAATTTGACCAAAATTTGGGAACACACGTAGGACCTTACAAAACAGATTAGCTTTAGACCTATTACTGTTACATGAATGTGGAGTATGTGGTTAGTTGAATTTAAACAACAATACTTGTGTGGACATTCCAAATGTGACTGCTAAATTGGATGATCAGATAGGATAAAAATTGGTTGCTGCACCTAGCAGAGAATTAAGGACAGAATTAGAAAATACCTAGTTAAATAAAATATTTAAAGAATTTGGATTTTCTTTAACTGATTGGTTGGCCTCACTTCTGCAAAGTATAATTGTAATCATAGTAATAATTGTGGTTATGATACTTGCCTTAAAAATGTATATGATGCTAGTAAAAAAAGGTGAGGCTTATGAAGGCTTAAAAAGAAGACAAGCTTCACAAGCCTCAAAGGGGGGATGTTACCAGATGATAAATTGTCAACACCTGGTGTGCTAACACAATGCTTGTTCTACCAAAACCACTGGCCTATGGAACTGCACAATGCCCATTGTGTAACAAGGAGAACTGGAAGTTCACCAGCCCCAGTGCCCTGCCAACTCAGCCAGGTCGACTGGAACATTGGGGTCCCCAACCACCAGGGACCACCAGAGAGACCCCCAGGACAGAAGAATGCATGCGTAAAGGGGAGGGGAAATATGTTAGTGATTTTGAGGAAATGATTATCATATGTATGTTTAGTCTCATACAATCAATGAATATGTATGTGGAATACAGTATATAAACAGAAACTTCCCTGTACTCAGCATGCACAGCTTTGGGAGGAGCTGTCCCCTCATGTATCCGGCTGAGTAAAGAATGCCTGCTTCTTAATGCTACATTGGTGTTGTAAGCGATGGTCCGAAGATCCCTCATCTGCCTCACGATCATCGCCAAGGACAGAGACTGAACACAGGAGTCCTGGCCTGGCTGAGGTGGGATGTCTGCCAAGTGTTGCCTACAGGTGTGCCCGCTGGGAACTGGTACGCATTCCTGAAACTAGTGCAGGTCACAATGGACTGCGCCATTCTTGCTGCCCAGGCGGGAAGGACTGCGCTGAAGTGAAAAGGAATGACCTGTCCTGTACCTGTTTCCCAAAGCAACGGGCCTCATAACAACGGCTGTAGATTTCCCCACCTCTTGGGGAAAAAAGGGGGAGATATGAAGATACAGCTAGAAAGCAGAAGTGAGAGCACTGCTAAACTCATGTCAGAAGTAGACGCGCTAACGCTGCTAGGCCACAAACCATGGCAGGCAGTACAGCCTATAAAAGGAATGCTTGGTATGCACCTGTGATAGTGCTAGCTTCTAGTTTTGTAATGTTATTACGAAACATAGATTTGGTCTTGGCCAGTTGCCCCTCGCTTCTGAAAAGGACTATAAAGGGACTTTCTGAGATAACTGAGATGAGATCTCCCCATGGAAAGAAGGCGAATCTATTGGCAGAAGGCCACGAGGACTTCATCTCATCTGTTGGTAGCTATCCCCCTCCCCTTCTTCCTCTCTACTCTTTTACTTTGTTTTCTTTATCTCTCTCTTTCTCTCCTCTATCTCATTACTGTGTTGTGGGCACTTAATAAATGTGCACTGTTCTGATTAAAACTGAAATCCCTTGTGTCCTTTTGTACTCTGAGATCTATAAACGAACCATCACGACCCTCACTTGTATTAGCGGATCGTGACATTAAACTGGCGTCACGGACAGGATATCTGACAGACAGAAGGGGTTGCAAGGTTGTGTGTAGTCTGTAATAGGGGAAGGATGTTTCGCTCCAGCCGCACCTAGCCCAATACCCCGAAAAGGGTGAGCGGTGTCTAGAAAGCAAGGGGGGTGACTCGAATTTCCCGCAAACTGCACATGCCTAGATGAAAAGCACCCCATACTCAGCTGAGGGCTCTGTCTTCAGATTTTCAGAAAAGATCTCTTAGTGTAAAAGGGGGAACCGTTTTGGGGTGTGTGTGTGTGAATTTGGACTGCTTGGTGTAGCGAAGAGACAACCATAAGTAATTTAAGGAGTACCTCCCAGGCAGATTTTGGTCTCTTCACCAACCCAGGGAAGCGAAGGGAGACAGCAAAGCTGTGTGTGTCGCAGTGTGTAATTAAGTTTTACCTCCCTGTCGTGGTTTTGATCCCTTCATAAAATGACTGAAAACCCTAGTGCAAAAGATAAAGCTGCATTTTATGCTCTGCTAGCAAAACATAATGCCAGGCCCTCTCCAGGAGGGGAAGAATGGGCTCAAAATAACTGGTTTAATTTGGATTATGTGACTGATAGAGTATGTTCTTTACAACATGAGACAAAATTCAAATTTGGCCAAAATAAAACCATAATCTGCTCTGTTTTAGGAGCATGCCTTATGGCAGCTATAGATCACCACTTTAAGCGGTGTAGTGAAGAGAAAGCAATCATAGATTCCCTTCAAAACCTAGTGGAAATTTTACAGAAACAATTAGATGAAGAAAGGAATGAAAATCATTTGCTTCAGGCTGCTTTAAAAGAGGAACATTTTAAGAATTCAAAGAATGCTGACTCACCAAAAGAGACAGAGGGAAAGGAAACTCCTCACATTCACCAAATATACCCCCAGAAAGAACTAGTGCTAGTGAAAAATTGTGGGGAAAACTGCTGCCCTCGTATGAGAGCTCTAATTAAAACAGAATATAATTATATCAATGATGAAGATTTTGAACCACATATCATCACTAAACAAATACCATACACTGCTGCTGAATTGGCTAAGTTAAAAAAGGAGTATGGGCGGCTCCCCCATGAATCTGAGACGGAATATGTCTTCCGAGTGTCTCTCACTGGAGGAGACCAAATTCAATTAACTGAACAGGAGGCCAGTGGATACTGGGGACATGGAGTTTTCTTAACAACAGGAGACAAACATAACACATGGTCCCTGACTCAGCGCGCAGCTTTCTGGGCCGGGGGACTCAATCCTTTAGAAAGGGGAGACCCTTTAGCTATAGTTGGTACCCCTGAACAACTTCTAGAAAGCATCCACAAAGCTGCCTGCCTGCAAATGATCCATGAAAGGAAATTGACTCCTGGATATGAATCCCCGATGCAATTACCTGTGAAGCCTGAACTGATGACCCCTTTAATTCGAGGCCTTCCAGAATTACTCAAACCTACAGCAATTGTCCTTCAAAAAACCATAGCAGCTGTAGGTCCCGTAGAGAGGCTGGATAGATTCCTTGGAAATGCGAGCAACCAAACTGGATCTACCGATCCTGGGTTTACTCCATATTCAACCCCCTCTCAGCCGTCAGGTTCACAATAGAATTCACCTGCCGGTGATCGCAAAGTTTGGACATGGAGTGAGGTTGCAGAAGATCGGATTAATTACAGTAGAAAATATGGACCTATAAAAATCCCAGAGGAAAAATCAGAAAAAACAAAAGATGTCAGGTACATTAGGGCTCCTCATAGTGAAAAGCCAGAGAATGTAAAACAGATTTCTAACCGTCAGCATTGGTGGTTATTAGGTATCAAAAAGGGGGTCCCCAGAGATGTGATGGATGGCTTACCCCTTGATAAATTGAGTAAGGTAGTGTCTAACTGGCACTGCCGAAAACCCGTTCTACCGAATCTGTCAACTCAACCCAGTGTACCCCTCCTCCCTCAGAATCTGGGCAGTGAGCCAAAGCAACCTCTCCCTCAAAGTCCAGGCAATGAGCCAAAACAGCTTCTTCCTCAAAACCAGGGAAACTAGACCCTCCGTTTCTTGTCAGTGGGTGAAGAAATGGAGCATGGGCATAACTGAGAATGCTCACTAAAAATAAAACAGGAGATATAATGATCACAGCTATTACAGGCCCTAAACAGGCACCTGTAACTTTTCTGATTGACACTGGGGCACAAATTTCTGCGCTGATAAAGAAATATGCCCAGAGGTGTGGAATTGTTCCAACAAAGAACTGATATTGTGTTTTAAATGCCTTGGGAACAACAGAATCTATGAATGCGTCCTTTTGCACTCTGAGATCTATAAACAAACCATCATGACTCTCGCTTGTATTAGCGGATCCTGACAGGCGTTAAGGAGTTTTTTTATTTTACTGAATTTTTGGTAACAATATGTTGTGGTTTGACACTGGCCCAACTCCAGGCACCCACGAGAGCCACTCGCTCACCCTCTCCTGCCACAGCTGGGCAGAGGAGGAAAAAGGAAAAAAGAAAAAATTAACAAACGCTTCATGAGTGAGATAAGGACCAGGAGAAACACTTCAAGGGTAAAATAGCTCAAGTTGCAAAGTGAATTTATTACTAACAGAATCAGAGGAGGATAATGAGAAGTAAAACAAGCCCTTAGAACACCTTAACCCTCCAGCCCCTCCCTCCTTCCCACCGACAGCGCAGGGAGACAGGGCATGGGGGTTTGGTAAGTTCATCACCGAGATTTCCTTCTGCTGCTCCGGGAGAGGAGTCTTCTCCTGTGAGGCCGTGGGGTCCCTCCTATGGGAGACAGTTCTCCGTGAACTTCCCCGGTGTGAGTCCATTCTCACGAGCAGCAGCCACACCGCACCTGCTGAAGCGTGAGCCCCTCCCACAGGCAAACAGTCCTCCCTAAACTGCTGCGTTGTGGGTCTCTCTTTCCATGGGGTGCAGTCCTCCAAGGACAGGCTGCTCCAGCCTGGAAGCAAGGGCCCTCTCTCTCCACTGGATCACAGCCTCCTCCAGGCATCCACCTGCTCCAGCATGGGCACCTCCCCTGCAGGCTGCGGGTGGATCTCTGCATCCCATGTGGACCCATGGGCTGCAGGGGGACAGCCTGCTTCACCATGGTCTTCACCACGGCCTGGAGAGGAATCTCGGCTCTGGCGTCTGGAGCACCTCCTCCCCCTCCTTCACTGACCTTGGTGTCACCATGTTGTTTTCCCTCACATGTTCTCGTCTCCTCCTCTTCTGTGACTAGAATCCAAAATCTTGAGACTTTGTTTTGATTTCTTCTTAAATATGTCATCACAGAGGCATTACAACCTCTCTCATTGGCCCAGTGTACTAGTTTGAAAACAAACCAGTGAGAGGCACCAAGTCAGAATAACAATTTAATGGAAATTAAAGAAAAGGAAAAGAAAGTAAAAGAAAACACTGACAGAGTCAAGATACAACCTGAGTCCCTATTAGGCAGGGTAGTGGTAGCAGTCTGGTGGAATGGTGGCTGCAGTCCTCTGAAGTGGTGATCCTGTAGTAGAAGGGGTCTGCTCTTCCTCAGAAAGTCCAGCGGTGGCTGTGTAGCTCCTGTCCTCTGGAAATCCAGTGGAGCCTGTGTCTTTGGTGCTCAGAGTCCCAGATTATATCCACGATGGGATGCTTGGTTCCTCCCTCTGGGTGGAGCATCTCACAATGGGGTAATGAGTCATGAGGCCAAGTGTTGATTAGGCTCGTTAACAGAAGATAGTCTGGAGGGAGTTATCTCTGAGTCATGCAGCAGGACAATGATGGGCCATTAACAGAAAGATAGTCTGGGGGGAGGAGGCAAGGAAACACTGCCCCACCTGATTTCAACAGCTCATGAGGATGGTAATAGAATACACCTCAACCCAGGACAACATGGAAAAAGACATTGCTAAGGACATGGCTGGAGATGCACTCTTGGAAGGAGGTGCCCCATGCCAGAACAGGTACATCCCCAAAGGGACTGCAGCCTGTGGAAGAACCCAGAGTAAGAAGCAAGGAACAGTAAAAAGAAATTATTACACAATCTCCCTAACCTTCTGTCACCGCATCAAAGGAATTGTTAGGAACTCAGGGTAACCTGATAAAACCAAGTTGACACTTAGAAGAAGGGAGGAGAGTTATTTGACTGAAGCTGTCTGGGGAAGGGAGATTGTGGATACAAAAATGCTGTTAGCAAGAAACTTTCCTGCTTCTTTCTAGGCCCGTGAGATAATTTTCTCACTCACAGAAGATATTGCAGAAATTCTGTAAACTATGAACACCTGCAACCTTGTAGAACTATGTTTATGGCACAGTAGAAAAATATTTTGACAATGGATGTTTTAGGATTCTAGCCAATCACCCCAGGGGGTGACTGATCCTTTGTCCAATTAGACTATGAAGAAAAAAGTCTACAAAAGAGTTTGTAAAATATTTAAATAAATCAATCTTGCTGCACAATTCCTGCCTGCTGGATCTCTCTCCTCTCCTCCCTACGGCTGCGGGATACAGTAATATTTGGTGCATGCCGACATGATCTGCACGCTGTGAAGTGTCCTGCACGCTGCGAGCCAAGCCGAATTTCTCTAGAAGTAAGCTGTTTCTCTCCCCCCCCCCCCAGACCAGGATGTCCGACGGGACTGAGAAAATGGCAAACAGCGGTTTAAAAACATATGCTGTGCTATTGATGCCATGAAGATTTTTGCCTTTTCTTTTATACCCCTGTTATACTTTTTTACAACTTCTGTATTCCTAGTGCTTTTTGCCTACATTCTTGGACTTGTTTGTTCAGCTAGGAGACTAAACATTTTAGAAGCTTCGTAGCTAGGGATCAGTGTGCCCCAGACCCCAAGGTCCTCTCCAGAACACATTCTGTAAACCAAGATAGAACCACCCAGGGGAAGGTTCCTTGGGGAGGGGGCTCACTTGAGCCTCTCATTGGGGAATCTTTGATAGATATGCTAATTAGTAAAACCTATAATGTTATACCCAATGTTGGGGAGAGAGAGAGAGATAGACTCGACGGGGTGCATCTTGATGCATATGACCTGGACGTGTACACCTAAGGATCCTTAAAATAAACACCAAGGTAAAATCCCTTTTCCCCTTCTAACCGTGTATGACTCTTGATTTTAAGACCAGGAAAAGGCATCACTATCAGTCTGGAAAGGTGTTATCAGTTCAATGAATGCCTCCATCTCTGAGAACTCACTTTGTGAGTTATTAGACTGGGCCGCCCTACATGGCGTCTCCCTGAACGCAGACACCACCCTGGATTTTGGGCTGTGGCAGGAGATAGGCTGTGCTAACCGATGCGAGCTTCCATCTGGGGATTCAGCAGTGCTAGAATTATTATGCACTTGGCGGTCTATGTTCATTCTGCTGATAGACCTTGACTGTAACAATAAAGCTGGCTCGCCTGCCTCAGTGAAATGTGAAGGAGAGAGATCCAAAAATTCCGCCCCGGCTCCATGGGAAGAGCATACCCCGGACCCTGCACCGGATCACTCTGTGCTGCCGCAGGACCCCGTGCCACCCGAGGGCACCACGCCAGCAGAGCAACTGGCGGGGGTGTGTGGGCAGCGAGGTGGCATGCAGCCCGCCTTGCCATTTGGCTCAGCGGCGGCCACTGCTTTTTCGGGGCCGAGGTTCGGGGGTTTCATGTCTTGGACAGCCATGGCAGCTCCTAGCCCTGCTGCACAGGCGCCTGCCACACCGAGGATGCCCGGATGGACGCCTTTGGCTGGCATGGTGCCAGACGGTACTGTGGAAAAGTAGAATCAAGCAATCGACCTTCTAATACAGCATCTGCCTTTGTTGACAGAGCTGCCGAACATATCACGGCAGCTATCGGAACTGCTCAGCTTGCAAAAGCAGCTGTTGCAGCTGCCAGAGGTGTCCCGCAGTGTGGGGCGCACTGTGCCTGTGCCTTCCGCGCCGCCTGAGCCCCCCGCGACAGAAGCGGTGAACCAGGAAGTGGCACGGCCAGCAGCTCCAAACCCAGAACCTGCGGTGGTGGTGACAGACCTCTCAGCATTATCCACCGGTGCAGCGTCAGCGCTCCAACCACCAACGGGGCCGAGACCAGCGACAGAAGCGATGGACGCGGCGGCCGTGCCCTGGCCGGCGGTGGCGCCGGGCGCGACCACAGCACAAGGGCCGGCGGCGGCTCTGAACAGTGCTGCGGCGCAGGAGACGGCTGCAGCACTGGAGACGGCAGCAGCAGCTTCAACGCCAGATCGGTTGAGACCGGCCGAGGTAGCGTCCCGGAAAGAGGCTGCGGTTCAAACCACAGTGCAGCCGACTGCAGTCTGTGCTGCCAGTTTCTCTTCTGGTCAGTCCGGTCCTCCCCGCCCACATTTGTTTGTTCACGGCACCTCGAAGTTGCCTTTAACCAACGATTCATCGTCGGGCAGTGAGGCAGAGGAGGCTTTGGCCCTGGGGCATAAAGCCGCTGTAGCCAGGAGGCGAAAGAAAAGGCTGCTCCAGTCTCACCCCTAGACCTTCCTGGACTACACTGTGACAGTGCGCCCGACCCACTACAACCGTTTCCGGGAGTCGCTTAAGATGCAGGCTCTGGAGGAGGGCGATTGGGATTTATTGGAAACACTGGGAATGCTAAGCAGATTTGAGGATCCTGGGAGTACTTGGGAAGCTGTTACACTCCATCCACAGGCTGTGCCAGTAGTTCAGAATGGTAGTGACACCCTGAAAGGGGAGATCCAAGCTTTCCCAGTGTATAAGGCTCTCCCAAATTCAGGCCAGCATGATAAGCATGAGGTAATTGCCTGGAAGGTTGCACAGGATCTGCAATCCAAGGTGGCACTGTTGCAGCGGGGATACTGCAACACGCATATATCAAACCAGGAGTCCCGTGGAAAAGAAATACATATGTGGACAGATTCTTGGTAGATGTTTCAGAGATGTTTATTTCTCCAGCCGCATGGCCGGGATCTGCCGAGGAACTGTTACAGTCACGGGACCCGAGGGTCCTTGCCCGCGCAGGGAAACACAAACCAACCAATGGGGAACGAGGCTGACCAGGGGCCAGGGAAACCTCGTGCCTCCCCCCCAGGGCCCCTCTCCCACGACTACATGGCAGGGGAGGAGACCCCAACATCTCACCCGTTTTATTATAATAAAAGGAGAATGAAAACAACTGGATAAACATAACAAGAACAGTTTCAAAACAAAACAAGCCACCCTCCTGAGTCTTAGAATGTCCAAACAGATTCTGTGGAACATCTTAGGGCTGACAGAAGGGAGACAGGACTCTCTGAGCATGCTTTGTGGGGAAACTGAGGCAGGAGAGGGTTTAATTTCTTCCCTCCCCCTTTTCATCCCCCACTCGGCATTGGAAAGGGATTTTTGGGGAAACAATTGGCAACGGCAGGGGTTTGTGAGGAAAACCATGGATGATAAAACGGATTGGGAATACACTGGGGGTAATAGGACATAGGGTAAAAGGGAAAGGTCAGATTGGGAAAGGGAGACTGTAGGGGGGGCTTACAATGGAGATATTGTCTAACATGGCTACGATTTTTTGCATATATACTGCCTTTTACAGGAACACCATCAGGCCCAGTGACCTGCGATGCTTGTAACCCTTTTCTACCTTGTATAATTTTGAATTCTACCACCTCTCCATCTCCCAAGCTTGGGATGCATTTTTCAGGGTTATTCTTTTTAATAGCAGTTCTATGCACGAATATGTCTTGCTGGTTGTCACACCTTGTTATAAAACCATAATTTTGCTAAACGTTATACCATTTTACTATCCCTAAGATCTTAGCTACTGGGATCGTTTCCTTTTTCCAAGTGGCTGCTGTTTTCTGTCTCGCTGCGTCTTTGCTCTCTTTTTCGCTCGCTCCCGTGTTGGAATTGTCGGAGCTGCTGAGGCTTGAGCGCTCTTCCCGGGGTCACGTTCGGGGCTGCGTGGGCCGGGCCGGGCCCCGCCGTTCAGTTCTCTGTGCGTCGCCTCCTCTGGTCGCAGCTTCTCTGCCGCTGCCAGGCGCTGCATCTTGGCCGGGCCCCCGAGCGATGACCCCCCCGGCACCCTGCTCCAGTGCGCGTTTTGGCTGGGCGCGGCTCCGCTCCACCGCCACCAGCCACTGCTCGCACACTGCCCCTCTCTGTCGGGCGTTCACAGGGCTTGCTCCACCACGCACTGCGCGGGGCCGGGAGGGCACTGCCAGGTCCCGCCGCGCCTCGCTCTGCCACCTACACTGCGGCTCGCGTGGCTCCGCCTGCACACAGGAACTGCCTCGCTGCTGCTCGCAGAGCGCTCGGTGCACGTGACCTGGGTCGCACGGTCCCTGAGCCAGGCTTCCCTTCACCAGGACACAGCTGACATTGCTCAACAGTCTCGGTAATTAAATAATATTCATGAAAATATTCTTCCATCGGCATATATTTTGACTCAAATATTAACTGTGTCCAAATGGTCTTTCAAAAGTCTTTGGTAAGAATTAAATCCCAAGAAACATAGAAAAAGTTCCTAAACAACCATGCCAGGAAGTGTTTCAGTTCTTTTTGAGCTTGAATCAAGCTAAAATCTACAAATCCTTGTTCAAGAATCTTTTTAAGTTTAAGATAAATGTCCATGTGCGGCTCTGAAAGCCAAGAGTCTTCCCACAGTTCCTCCATAGTTTAGATATGGAATAGCAAAACAAAACCAAGAAGAGGAATCCAAAGTTTCCAGGGTTTACTCACACAAATCAGTCGCTTAGGGATCGGAGATCATTCTGCTCTCAATTCACCACCATTTTGTTGCAGCGGGGATACTGCAACATGCATATATCAAACCAGGAGTCCCGTGGAAAAGAAATATATATGTGGACAGATTCTTGGTAGATGTTTCAGAGATGTTTATTTCTCCAGCTGCATGGCCGGGGCTCTGCCGAGGAACTGTTACAGTCACGGGACCCGAGGGTCCTTGCCCGCGCAGGGAAACACAAACCAACCAATGGGGAACGAGGCTGACCAGGGGCCAGGGAAACCTCGTGCCTCCCCCCCAGGGCCCCTCTCCCACGACTACATGGCAGGGGAGGAGACCCCAACATTGCACAACATGGGCTCGGTTCTGCTGAGGTTATGCAAATAATAAGGGTGATAAATACAGATTTGCTTCCTCCATTTGATATCAGGCACTTAGGTCAAATCCTATTTCAACCTGTACAATGAGCAGTTTTTGAGAATACCTGGAGAAAGCTGGCCGACAAGGCTGCATTAGGGAATATGCAGCTCCCTGCTGCCGATCCTAGATGTGCAGTGGGAACAGATGCTCTTATGGGGACTGGTCCCTTTTCTGATCCCAATATCCAGGGTACCTTGTCCTCTAGCGCCCTGCAGCAAGACCAACAGGTTGGCATGGCTGCCCTGTTGAAAACCATAGAGCTGTCTGCTCCTAGAAAGCAATATAGTGAAATAATTCAAGGGAGATCAGAATCATACCTCTCTTTCGTAGAGAAAATTGCTGCTTCTCTCAAGAAGCAGGTTGACGATAACGGGTTAAGGCTGTTGTTGTTAAGGCAGTTAGTGAGAGATAACTCAAACGAGGAGTGCAGAAAAATCATAGATGCCTTACCAGGGGATCCTGAGGTAACAGACATGGTTGAGGCCTGGTCCAAGGTGGGATCTGGGAACCAGAAAAGGTCTGCTTTGGCTGCGTTCCTGCAGCCTGTTCACGCATCTTCTGGTCGTGAACCAAATCAACCAAAACAGGTGAAGAAACGGAAGCAGCCTAAGCCGAGCCAAAAAGAGAACACATCGATCCCCTAGTGCAAGAGGTGTGGCAGGCCAGGGCATTGCTCAGACTATTGTATATCTCTGACTCATGCTGACGGTCTGCTGTTGTCGGGAAACTTCCACCGGGATGCAAGGAGGGGGAATTGCTCTCCGATGCAGTTGCTCCCCCAGAGAGTGGCACAGGTACAGGCACAGGCCTACTCAGCCACCCTAGAGACAGCACCCAGGGATCAGATGGTTTTGACGTCCACACCTCAGCAGCAGTCATCTTAGACTCTAGGGGTATTTATAAGGTTCCCCTGGATGCATATGGACCCTTAGCCCAGGGATCCAGTGCGATGTTGGTAGGAAAACCTGATGTTACCCATCAGGGAATCTTAGTGCACTCAGGAGTTATTGACGCTGACTTTAAAGGTCAGATTTGCGCTATGGTCTCCATGCAAAAACCCCCTGTAACTATTCCTGAAAAGACCTGCCTTGCTAAATTAGTGCCTTTTAAGTCTTGTGTCCCCAGGATAGAACAACAAACTCACGGAGATAGCGGCAGTGGATCTACAGGACTTCCGCAGGCCTTCTGGACTGCAGACATCTCTGACCAAAGGCCACAGATGACGTACCCTGATCCTGCCGAACGCCCGTCCGCCCCAGATTCAGCTTTGAGGTTTGATTGATACAGGTGCTGATGTAACTGTCATCTCCTTCTCTGCATGGCCTCTCTCATGGCCTTTAGCCCCTGTGGGATCACCCATCGCAGGAGTAGAAGGAACCACACAGAGCTATTTAAGCGAACAGCCTTTGATGGTAAGGGACCCAGAGGGACACACAGCTACAATTAGGCCTTATATCACTACCACTTCCCTTAACCTTTGGGGACGGGACGTGTTGGCAGCTTGGGGGGTACGGATTGGGACAAATTTTTAGTAGGGGTCACTGTGCATAAGGGCGCACAGTATCCTACACTGCCTTTGCGGTGGTTGACTAACAACAGTCCAAGTCAGACTCTGCTCAGTTAGTTGAATTAAGGGCTGTTACCATGGCTTTTCAGCGATTCTCACAGGAACCTTTGAATTTGGTTACTGAAGCCGACTAGCAAAAGCTTTGTATACAATTAATCACCTTACAGTACCACAAAATTCAAATAATCCTGTTATTCTGAATCATTTTCTCTCATTGCAGTTTTCAGGCGAGAGACAACTGCCTCGGGCAAAAGTCTGGGTATGGAATTTACTCACTAACCATTGGGAAGGCCCGCATGAGCTTATCGTTTGGGGTCGTGGGTATGCTTGCGTTTCCACAGATACTGGGGTACAGTGGCTACCTGCAAAATGTGTTTGCCCTGACCTGCGGCACCAGAAGTAGAACAGGAAACCTCGAAATGATGACCAGAACGCCAACCATCCAAATGGCGACCAGAATGTAGATCATCAGCCTAATGACTCTTCTGATGACGACCAGGATGCCAACCATCAGGCAGATGGTCCTTCCACAAGCAGAGACTGGGATGGTCCTTCCACAAGCAGAGACTGAACTTTAAATTTCTTGTTATGGAGTCAGATAGTTAAAGCCTTAAGGACATATTTAGAATTATTAACTGATGTAAATTTCTATTTAGGATTAATAGTAGAATTGTTATCTTAAAAAACAAAAAGTGGGAATTGTGGATACAATATTGCTGCTAGCAAGAATTTTCTTGATTCTTTCTAAGCCTGTGGGATACTTTTCTCTCTCACGAAGAAACTAGCAGAAGTTCTATAAACTATGAACACCTGCAACCTTGAAAAGTCTTGTTTATGGTATAGTAGAAAAATATTTTGACAGTGGATGTTTAGGATTTCTAGCCAGTTCTCCCAGGGGGTGGATGATCCTTTGTCCAACTAGACTATGAAGAAAAAAGTCTATAAAAGAGTTTGTAAAATAATTAAAGAAATCAACCTTGCTGCACAATTCCTGCCTGTTGGATCTTCTCTCCTATGGCTGCGGGATACAGTAATAGGGGAGTCCAGAACTGGACACAGGTGTGACCTCACCAATGCTGAGCAGAGGGGAAGGATCACCTTCTTTGACCTGTTGGCAATGCTTTGTCTAATGGAGACCAGGATACCATTAGCTTTCTTTGCAGCAAGGGCACATTGCCCAATCATGTTCAATTTGGTGTCCACCTGTGGTGCTGCATTCCCCCCTTCCCCCCAACCAGGCCTGCTCTACAGTCTCAGGAGCTCCTGACAAGCCTTAACCAAACTAGTTGAGTGGTGAAGTGCCCCTTTACCATACCAGTTGGGCAGTGAAACATCCCTGACCATACCAGGCACGATCAAGGTGGGAACAACACTGACCATAGAAGAAACATCAGCTGCGCAACCATGGGGAACAAAGGATAATCAGTCATCCCCTGACAGCCTTGGAACATTCTCTACCTGAATCATAGCCCAAGTGGAATGGTACCATTGCTGCTGGAGTTTTGGAAACTCCAGTATCACTGTTGCTGGAGTTTTGGGAACAATTTTCATGCGTTTTGGAAACTGCAGTAATTACTGACCCAAAGATGGATATTTTGTGGATGACTAAAGTCATCTTGTGACCCTATAAACAGCAGTGCTGAGGCCCTTTGAGCTCTCCTGGACCACAGTGGGCTGTGCCAGCACCTCCCTCTGAGTGGGATGCCTCTCAGAGCTCGCAAACCTTCAAGTTTGCAATACTCAAAAGACTGTCGCTGATGACGAAACCTAGGCTGATATCTCCCCCCTCCACTCCTTGAGGTGCAACCCATGTCTGTTGAGAAATATAAATGGATTTGACATATTTCACTGGACTTCAGGAGGAATTTTTGATAGGTACCTATACACACATAGATATAGATATATACATCTCTGCCTGTGTGGATGTGTGTAAATTGATTATGGTATGAATGGTGTTATCATGAATCTATAATTAACTCACTGTTATAATTGTAGTAAATCCCACTGAATCACTTTTTTTAAAATGTTAAATTAGTCAATTATTGTGCTGCTAAATCCTTTTGCCCCCTTTTCTTTTGTATCTGTATTCTTTGTACCCCTACCATTTGCATCCCCAGTCTCTGTGTAAATCATTCTGAATTGATTCTAATCCGATTTTCCTATGTATACTTCATCTATGTAGTAAAGTAATAGAATGAACCTTGCCATCGAACTCTGTTAAGTCATACTTTCACAAATTTATATTAAAACCTGCTTTTTGCCAATGCCTTTAATAGTGATTGTTAAAGTGGCCCAAACCACTGATTCAGACCCAACAGAACCAGTTTACAGAATCAATTTACAGAGAGACAAATCTGGTTTTCTGATCTTGAGTTCCCTTTGCATTTGGGACATGAGCATTATCATGTTTTAAAGTGGGTTTTTCTTCAAGTAGCCTTTTTATTACTTTCTACTCTTCTTCTGCCCAAACTGGGTTTTGTCAACTCTGCCATTTATCACACTTCCATTCTTTGAGCCATTCCACACTGCATAAACCACCATTCAGGAGTCTGTATATACAAATATTTTGTCCCTGAAGACTAGACAAAAGGGGTTAACATAACAATTGAAATTCCACCACCTGCCCCTGAAAAGCTGATTACAGGGGCTAAAATAAAAATCTGAATTGGTATGATGTTAAAATCTGTAATCTGGTTCTTGGGGCAAGGGATGGGGTTTTACTAAGTGTATATCCAGGACAAAAGGTAGCTTATAATGTATGTATATTAAGATTGGGATAACACTGAAAGTAGAGTTTATAATGGATATATGTTCAAACAGTTCTTAAATATGTCTTTCACAGAGATAAAGGGTGCGATGTATTGGGCATGAAGTACAGGGGTTTGGTAGCAAGGGGGCTGCAGGAGTGACCTGTGCAGGAAGAGGCCATGTACTCCTATCTGCTAGTCATAGCTGTTCCAGCCAGCTCTGAAATGATCTAAATAATCCACTGCACGCCAAAACTTGGTGCATCTGGTTCCTCTGCTCAAGCATATTTAAGAAAGAGTAGCAGTTGGTAGGAGGAGAAGTGAAAGGAGACAATGTAGATACCAGCTGGAGATGCAGTCTTGAAAATAATTACTCCCCACCAGAGCAGCTACACCCTGAAGACACTGCACCTTGTGGTTAAGCCATGCTGAAGAAGGCACACTCTCAAATGGCCTGCAACCCATGGAAGAATCCATGCTAAAGCAGAGGAAAATGAGTAAGAAGCAAGGAGTGGTGAAAGAAAATGAGAAAGCAGCAAGGAGCTGCAGAAAGAAATCATTATGCAGATCATAGAATCATAGAATGGCTGAGGTTGGAAGAGACCTTAAAGATCATCTAGTTCCAACCCCCTGCTGTGGACAGGGACATCTTCCAATGGACCAGGTTGCTCAGAGCTCCATCCAGTCTGGCCTTGAACACTGCCAGGGATGGGGCATCCACAGCTTCTCTGGGAAACCTGTGCCAATGCCTCACCACCCTCACAGTAAAGAATTTCTTCCTAATATCTTCCAATCTAAATCGGCCCTCTTTCAGCTTAAAGCCATTCTCCCTTGTCCTGTCACTACATGCTCTTGTAAGTAGCCTCTCTCTAACTTTCTTGTAGAGTTCCTTCAGGTACTGCAAGGCTGCAATTAGGTCACCCCCAAGCCTTCTCTTCCAGGCTGAACAAGCCCAATTCTCTCATCCTTTCCTTGTAGGAGAGGTGCTCCATCCCTCTAATCATCTTGGTGGCCTCTGGACTTGCTCCAACAGGTCCATGTCCTTCCTGTTCTGGGACCCCAGAGCTGGATGCAGTACTCCAGGTGGGGTCTCACGAGAGCAGAGGGGCAGAAACACTTGCATCACCCTGCTGCCCACGCTGCTTTGGATGCAGCCCAGGACACATTTGGCTTTCTGGGCTGAGTGCATATTGCCAGTTCATGTCCAGCCTCTCCTTCACCAGCATCCTCAAGTCCTTCTCAGCAGGGCTACTCTCAATCTGTTCATCCCTCAGCCAGGATTGATAGCAGTGGTTGCCCGGACCCAGGTGCAGCATCAGCACTTGGTCTTGTTAAACCTCATGAGATTCCCATGGGCCCACTTCTCTAACTTGTCCAAGTCCCTCTGGATGGCCCATCCTTCAGGTGTGTCAACTGCACCACTCAGCTTGGTGTCATCTGCAAGCTTGCTGAGGGTGCACTTGATCCCTTTGTCTGTCATTGATGAAGATATTAAATAACACTGGTCCCAATACGGACCCCTGAGAGACACCACTTGTCACTGATGTCCATCAGGACTCTGAGCTGTTGACCACTACCCTGTCTTGGTTTGAAAGACAGGTGTCTGCTAAGGAAGGCAGGAGCCTCCCTTGGAATGGAAAATATGACCCTCTTCCCTCCAAATTATTATAATTTTGAAATTAAGGGGCTTTCAGGCAAAGATATGGGAAAAGGAAAAAGAGCTCTTTACTAGTATGTATAACAAGGCAAACAAAACAACAATAGTGGCAGCGACAACAAACAAAACCAGAAACCCAGTAGCAGCCTTCTTGACTGCAGGCACTTTCCCCTTTGGTGTAGTTACGGTCACAGCCGGCAGGGGTGCTGGTGGCTCCCAGTTGGGCAGGGCAGGTGCGATGATTTCCCCGCGGCTACAGGGGGCGCTGTGGCGCGAGTTTCAGCTGTCTCCCTCCACACGGTAATGGCGGATGCAGGCGGCAGAAATGGATGGAGAAAAGGCTTCCTTTACAAACTCACAGGGGGAGCCGATCCTGATGCCCCCTCTGGATATCGAAAGGAGCTGTAGCAGGAACCTCGGAGTAGCAAGCTGGGAAGGCAGGGATGAGCAAAGTCCCAGAGTGGTAGATGAGATCTATCAGAAACTCGGCAGCTGTAGCTGAAACTGCGGATCGTCCCGGCAGGGCGGGGGTGCGAGTTACAGTGTAGAAAAGAAACCTCAGAGCAGTGACAAAAAACAGCGGGGGTGGGGCAGTGGAGGTCCATCTCCCAAGCAGGGCAAGGGAAAGGCTTCCTGGGAGGGGAAAGGGGTCAGGATCCCAGGGTTTTTCCCTGAGGTGCCTGAGCAGATGGTGAAAGTTCTTTTTTTAGTGAGGTAGGGTGTTAATAAGGTCCCAGTGCAACGGCTGCTCTTACGAGCAGAGCTCCACTCACGGTAGGAGAAGGCAGCAGAAGACAGAACCCCACAGTGGTGGTTAATTTTTCCCACAGCGACTGCAGCCTCCTTCCCCTCTGAATGCCAAGAGTTCAAGAGAGCTAGCAGCTGCCCCAGTCCCTTCTTTCCCAGCCCAATTCTCGTGGTATCTCTGCCCCTCTGAGAGAAACCCTCAGATAAGAGAAGTGCAGCCAGATGCTCTCCTCCCCTGAGCTTGGCCACTTCTTTTGTCTCTCTTAAGTACCTGGTCGTTATGGCTCCCTAGCGACAGATGGGACAAAATTCCAACGGAGAAAGGAACAAAAGGACAAATCCTAAACTTCAACATACCCTCTGGATGGGACTGTCCAACCACTTTCTTATCCATCTAACAGTCCACTAGTCAAATCCATCCCTCCAATTTAGAGAGAAGGATGTTTGTGGGAGACTGTGTCAAAGGCTTTACAAAAGTCCAGATAAATGACATCTGTAGCCCTTCCCCTGCCCACTGATGGAGTCATTACATAATAGAAGGACACTGGGTTGGCCAGGCAGGACTTGCCCTTGGTGAAGGCATGCTGGCTGTCCCGAATCACCTCCCTGTCCTCCATGTGCCTTAGCACAGCTTCTAGGAGGATCTGTTCCATTACCTTCCCAGGCACAGAGGTGAGGCTGACAGGTCGATAGTTCCCAGGGATCTCTTCTCTACCCTTTTTAAAGATGGGTACAATGTTTCCCCTTTCCCAGTTACCTGGGACTCACTCTGGGATACATCTCATCGGGTCCCATAGACTTATGTGTATTCAGGTTCCTCAAGTGTCCCCATTCTGCTCTCCATCCACATGGAAGACCGAGGCAAAAAAGATGAATACCTTAGCCTTCTCCTCATCTGTTGTTACCAGATTCCCAGCATTGTTTATCAGGGGGGTACACCTTCCTTGACCTTCCTTTTCTGGCTGACATACCTGTAGAAGCCCTTCCTATTAATCTTTGCATTCCTTGCCAGGTTCAGTTCCAGCTTCACCTTGGCGTTTCTCACTCCCTCCCTACACTATCAAACTTCATCTCTATATTCTTCCCAGGATACCCATCCTAGCTTAAACTGCCTATGCATTTGCTTCTTTCCCTTTAGTTTGACCAGCAGATCCCTACTCAGCCATGCTGATCTCTTGCCTTCCTTGCCCAATTTCTTGATCCTGGGGATTGTTAGCTCTTGCGCTCTATGGAAAACTTCCTTAAAGATCTGCCAGCTCTGTTCCACTCCCTTGACCCTGAGGGCAGTCTCCCAGGGGATCCCACTAACTCCCTGAAGACCTGAAAGTCTGCTTTCCTAAAATTCAGGGGCCTGACTTCTTACCTGACCCACATCCCTCAGGACTTCGAACTCCACCAGTGCATGATCACTGCAGCCCAGGCTGCCTCCAATCTTGATGTCCCCAATTAGTTCACTTGTGTTGGTGACCAACACATCCAGTAACACATCCCCTCTGATAGGGCTGTCTATTACCTGGCTCAAGAAGTTATCCTCCATGCATTCCAGGAGTCTCCTGGATTGCCTACAGCTTGTCATGCTACTTTCCCAGCAGATGTCAGGGTGGTTGAAGTCCCTCAGCAGTATAAGAGCCTGTGAATGCAATGCCTCCTGCAGCTGGAGAAAGAAGGCTTCATCAATAGGCTCCCGGTGATCAGGCAGCCTGTAGTAGACACCGACCACAAGGTTCCCTTTCTTGCCTCAGTCTCTGAATCTTACCCATAAGCTTTCGACCTGCTCGTGGCTGTTCTTCAGAGACAACTCTTCACAGTCAATCCACCTCCTGATGTAGAGGGAAACCCCTCCACCTTGTGGGAACCTAGAATGCAGAGAATATTTCTCTGCCTGTTTTGAAAGGTTTTACCCCCCTGGACAGTACTGTTTTTGACCTTTGTCCATGGGAAAATTTGCCTAGCCTATGGGAAGAATTAGAATCTACAATGGTGTGAATTAGGTGATAGAATACTATGTGAGATTATCACAGGGTGAAAAATTTAGAGTTTTTAGGTCTATTTGCATAGTAAATAGATAGAAGTAGAAAACCTCAAAAGGGAGGATAAGTTGTAGTTAAAAGCTTCTTTCTCCTTCTTCACTAACTACATATTCTGCAGCAATAGTGGTTTGGGATGATTGGATAAAGAATTCCGCAGTTCCTGTCTACATGATTTAGGAACTTGTTGTGATGCCATGAAGATTTTTGCCTTTTTTTTATACCCCTGTTATACCTTTTACAACTTTTGTATTCTTAGTGCTTTTTACCTACATTCTTGGACTTGTTTGTTCAGCTAGGAGACTAAACATTTTAGAAGCTTCGTAGCTAGGGATCAGTGTGCCCCAGACCCCAAGGTCCTCTCCAGAACACATTCTGTAAACCAAGATAGAACCACCCAGGGGAAGGTTCCTTGGGGAGGGGGCTCACTTGAGCCTCTCATTGGGGAATCTTTGATAGATATGCTAATTAGTAAAACCTATAATGTTATACCCAATGTTGGGGAGAAGACACACACTCACACTCACACTGGGTGGGGTGCATCTCGATGCATTCAACCTGGACGTGTGCACCTAAGGATACTTAAAATAAATACCAAGGTAAAATCCCTTTTCCCCTTCTAACCATGTATGACCCTTGATTTTAAGACCAGGAAAAGGCATCAGTTGCTGGCGACCACGAAGGGACACTAAAGACCTTGAAACTCACAGTCTTGGGTTGGAACAACTCTTGCTTTGCCCCTCTCTTTGCCGGCAAACTACAGAGGGGCCAGAGCAACAATCTAAGACTGTGACCAGGACTTTAAGACCCAGCACAGAAAAGCAGAAGCACGGAAAGAGGTGAGTGAAAAAGGGATCAATACTACCGAGACTGTGCTAGCACTAGAGAAGGAGATCTCCGAGGGGGTTGGAAAGGGTGGGGGCATAGAAGCCCACGAAAAGGGAAAGCTTAAACTTTTCTCCTGCAAACTGTGGAAAGGAGGGGACGCCCTCCGTGGAGTCCACAGGAGCCCAGAGGCTGCACCCTACCCAGCTGCAGGAGTGGCTCAAAAGTTGGTTGGTTGGTTGGTTGGTTGGTTGGTTGGTTGGTTGGTTGGTTGGGATGTCGGGAATTTGTGGGTTCGAATCCTGTTGAGACCAGATTTTCACGCACGTGCATTTACTGCTTGCTAAAACTAGTTGCTTTTTAGTATTTTAAAGTGCTGTTTTGAAGTGTTTGTGTAGTAACCTAGATAAACTGCCTGGGAAATCGGAATTCCGAGGCCAGATTGCAGGCGGAATTCTGAAGATAAGAGCTTTCCTCTGGCAGAGTTTTCCTGTCTGTGAGCAAACATGGGTGGTGTGAATGAAAAAATCCCTTCTAACAGCCCATTAGAGCTGATAATAAAACACTGGAGATGGCTGACAGGGCGAAAAAGTACTTTGGACATCCGAGAATTGATCAGACTGTCCACACGGGTTTGGCCGACTTTAAAATTAAGTCAAGGAAATTGGCCTCACAATGGGAGTTTGGAAAGTAACATCATTACTGACCTAATGGTAGAATTTAGATCATTATGTAGGTTTGATGAACTAAGATATGCAGAATTTTTTACTATGTATCTGAACAGGGAAGAAGCATATGTAATAGACAAAAGTAATATGGAAATGACTTTGAGGAGGAGAAAGAGAAAGAAAAAGCCACAGCAAGCTGACTCGTATACTAATACAGACAGAGAAATCGATATGACAGATACAGATATGGTAGCACCAGCTTTGTGCAATGGGGGGGTGTCTCCATCCCCCGTTCAACCACCGGGGCAGCCCACACGGGGGGTGGTGGGGGAGCGGTGGCTCCGCCGCCGCCGCCTCCGCCTCCGCCTCCGCCGGCGGGGCAGCCCGCACAAGTGGGGGCGGGGGATGGGGAAGCGGTGGCTCCCCCGCCGCCGCCGTCTCCGCCGCCGAGGCAGCCCGCACAACTGGGGGTGGGGGGCGGCTCCGCCGCCTCCGCCGCCATTGCCACCGCCGCCGCCTCCGCTGTTCCCGCTGCTGTCCGAGCGGGGGCAGGGGACGGAGCGAGCGGCTGGCTCCAAGCCAGAGGAACGGCCCAGGGCCCCCCCGCCCCCAGCCTCGTCAGGGGCGGAGGGGGGGCACGGAGGTAAGAGAGATGCGGATTGGCCACCGCCCCCTGACCGCCCCAGAGGCAGAGAAGAGGCAGGTATGCCACCGCCCCCTGACTTTTCCAGAGGCAGAGACGGGGAAGGGGAAGGGGGAGGGGAAGGGGCAGGCTGGCCACCTTTCCCTGAGTACCCTGAACACGGAAGTGAAGGCAGAAATAGACACAGGCAATTGCAGCGGCATTCCCCAATACAGAGAACCGCAAGTTTCCGAGCCAGAGACAGGAGGAGCCGCTCTCTCTCCCCACCCTGCGGCGCGGCCAATGTTAAAGCTGAGGGCAGATGGGATGGCCCCGACCCAGGCGGCTCTTGCAGAGCTAGGGACGGGAGAACCTGCTTGCAGCCCCTGCCTCCCTACCCCTCCACTGCTGCAAAAAGCGAGACAGTTCCTGATCAACATTCGGCTGGAAGAATCTTTAAAACCAATGAAGCAATTTCAATTAAAAGCAAATGGGATGATTTTGATACAGATGGTTCTCACGGGGAGGGAGGTAGAAAAAGGGGCAGGATAACCCGAGAAGCTATGAGAGCAGTCAGTCTCGTTGCTAAACACACAAGGTCCAAAACAGATAAAGGGGGGGAGGAAGAACTTGCATTAGAAGCACCTCTGAGACAGGCTGTGGGAAATCAAGGAGTCATTTATATAAAGGCACCATTTTCTCTCGGAGAATTACAGCAGTAGAAAAACTCAATTGGGAAGTACAGGGACAACCCAGAGAGAGTAGCTATGTGTGTAGAAATGGCCATAAAATCCCAAAATCCAGATTAGAGTAATCTAAATGTTATGCTAGATGAATTATTGAATAAAACAGAGAGAGAAATAGTCAACAAAACTTCTATATCTGCTATAGAAACTCAAATTGCAACTGGGAGTCTTCAAGGGTCAGTTAATGATATCTATCCCCTAGCAAACCCTAACTGGGATCCTAATGTCCCAGAACAGATGGAAAAGCTGAAGTGATACCAAAAATAGGTGGTTGTTGAGTTAAAATTAACGTTCCTAAAGCAGTGAATTGGGCTAGGTTGTATGAGATCAAACAAAATCCAAATGAGACCCCCACAGAGTTTCTAAATAGGCTTAAAGAGGCTGCACAAAAATACACTACCTTAGACCCTGACTCATCTGAGCAGCAGATCCACCTGGCTTACCTGTTTATAAGTCAATCTGCTAATGACATAAAGAAAAAGCTGCAAAAGATAGATGGGCCACAGGACATAAGTAAATTGTTGAATGTAGCCTGGAAGGTATACCAGAACAGAGACTTAGCAGACAAAAATAAACATCATAAACCCCACTACAAGAAGTATGATAAGGAAAAGTCATGAGACATCAAAAAGGGGTCCCCCTTTTCCCCTATCTGAGGACCAATGTGCAATTTGCAAAAAACGGGGGCACTAGAAAAATGAGTGTCCATCATGAGCAGAAAAGAAGCCCCCAGTTTCGGAACTAACTGTAAATACGGACTGACGGGGACCGAAGGTAACTACCCCAGCAGAGCCATCGGTTGTAGCTAAGCTGGGGAATGATGATGTTGAATTTCTGGTTGATACAGGAACAACATATTCTGTGTGTTATAAATAAAGTATGTAATTCGTGCTATTATGTATAAAACTGGAATGTAATCAGACCCTACAGAGACCCAGTTTCAAAATCCCTTCACCAGCCTAGCTGAGAGGAAAAATTTCACAACACTAAAAGTATTTCTTTCACAGTAAGTGAGGATTCCACCTAGGTAGGGTTGGATCTTATCACCGGGACATTTGCACCATGACGACTTGATCACCACACTCTGATATCTACATCACATCTGATAAGGAATCAGACATTCCGGGAACTAAAAATAACTGTTCCAGGAACCAGAGATGGCCCATCCATCAGCAGAAATGGCCCACTCATCACCCAGGATGGACAATTCATCAGACCCAGGAAAGGCTTTGTGCAGCCCAACCCTGGGACAAGAAAACTTCATGAATACGAGAAGAATAGAATGAATTCGGACTCTACCCAAAAACTGTATAAGAAGGGACCAGCCAAAGCAGCATTCATGAACTTGGGAGGTGTGGTGCGATAGAGATCAGATCTATGCGTGTTCACCCAGCTCCGACCCCCCGGGCTCGGCGCTGCTTTTCTCGATCGTGGCTTTTGAAACCGATATTTTGGTCGCATAATAAATGTCATTTCTTTATAAATTTTGATTGGGCAATTCTGTTTATCTTATGTGTTAAATACTTTAAAAGGTATACTGAGTCAAGACACTGTGAATGTGATTGGAGCTACAGGGGTAAGTGAAACAAGGCCTTTTTTCCAACCTTTAAAATTTAAATTGGGAAAACACTGGGTCACTCACCAGTTTCTGTATATGCCAAATTCCCCAATGCCATTGTTAAGCAGAGATTTATTGGAAAAATTGGAAGCAGAAATTAAGTTTTCAAAGGAAGGAAGAATGAAAGTTATAATCCCAGAATCTAAAATTATCGAAGCAGCTGCTATACTTGTACAGGAATGCCATGGAAAAATTGCCAAAGAAGTTGAAGAGGCTGTCATTCAAATAGTGTGGGCCAGTGATTCTCCTGGTGTCTTGGGGTGACCTTATGATGTGTATCCCATATTGCTGCCTATGCCCAGAAATTAATTTCTGTGTCTTTCTATGCCTCTAAACTGAGCCTGAGAGGGGGAAGGAAAAAACTGAGCAAAACTTTTTCAGGGCAGTTTGCAGCTTGTTCAAGGTCACCCAGAGATAGCAGGTTTTTTTTTCCCCCAGCTGCGGCAGGGGAGCGAGGAAGCACCCGGCTTGCTGCTTTCCAGTCAGCTTTTGGCCAGTTGTTTCAGTTTCTTGTTCTCCGGAGAGAGAGACTGAGAGTTGGACTTTGTTTTTCCTTCTCTGGAATTCCGGATTTTCTCCCTTTTCTACTGGACTGCTTTTCAACCTCAGAGCACATCGGGAGGACTTTCCACCGGGCACAGAGGGCCTGGCCCTGGCCCAAGCCCCAGCGCCGAGGAGACCAAAGGGAGAACTCTTAACACTTTCCCAGGTTTTTCCTCCACAGTGAAACATTTTATTATTTAGCCTTATTTTCCTTTTCCTGTGTGCTTGGTAAATAAATAGTTTTATCTCCTTCACTTTCCTTCGAGGAAAATTTATTTTTTCCCAAACCTGGGGGGGGAAGGGGTGGTTGTGCCTTCTCTCAGAGGATATATTTCTAAATTTGGCCAAACTGGAACACCTGGGAAATCCAAAAAAGCTGAACCTGTGAGTATCACACTCAAAGCAAGGGCTACACCAGTAAAGCAAAAACAATATCCTCTGAAATTAGAAGCTCGTAAAAGATTAGTACCTGTGATTGAAAAGTTTCTCAAATTTAGGTTGTTAGTAGAATGTGAATCCAGGTACAGCACACCAATCTTGCCAGTAAAGAAAGCTAATGGTAAAAGCTACAGGTTGGTACAAGATTTGAAAGAAATCAACAAGATAACAGAGGACATACACCCAGTGGTAGCGAATCCTTACACACTTTTGACAACAATAACAAATGAATTAGGGTGGTTGACTGTAGATACAAAGAATGCTGCTAGCGAGGATTTTCTTGTTATTTTCTAAGTCCGTGAGAGACTTTTCTCTCTCACAGAAGAGGTAGCAGGGAATGTAAACAACCCAGACACCTGCAACCTTGAAAAGTCTTGTTTATGGTATAGTAGAAAAATATTTTGACAATGGATGTTTTAGGATTTTAGCCAATCACCCCCAAGGGGTGGCTGGCCCTTTGTCCAATTAGGCTATGAAGAAAAAAGTCTATAAAAGAGTTTGTAAAATAATTAAATAAATCAATCTTGCTGCACAACTCCTGCCTGCTGGATCTTCTCCTCCTCCTCCTCCCAATGGCTGCGGGACACGGTGCTATACCGTAGGAACCAGGCCTGCGGTAATATTTGGTGCTGCCCGACGTGATCTGCACTCTCTGACGTGTCCTGCTGCTGCGAGCCAAGCCGAATTCCCCTAGAGGTACGCTGCTCCCCTTTGCCCCCCAGGACCGGGAGGTCCGACAGAACTGAGAAATGGCAAACAGCGGCTCACAAACCGAAGCTGCGATGCTGGTCTGGAAAGGTGTGTTTAGCATATTGCGCACCTCCATTCCTGAAAACTCAGTTCGGGAATTATTAGACTGGGCTACTTTAAAAGGGATTTCCATGGACAGAGATACTGCCCTGGACTTTGCCTTATGGCAGGAACTCGGATGCGCTGTCCGACAGGAGCTCCCGACTGGGGACTCAGCAGCGTTAGAATTATACAAAACCTGGCGTTCATTATTTATCCTGCTGACAGACCTTGACTGTGATAGCAGGGCTGGCTCGCCTATCTCGGTGATGAGTGAGGGAGGAATGTCCGAGGGGGGCCCCGTTGACTGGGTTTCCGGGGAAAATGATAACGGATTCAGAAAAACCCCCCAGGCTCCACAGGCAGAGCCTGCGCCGGCTCACCCTGCACAATCGCAGGACTCCGCAGCCCCCAGGGACCCCGCGCCGCCAGAGGCGGGGGGGTCAAGGCAGCAGGAGGGCGCACAGCCTGCCTTGCCGTTCAGCTGGGCAGCGGCCACGGCTTATCCAGTGCCTCAGATCAGCGGCTTAGCCACTTGGATGCCCAGAGAGGCTCCTAGCTCGGTTCCGTATGGACCTGGATCTAACTTCTTAGCCGGCGTAGCGCCGGGCGTGCCTGCCCCGGGACTCCCTGGGTGTGGTCCGCTGCCCTCCCTGGCACTGGACTGTTCTGCGCAGTCGCAGAACCGAGCCATCGACCTTTTAGTGCAGCATTTGCCTTTGCTGATGGAGCTGCCAAACTCATCCCGAAGGATGGAGGAACTCCTCACCCTGTTAGAGCGGCGAATGCCCGAGCCAGCGCCGCCAGCGCCGCCCGCGTCCCCCTCGCCGAGAAACGGCGCAGCCGGCGGGGAACCCGGAAGCGGCGCAGCCCCGGCAAAAGCCGGCAGCGGCTGCGGAGCAGCGGGCAGGGGGGGAAGCGCCCAGAGCGACCCCCGAGAACGGGCCGGCGGCGGCAGCGCCGGGCGCGGCTGGGGAGCGCGAAACAGCAGCGGCAGCGGCGACCGCGCCGAACGCAGCTGCTGTGCCAGAGGCGGCGGCGCCGAGAGCAGCTGTAGCCCCAGAGACGGCGGCAGCAGTTCCAGTACCAGTTCGGTCGGGGCTGGCCAAGACAGCCTCCCGTATAGAAACTGGTGCAAAAACTGCCGCGCAGCCAGCTGCAGTCTGTCCTGTCTGTTCTGCCTCTAGCGAACTTAGCCAAAGTGCCCCTCCACGTAAATTTCTGTTCACTCCCAGAACCTCAAAGTTGCCTTTGCCTGATGATTCCTTGTCATGCAGTGAGGCAGATGAGGTGCTGGCCCCAGGTCGTCAGGCGGCTGTAGCCGCATGGCGAAGAAAAAGGCTGCGCCGGTCTCGCCCCTGGACCTTTCAGGACTGCACAGTAACAGTGCGTCCGACGCATTATAATCGCTTAGAGTCTATTAAGATGCGAGCATTGGAGGAGGGTGACTGGAGGTCATTAGAAATCCTTGGAATGCCATATAGATCTGAGGATTCTGGGGGTAACCGGGGAGCTGTTACACTTCATCCACAGGCTGTGCCAGAAGTTCAGGATGGTAGTGCTTCCCCTAAAGGGGAGATCCAAGCTTTCCCAGTGTATAAGTGTTGGGGTCCCTCTCCCGCCCTGTAACCCCGGGAGCCCTGAGGGCACAGACACACGGGGTTTCCCTGCCCCTGCTCAGCCTCGTTCCCCATTGGTTGGTTTGTGTTCCCCTGCGCGGGCAAAGCACCTCGGGTGCGGACTGTAAGAGTTCCTGGGCAGAGCCCGGCCATGCGGCTGGGGAAATAAACATCTCTGAAACATCTAGCAAGAATCCGTCCGTATATATTTCTTTTCCACGGGACTCCTGGTTTGATATATGCGTGTTACAGTATCCCCACTGCAACATAATGGTGGAGATTTGAGGGCAGAACGATCCCCGATCCCTAAGCGACTGATTTGTGTGAGTAAACCCTGGAATCTTCTTGGTTTTGTTTTGCTATTCCATATCTGGACTATGGAAGAATCGTGGGAAATGGGGCTCTCTGAGCCACAGAAAAAAATGTATCTAGAAGTAAAAGGAATCCTTGAACAACAAAACAAAAAAGTATTGGAACCGGGAGATCTTGAACACTTTTTTATCTGGCTTTTCAAAGGGTTCCCCTGTATTTCTCGAGACTTACTTTTTGATATCGGACCTCCTGGATATTATCAGGAGTGTTTCTGGAACGAGATCTGTGATAAGCTAAGGGATGGACGAGCGATAGAAGCTGTCCGTGGATCCTTTGTAATCAGCGAAGCTCTTGAGGAGCATTTGTATGGTACAATTACCCCTAAAGCAGAAGATCATACTTCTCCCGTGGCCGAGACCACGCGGCCGCCATCCCGGGAGCACATGACTGCAGCCGTGCCGGTGGAGGTGCCTGCGCTGGATGTGCCCGGCCCCCTCGGGAGCGCGCGCCTTATCGCGGACCCCATCCCTGTCTCGGGGTCCCCGGCCACCCGGCCGCGAGTGAGGGAGCGACGCCGCAGGCGCCGCGAGTGCCGTGGGCCACGAGCAGCCAGGAACCGGAGGTCAGCGTGGAAGCCCGTCTTGTGCATACGGCTCGGAGAGCCCTATGCAGGGAGAAGCGGCGGTTTCCACAGCGACACGAGAAGCCGCGCAGCGCAGCGCCGAGCCGAAACAGGGCCGCTCTCAAAGCACCGTGGAGTTTGTGGAGCGGAGCCGCTCACGGGGTGTGGGGCCAGCGGCAATGGCAGCGCGGGGCCGCACAGAGCCCAGACACGCGCCGGAGCGGGGCCGTGCAGAGAGCACAGAGCAGCCGCAACGCAGGGGCCTGACCGAGACATCGGAGTCGGCGAGGCAGCGGCCACGCGGGACCAGCGGCCACGACAAACACGCAAGCATGTGATGGGAGACGTTCTAGCGACGAAAATCACAGGAACTGTGAAATGGTACAATGTAAAAAACAAGTATGGATATATAACACGAGATGATACAGGGGAAGATTTATTCATCCATAGAACTGCCATTAAAAGGAATAATCCTAAAAATTACCTGCAAAGTGTAGGAGATGGGGAAGTTGTTCAATTTGATATAGTTCAAGGAAAGAAGGGTTTACAAGCAGCGAATGTTACTGGGCCTGGAGGTATTCCCGTCAAAGGCAGCCGTTATGCACAAAATTATAAACGATATCCATTCCAGCAATTTCCCTACCCACAGCCTAATTTCCCCTTTTACCCTATACCCAATATGAACCCTTTCCTAAGTTTACCCTATCCCCAGTTTATTCCTAACCCGTTTTTCACTCCATGGCTTCCTTATACAGTTCCATTTCCCTACAATTCCTCTCCGATGCCGATGGGGGGATGAAAAGGGGGAGGGAAGAAACCCTCTCCTGCCTCAGTTTCCCCACAAGCATGTCCAGAGAGTTCTGTCTCCCATCTGTCAGCCCTAAGATGTTCCACAGAATCTGTTTGAACATTTAAAGACTCAGGAGGGTGGCTTGTTTTGTTTTTGTGCTAGTTTGAAAACAAACCAGTGAGAGGCACCAAGTCAGAATAACAATTTAATGGAAATTAAAGAAAAGGAAAAGAAAGTAAAAGAAAATACTGACAGAGTCAAGATACAACCTGAGTCCCTTTTAGGCAGGGTAGTGGTAGCAGTCTGGTGGAATGGTGGCTGCAATCCTCTGAAGTGGTAATCCTGTAGTAGAAGGGGTCTGCTCTTCCTCAGAAAATCCAGCGGTGGCTGTGTAGCTCCTGTCCTCTGGAAATCCAGTGGAGTCCCCTCTTTGGTGCTCAGAGTCCCAGTTATATCCACGATGGGATGCTTGGTTCCTCCCTCTGGGTGGAGCAGCTCACAATGGGGTAATGAGTCATGAGGCCAAGTGTTGATTAGGCTCGTTAACAGAAGATAGTCTGGAGGGAGTTATCTCTGAGTTATGCAGCAGGACAATGATGGGCCATTAACAGCAAGATAGTCTGGGGGGAGGAGGCAAGGAAACACTGCCCCACCTGATTTCAACAGCTCATGAGGATGGTAATAGAATACACCTCAACCCAGGACAGTTTTGAAACTGTTCTTGTTATGTTTATCCAATTGTCTTCATTCTCCTTTTATTAAAATAAACGGGTGAAATGTTGGGGTCCCTCTCCCGCCCTGTAACCCCGGGAGCCCTGAGGGCACAGACACACTGGGTTTCCCTGCCCCTGCTCAGCCTCGTTCCCCATTGGTTGGTTTGTGTTCCCCTGCGCGGGCAAAGCACCTCGGGTGCGGACTGTAAGAGTTCCTGGGCAGAGCCCGGCCATGCGGCTGGGGAAATAAACATCTCTGAAACATCTACCAAGAATCCGTCCATATATATTTCTTTTCCACTGGACTCCTGGTTTGATATAGGCATGTTGCAGTATCCCCACTGCAACATATAAGGCTCTCCCAGATTCAGGGGAGCATGACAAGCATGAGGTAATTGCCTGGAAAGTTGCCCAGGACCTCCAATCCAAGGTGGCACAATATGGACTAGGTTCTGCTGAGGTTATGCAGATAATAAGGGTGATAAATATAGATTTGCTTTCTCCATTTGATATCAGACACTTAGGTCAAATTCTATTTGAACCTGTACAATTTACAGTTTTTGAGAAAACCTGGAGAAAGCTGGCCGGCAAGACTGCATTAGCAAATATGCAGCTCCCTGCTGCTGATCCTAGACAGACAGCAGGAGTGGATGCTTTGATGGGGACTGGTCCCTTCTCTGATCCCAGTCTACAGGGTAACTTGTCCTCTAGCATCCTGCAGCAAGCTCAACAGGTCGGCATGGCTGCCCTGTTGAAAACCATAGAGTTGTCTGCGCCCAGAAAGCGATATACTGAAATAGTTCAAGGGAAATCAGAGTCATTCCTCTCTTTTGTAGAGAAAGTCGCTGCTTCTCTCGAGAAGCAGGTTGAGGATGACGGGTTAAGACAGTTGTTGTTAAGGCAGTTAGTGAGAGAGAACGTGAACGAGGAGTGCAGAAAAATCATAGATGCCTTACCAGGGGACCCTGAGGTAACAGACATGGTCGAGGCCTGTGCTAAGGTGGGATCTGGGAACCAGAAAAGGTCTGCCTTGGCTGCGTTCCTGCAGCCTGTTCACGCATCTTCTGGTCGTGAACCAAAGCCACCAAAACAGGTGAAGAAACGGAAGCGGCCTAAGCCGAGCCAAAAAGAGAACACACTGATCCCCCAGTGCAAGAGGTGTGGCAGGCCAGGCCATTGTACGGGCTACTGTAGATCCCGGACTCACGCCGATGGTCGGCCTTTGTCGGGAAACTTCCACCGGGGTGCAAGGAGGGGGAATTGCTCTCCGATGCAGTCGCTCCCCCAGCGAGTGGCACAGGTACAGGCACAGGCCTACCCAGCCACCCTAGAGACAGCACCCAGGGATCAGACGGTACCCACGGATCAGACGGGTTTGACGTCCACACCGCAGCCGCAGTCGTCTTAGACTCTAGCGGTATTTATAAGGTTCCCATGGATGCATATGGACCCTTAGCCCAGGGATCCAGTGCGATGCTGGTGGGAAAGCCTGACGTTACCCATCAAGGAATCTTAGTGCACTCAGGAGTTATTGATTCTGACTTTAAAGGTCAGATTTGCGCTATGGTCTCCACACAAAAACCCCCTGTAACTATTCCTGAAAAGACCTGCCTTGCTAAATTAGTGCCTTTTGAGTCTTGTGTCCCCAGGGTAGAACAAACTCAGGAAGATAACGGCAGTGGATCTACGGGACTTCCACAGGCCTTCTGGACTGCAGACATCTCTGACCAAAGGCCACAGATGACATGTACCCTGATCCTGCCAAGTGCCCAACCACCCCGGATTCAGCTTCGAGGTTTGATTGATACGGGTGCTGATGTAACTATCATCTCCTTCTCTGCGTGGCCTCCCTCATGGCCTTTAGCCCCGGTGGGATCGGCCATCGCAGGATTAGGAGGAACCACACAGAGCTATTGAAGTGAACGGCCTGTGGTGGTGAAGGATTCAGAGGGGCACACAGCTACAATTAGGCCTTATGTTGCTACCACTTCCCATAATCTTTGGGGACGGGATGTGCTTGCAGCTTGGGGCATACGGATTGGGACAAATTTTTAGCAGGGGTCACTGTGTGTAAGAGCGCACAGTATCCTACACTGCCTTTGAGGTGGTTCATTAACACACCAATCCGAGTCAGACTCAGCTCAGTTGGTTGAATTAAGGGCTGTTACCATGGCTTTTCAGCGATTCTCACAGGAACCTTTGAATTTGGTTACTGACTCTGCTTATGTAGCAGATATCACCCAACGCTTAGATTGTTCCCTTCTGAAGGAGGTGAAAAATGCGGCTCTGTTTTCGCTGTTGCAAACCTTGTGGTCTGCAATTCAGGCTCGAGTGCATCCGTATTACATTCTGCACATTCGAAGCCACACCAATTTACCAGGTTTTCTAACAGAAGGCAATGCCAGGGCTGACATGCTGGCCAACCCTGCATGGGTTGGGCCTCAGCCTGACAAAATTGCACAAGCCAAGGCATCACACGGTTTCTTCCATCAAAGTGCACATACCCTGCAGAAGCAGTTTCATTTAACGCCAACCGAGGCGCGCGACATTGTCAGCGCTTGTGCTGACTGTCATGGACTCGCTGCGCCTTTGCCAGTGGGGGTAAACCCCAGAGGGCTAAAAGCCTTGCAGATTTGGCAAACGGATGTAACTCACATCCCTGAATTTGGTCAGCTGAAATATGTGCACATGTCTATTGACACTTTCTCCTCGGCTATGTGGGCTACTGCTCACACTGGAGAGAAGGGCCGTGATGTCATTGCCCATTGGAAATTGGCTTTCTCAGTCCTGGGCGTGCCAGCTTCTGTGAAAACCGATAATGGTCCTGCCTATGCCTCGGAGAAGACGCGGCAGTTTTTACACCTGTGGGGTGTAGACCATACCTTTGGTATCCCACATTCTCCTACTGGCCAAGCCATTGTTGAACGCCCTCGTGGTACCTTGAAGCGTGTTTTGGACAAACAGAAAAGGGGAATGCATGGAGAAACCCCACAGAGCCGACTAGCAAAAGCTTTGTATACAATTAATCACCTTACAGTACCACAAAATTCAAAGAATCCTGTTATTCTGAATCATTTTCTCTCATTGCAGTCTGCAGGCGACAGACAACTGCCCCGGGCAAGAGTCTGGGTGCGGAATTTACTCACTAACCAGTGGGAAGGCCCACATGAGCTTATCGTTTGGGGTCGTGGGTATGCTTGCGTTTCCACAGATACTGGGATACAGTGGCTACCTTCAAAATGCGTTCGCCCTGACCTACGGCACCAGAGGCAGAACAGGCAACCTCCAAATGATGACCAGAACGCCAATCATCCAAATGGCGACCAGAATGTAGAGCATCAGCCTAATGACTCTTCTGATGATGACCAGGATGTCAACCATCAGGCAGATGGTCCTTCTACAAGCAGAGACTGGGATGGTCCTTCTACAAGCAGAGACTGAACTTTAAATTTCTTGTTATGGAGTCAGATAGTTAAAGCCTTAAGGACATATTTTGAATTAATAACTGATGTAGATTTCTATTTGGCATTAATAGTAGAGTTGTTATCTTATAAAACAAAAAGGGGGAATTGTAGTTACAAAAATGCTGCTAGCGAGGATTTTCTTGCTATTTTCTAAGTCCGTGAGAGACTTTTCTCTCTCACAGAAGAGGTAGCAGGGAATGTAAACAACCCAGACACCTGCAACCTTGAAAAGTCTTGTTTATGGTATAGTAGAAAAATATTTTGACAATGGATGTTTTAGGATTTTAGCCAATCACCCCCAAGGGGTGGCTGGCCCTTTGTCCAATTAGGCTATGAAGAAAAAAGTCTATAAAATAGTTTGTAAAATAATTAAATAAATCAATCTTGCTGCACAATTCCTGCCTGCTGGATCTTCTCCTCCTCCTCCTCCCTATGGCTGCGGGACACGGTGCTATACCGTAGGAACCAGGCCCGCGGTAATAGTTGACTGTTTTAGATCTCAAGGATGCCTTTTTCTGCATTCCTGTGCATAAGAATAGCCAAGAACTTTTTGCTTTTGAGTGGTAAAATCCAGAAACAGGAAAGAAGACCCAGCTCACCTGGACAGTTTTACCACAAGGATTCAAAAACAGCCCGACCATATTCGGAAACCAACGGGCAAAGGAGCTTGAGGACTGGAGGAAACAAGAACCAGGGAGAGCGGTTCTCCAGTATGTTGATGACATCTTGATACAGGCCAAGACACGAGATGACTGCATAAAGCTCACTGTAAGTCTGTTGAACTTTTTAGGCCAAAGTGGGTATTGGGTCTCAAAAGAGAAGGCACAGGTTGCCAAGGAAACAGTAGTATACCTGGGCCTGGAAATTTTCCGTGGACATTGAACACTCAGCAGAGAACAGAAAGAAGCCATCTGTCGACTTCCAGAGCACCATACCATAAGGGAGATGCAGGCCTTCCTGGGAATGGTAGGTTGGTGTCGCCTATGGATATCAAACTACGGTATACTGGTGAGACCTATATAAGAGGTCCTTAAAGCAGCTGAAAAGGGGACAATTATGTGGACAGAGAAGGCCAGGGCTGCATTTAAACAGCTGAAACGTTCCTTGATGTCAGCCCCAGCTCTGGGGCTGCCGGACTTGACTAAACCTTTTGAACTCTTTACACATGAGCGACTGAATGTTGCTCTGGGGGTACTGGCACAGCACCTTGGAGACCAGCAAAGAGCTGTGGCCTATTTCTCAAAACGACTAGACAATGTAGCCCAGGGTTGGCCAGGATGCTTGAAAGCTGTGGCAGCAACAGTCCTTCTGATACAGGAGGCCCGTAAATTCACCCTTGGGCAGCACATTGTCGTGTATGTACCCCATGCAGTGATAAATGTGCTGGAGCAAAAGGGAGGACACTGGCTCTCCCCTAGCAGGATGCTCAAATACCAATCTGTGTTGTTAGAACAAGATGATGTTACTCTAAAGACAACTTCTGTGGTAAACCCTGCAATGTTTTTATCATCCACGTTACTTAACAGTGTGCCTGAGCATGATTGTTTGCAGACAATAGAGGAAACTTATTCCAGCAGACCAGACCTGAAAGATGTTCCTTTGAAAGATCCAGACTGGGAATTGTACACTGATGGGAGCAGCTTCATGAGAAACGGTAGGAGAATGACCAGTTACGCCATAACCACCTCAGATAAAATCATTGAGGCAAAAGCATTGCCTCCAGATGTATCATCACAGAAAGCTGAACTCATTGCACTAACGAGAGCTCTAGAACTGAGCGAGGGGAGGAAGGTGAACATATGGACTGATTCTAAATATGCCTTCAGTGTTGTGCATGCCCACGGAGCTATTTGGAAAGAACGTGGCCTGTTGACTGCTGAAAGTAATGAGGTTAAGCATGCTAAACAGATTCTTGCACTTTTACAGAGCATTTGGAAGCCTACAGATGTGGCTATCATGCACTGCAAGGGTCATCAAAAAGGGAAAACAGCCCCCGAACTGGGAAATCGTTTTGCTGACGAAACAGCCAGGGGGATTGCAGAAAAAGGCATTTTTGCAGTGGTACCACAAAAAGAGATAGATTTGTCATCATTTACCCCAAAATACGATCAGAGGGATCACAAATTAATTAAGTTCCTTAAGGCTGAAATCAAAAAAGGTGAGTGGGCTGTTACCCCAGTAGGACAAGTCGTAGTTCCACCCCTGATCCTTCGGGAAATAGCCCAACAAGAACATGAAAGTACCCACTGGAGAACAGAAAATCTTTTAAAACATTTGAAGAAAGTAGTGATAGGGAGAGGAATGACTGATATTGTACAATCTGTAACAAGCAAGTGTGAAACCTGCTGTAAAAACAACCCTGACACAAGCAAGAGAGTTGTGTTAGGAGTGACAAAAACAGGAGATCTCCCGGGACAATATTAGCAAATATATTTTGCTCAGATGCCACGCAAAGAGGGATGCAGGTATATACTGGTACTGGTTGACGCCTTCAGTGGATAGCCTGAGGCTTTCCCCTGTCGCACCAACACAGCAAAAGAAGTAGTGAAAGCTTTGCTCAATCATATAATACCAAGGTTTGGGGTTCCTTTGGGAATGTCATCAGATAGGGGACCACATTTTGTTGCAACAGTGACTGGGGAAGTTAGCAAGACTTTGGGACTTACCTGGGACCTGCACACACCATACAGGCCCCAGGCAAGTGGCAAAGTTGAAAGCATGAATGGGACCCTCAAAACCCAGATTTGCAAGATTTGTCAAGAGACATCCATGACATGGGTTCAAGCCCTGCCTATAGCCTTGCTGAGAGTCTGCATACAGCCAAGGCAAAGGGACAACATCAGTCCCAATGAAATATTATATGGCAGGCCATACCAGGTTCCACATATCCCAGGGGAAATTCATATGAGAGGTAAAAATGATTTGCACAAATATTTAAGGGCTCTGAGTTCCACTTTGCAGAAGCTCCAGAGATTCGTCGTGTTATCCAAACCAATAGGATTGGACACACCTGCTCATCCATTCCAGACTGGAGACTGGATCTACATCAAGTGGTGGGACAGCGACCCCTTGCAAGCCAAGTGGAAGGGACCATTCCAAGTTTTGCTGACCACTTTTACTGCGGTCAAGGTTGCTGGCAAGGGACCGCGGCTTCATTACTCCAGGGCGAAGAAAGCTTCTGCTCCCAAAATCACCAAGAAGACAGAGACTGATACAAATTAGAAAGATGCAGTTTAAACTGTTTTTTACATGTTTGCTGTTTGCCCAACTGGTAACCATGGTTCAGGGTTCACCCCATGATTTGCATAAGACTGTGGTCCAAAATGTGTCCAAAATTCTTAATAAGAGCGATTTCTGGATCTGTACTCAGTTACCACCCCTAGATGAGAAGGGTCACTGGCCATTGATTAGCATTTTAATAGAAGAATTAAGAAAGATTTGAATGAAATTTGGAAGAGAACTCAAATTCTACATGAAGTAGCTTCTAGAAATAATACCTTAACTTTTGATCATATTTTTGATACCCTTACCTCATGGTTACCAAACTAGGCCTGAGTAAAAGAAATATTCATAATAGCTGTAATTGTAGTTATTATCTGTGTAATTTCCTGTGGAGCAGCCAGTTGTGTAAACCAGTTCTGCGGGGAAAGAATAGAGTAGAATAGAGACTAGACAAGGTAGAGCTTTGTTAGTCTCTAAAAGGGGAGAAATGATGTCATGAAGATTTTTGCCTTTTCTTTTATACCCCTGTTATACCTTTTTACAACTTCTGTATTCCTAGTGCTTTTTGCCTACATTCTTGGACTTGTTTGTCAAGCTAAGAGACTAAACATTTTAGAAGCTTCGTAGCTAGGGATCAGTGTGCCCCAGACCCCAAGGTCCTCTCCAGAACACATTCTGTAAACCAAGATAGAACCATCCAGGGGAAAGTTCCTTGGGGAGGGGGCTCACTTGAGCCTCTCATTGGGGAATCTTTGATAGATATGCTAATTAGTAAAACCTATAATGTTATACCCAGTGTTGGGGAGAAGACACACACTCACACTGGGTGGGGTGCATCTCGATGCATATGACCTGGACGTGTGCACCTAAGGATCCTTAAAATAAATACCAAAATCCCTTTTCCCCTTCTAACCGTGTATGACTCTTGATTTTAAGACCAGGAAAAGGCATCAGTTGGACATTGGTAAAAATGTGAAAATATCTTGCGTTTTAAGCTTTCATTGGGTAATTTACCTTTAAAAAGGCTGTGAGATCTTGATAAGTTGTCTTCTTGCTGCATTCTCTGCTCTGTGCTATATCTAGGCCATATCAGTGGCTTGTACTCCTTAGATAAGAATTAATAAACACCTATCTGGAGACTGAGAAGCATGAAGTCCCATTTGCCTCCTTTTTTCTCCTGGCAAAAATCTGAACATCTCCCCCATCAGGGAAGACAACAATTAATGACGCGGACAGCGTTATCCGGTGCCCCTGTGTAATGCCTCACTAAGGAAGAGCTAAGCCAGGAGATATCGCACAGCAGCGAGCCAAAGAAAGAAAAAAAACCACGCGGTCAGCTTTGAAAATCCAGGATCTCCTGACCTCGGTGCACAAGGAACAGGAGGAGCCGTGAGCTGCTGGACGGAACATGGACCAGGACTTCAAAAGCCGGTAACAACACCTAAAATCTGGTGAGCTGTCCAAAACTAGACCTATAAACAATAATGGGAGGGATTCTCTCAAAATCACAGGCAAATGTAATTAATAACTTCGAGATTCTGTCTCGGAAGCATCCAGTACCTGTTTCTAGGAAGGAACTAGAGGATCTGTTGTGCTGGATAAAGGAGTTCCCTTATGCTGTATTAGGAGACCTATTCGTACCATCCTTCTGGGAAAATGTTAATACTACTCTATACCATATGGCAACTCTAAGAGATTAATTATCTCTGAGGCTACTAACACCTGCTCGGGTGATCTATGAACTAATTAAGACGGCAGCGTTTCCTACTTCCCCTAAACAGGACGTTTTCCAAAACCCCTTATTACTAAAACGCGTTCCCCTGGGATCTGGGACCTCTGAAACCACCGCGGAGCGTGCATAGGAATCTGTGCAGGCGGCAGAAGGTTGTAAAACCTCGCTCGCAGCCTCGGGAGTCCCCGGGACGGACATAAAACCCGGTGTTCGCGTAAAGATCCCCGCGAGTCTAAGCAAAGGCGCTTATTCCTTCCTGCGGACGCCACAGGCGGCGGGGGGGTGGGGCGCGGCTACGGCCCAGACAGAAAAGTCTCTTCCACCGGATCCAAATTTAAAGCTTTTAATTGATCCAAAAGAGGAGGATGATACAGTGCTTTTGAGTTTTTTCCACCCGAAGGTGAACGGGGGAGGATGGGGTATCCCCTGCCTCCTCCGGGGAAGCGGAGCTCGCCCCTGAAGGCGTGGTTTCCCCGCCCCTTCCAGCCCGAATCGCGGCAGAGCCATCCGTAGCGATTCAAACGGCGTAAACCCGTACCCGTCGATTCGGGGGTCCTCCCACCAGACCAGCCATGCGCGCAGCCAAGGACGGTCCCGGAGTCAGCACCCATCCCTCCTGCCGTCCCAGCGCGGCCCGAATCCATGTTTACTTCCGCGTTTGAATTGCGCGCCGGCTTCTGACGTCATCGCGCCCGCCGCAGGCGATTCCGCTTTTGTTCCTGGTTTAGACCATCCCGCTCCCGCGCCTGCGCCGTATGGCATAGCCCAGCCATCCCCAGAAGCCGCGGTTACCCCGGTAACAGCGATCGGCTTGACCGCAGCCGTTTTTCGGTGGAACCCACCCCCACCCCTGACTCCAGCCACGTCCCCCGCCACACCCCCGGTCCCGGCTGCCCCCCCCCCCCCTCCACGCAGGTGCAGGAAGCAGGCGGCGCAGCCGTGGCACCGGCTTTGCCCATCGGCACTGCGCCTACAGCCAGCAGTACGATTCCAGCGGCAACCGCAACCCCACCGGTCAAGCCCTCAACTGCTGCTGCTTCAGCCTTCAGCCTTGCATCGTCTCAGACTACGTCTGCAGCGCAGCCAGCCTCCACCATCCCACGAACAAAGCCATCTGCTATTCAGCACCACACTGCAGCAGACCTTCAACCCACTGGATCGGCATGACAACTGCAAAATGTTAAACCTTATGTTACATACAGCACAGGACAATTAAACACTATTCTATCTCCACAAGAAACGAAGGACTTTTTTCAATCTGTTTTTACTCCTTATCCAGAACAACAAGATCAGGCTTATATCATCCCTGTTATAAGGGAAGTCTCGGACTGAGACATGTCATTTCAGGCACATTCTCCACAAACTTCTCACGGATATTTATCTGAACCTATGGGACTCTTTCCACCTGAAGTTCCTGTTCAACATCTCAGTTGCGAGGATATGGTGACTGTCACAGCTTCAGAAGGCATTCCTATATCTTCTCAAGCCTCGTCTTATTTTTCTACCACAGGCAGTGCAGTTCCAACTTTTCGCATGCCTGTTTCAAAACTTCACTTTCAACAACAACTACCCTCGAGTGCCTCATCACATCACCTTCGTTTTCAGGTTTCAGATGACTTCGTCCGTCATCTTTTTTTCCAACTCAGAGAATGTGCTAGAGATTCAACCTCAACAGGTTGGAGCACTGGGTCCCTATCCCTCAAATTTCCCGCACGGTGGCAGGTCCCCACCCACATCCACTGTACATACTCCTCCCATATCTACATCATTGCCACCTGAGATGGCAGGTTCAGCCAATCCTGCCTTGTTCCCTCACAGTGCACAACCACAGATACCCTTCCCTATTCCTCATCCAGGAGGGGGAGGAGAAGATGGACTGCATGGATTCTTCAGCCAAGAAGAAACTGCATCCAGGCAAGTTACAAATCCACAGGATACTGTTATGGATTTGGTTCCATTCAACATATTCGTCCGGTTCATCAGACTGGGCACGTATTAGGAAACAAGGACTCAAAGAGAGAGACTTTACTATGGCAGAAACAGATAGCATTGTAATGCCAGTTACATATGCCAGACAAAATCAAAATCCTGCATGGCATCCTTTGAATCATCAAGTCATGATAGAAGCATGCAGTAAGGTGTGCACACCTCAGCATATTGCAACTCTTCAAGCAAGCATTATAGGACAAGAAATCAGAAAAAATTCTTGAAGCACGAAATGAAGACCTTTCAAAAACCCCCGCAGCGCTTCGTTCGGATCTACAACAACTTAACTCCACAGAAGTAATGGCAGCACAACTCTCAAGAAGGCCATGCTTCAGGTGTAGAAAATTTGGATACATCAAAAGATTTTGCCGTGAGTCTGCAGAGGATACAGGAGTACCGAATCACTGTGCAAGATACAGCGCTTAGAACCTGCTCCAACAATCTGCAGGATCTACAGTAGCTCTTAGGAAAAAGCTATTGAAACAGGACAATTTTGGAGAACACCAATGATGGACTTGTTCCAGTTTTTGACTTGCTAAGAGGAGACTGTGACATCATGTCTCCCAGGACTCTTACTCCTGAGACTCAAAAGGCTCTTGACAGAGTGGCAAATGCCAAATGCTCATTTTTTGGGAAATATAAAAATATTAATCTGCCAATGGATATATTTTCCTATGCAGTATTTTCTTTCCTGCATATGGGAGAGATATTAGAACATGCATGTCAGCATTTTCTGCAAGCATTTGCATCATTAGGTGTACTTTAGAAGATAAAAACAAACAATAGTCTAGCTTATATAACAAAAGAGCTACATTAATTCTTAATGAGTTAGGGTGCACATCACTCCTTCGGTATTCCTCATTCTCTTACAGGGTAAGCAATCATTGAAAGAACATACCAAACTTTAAAATCCCCTTTTGGATAAACAAAAAAAGGGGGGAGGCAGAGGCTACGCCTCAAATGCACTTGAATAAAGCGCTGTACATTTTAAATTTTTTAAACAGTTCGTTTGCAGAACCAAATTCGCCTATAATTAGACATTTTTCCAACATCATATAGGCAAAGTTAAAGGCAAACCCTTTGGTTTAGATCAGAAATCCAGAGACAGGGAAAATTGAAAGTCCATTTCAACTAATAACTTAGGGCAAAGGGTATGTTTGTGTCTTAACAGGTGCAGGACCAAAGTGGATTCCAGCAAAGAACGTGAAGCCCAGGTAGCTCAGTTGGTAGAGCACACAGACATGAATCAGTGTCAATACTGCTGTTGATGCCACAGACATCAGTTATCTTTCTGTGCAAGAATTGTGGACTGAATTTTATGCAAAAGTGTGAGAAAATTAAGGGTGTAAATTTTGTATGTAAGAGTGTGGTATAAGTTATGTTGCAGATCAGAGATTCCTATGTGGGATAAAGCTGTTGAACATGAAGCTCAATCAGGTATTACACTTGTGCCTTATCATCTCACTGATTGCCTTAAGCAATGCAGCTTTCCCAGTGAAACAACCAAAAGAAAATGTCTGGAAGACTCTAGCCAATGCATCAGGCCTAGACACCATTTGTCTCATTCACTCAAGGCCAAAGAAACCATTCTCAACGTTTGGTTGGTTTGCCAGCAGACAAATGGCCAATTTCAAAACATGCCCATCTGAAACTTCCACAATTCAGTTCGAATCCAGTGGAAAGTTGGGATGTTTGGATCAAATCCCTTCCGGAGGCTCCTTATGAACCTCAGGAATTGGAAATTCTTGGTTCAATAAAGATGGAGTTCTGTGTAATATTTAGTTCTCCAGGGTTGAAACAAAATAAAGACAAGATAACAGATGTCACTCCAAATTAAAAATTATATAGAAATGCAACATCTTGGTGCAATTCAACAGTAAGGATGAACACACTGTTCAACCAGGCTCCATTGCAATTGCCACAAGGGATGTTTCTCATTTGTGGGGACAGAATTTGGCCTGCAATTCCCTCAAATGTCAAAGGCAGCTTTGGAAAGCTTTCTTTGCTAACGCCTAATGCAAAAATTATAAAAGAACATAAGAGTAGGGAGAAAAGATTTGTTGAGCCATATAAATCTGATTGTAATGACAAATTTACAGCTTGGAATTTTGGACAAAGATTTACTGCAGCTCTCCTTTTACCTGGTGCTGTTGCAGGAGCAGCCTTAAGACAATTAGATCAATTAGGCTGTTGGCCAAGTAAGAACTCTCATGCTGTCTCTCTTGCACTGAGCAATATGTTAACTGATGTTCAGAGTGTGAGAGAAGCGACTCTGCAAAACAGAGCAGCAATTGATTATCTTCTATTAGTGCATGGACATGGATGTGAAGAATTTGAAGGTATGTGTTGTATGAATTTGTCAGATCATTCGGAATCCATCCATGAAAGTATACGGCAATTAGAGGATGGAATAGCTAAACTTGGAGAAGAAAGTGGATCTTTGTTAGACGATATATTCAATTGGTTTGACCTTACACCCTTATGGAGAAAAATTTTGAAGATAGGTTTGTATGTATTGATTATTGTTGTAGTTCTTTTAGTATGTGTGCCTTGTATACTTCATTGTGCTGGACGAGCCATGGACAAAGCTGTCAAAGAAGTGTTTTTGGTTCAAACAGGAGGGGGAGATGTGGGAACCTAGAATGCAGAGAATATTTCTCTGCCTGTTTTGAAAGGTTTTACCCCCCTGGACAGTACTGTTTTTGACCTTTGTCCATGGGAAAATTTGCCTAGCCTATGGGAAGAATTAGAATCTACAATGGTGTGAATTAGGTGATAGAATACTATGTGAGATTATCACAGGGTGAAAAATTTAGAGTTTTTAGGTCTATTTGCATAGTAAATAGATAGAAGTAGAAAACCTCAAAAGGGAGGATAAGTTGTAGTTAAAAGCTTCTTTCTCCTTCTTCACTAACTCCATATTCTGCAGCAATAGTGGTTTGGGATGATTGGATAAAGAATTCCGCAGTTCCTGTCTACATGATTTAGGAACTTGTTGGACATTGGTAAAAAAGTGAAAATATCTTGCGTTTTAAGCTTTCATTGGGTAATTTACCTTTAAAAAGGCTGTGAGATCTTGATAAGTTGTCTTCTTGCTGCATTCTCTGCTCTGTGCTATGTCTAGGCCATATCAGTGGCTTGTACTCCTTAGATAAGAATTAATAAACACCTATCTGGAGACTGAGAAGCATGAAGTCCCATTTGCCTCCTTTTTTCTCCTGGCAAAAATCTGAACGTCTCCCCCATCAGGGAAGACAACAATTAATGACGCAGACAGCGTTACATCCTCCTTCCCCTGTCCCTTCTGAACAGCCCGTAGCCATCGATAGTTGCACTCCAGTCATGGTATTCATCCCACCAAGTTTCAGTAATAGCAACAAGGTCACACCTTTCTAGCAAGCACAGTGGCTTCCAACTCCTGTTTGTTGCCTATGCTATGTGCATTGGTGTGCCCCTATTGGCTTTTATTACCTCAGGAGTCTTTGGCTTGTTTCTGTAAGACTGCAAGTGTACTCCAGTGTGGCCAGCACATGTCAGAGTCAGAAGCAGAAGCAGAGAACCCTCACTTGCGCTCTGCTCCTCTAACCTTTGCCTCTCATCCAACAGTTTGCCGAGGACAAGCCTGATATTGTTCCTCTCCCCATCATATCTAGTTTAAATCCCTGCCAATGAGCCCCACTAGTTCCTGGGCAAAGCCTCTTCTCCCTCGCTGAGAAAGGTGAGTCCTATGTGATGCCAGCATGCCTGGTGCTGCGTAGGCCATTCCATTGTCAAAAAACCCAAAATTATGGTGGTGAAATCAGCCATGGAGCCACATATTAATAGACTGTGTTTCTTCAAATGTTGCTGCCTTCAACTGGAAGTATAGAAGAGAATATAACTTGTGTCCCAGATTCCCTTACCAACCGTCCCAAGGTCCTGAAGTCCTTTTTGATCACCCTTGGATTGTGTTGCCACTTCATCACCCCCTACATGGAAGATCAGTAATGGGTAGTAGTCCAAGGCCACATCAGGCTTGGAAGTTTCCTGGTGATGTCTTTAACCCAGGCCCATGGGAGGCAACACATCTCCCTATGGGTTGGGCCCAATTGGCATATTGGGCCCTCCAGTCCCCTTAGAAGGGAATCGCCTACAACTATAACCCATCTTTTCTTCCTCTTGGAAGTGGTTGTAATACAGAGTTGACCTTTCTCATTGCGGTGACACCTCTGGTGTAACCGGACCTACATCCTCTTCATCCTTTGGCTGCCCTTCCACACACAAAGCCTCCTACCTATTGTGCAGAGGCACCTGGGGGAGTGAGGTGGATGAAGAAGGATTTTGTTTTCCACCCTGAGCATGGACAACCCTCCATTAACTCCTTTCTTCACAACTGGTATCTGCTCCTTGCTGTGGGATGAATAGAGAATTCCCGTGACCTTGAATTATTTCTGGTGGCTGCTCCTGTCTCCAGGAGTTCAGAGTTTGGTCCCACCATTCTACCTCCCTTGATGATTCTCTAATACTCCTTAACCTTTCTATATCATCCCATAACAGCTCCCAGGCTGAGCAGGTCACATCTGACGCAACTGCTATCTCTGCTACAGTCCAGTGAAACGTTTAGGCATTCTCTACAGCCCGAAACCTGGATGACCATGTGGTTCTTTGGGAGCTCTGTCTGGAGCTCTGCATTTTTTTTGGCGAGCATAGATGATTTGGCTCCCTGCCAAGTGGACACCATACCTGAGCTCTCAACAAGGGCAATGACCACTAACTGAGCTAACCGCTTGAGCTGCAGCATCTCAAAGCCCCACCTGCATGAACTACAGCATAAACTGATGCACCACATCTTTCTGATGTGCCACGTCCTGTTTGCCTGCACTGTTCGCCACGTTCTGGGCTGCTTGTGCTCCCTAGAGCTGTTTAAATCTCCCACGTTTCTCCTGGCTACTCCCCTCCCTCCCTATGACCTCATAGATGACCCCAACCTCCATTGTGCCACCTGTCACCAGATCATAACCTAGTAAAAACAAGGAAAATTGAGACTAGGAAGCAGGGAAGCGTTTGATTGAACTTGGGGAAGGTGGCAAAAAAGTTGCTTCCCTGTTTGTTTAATTGTGGGAGTTTTTTCACATCAGTACCTGAATCAGTAATTGAGTTTGTATCGGTTGTCAATAAATTAAATGAAATAAAATTTCCCAAACTGAAACTGTTTTGTCTGTGACAGTGGGCTGGTGACGAATTCCAATATTGCCCATAGCATTACTACACAATTCCTTTCTGACACACTGTGTCGGGTTTGTGTGGCAAGGTTTTGGTAGTGGGGAGGCTACAAGAATGGCTTCTGTGAGAGGCTGCCAGAAGCTTCCTCCATGTTCAGCAGTCAATGCCAGCCAGCTCCAGGATGGATCCACCGCTGGCCAAGGCCAAGCCAATCAGGAATGATAGTAATGTCTCTGTGATAACATATTTAAGAAGGAAAAAATGTTATTGGACAGATGTAATTGCAGCCAGAGAAGAGGGGGTGAGAATATGTGAGAGGAACAGCTCTATAGACACCAAGGTCAGTGAAGAAGGAGGGGGAGGAGGTACTCCAGGTGCCCGAACTGAGAGTCCCCTGCAGCCCATGGAGATTAATGGGAATGCAAAGATCCACCTGCAGCCTGTGGAGGAAACCCACACTGAAGCAGGTGGATGCCTGGAAGAGGGCTGTAACCCAGTGGGAAGCTCGTGCTGGAGCAGGCCCCTGGTAGTGATGCCATGAAGATTTTTGCCTTTTCTTTTATACCCGTTATACCTTTTTACAACTTCTGTATTCCTAGTGCTTTTTGCCTACATTCTTGGACTTGTTTGTCAAGCTAAGAGACTAAACATTTTAGAAGCTTCATAGCTAGGGATCAGTGTGCCCCAGACCCCAAGGTCCTCTCCAGAACACATTCTGTAAACCAAGATAGAACCATCCAGGGGAAGGTTCCTTGGGGAGGGGGGCTCACTTGAGCCTCTCATTGGGGAATCTTTGATAGATATGCTAATTAGTAAAACCTATAATGTTATACCCAATGTTGGGGGAAGAGGGACACAGAGATAGACTCGGCAGGGTGCATCTCGATGCATATGACCTGGACGTGTACACCTAAGGATCCTTAAAATAAATACCAAGATAAAATCCCTTTTCCCCTTCTAACCATGTATGACTCTTGATTTTAAGACCAGGAAAAGGCATCAGTAGGACTTGTGACTCTGTGGGGAACCCACACTGGAGCAGGCTGTGCCTGAAGGACTGCACCCTGTGGAAGAGTGACCCATTTTGGAGCAGTTTGTGAAGAACTGTTGCCGATGGGATGGACTCACGTTGGAGAACTTTGTGGAGAAGGAACACCACGCTGGAGCAGGGAAAGGACTCTTCTCCCTGAGCAGTGGCAGGAACAATGTGTGATGAACTGACAGTAAGCCCCATTCCCTGTCTCCCTGCACTGCTGGAGGGGAGGAGGGAGAGCTGGGAAGGAGGGAGGGGGAAGATGCTTTTAAGATTTATTTTACTTCTCATTATCCTTCTCTGATTTTGATTGGTAATAAATTAAATTAATATCCTCAAGCTGAGTCTATTTTGCCCATGATGGTATTTGGTGAGTAATTTCTCCCAATCCTTAACTCATGAACCTTTTGTTATATTTTCTCTTCCCTGTCCAATTGTGGAGGAAGTGATAGAATGGCTTGGTGGGTACTTGGTGTGATAGATAAATGTTATAATATTGGCTTTCTGCCAACGTTAAAATGAGTGATGTTAAAGTAGCTTTGTTATTGTAATAGATACACATTATAATAGTGTCTTTCTACAAATAGATCCTATATGTATAATGTTAAAGTAGCTTTGTTATAAAGACATAATAGTGAAATAGCTAATATAGTTATGCTTGTGAACTGTCTGCTTGGTTGGATAACGTCCAACCAACGTGTGTTGAAGACCCCTGCTATTGACATGCCAAACTATCAGCAACTACCATCTGCAGAAACCATCGACCTAAGCCCACTCTGGGGATGATAATAAAAACTGACTAAAACCACAGCCAAGAAATGTGCATGCTCTAAAAAAGCAGACCCAAGGAGGAGCCATGCTAAACAGTTCCTGGAACATGTAAACTAATTTAAGGAAAAGTTTGAATATGCATAATTGGTTATGAATATGCATTAGGCTGATGCAATAGGACTGGTATGTAAAGGGTGTCTCCGAAATAACAGGTGTGCTCTTGGCTGAGTGCCAAGGCACCCGGCGCCGTGAATTTTGTTTTATTATCTTTGTCCCTTATTGTCCTTTATTAAACTTTTAAATCCCAACAGGAGAGTGAACCTCGTTTTTCACATTGGCATCCAGCCAGGGTCAACTACACACATCTAAGGATAGCTAAATAGATCCAGGATAAGCATGCACTTCTGCATGCCTGTTTGCACTCCCGATGCAGCAGACTTGTAATTATTTAAGAAAAAGAAAAAAAAGTTTAATCACTTCTCAGACTCACATCTTTGCACCTCTTCACTGGTTTCATTTTATATTTTACACCACACAGCGCGAAGAAACTACACGTGTATGAGGCCCAAGCAGATTCGTTTCTCCGTAAATTGATTCTGTAAACTGATAGTCAAATGCCCTTCCCCCAAGAACCCGGAGCGCTGAAACTAGGCACGAACCCTGCAGTTGCAGGCTCTGGCAACGTAGAATGCCCCAGCGGTGGGAGTCACGGGTGCTTCCACCCAATGTTTGGTCTAGCAACGGAAATCCACGCCCCTGGTACATGCGGCTGAAGCCCCCCTGCCGGAGGAAGGAGCTCATGAATTCCCATACAAACTCAGCAGAACAAGAAAACAGCATGACAAATAGTACGGGGAGAAACGTACCTGCCATTCGGACAGGCGCTGGATAGATGTAAGAGTGAATTCCCGTTCCTCATCTTCCTCAACCGAACCAAGACCCTGAAGGGAAGAAAACCACAACGCCATCCTCACCACAAACTACACAATACTGACTGAGCCTCCCCAACCCTGAACCGGATGTTCCTGTTGCTTGAGGTCGTTACGAACTTCCCCGGAAATGACACTACACACTACCCCCAACGGCGGACGTTAGACAGAGCTGTCCCTCCCTCTTCCGAGCTAGGGGAGTCTCGATTCCCTCTGACATGGGAGGTTGAGGTGTGTCGCAAATGAGTTTTTAAAGGTCACTTAAAGAATCACTGGCAATGGTATCGGCAAAAGCAGGTTTAATATAAAAGTGAAAGCACCACAAAGTTCATTGTCAAGGTTCACTCTACTATTTACTTGAAGGTTAAAGCACACAGAGAAAAAACAAACTAAAATCAATCAGTCTAAAACCAGTATCAACCCAAAAATTATCTATGGGGAGGCTGCAGCAGGGCGGGGGGGGCGGGGGAGGGGGAAGGGGAAGGATAGGAAAGGGTAAGGATAAAAAGGAATAAGGGAGAGCCTTCCATTGAGACACAAGGTCGAGTGTGGACTCCCTTGTGTCAGGAAAATTAATCCACAAACACCAGAGGTTTATGTCCAAAAAGGAGACAGAGGAGTCCTGTTACTGTATTCGAATAAAGGGAGAGGCCATGGGGCATTCCCCTGGGGTCTCTCAAATTTTTTGAGGGCACAGCCTCCTATTTATCCTAATTTCCCGACTGCATTTATCTTTCTCTTTCCCCATTGGCTGAGGTACTTGAGAGGTACAGACTTCCTGAAATGCCTAATACCTAAGATTCCCTTCTAATGTATAACCCCCCCCCCCCCCTTATTTTAATTCTTATGGAATTTATGGTTCTTCCCATTGTTTCTTTCATCTCTCAATATCCAATTTCATTTATCAGCAGACCTATCGTTTATTTGTAAAGACAAATCTCTTTCTTTCCATTCATCAATCAGTGGAATCCTTCCCATTGTTTCTTTTATCTCTCAGTGCTAGTTTTATCTTCCAGCAGGCCTACAGCTTGTTTGTAAAGACAAGTCTCTCATTCCTTTCAATCCCTCCTCTTTTATTTTTTTAATAATTGTCTTAACAAACTTTAGTTATCATTGACTTAATTTTCTGTTCTTGGGGTTTTTTTTGGTTTTGCAATTATTTGCAGTGACATCATTTTCTGTCCTTTTGTAGCCATCTCTGGATCTGTAGGCATGGCTACTACCTCCATCCCTTTGATAATATGTTGAATAAGTTGCACTAAGCAAGGGATCATGCATGGTAAAAAGATTACAGTTGCTACAGCACTTAAGAGAAAAAAGCATTTGTTTATCTCATAGTTCACCAGGTAACCACAAAAACATGTCCCATTCCCATCCTTTCCACATTTGGACCAGTACATGTGTTAACTTTCTTATTCCTTTTATTATTTGTTTCACCACTTTTATATTGTCCTCTATTTGCAAACAGCAGTTTGAGTCATTTATTTTTTTACACACTCCTTCTTCTGCTAATAGATAAACTCAAAGATAAAGTCCAGTCACAAACACTTTTTCCCACGTATACACCTCCTGTTCTATTTAGACAATAAATGCTTCTTTCAGAAGAATGAAGTAGCCATGGACTTCCTTCTTCACCCCAAAATCCTGTTCTATTATGAACTTCACTCAGGGTGCTGACTCACCATTCAGCTTCGACTGGGCTGGCCACCCATGTCCAGTTTTCAGATCCTCCTGGCCCTCCACAGACCCAACAATTGCTAAGATTAAAGGTTTTTGCTACTTCTTCTCCTGAGACTAAAAAATTATTCTACCACTTTTGCCCCTTGTCATAGGTTAGCAAAGCATAGTCCGGGAAGTGATGTTCTTGCAAAGAGGTGCTTAGGGCTCCTCTGGGACCTGACAGAACCTATCAGCTGGCCAGTTTGAATATGGACAATTCTTTAACCCACTTAAAGTTGTGACCGCCTCTGTGATGCACACTTAAGAATAGAAACCCTGAGGCAGAGGCTCTCTCTCGTTTCTGGTGCTGGGACAGGTGGCTGCAGGCCCCATGTGGGGGCCAGTGGGCCCGGCCCAGGCCCTGCTCAGGCCCCACAGCCTTGCTGTGGGCAGCCAGAGCGGCTTGGCTCCCCCCCCCCCACTACCATAAGCCCTATTCCAGCTGCAAGGCCTAGGTGAGATTAACCCTTTTAGTGCTGTGAAGAGCTGAAAACCTGAGGGAAGAGAAAAGAGGAGATGCTTAAAGCTGAAATTCTGTTGTGAAGCTATGATATGTCAGAGTATCCTGTTGTAATTTCATGAAGATATGGGGGGTGGAGTGTTCAACTCGTGAGCAAAAGCACCTGAACTGAGATAGGCAGATGCTGACGCAGCTGTAATTTCATGAGAAGTTGAACAGGGAGAGATGGAAGCGGTGAGGATTTTTGCTCCAGATGGGAAAGGAGAAAACCTTAGTTCCTAGAGATGCTCCCAAAGATTTCTTAGAGATGAAATGCTCCCAGAGATGGGTGAAGAGAACTTTTGTTTCTGAACGGCTCAACCTTAAAATTGTACCCCAAAAAACTTCAAGAGTGGACCCTCGAAAGTAGTTGTGGGAAAGCTGCAAGTTGGGGGAAGGGACTCACATGCGAGCAGAGATTCCTCTTCCTAAATGGACTGAACACAGTTATTTGGAAGTGGGCGGCTGTCTCGTTGTGATAATGTGTTCATAGCATGGGCAAGAGAGACTCCTCTTCCTAAATGGACTGAACAAGGTTATTATGGAAGTGATAAACAGACTGAATATCTTAAGGGTTGTCTTTTTACATTGTCAGTGGGAGAAGGGAGGAAGGTGGGGGGAGGAGAAGTGTTCTGAAGGTGTGGTTTAATTTTTTTCCTTCTTTTAGGTCAGAATATAAACTTCTTTATATTCTTTCAAGTTTGGTGCCTGCTTTGCATTTCTCCTAATTCTTATCTCACAGAAGGTAAACAGTAATGAGTATTTTGGACCAAACTACACCCCAAACCTGACAATATACAGGTAAGATTATTAAGAGAAACATTCTAATGGTGCAATCTAATCTCCTAATTTTCACTTTCACGTTATCTTCTGCACCACCTGTGGCGAGTGAAAGCACAGAAACAGCTTAACATAAACAAAACAATGACAGTGAGGATTGGCCCCCTCAATGACTGGAGATCCTAGAGGAGGGATGCCCATACAGACTGTTTCAGCAGACGGTCTGTGGGTAGGCACACGAGGCTTCCCCCGATGTCAATGTACTGGCTACTGCTCCAGTTCACTCTTGCGGAGTGTCAGTCACAGCCTCCTGTCCTTCTCCTCGAGCTGAGATGTCCAAATCTCTGGGGCCTCAGAGACCTTGACCAGAGTGTGATGGATCCACCCGTGTTCAGCTGTCTTGACAGCTGTTTCTGTGGTCAGTAACACTTGGAATGGACCACACCACTTTGCCACCAGTGGTGCTTCTTTTCACTCCTTAACTAGGACCCAATCTCCTGGCTGGATGTTGTGAACAGCAAAGTCCAAAGGCAGGGTCTGTGCCAGTTGAGCTTCCTGTTGAAGAGCTTTCACAAGAAACAGTATCCAGATGGCATATTGTTTTAAATATACATCACTTATTTCTACCCTCCCACTAGGCTGAGAATCACAAGGGTAAGGAATTCCAAACATCAATTCAAATGGAGATAATTGAATATCTCCCCTGGGTCTGGTCTTTATTCTTGCTAAAGCCAGTGGTAAGATACATACCCATGGCATCTTGGTTTCTATCACCAGCTTCAGGAAGTGTTTCTTTATTTCTCCATTCATTCTTTCAACCCGGCCCGAGCTCTGGGGGTGCCAGGGGGTATGGAGGTTCTACTGTATTCCTAAAGCAGTCATAACCCCTTGAAGAATTTTTCCTGTAAAATGAATTCCCCTATCTGAGTCTATTGCTTCCACAATCCCATATCTTGTAATTATTTGTTCCAAAAATACTTTAATAACTGATCTTGTAGTTGCTGAAACAGTTGGAAATGCTTCTGGCTGTTGGGGTCTCCTCCCCCTGCCATGTAGCCCTGGGAGAGGGGCCCTGAGGGGACAGACACGGGGTTTCCCTTGCCCCTGGGCAGCCTTGTTCCCGATTGGTTGCTTTGTGTTTCCCTGCGGGGGCAAGAACCCTCGGTCCCATGATTGTGAGAGTTCCTCGTCAGAGCCTGGCCATGTAGCTGGAGAAATAAACATCTCTGAAACATCTATCAAGAATCTGTCCATATATATTTCTTTTCCACGGGCCTCCTGGTTTGATACACGCATGTTGCAGAATCCCCACTGTAACTAATGGTGGTGAATTGAGAGCAGAACAATCCCCGATCCCTAAGTGACTGGTTTGTGTGAGTAAACCCTAGAAACTTTGGATTCTGCTTCTTGTTTTTGTTTTGCTATTCCATATCTAAACTATGGAGGAACTGTGGAAAGACTCTTGGCTCTCAGAGCCGCATATGGACATTTATCTTAAACTTAAAATGATTCTTGAACAAGGATTTGTAAATTTTAGCTTGATTCAAGCTCAAAAAGAACTGAAACATTTCCTAGCATGGTTGTTTAAGAACATTTTCTATGTTTCTTGGAATTTAATTCTTACCAAAGACTTTTGGAAGACCGTTTGGACACAGTTAATTTTTGAGTCAAAAAATGTGCCGATGGAAGAATATTTTCGTGAATATTATTTAATTACCGAGACTGTTGAGCAATGTCAGCTGTGTCTTGGCAAAGGGGGGCGTGCCTCAGAGTCTGTGCGACCCAGGCCATGTGGACCTAGCGCTCTGGGAGCAGCGGCGAGGCAGTTCCCGTGTGCGGGAGGAGCCACGCAAGCTGCAGAGGTCGTCTGCGGAGCAAGGCGTGGCAGGAGCAGTGCGACCCGGTGGTGCCCGCCCGGCCCCACACAGCGCGTGGTGGAGCGAGCCCCGTGAAAGCCCGACTGAGAGGGGCGGCGCCCGGGCGGCAGCTGGCGGCAACGGCAGCGAAGTGGCGACCAGAGGAGGCGATGCACAGGGAAGTGAGCAGGGCGGCCCAGCCCGGCCCGCGCGACCTCGAGTGCGACCCCGGGAAGAGTGCGCAGGCACGAGCAGCTCCAGCGGCCCTGGCAGCACTAGCAGCCCTGGCAATTGCAACACGGGAGCGAGCCAAAGAGAAAGCAAGAACGCAGCGAGACAGAAAACAGCAGCCACTCGGAAAAAGGAAACGATCCCAGTAGCTAAGATCTTAGGGATAGTAAAATGGTATAATGTTAATCAAAATTATGGTTTTATAACGAGATGTGACAACCAGCAAGACATATTCGTGCATAGAACTGCTATTAAAAAGAATAACCCTGAAAAATGCATCCCAAGCTTGGGAGATAGAGAGGTGGTGGAATTCAAAATTATACAAGGTAGAAAAGGGTTACAAGCATCCCAGGTCACTGGGCCTGATGGTGTTTCTGTAAAGGGCAGTATATATGCTAAAAATTGTAGACATGTTAGACAATATCTCCATTGTAGGCCCCCCCTACAGTCTCCCTTTCCTAATCCGACCTTTCCCAATCTGACCTTTCCCTTTTACCCTATGTCCTATTACCCCCAGTGTATTCCCAATCCGTTTTTTCATCCATGGTTTCCCTCACAAAACCATGCCTTTGCCAATTGTTTCCCCAAAAATCCCTTTCCAATGCCGAGTGGGGGATGAAAAGGGGGAGGAAAGAAATTAAACCCTCTCCTGCCTCAGTTTCCCCACAAAGCATGCTCAGAGAGTTCTGTCTCCCTTCTGTCAGCCTTAAGATGTTTCAGAGAATCTGTTTGAACATTTAAAGACTCAGGAGGGTGGCTTGTATTGTTTTAAAACTGTTCTTGTTATGTTTATCCAGTTGTTTTCAATGTTAAGTTTTAAATCTCTTTTTGTTAAAAATAAACGGGTGAATTATTGGGGTCTCCTCCCCCTGCCATGTAGCCCTGGGAGAGGGGCCCTGGGGAGACAGACACGGGGTTTCCCTAGCCCCTGGGCAGCCTTGTTCCTGATTGGTTGTTTTGTGTTTCCCTGCGGGGGCAAGGACCCTCGGTCCCGTGGTTGTGAGAGTTCCTCGTCAGAGCCCGGCCATGCAGCTGGAGAAATAAACATCTCTGAAACATCTATCAAGAATCTGTCCATATGTATTTCTTTTCCACGGGCCTCCTGGTTTGATACACGCATGTTGCAGTATCCCCGCTGCAACTTCTGGCCACCCTGTTAACTGACATACTATTACCAGAAGATATTTAAACCTTCCCACTCAGACATTTCGGTAAAATCCACTTGGCATCTCTGAAAGGGACGTACAGCCCAAGGCCTCCCTCCCCTGACAATTTTCTTTATAACCCTGTTATTGGTTTTACACAAATCAAGTAAACTTCAATAGCTCGCTTTGCCAGAGTAAAAAGACCCACAGCAGCATACATTTTGAGGAAGGCTTCTGCCAGTCCTTGGGAGCCCCAATGGCTCCCTTCATGGAGTTGTTTTAATAACTGTAAGGCCAGAGCTTTTGGTATCCACTGTTTACCACCCCTTATAAACCAATTATCCCCTCTTTCCTCTGCCCCACTCTTTTTAATTATTTCAAGCTCTTCTGATGCAAAAGACAGTTTCTCTGGCAGCGGTGCAGTTACTGGGAGCAAGGGGAGGATCTTAGAGATTTCTGGCAACAGTGCAGCTTTCCGAGCCTCTTCATCAGGCAGTCAGTTACCTATTGCCTCCTCTGAGCACCCTGCCTCATGTCCCCTGATGTGTATAATTGCCACCCATTTTGGTAAATTCACCACCTCCAATGGGGAGAGATTAAGTTCTTATGAGCTAACGTTTCTCCCCTGCAGGTTAATAAACCTCTTTCTTCCCATAGTTTCCCAAATGCATGTATCACCCCATATGCATATTTAGAATCAGTAAAAACATTCACTATTGTCTCGGTTTGAAAGACAGGTGTGTGCTAAGGAAGGCAGAAGCCCCCCTTGAAGTGGCAGATATAACCCCTTTCCCCCTGAGTTATTATAATTCTGAAATCAAGGGTCTTTAGGCAAAGATGTGGGAAATAGGAATAACAGTTCTTTACTATATAGATAGATAGATAGATAGATAGATAGATATATAACCAGTCGAACAAAACAACAACAACTATGACAGTAACAGCAAGCACAAACCCAGTCCCAGCCTTCTCGGCTGTCAGGCTATTTCCCCTTGGGTGCAGTTCCGCTCGCAGCCGGCAGGGGCGCTGGCGGCTCCTGGTGAGCAGGGCAGGTGCGATGGTTCCCCAGCGGCTGCAGGGGGCGCTCCTGAGCGAGCTCGGGGAGCACGCGGCTGCTCTGGTGCCCTGGGATCCCGGGGAAGGATGGAACAAAAAAACTTCACAAACCGCTGGGCAGCCGGTCCTGGACTCCCGGAACAGCAGGCTGGAATGGCAGGCCAGAGCGGCAGGCACAAACACAAATCCCAGGTGGCAGACGAGATGTATCCAAAAGGGGAACCCCCCGGGGCTCCAGGCAGGCAGGGTGAGCACGGCTACAACGCAGCGAAGGCTCGAAGCAGCAGCGGGGCAGGATGGCCACAGCCCAGCCTGCAGCAGGGCAGGGAAAGCAGCTTTGGGATCCCGGTGTTGTTTCCAGCAGAAAGGAAAGACGCCGAAAACGGGAGCCAGCAGCTCTTCTCTCCGCAGCTTCTCTCTCCAGACGCTGAGAGCGAACTGAACTCCCAGCCAGGTGAGAACAAAAGCCTGGACAGGCCCTTTTGTCTTTCTTAAGTATGGCTATCTTATCTCAAGTACGGCCATTTATCTCCTAGCAACATGCTATGGGAAAAAATTCCTTTAACAGAAAAAAAAACTAGGACTAAACTAAAGCCCCAACAACTATCTTGTCCTGGTATAATTCACAGGCTCCCACAAGTGCATACAGCTCTGCTTTCTGAGCAGACCATGTGGGCAGTAACATCCCCCTTTCCCATCCTGTAACTCGCTTCTCTTCTACCACCCTTGAAGACCCATCAATAAACATATTTTCTCCCTGTGAAAAACAGGGTTCACTCTTTATAAAATTAAAAAAAAAAAGTTTAATAAAAGGAACAATTAGGAGACAATAGCAAAAAGGGTATTACTGCCAGGTGCTTTGGCAGAGCCAAAGGCACACCTCTACATCCAAAAGATCATCTTTAAAAGTACATCTCTTATTGCATATTCATCACAATCATGCATGATTCATAAATTCTTTGGCGTTTCTATGTATCATCCCATCAGCCTTATCTTCCTCCTTGGCTCCATTCTGTCTCTGCTCCCTCCATAAATTCTTCTCTCTGGTTTCTGGTTTTCTTCTTCTCTGATAAGATACTCCAGGAATGTGAAGACTTTCTCTGCCTATCTTTTCTAAATTGACTACATAAACAATAGACATTCTATATCATATATTACATTACAGAACCTAGGTAAAGTTTTTTCTAACATTATGCAACATGCGAAAAGCCAACATCACAATACATTCATAACATCCCTCAGGCCAGGGAGTGTCTCCTAAGTCTTCCCTAGCCCGGGTCTGGAGATCTCTCACTTGAATGCAGTCATGGATTTCTTCTGGGCGCCCCTCTTCAGGGCCATTCAGACAGGAGGCTGGGTTAAACCCTTCCCCACTTTTCAGTTCTAAATCCTCCTGTTCCATTAAACAAGATTCATACTGTAATAACCGAGTGCTGGTCATCCACTTAGAGTCTCTTTCAGTTAACAAAGCTTTAACCTGATGCGAAACTTTATCAGATACCCTCTCCTTGTCAGCTTTCAGGCCTCAGTTACCATCAAGGCCGTGGCTGCACAGTTCTGCAGACAATGAAGACAACCTCTGGCCACTGGGTATAACAGCTTGGAAAAATAAGCAACAGGCCACCATGTTCCCCCATGCTCTTGCACCAAAATTCCTTTGGCATGGCCCTGTTTAACATCCACATATAGCTCAAACTCCTTTTCCGAGTCTGGAAGTGCTAAGACTGGGACATTAACCAATTTGTCTTTTAATTTTCTAAAGCTTTGCTCTCCTTCGGGTGTCCATTCCGCAACATTAGGACTGTCATATCAAGGCTTGGCCAAAACAGAAAAATCCTCAATCCATGTTCTTCAGTACCCCACCAACCCTAAAAACTGCCGTAGCTCCTTTTTAGTCTGGGGTAATATTACTTGTAAAATTCCTTGTATTCTTTCTGGATCAGTACATAGTAAACCTCCAGTCAAAATGTGTCCCAAATATTTAACCTTTTTCTCTACCAACTGCGCCTTCTTTTCAGACACTCTAATTCCCTTTTTAGCAAGAAAATTAAGCAGCTTCACAGTAGCCTCTTCAACCATCTTTTCCTGTTCCCCTGATAAAAGCAAGTCATCCACCTACTGCAACAACCTAATTCCCGAGGGTGGGGTCAACTCTCTTAATATTTTCTGCAAGGCTTGCCCAAACAAAACCGGTGACTGTATATCCCTGCAAGAGGACTGTCCAAGTCAATTGTTGTTTTATCATTTTCCCTTCTTCCTCTTCCCACTCAAAGGCGAAATACTGTTTACGGTCCTCTGTAATTGGACACCCCCAGAAAGCATCCTTCAAATCCAGTTCTGAAAAATACTGATGTGAAGAAGGGATTTGATTCAGGATAGTATAGGGATCTGGAATCGTGGGATGCCTTGGTTTGACAATTTCATTTATTATTCTTAAATCCTTCACCATTCTGTAGGTTCCATCTGGTTTCTTAACCGACAGGATAGGAGTGTTATAGGGAGATATACATGGCTCCAAAAGACTAGCCTTTAGCAGGGACTCAATGACAGGATGTAATCCCTTCTTTCCCTCCCTTGTGCTCACTCTTCTCACTACACACCATATACCAGAGCTGGTCTCTGTCCTGCTGCAGTGTCCAAACAGCTCTTCACCCCTCCGGAGCTCCTGGTGGGCATGGCCGGCAGCACCACAGGTGCCACTACTGCCCCTGCCCAGGGGTGGCGGGGTTCAGCACTGCCCGGTGCTGAGTCCCGGCAGCCCCACAGCCCCCAACAGGCCCACAGCCCATGCTCCCGGTCCCGCAGCTCTGCGCCCAGTCCTGCTGCTCCTTGCCTCAACCATATTAACCCTATTTGTCCATCTCCTGTTGTTGAGACTCCTTCTTGACTCCCCTTATTGCCTCCCCCCCCCGGGCATGGATTGTCAAGACCCCTTCTTGACTTTCCCTTATTGGCCCTCTGTCATAGGTTAGCAAGCATAGTCCCGGAAGGGATGTCCTTGCAAAGGGGTGCTTACAGCTTCCTCTGGGACCTGATAGAACCTATCAGCTAGCCTGTTTGAATATGGACAATTCTTTAAGCCACTTAAAGTTGTGACCGCCTCTGTGATCCACATTCAAGAACAGAGTTCCCCTCCCAAGCTCTCTCTCTTGTTTCCGGTGCTGGGACAAGTGGCTGCGGGCCCTGTGCGGGGGCCAGCAGGCCCGGCCAGGCCCTGCTTGGGCCAGGCCGGGCTGGGCCACGGCCATCCTGGAGTCTGTGGACCTGTTCCAGCCGTGGAACCCCCCCCCCCCACTGCCTTGCTGTGGGCAGCCAGAGCAGCTTGGCTCTCCCCCCTCTCCACTGCAATAAGAAAAATTCAACATTCCAGCTGCAAAGCTGCAAGGCCGAGGTGAGAATAACTCTTTTAGTGCTGTGAAGAGCTGAAAACCTGAAGGAAGAGAGAGAGGAGATGCTTAAAGCTGAAATTCTGTTGTGAAGCTATGATATATCAGAGTATCCCGTTGTAATTTCATGAAGATATGGAGGGTGGAGTGTTCAACTCATGAGCAAAAGCACCTGCGCTGAGATAGGCAGATGCTGACGCAGCTGTAATTTCATAAGAAGTTTGGACAGGGAGAGATGGAAGCGATGAGGACTTTTACTCCAAACGGGAAAGGAGAAAACCTCAGTTCCTAGAGATGCTCCCAGAGATAGTCCTAAAGATGATGAGGAAGACCCTTTGCTCCCAGGGAAGGAGAAGGGCCTCGGTTTTTTTTGTTTCTGAACAGCTCAACCTTAAAATTGTACCCCAAAAAACTTCAAGAGTGGACCCTCGAAAGCAGTTGCGGGAAAAGCTGCAAGTCGGGGGGGAAGGGACTCACATCGCGAGCAGAGAGACCTCTTCCTAAATGGACTGAACAATATTTGGAAGTGGGCGGCTGTCTCGTTGTGATGTTTTCATAGCAAGAGCAAGAAGAGACTTCTCTTTCTAAAGGGACTGAACAAGGTTATTATGGAAGTGGTAAACAGACTGAATATCTTAAGGGTTGTCTTTTTACATTGTCAGTGGGAGAAGGGAGGAAGGTGGGGGGAGGAGGAGAGTTCTGAAGGTGTGGGGTTTTTTTTTTCTTCTTTTAGGTCTGTTAATAAACTTCTTTATATTCTTTCAAGTTTGGTGCCTGCTTTGCATTTCTCCTAATTCTTATCTCACAGAAGATAAACAGTAAATGAGTATTTTGGACCAAACCACTACACTAAATTGGTGTTTCTGCCCAGTTACAAACCCAACCCGCTACACCCCCCCAAGCATGGATTGTCGAAACCCCTTCTCGACTTTCCCTTATTGCCCCCCCGGGCATGGATTGTTGAGACCCCTTCTCGACTCCCCTTATTGCCCCCTTTGGGCATCTATGTCCTTAATTACCTCTGGGAGAATGTCTAAACCAACTCCATATTCTTCCAAGGGATTCTTCAGAGGTATTTTGGGATCGTCATCCCTTTTGTCAGGGCCCCCTCCCGGCTTTACCTTTGCTACCCTCCATGGGTGCCTTGTTTTACCTGTGCTACCCTCCATGGTTGCCCTCCCAGGTTCACTGTGTGAAGATCCCATTGTACTCACTGGTGAGATTTTCAGTGGTCCTTCTCTGTGGACTCTTCACAGACACCCCTGGTCTGCCACTCATCTGTCTCCTGGACAGTCTCGGGAACCCAATCAATCGCCTGGGGCCGGCTGCCACCAAGGGGAGCTGATTGCCAAAACTGGGTGAGGCGTGCCTTCAGCTCCGCTTGCTGCCCACCTGTCCCGGACAGTGGAAATATCCCGGATGAGAGCCCCCAAATTGTCAGGAAAATTAATCCACAAAAACCAGAGGTTTATGTTCAAAAAGGAGACAGAGGAGTCCTGTTACTGTATTCGAATAAAGGGAGAGGCCATGGGGCATTCCCCTGGGGTCTCTCAAATTTTTGGAGGACGCAGCCTCCTATTTATCCTAATTTCCCAACCGCATTTCCCTCTCTCTTTCCCCATTGGCTGAGGTACTTGAGAGGTACAGTGTTGTAGTCGCTAGGTTTAGTTTAGCAGGCTGCAGCTTTCCTGAGAGCTCAGTGGGGATGCTTATGGCAGTGTGACCATGGTTGCCCTCCTGTAGTCCATTTCAGACGGCCCCGCGGTTCTTGCTCCAGCAGCTAGCAGTGCTACAACCAGTGATGGCAAAGAAGGCAGAGAAGGGTCTCCCATGAGGGTTTGAGAAGGTTTTTAATCACATCTTGTCCCGGCGACCCTCAGAGGCAGAGAGACCTCGTGGCCCAGGCGGAGGGGGAATTTCTCAGGGGCTCAGGGGCGAACATGGGTGGAGTTGGGGTACAGGAACCAATAGGGAGACCCCAAGGGAATGGCCAGGGCTAATGGCAAGGAACAGAGTGGGCAACAATCTGGGAGAGGAAAAAGCAATGGGTAAACAGATTGCCACAGTACAGACTTCCCGAAATGCCTAATACTTAAGACTCCCTTCTAATGTATAACCCCCCCTTATTTTAATTCTTATGGAATTTATGGTTCTTCCCATTGTTTCTTTCATGTCTTAATATCCAATTTCATTTATCAGCAGACCTATAATTTATTTGTTAACACAAGTCTCTTTCTTTCCATTCATCAATCAGTGGAATCCTTCCCATTGTTTCTTTTATCGCTCTGTGCTAGTTTTATCTTCCAGCAGGCCCACAGCTTGTTTGTAAAGACAAGTCCCTCATTCCTTTCACTTGACAAAATTAACCCCAGACTTAACTAAAGGTTTAGGCATGTTCCAGTTTGGCCAAATTTCTAAATATATCCTCTGAGAGAAGGCAGGTTACAACCACCCCTCCCCCACCAGGTTCGGGAAAAAATAGATTTTCCTCCAAGGAAAGTGAAAGAGATAAAAACTATTTATTTAACAAACACATAGGAAAAGGATCATGATGCTAAATAATAAAACCTCTCTCTCTGCTGAGAGAAACCTGGGAAAATTTCAGAGTCCTTCTGTAGATCTCTCTCTCTCCCTCCTTGGAGCTGGGATGGGGTGGTGGGCCCACCTCCAGGGCCAAGGCCTTGGTGGAAATTCCTCCCGATGTATTCTGATGTTGAAACAGTCCAGCAGAGGAAAAAAAAAAAAGAAAAAACAAAGTCCCAGGAAAAACAAAAGTTCAACTCTCTGACTCTCTCCGGAGAAAGAAAAAGGAGCTGAAAAACTGGCCGAAAGCAAGCCGGGTGCCTTCCCCACTCTCGCTCTGCTGCCGCAGCTGAAAGAAAATCTCTATCTCTGTGTGACCTTGAACAAGCTGCAAACTGCTTTGAAGAAGTTTTGCTCAGGTTTTCCTCCCCCCTCTCAGGCTCAGTTTAAAGGCACAGAAAGGCACAAAATTAATTTTCTGGGCATGGGGCAGCAATAGGGGATACACATCACAAAGTCACCCCAAGACATGCCTAAGGGTTTAACAGCACTTAAACTCAACAGCACTGAATCAATACCTTAAGTTAAACAATTTAACAAAAGATTCCTATAAAATTTACTATAAGCACAACAGTAACTCACTTAAATGCCTAACTTACTTAAAATCAAAAGTACTTAAGAATCCAGGAGAGCACCATTCCTAGTACATTTGCTACAGCATACCCACACTTGCATGCACACAAACCTAAAGGAGTATGTATGAGTTGTGAGAAATGAGACAACTCTTAGTTAAAAATTAAAACAATTTATTAAAACGGAAAAATTGAAAAATTGCAAAAATTAGCAAAATATAAAAATTTGGGATCCTATGGCTTGGTAGATGGTATGCCCCAGGAGTGCAGGGATTCTTGATCTTCTGGCTGAAACAGCACTGGACCTCAGGTAGAGAAAAAGGGCTTGCAGTGCTAGGCTGGCCTTTGGCTGGCCCAAAAGCCAAAAAAAATTACTAAAAGTTCCTTGATAGGAATACGCCTTCCCAGCACTGAACTCCACCTCAGCAAGGCTGGAGAGAAGGGGGCGTGCCTTTCTCGGGCGCCTTGTTTTATAGTGCCTTTGCTACGCCCACAGCCCGCCCCTTCGGTTCAAGGTGATTGGTGTTTTCCCTTTGACAGATTATCTCTGTCCACCAATGGCTCATCCTTGTCAGAGGGGTGGTACTAGTTGAGATAAGGGTCATTAAAATTCAGGTTGCCATGGAGCTTACTTACAGGGTAATGGCTATGGGGGCTGGGCTGTTTGTTGGAACTGGGGTTTTGAAATCTGCCTTGGAACCAAAGTACAAGTAAAAACACCTAAAAAAAGTACTAAAATACATCCAACACCTTAAAACACATGTAAAAGCATACAGTAAACACAGGAAAGATAACTCTTATGGTGTACAAGTGATTAATGGAACTTAATTTTTGGTACCTGGGCTGATGGGTTAATTTTAACATTCAATTTAAAAATATTTAACTCAAAATTAATAAGTTAAAACACTTAATATGCAAAGACCAAGCACAAATAGGGATTTCATGTATGACAAGCCCCCCCTTTTTCTCTTATGCTCTCATCTTTGGTCTTTGCATTTAAGTGGAGGTGGATAGCTCTTCAGGGATAGATTCAAGCTCTTTAAACTGTCCCACACTTGCTGGGCAATTTTTCTCTCCTTTCTGGTTTTCTTATTATTACTATTATTGATATACCTAATCTTTTGAGCGAATGGTGGATGCTGCTGTTGTCCTTGAAGATCCTGGATCAGTGGCATGCTTTGGACGACAGTGGTGATTAGACGGATGAAACAAGGGATTAAACAAGGGAGAAAAATAAGTCCTGTAAGGGAAAGTCCAACAATAATTAAAGCTTTCTTCCACCATTGTCCTTGGAAAATATTTCCCCACCATTCAGAAGTGATCAAGGGCTGCCATTTCTGCACTGGAACATGGGCTAGTTTCCTGATGTTTTGGGTAATCTTGGTGATGGCTTCACCGTGATCATCACTGTGGATGCAGCAGTCTGAGGTGTTAAACTTGCCGCATACTCCACCTTCTTCTGCTAGTAAATAGTCCAATGCCAGCTGATTTTGGTACACGGCTGCTCGAGTTTGCCCTTGCTGTGTGTTAAGCAGTTCAAGAGCAAGAGAGGTCTCATTAGTGATTACCTCAATTAGTGCTTGCAGTCTGATGATCCGGTTTAGCATGTAGATGGGAGTTTGGTACCCCCAGCTCCCATCTTGTGCCCATGTTGCAGGTCCATAAGTCTCTAGGATCCTCTCGGCTGGCCACTCTTCTTCTCCCCATCTCTGGGTCCCTCCTATTACATGTCTCTTAGCACGGGAAAGTTCATCATAAAGGGAGATTCCAAGGTGGGCTCCAGCGTTTTCAGCAAGTAGGAAGAAGTTTGGTTGAATGGCTCCAAGAGTGCAGCTCCCTTTCCAGTGAGGTGGTAAGTTGGAATAAGCTCGGTTACCACAGATCCAATAGAGGTCTTGTGGTGCTTCCTAGAAGTGGGGTTGTATACTTGCTGCTGTGATCCAGTACTTGGAAATTTGTGGCAGGACAGAGTATGGATTTCCTTGATCCCAGCACTGCCAGAGTTTTTTAACAGGATTCAAAATGCAATTTTTGTTTTTAACCTTTTCTGCAGACCAGAATACATCTGGTCCTTGAGGTATCCACCAGTGTTTTTGCCCATCAGTTACCAGGTACCTTTTGCATATTGTCTCACCAACTTCTTCTAAAAATTTTCTTCCTTTCCTCCAGATGCATCTGTACATATTGTTGTACATTGGTGTTTCCACATTCTTTCACATTCAGCTCTTGTGGTGTAGCAAGGTAGGGCAATCCATACAACATCTCATATGGTGAACAACCCAAATCGGATCTTGGCTGTGTCCTAATTCTAAGAAGAGCAAGTGGAAGGCATTTTACCCAGGTCCATTTTGTTTCCAGCATTAATTTTGTGAGGGTGTTCTTGATTGTCTGGTTCATCCGTTCCACTCTCCCAGAGCTCTGTGGATGCCACGGGGTGTGTAATCTCCAATTTGTTCCTAATTGCTGAGCCAATTGTTGTACAATTTGGGAGGTAAAATGGGTATCTCGATCTGAATCTATGCGGTGGACTATCCCATAATGGGGGATAATTTGCTCGAGGATCACCTTACTCACTGTCTGGGCTGTTGCACTGACAGTTGGAATAGCTTCCACCCAGTGAGTAAGGTGATCAACGATTACCAATAGGTATTTCCACCTCTGGACAGGAGGCATTTCTGTAAAGTCAATTTGAATGTTTTGGAAAGGCCTGATTGCTAATTCAATTCCTCCACCAGTGTTCTTTTTCATTACCTTTTTGTTAACTTTTTGACAGATTACACAGTCCCGGGTTATTTGGTTGGCTATTTCATAAACACCAGGGCATCCAAAGGTTCTGAGATAGTGATCTGCCAGAGCCTTTGAACCCCAATGATTGCTTTGGTGGATATTTTGTAGAATTTCTCGGGTTAAATTTTTGTTTAAAATTTGGCTTTTATCTGGTAAATACCAGCGGCCTTGAGAATCCTCATTAGCACCAATTAAAACTAATTTTTGTTTTTCCTGATCAGTAAAAATGGGAGTGGGTAAAATGTTAGTTTGTGGAATAGTGTCAGATGTGGTGGTGTTGGTTGGAAGTTGGTTCACTTCCATGACTTTTACCTCTTCTTCCACTGCTGCTTCTTTTGCTGCCAAGTCTGCTAGGTTGTTCCCTCGAGCTTCTTGTGTGGTTCCTGATTGATGGCCTGGAATATGCACCACTGAGATCACCTGAGGCAGTTGCAGTGCTTTTAGAATTTTTAGAATCAATTCCTTATGTAGGATATCTTTCCCTTTGGTGTTTAGGAACCCCCTTTCGGACCAGATTTTTCCAAAGGTGTGGACTACGCCATAAGTGTATCTGGAGTCAGTGAAAACGGTCCCGATGCTTCCTGCTAGTCGGTGGAGTGCTTTTTCTAGGGCATAGAGCTCACAGACCTGAGCTGACCAGGTTGGTGGCAATTTGCCCTTTTCTAGCACGCACATTTGGTGTCCATCGACCACTGAATAGCCAGAGCATCGTTTTCCATCCACCACTCGAGATGACCCATCAATGAAGAGGATTTCCCCTTCATTGAGGGGACAGTCCACCAGGTCCTCTCTAACTTTTGTTTGGATGTCAATTATGTCAATGCAATTGTGTTAAATTTCTTTTTCTGATGGGGTCCCATAAAGAAATTGAGCTGGATTTTGGTGTGTACACACAACTGGCCTCAGGTGGTCTGAGTGCATGAGAATGGCTTCATATTTGACTATTCTTGGGTCAGTTAACCACTCTGCAGCCCTGTGAGCTAAAATGGTTTTGATTGAGTGTGGTGTATGCACTATCAAGTCTCCACCAAAAATGAGTTTTTGACTCTCCGAGACCAGAACGGCTGCTGTGGCAATGGACTGGTGTTGGAGAATGGATTTATTGGGATCAATAAAGGAGCTGTGGAAGCTATTAAGCTGAAGGGTTTTTGGGCCTGAGTGCGTGAGACACTTTCTGTGTGAAAGTCTCTGTGAAAAGCAAAACAGTTCCAGCCTGAGAAAGTTCAGGGAGTAACGTACTTGCAGGTGTGATATCTAGGAGTATAAGGGAGGCAAGGGCAAGATTCCTTTGAACATAACAAGATTGTGGAAGACTGCCAATGTAGTCTGATTGTGTAGAAATAGAAAAATGTCCTGATAAGTAAGCCCCTTAGAAGCTAACAAGCTGGTATACTATTTAAGTGCCTCGAGACTGCTAATAAATCGGAGTTTAGTTTTCAACCATATTGGCTGGTGTCTGTTCTTCTCCCCCCGCCGGGGATCCGAGCTCCCCGTCCCGCCGCGGCTTCCGACCTCTGGCTTCTTACATCTGGCGCCCGAACACGGACACCGAACACGGCACACCGAACTTGGAACACCGAACTTCGCGGAGTACGGGACTTTGGACTGGGACTGGTATTTTATTCCCGTTGCCCTGGCGGGAGCCTAATGCGGTGCCGGGGCAGCGCCGGCGGGCGTGGAGGGGTGGCCATCCTCTAGCCTGGGCCACCTTAACATCAGTGGTTCGCCGCTTGGCTGCTAAAGGCTTGCCTGGACGCTGCAGTACCCTGATACTTGGGGCGCGCGGAGGCGCGGGTGGTATCAGAGTAGTCCGCGGGTTTTTCGGTTTTTAGTTCGCGGTTTGCGGTTCGCGGTTCGTCCGCGGTTTTGTTTTCCGCGCTGAGGCGCGGGTTCGCGCTGATCGCGGGTACGGTCCGCGCTGGACGCGGGTTCGCGGGTTATCCGCGGGTAATAGTTTCGCACAGAGACGCGGGGTTTTCGCTTTGGATGCGGTTTGTGTTTCGCGCTGAGTCGCGGGTTTGTGGACGCCGTCATGGAAACTCAGGCAGCCTTTAATGTGTTTTACTCTTTTTAGAAAAGCAGGGAATTAAGGAGATAAACCTTTATAAGGAACTAGTTAATCCAAGATCGTTTAAAATGAAAGCTACAGAAACAAGAGCTCCCAAATCCACCTGGAGAGCACTAATTAGTACTTTCTCAGAAGTAAAAGCAGAAAAGACAGTTGCCGCGGTTGCCATAGAGACTGTAGAGAGCGGCAGCGCGGGCTGTAGCAGCTCCGCGAAAGTATCAGACGTGGGACTTACAGAGCAGCGGCCAGAGACCGCGGCAGAGTCCGGGGTAGCGCGGTCCTTCGGGCTGGCCGCGAGAAAAATCATTAAAAATACGGCAGCGCGCGTTAGCTCATTACGGGAGTTACCAAACCCGGCAGAGCCGGATGTTAACTCTCCGACGGCCGGAGGAGAAATGGCCGCGAGAGCGGAAGCACAGACACCAGACCCAGGGGGCGGGGCACAGGCGGGCCAGAGAGACACCGACTGCCCCGGTGCCTGGCCGAAAGCAGCAGCCCGGCCAAAAGCGGCAGAGGGTGACCCCCCTGCGCCGGACTGCGGGACAGCCGGCAGCAGCGCGGCTTTTACAGTTTTGTCGCCTGCAATGCCAAAGCCGGCCGGGGCGACCCGGAAACAGCCCCAAATGAAAGAGAAGTACCAACAAGTAATGCAAAAAGTCATCAAAAAGCTTACTAACTTATCTATACTAAGCATTTTACAGTTTGTCTTTACAGCAGATGTCCTGTGTTCAAAAGCATTACATCAGTATCCTACAGTTGTCAACCCCTTCACAGTTCCTGCTCTGGGAACGAACGTGGACTGCAACACTGCAGAATGTCCTGCAACAACAGGGACAAGTCATAGCTACATCACTGACCAGAGAGGTGCCCAGCAAAGTGGTGCCATGCTACAGGACCCCGAAACGAGACGGCACAGTCAGCATCAGCTCCTGAGGGACGTGATGCCACTGCCATAACAGCTGGGACTGTGAGACCTGTCCTGAGGAGCCTTGAGAGAGGCTGAGACGTGGCTGAGTGAAGGAGCTGAGGACTTGCCAGACCCACCACTCTCCATAGCGGGAGAAATAATGAGACTCTGGGACGAAAATAACAGCTGCCCTAGGTGGTTGCTAGTGACTGGTGGTGGGTGTCAGGGAACTCTTTCCAAAGACAAAACTAAGAAAAATAATTGCATAAAATTTGGGTATATTGCAAAAAGTTTTTGAGTATAACACCAAACTCAGCGGTGAAGTGAAAAGTTGTTTCTTTTTGAATATCTCGAAATAAGAGTAGTTCTGATTTCTGTTAATTTCTGTTAAGGTTAAATTCTTTTAAGTTTAATTTCTGTCAAGCTTGAGTTCTGCAGAATTTAAGTGATAAAGTTAAGTTGTGTAACGTTAAGGTAGTGTTAAGATTAATTCGTGTTAAGTTTAAGTGTTGTTAAGTTTAAGCAAAGTTAAGTTTAAGTAAAGTTAATTTTAAGTTCTGCTAAGTTCAGTTGTGTAGAGTGTGAGTGATGTTAAAGCTAAGTTAATATAACCTTACAAATGCTTAATAAGTTAAGTGTGTATTATTAATGTTAGTCGTGTAGTAATAGCAAGTTAAGTAACCATTGATTTGCTGCTATTAGCCCACAGCCACGGCTGTTAAAGGCTTAAAGACTTATGCTGCTAAATTCTTCCTAACTACCTTTCCCCATTTCACTAATAGATAAGTAAGTTACATCAATTAACTATATGATTATAGAAAAAGACGGTCTCAACTTAGAGGGATAGTTAAAGTTGTTAAGTTTAAAATTATAACTAGTTTTATTTGTATAGTATTTGATTACTGTAGAACTGGCAGTGTGTTCACCTTGCCTCCCGATGCTTGCAATAGACAATATATAAAGTCTACATCTGTGATCCCTCCAGCTTTGCTTGCACAAAAGAAAAAACGGGGAATTTGTTGGAGAATGGATTTATTGGGATCAATAAAGGAGCTGTGCAAGCTATTAAGCTGAAGGGTTTTTGGGCCTGAGTGCGTGAGACACTTTCTGTGGGAAAGTCTCTGTGAAAAGCAAAACAGTTCCAGCCTGAGAAAGTTCAGGGAGTAACGTACTTGCAGGTGTGATATCTAGGAGTATAAGGGAGGCAAGGGCAAGATTCCTTTGAACATAACAAGATTGTGGAAGACTGCCAATGTAGTCTGATTGTGTAGAAATAGAAAAATGTCCTGATAAGTAAGCCCCTTAGAAGCTAACAAGCTGGTATACTATTTAAGTGCCTCGAGACTGCTAATAAATCGGAGTTTAGTTTTCAACCATATTGGCTGGTGTCTGTTCTTCTCCCCCCGCCGGGGATCCGAGCTCCCCGTCCCGCCGCGGCTTCCGACCTCTGGCTTCTTACAGACTGGATGCAGACGGGCCATCCTCTGGACACTGGATCTAGTAATTTGGAAAGAAAAGCAACTGGCTTCCTGACTCCACCCCACTCCTGGGTCAAGACGCCATAGGCAATTCCCTTCTCCACATTAACAAATAGATCGAAGGGCTTTTCTAGTGAAGGGAGGCTTAAAACAGGTGCTTTTGTTAATTTCTCTTTCAGATTTTGTAATTTTTGTGTGTCTGAATTAGTCCAATTAAAAGGTTCTTCTTCCATTAGTTTTTCATATAAAAATTTGGCAGATTGTGAATACTGATCAATCCACAGTCTGCAGTATCCAAACAGGCCTAATAATTGCCGAATTTCTCGTTTGGAAGTTGGAGGTGGTAAATTTAGGATTCCTTCTACTCTTTCAGCACTGAGTTTTTTTGTGCCATGGCCAATTAGATGTCCCAAATACTTCACCTCCTGTAGCACAAATTGTAATTTAGGTTTTGACACCCTCAGCCCGTGCCTCCCAAGAAAATTCAGTAACTGAATTGTAGCAGTTCTTACCGTAGACTCCTGTTCCCCAGAGAGGAGCAGGTCATCTACGTACTGAGTTACCTGAATCCCTTTGGGTGGAGAAAAGGAACTTAGCAAATCTTCTAGCGCTTGGCCAAAGAGTGTGGGTGCCTCGGTGTAACCTTGAGGCAGGCGAGTCCAGCGCAGCTGCTGCTTCCGTCCAGTGTCTGGATCCTCCCAGGTAAATGCAAAGATGTCTCTGCAATGAGAATCTAGAGGACATGACCAGAAAGCATCTTTAAGGTCAATAACAGAGAACCAGGCATGCGCTGGGGGTACCCGACTCAGGAGTGTATAGGGGTCCTGCACCAGCGGATACCTGGTTTGGACTCTCTTATTGACCTCACGCAGATCTTGTACAAGCCGGAATGACTTATCTGGTTTCTGGACAGCCAAAATTGGAGTGTTGTAACTGGATTTGCAGGTCTCAAGAATTCCATCTTGTAATAAGTCCATGATAACAGGCTTCAGGCCCTTTCTTTTGTCCTTGGAGAGGGGATATTGTGGTACATGGACTTGCTGGCTATTTGGGAGCAACTCAATTGTTAGAGGTGTGTTGTCCATTTTTCCCCGGTTGCCAGGTTTGGCCCACACTACCGGGTCAATGTATTGCTCATCGACTAAAGATAAAACAAACAATTTAGTGGTCATTTTTCCACCTTGCTGAACCCCCTTGTTGAGGTTTTAGTTTTGTCCTAGTTTTTTTCTGTTAGAGGAATTTTCTCCCATATGCATGTTGCTAGGGGACAAATGACTGTACTTAAGAAAGACAAAAGCAGCCCGTTTGGGGGTGGGATGGGCCTGGCTACTCTTTGTTTCACCTGGGCGTGTTGGGAGTTCGCTCTCAGCATCTGGAGAGAGAAGCCGCGGAGAGAAGAGCTGCTGGCTCCCGTTTTCGGCGTCTTTCCTTTCTGCTGGAAACAACACCGGGATCCCAAGGCTGCTTTCCCTGCCCTGCTGGAGGCTGGGGCTGTGGCCATCCTGCCCCGCTGCTGTTTTGAGCCTTCGCTGCATTGTAGCCGTGCTCACCCTGCCTGCCTGGAGCCCCGGGGGGTTCCCCTTTTGGATACATCTCGTCTGCCACCCGGGACTTGTGTTTGTGCCTGCCGCTCCGGCCTGCCATTCCAGCCTGCTGTTCCGGGAGTCCAGGACCGGCTGCCCAGCGGTTTGTGAAGTTTTTTTGTTCCATCCTTCCCCGGGATCCCAGGGCACCAGAGCAGCCGCGTGCTCCCCGAGCTCTCTCCGGAGCGCCCCCTGCAGCCGCGGGGGAACCATCGCATCTGCCCTGCTCACAGGGAGCCGCCAGAGATCCCTGCTGGCTGCGAGTGGAACTGCACCCGAGGGGAAATAGCCTGACAGCCGAGAAGGCTGGGACTGGGTTTGTGTTTGTTGTTACTGTCATAGTTGTTGTTGTTTTGTTCGACTGGTTATCTATCTATCTATCTATCTATCTATCTATATAATAAAGAACTGTTATTCCTATTTCCCACATCTTTGCCTAAAGACCCTTGATTTCAAAATCATAATAACTCAGAGGGAAAGGGATTATATCTGCCACATCAAGGGGGGCTTATGCCTTCCTTAGCACACACCTGTCTTTCAAACCGAGACACCCCTCAACCCTCAGAGGTATTTGGAAGTCACGTCCTAAAAGATTGATCCCAGCTTGAGGTAGGTATAGCACATCCCCTGTATGGGTGCGTCCTTGTATGGAAAAGGTTACATTTTTAATTACAGGAACAGCAAAGCTTTCACCATTAGCACCATATATATCTAATGTATCTTGAGAAATAAAACATCCTGGAGGTGTTTCAATGACACAGGTTCTTTCAGCACCTGTGTCCACTAAAAACTCCACTTGGTGTCTCTGGGGTCCAACTTCTTATTTTATCAAGGGCCCTTTAAGATGTTTTTGCCCCAGAGAATAAAGCCCCTGACCCCTTCAGTTGTTCAAAAGTTGTCCCTCCATTTGGAGGACTCCTTGGTCTCTCTGCTTTTTAAAACAGTACCACTGCCCGTGGCCTGGTTTATTACAGTATGTGCAAATTAACCTCTCAGGTCTTTGAACAATTGAGGTAGATTGTTTATTGCAAGCGCAAACCTGTGGCTATTGCTGAGGGCAAATTTGGGTTTGCTGTTGTGGGATGCCCCCTTGGAAAGTTCTTTGTGTAGGAGGGTTGTGGATTGGAGCACTAGTACTGTTGTTCATTATTCGGCTTTTAGCCTTCATCCTCTCTTCATCCCTCCTAACAAAGACTTTTTGGGCTTCCTCCAGTAATTCATCTAGTTCCCTCTCTGGCCATTTTTCCAATTTTTCCAATTTTTTTCTGATGTCAGGCCAGGAGTGAAGCACAAAATGTACCTTTAGCATAGTTTTGCCTCCTTCACTGTCTAAATCAATGACAGAATAAAGTTGGATGTTATTCCTTAACCGAGCCATCCAAGCTGTTGGGGACTCATCCTTTTCCTGTTCCCCACAAAATACCTTTTTCATATTATTAACTCGAGGAACAGCTTCTCTAATCCCTTTTATCATTAAATTTCTGTAGTCTTTCATGTTCCTCCTGCCCTCTTCTGAATTTGGGTTCCATTCAGGGTCTGTCAGTGGTAATTTTTGTTCTCCAATTTGGCCCTGATTAGAATTATTTTCTCTGTCCCAGACTGTCACTCCTGTGGCTCTAATCAGTTTTCGTTCCTCAATGGTGAATAAGGAGTGTAGGATGGATTGTATCTCTCCCCAATTATAAATATTAGGGCCCAGGAATTGATCAAATTGATCATCTAGACCAATGGGGTCAGCCATTAGGCTTTTCATTTCCTTTTTAAATTCCCGTACCTCAGATGAAGCTAGAGGTACAACTACATAACCAATTCCTCCTTGAGCATTTCCCATGGGTACCTCTCTAAGAGGTAAAATTTTAGACTCATGGGGAGTGCCAAGGCAGGTGGGACAGTCAGGTGTTTTAAATGATTTCTTTCTAGTGCAAGATGCTGGGCCATTGTGGCTAGAAGAAATCCTTTGTCCGGTTGTCTTTTTGTGAGAGCAGGAAGGAACAGAATTTTCTTTTTCACTTTCTGAGTCCCTTTCGGTTGGGTGGCTTGATGAAGGAAGGACCCTTTCTTGTTCAATTAGGACCCTCCTTTCTGGAGGAGTTACTGGAGGAAGGTAGTCTAGGGGGTCCCACTTGGGTTGATTTAATTTAGGTTTTAGTTTTTCTTTCTCTTTGTGTTCTTCTGCAATGGAAAAAATTTGGTTTGAATTTTTATTAAGTCCAATTGAATTAGATTTAGTTTCCTCTTCCAATTCTATTTTCTTGCCTTGTTCTTCATTTTGTTTTTGCCAATAATTTGACCAAATTTTAGCAGTCTAATTCATCAGAATGTTTTGGAGCTTTGTAATGTACATAAGAATGCAAAGCTTCACAAAGCCATTTTTCAGAAGACCCATACTTGGGCCATTTGAGCCCATCTTTGTTAATTTTATGTTTTGGCCACTTAAAAACACAGTACCTAATCATTTGGCACTGGACTTTTTCTTTAGTTAAAAGATTTTCTTCCCACTTTAGGAGCATTTGTCCTAGTGGACTCTCTGGGAAGATTTTGTATTTCTTCATTAGGTCTTTCCTTTTGCTATTTGCTTGTCCCATTTTGTTACTGGGAAGCAAACAAGTAGCTTGTGCAGAAGAATTTTTTTTTTAAATTAAATAAACCAAAGTATTATATTATATAAAACAATTAGAATATTGTATAAAGAGATAATATTACAAAATAACCTAAAATCAATACACTATCACAATATAAAATTACAATGATAATAGATTTATAAGCATAAAATACAATACAACTAATGTAGAGAAAAGTAAGTAGGGATAGTAGATGTATAAGGGAATTAATGATGGTGAATCTGTGGGAAAATTCTATATGGTACGCTGGTGAGAAACAAATATGGTGCAAAAAAATTAATTTTAATTATAATAAGAATAATTAATGCATATTTAAATTGTTTAAAGTATAACTGAAATTTAGATAGCTTTATATATATAATACTTGAGAAACATGAGTTGTCTTTATTAGCAAAGGAGAGGTAAATTTAAAATATTTATAACCGAATTAAAGGAAAAATATTATAATGAATAGCACAAACAGTAATTCAAAATATCAAAGTGGTGTCTTATGATTGAAGCAGATAAAGCAAATTAGAACTATAATCCAATAACTCAAACAATCCAAACTAACAAAGAGTATAAAGTTGCTAGATAGCACTGACCACAAGAGTGCAGCTAAAACAAGTTCACACATGCACTTAGAACAACAAAAGAGTGCAGTTCAAAGTAAAAGGACACAAAATGGCGGCTGCCCCTGCCGAAATTCGAAATTTCAAAATGGCGGCCGCTCCCGCTGAAATTCAAAAATACAAAATGGCGGCCGCCCACGCCGAAATTCAAAATTTCAAAATGGCGGCCTCCCCGCCGAAAAGAAAAAGTAGGGGGGTTTAAAATGAGGTTTCTCCTCCGTCCTAGACCCGAAGAGACTGAGACACTAATAAAACTGAATTTGGGGCTGCGCACACCCCTAAAACGTGGAAACCTCCCCCCAGAAAGGCTGACCACCACACTCGATCTTCCCCTCTGTGTCTCTAAAAGGGTGATCCCTGGTGGTGCCCTTAAAAATGAATCCTTTCAAGCACACTCACACACACACTGGGGATGGCCAACCCCCACACACACACTCTCACAAAGGAATTCCACTCGGAGGTTCCCCAAAAACTAGTAGCCCTTAAAAAGGGTAAGTCCCTAACTAAATTCCCTTTAAAAAGGGTTGAAGCCTTACCACAAAGTCCTTCTCCACCGGAGGTGTCCTTTCTCCACTGCAGTAATCCTTGTGGGAGCCCAGAAAATCCAAGGAAAAAAACCAAAAAAATCGCAAAAATTCAAAAATAGTAAAATTAACCAAAATACCTGGATTTTAGGGCAAAAATAGGCTCCCGGACGAGTTCCCCAAAAGAGTTGTGAGAAATGAGACAACTCTTAGTTAAAAATTAAAACAATTTATTAAAACGGAAAAATTGAAAAATTGCAAAAATTAGCAAAATATAAAAATTTGGGATCCTATGGCTCGGTAGATGGTATGCCCCAGGAGTGCAGGGATTCTTGATCTTCTGGCTGAAACAGCACTGAACCTCAGGTAGAGAAAAAGGGCTTGCAGTGCTAGGCTGGCCTTTGGCTGGTCCAAAAGCCAAAAAAAATTACTAAAATTTCCTTGATAGGAATACGCCTTCCCAGCACTGAACTCCACCTCAGCAAGGCTGGAGAGAAGGGGGCGTGCCTTTCTCGGGCGCCTTGTTTTATAGTGCCTTTGCTACGCCCACAGCCCGCCCCTTCAGTTCAAGGTGATTGGTGTTTTCCCTTTGACAGATTATCTCTGTCCACCAATGGCTCATCCTTGTCAGAGGGGTGGTACTAGTTGAGATAAGGGTCATTAAAATTCAGGTTGCCATGGAGCTTACTTACAGGGTAATGGCTATGGGGGCTGGGCTGTTTGTTGGAACTGGGGTTTTGAAATCTGCCTTGGAACCAAAGTACAAGCAAAAACACCTAAAAAAAGTACTAAAATACATCCAACACCATAAAACACATATAAAATCATACAGTAAACACAGGAAAGATAACTCTTATGGTGTACAAGTGATTAATGGAACTTAATTTTTGGTACCTGGGCTGATGGGTTAATTTTAACATTCAATTTAAAAATATTTAACTCAAAATTAATAAGTTAAAACACTTAATATGCAAAGACCAAGCACAAATAGGGATTTCATGTATGACATAAGGTATATACCTGTGAAAAATTCCCCTCTAGTTCAGTATGAAAAATGAGGTTCATTTTCTGTAAAGTTTAAAAAAAGTTTAATAAAAGGGACAATTAGGAGACAATAGCAAAAAGGATATTACGGCCAGGTGCTTTGGCAGAGCCAAAGGCACACCTCTACATCCAAAAGATCATCTTTAAAAGTACATCTCTTATTGCATATTCATCACAATCATGCATGATTCATTAATTCTTTGGAGTTTCTATGTATCATCCCATCAGCCTTATCTTCCTCCTTGGCTCCATTCTGTCTCTGCTCCCTCCATAAATTCTTCTCTCTGGTTTCTGGTTTTCTTCTTCTCTGATAAGATATTCCAGGACTGTGAAGACTTTCTCTGCCTATCTTTTCTGAATTGACTACATAAACAATAGACATTCTATATCATATATTACATTACAGAACCTAGGTAAAGTTTTTTCTAACATTTTGTAACATGCAAAAAGCCAACATCACAATACATTCACAGCAATAACTCACTTTTCCTTTTTTTTTACAGATCATTTGGCTTGAGCAGTATCCCTTGCTTTCTAGCCTTTATTATTTGCTCATTTTCTTCACAAATCACTCTTGCTTCTTCAAAGGGGTCTTTGATATCATTTTGCTTCTTCAACACCATGATCTTTTGGGCCGTTCCAGATGTAGCCAATTTTGTTCCACAGGCATTGGTACTATTTGCATGCCTTGGACCACGGTAGATATTAATCAAATAAAACAGGGGACAGAGCAAGGGAGAAATATCAAGCCTGTGGTGGCACATAAAAGGAAGAAGCCTAGCTTCTTCTACTATTCTGTTCCCAATACATTATCCCACCAGCTAAGTTTTTAGTGCAGATTCCCACTTTTGGACCGGTACATGGGCTATTTTTCTGATATTTTTGGCTATATCTAGGATGGCATCCCCATGGTCATCTATCTTCAAACAACAATCTGAAGTATTAAATTTTCCACAAACACCTCCTTCTTCAGCCAATAGATAGTCTAATGCCAACCTATTCTGATACACCGCAGCTCTTGTTTGGCTTTGTTGGCTAGCTAGGAATTCCAATGCCTGAGCAGTTTGGTTCATTATTATTTCTACAACTGCTTGGAGTCTTATAATCCGATTCAGCATGTAAATTGTGCTTCGATATCCCCAACTCCCATCTTGTGCCCAAGTGGCTGGCCCATATGTTTCAATTATGCGCTCAGCGGGCCATTCCTCGTCTCTCCATTTTTGAGATCCTCCAATCAATTATCTTTTATTTCTTTTTAGATCCTCATACACTGGTATTCCTAGTTGATCTCTGTCTGGCTCTGGTAAAAGAAAGAATCCTGGGTGTACGATTCCCAGGGTACAACTCCCTTTCCACTGAGAGGGGAGCTTTGCACATGCCCTTTTTCCACATATCCAAAATAGGCCCTCTAGTGCCTTCCAGTAATCAAATTTTTGTTGATTTACATTTTCCCAAAATTCTAAAATGTCTGGGATCCCAAAATAAGGATTTTTGTTTGTATCATTGCATTGAAAGAGTTTAACCTTATTATTGTACTTACAATTCTTTTCCTTTGTTTTTTCCTGAGTCCAATACAGAGCTGGTTTCTCAGGGACCCACCATGGAAAAGTTCCATTACTGACTTTTTATCTCTTACAGGGAGTATTTCCTACTTCATTAAGGAAATTGTTCCGGGTACGCCAGAGACACTCCTCTCCTATCACTGTTGAACTCAGTACCTACCCTTCTGGTCTGTTTTCTCCCCTTATCTTTGTCCGATTCCACTTAAGGAGTTCTATTGGGCTTAGGCTACTGCCTTTCCATGGCCATTCCTCTGTCATCAGAGGCCCTCCACAGACCCAACAGTCGGTTACATTAAGCTCTTTACCGATCCTTTCCCCCAATTCCACAAACAGGTTTTTTCCAAATTTTGATATCCTTTTCATTTTCTAATTGTTGTTTGAGTTTCACATATACGTCTTGAATTGGGGTCGATATAGAGTTAGATTGCTGTGCTAGCTTTGCCTTCTTGTTTACCAGTTGTTCTTTTACTAAGCCTGAGACTTTACTCCCAACAATATATGTGAAACAAATCCATCTTTCCCCTTTTGGACATTTACTTCCCTACCTGCTACCACTTGTTCCTAAGTTTTCTACAATCCAGTATTTTTTCCCATTTTGTATACAGTTTTCTAATTTGGATGGGTTATAACAGTGACTGTTGACATGAGTATGCACGATGAAAAAGGAACCTCGGTGTTTTTCCATATACAGCTTTCAGTAACACCTATGGCATGGCTTTGTCGGTATCCCCAGAGGGAAGATGTAGATGCTGAGGAGGCTAGCAGAGAAAAATTCTTCACTTTTTACTGTCTCATGTGAAAATCTCCATTCTTACTCAAGCTATCTGTCTGACAGTTTGCTAGTTGGTAAACTTTTGCAGGTGCAAGGCTGTTGTGAGAACGTAGTGGAATTGTTTTTAGATTACTGGGAATAATATTTTGAAATGGGTGGTTATACCTCTTAGCCTATCACCTTGGTAGGTGGTTGACCGATGGGCCAATCATGTAATTTCTCTTTTGCGATCCATGCTATAAAAAGATGGGGTTTTGGCATTAAAAGGTCGGCTTCTACCATCTTCTCTGAGTGCATCATTCTTCGCCGTCCCTGCGCGCAACAGCAACATCTGGTGACCCCGCGACATGTACTGCAACCACAGCCTCGGAGAGGTGCGTGCCAAACCGCAACCGGCCCTCTGGGGCGGTGCGGACTTATAGACTGAGACATGGAACGTAAATCCTCCAAAGAAGGCAAGGTATTTTCTGCCTTCAAGTCTGTTATACAGATCGCAGGAGTTAACATAAGCGATGAGAAGCTCACTGCGTTATCTACCTGGTCAATCGGACATGGATATTTTACAGACTTTGATACTGTTTTGAACCCAGATGCCTGGAGGGGACTGGGGGATGCTCTAATCCATGAATTTTCGGTTGGCGACGCGGGGGAGCCAATTTGGTGCGTACCTGGGGGATTTTACACGACGCAATGAAAAAATGGATGAAAAGCAGAGACAGAAGAGTCAACCCAGGCTCAGATGCATCTGAGTCTGGGGGCTTCCCTAGCTCGGATGGGGATGATGAGTTCTCAGAGGGTGGCGGTACCCCGAGTACCGCGGGGAGTTCAGTCGTCCAGCTCCCGATACCCTCCCGGGGGAAGTCGAAGTGTTCGTACACCTGCCCCCAGAAATATATCCATCCCTCACCGGCAGGAGGTTCGGGGGGCCCCCCGTCTTTAGCCCCTGCTTCGGTTACTGCTGTGGAATCTGCTCTTCCCGCGACTCCGCCGCTGCCGTCTGTGGGGGGGCGGGAGGAGTCATGGTGGCTGCCGCCGCGGCGCTGATGCCTGGGATTGCGCAATCGGCTGTGCTGCCGCCGCAGGTGGCTTCCACGCCGTCAGCCCTGTACCCGGGCTCGGTGCAGCACCCTTGGTCGTCCGCACCCGCGTGTTTGGTGCCCTACTGTTCCCCTTCGGCCCCTGTGGGGCTTGGGTACCATACACATGTCCCAACAGCTGGGGATTTTTCGGCTCAAGGGGGGACGCGGCAGCGGCCATGCTTGCTGTTATCGGACTCTCTCGGGGAACAGATCTTAGCAGTTTTGCATAAGATATTGCAACGGCTGGATATACAGCAGGAAGCGTCGCAACAGCTTGCAGCGTCTGGGTCCCCGCTAGAGCCGGCAGCGGGGTCCCAGAGCTAAGGGCGGTGTCGGCCGTTCTGGCCGCGCAATTCTCCGCGCGGCCAGTGGGCGCGCCGCTGGAACTGGGACCAGTCGAATCGCTGGCACCAGGCTTGTCCGAGGAGCAGCGGGCGGCGCCGGCCATTCCGGCCGCGCGTCAGTTTGCGGAGTCCGGTGCCGGGCTGGCGGCTTGAGTGCCTGCGCCTAACCCAGCGCCTGCAAGAAAACCGGCACCGATCCGACCCGCTACGTTTCAGATAACGGGTGCGGCCACGGCGGCTGACGCTCTGGACTTAATGGCCACGGGAGCCGCCGCTTCAGCCCCCGCGGCTCCGCCTCCCGAGGCTCTGGCAGTCGCTGTTCCAGCACCCGCTGCTCCACTCTCTGCAGCCGTAGCCGGTGACGTCAGTGCTCCGCTTGCTGGCTCAGAGTCAGTACGCCAGTCGCCTGGGAAATCATCTAGCACGCCCTTGGAGGATGATGCAAGTAGCGTAGCCATGGAAACGCCTGCTCCACTGCGGGACTCGGGGCAGCGCTCAGGCCCAAGCAGCATTCAACGCGCCGAGTTCGCAATTATCCTTGGACCCTCTGTCTTGGTTTGAAAGACAGGTGTCTGCTAAGGAAGGCAGGAGCCTCCCTTGGAATGGCAGATGCGAACCCCCTTCCCTCCGAGTTATTATAATTTTGAAATCAAGGGGCTTTCAGGCAAAGATATGGGAAATAGGAATAACAGTTCTTTACTATTATATATCTATATGGGTATAACAAGTCAAACAAACAACAGTAACTATGGCAGTAACAGCAAACAATCACAAACCCAGTCCCAGCCTTCTCGGCTGTCAGGCCCTTTCCCCTCGGGTGCAGTTCCAGTCACAGCCGGCAGGGACGCTAGCAGCTCCAGTGAGCAGGGCAAGTGCGATGGTTTCCCCGCGGCTGCAGGGGGAACTCCGGAGCGAGCTCGGGACCACGTGGCACGGGTGGTCTGGGATCCCGGGAAGGGATGGGACAAAGGCTTCGCAAACCCCCTGGGCAGCTGATCCTGGTGTCCGGTCGGACCCTCAGGAACAGCAGGCTGGAACGGCAGGCTGGAATGACAGGGATGAGCACAAATCCCAGGTGGCAGACGAGATGTATCCAAACTGCAGAGCTGCGGTGGGAACCCCCCGGAGGTCTGGGCAGGCAGGGAGAGAAGGGCTACAACATAGCGAAGGCTCGAAGCATCGACGGGGGCGGGGTGGCCACGGCCCAGCTCCCAGCAAGGCAGGGAAGGCAGCTTTGGGATCCCGGGATTTCTCTGGCAGAAGGAAAAAAAGCAGCGGAAGAAAGCAGCCCCCTCTCCATCCAAATGCCAGGGACCGACTGTCCGCATACCCAGGTGAAACCAAAGAGTAGCCAGATGCACCCCTACCTTAGTGCCTAGGTCTTTTGATTTTCTTAAGAATCCAGAAATTTGTCCCCCTAGAAACACGTATGGGGAAAATTCCTTTAACAGAAAAAAAAAAACCAGGAGAGCTCCTAAAACCCCAACATTATCCACCCCAAATTTTTCCCATACTAACATGTTACATGAAACTTAACCCTTTTAACCATATAAATAGATGCATTACCCAAATTATATTCATATATACATGCTGATACTGATACAAGTACAGAGCCATGGGTAGTTCACCCTAAAACAAGGTCCCCTGGAGGTATGCATCGGGTCTCTCCATCCTTTTGCATCACCCACCAGGTGCAACCTGGTCCCTGAGCGAAGACAACACCAGGGATGGGTTTGTCTTTGCTCGAGGCAGACTTAACCCAGACAGTTTTTCCAAGCATACCTCTCATGTGCACCACTGGAACCTTATCCCCGTCTGTTGTTTGTAGGGGTTCGGATTGGGCAGGGCCTGCTCGGCTGGTGGAGCCTCGGGTGTTAACTAACCAGGTGGCTCTTGCTAAATATACCTCCCAGTTTTTGAAAGTCCCCCCACCCAGTGCCTTCAAGGTGGTTTTAAGCAATCCATTACACCGCTCAACCTTCCCAGCTGCTGGTGCATGGTAAGGGATGTGGTACACCCACTCAATGCCATGTTCTCTAGCCCAGGTGTTTATAAGGCTGTTCTTGAAATGGATCCCATTGTCAGACTCGATTCCCTCAGGGGGGCCATGCCTCCAAAGGACTTGCTTTTCAAGGCCCAGGATGGTGTTCCGGGCCGTAGCGTGAGGCACAGGGTAAGTCTCCAGCCATCCTGTGGTGGCTTCTACCATTGTGAGCACATAGCGCTTGCCTTGGTGGGTTTGAGGCAGTGTGATGTAATCAATCTGCCAGGCCTCCCCATACTTGTATTTGGACCACGGCCCACCATACCACAGGGGCTTCACCCGCTTGGCCTGCTTGATCGCAGCGCATGTCTCACAGTCATGGATCACCTGGGAGATACTGTCCATGGTTAGATCCACCCCTCGATCTCGTGCCCACTTATAGGTGGCATCTCTGCCCTGATGGCCTGAGGCATCATGGGCCCATCGAGCTAGGAACAACTCTCCTTTATGTTTCCAGTCCAAGTCTATCTGGGACACCTCTATTTTCGCAGCCTGATCTACCTGTTTGTTGTTACGATGTTCTTCGTTAGCCCGGCTCTTGGGGATGCGAGCATCTACATGATGGACCTTCACGGATAGCTTCTATTCCCGAGTGGCAATGCCTTTCCACTCCTCAGCAGCCCAGATTGGTTTTCCTCTGCGCTGCCAGTTTGCCTTCTTCCACCTTTCCAGCCAACCCCACAGAGCATTGGCTACCATTCATGAATCAGTGTAGAGGTAGAGCTTTGGCCACTTCTATCTTTGAGCTATGTCCAGAGCTAATTGGACGGCTTTGAGTTCAGCAAATTGGCTCGATCTACCTTCTCTTTCCGTAGCCTGTGCAACTTGTTGTGTCGGGCTCCATACAGTGGCTTTCCATTTCCGGCTAGCGCCTACAATTCAGCAGGAACCATCAGTGAAGGGGGCATATTGTTTTTCACTCTCAGGTAGCTCGTTATATGGTGGGGCTTCTTCGGCACGTGTCACCTGCTCCTCTTCTTCTTCAGAAGATAACCCAAAAGTCTCATCTTTCGGCCAGTTCGTAATTATTTCCAAGATCCCAGGGCGACTTGGGTTTCATATTCGGGTGTGCTGCGTGATGAGGGCGATCCATTTGCTCCTAGTAGTGTCGCTGGCGTGATGCGTGGAAGGAACCTTTCCTTTGAACATCCACCCCAGCACCGGTAGTCGGGGTGCCAGGAGGAGTTGTGCCTCTGTGCCGATTACCTCTGAGGCCGCTTGGACTCCTTCATAAGCTGCCAAGATTTCTTTCTCTGTGGGTGTGTAGTTGGCTTCGGACCCTCTGTAGCTTCGGCTCCAGAATCCCAGTGGTCGGCCCCGAGTCTCACCAGGCGCCTTCTGCCAGAGGCTCCAGGATAGACCATTGTTCCCAGCTGCAGAGTAGAGCACGTTCTTCACTTCGGGTCCTGTCCTGACTGGGCCAAGGGCTACTGCATGAGCAATTTCCTGCTTGATCTGGGCGAAGGCTTGTTGTTGTTCTGGGCCCCAATGGAAATCGTTCTTCTTTCAGGTAACCAGGTAGAGAGGGCTCACAATCTGGCTGTACTCAGGAATGCGCATTCTCCAAAAGCCTATGGCTCTTTAGTCCCAGGAACTGGATCTCTCGGGCAGGTCCCTTGACTTTGCTCTTCTTGATGGCAAAACCAGCTTCCAGGAGAATTTGGATGATTCTCTCTCTCAAATACTTCCGATGCTGTGTTCCCCCACACAATGATGTCATCAATGTACTGCACATGTTCTGGGGCCTCACCCTCTTCCAGTGCAGTCTGGATCAGTCCATGGCAGACCGTAGGACTGTGCTTCCACCACTGGGGCAGTCGGTTCCAGGTGTACTGCACGCCCCTCCAGGTGAAGGCAAACTGAAGCCTGCACTCTGCTGCCAGAGGAATGGAGAAAAATGCATTAGCAATGTCAATAGTGGCGTACCACTTCACTGCTTTGGACTCCAGCTCATACTGGAGCTCCAACATGTCCGGCACGGCAGGGCTCAATGGTGGAGTCACTTCATTCAAGCCATGATAGTCCACAGTCAATCTCCATTCCCCGTCAGACTTGTGCACAGGCCAGATGGGGCTGTTGAAGGGTGAGTGGGTCCTGTTGACCACCCCTTGGATCTCCAGCTCATGGATCATCTGGTGGATGGGGATCACAGCATCTCGATTTGTCCCATACTGCCAGCGGTGCACTGTTGAGGTGGCAATTGGCACTCCTTGCTCTTCCACTTTCAGGAGCCCAACTGCAGACGGGTTCTCTGATAGTCCAGGCAGGGTGTTCAATTGCCTAATGCCCTCTGCCTCCACAGCAGCAATCCCAAATGCCCACCTGAGTCCTTTAGGGTCTTTGTAATAGCCATTCCGGAGGAAGTCTATGCCCAGAATACACAGGGCCTCTGGGCCAGTCACAATCTGATGCTTTTGCCACTCCTTCCCAGTCAGGCTCACCTCAGCTTCCAACAGAGTCAACTGCTGTGATCCCCTGGTCACCCCATTGATGGATACAGGTTCTGCCCCCACATATCCCGATGGCATTAAAGGACACTGTGCCCCAGTATCAACCAATGCATCATATTTTTGTGGCTCTGATGTGCCAGGCCATCGAATCCACACCGTCCAGCAAACCTTTTTCTCCTGTGCCTCTTCCTGGCTAGAGGCAGGGCCCCTCTAGCCCTGGTTATCATTCTTTCCCTGGGTGTACGTGCTTGAGGTCCCTTCAAAGGGATCCGACATATCATCTTCCCTTTTGTAATACCTGGCAGCTCTGTCATGGGAGGCTGAGGCTACTTTCACCTTAGCGGAACCTCCTCGGTTAGTGCCTCCCTCCTTGAGTTCATGCACCCATGCTGCCAGGACAGAAGTGGGTTTCCCATCCCACCTTCTGATGTCTTCCCCATGCTCGCTCAGGAAAAAACACAGCTCAGCTCATGGGGTGTGCCCTCTCTCTCTAGCTGGGGGACGACGGGCTCTGACCTGGGGGCCTGTGATTCGCACTGGTGCCACACTGATCTTCCTCATCTCCTCCCTCATCTCCTCCCTCATCTCCTCCCTCATTTCCTTCCTCATTGTCATAGGTTAGCAACCCAACCCACGACACTCATCTCCTTCATCTTCTCTTTGAGGTCCTTAACCACAGCAGAGACGTGCTTTCAGCGGACTATTGACCATACTGTAATAATTTCTGAGCCTGTTGGCAAGAGAGCCCACTGCTTCTCGGTTATTCTCAGCATCAATCATTGCGATGACGGAGGTGTATTGCTGTGGCCCTAGCTTTGCCAGGTTCCACGTCATCTGTCCTGTGCACCTGACCTTATCGGGGTCATTATCATGCTGTCTATCCTTCCCAAAGAGTACCTCTAATACTGCCACCTCTCTTAGCTGTTGGGTCTCTTCTTCAAGCGTCTTCCTCTGCATTCTATGATGGTACTCCTGCATTCTTTCTTTGTGAATGAACCTTTCTCTCACACTCATTAAGAGCCGCTCCCAGAGAGAAAGAGGCCCTGGCTCCCTCACAAATATCTGGTCCACACCTGGGTCCTGGGTCAACGATCCCAGATACCTTGCCTCACCACTATCCAGTTGCACACCTGTGCCCATAAGGTTCCAAACCTGAAGCAGCTAGGTTGTATAAGGTTCATGCCGCCTTTGCACAATGTCTTTTCGCATATTACGAAGACTGTCGTACGACAGGATCTCAGCTTTGATTTCTGGCTCTGACTCTCCCCTGCTAGTTGTGAGGGCCCTGGTTCCCCATCATCATTAACTGGTCGTTCTGATTTGGTCTTATACTTCCTCCTTTGCACAGGGGCGACTGCTGCTGGCTGTGGTTCTCCTTGTGGTCCAGCTGTGTACCGGTTTGGCCAAATTTAGAAATAGATCCTCTGAGAGAAGGCAGGTCACCCCCCCTCCCCCACCAGGTTCGGGAAAAAATAAATTTTCCGCAAAGGAAAATGAAAGAGATAAAAACTATTCATTTAACAAACACACGGGAGAAGGAAAATAATGCTAAATAATAAAATCTCTTGCTGTGGAGAGAAAAACCTGGGAAAGTGTTAGAGTCCTCCCTTTGGTCTCCTCGGCGCTGGGGCTTGGCCCAGGGCCAGGCACTCTGTGCCCGGTGGAAAGTCCCCCTGATGTTCCGATAGTGAAGCAGTCCAGCAAAATGGGAGAAAATCCGAAATTCCCAGGTTGGAAAAAAAATTCAACTCTCAGTCTCGCTCCAGAAAAAAAGAAGCTGAACAACTGGCTAAAAAACTGGCTTGGGGAGCAGCAAGCAGGGTGCTTCCTCCCTCCCCTGCTGCAGCTGGGAGAAAAAAAAATGCTATCTCTATGTGACCTTGAACAAGCTGCAAACTGCTCTGAGAAAGTTTTGCTCAGTTTTTCCTTCCCCCTCTCAGGCTCAGGTTAGAGGCATAGAAAGGCACAAAGTTAATTTCTGGGCATAGGGCAACGATATGGGATACACATCATAAGGTCACCCCAAGACATTCCACCCCTTATCCCATATCGTTGGCTCAATGCCCAAACTAGAATATTCTATCTCTAAACACACATATCAATACATACATATATATATACACCGCTATGTACAAACAGTGACAGTGACACTCAGCAAGCAGCGGTATACAGGCATTCCACATTACAGGTGGTTTTCACCCAACAATCAGATCTTCCTGAGGTACACAACGTGTTGTTCCATCTTTCTGCATTACCCACCATGTGCAACCAAGTCCCTGAGCAAAGACAGCCCTGCGGATGGGTTTGTCTGTACTCAAGGCAGAATTCATCCAAACAGTCTTTCCTAAAAGACCTCTGACATGCACTACTGGGACCTTATCTCCATCTACTGTATGCAGGGATTCAGACTGGGCTGGACCAGCTCTATTGGTGGAACCTCGGGTGTTACCTAGCCAGGTGGCCTTTGCTAGATGCTGTTCCCAATTCTTGAAAGTTCCCCCACCTAGTGCCTTCAGGGTGGTTTTCAACAATCCATTGCACTGTTCCACTTTGCCTGCAGCTGGTGCATGGTAAGGGATATGGTACACCCACTCAATGCCATGTTCTCTAGCCCAGGTGTTTATAAGGCTGTTCTTAAAATGAGTCTCATTGTCAGATTCAATTCTCTCAGGGGTGCCATGCCTCCAAAGGACTTGTTTTTCAAGGCCCAGGTTGGTGTTCCGGGCTGTAGCATGAGGCACAGGGTAGGTCTCCAGCCATCCTGTGGTGGCTTCTACCATTGTGAGCACATAGTGCTTGCCTTGGTGGGTCTGAGGCAATGTGATGTAATCAATCTGCCAGGCCTCTCCATACTTGTATTTGGACCATCGCCCACCATACCACAGGGGCTTCACCCGCTTGGCCTGCTTCATCACAGCGCATGTCTCACAATCATGGATCACCTGGGAGATACTGTCCATGGTTAGATCCACCCTTCAATCTCGTGCCCACTTATAGGCGGCATCTCTGCCCTTATGGCCTGAGGCATCAGGGGCCCATTGAGCTAGGAACAACTCTCCCTTGTGTTTCCAGTCCAAGTCTACCTGTGACACTTCTATCTTTGCAGCCTGATCTACCGGCTTGTTGTTTTGGTGTTCCTCATTAGCCCTACTCTTGGGGACATGGGCATCTACATGGCGGACTTTCACAAGTAGCTTTCTTACTCGGGCAGCGATGTCTTTCCACTCTTCAGCAGCCCATATTGGTTTTCCCCTACGCTGCCAATTAGCTTTTTCCCACTTTTCCAGCCATCCCCACAGAGCATTGGCTACCATCCATGAATCAGTGTAGAGGTAGAGCTTTGGCCATTTCTCTCTTTCAGCAATGTCCAGGGCTAGTTGAACAGCTCTGAGTTCAGCGAGTTGGCTTGATCCAACTTCTCCTTCAGTAGCTTCTGCAACCTGTCGTGTGGGGCTCCATAGGGCTGCTTTCCACTTTCGTTTCATCCCTACAATGCGACAAGAACCGTCGGTGAAAAGAGCGTAGTGTGTGTCTTCTGATGGCAGTTGGTTGTATGGTGGAGCTTCTTCAGCACGTGTCACTTTTTCTTCTTCATCAGGGAGACCAAAGTTTTCACCTTCAGGCCAATTTGTGATTATTTCCAAAATCTCAGGGCGATTCAGTTTTCCGATACAGGCGCACTGTGCGATGAGATCAATCCATTTGCTCCATGTGGCACTGGTGGCATGGTGGGTAGAGGGAACCTCTGCTTTGAACATCCACCCCAGCACCGGTAGTCGGGGTGCCAGGAGGAGTTGTGCCTCAGTGCCAATTACCTCTGAGGTGGCTTGGATTCCTTCATAGGTTGCCAAGATTTCCTTCTCTGTTGGGGTGTAGTTGGCTTCAGACCCTCTGTAGCTTCAGCTCCTGTAGTGGTTTGGTCCAAGATACTCATTACTGTTTATCTTCTGTGTGATAAGAATTAGGAGAAACGCAAAGCAGGCACCAACCTTGAAAGAATATAAAGAAGTTTATTAACAGACCTAAAAGAAGGAAAAAAAATACCACACCTTCAGAACTCTCCTCCTCCCCCCACCTTCCTCCCTTCTCCCACTGACAATATAAAAAGACAACCCTTAAGATATTCAGTCTGTTTACCACTTCGATAATAACCTTGTTCAGTCCATTTAGGAAGAGGAGTCTCTCTTGCCCATGCTATGAACCCATTATCACAACGAGACAGCCGCCCACTTCCAAATAACTTTGTTCAGTCCATTTAGGAAGAGGAGTCTCTCTGATTGCATGTGAGTCCCTTCCCTCAACTTGCAGCTTTTCCCACATCTGCTTTCGAGGGTCCACTCTTGAAGTTTTTTGGGGTACAATTTTAAGGTTGAGCCGTTCAGAAACAAAAGTTCTCTTCACCCATCTCTGGGAGCATTTCATCTCTAAGAACAGAGGCCCTTCTCCTTCCCTGGGAGCAAAGGGTCTTCCTCATCTTCAACTTTAGGACTATCTCTGGGAGCATCTCTAGGAACTGAGGTCTTCTCCTTTCCTGTTTGGAGCAAAAGTCCTCATCGCTTCCATCTCTCCCTGTCCAAACTTCTCATGAAATTACAGCTGTGTCACCATCTGCCTATCTCAGCGCAGGTGCTTTTGCTTACGAGCTGAACACTCCACCCCCCATATCTTCATGAAACTGCAACGGGATACTCTGACATATCATAGCTTCACAACAGAATTTCAGCTTTAAGCATCTCCTCTTTCTCTTCCCTCAGGTTTTCAGCTCTTCACAGCACTAAAAGGGTTAATCTCACCTCGGCCTTGCAGCTGGAATGTGGCTTATCGAAGTGGAGAAGGCGGGGGGGGGAGCCGAGCCGCTCTGGCTGCCCACAGCAAGGCTGTGGGGGTGTTTCTGCAGCTGGAACAGGGCCCATCGGCTCCAGGATGGCTGTGGCCAGGCCCAGCCTGGCCCGAGCAGGGCCTGGGCTGGGCCTACTGGCCCCCACACGGGGCCCACAGCTACCTGTCCCAGCACTGGAAACGAGAGAGAGAGGCTCTGCCTCGAAGTTTTCCTATTCTTAAGTGTGCATCACAGAGGCAGTCACAACTTTAAGTGGCTTAAAGAATTGTCCATATTCAAACTGGCCATCTGATAGGTTCTGTCCAGTCATAGAGGAAGCTGTAAGAAGAATATCACTTCTGAGACTCAGCTTGCTAACCTATGACAGCTCCAAAATCCCAGTGGTCGACCTCGAGTCTCACCAGACACCTTCTGCCAGAGGCTCCAGGACAGACCATGGCTCCCGGTTGCAGAGGAGCTGAAACCCGGATGGTTGTAACATCCATGAGTTCCACTGCTACACCATCGGGCTCACCCTCTTTGGGGCAGGGAGACGGTTTTTCACTAGCTGAGGAGGTGTATTCCCTTAGCATCAGGCATATCTCCTGGCGCATCTCCTGCATCCCCTTCACCAGCACCCCCACCCAGTTTGGGCAGTCCATTTCGGAGGTGGGCAGTATCAGGCTCTGGGGCAGGATCTCTAGTGTCTGGGGCAGTGTCAGGTTCTGGGGCAGGATCAGGCTCTGGGGAAGGATCTCTAGTCTCTGGGGCCGGTGTCTGGGTAGTTATCCAAGCTGATCTCAACTTATCTCTGAGTGCTAAATAGAGTAGGCCTGTCAGCAGAAGCTGGTTAGTACCCAGAGGGAATCTAAACCCTTCGAAAATTGGTGGGGTGGGACCAAAGAACTGGTTGAGGTGTTGGGAGAAAACTTCCCCTAGTGTCATTTCCTCACAGAAGGTACCATATTTAACATAACCCCAAAAACACGCACTTTGTATGTTATAGCCCTTTATCCATGTACCCACATTCTGGAGGAAGTTAAAAGCCCATGAATTCCTCACCTTCTCGACCCATAGTGCAAACTGGATAACAGCAATGGTAGCATTAGTCAGAGGACCCATGATTAGGTAAGGAGCTGCCAAGGGGAAGAATATAGCCATGACCACCTGCCTCCCAAACCAGGGTAAAATAGACCACATAGTGCTGCCTAACAAGGTTCCTATATCCAGCACAGAAAATTAAGTTATCCAGGAACTGTTATTCCTTTTTAACCCCTTTCTCTTAATGCCCTTGAGCCCCACAGTTGGGCACAAAGATCTGTCTTGGTTTGAAAGACAGGTGTCTGCTAAGGAAGGCAGGAGTCCCCGGTGGAATGGCAGATGCGACCCCCCTTCCCTCCGAGTTATTATAATTTTGAAATCAAGGGGCTTTCAGGCAAAGATATGGGAAATAGGAATAACAGTTCTTTACTATTATATATCTATATGTGTTTAACAAGTCAAACAAACAACAGTAACTATGGCAGTAACAGCAAACAATCACAAACCCAGTGCCAGCCTTCTTGGCTGTCAGGCCCTTTCCCCTCAGATGCAGTTCTGGTTGCAGCTGGCAGGGGCGCTGGCGGCTCCCGGGGAGCAGGGCAAGTGCAATGGTTCCCCCGCGGCTGCAGGGGGAGCTCCAGAGCGAGCTCGGGCAGAACGCGGCACTGGTGGTCTGAGATCCCCGGGAGGGATGGAACAAAGGCTTCACAAACCCCTGGGCAGCCGATCCCAGTGTCTGGTCGGACCCTCAGGAACAGCAGGCTGGAATAGCAGGCTGGAATGACAGGGATGAGCACAAATCCCAGGTGGCAGACGAGATGTATCTAAACTGCAGAGCTGCGGTGGGAACCCCCCGGAGGTCTGGGCAGGCAGGGCGAGCAGGGCTACAACATAGCGAAGGCTCGAAGCATCGACGGGGGCGGGGTGGCCACGGCCCAGCTCCCAGCAAGGCAGGGAAGGCGGCTTTGGGATCCCGGGATTTCTCTGGCAGAAGGAAAAAAAGCAGCGGAAGAAAGCAGCCCCCTCTCCATCCAAATGCCAGGGACCGACTGTCCGCATACCCAGGTGAAACCAAAGAGTAGCCAGATGCACCCCTACCTTCATGGCTACATCTTTCGTTTTTCTTAAGTACCCAGCAATTTGTCCCCCTAGCAACACGTATGGGGAAATTTCCTTTAACAGAAAAAAAAAAAAAACAGGAGAGCTCCTAAAACCCCAACACCCTCCCAGACTGTAAAGTGACCGTTCATCCTAAAGATCCAAAACAGTCCTGGGACCAGGTTAAAAGGTGTGCATTGCAGGAGGGATGCTGGGAGTTGCTAGAAAGAATTGGGATGCCTGGCGGGCAAAAGGTATCTGGGCAACCTGCTACCTTGTCCCAGGGTAGTGTGCAGGTAGAACAAAGCGATGTAACAATACAGCAAAGTAGTGATGATTCAGATGGAATTGTCCAGGCTTTTCCAGTGCAGAACGCTCTGCCTAACTCTGGTCAGACTGACACACATGAATGTTTCGCTTGGAAGGTAATTCAGGATTTGCACACTAAGGTTGCCCAGTATGGATTAGGCTCTCCTGAGGTCATGCAGATTATTAGAGTGCTGAATACTGATCTGCTCACTCCATATGATATTAAGCATTTAGGTCAGATGTTATTTCAACCTGTACAATATTCAGTTTTTGAAGCCAATTGGAGAAGGCTGGCTAAAAAGGCTGTAGCTGGGAATATGCAATTGCCTCAAACTGATCCCAGGCGTCTCGTTCCTGAGGATGGTTTTATGGGACTCAGTAATTATTGGGACCCTGATATTCAGGCTACTTGGCATCCTCAAATCCTGGAACAGATTCAAAATGTTGGCATGGCAGCTCTTATAAAAAGCTTAGATACAGCTGCTCCTAAGACAAGATATGTAAAAATATCTCAGGGGCAGAAAGAGAATTTTTATCTTTTGTGGAAAAGATTGCTGCAGCCTTGGAAAAACAGGTTGAGGATGAGACTGTGAGGCAGCTGCTGTGCAGATAGCTAGCAAGAGATAATGCTAATGATGAGTGCAGAAGGATCATAGATGCCCTGCCTGGAGAACCCATGATAACGCAAATGGTTGATGCCTGTGCTAAGGTGGGATCTGGGGAGCATAAATCTGCTTTAGAAGCAGTTCTAAGACCTCTTCAATCAAATTCTGGTGGATCAGAAAAGCAACCTAAGGCTGAGGAAAAACAGAAACAGATTAAGCGAAAGAAGAAAAATAAGGAGAACACGGAAGTTGCTCAATGCAAAAGATGTGGTAGGCCAGGTCATTCTTCAGACTACTGTCAATCTAGCTACCATGTCAATGGTCGATCCCTGTTACGCCCGGGAAAAAACGGGCTGAGGGGTGCACAGGGGAATTACGCCCAGATACAAATGTTTCCCCAGACTCCTCTGACATAGGCCTACTAAGCCAGCTCATAGCCAGCACCCAGGGATCAGCCGGGGTGGATGTATACAGCACAGCAACAATTATCTTAGACTCCAGTCATGTTCATAAGGTTCCCTTGGATGCTTATGGACCCTTATATTACCACAGGCCTGGTTCCTACGGTATGTCACCTTGTCCAGCAGCCATAGGGAGGAGGAGGAGGAGGAGATCCAGCAGGCAGGAATTGTGCAGCAAGATTGATTTATTTAATTATTTTACAAACTCTTTTATAGACTTTTTTCTTCATAGTCTAATTGGACAATAGACCAGCCACCCCTTGGGGGTGATTGGCTAAAATCCTAAACATCCATTGTCAAAATATTTTTCTACTATACCATAAACAAGACTTTTCAAGGTCGCAGGTGGCTTGGTTGTTTACATTCCCTGCTACCTCTTCTGTGAGAGAGAAAAGTCTCTCATGGACTTAAAAAATAGCAAGAAAATCCTCGCTAACAGCAGTTTTGTAACTACAATTCCCCCTTTTTGTTTTATAAGATAACAACTCTACTATTAATCCTAAATAGAAATCTACATCAGTTATTAATTCTAAATATGTCCTTAAGGCTTTAACTATCTGACTCCATAACAAGAAATTTAAAGTTCAGTCTCTGCTTGTGGAAGGACCATCCCAGTCTCTGCTTGTGGAAGGACCATCTGCCTGATGGTTGACATCCTGGTCATCATCAGAAGAGTCATTAGGCTGATGATCTACATTCTGGTCTCCATTTGGATGGTTGGCATTCTGGTCATCATTTGGAGGTTGCCTGTTCTGCCTCTGGTGCTGTAGGTCAGGGCGAACACATTTTGAAGGTAGCCACCGTATCCCGGTATCTGTGGAAACGCAAGCATACCCACGACCCCAAACGATAAGCTCATGTGGGCCTTCCCACTGGTTAGTGAGTAAATTCTGCACCCAGACTTTTGCCCGGGGCAGTTGTCTGTCGCCTGCAGACTGCAATGAGAGAAAATGATTCAGAATAACAGGATTCTTTGAATTTTGTGGTACTGTAAGGTGATTAATTGTATACAAAGCTTTTGCTAGTCGGCTCTGTGGGGTTTCTCCATGCATTCCCCTTTTCTGCTTGCCCAAAACACGCTTCAAGGTACCATGAGCGCGTTCAACAATGGCATGGCCAGTAGGAGAATGTGGGATACCAAAGGTATGGTCTACACCCCATAGGTGTAAAAACTGCCGTGTCTTCTCCAAGGTGTAGGCAGGACCATTGTCGGTTTTCACAGAAGCTGGCACGCCCAGGACTGAGAAAGCCAATTTCCAATGGGCAATGACATCACGGCCCTTCTCTCCAGTGTGAGCAGTAGCCCACATAGCCGAGGAGAAAGTGTCAATAGACACGTGCACATATTTCAGCCGACCAAATTCAGGGATGTGAGTTACATCCGTTTGCCAAATCTGCAAGGCTTTTAGCCCTCTGGGGTTTACCCCCGCTGGCAAAGGCGCAGTGAGTCCATGACAGTCAGCACAAGCGCCTCAGTTGGCGTTAAATGAAACTGCTTCTGCAGGGTATGTGCACTTTGATGGAAGAAACCGTGTGATGCCTTGGCTTGTGCAATTTTATCAGGCTGAGGCCCGACCCATGCAGGGTTGGCCAGCATGTCAGCCCTGGCATTGCCTTCTGTTAGAAACCCTGGTAAATTGGTGTGGCTTCGAATGTGCAGAATGCAATATGGATGCACTCGAGCTTGAATTGCAGACCACAAGGTTTGCAACAGCGAAAACAGAGCCGCATTGTTCACCTCCTTCAGAAGGGAACAACCTAAGCGTTGGGTGATCTCTGCTACATAAGCAGAGTCAGAAACCAAATTCAAAGGTTCCTGTGAGAATCGCTGAAAAGCCATGGTAACAGCCTTTAATTCAACTAACTAAGCAGAGTCTGACTCGGATTGGTGTGTTAATGAACCACCTCAAAGGCAGTGTAGGATACTGTGCGCTCTTACACACAGTGACCCCTGCTAAAAATTTGTCCCAATCCGTACACCCCAAGCTGCCAACACATGTTGCTGCCTGTTCTGAACTTCCCCTCTCCCTCCCAAAGACACGTGCTCCGGCCACGTGCTCCGAGCTCCTTTGTTCGAAGCGCGGGCAAAACCAAATGTAACTCAAACTCTTCAGCAGTGTCTGATTGGCCACTCACCCCAGGTCCTCCCCTTCCCTCTTCTCCGAATAAAGGATAGTCGAGGGGAGGCTCCGCCCTCTCTCAGCTCAGCTATCTTCCTGTGAACATCTGTGGTTGTCTCTCTCTTTCTTAAGGCTTCTAACTGCAGGGAATTGAGCGGGCAGGGAGCTATATTTCTCCCTCTTTGCTTCTGCTGATGGTATTTGCTCTGCAGCTGATACAGGTACCGATTTTAGAGCTATTAAGGTGCTAGATCGCCTGTGCTGCCTCTCTGGGCTGCTCGAGGCTTTCTAAGGCATTGAAATACAAGCGCTAGCCGGTATAAAGCTGAAAAGATACCATCCACATTTGGCGCCCAACGTGCTATCTCTGAACTCCGGTTCTGAGAGACTTTTAGGGTGTCCCGGCAGCTGTGTGTCTGCTGGAGTTAGCTCTGCACGTCGTGCTGTGCCAGCTCTGTGTAGCGAGCTGTTACTTTTTGCGTAACAGTGAGCCCAGAGGCTCAGCCTGTACCTCCCCCACACCACGTGGCGAGGGAACGGCTTGAAAGCAGAAGACCCTTCTCGCATGTTTTTTTTCTCCGGACCTGCTTTCCTGTGGTAAAATCCAGATTTCTGGTGAGTATTTCCCTGCTGGTTTAGGGGCTCCTGTCTTAAGCTGGTGCCGGTTCAAACTTTCTCTTTTTTTTTCTCCTTTTGGGCGAGTTGGGTTGAGGTTTGTGGTGTTGCTTTCATAATGGGATCTGAAGTTTCTGCACACCATAGAGAAATATACCACCAAGTTCAAAGCTACCTTTCCTTAACTGGGCATAAATACCCTAAAAATCTAGTTCAATCTTTTGTAGGATGGCTTTTTCAGTACTTTCCTAATCTTACCTCCAAAGACATAAGATCTCCCGAATTTTGGGATAAGGTGGGGAGAAAACTTTCCTCTCTTAGGCGTGCAGGAGATGAAACGGTTTCAAAATTCTTTCCTCTCCTGTTACTAAGTTATACTTTGCCTGAGAAAAACGCAGTACATGAAAAGCCTCTGCAAAATACCCCTGTTAATTCCCTTATACCCTCTTCCAACCCCTTTGTCCCGGACCCCTCTTCCCCTACGCTGGTAAACACAGCTCGAGCAGACTGCTTTTTAGCACAGGAGAGCTATCGTCCTCCTGGCTCACCCGTGTTTCCTCAGCACCCTGCCTCGGACGGGAATCCGGAGCCCGTCCCAGGACCTTCCCAACCCCTTTTCTCCACTCCCTTGTCCCCAGTTTCTAGCCCTCATGTTTCAAGCGCGCGAAAAAACCCCTTCTCCCCTGATCTCTTTGTTCCCAGGGAGAGCCATTGCCATGTGCTCGCAGCCCGGGGAAAAACCCCTCCCCCCAACCCATTTTCTTCGAGTTTGTTCGTCTCCAATAATGGCGGCCGCGATGTTCCTTCCTCTCCAAACTACACCTCCCACAATCCCTTTCTCCCCCACCCCACAAACCCCTTCTTGTCCCCATCCCCTCCCACTCCCGCGTCACAACCTGACCCCGCCCCTAACCGCGCCCCCACAGCGTCGTGTTTCACCCCTCCCTCTGTGCCCGCCCATGGCTCAAGTACCGCCCCTGCCTCCCACAACCCCGCCCCCAACCCCTCCCCTCCTCCGGCCGTGTCCGCGCCTCCACTCCCCGCCCCTGCGCCTCCACTCCCCGCCCCTGCTTCCTCTTGTCCCGTCCCTGGTTCCCACAATCCTGTAAATACCTCTTTAAATCCGGGAACCCATGGCTACCAGGAAGTAACTCCAACTGCTTCTACTACACTCTCTCCTACTAGCAATGTAGCAAACCCTGACTGGAAACCCTTACCTTACTCTAATATTAAGGATTTGTGCAAGGCCATTAAGGAGTTTGGAATGCATAGTAATTATTTTAAGAGCCTTTTAAGTGCTACTTTTGCAACTCACTTACTAGTACCTCATGATCTACTTACATTGATGCAAACTCTTCTAACAGCTGGTGATTTTATGATGTGGAAAAAGCAATGGAAAATAATTTTATCTGATTTACTAAAAATTTTGTGGCAAACTCCAGATAATTACCTGGACCTTGAGAATAATTATATCACATTAGACCTTTTATCTGGTGACAATAATATGGCAAATCCTCAAAAACAAGCAATGCTTATCCCTCGTCCAGTTCTTACTGAAATCACACATGCTGCTGAAAAGGCCTTAACATTATTACCATCTCAAACTCCTAACTCTCATTATACCGCCATCAAGCAATTGCCAAATGAAAATATTATTCACTTTTATAACCGTTTGTGCGAAGCTGTCTCTTCTCAGGTCCCTAATCCTGACCTCCGACAAGCGCTCCTACTCGAACTTCTCCAAGTGAATACCAATGATGCTTGCAAACAAGTCATCCTCACTCTCCCTCTTCATCCTCCTCCTACTGTTGAATCCATCCTCGAAGCCTGTACAAAGAAGGTGCAGCTGAACACAGCTGCTCCCTTTTTAGAAAAAGTGGGGATGGTTGGGGAAGTTGTAGAGAATGCTATGGGTACAGGAGAAACTCAATCGCGTGGTAACCTTATATGCTATCGTTGTCAGAAAAAGGGACATGTAGCTCGCAATTGCAGAGCCATTATAACTGCTGATAAAAACTCTCCAAAGACTGTTTCCCCAGGTCAACAGCAGGGAAACCAGCAACTCAACGCGTCCTAACAGCTCCGCGTTCAGACAAAAATAGAGCTGCAGACAAAGCAACTTGGACTTCTGGACTAAGGTTTAAGGTAACCTGTGCCAAAACACACCATTTCAACAACAACAAACAGACTGCAATACCTATCTCATTCCAGAATGTGGACCACATGCAAGACTTTACATACCTTTTTGTTATTGGGGACACTCGGGTAACACCTGCTGGGATAGAGGTTACACCCACACTCATGAAAGTGGATCAGAACGGGTGTTCTAACCTAATGGTACAATGTATATATCCGCCGTACCTTATGCAAAAGGGTCAAGTCATTGCACAGGCCATTCCACTGCCCAAATACCTGTCCACAGATGGTCATATCCCAGCCATCTGTTGGACTGAGGTTTTGGGAAATGACAAACCTATAATAGAATGTAAGCTCCGTCACAAATCACAAAAAATCAGTATAATGGGAATGATAGACACAGGTGCTGATGTGACTGTCATTCCATTTGATAAGTGGCCTGAGCAATGGGAATTGCAATCTCAGGGCATCATACAAGGGATTGGAGGTACCCAAATTGCAAAGCAATCCAAATACACCATCCAAATTGAAGGTCCTGAAGGACAAATAGCAACTCTTCGTCCGTATGTCCTGGACACCAAATTCACCCTGTGGGGAAGGGATGCCATGTCTCAGTGGGGAACAAAAATTGATATCACCCCTAGATATCAAAATTTTCTCCTGCAGGCCACTAAAGCAGAGTGCCTTCCACAAAAATTAACTTGGAAAACAGATGAACCCGTGCAAGTTAGACAGTGGTCTTTAAAAAAAGAAAACTTAGAGGCACTCAAAACATTAGTAGCTGAACAATTGGCTAAAGGAAATATAGTTCCAACTAACAGCCCATGGAACACACCTGTGTTTGTAATAAAAAAACCGGGAAAGAACAAATATAGGCTACTCCAAGATCTTAGAGAAGTTAATAAAGTTATTGAAGACATGGGACCCCTTCAACCAGGTATGCCATCACCTTCAATGCTCCCACAACATTGGCATTTAGCTGTTCTTGACATTAAAGATTGCTTTTTTCATATTCCACTCCATCCTGCAGATGCCCCTCGATTTGCATTTTCTGTACCCTCTCTTAATCATGAAACCCCCATGGAACGTTACCATTGGCTTGTGCTTCCCCAAGGTATGAAAAATTCCCCAACTCTCTGCCAAGAGTACATTGCTAAAATTCTATCTCCCATCCGTGCCAAAGCAGAGAAAGCCATCATCCTACATTACATGGATGATGTGCTGGTGTGTGCTCCCAATAATCAGTATCTTGAGCAGACACTTAACATGGTGATTGAGGCCCTAGAGGCCAAGGGCTTTGAATTACAACCTGAAAAAATGCAGAGAACAAGCCCTTGGAAATACCTCGGACTCAAAATCACAGAAACCTCTATCACCCCAACACCCGTCACCATTAATAATAACCCAAAAACATTAGAGGAAGTGCAACAGATCTGTGGGACACTGAAGTATTTAAGGCGCTGGTTAGGACTCACCACAGAGGATGTAGCTCCTATTGCAAACCTAGTAAAAGGGGAAGGCGGTCCAGCATCCCCCAGATCCCTGACAGAAGAGGCAAGGCAGTCTCTCAGAAAGATACAAGAGCTCATTTCCACCAGGCAAGCACACAGGTATCAGCCCTCCCTACCCTTTAAGCTTGTCATTCTAGGGAAGGCACCACGCTTTCACGGCCTCATATTTCAGTGGGACAAAGAGCAGAAGGACCACCTCATCATAATTGAATGGGTTTTCCTTCCACTCCAGCCTCCTAAAACCATCACACAGCCACAAGAATTAATAGCAAAAATTATCATGAAGGGTAGAGCAAGGCTCCGCACCCTGGCAGGATGTGACTTTGCATGCATCTACTTACCGGTAACAACAGACACATTAGATCACCTACTCCAAAATAATATAAATTTACAATTTGCATTAGATAGTTACTCAGGCCAAATCTCAAATCATTACCCAAAACATGAAATGTTTAATCTGGCATTCTCTTTCATCCCTCGAGAGATACAAAGCAGAAAACCCCTCGATGCGATTACTGTTTTTACTGATGCATCAGGGAAAAGTAAGAAGTCCGTGGTCACGTGGAGAAATTCAAAGACACAAAAGTGGGAATCTGACATAAAGGTAATCCAAGGATCACCACAAGTAGCTGAATTAGCAGCTGTCATTAGAGCATTTGAGAGGTTCAAAGAACCCTTTAATTTGGTCACAGACTCAGCATATGTAGCTGGAGTAACTGTTAGAGCTGAGCATGCTCTCCTAAAAGAAATCTCAAACAAAAAAATTTATGATTTACTCTCAAAATTAATTTATCTGGTTTCCCACAGAGAGCATCCCTATTTTGTCATGCATGTGAGGTCACATACAAACCTGCCAGGATTTATTGCGGAAGGTAATCGTAGAGCTGATGCTCTGGCTATGCCAGCAGACATAGTTCTATCAGCCGACTTACCAAAGCTCCCCCAAGTTTTCGAACAGGCAAAACTGAGCCATGCTATGTACCATCAAAATATTCCTGCTCTCATCCGCATGTTCCATCTGTCGCGGACGCAGGCAAAAGCAATAGTGGCAACATGTCCCAACTGCCAGAAGCTACAGCTTCCATCACTGGGCATGGGAGTCAATCCCAGAGGCATTAATAGCGGTGAAGTGTGGCAGATGGACGTCACACATTTCCCTGAATTTGGGAGATTAAAGTACGTTCATGTTTCTATTGATACCTTCTCTGGTGCTATGTATGCCTCTGCACATGCAGGCGAAAAAGCTAGGGACGTTGAAAAACATCTTGTCCAAGCTTTTGCTGTGCTCGGTATACCTGAGGAGATAAAAACTGATAATGGACCTGCCTACACCTCTCAGGAGTTTAAAAACTTCCGTCAGCAGTGGGGATTTCGACATGTTACAGGTATTCCTCACTCCCCAACCGGACAAGGCATTGTTGAACGTGCCCATCAAACCCTCAAGCGAATGCTGCTACAACAATCAGGGACCACCAAACTCAATTCACCTGTCCTCAGACTCAGCAAAGCACTGTTTACCATAAACTTCCTGAATGGCACCTTTGAGGATCCAAACCCTCCCATCTATCGTCATTTCCAGAACACCGGGAGACAGAAACTGAAGGAGAATCCAGAAGTCCTGATCCGGGACCCAGAGACTCAGAAAATCCAAGGACCATACAAACTTGTAACTTGGGGACGTGGGTATGCCAGTGTATCTACCCCTCAAGGACTGAGATGGATCCCAGGGAAATGGGTAAAGCCTTATGTCACTTCCTCAAAAATTAAGGAGGTTAAAACTGCCTCCTGGAAGAGACGCCGTAAAAAGGATCCTAATTTTGCACCCTCATGTAAACCCTTTGCTGCAGATTTTGATGTTAATCCCTTGAGTTAAGTTGCACTGTTTTGCACTCAGGTTTTGCACTGTACTCTGTAAGTCTTCGTCCTGATACTCCATACCATAGATGTCCTAACTAACCCCCTGAGTTTTGCTGGGGAACTAGTTTAAAGGCATCCTAGGTACTATCGAAGTTGTAGGGACGATAGATTCCAGTTATGTTTTGCACTGTTGTTCTGTTACTGTTCTATGCACTTTAAGTTACTAAGAGTTACAACCCAGCTTTAAAGAAAAAAAAATAGGGAATTGTTGCTGCCTGTTCTGAACTTCCCCTCTCCCTCCCAAAGACACGTGCTCCGGCCACGTGCTCCGAGCTCCTTTGTTCGAAGCGCGGGCAAAACCAAATGTAACTCAAACTCTTCAGCAGTGTCTGATTGGCCACTCACCCCAGGTCCTCCCCTTCCCTCTTCTCCGAATAAAGGATAGTCGAGGGGAGGCTCCGCCCTCTCTCAGCTCAGCTATCTTCCTGTGAACATCTGTGGTTGTCTCTCTCTTTCTTAAGGCTTCTAACTGCAGGGAATTGAGCGGGCAGGGAGCTATATTTCTCCCTCTTTGCTTCTGCTGATGGTATTTGCTCTGCAGCTGATACAGGTACCGATTTTAGAGCTATTAAGGTGCTAGATCGCCTGTGCTGCCTCTCTGGGCTGCTCGAGGCTTTCTAAGGCATTGAAATACAAGCGCTAGCCGGTATAAAGCTGAAAAGATACCATCCACAAACACATCCTGTCCCCAAAGGTTATGGGAAGTGGTAGCAACATAAGGCCTAATTGTAGCTGTGTGTCCCTCTGAATCCTTCACCACCACAGGCCGTTCACTTAAATAGCTCTGTGTGGTTCCTCCTAATCTTGCAATGGCCGATCCCACTGGGGCTAAAGGCCATGAGGGAGGCCATGCAGAGAAGGAGATGATAGTTACATCAGCACCCGTATCAATCAAACCTTGAAGCTGAATCCGGGGTGGTTGAGCGCTTGGCAGGACCAGGGTACATGTCATCTGTGGCCTTTGGTCAGAGATGTCTGCAGTCCAGAAGGCCTGCGGAAGTCCCGTAGATCCACTGCCGTTATCTTCCTGAGTTTGTTCTACCCTGGGGACACAAGACTTAAAAGGCACTAATTTAGCAAGGCAGGTCTTTTCAGGAATAGTTACAGGGGGTTTTTGCGTGGAGACCATAGCGCAAATCTGACCTTTAAAGTCAGCATCAATAACTCCTGAGTGCACTAAGATACCTTGATGGGCAACATCAGGTTTTCCCACCAGCATCGCACCGGATCCCTGGGCTAAGGGTCCATACGCATCCAAGGGAACCTTATAAATACCCCTTGAGTCTAAGACGACTGCGGCTGCAGTGTGGACGTCAAACCCGTCTGATCCCTGGGTGCCGTCTGATCCCTGGGTGCCGTCTCTAGGGTGGCTGGGTAGGCCTGTGCCTGTACCTGTGCGAATTGCTGGGGGAGTGACTGCATCGGAGAGCAATTCCCCCTCCTTGCACCCCGGCGGAAGTTTCCTGACAAAGGCCGACCATCGGCATGAGTCTGGGATCTACAATAGCCCGTACAATGGCCTGGCCTGCCACACCTCTTGCACTGGGGGATCGGTGTGTTCTCTTTTTGGCTCAGCTTAGGCAGCTTCCGTTTTTTCACCTGTTTTGGTTGCTTTGGTTCACTACCAGAAGATGCGTGAACAGGCTGCAGGAAAGCAGCCAAAGCAGACCTTTTCTGGTTCCCAGATCCCACCTTAGCACAGGCCTCGACCATGTCTGTTACCTCAGGGTCCCCTGGTAAGGCATCTATGATTTTTATGCACTCCTCGTTTGCGTTATCTCTCACTAACTGCCTTAACAACATCTGTCTTAACCCGTCATCCTCAACCTGCTTCTCAAGAGAAGCAGTGACTTTCTCTACAAAAGAGAGGAATGACTCTCATTTCCCTTGAACTATTTCAGTATATAGCTTTCTGGGCGCAGACAACTCTATGGTTTTCAACAGGGCAGCCATGCCGACCTGTTGGTCTTGCTGCAGGACGCTAGAGGACAAGGTACCCTGTAGGCTGGGATCAGAGAAGGGACCGGTCCCCATCAAAGCATCCACTCCTGCTGTGTGTCTAGGATCAGCAGCAGGGAGCTGCATATTTGCTAATGCAGTCTTGCCGGCCAGCTTTCTCCAGGTTTTCTCAAAAACTGTAAATTGTACAGGTTGAAATAGAATTTGACCTAAGTGTCTGATATCAAATGGAGAAAGCAAATCTGTATTTATCACCCTTATTATCTGCATAACCTCAGCAGAACCTAGTCCATATTGTGCCACCTTGGATTGGAGGTCCTGGACAACTTTCCAAGCAATTACCTCATGCTTGTCATGCTCCCCTGAATCTGGGAGAGCCTTATACACTGGGAAAGCTTGGATCTCCCCTTTAGGGGAAGCACTACCATCCTGAACTTCTGGCACAGCCTGTGGATGGAGTGTAACAGCTCCCCGGTTACCCCCAGAATCCTCAGATCCATTTGGCATTCCAAGGACTTCTAACAACCTCCAGTCACCCTCCTCCAATGCTCTCATCTTACGAGACTCTAAGAATCTATTATAATGCGTCGGATGCACTGTTACTGTGCAGTCCTGAAAGGTCCAGGGCCGAGACCAGCGCAGCCTTTTTCTTTGCTGCGCGGCACTTTGGCTAAGTTCGCTAGAGGCAGAACAGACAGGACAGACTGCAGCTGCTCTCGGCGCCACCGCCTCTGGCACAGCAGCTGCGTTCAGCGCGGTTGCCACTGCCGCTGCTGTTTCGCGCTCCCCCGCCGCGCCCGGCTCTGCCGCCGCTGGCCCGTTCTCGGGGGTTGTGCTGGGCGCTGCCGCCCCTGCCCGCTGCTCCGCAGCCGCCGTCTCTGGCCTCGTCTCCGCAGCCGTCGCTGCTTCCAGCTTTTGCCTCGGCTGCTCCGCTTCTGGGTTCGCCGCCGGCCACGCGGTTTCTCGGCTCAGAGCCACGTCTCCCGCAGATGGCGGGGGGGGCGCGGGCGGCGCGGGCCGTGCCGGCGGTGCGGGCAGGGGGGGCGCAGGCGGCGCGGCCGGCAGGGCCGGCGTGGCGGGCTCGGGCTCGGGCATTCGCCGCTCTAACAGGCTGAGCAGATCCTCCATCCTTTGGGATAAGTTCGGTAACTCTGTCAGCAAGGGCAGATGCTGCATTAAGAGGTCAATGGCTCAGTTCTGCGACTGCGCAGAACAGTCCAGCGCCAGGGAGGGCAGCGGACCAAACCCAGGGAGTCTAGGTGCAGGCAGGCCCAGCGCTACGCCGGCTAAGAAGTTAGATCCAGGTCCATACGGAACCGAGCTAGGAGCCTCTCTGGGCGTCCAAGTGGCTAAGCCTCTGATCTGCGGCCCTGGATAAGCTGTGGCCGCTGCCCAGCCGAACGGCAGGGCAGGCTGTGCGCCCTCCCGCTGCCCGGACCCCCCCGCCTCTGGCGGCGCGGGGTTCCTGGTGGCCGCAGAGTCCTGCGATTGTGCAGGGTGAGCCGGCGCAAGCTCTGCCTGTGGAGCCGGGGGGGATTTTCTGAATCCATTATCATTTTCCCCCGAAACCCAGTCAACGGGGCCCCCCTCGGACATTCCTCCGTCACTCATCACCGAGATAGGCAAGCCAGCCCTGCTGTTACAGTCAAGGTCTGTCAGCAGGATAAAATAATGAACGCCAGGTTTTGTATAATTCTAACGCTGCTGAGTCCCCAGTCGGGAGCTCCTGTCGGACAGTGCATCCAAGTTCCTGCCATAAGGCAAAGTCCAGGGCAGTATCTCTGTCCATGGAAATCCCTTTTAAAGTAGCCCAGTCTAATAATTCCTGAACTGAGTTTTCAGGAAAGGAGGTGTGCAATATGCTAAACAAACCTCTCCAGACCAGCATCGCAGCTTCAGTTTGTGAGCCGCTGTTTGCCATTTCTCAGTTCTGTCGGACCTCCTGGTCCCGGGGGGGAAAGGGGAACAGCGTACCTCTAGAGGAATTCGGCTTGGCTCGCAGCAGCAGGACAAGTCAGAGAGTGCAAATCACGTTGGGGTCACCAAATATTACCTCAGGCCTGGTTCCTACGGTATGTCACCGTGTCCCGCAGCCATAGGGAGGAGGAGGAGATCCAGCAGGCAGGAATTGTGCAGCAAGATTGATTTATTTAATTATTTTACAAACTCTTTTATAGACTTTTTTCTTCATAGTCTAATTGGACAAAGGGCCAGCCACCCCTTGGGGGTGATTGGCTAAAATCCTAAAACATCCATTGTCAAAATATTTTTCTACTATACCATAAACAAGACTTTTCAAGGTCGCAGGTGGCTTGGTTGTTTACATTCCCTGCTACCTCTTCTGTGAGAGAGAAAAGTCTCTCATGGACTTAAAAAATAGCAAGAAAATCCTCGCTAACAGCAGTTTTGTACCTACACCCTTAGGTCAGGGTTTCAGCACATTGCTTGTGGGTAGATCTAGTGTCACCTTTCAAGGGATCTTTGTACATCCCGGAGTTATTGATGCTGATTTTACAGGCCAGATTTGTGCTATGGTTTCCACACCCACCCCCCGTTACCATTCCTGAAAAGACTAGAATTGCTCAACTTGTGCCTTTTAATTCATGTGTTCCTAGGGCAGAACAACGCAGTCGAGGAGATGGTGGCTTTGGATCTACGGGATTCCCACAGGTCTTCTGGACTGCAGACATCTCCATCCAGAAGCTGCAGATAATGTGTACCCTGATTCTGCCAAATGCCCAGCCGCCCAAGATCCAACTCGAAGGTTTGATTGACATGGGTGCTGACGTGACAATTATCTCCTTCTCTGCGTGGCCTCCAACATGACCTTTGGCCCCCGCTGGATCAGCCATCACAGGGTTGGGAGGAACTGCAAAGACCTATTCAAGTGAGCAACCTGTGCTGGTGAAAAATGAAGAGGGTCAAACAGCTACAGTTAGGCCCTATGTCACTGCAGGTCCATTTAACCTCTGGGGATGGGATGTGTTGGCAGCTTGAGGGGTGTGGATTGGAACAAATTTTTAATTGGGGCCACTGTGTCGAATGGCGCAGTATATCCTATGCTGCCTTTGGGGTGGCTAGTACGCAAATCTATCTGGATTCATCAGTAGCCCCTCCCAATAGAGAAATTAGTTGCCCTTCACCAGTTAGTCCAGGAACAATTACAAGAGGGACATCTTGAGCCTTCTACGAGTCCCTGTAACACTCCTGTGTATGTAATCAAGAAAAAATCAGGAAAGTGGAGATTGTTACAGGACCTCTGACAAGTCAGTGCAGTGACGGAAAGTATGGGGCCATTGCAACCTGGTATGCCCTCACCCACCATAATCCCAGCAGGGTGGGAAATCCTGATCATTGATTTGAAGGACTGCTTTTTCACTATTCCTTTACATCCTGATGACAAACTAAAATTTGCTTTTACTGTGCCTGCAGTTAACAATGCTGAACCTGCGCAGAGGTATCAATGGAAGGTTCTACCTCAGGGCATGAAGAACAGCCCGACTATCTGCCAATGGTATGTCGCTCAGGCTTTGTCTGGAGTCCGTGAGCAGTTTCCTGAGGCACACTGCTACCATTACATGGATGATATCCTGGTGGCAGCACCCACCCAGGATGAGCTGCTGAGGATTCAGCCTTGGCTACTCGCTGCTCTGCATTCTTATGGATTGCAGGTGGCACCGGAGAAAGTTCAACAACAACCTCCTTGGAAATACTTAGGGGTCAAAATTTTGGATCGGACCATACAACATCAGGAGGTGCAATTCTCGGATTCTATTAAGACTTTGAATGATGCTCAGAAATTGCTAGGTATTATTAATTGGTTATGTCCTTATTTAGGGCTAACCACGGCACAGCTTTCCCTGCTTTTTAATATTTTAAAGGGGGACCCAGAGTTGAATTCACCTCGCAAATTGACTCCTGAAGTGTGACGAGCGCTGGAGGAGGTGCAGCAGGCTGTTTCTGCATGTCAGGTTTATTGAGTGGATCCCTCCATTGATATCACTGTTTTTATTACCACTCCAGATCTTCATCCTACAGGTATCATTGGCCAATGGGATAAACAGTGGCCTGACCCTTTACATATCCTGGAATAGGTCTTCTTGCCACATCAGCCAAAAAAGACAGCACTCACATTATTTGAATTGATCGCTTGTCTGATAATTAAATGCCGTCATCGGTGTTTGCAATGAATGGCAGCGGATCCTGCAACAATTGTTCTCCCGATACGGCAGGAACACTTTGAGTGGAGCCTTATGAACAGTGCTCCTTTGCAAAGTGCGCTGCAAAACTTTTCAGGACAGATTGCTTATCATCTGCCCAGCCATAAATTACTGCAAATGGCAAAATCGACAAGCTTCACCTAACGTCCAAAAAATAGTCGGGTGCCAGGGAAAGTGTTGCAGCGGGGATACTGCAACACGCATATATCAAACCAGGAGTCCCGTGAAAAGAAATAAATATATACGGACGGATTCTTGCTAGATGTTTCAGAGATGTTTATTTCCCCAGCCGCATGGCCGGGCTCTGCTGAGGGACTCTTACAGTCCGACCCGAGCTGCTTTGCCCGCGCAGGGGAACACAAACCAACCAATGGGGAACGAGACTGAGCAGGGGCAGGGAAACCCCGTGCCTCCCCTCAGGGCTACATGGCGCGGGGGAGGGACCCCAACATCTCACCCGTTTTATTTTAATAAAAGGAGAATGAAGACAATTGGATAAACATAACAAGAACAGTTTCAAAACAAAACAAGCCACCCTCCTGAGTCTTTAAATGTCCAAACAAATTCTGTGGAACATCTCAGGGCTGACAGAAGGGAGACAGAACTCTCTGGACATGCCTGTGGGGAAACTGAGGCAGGAGAGGGTTTAATTTCTTTCCTCCCCCTTTTCATCCCCCCATCGGCATCGGAAAGGGATTTTTGGGGAAACAATTGGCAAAGGCAGGGGTTTGTGAGGGAAACCATGGATGAAAAAACGGATTGGGAATAAACTGGGGATAGGGTAAACTTAGGAAAGGGTTCATATTGGGTATAGGGTAAAAGGGGAAATTAGGCTGTGGGTAGGGAAATTGCTGCGATGGATATTGTTTATAATTTTGTGCATAACGGCTGCCTTTGACGGGAATACCTCCAGGCCCAGTAACATTCGCTGCTTGTAAACCCTTCTTTCCTTGCACTATATCAAATTGAACAACTTCCCCATCTCCTACACTTTGCAGGTAATTTTTAGGGTTATTCCTTTTAATGGCAGTTCTATGGATGAATAAATCTTCCCCTGTATCATCTCGTGTTATAAATCCATAGTTGTTTTTCACATTGTACCATTTCACAGTTCCTGTGACTTTCGTGGCTACAACGTCTCCTATCACGTGCTTGCGTGTCTGTCGTGGCTGCCGGTCCCGCGTGGCCGCCGCCTCGCCGACTCCGACGTCTCGGTCAGGCCCCCGCGCCGCGGCCGCTCTGCGCTCTCTGCACGGCCCCGCTCCAGCGCCTGTCTGGGCTCTGCACGGCTCCGCTCCGCAAACTCCCCGCTGCTTTGAGAGCGGCCTCGTTTCGGCTCGGCGCTGCACTGCACAGCTTCTCGTGTCGCTGTGGAAACCGCCGCTTCTCCCTGCATAGGGCTCTCTGAGCCGTATGCACAGAGCGGGCTTCCACGCTGACCTCCGCTTCCTGGCTGCTCGTGGCCCACGGCACCCATGGCGCCTGCGGCGTCGCTCCCTCACTCGCGGCCAGGTGGCCGGGGACCCCGAGACAGGGATGGGGTCCGCAGTAAGGCGCGCGCTCCCGAGGGGGCCGGGCGCATCCAGCGCAGGCACCTCCGCTGGCACAGCTGCAGTCATACACTCCTGGGGTGGCCGCCACGCGGTCTCGGCCACGGGAGAAGTATGATCTTCTGCTTTAGGGGTAATGGGATCATACAGATGCTCCTGAAGAGCGTCACTGATTATAAAGGATCCACGGAGAGCTTCTATCGCTAGTCCATCCCTTAGCTTATCACAGATCTCGTTCCAGAAACACTCCTGAGAATATCCAGGAGGTTTGATATCAAAAAGTAAGTCTCGAGAAATATAGGGGAACTCTTTGAAAAGCCAGATAAAAAAGTGTTCAAGATCTCCCGGTTCCAATACTTTTTTGTTTTGTTGTTCAAGGATCCCTTTTACTTCTAGATACATTTTTTTCTGTGGCTCAGAGAGCCCCATTTCCCACGATTCTTCCATAGTCCAGATATGCAATAGCAAAACAAAACCAAGAAGAGGAATCCAAAGTTTCCAGGGTTTACTCACACAAATCAGTCACGGGGATCGTTCTGCTCGCAATCTTCCACCATATGTTGCAGCGGGGATACTGCAACACGCATATATCAAACCAGGAGTCCCGTGAAAAGAAATAAATATATACGGACGGATTCTTGCTAGATGTTTCAGAGATGTTTATTTCCCCAGCCGCATGGCCGGGCTCTGCTGAGGGACTCTTACAGTCCGACCCGAGCTGCTTTGCCCGCGCAGGGGAACACAAACCAACCAATGGGGAACGAGACTGAGCAGGGGCAGGGAAACCCCGTGCCTCCCCTCAGGGCTACATGGCGCGGGGGAGGGACCCCAACAGGAAAGGGCCCACCATTTTCACAGACAGGTCCGGGAACACTGGGAGGGCTATAGTTACCTGGAGGGAAGAATCTGAATGGCAGGTGCTGGAAGGCCATGAGTCAGGCTCAGCCCAGCTGGTTGAACTGAGGGCTGTTGCCATGGATTTTCAGTGGTTTTTTCAGGTTCCTTTGAATTTGATCACTGATTCAGACTACGTAGCTGATATAACTCATGTCTCGGTTTTGAAAGACAGGTGTCTGCTAAGGAAGGCAGAAGCCTCCCTTGAAGTGGCAGATGTAACCCCCTTTCCCTCTGAGTTATTATAATTTTGAAATCAAGGGCCTTTAGGCAAAAGATGTGGGAAATAGGAATAACAGTTCTTTATGATTATATATATATATATATAACCAGTCAAACAAAACAACCAAAACTCTAGCAGTAACAGCAAACAATCACAAACCCAGTCCCAGCCTTCTTGGATGTCAGGCTCTTTTCCCCTCGGGTGCAGTTCTGCTCGCAGCCGGCAGGGGCGCTGGCGGCTCTCAGTGAGCAGGGCAGGTGCCATGGTTCCCCTGCGGCAGCAGGGGGCGCTCCAGAGCGAGCTCGGGGACCACACGGCACCAGTGGCCTGGGATCCTGGGGAAGGATGGAACAAGGGCTTCACAAACCCCGGAGAGCTAGCCCCGGTGTCTGGCTGGAGCTTCGGGAACAGCAGGCTGGAGCAGCAGGCTGGAGCAGCAGGCTGGAACAGCAGGGATGAGCACAAATCCCGGAGGACAGACGCGATGTATCCAAACAGAGAACCCCCCGGAGGTCTGGGCAGGCAGGGTGAGCATGGCTACAACACAGCAAAGGCTCGAAGCAACAGCGGGGCAGGGCGGCCACAGCCCGGCCTCCAGCGGGGCAGGGAGGGCAGCTTTGGGATCCCGGTGTTGTTTCCAGCAGAAAGCAAAGTAGCCGAAGCAAGCAGACTCCTCTCTCTCGGACGCAGAGAGCGAACTGACCCCACACCCAGGTGAAACAAAGGAGTAGCCAGGCCCACCCCACCTCCAGTGGGCAGCTCTTTTGTCTTTCTTAAGTACAGCCATTTGTCCTCTAGCAACATGCATATGGGAAAAAAATTCCTTTAACAGGAAAAAAAACTAGGACTAAACTAAAACCCCAATATTATCCACCCCGAATTTTTCCCATACTAGCATGTTACATGAAACTTAACCCTTTTAACCATATAAATACATGCATCACCCGAATTATATACATATATACATGCTGATACTGATAGAAGTACAGAGCCATGGGTAGTTCACTCTAAAACAAGGTCCCCTTGAGGTATGCATCCAGTCTCTCCATCCCTTTGCATCACCCATGTCGCTGCTTGGGTTTGTAACAGGGCGGAAACACCAATTTAGTGTAGTGGTTTGGTCTAAAATACTCATTACTGTTTATCTTCTGTGAGATAAGAATTAGGAGAAATGCAAAGCAGGCACCAAACTTGAAGGAATATAAAGAAGTTTATATTCTGACCTAAAAGAAGGAAAAAAGCAAATTATACCACCTTCAGAACTCTCCTCCTCCCCCCACCTTCCTCCCTTCTCCCACTGACAATGTAAAAAGACAACCCTTGAGATGTTCAGTCTGTTTACCACTTCCATAATAACCTTGTTCAGTCCATTTAGAAAGAGAAGTCTCTTGCTCGTGCTATGAAAACAGTGTCACAACGAGACAGCTGCCCACTTCCAAATATTGTTCAGTCCATTTAGGAAGAGGAGTCTCTCTGCTCACATGTGAGTCCCTGCCCCCGACTTGCAGCTTTTTCCACATCTGCTTTCGAGAGTCCACTCTTGAAGTTTTTTGGGGTACAATTTTAAGGTTGAGCTGTCCAGAAACAAAAAACAGAGGCCCTTCTCCTTCCCTGGGAGCAAAGGGTCTTCCTCATCTTCATCGTTAGGACAATCTCTGCGAGCATCTCTAGGGACTGAGGTTTTCTCCTTTCCCATTTGGAGCAAAAGTCCTCATCTGGTTCATCTCCCCCTGTCCAAACTTCTCATGAAATTACAGCTGTGTCAGCATCTGCCTATTGCTTACGAGTTGGACACTCCACCCCCAATATCTTCGTGAAATTACAACAGGATACTCTGATATATCATAGCTTCACAACAGAATTTCAGCTTTAAGCATCTTCTCTCTCTCTTCTTTCAGGTTTTCAGCTCTTCACAGCAATAAAAGGGTTAATCTCACCTCGGCCTTGCAGCTTTGCAGCTGGAATGTTGAATTTTTCTTATCGCAGTGGAGAGGGAGGAGAGCCAAGCCCCTCCAGCTGCTCACAGCAAGGCAGTGGGGGGGGAGGGGGGTGTTCCACGGCTGGAACAGGTCCACAGACTCCAGGATGGCCGTGGCCCAGCCCGGCCTGGCCCAAGCAGGGCCTGGCCGGGCCTGCTGGCCCCCGCACAGGGCCCGCAGCCACTTGTCCCAGCACTGGAAACGAGAGAGAGAGCTTGGGGGGGAGTCTGTCTGTTCTTAATTGTGGATCACAGAGGCGGTCAAAATTTTAAGTGGCTTAAAGAATTGTCCATATTCAAACAGGCTAGCTGATAGGTTCTATCAGGTCCCAGAGGAAGCTGTAAGCACCCCTTTACAAGGACATCCCTTCCGGGACTATGCTTGCTAACCTATGACAACCCACCAGGTGCAACCTGGTCCCTGAGCAAAACCACCACGGATGGGTTTGTCTTTGCTCAAGGCAGACTTTACCCAAACAGTTTTTCCAAGCATACCTCTCACGTGCACCACTGGAACCTTATCCCCGTCTGTTGTTTGTAGGGGTTCGGATTGGGCAGGGCCTGCTCGGCTGGTGGAGCCTCGGGTGTTAACTAACCAGGTGACTCTTGCTAAATGCACCTCCCAGTTTTTTAAAGTTCCCCAACCCAGTGCCTTCAAGGTGGTTTTAAGCAATCCATTACACCGCTCAACCTTCCCAGCTGCTGGTGCATGGTAAGGGATGTGGTACACCCACTCAATGCCATGTTCTCTAGCCCAGGTGTTTATAAGGCTGTTCTTGAAGTGAGTCCCATTGTCAGACTCGATTCCCTCAGGGGGGCCATGCCTCCAAAGGACTTGCTTTTCAAGGGCCATAGTGTGAGGCACAGGGTAGGTCTCCAGCCATCCTGTGGTGGCTTCTACTATCGTGAGCACATGGCACTTGCCTTGGTGGGTTTGAGGCAGTGTGATGTAATCAATCTGCCAGGCCTCCCCATACTTGTATTTGGACCACGGCCCACCATACCACAGGGGCTTCACCCGCTTGGCCTGCTTGATCACAGCGCATGTCTCACAGTCATGGATCACCTGGGAGATACTGTCCATGGTTAGATCCACCCTTCAATCTTGTGCCCACTTATAGGTGGCATCTCTGCCCTGATGGCCTGAGGCATCATGGGCCCATCGATCTAGGAACAACTCTCCTTTATGTTGCCAATACAAGTCTATCTGGGACACCTCTATTTTCGCAGCCTGATCTACCTGTTTGTTGCTACAATGTTCTTCGTTAGCCCGGCTCTTGGGGACGTGAGCATCTACATGATGGACCTTCAAGGGTAGCTTCTCTACCAGAGTGGCAATGTCTTTCCATTCCTTAGCAGCCCAGATTGGTTTTCCTCTGCGCTGCCAGTTTGCCTCATTTCACCTTTCTAGCCAACCTCACAGAGCATTGGCTACCATTCATGAATCAGTGTAGAGGTAGAGCTTTGGCCACTTCTCTCTTTCAGCTATGTCCAGAGCTAATTGAACAGCTTTGAGTTCAGTGAGTTGGCTCGATCTACCTTCTCTTTCAGTAGCCTGTGCAACTTGTTGTGTGGGGCTCCATACAGTGGCTTTCCATTTCCGGCTACCGCCTACAATTTGGCGGGAACCATCAGTTGAAGAGGGCATATTGTCTTTCACTCTCTGGTAGCTCTTTATATGGGGCGGCTTCTTTGGCACGCATCACCTGCTCCTCTTCTTCTTCAGAAGATAACCCAAAAGTCTCACCTTCCGGCCAGATCGTAATTATTTCCAAGATCCCAGGGTGACTTGGGTTTCATATTCGGGCGCGCTGTGTGATGAGGGCGATCCATTTGCTCCAAGTAGTGTCAGTGGCATGATGCGTGGAGGGAACCTTTCCTTTGAACATCCACCCCAGAACCGGTAGTCGGGGTGCCAGGAGGAGTTGTGCCTCTGTGCCGGTTACTTCTGAGGCCGCTTGGACTCCTTCATAAGCTGCCAAGATTTCTTTCACTGTGGGTGTGTAGTTGGCTTCAGATCTTCTATAGCTTCGGCTCCAGAATTCCAGTGGTCGGCCCCGAGTCTCATCAGGCACCTTCTGCCGGAGGCTCCAGGACAGACCATTGTTCCCGGCTGCAGAGTAGAGCACGTTCTTCACCTCTGGTCTTGTCCTGACTGGGCCAAGGGCTACAGCATGAGTGATTTCCTGCTTGATCTCGGTGAAGGCTTGCTGCTGTTCTGGGCCCCAGTGGAAATCGTTCTTCTTTCGGGTAACCAGGTAGAGACGGCTCACGATCTGGCTGTACTCGGGAATGTGCATTCCCCAGAAACCTATGGCACCAAGGATAGCTTGAGTTTCCTTCTTGTTGGTCGGCGGAGACATCGCAGTGATCTTATTGATGACCTCAGTGGGAATCTGACGTCGTCCATCTTGCCACTTTACTCCCAGGAACTGAATCTCTCGGGCAGGTCCCTTGACTTTGCTCTTCTTGATGGCAAAACCAGCTTCCAGGAGAATTTGAATTATTCTCTCTCCTTTCTCCAACACTTCTGTTGTGGTGTTCCCCCACACAATGATGTCATCAATGTACTGCACATGTTCTGGGGCCTTACCCTTTTCCAGTGCAGCCTGGATCAGTCCACGGCAGATGGTGGGACTGTGCTTCCACCCCTGGGGCAGTCGGTTCCAGGTGTACTGCACACCCCTCCAGGTGAAGGCAAACTGAGGCCTGCACTCCGCTGCCAGAGGAATGGAGAAAAATGCATTGGCAATGTCAATAGTGGCGTACCACTTCGCTGCTTTGGACTCCAGCTCATACTGGAGCTCCAACATGTCCGGTACAGCAGCGCTCAGTGGTGGAGTCACTTCATTCAAGGCACGATAGCCCACTGTCAATCTCCATTCCCCATCAGACTTGTGCACAGGCCAGATGGGGCTGTTGAAGGGTGAGTGGGTCTTGTGGACCACCCCTTGGATCTCCAGCTCACGGATCATCTGGTGGATGGGGATCACAGCATCTCGATTTGTCCCATACTGCCAGTGGTGCACTGTCGAGGTGGCAATTGGCACTCGTTGCTCCTCCACTTTCAGGAGCCCAACTGCAGAAGGATTCTCAGATAGTCCAGGAAGGGTGTTCAATTGCCTAATGCCCTCTGCCTCCACAGCAGCAATCCCAAATGCCCACCTGAGTCCTTTAGGGTCTTTGTAATAGCCATTCCGGAGGAAGTCTATGCCCAGAATACACGGGGCCTCTGGGCCAGTCACAATCTGATGCTTTTGCCACTCCTTCCCAGTCAGGCTCACCTCAGCTTCCAAAAGCGTCAACTGCTGTGATCCCCCAGTCACCCCAGGAATGGATACAGGTTCTTCCCCCACATGTCCCAATGGCATTAAAGGACACTGTGCCTCAGTATCAACCAATGCATCATATTTTTGTGACTCTGATGTGCCAGGCCATCGAATCCACACCGTCCAGAAAACCTTTTTCTCCCGTGCCTCTTCCTGGCTAGAGGCAGGGCCCCTCTAGCCCTGGTTATCATTCTTTCCCTAGGCGTACATGCTCAAGGTCCCTTCAAAGGGATCCGACATATCATCTTCCCTTTTGTAATACCTGGCAGCTCTGTCATGGGAGGCTGAGGCTACTTTCACCTTAGCGGAACCTCCTCGGTTAGTGCCTCCCTCCTTGAGTTCATGCACCCACGCTGCCAGGACAGAAGTGGGTTTCCCATCCCACCTTCTGATGTCTTCCCCATGTTCACACAGGAAAAACCACAGCTCAGCTCGTGGGGTGTACCCTCTCTCTCTAGCAGGGGGACGAGGGGCTCTGACTTGGGGGCCTGTGATTCGCACTGGTTCCCCACTGATCTTCCTCACCTCTTCCCTGATCTCCTTCATCTTCTCTTTGAGGTCCTTAACCACAGCAGAGACATGTGCTTTCAGCGGACTATTGACCATGCTGTCATAATTTCTGAGCCTGTTGGCAAGAGAGTCCACTGTTTCTCGGTTATTCTCAGCATCAATCGTTGCAATGAAGGTGGTGTATTGGGATGGCCCTAGCTTTGCCAGGTTCCACATCATCTGTCCTGTGCACCTGACTTTATTGGGGTCATTATCTTGCTGTCCATCCCTCCCAAAGAGTACCTCTAATACTGCCACCTCTCTTAGCTGTTGGATCTCTTCTTCAAGCGTCTTCCACTGCATTCTATGATGGTACTCCTGCATTCTTTCTTTGTGAATGAACCTTTCTCTCACACTCATTAAGAGCCGCTCCCAGAGAGAAAGGGGCCCTGGCTCCCTCACAAATATCTGGTCCACACCTGGGTCCTGGGTCAACGATCCCAGATACCTTGCCTCACCACTATCCAGCTGCACACTTGTGCCCATAAGGTCCCAAACCCGAGGCAGCCAGGTGGTATAAGGTTCATGCCCCCTTCGCACAATGTCTTTTCGCATACCAAGGAGGCTGTCGTACGACAGGGACTCGGTGATGATTTCTGGCTCTAGCTCTCCTGCTGGTTGTGAGGGCCCTGGTTCCCCATCATCATCAACTGGTCATTCTGATTTGGTCTTATACTTCCTCCTTTGCACAGGGGCGACTGCTGCTGGCTGTGGTTGTCCTTGTGGTTCAGCTGAAACCTGGATGGTTGCAACATCCGTGGGTTCCACTGCTGCACCATCAGACTCCCGCTCTTTGGGGCAGGGAGAGGGTTTTTCACTAGCTGAGGAGGTGTATTCCCTTAGCACTTGGCATATCCCCTGGGGCACCTGGCCCATCTCCTAGCATATCTCCTGGTGCATCTCTTGCATCCCCTTCACCAGTACCCCCACCCAGTTCGGGTAGTCCATTTCTGAGGTGGGCTGTGGGGCGGTATCTGGCTGTGGGGCAGGGTCAGGCTGTGGGGCAGGATCTCTAGTGTCTGGGGCTGTGTCAGGCTCTGGGGCTGGATCAGGCTCTGGGGTAGGAAGTCTACTCTCTGGGGCCATGTCAGGTTCTGGGGCAGGATCAGGCTCTGGGGTAGGATCTCTAGTCTCTGGGACCAGTGTCTGGGTAGTTATCCAAGCCAATCTCAACTTATCCTTGAATGCTAAATAGAGTAGGCCTATCAGCACCAGTTGGTTAGTACTCAGAGGGAATCTAAACCCTTCGAAAATTGGTGGGGTGGGACCAAAGAACTGGTTGAGGGGTTGGGAGAAAACTTCCCCTGGTGTCATTTCCTCACAGAAGGTACCATTGTTAACATAACCCCAAAAACATGCACTTAGTGTGTGATAGCCCTTTATCCATGTACCCACATTCCGGAGGAAGTTAAAAGCCCATGAATTCCTCACCTTCTCGACCCATAGTGCAAACTGGATAACAGCAATGGTAGCATTAGTCAGAGGACCCATGTTTAGGTAAGGAGCTGCAAAAGGGAAGAATATCGCCACGACCACCTGCCTCCCGAACCAGGGTAAAGTAGACCACATAGTGCTGCCTAACAAGGTTCCTATATCCAGCACAGAAAATTAAGTTATCCGGGAACTGTTATTCCTTTTTCATCTCTCTCTCTTAATGCCCTTGAGCCCCACGGTTGGGCACCAAGATCTGTCTCGGTTTGAAAGACAGGTGTCTGCTAAGGAAGGCAGGAGCCTCCCTTGAAGTTGCAGATGTAACCCCCTTTCCCTCTGAGTTATTATAATTTTGAAATCAAGGGCCTTTAGGCAAAAGATGTGGGAAATAGGAATAACAGTTCTTTATGATTATATATATATATAACCAGTCAAACAAACAACAATAACTATGGCAGTAACAGCAAACAATCACAAACCCAGTCCCAGCCTTCTTGGATGTCAGGCTCTTTTCCCCTCGGGTGCAGTTCTGCTCGCAGCCGGCAGGGGCGCTGGCGGCTCTCGGTGAGCAGGGCAGGTGCCATGGTTCCCCTGCGGCAGCAGGGGGCGCTCCAGAGCGAGCTCGGGGACCACACGGCACCAGTGGCCTGGGATCCCGGGGAAGGATGGAACAAGGGCTTCACAAACCCCGGAGAGCTAGCCCCGGTGTCTGGCTGGAGCTTCGGGAACAGCAGGCTGGAGCAGCAGGCTGGAGCAGCAGGGCTGGAGCAGCAGGCTGGGGCAGCAGGCTGGAACAGCAGGGATGAGCACAAATCCCGGAGGACAGATGAGATGTATCCAAACGGAGAACCCCCCGGAGGTCTGGGCAGGCAGGGTGAGCATGGCTACAACACAGCAAAGGCTCGAAGCAACAGCGGGGCAGGGCGGCCACAGCCCGGCCTCCAGCGGGGCAGGGAGGGCAGCTTTGGGATCCCGGTGTTGTTTCCAGCAGAAAGCAAAGTAGCCGAAGCAAGCAGACTCCTCTCTCTCGGACGCAGAGAGCGAACTGACCCCACACCCAGGTGAAACAAAGGAGTAGCCAGGCCCACCCCACCTCCAGTGGGCAGCTCTTTTGTCTTCCTTAAGTACAGCCATTTGTCCTCTAGCAACATGCATATGGGAAAAAATTCCTTTAACAGGAAAAAAACTAGGACTAAACTGAAACCTCAACAACTCAGCACTTAGATTGGTCGCTTTTGAAAGAAGTGAGTAATGCGGCTCTGTTTTCACTATTGAGGGCCTCATGGAGTGCAATTCAGGTTCAAGTGCATTCATATTACATTTTGCATATTCGAAGCCACACCAATTTGCCAGGTTTCATAACAGAAGGCAATGCTAGGGCTGACAGGGTAGCTAACCCTGCCTGGGTAGCGCCTCAGCCTGACAAAATTGCACAAGCTAAAGCATCGCACAGTTTCTTTCATCAAAGCGCGCATACTCTGCCGAAGCAGTTTCACTTAATGCCAACTGAGGCTCCGGACATTGTCAGTGCTTGTGCTGACTGTCATGGACTCGCTGCACCTTTGCCATTGGGGGTAAACCCTAGAGGCCTACGGGTCTTGCAACTTTGGCAGACGGATGTAACATACATTCCTGAATTTGGCAGAATTAAGTATGTGCACGTGTCTATTGACACTTTCTCCTCAGCTATGTGGGCAACTGCTCATACTGGGAAGAAAGGCCACGATGTCATCACCCATTGGAAACTCACTTTTGCGATTTTGCGTGTACCTTCTTCTGTGAAAACTGATAATGGTCCTGCCTATGTCCCTCAGAATACACAGCAGTTTCTGCACCTATGGGGTGTAGATCATACTTTGGGTATTCTGCATTCCCCTACTGGCCAAGCCATTGTTGAACACGCTCATGGCACTTTGAAGCATGTTCTGGAGAAACAAAAGGAGGGAATGCATGGAGAAACCCCACAGAGCCAACTAGAAAAAGCATTGTGTACAATTAATCATCTTACAGTGCCACCAAATTCAAACAGTCCTGTCATTTTGAACCATTTTCTCTCATTGCAGTCTTCAGGCGAGATGCACCTGCCTGAGCAAAAGTCTGGGTATGGGACCTCCTCACTAAGAAGTGGGAAGGTCCGCATGAGCTATTGCTTGGGGATGTGAGTATGCTTGTGTTTCCACAGATACTGGGGTATGATGGCTACCTGCAAGATGCATTCAGCCTGACCTGTGGCACCAGCAGCAGAACTGGCAACCTCCAAGGCAACCTTCAAATGATGACCAGAATGCAGATCATCCATTGAATGATCCTTCTGATGATGACCAAGATGTCAACCATCAGCCTCGTCCTTCTACAAGCAGAGACTGAATTTCAGAGACTGAATTTTATGTTATGGAGTCAGAACGTTATGTAGAATGTTAGAGCCCTTAAGGCTATTCAGAATTAATGACTGGACGTATAGCTGGGTTCACTTAATGTATTTCCCATGGCACTGCTGGAGAATCTCTTTGCCTGCCTTGAATCAGTATTTGATTTAGATTCTCTTTGGTAACTGGCCACTACCAAACAGACCCCTTATGCTGTGTTTGTTCTCCTTGCTGCAAGGGGTCCCGCAGGGGATTACAAATGTGACCTTTTTGGTCTTTAAAACAAAAAGGGGGAATTGTAGATGCTAAGGAGGCTAGCAGAGAAAAATTCTCCACTTTTTACTGTCTCATGTGAAAGTGTCCGTTCTCACGCAAGCTATCTGTCTGACGCTTTGCAAGTTGGTAAACATTTGCAGGTGCAAGGCTGTTGTGAGAATGTAGTGGAATTGTTTTAGTTTACTGGGAATAATATTTTGAAATGGGTGGTTATACCTCTTAGCCTATCACATTGGTAGGTGGTTGACCGATGGGCCAATCATGTAATTTCTCTTTTGCGATTCATGCTATAAAAATATGGGGTTTTGGCATTAAAAGGTCAGCTTCGACCATCTTCTCTGACCTGAGTGCATGTCGTTCTTCACTGTCCCTGCGCGCAACAGCGACAGGAAGAGACAAAAAAGGAGTGACAGATAAAGGAATAACAGAGGTCCGATATGGCTTATACCTCCACCTCCCATGCCTATGGGGTTGCTACCCATAGCAGGGGTATATGATCTTCTTGGTGGCAAGTACAGTGGTCAATTTGGTCTTGCCCTCTATTTCTTCGTCACTTCCTTTTCACTATTTTCCAGGCAAATTGCTTTTGACACTTCTTAATTGTAGCTTCCCACCATTCCTCAGGTATCTCCCATTCAACAGGCACTAGTAATTCCCATCCACAAAGCAAGGTGGCTATTTCAGCTGTTCTTCGTTCTACCTGGATGGGGAATAGATTTGGCGTTCGACACTTCATGCAATGAGAGTGTCATTTTAGTGAACTATAATACCAATATTTTTTACAGTCTAGACATTTACATTTAACCCAGCTATCATGTCCAGTATTGGGATGAATCAGACAGGGTATATGGTATGGCACTGTTGGAAGTGGCAATTCCTCCTCTTTTTTTTTTTAATAAGTCACAGGCTAAGGCCAGAATGTGAGAACTCTCAGACCGAAATAGTCCTGATCCTCCTGTTTGGAGTGGAAGTATTCCTCCCCAAGGAGGGTATCGGAGGTGTCTCAGGACTTGTCCAGGCAACACTTGAAACCACTGACATAAGCTTGGCCTTATTTCCCAGTCAGGTGTGATTCTTGGTGTATCTCTTGGATCATTTGGGTCTTCCCAGTGCATTACCCCCCAGTTCCCACTTAAGAGTCAACTTGGTATCACCAGGCTTAGATGTTATAGTCCACTCCTTAGGTTCTTCCAGGGCTCCTTTGATTCTGCTGGCATGGATCCACCCTCGCTCCTTGGTCCGGATTGCTGTCTCAGTCGTCAGTAGCACCTGAAAAGGACCTTCCCATTGTGGAGCTAAAGATTGCTCTTTCCATGTTTTTACTAGTACCCACTCCCCTGGATGGATATTATGGATTTTAAAGTCTAAAGGTGTGGTTTGAGGGATTATCCCTTTCAACCGCAAATCTTCAAGGGTCCTTGCAATTGTGGTGACATATCCTTTAACACTCATTTCCCCTACTTCATAGGTAGCAGCTTCATATTGGGTGGTCAGAAAGGGTAACCCAAACATCATTTCGTAAGGTGACACTCCCAGGTCTGACCTGGGTTGTGTCCGAACCCTCAATAAAGCCAGAGGTAGGCATTTTACCCATGACATCTGAGTTTCAATTATTAGTTTAGTTAAGGTTCTCTTTAAAGTTTGGTTCATCCTCTCTACCCGGTCTGAACTCTGTGGGTGCCATGGGGTATGTAGCTCCCACTTTATTCCCAAGGCTTGAGTTAGTTGCTGTAGAACTTTTGATGTAAAGTGTGTCCCTCTATCTGAGTCTATCCTATTAATCATTCCATACCTGGGGATAATTTGTTCTAAGAGGGTTTTACATACTACATTGGCTGTGGCTCTGACAGTGGGAACAGCTTCCACCCAATGGGTAAGATGGTCTGTTATTACTAACAAGAATTTCCACCTCTGTACTTGGGGGAGTTCGGTAAAGTCCACTTGGATACTTTGAAATGGTCAGAGAGCTAACTCACGACCTCCTGAAGTTGTTTTTCTCATCACCTTTTTATTTACTTTTGGCAAACCATACATCTTTCAGTTATTTGTTTAGCCAACCCATAAATTTCAATGCACCCATAATTCCTTAGAAAGTGATCACACAAAGCCTTAGTACCCCAATGAGTTTTTTGATGTATGTCTTCTAATATTTTTCTGGTGAACGATTTATTAAGTAACTGCCTTCCGTCAGGAAGTTTCCATTTTCCACATTCATCTGGCTTTCCCCCTATCTTACTTAATTCTTTTTCCTCTGTTTCACTGAATTTTGGAGTCTCCAATTTTTCATTCTTTGAGGTCAAAATTAGCATAACCCTTTTTATCCTGTTTTCTGCAGCATCCTTAGCTTCTTGATTTGCCAAATTATTTCCTCTTATTTCTGAAGTAATTCCTTTTTGGTGTCCTTTAATATGTACTACAGCTATCTCTTCAAGTAATTTTAATGCCTCTAAAACCTCTAAAATAAGTTCTTCATGTATGAACCCCTTTCCCTTTGAATTAAGTAATCCCCTTTCTTCCCAAATTTTCCCAAAGGTGTGTACTACTCCAAAAGCGTACCTTGAATCAGTATATATAGTTCCCTTCTTGTGTGCTAAATATTCCAGTGCCCTTTTTAGGGCATATAATTCACAAGTCTGAGCTGACCAGTTTGAGGGTAATTTTCCTTTTTCAATGGTTTGCATAGTTCCCCCATCAACTAAAGCATACCCTGACATTCTTTTTCCTTGTACACGTCTGGAAGAACCATTTACATATATTATTTCTCCTTCTGAAAGGGCTTGTTACTCAAGATCTGCTCGAACTTTTGTTTGGTATTGGATAATTTCTAAGCAGTTGTGTCAGGTTATCTTTTGGCTTTCCATATAAAAATTGAGCTGAATTCAGACTCTTGCTCACTTCTAGTGTCAAATCATCACTATCAGAATTGCTTCATATTTTAGCATCCTAGAGTCTGTTAACCATTTTTCAGCTTTCTGATTTCGCACATTTCGAACTGCATGAGGTATACACACTATTAGCTTGCTCCCAAAAGTAAGCTTATGACTTTCTTCTACCAAGATTGCAGTAGCTGCTATAGCTTGAATACATATTGGCCAGCCATGGCTTACTGGATCGAACATCTTTGACAAGTAAGCTATTGGTCTCTTCACTCCTCCCCACTCCTGAACCAGAACTCCATGAGCTACTCCACTTTCCACATTCACATACAGATGAAAGGGTTTTTCTAATGAGGGTAAGCTTAAAGCTGGTACTGAGGCAAGTTTAATTTCAATTCCTCTAGTTTACCATTATCCTCTTAGGTCCATTTTATATCATCTCCTTCTGTCAACTTCTCATACAGAAATTTTACAGCTTGTGTATATCATTCAATCCATAGTCTACAATATCCCAATAATCCAAGTAGCTTCCTAATTTCTCTCTTTGAAGAGGGAGGGGGAAGGGATAGAATCCCTTCAATTCTCTCAGGGTTTACTTTTCGACTTCCCTTGCTTATTAAGTGACCAAGATATTTTACTTCTGATTCTACAAATTGCAGATTCCCTTTTGATACTCTTAACCCCTTTTCTCCAAGAAAATTCAGAAGTTTTATCGTTGCTTCTCTGTCTTCACTTTCAGCTTCCCCAGATAATAAGAGGTCATCCACATACTGGATGATTTGTATTTCTGGTGGAGTAGGGAAAGCTTGTAATATTGTTTCTAAAGCTTGTCCAAATAGGTTTGGAGATTCTGTAAATCCCTGTGGTAACCTTGTCCATCTTAGTTGCTGCTTTCTCCCAGTATTTGGATCCTCCCATTCAAAGGCGAAAATATCTTGGCTTTCTTCAGCCAGTGGGCAGGTCCAGAAGACATCTTTAAAATCCACTACACTAAACCACTGATGCTGGGGTGGGACTTTATTCAGGAGAGTATAGGGATTTGGTACCACAGGATAACGAGCCCGAGTCCTCTTATTAACTTCCCGTAAGTCTTGCACTAATCTATAAGTCCCATCAGGCTTTTTTACTGGTAGAATAGGGGTGTTATGAGGAGACATACAAGGTTCTAATGTCCCATCCTTTATTAGTTGTTCTATTACTAGTTTCAAGCCTTCTCGTCCTTCTAAGGATATAGGGTACTGACATACATGTATGGGACATTCTTCTTTCTCAATCGTGGCCCTTATGGGGTCAATGTCCAGTCCTCCTCTATTCCCTTCCCCAGCCCAAACCTCCTTGTTAATTTTCTTTTCATCTTCTTGACCAAATTTTAAAATTTTAGCGGTCATTTTCCCTTCTTCTGGTATAACTCCTATTCCCAACTCCACCTGTAAATCCCTCCCTAATAAATTACTACCTGCCCCAGGGACTAATAAAACATCCCCCATCCAAATTCTAGTTTCCCCTTCTATTACCATGTCTTTTATGACAGGAACTGTAAAACTTTCTCCTTTTGTCCCTGTTACTTTTACGGTATCTTTACTTATACTACAACCTTTTGGAGTATTCTTTCGGCTCCTGTATCAACCACAAATTCTAGCTCCTCCTCCTGGTGACCAACTTTTAAAGTTATCACAGGCTCTAGATAGTATTTGTCTCCCAGCAAATAGAGCCGGTGACATCTCTATTCCTCGTCTGGGCCTATTTCTCAGAAGATTTTCACATCCTTCCTTAAGTGAGGGCATTCTCTTCTAAAATGCCCTTCTGTGGGATATGCCCAGCCCTTGCCCTGGAGGGATCTCTGCTGAGACAAGAGATTTCGCAATCGCCCAGCAGGACTCCCTGAAAAGACAACCACTTTGGTCATGGCGAGGAAAGGTGGACCCACAATCCTTTGGGAGACCCTATGCAGATCTTTCTGTAACCCATTGGTCTGTCCCAGACCCTCTGTAACCCATTGGTCCCCCACTGATCCCCTGTATCCCTATAAAAGCAAGCCCTCTGGCTCTGTGGGGGAGAGAGCTCGTCCCTGGCTTTCCCCTTCGCCGGAGGGGACCAACAATAAAGCTACCTCTGTGCGGAACCAGCTACACGGGCCTTCTCGTCTCTCTCTGGTCTGGTTTGGCCTGGGGGTGCCCTGCAGAGCTGAGCTGGAATCACGAGCTGATAATCACTAAAGAGCTGATAGTCTCTGCAAGGGCCCTCCTGCCAGCAGCTGAGAGGAAGACACTGGGCCTTGGGAAGGCGATCCCTTTCGGGACCATCTCTCCGGACCGGTCATCTCTTCCTGGGTCAGAGCCGCTGACCCCACCACCAGCTGTAATAACTGGCCCCAGAACAGCCTTGGACCCCGGACCTTGGACTCCTGGCCTGAGCTGCCTTTTGATCGCCAAGACAGACTAGCCGTTCACGTGCTGATCCTCTGAAGATAGACCTACATTTTAGCAGGACTTTTAGACGAGGACAGTTCGAGACCCTCACCTCCCACCCAGGACTGAAGTCCCTGAGGATTGAACTGCCACACCACCCCCCCAGCAGACCTTTCCAGGAGCCAGCCCCACCAGAAAACGGGATTTGTAAGTTTAAGTTTGGGGCTCTCCTTCTCTTGCGCGCATTTTACTTTTGGTTTGGTTTTTTTTCTCTTTTTCTGCTGAGGGAGGAACTAAGATGGGACAAAGGCAAGCTAAATCCAGCCTTTCCCAAACTGAGAGAGACCTATACCCTTTTCTTCTGACCCTTCTCTTAAAATCTGACTTTAAATTCTCTAAAGGTATTCTTTCTAAGAAAAATCTTAAATCTTTCAGTAATTGGATATCTCTAAATTTCCCTGATGCTACTGCAGATTCTGTTCTTTCTAATTCGTTCTGGGACAGTGTGGGGAACAAACTGTATTCCTCTCAAGCCTCGGGAAACCTCTCCGTTTCCAAATTCATTCCTTTATTTCATTTACTGGTTAAAATGTGTCGTGCGAAACCCCCCCCCAGCCAAACCCCTTCTCTGCCCTTCCCCCCTCCCACCCCCCCTCTCCGCCTCTGGCAACGGCCAGCCAGAGCGCGGACTCGGCCAGCCGCCCCGACCCTGGCCCGGCCGGGGCGCCGGCCCCCCCACTTCCCTTCCCCAACCCCCTGTTCCTGGCGGTCCTCCAGTTCCCCCCCCCCCCCCCCCCCCGTTCGCCCCCTCGGTTCCGCTGCCACCCCCCAGGCAGCGTGCACGGGATCCATCCCAGACCCATCCCCCCTCCCCGGGATGGATGCCTCTGAGCCGCCCCCAGCCCTGGCTCCCTGTGCCCCTGGTATTTCACAACCCTTGCCTCACGGCACCACCCTTCCCCCTCCCGCACCGGCCCGCGGTGCCTCCGACCCCACCGCGTCCCAGCGCGTCCCAGCCTCCTGCCGCATCCCTGCTCCACGCGGCCCTGTTCGCCCCCCACCCCAGCGCGGCGGCCCCGTCCCAGCGAGCCGCCCCGCCGCCGCTGCCCCCCCCCGCACCCACGGAGCAGCCATGGTACAAGACGGGGCCGGTCCCGCAGAGCCCCGCGTACACACTATGGGGCCCGGAACAGGCGTCACGCCCCCCGCCAGCATCTGCCCCTCTCGCCGCTGGCGGAACGCAGCTATCCGAGGCACCGCCTCAGGCTATCGCCCATAGACCCTGGCAGGCGCCGGCACATCCGCTCCCCCCCCCCCAGCTGCATCTTGCGCAATCCCTGCTGATGCTCCCCCTCTCCCTGCACCCCCCCCTCCCCCTACCACTGCTTCTTGCGCAATCCCCATTCCCCCCGCTACTGCGCTAAAGCCCACCGCCCCCCCCCCACCCTCCTTTCGCCCACCCCGACTTCACATGGAATTGCGAAACCGGCACTACCTGTAACCCGACCTCCCCCCAAACGACCTGCTGCTCTACAACCTCTCCACCCCCATGCTGCCATAACAGCACCCCTTCCCACCCCTCAAACCACCCCCGACCCCCCGCCACTCCTGCCCTGGATAAAGGAAAGTAGGCATTTCAAAAACGCCGCGCTACTCCCCCTGTAGCCCAGCCCCACCCTGCCACAGCTTATCCCTCCTGTTCAGATGACAGTAGCAGCAGCAGCTCTGACTCTGAATCGGAGGACCGGTGGGCACAGACACGCAGGGAAGCAAACCGGGAGGGAGATTGGGAATTGGCTCAGAAAATTTCAGCCTTTCCAGTCATTATAGGGAGAGGGAGGAGGGGTGGTCCAACTACAAAAACATGGGAACCTATCCCATACAAAGAAGTCAAAGAGCTTTGCAAGGCAGCAAAAGAACATGGGAGAGGGTCACATTTCTTTAGAAACTTATTGGAAGCCACTTTCTCTGCCTATACATTAGTACCACATGATATTAAAAACATTATTAATTGCATCCTTTCCCCTGCTGAATATATGTTATGGGAAAGGCATTGGAAAAGACATTTAAAAACATTGTCTGACACTTATGCTAAAGATGCAAATCAGACAGATTGGACAATAGAACAACTGGCTGGAGAAGGTGACCTCCAAAAACCCCTAGATCAAGCTACAACCTTACCTGAAGTAGCATTACAAGACATAGCTATTGCAGCTAAGACATCGCTGCTCCTTACTCCTGATGATTCTGTTCCTACACAGTATTTCTCTAACATCAAACAGTCAGCAAATGAAAGCTTCATTCAGTTTGTTGATTGTTTAAAAGCTAGCTTAGAGAAACAGATAGAAAGCCCAGATGGACGAAAAGGAACTTTTGGGCAAACTTGCCATGGTAAATGCTAACGAAGAATGTAAGAATATCTTGAGGGCCCTACCCATGGACACAGAACCTACAATAGAACAAATGATAGAGAGCTGTACTAGACACACATCCACAGAGAACACAATGACCCAAGCAGTTGTAAAAAGCATGACAGAGGGAGTTTCTGGTGCATTTGCTGCAGCAGTCTCTAAGGAGAATGCCTGTTGTTTCTATTGTGGCGAACTTGGACACTTTATAAAGGACTGCCCACAAAGGTCACCCACCCAGGACTGTCGTGCCGCCTACCAAAGGCACCAGAGACAGCAACAGCACCAGCAGTGTCCAAAAAACTTCTATCGGAGAGCAGTGTCAAGGCCCCGCCCTCAGACAACAAATCAAAGGCCATACTACCCCGCCCCAGCTGCGAACTCCACATTGGATCACTGAGAGCAGACAACTGGACCTCACCCGGCACCATCATCCCAGGCGATCCCAGAACACATGAGAAGGATCCAACACACGGAGCGCTACCGATCGGAACCAGACTCCAACTGGTAACATCACTGCCATTTAACTTTGTTGACAAGCATTTTTATCGTATCCCCACAGGAAAGTATGGACCGCAGAATGGCCCATGGGACATCCTTATCCTAAGCGATACCCTCCATGGTCCAGAACAACTCTTTGTATTACCAGAGATACAAACAGTGCACCCTGGACAAGAGATTCTTGTCCAGCTTTGCTGCACGGACACACCTTTCTTTCTCCCACAGGGAGCACCAGTTGCACAAGCTTTTTTACTTCCACAGAACCGCCCAGAACAGCTTCCTCTCAATCCTACAGCAATGTGGATGGAGATTGTGGGCTCAAACAAACCCACCATCGAGTGCAGCTTGTTCTGTAAAGGAGAGAGGGTCTACCGCCCAGGGATGCTGGACACCGGAGCAGACGTGACCATCATCGCCCGCTCCGAGTGGCCAGGGAATTGGGAACTGGAGCCAGTGGCAGGTATGATCTCCGGTATTGATGGAGTTGCAGTATCCATGAGAAGCAAACGAAATGTTGTCATTGAAGGACCTGAGGGCAAGATAGGGACTACCCGACCATTTGTGGTAAGAGCCCCCATCACCCTATGGGGCAGAGACCTTCTATCCCAGTGGGGTGCCACTCTTACCATTCCCAGCCAGGATTTCTGACTGGGGCCACTGAGAAATGCGCGCTGCCATCTACTCCCCCGCTCACCTGGAAGACTGACAACCCAAAATGGACAAGGCAGTGGCCCCTTGAAAAAGAAAAACTCAGCGCGCTGGAAGCCCTGGTGGAAGAGCAACTTGCCAAAGGTCATATCACCGAGACCACCAGCCCTTGGAATTCCCCTGTCTTTGTGCTGAAAAAGCCCGGCAAAGACAAATGGAGACTACTCCATGACCTACGAAAGATCAATGAGGTCATTGAAGACATGGGCCCCCTCCAACCCGGCCTGCCATCACCATCGATGCTGCCCCGAGACTGGCTGCTGGCCATCATAGACATTAAAGACTGTTTCTTTAACATCCCGCTCCATCCCCAGGACGCACCACGGTTCGCCTTCTCCATCCCCTCTCTTAACGAACAAGCCCCACTCAGAAGATACCATTGGCTCGTCCTCCCACAAGGCATGAAGAACAGCCCGACCATCTGCCAGTGGTACGTCGCCCACATTCTGTCCCCCATCAGGAGCCTATTCCCAGAAGCAATCATTTACCACTATATGGATGACATACTAATCTGTGCATCAGAAAACTTACTTGGACAGAACTCTTAAAAAGACAATTGAAGCCATAGAAGAAGCAGGGTTCGAGATTCGTGAGGACAAAGTGCAGCACTCCAGCCCATGGACTTACCTCGGCCTCCAGATCCATGAGAGAACCATTGTACCCCAGCAACTCGCCATCAAAGAGGATCCCAAAACCCTGAGGGACTTACACAGCCTGTACGGATCCATAAATTGGATACGCCCCCTACTGGGAGTCACAACAGAAGACCTCACTCCCCTCTTCAACCTCCTCCACAGTAGCAAAGACTTGGACTCTCCACGTGCCCTCACACCTGAAGCCCGAGATACCATCACCAAAGTCCAGGAAGCCCTGTCTTCACGCCAAGCCCATTGCGTTGAACCCAGCCGGCCTCACCAGTTTACAGTTGTGGGTAAGGCTCCCCGTTTACACGGACTGATCTTCCAATGGGACCCTTAACTCAGAGACCCTTTGCTGATACTTGAATGGGTCTTCACAAGCCATCAACCTCCAAAGACATTAACCACCTTCCAAGAAGTAATGGCACATTTAATAAAAAAGGCCAGAACTCGTCTCCGCTCTCTTGCAGGGTGTGAGTTCACATGCATATACTTGCCATTGACCACTGGAGATCTGAAGCTGTTGCTCCAGACCAATGAGAGCCTCCAGTTAGCCCTAGATAGCTACACAGGCCAAATTTCCATTCACATGCCAAAACATAGACTTTTCTACCCTGATGCAGCTTTTAATTTGATTCCAAAATTAATCCAAAGTAGAAAACCTCTTAAAGCTCTGACCGTCATTACCGATGGGTCAGGTTTGTCACATCGGTCTTTCCTGACATGGAGACAACCCAATACCCAAAAATGGGAATCTGATATCCAAATAGTAGAGGGATCTCCACAGATTGATGAATTAGCAGCTGTTGTCAGAGCCTTTGAGAAGTTTAAAGATGAACCTTTTAATTTGGTCACTGATTCGGCTTATGTCGCTGGCATAGCTATGAGGGCTGAACATGCTTTTCTAAAGGAGGTCTCCAACAAAAAATTATACCAATTGGTTTCTACATTAATCCATTTAATCTCGCACAGAAAACAGCCTTACTACATTATGCATGTAAGGTCACACACTGACCTCCCTGGTCCCATTGCCGAAGGGAACAGGAGAGCAGATACACTGGCCATGCCAGCAGAGACTGCAAACGTCCCAAACATCTTTGCCCAGGCGAAGTTGTCACATGCATTTTTTCACCAAAATATTCCTGCCCTCATCAGAATGTTCAAGCTTTCAAAAGATCAAGCAAAAGCTATCATTGCAACGTGCCCGAACTGCCAGAACTACCAAATACCATCTATGGGTACTGGAGTCAACCCCCGTGGTCTGAACAGCTGCCAATTGTGGCAAACTGATGTAACACACTTCCCATCCTTTGGGAGATCCAAATACGTGCATGTGTCAGTTGATACATTTTCTGGGGCAGTGTTTGCGTCAGCCCATGCAAGGGAAAGTGCCGTCCACGTCATCAAGCATTTCCTCCTTGCCTTCGCCACCCTGGGAGTCCCTGAAGAAATCAAAACAGATAATGGGCCTGCCTACACCTCTCATAAGCTAAAAGATTTCTTCAACCAATGGGGAATACAACACAAGACAGGCATACCTAGCAATCCCACAGGACAATCCATCGTAGAAAGGACCCACCAAACCCTCAAAAGAGTCCTCAACCAGCAACGGAGAGAAACAGAAATCTTGTCTCCTGTTGAAAGTCTCTGTAAGGCTCTCTATGTCATTAACTTCCTAAATGGTACATCGTCAGAGCCTGACCCCCCAGTACTCCACCACTTCTCAAACTCAACCCAAGCTAAGCTCACGGAGAAGCCACCAGTGCTGGTAAAGGACCTTGAATCACACCAGGTCTCTGGGCCTTTCCAATTGATTACCTGGGGGAGAGGCTACGCCTGTGTCCAGCTACCATCCGGCCCAAAGTGGTTCCCAGGAAAAAGTATTAAACCATACTTAGGCCCTACAAACACTGCTACCACAAACACAAAGAACTCTCCTGAGACAAATACAGGACCTCCCCAAAACCAGACCAGCTCGGCATGGAGACCAAAACATCGCCGGCTGCCCACCAACCAGGAAAAAGATCGTCCCACCACACGGCAGCAGACGAAACAGAAAGCTGAACAAGAAGCAACAGCAAAAAGTCAGGCCGTAGGCCAGACACAGCCTGAAAAAACTGATCCTTAGTTTATATGTTATCACCCCTTGTTACCCCAAAATATCCTCTTCCCTCAACCCTTGTCAAACCTCCCTAAACCCCAAGACCTCCCCTCCCACCACAGAGCTAACAAATCTTGCTTATATTCCCTCTCGGAAGCCCTACCCCTGCCCAAAGACGAAATGTATCTACGTGGATGCTGTCCTCACCACAGCCTCTATGACCTAAAAGAAGACAATGACCTTTTTGGACAATGGGGAATAAAGGGATGGATTGCATCTTTGGTTAAGGGAGCTTTGTGGGTATTCATTGTAATTATTACTGTGTTACTTATGTTCTCTTGCCTCCTACATTGCTGCAGAAAGGCTGCTGGGAATGCCTTTTTAATAAATACAGAAGGGGGAGTTGTGGGATATGCCCAGCCCTTGCCCTGGAGGGATCTCTGCTGAGACAAGAGATTTCGCAATCGCCCAGCAGGACTCCCTGAAAAGACAACCACTTTGGTCATGGCGAGGAAAGGTGGACCCACAATCCTTTGGGAGACCCTATGCAGATCTTTCTGTAACCCATTGGTCTGTCCCAGACCCTCTGTAACCCATTGGTCCCCCACTGATCCCCTGTATCCCTATAAAAGCAAGCCCTCTGGCTCTGTGGGGGAGAGAGCTCGTCCCTGGCTTTCCCCTTCGCCGGAGGGGACCAACAATAAAGCTACCTCTGTGCGGAACCAGCTACACGGGCCTTCTCGTCTCTCTCTGGTCTGGTTTGGCCTGGGGGTGCCCTGCAGAGCTGAGCTGGAATCACGAGCTGATAATCACTAAAGAGCTGATAGTCTCTGCAAGGGCCCTCCTGCCAGCAGCTGAGAGGAAGACACTGGGCCTTGGGAAGGCGATCCCTTTCGGGACCATCTCTCCGGACCGGTCATCTCTTCCTGGGTCAGAGCCGCTGACCCCACCACCAGCTGTAATACCCTTCCTCTCCACAGTAATAGCAAGCAGTTTTAGAATGCTCCTGGGCTTTTGTTTGTACTGGAGTCTTGTTTTTTCCCTTTTCCCCTTTTCTAAAGCCCGAATTTCTAGGAGTGGTATCTGGAGACTTCAGATTCCTTTGAAAGTCACTTTCTCTCATAGTGGCTACCATAATTTTTGCTTCTACTTTGGCTTTTTCTTCATCTTTCCTGACATAAACTTTTGGAGCCTCTTTTAATAAATCATTTAATGATCTTTTGTGCCAGTCTTCCAATTTTTCTAGTTTCTTCATAATATCTGCCCAAGCATGAGTGATAAAATTGACTCTTAGTAGAGCCTGCCCAGCTACTGTCTCGGGATCTATCTCAGAAAATTGTTTCATATTTCTCCTAAGTCTCTCTAACCACTCAGTTGGAGACTCTTCCTTTCTCTGTTGCCCTTCAAAAGTCCTTTTTAAATTCTGCTCTAGAGGTGCTGCCTCTTTTATTCCTTTGATTATCAAATTACGATAATCATTCATATTCCTTTGCCCAGCCTCTTCACTGTGATTCCAAGCAGGGGGTGTCAATGGCATCTCCTGGTCTCCTGGTGGTTCCTGCTGGTTTTCTCTTTCCCAAAATCTCATACCCGCAACTCTAATCATTTCTCGTTCCTCTTGAGAAAATAATATTTTCATTATTGCTTGCATCTCTTCCCAAGTGAAAATGTTTGGACCTAAAAATTGATCTAATTGTTCAGCTGTACCTATAGGATTGTCCAATAGTCCTTTGATCTCTTTTTTAAAATTTCTAACCTCTGAAGAAGAGAGGGGGACATTTACAAATCCTGTTCCCCCAGCTCCCATTGGAACTTCCCTTAAAGGGAACAAATGGACCTCCCGATCCCAATTCTTGTGTCCTTTTTCTCTTATGATACTTCTTTCCTGTTTTGGGGGGGTGTCGGGGGGGGGGGGGCTCTTCTGTAACTGAGCTCCCCATTCTTTGGTATGTTGCTTCCTCCTTAAGAGGAACAGCAGAAGCGGTCATTGCCAGGGGAACAGTGACCCAGGAGAGGAGGTGGGGGTAGGGGTTAGGAGTCCTCTCCGAAGCTGATTCTTCCAGGAGTGGGAAGGCGTAGGCAGGGACTGCCACCAGAACTGCCAAGGGGACAAGTTCTTCTGGCGGATACCAGATTTTAGCGTGGACTCTTTGCACGCGGTCCACAGCAGTCATAGAGGCAGGACTCTGTGCTGCCGGTGGAACCAGCGCGGCCCAGGGGGCCGAAGCCGGGTTCAATGGAGCCGTGGCAGACAATGCAGCGGGGGCAGGGGCTGGTGGAATGACCGCGGATATTGGAGCTGGAGCCGGGGCCACCACTGGGGCCGGGGCAGGGGTGGGGGGAACCCCAAAAGTGGCGGGCTGGGCTGCCACTGGACCTGCAGGAGCTGGAGGGGGCGGCAGGAACGCTGGGGCCATCGGCAGAGCTGCCGCTGCTGGGACAAGTGGTGGAGCTGCGGGTGGTGCCATAAGACCCAGGATGGGCAGGACCTCAGGCCCCAGGACCAGGGTGCAGCTGCGAATGGCGCAACAGCAGCCTGGGCTTGGGGGGGGGGGGGGGGGCAAGCGGGAATGGAGGGGGCAATGCTTCCAGGGGGTCCCAGCCCTTCTCTTTCTTGTTTTCCCTTTTCTCATTTTCTTGGGTCTCTGACAACTTAAAAATTCTTATTCTCTTAGGCTCTATGTTTCCCACCCAGCATGAAGCATACTTGCCTTCTTCTATGTTAAAGGGTTCTTTTGAATTTACAAATACTTGTACAGCCTGACAGATCCAAACTTCAAAAGAGCCATATCTGGGCCAGTAAACATGGTCAGATCTTATTTCCTTCTCGGCCCAATCAAACATACAAAACTGTACCATTTTGACTTTGCTCTTTTTTCTTGTACTTGGGTGAGTATTCCAGTTAGCTAACATAACTCCCAGAGGGCTTTCCTGGGGTATTTCTGCTGGCACGCCTCTATTCCTTTTTTTATTTCCTGATTCTTGCTTACTGGTTTTATGTCCCATTTTCTCAGAATCTTATCTACCCTTCCCAGGCCTTTGTTTCCCACTTTTTTTTTTTTTTTTTTTTAAACAATCCAGACCCCACCTTCTCTTTCCCCTTTCCTCACCTAGAATACAGAAGTTCCCTCCTCTTAATACAATATGCCTCCCTCCAGAAAATAAAGTTATACTTCAGGGTTTAACATTTCTATCACATACATTTTCATTCATTCTCACTCACTCCTTTTTATTGTTCCAATATCTCTTAAGCACTATCAGTCACAACCACACAAGATTAAGGTACCTTTTAATTTTAAAGAGTTGCCTAATATTCACCCATAGGCCCAATGTTCCAGGTTTCTTGGATTAATCCTCAATTTAGCAGAATTAAGCCCAAATTTCTTGGACCCAATCCTCAATTTGACAGTCTTAAAACATAAATTTCTTGGATTCAATCCTCAACTTGGCAGAATTAAGCCCGAATTTCTTGGGTTTAATCCTCAATCTGGCAGTTTTAAAACCCTAATTTCTTGGATTGGATCCTCAACCTGGCAAATCTTTAGGGGCCCTCTTACTTTTTGTCTCGTTTTCTTGTGGTTTGTACTAGGAAACTCTTGGCTCCCTTTCTTCAAGGGATCCAATCCCTTCTGTGAAACCCAGTCCCAGTTAAACTGGGGGTTCTTTCACTCCTTTTATCTTTTGCTTTGCCTCTTTACTGACTGCTTCCCTTGCGGGAGAGCAGAAATGCAGCCTCAGAAGCTCCTCACTCGCTTTGCAGGTCTGGGGGTAACCAGCCTGCATCTCATACACACACTTTCATCCCCTGTATCGGCTTGTGAGGAATGAGACAACTCTTTGTAGAAATTAAAACAATTTATTAAAACAGAAAAATTGAAAAATTGCAAAAATTAACAAAATATAAAAATTTGGGATCCTAGTGGCTCAGGAGGTATGCCCCAGGAGCGCAGGGATTCAGGAACTTCAGGCTTAGGCAGCTCTGAACCTCAGGTAGAAAAAAAACTTGCAGTCTAGGCTGGTCAAAAAGAAATATATATCTTTCTAAAGGCCCCTGAAAAGGAGTAGGTTTCTCCAGCACTGAACTTAGCAAGCTGGAGGGGAAGGGGAAAATGAGAGGGCGTGTCTTTCTTTTGCTCCCTTTTATAGCTTTTGCTCCGCCCACAGTCCGCCCACAGTCCGCCCCTTTGGTTTAAGGTGATTGGTGTTTTCCCTTTGACAGATTATCTCTGTCCACCAATGGCTCCTCCTTGTCAGAGGGGTGGTATTAGTTGAGATAAGAGTCATGGAGCTTACGGGGGTATGGCTATGGGGGCTGGGCTGTTTGTTGCAACTGGGGTTTTTAAAATCTGCCTTGAAACCAAGGTACAAGTAAAACATAAAAAAATACATCCAACACATCTTAAAACACTTGTAAAAGTATACAGTAAACACAGGAAGACCATAAAAACTTGATCCGTGTACCTGGGCTGATGGGTTAATTTTAACATTCAATTTAAAAATATTAAGCTCAAATTAATTAAAGCACTTAATATGCAAAGACCAAGCACAAATAGGGATTTCATGTATGACAAGTCCCCCCTTTTTCTCTTATGCTCGCATCTTTGGTCTTTGCATTTAAGTGGAGGTGGATAGCTCTTCAGGGATAGATTCAAGCTCTTTAAAACTGTCCCACACTTGCTGGGCAATTTTTCTCTCCTTTCTGGTTTTCTTATTGTTACTATTATTGATATGCATAATCTTTTGAGCGAATGGTGGACGCTGCTGTTGTCCTTGAAGATCCTGGATCAGTGGCATGCTTTGGACGACAGTGGTGATTAGACGGATGAAACAAGGGATTAAACAAGGGAGAAAAATAAGTCCTGTAAGGGAAAGTCCAACAATAATTAAAGCTTTCTTCCACCATTGTCCTTGGAAAATATTTCCCCACCATTCAGAAGTGATCAAGGGCTGCCATTTCTGCACTGGAACATGGGCTAGTTTCCTGATGTTTTGGGTAATCTTGGTGATGGCTTCACGGTGATCATCCCTGTGGATGCAGCAGTCTGAGGTGTTAAACTTGCCGCATACTCCACCTTCTTCTGCTAGTAAATAGTCCAATGCCAGCCGATTTTGGTACACGGCTGCTTGAGTTTGCCCTTGCTGTGTGTTAAGTAGTTCAAGAGCAAGAGAGGTCTCATTAGTGATTACCTCAATTAGTGCTTGCAGTCTGATGATCCGGTTTAGCATGTAGATGGGAGTTCGGTACCCCCAGCTCCCATCCTGTGCCCATGTTGCAGGTCCATAAGTCTCTAGGATCCTCTCGGCTGGCCACTCTTCTTCTCCCCATCTCTGGGTCCCTCCTATTACATGTCTCTTAGCACGGAAAAGTTCATCATAAAGGGAGATTCCAAGGTGGGCTCCAGCGTTTTCAGCAAGTAGGAAGAAGTCTGGTTGAATGGCTCCAAGAGTGCAGCTCCCTTTCCAGTGAGGTGGTAAGTTGGAATAAGCTCGGTTACCACAGATCCAATAGAGGTCTTGTGGTGCTTCCCAGAAGTGGGGTTGTATACTTGCTGCTGTGATCCAGTACTTGGAAATTTGTGGCAGGACAGAGTATGGATTTCCTTGATTCCAGCACTGCCAGAGTTTTTTAACAGGATTCAAAATGCAATTTTTGTTTTTAACCTTTTCTGCAGACCAGAATACATCTGGTTCTTGGGGTATCCACCAGTGTTTTTGCCCATCAGTTACCAGGTACCTTTTGCATATTGTCTCACCAACTTCTTCTAAAAATTTTCTTCCTTTCCTCCAGATGCATTCTTCTCCAATAACAGAATTGCTTAGCAGCCAGGTTTCATTGTCATGTCGGGTTGTGGGGGAAAGATTACTCAGTCGGAGTAAATCGGGGGGTCCAAGACTGACTCCCCGCCAAGGCCAACTTTCCGATTCTAAAGTTCCTCCGCACACCCAGCAATTTGTTAAATTTAGCTGTTGTCCAATCCTTTCTGCCAGGTCAATAAATAAGTTTTTCCTTGACATCAAAGGATTGTTTTCTTTTTGTTTTTCCTTTTCTTCTATGACCACCTCTTGGATCAGGTCAGTGTCATAGGTCTTTCTTTTCAACAAATCTTCTGTCTTGGTTATGTATCTAAAATTGAAACAGAGCCAATCGTCTTGGGAGGGGCACTCTCCCTTCTGCTTATGTATTTGGGTGCCAATGTTTTTGCCAATCCAATACCTGTGACCTTTTTCTGAGCAGATACTCAACCCTGTTAGGTTGTAACAAGATGGATTAACATAAGTATGTGCTCGGAAAAAGTGTCGAATTTGGAATGAGCCTCCTTCTGCCTGGTACACAGTTTTGTAACCTCTGTTACAGCGGCTGTCGGCTGCTTGTGTAAAGGGAGGCCAGAGGACCCAGAGACAGATGACATTTAGTAGCAGGATGTTGCTCACTTTCCCCTTTAGGCATACCCGAGAGAAGCTGTCAGCATTTGGGTTGCCTCTGCTGGTGGGGCTTGTCATCTTTGCTTCTTTAGTCCTTTCTTTAGGCTTCTCACCTTCAGATGGTTCTTCAGTGATCTCAGGCTTCTGGAAACTCATGGTTATTTTAGGGTTGGCCTTGTCAAAGATTAGAGTTATCATGCCCGTAATTTTGGAGTCTGATTGGACTGTTATTGAAAGAGAATGCTGGCTTCAAATGGAGCCTTACTATACAGTTGATATGACAATATGGTTGTGTGAAGGCAGAACCTGTAAAAGGGAATAACAAAGAACAGAATTAACAGCGAAATATTTTCAACTTAATTTAACAACTTGTAGCTAGCACTTATTACTGAGGTATAACTGGGGAAGAACTGGGAGTATAGGGTTTTATTAACTTGGAGTGAGGGATGCTGAGTGGAGCTTTCAAACAGGGTGTTTAGTTTGATGGTTTGTCTGGAGGTTTCTTTTCTTCAATTGGTGGTGTTACCGGACCCTTCACCCTCTTGACGTGCGTCCAGCCCTTTTCAAATGTTTGGACAGCTGTTTCAGTGGTTAGCTGGACCTGAAATGGACCTTCCCAGGATGGGGTTAATGACTTTTCTTTCCAGGATTTTATTAACACCCAGTCACCCGGATTGATGTGATGTAAATTAAAATCAAGTGGGGGAATTTGTGGTAGAAAACCTCTTTCCCTTAGCAACTCTAGATTTTTGGCAATTATCTGTACATATTGTTGTACATTGGTGTTTCCACATTCTTTCACATTTAGCTCTTGTGGTGTAGCAAGGTAGGGCAATCCATACAACATCTCATATGGTGAACAACCCAAATCAGATCTTGGCTGCGTTCTAATTCTAAGAAGAGCAAGTGGAAGGCATTTTACCCAGGTCCATTTTGTTTCCAGCATTAATTTTGTGAGGGTGTTCTTGATTGTCTGGTTCATCCGTTCCGCTCTCCCAGAGCTCTGTGGATGCCACAGGGTGTGTAATCTCCAATTTGTTCCTAATTGCTGAGCCAATTGTTGTACAATTTGGGAGGTAAAATGGGTACCTCGATCTGAATCTATGCGGTGGACTATCCCATAACGGGGGATAATTTGCTCGAGGATCACCTTACTCACTGTCTGGGCTGTTGCATTGACAGTTGGAATAGCTTCCACCCAGTGAGTAAGGTGATCAACGATTACCAATAGGTATTTCCACCTCTGGACAGGAGGCATTTCTGTAAAGTCAATTTGAATGTTTTGGAAAGGCCTGATTGCTAATTCAATTCCTCCGCCAGTGTTCTTTTTCATTACCTTTTTGTTAACTTTTTGACAGATTACACAGTCCCGGGTTATTTGGTTGGCTATTTCATAAACACCAGTGCATCCAAAGGTTCTGAGATAGTGATCTGCCAGAGCCTTTGAACCCCAATGATTGCTTTGGTGGATATTTTGTAGAATTTCTCGGGTTAAATTTTTGTTTAAAATTTGGCGTTTATCTGGTAAATACCAGCGGCCTTGAGAATCCTCACTAGCTCCAATTAAGGCTAATTTTTGTTTTTCCTGATCAGTAAAAATGGGCGTGGGTAAAATGTTAGTTTGTGGAGTAGTGTCAGTTGTGGTGGTGTTGGTTGGAAGTTGGTTCACTTCCATCACTTTTACCTCTTCTTCCACTGCTGCTTCTTTTGCTGCCAAGTCTGCTAGGTTGTTCCCTCGAGCTTCTTGTGTGGTTCCTGATTGATGACCTGGAATATGCACCACTGAGATCACCTGAGGCAGTTGCAGTGCTTTTAGAATTTTTAGGATCAATTCCTTATGTAGGATATCTTTCCCTTTGGTGTTTAGGAACCCCCTTTCGGACCAGATTTTTCCAAAGGTGTGGACTATGCCATAAGCGTATCTGGAGTCAGTGTAAATGGTCCCAATGCTTCCTGCTAGTCCGTGGAGTGCTTTTTCTAGGGCATAGAGCTCACAGACCTGAGCTGACCAGGTTGGTGGCAATTTGCCCTTTTCTAGCACACACATTTGGTGTCCATCGACCACTGAATAGCCAGAGCATCGTTTTCCATCCACCACTTGAGATGACCCGTCAATGAAGAGGATTTCCCCTTCATTGAAGGGGCAGTCCACCAGGTCCTCTCTGACTTTTGTTTGGATGTCAATTATCTCAATGCAATTGTGTTCAATTTCTTTTTCTGATGGGGTCCCATAAAGAAATTGAGCTGGATTTTGGTGTGTACACACAACTAGCCTCAGGTGGTCTGAGTGCATGAGAATGGCTTCATATTTGACTATTCTTGGGTCAGTTAACCACTCTGCAGCCCTGTGAGCTAAAATGGTTTTGATTGAGTGTGGTGTATGCACTGTCAAGTCTCCACCAAAAATGAGTTTTTGACTCTCCGAGACCAGAACGGCTGCTGCGGCGATGGACTGGATGCAGACGGGCCATCCTCTGGACACTGGATCCAGTAATTTGGAAAGAAAAGCAACTGTCTTCCTGACTCCACCCCACTCCTGGGTCAAGACACCATAGGCAATTCCCTTCTCCACATTAACAAATAGATCGAAGGGTTTTTCTAGTGAAGGGAGGCTTAAAACAGGTGCTTTTGTTAATTTCTCTTTCAGATTTTGTAATTTTTGTGTGTCTGAATTAGTCCAATTAAAAGGTTCTTCTTCCATTAGTTTTTCATATAAAAATTTGGCAGATTGTGAATACTGATCAATCCACAGTCTGCAGTATCCAAACAGGCCTAATAATTGCCGAATTTCTTGTTTTGAAGTTGGAGGTGGTAGATTTAGGATTCCTTCTACTCTTTCAGCACTGAGTTTTTTTGTGCCATGGCCAATTAGATGTCCCAAATACTTCACCTCCTGTAGCACAAATTGTAATTTAGGTTTTGACACCCTCAGCCCGTTCCTCCCAAGAAAATTCAGTAACTGAATTGTAGCAGTTCTTACCGTAGACTCCTGTTCCCCAGAGAGGAGCAGGTCATCTACGTACTGAGTTACCTGAATCCCTTCGGGTGGAGAAAAGGAACTTAGCAAATCTTCTAGCGCTTGGCCAAAGAGTGTGGGTGCCTCGGTGTAACCTTGAGGCAGGCGAGTCCAGCGCAGCTGCTGCTTCCGTCCAGTGTCTGGATCCTCCCAGGTAAATGCAAAGATGTCTCTGCAATGAGAATCTAGAGGACATGACCAGAAAGCATCTTTAAGGTCAATAACAGAGAACCAGGCATGTGCTGGGGGTACCCGACTCAGGAGTGTATAGGGGTCCTGCACCAGTGGATACCTGGTTTGGACTCTCTTATTGACCTCACGCAGATCTTGTACAAGCCGGAATGACTTATCTGGTTTCTGGACAGCCAAAATTGGGGTGTTGTAACTGGATTTGCAGGTCTCAAGAATTCCATCTTGTAATAAGTCCATGATAACAGGCTTCAGGCCCTTTCTTTTGTCCTTGGAGAGGGGATATTGTGGTACACGTACTGGCTGGCTATTTGGGAGCAACTCAATTGTTAGAGGTGTGATGTCCATTTTTCCCCGGTTGCCAGGTTTGGCCCACACTACCGGGTCAATGTGTTGCTCATCTACTAAAGATAAAACAAACAATTTAGTGGTCATTTTTCCACCTTGCGGTACCACCCCAACCCTCAGAGGTATTTGGAAGTCACGTCCTAAAAGATTGATCCCAGCTTGAGGTAGGTATAGCACATCCCCTGTATGGGTGCGTCCTTGTATGGAAAAGGTTACATTTTTAATTACAGGAAAAGCAAAGCTTTCACCATTAGCACCATATATATCTAATGTATCTTGAGAAATAAAACATCCTGGAGGTGTTTCAGTGACACAGGTTCTTTCAGCACCTGTGTCCACTAAAAACTCCACTTGTTGTCTCTGGGATCCAACTTCTAATTTTATCAAGGGCTCTTTAAGATGTTTTTGCCCCAGAGAATAAAGCCCCTGACCCCTTCAGTTGTTCAAAATTTGTCCCTCCATTTGAAGGACTCCTTGATCTCTCTGCTTTTTAAAACAGTACCACTGCCCGTGGCCTGGTTTATTACAGTATGTGCAAATTAACCTCTCAGGTCTTTGAGCAGTTGAGGTAGATTGCATATTACAAGCACAAACTTGTGGCTGTTGCTGAGGGCAGATTTGGGTTTGCTGTTGTGGGATGCCCCTTTGGGAAGTTCTTTGTGTAGGAGGATTGTGGATTGGAGCACTAGTACTGTTATTCATTATTCGGCTTTTAGCCTTCATCCTCTCTTCATCCCTCCTAACAAAGACTTTTTGGGCTTCCTCCAGTAATTCATCTAGTTCCCTCTTTGGCCATTTTTCCAATTTTTCCAATTTTTTTCTGATGTCAGGCCAGGAGTGAAGCACAAAATGTACCTTTAGCATAGTTTTGCCTCCCTCACTGTCTAAGTCAATGACAGAATAAAGTTGAATGTTATTCCTTAACCGAGCCATCCAAGCTGTTGGGGACTCATCCTTTTCCTGTTCCCCACAAAATGCCTTTTTCATATTATTAACTCGAGGAACAGCTTCTCTAATCCCTTTTATAATTAAATTTCTGTAGTCTTTCATGTTCCTCCTGCCCTCTTCTGAATTTGGGTTCCATTCAGGGTCTGTCAGTGGTAATTTTTGTTCTCCAATTTGGCCCTGATTAGAATTATTTTCTCTGTCCCAGACTGTCACTCCTGCAGCTCTAATCAATTTTCGTTTCTCAATGGTGAATAAGGAGTGTAGGATGGATTGTATCTCTCCCCAATTATAAATATTAGGGCCGAGGAATTGATCAAATTGGTCAGCTAGACCAATTGGGTCAGCCATCAGGCTTTTCATTTCTTTTTTAAATTCCCGTACCTCAGATGAAGCTAGAGGTACAACTACATAACCAATTCCTCCTTGAGCATTTCCCATGGGTACCTCTCTAAGAGGTAAAATTTTAGACTCATTGGGAGTGCTAAGGCAGGTGGGACAGTCAGGTGTTTTAAATGATTTCTTTCTAGTGCAAGATGCTGGGCCATTGTGGCTAGAAGAAATCCTTTGTCCGGTTGTCTTTTTGTGAGAGCAGGAAGGAACAGAATTTTCTTTTTCACTTTCTGAGTCCCTTTCGATTGGGTGGCTTGATGAAGGAAGGACCCTTTCTTGTTCAATTTGGACCCTCCTTTCTGGAGGAGTTACTGGAGGAAGGTAGTCTAGGGGGTCCCAGTTTGGTTGATTTAATTTAGGTTTTAGTTTTTCTTTCTCTTTGTGTTCTTCTGCAATGGAAAAAATTTGGTTTGAATTTTTATTAAGTCCACTTGAATTCGTTTCCTCTTCCAATTCTATTTTCTTGCCTTGGTCTTCATTTTGTTTTTGCCAATAATTTAACCAAATTTTAGCATAGTCTAATTCGTCAGAATGTTTTGGAGCTTTGTAATGTACATAAGAATGCAAAGCCTCACAAAGCCATTTTTCAGAAGACCCATACTTGGGCCATCTGAGACCATCTTTGTTAATTCTATGTTTTGGCCACTTAAAAACACAGTACCTAATCATTTGGCACTGGTCTTTTTCTTTAGTTAAAAGATTTTCTTCCCACTTTAGGAGCATTTGTCCTAATGGACTCTCTGGGAAGATTTTGTATTTCTTCATTAGATCTTTCTTTTTGCTATTTGCTTGTCCCATTTTGTTACTGGGAAGCAAACAAGTAGCTTGTACAGAAGAATTTTTTTTTTTTTTTAATTAAATAAACCAAAGTATTATATTATATAAAACAATTAGGATATTGTAGAAGGAGATAATGTTACAAAATAACCTAGAATCAATACACTATCACAATAAAAAATACAATGATAATAGATTTATAAACCTAAAATACAATACAACTAATGTAGAGAAAAGTAAGTAGGAATAATAGATGTATAAGGTAATTAATGATGGTGAATCTGTGGAAAAAAAATTAAATATGGTAGGCTGGTGAGAAACAAATATGGTGCAAAAAAGAACTTTAATTATAATAAGAATAATTAATGTGTATTTAAATTGTTTAAAGTATAACTGAAATTTAGATGGCTATATATATATAATACTTAAGAAACAGGAGTTGTCTTTATTAGCAAAGGAGAGATAAATTTAAAATATTTATAATCAAATTAAAGGAAAAAGATTATAATAAATAACACAAACTATGATTAAAGCAAATAAAGCAAATTACAACTATAATCCAATAACTCAAACACTCCAAACTAACAGAAAGTATAAAGGTGCTAGATAGCACTGACTACAAGAGTGCAACTAAAACAAGTTCACACAAGCACTTAGAACAGCAAAAGGGGTGCAGTTCAAATTAAAAGGACACAAAATGGTGGCCGACCACGTGGAAACCCGAAATTTAAAAATGGCGGCCGACCACGCGGCGGCCGAAATTTCAAAATGGCGGCCAACCACGCCGAAATTCGAAATTACAAAATGGCGGCCGCCCCCGCCGAGAAGAAGAAAAGAAGGGGTTTAAAATGAGGTTTCTCCTCAGTCATAGACCCAAGGAGACTGAGACACTAATAAAACTGAATTTGGGGCTGCGCACACCCCTAAAATGTGGAAACCTCCTCTCAGAAAGGCTGATCACCACACTCGATCCTCCCCTCTGTGTCTCTAAAGGGTGATCCCTCGTGGTGCCCTTAAAAATGAACTCTTTCAAGCACACTCACACACACGCTGGGGGCGGCCAACCCCCACACACACACTCTCACAAAGGAATTCCACTCGGAGGTTCCCCAAAAACTAATAGCCCTTAAAAAGGGTAAGTCCCTAAGTTCCCTTTAAGAAGGGTTCAAGCCTTACCACAAAGTCCTTCTCCACCGGAGGTGTCCTTTCTCCACTGCAGTAATCCTTGTGGGAGCCCAGAAAATCCAAGGGAAAAAAAACCCAAAAAAATCGCAAAAATTCAAAAATAGTAAAATTAACCAAAATACCTGGATTTTAGGGCAAAAATAGGCTCCCGGACGAGTTCCCCAAAAGAGTTGTGAGGAATGAGACAACTCTTTGTAGAAATTAAAACAATTTATTAAAACAGAAAAATTGAAAAATTGCAAAAATTAACAAAATATAAAAATTTGGGATCCTAGTGGCTCAGGAGGTATGCCCCAGGAGCGCAGGGATTCAGGAACTTCAGGCTTAGGCAGCTCTGAACCTCAGGTAGAAAAAAAACTTGCAGTCTAGGCTGGTCAAAAAGAAATATATATCTTTCTAAAGGCCCCTGAAAAGGAGTAGGTTTCTCCAGCACTGAACTTAGCAAGCTGGAGGGGAAGGGGAAAATGAGAGGGCGTGTCTTTCTTTTGCTCCCTTTTATAGCTTTTGCTCCGCCCACAGTCCGCCCACAGTCCGCCCCTTTGGTTTAAGGTGATTGGTGTTTTCCCTTTGACAGATTATCTCTGTCCACCAATGGCTCCTCCTTGTCAGAGGGGTGGTATTAGTTGAGATAAGAGTCATGGAGCTTACGGGGGTATGGCTATGGGGGCTGGGCTGTTTGTTGCAACTGGGGTTTTTAAAATCTGCCTTGAAACCAAGGTACAAGTAAAACATAAAAAAATACATCCAACACATCTTAAAACACTTGTAAAAGTATACAGTAAACACAGGAAGACCATAAAAACTTGATCCGTGTACCTGGGCTGATGGGTTAATTTTAACATTCAATTTAAAAATATTAAGCTCAAATTAATTAAAGCACTTAATATGCAAAGACCAAGCACAAATAGGGATTTCATGTATGACAGGCTTCCCCCCCAAAAAAAAAGAGGAAAGAAAAGAAATACTCACCTTTTTCTGAGTCTTCGTGCACAAGATTTTTACGTGCTTAACTACCGCGGTATCTTAGGGAGCCTTTTCTTTCCTTTCTTTTTGCTTTATTGTCTCCTCTCTTGTCCTCTGGGTGTTTGACCTGCAAACCCCGCCCGACTCACCTCGAGAAACACAAAGCAAGGCCACCAAAAGTGGGCGGGGGTGTCCCCCAGCTCTGGGTTCCCTGGGAGATCTCAGAGGCAAGGTCTTTTTCCCCGTAGGGGTCACCAATTGGGAAAAACAAGGTTCACTTTTTGTAAAGTTTAAAAAAAAGTTTAATAAAAGGAACAAATAGGAGACAATAGCAAAAAGGGTATTACAGCGGGGTGCTTTGGCAGAGCCAAAGGCACACCTCTACATCCAAAAGATCGTCTTTAAAAGTACATCTCTTATAGCATATTCATCAAAATCATGCATGATTCATAAATTCTTTGGAGTTTCTATGTATCATCCCATCAGCCTTATCTTCCTCCTTGGCTCCACTATGTCTCTGTTCTCTCCATAAATTCTTCTCTCAGGTTTCTGGATTTTCCTCTTCTCTGATAAGATACTCCAGGAATGGGAAGACTTTCTCTGCCTATCTTTTCTAAATTGACTACATAAACAATAGACATTCTACATCATCTAGGTAAATATTACCACAGGCCTGGTTCCTACGGTATATCACCGTGTCCCGCAGCCATAGGGAGGAGGAGGAGAGAAGATCCAACAGGCAGGAATTGTGCAGCAAGATTGATTTATTTAATTATTTTACAAACTCTTTTATAGACTTTTTTTTTAATAGTCTAATTGGACAAAGATCAGCCACCCCTTGGGGTGATTGGCTAAAATCCTAAAACATCCATTGTCAAAATATTTTTCTACTATACCATAAACAAGACTTTTCAAGGTTGCAGGTGGCTTGATTGTTTACATTCCCTGCTACCTCTTCTGTGAGAGAGAAAAGTCTCTCACGGACTTAGAAAATAGCAAGAAAATCCTTGTTAGCAGCATTCTTTGTATCTACAATTCCCCCTTTTTGTTTTATGAGATAACAACGCTACTATTAATGCCAAATAGAAATCTACATCAGTTATTAATTCTAAATATGTCCTTAAGGCTTTAACTATCTGACTCCATAACAAGAAATTTAAAGTTCAGTCTCTGCTTGTAGAAGGACCATCCCAGTCTCTGCTTGTAGAAGGACCATCTGCCTGATGGTTGACATCTTGGTCATCATCAGAAGAGTCATTCGGTTGATGATCTACATTCTGGTAGCCATTTGGATGGTTGGCGTTCTGGTCATCATTTGGAGGTTGCCTGTTCTGCCTCTGGTGCCGTAGGTCAGGGCAAACACATTTTGAAGGTAGCCACCGTACCCCAGTATCTGTGGAAACGCAAGCATACCCACGACCCCAAACGATAAGCTCATGTGGGCCTTCCCACTGGTTAGTGAGTAAATTCCGCACCCAGACTTTTGCCCGGGGCAGTTGTCTGTTGCCTGCAGACTGCAATGAGAAAAAATGATTCAGAATAACAGGATTCTTTGAATTTTGTGGTACTGTAAGGTGATTAATTGTATACAAAGCTTTTGCTAGTCGGCTCTGTGGGGTTTCTCCATGCATTCCCCTTTTCTGCTTGCCCAAAACACGCTTCAAGGTACCATGAGCGCGTTCAATAATGGCTTGGCCAGTAGGAGAATGTGGGATACCAAAGGTATGGTCTACACCCCATAGGTGCAAAAACTGCCGCGCCTTCTCTGAGGCATAGGCAGGACCATTATCGGTTTTCACAGAAGCTGGCACGCCCAGGACTGAGAAAGCCAATTTCCAATGGGCAATGACATCATGGCCCTTCTCTCCAGTGTGAGCAGTAGCCCACATAGCCGAGGAGAAAGTGTCAATAGACACGTGCACATATTTCAGCCGACCAAATTCTGGGATGTGAGTTACATCCGTTTGCCAAATCTGCAAGGCTTTTAGTCCTCTGGGGTTTACCCCCGCTGGCAAAGGCGCAGCGAGTCCATGACAGTCAGCACAAGCGCTGACAATGTCGCGCGCCTCAGTTGGCGTTAAATGAAACTGCTTCTGCAGGGTATGTGCACTTTGATGGAAGAAACCGTGTGATGCCTTGGCTTGTGCAATTTTATCAGGCTGAGGCCCTACCCATGCAGGGTTGGCCAGCATGTCAGCCCTGGCATTGCCTTCTGTTAGAAACCCTGGTAAATTGGTGTGGCTTCGAATGTGCAGAATGTAAGACGGATGCACTTGAGCCTGAATTGCAGACCACAAGGTTTGTGTCATACATGAAATCCCTATTTGTGCTTGGTCTTTGCATATTAAGTGCTTTAATTAATTGATTTTGAGTTAAATATTTTTAAATTGAATGTTAAAATTAACCCATCAGCCCAGGTACCAAAAATTAAGTTCCATTAATCATTTGTACACCATAAGAGTTATCTTTCCTGTGTTTACTGTATACTTTTACAAGTGTTTAAAGATGTGTTGGATGTATTTTTTTTATGTTTTTACTTGTACTTTGGTTCCAAGGCCGATTTCAAAACCCCAATTCCAACAAACAGCCCAGCCCCCATAGCCATTGCCCTGTAAGCTCCATGGCAACCTGAATTTTAATGACCCTTATCTCAACTAATACCAGCCCTCTGACAAGGATGAGCTATTGGTGGACAGAGACAATCTGTCAAAGGGAAAACACCAATCACCTTAAACCGAAGGGGCGGGCTGTGGGCGGGCTGTGGGTGGAGCAAAGGCACTATAAAACAAGGAGCCAGAGAAAAACATGCCCCTTTTTCTCTCTCCAGCTTTGGTGAGGTAGAGGTCAGTGCTGGGTAAGCCTTACTCCTTTTAAGGAGCCTTTAATAATTTTTACCTTTGACTTTTGGATTAGCTAAAAGTCAGCCCAGCACTGCAAGTTCTTCCACCAGAGGTCCAGTGCTGTCTAAGCCTGAAGATCTCTAATCCCTGCGCTCCTGGGGCATACCTCCTGAGCCACTAGGATCCCAAATTTTTATATTTTGCTAATTTTTGCAATTTTTCAATTTTTCCGTTTTAATAAATTGTTTTAATTTTTAACTAAGAGTTGTCTCATTCCTCACAGTTTGCAACAGCGAAAACAGAGCCGCATTGTTCACCTCTTTCAGAAGTGAACAATCTAAGCGTTGGGTGATATCTGCTACATAAGCAGAGTCAGTAACCAAATTCAAAGGTTCCTGTGAGAATCGCTGAAAAGCCATGGTAACAGCCCTTAATTCAACTAACTGAGCAGAGCCTGACTCATGTTCCTTCAGCACCTGCCATTCCCATCCCTCCTTCTAGGTAACAATGGCTTTCCCAGTTTTCCCTGAACCATCCGTAAAGACAATGGGTCCTTGCACCGGTACTCAGCTATTTCTCGGCCGCAAGGAAAGCACGGTCGATTTTGCCAGCTGCAGTAATTTATGGCTGGGCAGATGGTAAGTGATCTGCCCTGAAAAGTTTTGCAGTGTGCTTTGCAAAGGAGCACTATGGATAAGGCTCCACTCAAAGTATTCCTTTGAGATCGGAATGACAATTACTTCAGGATCTGCAGCCATCAGTTGCAAACACCATTGACAGCATTTGATTATCAGAGAAACGACCAATTCAAACACTGTGGTCACAGTCCTTTTCGGCTGGTGAGGCAAAAAGGCCCATTCTAGGATATGCAAAGGATCAGGCCATTGAGCATTCCACCGGCCAATGATACCTGTAGGATGGAGGTCTGGAATAGTAATGAAAACAGTGATAGCAATGGAGGATCCACTCGATAAACCTGACGAGCGGAAACAGCCCATTGGACTTCCTGCAGTGCTTGTCGCACCTCCGGAGTCAACTCCCGAGGTGAATTCAGACCAGGATCCCCTTTTAATGTATTAAAAAGGGGGGAAAGTTGCTTTGCAGTCAGACCTAAATAAGGTCGTAACCAATTGATGACACCCAACAGCTTCTGAGCATCATTCAAGGTTTTAACTGAATCTGGGAATTGCACCTCTTGGCATTGGATAGTTTGGTCCAAAATTTTCACTCCTAAATATTTCCAAGGAGGATGCTGTTGAACTTTCTCCGGAGCTACCTCTAATCCATAGGCATGCAGAGCAGCGAGCAGCTGAGGCTGTATTCTCAGCAGCTTGTCCCGAGTGGACGCTGCCACCAGGATATCATCCATGTAATGGTAGCAGCGTGCATCAGGAAACTGCTTGCAAACTCCGGCTAAAGCTTGGGCAACATACCACTGGCAGATAATTGGGCTGTTCCTCATCCCTTGAAGGAGTACCTTCCATTGGTATCTCTTAGCAGGTTCAGCATTGTTAATGGCAGGCACAGTTAAGGCAAATTTTGGTTTGTCATCAGGATGCAAAGGAATTGTGAAAAAACAATCCTTTGTATCAATTATCAGGATGTCCCACCCCGTAAGAATCATGGTGGGAGAGGGCATGCCAGGCTGCAATGCCCCCATACCTTCCATTACGAGATTAACTTTCCGGAGGTCCTGCAATAATCTCCATTTCCCTGATTTCTTCTTAATTACGAAAACAGGAGTGTTCCAGGGGCTAGTAGAAGGTTCAGGGTGCCCCTGTTGTAACTGTTCCTGAACCAGCTGATGAAGGGTGTCTAACTTCTCTTTTGGGAGGGGCCACTGCAGCTCAAAGATTGGTGTGTTAGTCAGCCACCGCAAAGGCAATGTAGGATACTGTGCGCCCTTACACACAGTGGCCCCTGCTAAAAATTTGTCCCAATCCGTACCCCCCAAGCTGCCAACACATCCTGTCCCCAAAGGTTATGGGAAGTGGTAGCAACATAAGGCCTAATTGTAGCTGTGTGCCCCTCTGAGTCCCTCACCATCACAGGCCGTTTGCTTAAATAGCTCTGTGTGGTTCGTCCTAATCCAGCGATGGCCGATCCCACCGGGGCTAAAGGCCATGAGGGAGGCCATGCAGAGAAGGAGATGACAGTTACATCAGCACCCGTATCAATCAAACCTTGAAGTTGAATCCGGGGTAGACGGGCGTTCTGCAGGATCAGGGAACATGTCATCTGTGGCCTTTGGTCAGAGATGTGAGCAGTCCAGGGGGCCTGCGGAATTCCCGTAGATCCACTGCCGTTATCTTCGTGAGTTTGTTCTACCCTGGGGACACAAGACTCAAAAGGCACTAATTCAGCAAGGCAGGTCTTTTCAGGAATAGTTACAGGGTGTTTTTGCGTGGAGACCATAGCGCAAATCTGACCTTTAAAGTCAGCGTCAATAACTCCTGAGTGCACTAGGATTCCTTGATGGGCAACATCAGGTTTTCCCACCAGCATCGCACTGGATCCCTGGGCTAAGGGTCCATATGCATCCAAGGGAACCTTATAAATACCGCTAGAGTCGAGGATGACTGTGGCTGCGGTGTGGACGTCAAACCCGTCTGATCCCTGGGTGCTGTCTCTAGGGTGGCTGGGTAGGCCTGTGCCTGTACCTGTGCCACTCTCTGGGGGAGGGACTCCATTGGAGAGCAATTCCCTCTCCTTGCATCCCGGCGGTAGTTTCCCGACAACGGCATGAGTCTGGGATCTACAATAGTCTGAGCAATGCCCTGGCCTGCCACACGTCTTGCACTGGGGGATCGGTGTGTTCTCTTTTTTTCTCGGCTTAGGCCGCTTCCGTTTTTTCACCTGTTTTGATGGCTTTGGTTCACAACCAGAAGATGCGTGAACAGGCTTCAGGAACGCAACCAAAGCAGGCCTTTTCTGGTTCCCAGATCCCACCTTAGCCCAGGCTTCGACCATGTCTGTTACCTCAGGGTCCCCTGGTAAGGCATCTATGATTTTTCTGCACTCCTTGTCTGCATTATCTCTCACTAACTGCCTTAACAACAACTGTCTTAACCCGTCATCCTCAACCTGCTTCTCGAGAGAAGCAGCGACTTTCTCTACAAAGGAGAGGAATGACTCTGATTTGCCTTGAACTATTTCAGTATATCACTTTCTGGGCGCAGATAACTCTATGGTTTTCAACAGGGCGGCCATGCCAACCTGTTGGTCTTGCTGCAGGATGCTAGAGGACAAGTTACCCTGTAGACTGGGATCAGAAAAGGGACCAGTCCCCATCAAAGCATCCACTCCTGCTGTCTGTCTAGGATCAGCAGCAGGGAGCTGCATATTTGCTAAAGCAGCCTTCCCAGCAAGCTTTCTCCAGGTTTTCTCAAAAACTGTAAATTGTACAGGTTGAAATAGAATTTGACCTAAGTGTCTGATATCAAATGGAGAAAGCAAATCTGTGTTTATCACCCTTATTATCTGCATAACCTCAGCAGAACCTAGCCCATATTGTGCCACCTTGGATTGCAGGTCCTGGGCAACCTTCCAAGCAATTACCTCATGCTTGTCATGCTCCCCTGAATCTGGGAGAGCCTTATACACTGGGAAAGCTTATATCTCCCCTTTACGGGAAGCACTACCATCCTGAACTTCTGGCACAGCCTGCGGATGGAATGTAACAGCTCCCCAGTTACCCTCAGAATCCTCAGATCCATTTGGCATTCCAAGGGTTTCTAATAAGCCCCAGTCACCCTCCTCCAATGCTCGCATCTTAAAAGAATCTAAGAAGCGATTATAATGTGTCGGACGCACTATTACCGTGCCGTCCTGAAAGGTCCAGGGGTGAGACCGGCGCAGCCTTTTCCTTTGCTGCGCGGCTACAGCCGCCTGACGATCTGGGGCCAGAACCTCATCTGCCTCACTGCCTGATGAGGAATCATCAGGCAAAGGCAACTTTGGGGTGCTGGGAGTGAACAGAAACGGACGGAGAGGGGCACTTTGGCTAAGTTTGCTAGAGGCAGAACAGAGAGGACAGACTGCAGTTGGCTGCGTGGCAGTTTGAACAGCAGTTTCTTTACGGGAGGCCATCTCGGCCGGTCCCGACCGAACTGGTACTGGAGCTGCTTCCCCCGTCTCTGGGGCTACAGTCGCTCCCGGCGCCGCGCTTGTGTCTTGCACAGCAGCCGCGGTCACCACTTCCACTGCTGTTTCGCTCTCCCTGGCCATGCTCGGGGCCTCTGCCTCTGGCCCGCGTTCTGCGGACCTGCCCGGCTCCGCCGTCTCTGGCCTGCACTCTGCGGACGTGCCCGGTGCTGCCGCCCCTGCCTGCTGCTCAGCAGCCGCCGCTGCTTCCGGGTTTTCCCGTGACAGCGCTGCTTCCAGGTTAGCCGCCGGCCGCACCGTTTCTTGGCTCGGAGCCGCGTCTCCCCCAGGCTGAGCAGATCCTCCATCCTTTGGGAAAGGTTCGGTAACTCTATCAGCAAGGGCAGATGCAGTACTAAAAGGTCGATGGCTCGGTTCTGCGACTGCGCAGAACAGTCCAGCGCCAGGGAGGGCAGCGGACCACACCCAGGGAGTCTAGGTGCAGTCTCGCCCGGCGCTACGCCGGCTAAGAAGTTAGATCCAGGTCCATACAGAACCAAGCTAGGAGCCACTCTGGGCGTCCAAGTGGCCAAACCGCTGATTTGCGGCCCTGGATAAGCCGTGGCCTCCGCCCAGCCGAACAGCAAGGCAGGCTGTGCGCCCTCCTGCTGCCTTGACCCCCGGTCCTCTGGCGGCGCGGGGTCCCTGGGGGCTGCAGAGTCCTGCAATTGTGCAGGGTGAGCCGGCGCAGGCTCTGCCTGTGGAGCCGGGGGCGTTTTCCAAATCCACCATCATTTGCCCCGGAAGCCCAGTCAACGGGGCCCGCCTCGGACATTACTCCATCACTCATCACGGAGATAGGCGAGCCAGCCCTGCTATCACAGTCAAGATCTGTCAGCAGAATAAATAACGAGCGCCAGGTTTTGTATAATTCTAACACTGCTGGGTCCCCAGTTGGGAGCTCGTGTCGGACAGCACAGCCGAGTTCCTGCCATAAGGCAAAGTCCAGGGCAGTATCTCTGTCCATGGAAATCCCTTTTAAAGTAGCCCAGTCTAATAATTCCCGAACTGAGTTTCCAGGAATGGAGGTGTGCAATATGCTAAACACACCTTTCCAGACCATGACCGCAGAGTCGGTTTGTGAGCCACTGTTTGCCATTTCTCAGTTCTGTCGGACCTCCTGGTCCCGGGGGGAAAGGGGAACAGGGTATCTCTAGAGGAATTCGGCTTGGCTCGCAGCAGCAGGACACGTCAGAGAGTGCAATCGGGCAGCACCAAATATTACCGCAGGCCTGGTTCATACGGTATATCACCGTGTCCCGCAGCCATAAGGAGGAGGAGGAGAGAAGATCCAGCAGGCAGGAATTGTGCAGCAAGATTGATTTATTTAATTATTTTACAAACTCTTTTATAGACTGTCTTGGGGTGACGTTATGATGTGTATCCCATATATATATATATATATATGTATTAATGTGTGTGTGGAATTAGAATATCTTAGTTTGGGCATTGAGCCAACAATATGGGATAAGGGGTGGAATGTCTTGGGGTGACGTTATGATGTGTATCCCATATCGCTGCCTATGCCCAGAAATTAATTTTTGTGCCTTTCTGTGCCTCTAAACTGAGCCTGAGAGGGAGAAGAAAAAACTGAGCAAAACTTTCTCAAAGCAGTTTGCAGCTTGTTCAAGGTCACATAAAGATAGGAGGTTTCTTTTTTCCCAGCCGCAGCAGGGGAGCGAGGAAGCACCCGGCTTGCTGCTTTCCAGTCAGTTTTTGGCCAGTTGTTTTTAGTTTCTGGTTCTCCGGAGAGAGACTGAGAGTTGGACTTTGCTTTTCCTTCTCTGGAATTCCAGATTTTCTCCCTTTTCTACTGGACTGCTTTCAACCTCAGAGCACATCGGGAGGACTTTTCATCGGGCACAGAGGGCCTGGCCCTGGGCCAAGCCCCAGCTCCGAGGAGACCAAAGGGAGGACTCTAACGCTATCCCAGGTTTTTCCTCCACAGCGAAAGATTTTACCATTTAACCTCATTTTCCTTTCCCGTGTGTTTGTTAAATAAATAGTTTTATCTTCTTCACTTTCCTTCGAGGAAAATTTATTTTTTTCCCGAACCTGGTGGGGGAGGGGTAGTTGTGCCTTCTCTCAGAGTATATATTTCTAAATTTGGCCAAACCGGTACAAATTTAGTGGCGCCCAACTGTGTGGCTCGAAGGAAAGTGAAAAACCTGTGCTAATTACATTTTGGTTTGAATTTACTTATTCTGTGCTGGAGTAAAATAGTCATCATGTTGGTTGAGTTCATAACATTTCTCTGGCTTGATATATTCATGTGTTTCTGGTCCGTAGGCTTGTTTAAGGTACTAGTGCCTTTCTGGTCCCTAGGCTTATTTGCCTATCCACAACTTGGTCCGATCTTATCCTTGATAAGGAATTTTTGCAGAGCAGGGACACGAATTCGGATTTCTATTTTGCTGTACTCGGTGATAATGATTTATAAGAAGTTGACAGAGGTACAGGCAGCTGTTCAAAGTGTGTATGATAAATGGTTTCTCCCTCCTAACCCCAGTCCTAGCTTCAGTAGCCTGTTTTGGGAATTTATTAGTAACTGCACCCAGATTGTTAGAGGAGGAGGAGTCGGGGTTTCCCTTCCCTTTAAATTTGATAGGTTATCTTTTGAGAATGTTCAGTTTCCCCTGGATGTTAAAGAGACCACCCTCCTGGTATTTAATCGGGTAATCTTCCTCTATGTGCTCTGTATGTCTCGCAGCTTGTCTAGAATAAGAGCTCAGATTTCCCAGGCGACTGCCGAGACACCTGACCCAGAGGTGGAGCATCCTGAGTGGTGTGGGGAATGGGAGGATATAGGCCTAATCCTGAAGAAATTCTCTGACCCAATGGTTTGCAATTTTTCCCCTGAACAAGTTCAGAAACCAGCTGAGGTGGCGAAATATCTGAAAGAGAAATACAATGACAATTCTAATGCGAACAAGCTCCTTGCAATATGTTGGGTCTTGGCATATGCCTATCGCACACTGCAGCCGGTAAGGGTAGAGAGGCAGGAAAATCAATCAGCAAAGCCTGCAGATACCCCAGTCACTCAGGCTGCAGATAAACCAGACAGCAAGCCCAAACCAGATGGAGGGTCTAAGCCACTGACAGTGGCTCCTATTACAAGGAAAAAGCACATAACCAAAACTGATCACCCAGTGAAAGATGAGGATAATGCAGGGGAAGGAACCTCAAAAGATGCAGGGGAAGGAACCTCAAAACCACCTACTGACTCAGGCACAGAAACCATTACTGAGTCCATGTCCATAAAAGACCTTCACAGCCTAAGAAAGGATTACACCCGACGGTCCGATGAATCCATAATAAGTTGGATGGTCCGTATTTGGGATGCGGCAGGTGATGATGTGATGCTGGATGGTGCTGAAGTGAGGCATTTGGGATCCCTGTCAGATGATCCAGTGATCGACCAAGCGATGAAAAGGGGGACTGACTCTACCAGTGTCTGGAGACGGGTTCTGACAGGCGTGGGCGAAAGATATATGTGTGGAGATGATCTCTACATGCAGCAAACCCCGTGGAAGACCATAGAGCAAGGGATCCAGTGCCTGAGAGAACTAAGGGTGGTAGAGGTTGTCTTCGCAAATGACCCAGGATTGAGGAGTCCAGACCGGGCCAGAGTTATTCCATACATGTGGCGAAAACTCATACAACTTGGGCCACCAGAATACGCTTCTGCTTTAGCAATAATGAAACCGGACTACGGTGCGAATGAGACTGTGTGGGATATGGCAGTGAAGCTCCGAGCATATGCAGACTCCGTGCATGGCCCAACACATGCAAGAATCGCAGCTGTGGAAACACGTATGCAGAAAATGGAAGATGAAATGAAGAAGAATCACCAGGAGATTAAAGAGTGCCTTGTCCGCGGATGTTCCCCAGAGAGAAGGCACATCCCACGAAGTGAGCTGTGGGATTTCCTGTGTGACAGTGGGGAAAACATGAAGAACTGGGGTAGACAACCCACTTCTGCTTTGGCAGCACGAGTGCGTGAATTGAAGGAGCGCAAGTCTCAGAAAGGAGGATCTACCAAAAAGGAAGTAGCCCCAGTTGCCTGTAGCCAAACTGCTGGAAATGATGGAAAAGAGGATGACATGTCCAATTCCCATGAAGGAACCTCTAAGATACAGGCCCAGGGAAAGAAGGATAACCAGGCATAGAGGGGCCCTGCCTCTAGCCAGGTAGAGGTCAGGGAAAACCGTGTTTTTTGGACTGTGTGGATTCGTTGGCCTGGTACATCAGAACCACAAAAATATGATGCCTTGGTTGACACTGGTGCACAGTGTACAATAATTCCATCGCAGCATGTGGGGGTAGAATCTGTTTCTATTTCTGGTGTAACAGGTGGATCACAAAATTTGACCTTGGTGGAAGCTGAGGTGAGCCTGACTGGAATTGAGTGGAAGAAGCATCTCATTGTGACTGGCCCACAGGCCCCGTGCATTTTGGGCATAGACTTCCTCCAGAACGGGTATTTTAGAGACCCAAAGGGACTCAAGTGGGCTTTTGGAATAGCTGCTGTGGAGACAGAGGGCATTAAGCAATTGAAAACTTTGCCTGGGCTATCAGAGAACCCGTCTGCAGTCGGCCTTCGGAAGGTGGAAGAACAAAAAGTACCAATTGCTACCTCGACAGTGCATCGCCGACAGTACCGGACAACTCGAGATGCTGTGATTCCCATCCACACGATGATCCGTGAGCTGGAGAGCCAAGGGGTGGTCAGCAAGACCCACTCACCCTTCAATAGTCCCATTTGGCCTGTGCGCAAATCGGAAGGAGAATGGAGATTGACTGTGGACTATCGTGCCTTGAATGAAGTGACTCCACCACTGAGTGCTGCTGTGCTGGACATGTTGGAGCTCCAGTATGAGCTAGAGTCCAAAGCAGCGAAGTGGTATGCCACTATTGACATTGCCAATGCATTTTTCTCCATTCCTTTGGCAGCAGAGTGCAGGCCTCAGTTTGCTTTCACCTGGAGGGGTGTGCAGTACACCTGGAACCGACTGCCCCATGGGTGGAAGCACAGTCCCACCATCTGCCATGGACTAATCCAGACTGCACTAGAGAAGGGTGAGGCTCCAGAACATCTGCAGTACATTGATGACATCATTGTGTGGGGGAACACTGCAGCAGAAGTGTTTGAGAAAGGAGAGAAAGTTATCCGGATTCTCCTGGAAGCTGGTTTCGCCATCAAGAAGAGCAAAGTCAAGGGACCTGCCCGAGAGATCCAGTTCCTGGGAGTGAAGTGGCAAGATGGACGGTGTCAGATTCCCGCTGAGGTCATCAATAAGATCACCGAGATTCCTCCACCAACCAACAAGAAGGAAACACAAGCTTTCCTAGGTGCCATAGGCTTTTGGAGGATGCACATTCCTGAGTATAGCCAGATCATGAGCCCTCTCTACCTGGTTACCCGCAAGAAGAACGATTTCCATTGGGGCCCAGAACAGCAACAAGCTTTTGCCCAGATCAAGCAGGACATTGCTCATGCGGTAGCCCTTGGCCCAGTCAGGACAGGACCCGAAGTGAAGAACCTGCTCTACTCTGCAGCCGGGAGCCATGGCCTGTCCTGGAGCCTTTGGCAGAAGGTGTCTGGTGAGACTCGAGGTCGACCACTGGGGTTTTGGAGCCGAAGCTACAGAGGTGTCATACGTTAGCAAGCATAGTCCCGGAAGGGATATCCTTGCTAAGGGGTGCTTACAGCTTCCTCTGGGACCTGATAGAACCTATCAGTGGCCAGTTTGAATATGGACAATTCTTTAAGCCACTTAAAGTTGTGACCGCCTCTGTGATACACACTTAAGAATAGACAAACTCCCCCCCCAAGCTCTCTCTCGTTTCCGGCGCTGGGACAGGTGGCTGCAGGCCCCGTGCAGGGGCTAGCAGGCCCGGCCAGGACCTGCTTGGGCCAGGCCGGGCCGGGCCACGGCCAGCCTGGAGCCATGGGCCTGTTCCAGCCATGGAACCCCCCCCAGTGCCTTGCCGTGGGCGGCCAGAGAGGCTCGGAACCCCCCCTCTCCACTGCGGCCGAGATTCAGCAAAGCGGCACCTCTGTCCGGCAGAGGTCAGGTGACCAACTGCGATAAGCCACATTCCAGCTGCAAGGCCGAGGTGAGATTAACCCTTTTATTGCTGTGAAGAGCTGAAAACCTGAGGGAAGAGAGAGAGGAGATGCTTAAAGCTGAAAGTCTGTTGTGAAGCTATGATATATCAGAGTATCCTGTTGTAATTTCATGAAGATATGGGGGGTGGAGTGTTCAACTCATAAGCAATAGGCAGATGCTGCCGCAGCTGTAATTTCATGAGAAGTTTGGACAGAGAGAGATGAACCAGATGAACCAGATGAGGACTTTTGCTCCAAAGAGGAAAGGAGAAAAACCTCAATTCCTAGAGATGCTTCCAGAGATAGTCTTAAAGATGAAGATGACCCTTTGCTCCCAGGGAAGGAGAAGGGCCTCTGTTTTTTTTTGTTTCTGAACAGCTCAACCTTAAAATTGTACCCCAGAAAACTTTCAAGAGTGGACCCTCGAAAGCAGTTGCGGGAAAAGCTGCAAGTCGGGGGAAGGGACTCACATCGCAAGCAGAGAGACTCCTCTTCCTAAATGGACTGAACAATATTTGGAAGTGGGTGGCTGTCTCGGTGTGATACTGTTTTCATAGCACGAGCAAAAAGAGACTTCTCTTTCTAAACGGACCGAACAAGGTTATTATGGAAGTGGTAAACAGACTGAACATCTTAAGGGTTGTCTTTACATTGTCAGTGGGAGAAGGGAGGAAGGTGGGGGGAGGAGGAGAGTTCTAAAGGTGGTATAATTTTTTTTTCTTTTCTTCTTTTAGGTCTGTTAATAAAGTTCTTTATATTCCTCCAAGTTTGGTGCCTGCTTTGCATTTCTCCTAATTCTTATCTCACAGAAGATAAACAGTGATGAGTATTTTAGACCAAACCACTACACTAAATTGGTGTTTCTGCCCGGTTACAAACCCAACCCACGACAAAAGGGTCTGAAGCCAACTACACTCCCACAGAGAAGGAAATCTTGGCAGCCTATGAAGGAATCCAAGCCACCTCAGAGGTAATTGGAACTGAGGCAAAACTCCTCCTGGCACCCCGACTACCGGTGCTGGGGTGGATGTTCAAAGCAGAGGTTCCCTCTACCCACCGTGCCACTGTACCGGTTTGGCCAAATTTAGAAATATATACTCTGAGAGAAGGCACAACCACCCCTCCCCCCCAGGTTCGGGAAAAAATAAATTTTCCTCGAAGGAAAGTGAAGAAGATAAAACTATTTATTTAACAAACACACGGGAAAGGAAAATGAGGTTAAATGGTAAAATCTTTCGCTGTGGAGGAAAAACCTGGGATAGCGTTAGAGTCCTCCCTTTGGTCTCCTTGGAGCTGGGGCTTGGCCCAGGGCCAGGCCCTCTGTGCCCGATGAAAAGTCCTCCCGATGTGCTCTGAGGTTGAAAGCAGTCCAGTAGAAAAGGGAGAAAATCCGGAATTCCAGAGAAGAAAAAGCAAAGTCCAACTCTCAGTCTCTCTCTCCGGAGAACAAGAAACTGAAACAACTGGCCAAAACTGACTGGAATACAGCAAGCTGGGTGCTTCCTCGCTCCCCTGCCGCAGCTAGGGAAAAAAAAAGCCTCCTATCTTTATGTGACCTTGAACAAGCTGCAAACTGCTTTGAGAAAGTTTTGCTCAGTTTTTTCTTCTCCCTCTCAGGCTCAGTTTAGAGGCACAGAAAGGCACAAAAATTAATTTCTAGGCATAGGAAGCGATATGGGATACACATCATAACGTCACCCCAAGACAATGTCACATGGAGCAAATGGATTGCTCTCATCACACAGTGCGCCTGTATCGGAAAACTGAATCGCCCTGGGATTTTGGAAATAATCACAAACTGGCCAGAAGGTGAAAACTTTGGTCTCGCTGATGAAGAAGAACAAGTGACACGCGCTGAAGAAGCTCCACCATACAACCAACTGCCATCAGAAGACACGCTACGCTCTTTTCACCGACGGTTCTTGTCACATCGTAGGGATGAAACGAAAGTGGAAAGCAGCCGTATGGAGTCCCACACGACGGGTTGCCGAAGCTACTGAAGGAGAAGTTGGATCAAGCCAACTCGCTGAACTCAGAGCTGTTCAACTAGCCCTGGACATTGCTGAAAGAGAGAAGTGGCCAAAGCTCTACCTCTACACTGATTCATGGATGGTAGCCAATGCTCTGTGGGGATGGCTGGAAAAGTGGGAAAAAGCTAATTGGCAGCGTAGGGGAAAACCAATCTGGGCTGCTGAGGAGTGGAAAAACATCGCTGCCCGAGTAAGAAAGCTGGTTGCGAAAGTCCGCCATGTAGATGCCCATGTCCCCAAGAGTAGGGCTAATGAAGAACACCAAAACAACAAGCAGGTAGATCAGGCTGTAAAGATAGAAGTGTCACAGGTAGACTTGGACTGGAAACACAAGGGAGAGTTGTTCCTAGCTCAATGGGCCCCTGATGCCTCAGGCCATCGGGGCAGAGATGCCACCTATAAGTGGGCACGAGATCGAGGGGTGGATCTGACCATGGACAGTATCTCCCAGGTGATCCATGATTGTGAGACATGCGCTGCGATCAAGCAGGCCAAGCGGGTGAAGCCCCTGTGGTATGGTGGGCGGTGGTCCAAATACAAGTATGGGGAGGCCTGGCAGATTGATTACATCACACTGCCTCAAACCCGCCAAGGCAAGCGCTATGTGCTCACAATGGTAGAAGCCACCACAGGATGGCTGGAGACCTACCCTGTGCCTCATGCTACAGCCCGGAACACCATCCTGGGCCTTGAAAAGCAAGTCCTTTGGAGGCATGGTACCCCTGAGAGAATTGAATCTGACAATGGGACTCATTTTAAGAACAGCCTTATTAACACCTGGACTAAAGAACATGGCATTGAGTGGGTGTACCACATCCCTTACCATGCACCAGCTGCAGGCAAAGTGGAACGGTGCAATGGATTGTTGAAAACCACTTTGAAGGCACTAGGTGGGGGATCTTTCAAAAATTGGGAACAGCATCTAGCAAAGGCCACCTGGTTAGTTAACACCCAAGGTTCTACCAATAGAGCTGGTCCAGCCCAATCTGAATGCCTGCATACAACAGATGGAGATAAGGTCCCAGTAGTGCATGTCAGAGGTCTGTTAGGAAAGCCTGTGTGGATAAATTCTGCCTCGAGTACAGACAAACCCACCCACGGGGTTGTCTTTGCTCAGGGACCTGGTTGCACATGGTAGGTAATGCAGAAAGACGGAACAACATGTTGTGTACCGCAGGGAGATCTGATTGTTGTGTGAAAACCACCTGTAGTGTGAAATGCTTGTATACCCCTGCTTGTTGATTGTCACTGTTTGTATATAGCTGTGTATATATATATATATGTCTTAATGTGTGTGTAGAATTAGAATATCTTAGTTTGGGCATTGAGCCAACAATATGGGATAAGGGGTGGAATGTCTTGGGGTGACGTTATGATGTGTATCCCATATCGCTGCCTATGCCCAGAAATTAATTTTTGTGCCTTTCTGTGCCTCTAAACTGAGCCTGAGAGGGAGAAGAAAAAACTGAGCAAAACTTTCTCAAAGCAGTTTGCAGCTTGTTCAAGGTCACATAAAGATAGGAGGTTTTTTTTTTTCCCAGCTGTGGCAGGGGAGCGAGGAAGCACCCGGCTTGCTGTGTTCCAGTCAGCTCTTGGCCAGTTGTTTTCAGTTTCTGGTTCTCCGGAGAGAGACTGAGAGTTGGACTTTGCTTTTCCTTCTCTAGAATTCTAGATTTTCTCCCTTTGCTACTGGACTGCTTTCAACCTCAGAGCACATAGGGAGGACTTTTCATCGGGCACAGAGGGCCTGGCCCTGGGCCAAGCCCCAGCGCCAAGGAGACCAAAGGGAGGACTCTAACACTTTCCCAGGTTTTTCCTCCACAGTGAAAGATTTTACCATTTAACCTCATTTTCCTTTCCCGTGTGTTTGTTAAATAAATAGTTTTATCTTCTTCACTTTCCTTCGAGGAAAATTTATTTTTTTTCCCGAACCTGGGGGGGAAGGGGTGGTTGTGCCTTCTCTCAGAGGATATATTTCTAAATTTGGCCAAACCGGTACAAAGCCCCACTCAGAAGATACCATTGGCTCGTCCTCCCACAAGGCATGAAGAACAGCCTCACCATCTGCCGGTGGTACGTTGCCCACATTCTGTCCCCTATCAGGAGCCTGTTCCTGGAAGCAATCATTTACCACTATATGGATGACATACTAATCTGTGCATCAGAAAAAACTTATTTGGACAGAACTCTTAAAAAAGACAATTCAAACCATAGAAGAAGAAGGGTTTGAGATTCGTGAGGACAAAGTGCAGCACTCCAGCCCATGGACTTGCCTTGGCCTCCAGATCCGTGAGACAACCATCGTACCCCAGAAACTCACCATCAAAGAGGATCCCAAAACCCTAAGGGACTTACACAGCCTGTGCGGATCCATAAATTGGATACGGCCCCTACTGGGAGTCACAACAGAGGACCTCGCCCCCCTCTTCAACCTCCTCCCTGGCAGCAGAGACTTGGACTCTCCATGCACCCTCACACCTGAAGCCCGAGATACCATCACCAAAGTCCAAGAAGCCCTGTCTTCACGCCAAGCCCATAGCATTGAACCCAGCCTGCCTCTTCAGTTTGCAGTTCTGGGTAAAGCTCCCCATTTCCACGGACTGATCTTCCAATGGGACCCTCAACTCAGAGACCCTTTGCTGATACTTGAATGGGTCTTCACAAGCCATCAACCTACAAAGACATTAGCCACCTTCCAAGAAGTAATGGCACATTTAATAAAAAAGGCCAGAACTCGTCTCCACTCTCTTGCAGGGTGTGAGTTCACATGCATATACTTGCCATTGACCACTGAAGATCTAAAGCAGTTGCTCCAGACCAATGAGAGCCTCCAGTTAGCCCTAGGTAGCTACACAGGCCAAATTTCCATTCACATGCCAAAACATAGATTTTTCTACCGTGATGCAGCTTTTAAATTGATTCCAAAATTAATCCAAAGTAGAAAACCTCTCAAAGCTCTGACCGTCTTTGCTGATGGGACTGGTTTGTCCCATCGGTCTGTCATGACATGGAGTGTGAGGAATGAGACAACTCTTTGTAGAAATTAAAACAATTTATTAAAACAGAAAAATTGAAAAATTGCAAAAACTAACAAAATATAAAAATTTGGGATCCTAGTGGCTCAGGAAGTACGCCCCAGGAGCGCAGGGATTCAGGAACTTTAGGCTTAAGGCAGCTCTGAACCTCAGGTAGAGAAAAAAAACTTGCAGTCTAGGCTGGTCAAAAAGAAATCTATTTCTAAAAGCCCCTAAAAAGGGGTAGGTTTCTCCAGCACTGCCTTAGCAAGCTGGAGAGGAAGGGAGACTGAGAGAGGCGTGTCTGTTTTTCTCCCTTTTATAGCTTTTGCTCTGCCCACAGTCCGCCCACAGCCCACCCCCCTGGTTCAAGGCGATTGGTGTTTTCCCCTTGACAGACCATCTCTGTCCACCAATGGCTCTTCCTGGTCAGAGGGGTGATATTAGTTGAGATAAGGGTCATGGAGCTTACGGGGGTATGGTTATGGGGGCTGGGCTGTTTGTTGCAACTGGGGTTTTTTAAAATCTGCCTTGAAACCAAGATACAAGTAAAACATAAAAAAATACATCTAACACATCTTAAAACACTTGTAAAAGTATACAGTAAACACAGGAAGACCATAAAAACTTGATCTGTGTACCTGGGCTGATGGGTTAATTTTAACATTCAATTTAAAAATGTTAAGCTCAAAATTAATTAAAGCACTTAATATGCAAAGACCAAGCACAAATAGGGATTTCATGTATGACATGGAGGCAACCCAATATCCAAAAATGGGAATCTGATATCCAAATAGTAGAGGGATCTCCACAGATTGCGAGTTAGCAGCTGTTGTCAGAGCCTTTGAGAAGTTTAAAGATGAACCTTTTAATTTGGTGTCATAGGTTAGCAAGCATAGTCCCGGAGGGGATGTCCTTGCTAAGGGGTGCTTACAGTTTCCTCTGGGACCTGATAGAACCTATCAGCTGGCCAGTTTGAATATGGACAATTCTTTAAGCCACTTAAAGTTGTGACCACCTCAGTGATACACACTTAAGAATAGACAAACTCCCCCCCCAAGCTCTCTCTCATTTCCGGTGCTGGGACAGGTGGCTGTGGGGCCCGTGTGGGGGCCAGCGGGCCTGGCCAGGCCCTGCTTGGGCCAGGCCGGGCCGGGCCACGGCCAGCCTGGAGCCATGGGCCTGTTCCAGCCATGGAACCCCCCCCAGTGCCTTGCCGTGGGCGGCCAGAGAGGCTCGGAACCCCCCCTCTCCACTGCGGCCGAGATTCAGCAAAGCGGCACCTCTGTCCGGCAGAGGTCAGGTGACCAACTGCGATAAGCCACATTCCAGCTGCAAGGCCGAGGTGAGATTAACCCTTTTATTGCTGTGAAGAGCTGAAAACCTGAGGGAAGAGAGAGAGGAGATGCTTAAAGCTGAAAGTCTGTTGTGAAGCTATGATATATCAGAGTATCCTGTTGTAATTTCATGAAGATATGGGGGGTGGAGTGTTCAACTCATAAGCAATAGGCAGATGCTGCCGCAGCTGTAATTTCATGAGAAGTTTGGACAGAGAGAGATGAACCAGATGAACCAGATGAGGACTTTTGCTCCAAAGAGGAAAGGAGAAAAACCTCAATTCCTAGAGATGCTTCCAGAGATAGTCTTAAAGATGAAGATGACCCTTTGCTCCCAGGGAAGGAGAAGGGCCTCTGTTTTTTTTTGTTTCTGAACAGCTCAACCTTAAAATTGTACCCCAGAAAACTTTCAAGAGTGGACCCTCGAAAGCAGTTGCGGGAAAAGCTGCAAGTCGGGGGAAGGGACTCACATCGCAAGCAGAGAGACTCCTCTTCCTAAATGGACTGAACAATATTTGGAAGTGGGTGGCTGTCTCGGTGTGATACTGTTTTCATAGCACGAGCAAAAAGAGACTTCTCTTTCTAAACGGACCGAACAAGGTTATTATGGAAGTGGTAAACAGACTGAACATCTTAAGGGTTGTCTTTACATTGTCAGTGGGAGAAGGGAGGAAGGTGGGGGGAGGAGGAGAGTTCTAAAGGTGGTATAATTTTTTTTTCTTTTCTTCTTTTAGGTCTGTTAATAAAGTTCTTTATATTCCTTCAAGTTTGGTGCCTGCTTTGCATTTCTCCTAATTCTTATCTCACAGAAGATAAACAGTGATGAGTATTTTAGACCAAACCACTACACTAAATTGGTGTTTCTGCCCGGTTACAAACCCAACCCACGACAAAAGGGTCTGAAGCCAACTACACTCCCACAGAGAAGGAAATCTTGGCAGCCTATGAAGGAATCCAAGCCACCTCAGAGGTAATTGGAACTGAGGCAAAACTCCTCCTGGCACCCCGACTACCGGTGCTGGGGTGGATGTTCAAAGCAGAGGTTCCCTCTACCCACCGTGCCACTGTACCGGTTTGGCCAAATTTAGAAATATATACTCTGAGAGAAGGCACAACCACCCCTCCCCCCCCAGGTTCGGGAAAAAATAAATTTTCCTCGAAGGAAAGTGAAGAAGATAAAACTATTTATTTAACAAACACACGGGAAAGGAAAATGAGGTTAAATGGTAAAATCTTTCGCTGTGGAGGAAAAACCTGGGATAGCGTTAGAGTCCTCCCTTTGGTCTCCTTGGAGCTGGGGCTTGGCCCAGGGCCAGGCCCTCTGTGCCCGATGAAAAGTCCTCCCGATGTGCTCTGAGGTTGAAAGCAGTCCAGTAGAAAAGGGAGAAAATCCGGAATTCCAGAGAAGAAAAAGCAAAGTCCAACTCTCAGTCTCTCTCTCCGGAGAACAAGAAACTGAAACAACTGGCCAAAACTGACTGGAATACAGCAAGCTGGGTGCTTCCTCGCTCCCCTGCCGCAGCTAGGGAAAAAAAAAGCCTCCTATCTTTATGTGACCTTGAACAAGCTGCAAACTGCTTTGAGAAAGTTTTGCTCAGTTTTTTCTTCTCCCTCTCAGGCTCAGTTTAGAGGCACAGAAAGGCACAAAAATTAATTTCTGGGCATAGGAAGCGATATGGGATACACATCATAACGTCACCCCAAGACAATGTCACATGGAGCAAATGGATTGCTCTCATCACACAGTGCGCCTGTATCGGAAAACTGAATCGCCCTGGGATTTTGGAAATAATCACAAACTGGCCAGAAGGTGAAAACTTTGGTCTCGCTGATGAAGAAGAACAAGTGACACGCGCTGAAGAAGCTCCACCATACAACCAACTGCCATCAGAAGACACACGCTACGCTCTTTTCACCGACGGTTCTTGTCACATCGTAGGGGTGAAACGAAAGTGGAAAGCAGCCGTATGGAGTCCCACACGACGGGTTGCCGAAGCTACTGAAGGAGAAGTTGGATCAAGCCAACTCGCTGAACTCAGAGCTGTTCAACTAGCCCTGGACATTGCTGAAAGAGAGAAGTGGCCAAAGCTCTACCTCTACACTGATTCATGGATGGTAGCCAATGCTCTGTGGGGATGGCTGGAAAAGTGGGAAAAAGCTAATTGGCAGCGTAGGGGAAAACCAATCTGGGCTGCTGAGGAGTGGAAAAACATCGCTGCCCGAGTAAGAAAGCTGGTTGTGAAAGTCTGCCATGTAGATGCCCATGTCCCCAAGAGTAGGGCTAATGAAGAACACCAAAACAACAAGCAGGTAGATCAGGCTGTAAAGATAGAAGTGTCACAGGTAGACTTGGACTGGAAACACAAGGGAGAGTTGTTCCTAGCTCAATGGGCCCCTGATGCCTCAGGCCATCGGGGCAGAGATGCCACCTATAAGTGGGCACGAGATCGAGGGGTGGATCTGACCATGGACAGTATCTCCCAGGTGATCCATGATTGTGAGACATGCGCTGCGATCAAGCAGGCCAAGCGGGTGAAGCCCCTGTGGTATGGTGGGCGGTGGTCCAAATACAAGTATGGGGAGGCCTGGCAGATTGATTACATCACACTGCCTCAAACCCGCCAAGGCAAGCGCTATGTGCTCACAATGGTAGAAGCCACCACAGGATGGCTGGAGACCTACCCTGTGCCTCATGCTACAGCCCGGAACACCATCCTGGGCCTTGAAAAGCAAGTCCTTTGGAGGCATGGTACCCCTGAGAGAATTGAATCTGACAATGGGACTCATTTTAAGAACAGCCTTATTAACACCTGGACTAAAGAACATGGCATTGAGTGGGTGTACCACATCCCTTACCATGCACCAGCTGCAGGCAAAGTGGAACGGTGCAATGGATTGTTGAAAACCACTTTGAAGGCACTAGGTGGGGGATCTTTCAAAAATTGGGAACAGCATCTAGCAAAGGCCACCTGGTTAGTTAACACCCAAGGTTCTACCAATAGAGCTGGTCCAGCCCAATCTGAATGCCTGCATACAACAGATGGAGATAAGGTCCCAGTAGTGCATGTCAGAGGTCTGTTAGGAAAGCCTGTGTGGATAAATTCTGCCTCGAGTACAGACAAACCCACCCACGGGGTTGTCTTTGCTCAGGGACCTGGTTGCACATGGTAGGTAATGCAGAAAGACGGAACAACATGTTGTGTACCGCAGGGAGATCTGATTGTTGTGTGAAAACCACCTGTAGTGTGAAATGCTTGTATACCCCTGCTTGTTGATTGTCACTGTTTGTATATAGCTGTGTATATATATATATATGTCTTAATGTGTGTGTAGAATTAGAATATCTTAGTTTGGGCATTGAGCCAACAATATGGGATAAGGGGTGGAATGTCTTGGGGTGACGTTATGATGTGTATCCCATATCGCTGCCTATGCCCAGAAATTAATTTTTGTGCCTTTCTGTGCCTCTAAACTGAGCCTGAGAGGGAGAAGAAAAAACTGAGCAAAACTTTCTCAAAGCAGTTTGCAGCTTGTTCAAGGTCACATAAAGATAGGAGGTTTCTTTTTTCCCAGCCGCAGCAGGGGAGCGAGGAAGCACCCGGCTTGCTGCTTTCCAGTCAGTTTTTGGCCAGTTGTTTTTAGTTTCTGGTTCTCCGGAGAGAGACTGAGAGTTGGACTTTGCTTTTCCTTCTCTGGAATTCCAGATTTTCTCCCTTTTCTACTGGATTGCTTTCAACCTCAGAGCACATCGGGAGGACTTTTCATCGGGCACAGAGGGCCTGGCCCTGGGCCAAGCCCCAGCTCCAAGGAGACCAAAGGGAGGACTCTAACGCTATCCCAGGTTTTTCCTCCACAGCGAAAGATTTTACCATTTAACCTCATTTTCCTTTCCCGTGTGTTTGTTAAATAAATAGTTTTATCTTCTTCACTTTCCTTCGAGGAAAATTTATTTTTTTCCCGAACCTGGGGGGGGGGGGGGGGGGGGGGGGGGGGGGCGGGAGGGGTGGTTGTGCCTTCTCTCAGAGTATATATTTCTAAATTTGGCCAAACCGGTACATAGACTTTTTTCTTCATAGTCTAATTGGACAAAGGATCAGCCACCCCTTGGGGGTGATTGGCTAAAATCCTAAAACATCCATTGTCAAAATATTTTTCTACTATACCATAAACAAGACTTTTCAAGGTTGCAGGTGGCCTGGTTGTTTACATTCCCTGCTACCTCTTCTGTGAGAGAGAAAAGTCTCTCACGGACTTAGAAAATATCAAGAAAATCCTCTCTAGCAGCATTTTTGTACCTACAGGTAAAGTTTTTCTAACATTATCTAACATGCGAAAAGCCAACATAGCAATATATTCATAACATTCAGTGAAGTACTCACGTTGGATGCTTTTGCATCTTCTCAAATGGGCAAAGGGTTGAGCCTTGAGGATTGGAGGTATTAGCCCAGGCTCCATTGTCAGCATTCCTCATTGGTCCTCTAAGTATAGCAAACTTGAGAGTTCACTGGCTCTGCTAGGTGTCCTACTCAGAAGGAGATTACTGTTTACAGCCTGCTGCAGTACAGGACAGCTCAAAGGGTCTCACTTAAGATGGCTGTTTATAGAGTCACAAGAGAATTGGCTTTAGTCACAGGAATTTTCCATCCTAGCCGCAATTCAGGTTGGTAACTGTGTGAGTCGATACAGGCAGACAGCCAGAACAACCACAAGACCACCATGGCTGAAATGCAAAGAGTAAGTTAATTTCATTACCTCGCTAAAGGGAGGATCCTGAAGCAACATCTGAGTGGAGACACACAAGCAGGAATTCCAGCACCGTTAGGATCAGTCCATGCTAGCAGGCAGGAGCTGCTGTTTGCACCCATTTATCAGGGGCCTGTGCACGCATAGTTTACCACCATGCTATGATGTCCCCTATGCTTTTTATGGTCTCTGAACTTTGATCTTCTCTCTCCCAAAACAGGGAGCTCAAGCGTGTCCATGAAGATGCCTCCAAGTCTCTGCAAACACCTACGTTATCTCTACACAGAGATTCTACTTCTCAAAACAGAGGACAAACAGCAGTAGGCATAATATATGGGGTTTCCCACACTGTTATTTTCCAGACCTTGACATTCCCAGCTGCAAGGTCCCTTGAGCGAATCTACAACATTCTTTGACTTTTAACACTTTTCTCCCAACAATAACTTTCTTTGAAAGTTTGATAACAAAAATGTTATTCCATTTGGGTTATTCAGGCAAGAAAAATAAGTTTCCAAGGCTGTTTGTTAAAAAACAGGAGCTCCTTAGACAGCAAAAGTTTCCAGGAGCAGACAGTGTTTCTGATAAGCTCAAGACGAGCTCAGCCCAGTTGCTGTTCGTCAAGGCCAAGGCCTAATGAGCATTTCTCAGGTCATAGTGCAGCCTGGGGGGGAAGGGGGTGTTGGAGACTGAATGTTATCATTTATGGCTTAAACATCTTCATGAAAGACCTTTGCCTATTATAGCAAAACTGTATTACAAAAGCTGCAGAGAAGACCACCACACCCTGAATAGGCCTTCTGACCTCCACGACTTGTTGATGAAGATAAGATAGTGACTCAGGTCCAGACAGGGGGAAAAAGAATACATTCACAGAGGGATCAAGCTTAGCACCTTTGGGGTGGAGACTGCAGCCCCAGGGCTATTGGCTGCCAGGCTCGAACAGACCCTCACACTAAAGGATGGGGGGGAGGAGAGGTTTTGGGTGTGTGGTGAAAAAGCCTCTTGTCAGAGGCAGTTAACACCCATCCTCTGCTGAGCAGACCAGCTCAGCGGTGAGGCTCCTTTACCCCGGGAAAAGCCGCATCCACATTAAGGACAGCAGAGGGAGTGTCATGGCCCATCAAAGGCTCCTCCCAAAGGCTTCCCCAGACTCTGCACCAGAGCACTGCAGCAGGATGCAACAGATCCACAGTGCCAAGGGAGGCACCTGGGCGTTCCCACATGGCCCAAATGTATATTAACCCATGGGATTCTATATTTCTCGGCGCAGTGAAGGCGCAGCAGCTGCAGGGGACTCTCACCACCAAGAAGACCAAATGGAGGTGATAAGACTGATCAATAGTTAACTCATGTAAGCACAGTTAACTATTGGGAGACAGCAAATGTTGATCACAAAACCTAAGAAGCAGGATTCACCTTAATCTTGTCAAGATAAGAGAAAAAAGAATTTACTCGAAACAAACACAGAAACCACTGAATCATTCTACAAAGGACTGCGCATGCTCCAGAAAGAAAGGTGAAAAGTGCATTGTGATGAAGACTACTAGCCTTCATCAGAAAGACCCCTGAGGAAGAAGAGGAGCCTTCCTCAGTGCGACCACCAGGGTACACAGAGCATGCGTGGCACATATGCTAATTATATGAATGACTTCTGAGAAGTAATTTGTATAACCACTCCTATCCCAAGGAATGTGATGACTATTCATGAATTTTACCCATAATATTGTGTTGTAGGAAGTGCCGTGTTTGTGTGTTTGGAGGAGCGATCCCCCACGCATCCAGCGCCGAATAAAGCAAATACCCACTTCTTGGACTCTGTCTCTGAAGTGTCTATTGGTCCGGTTTGGGGCGATTCAACCGGCACCCCAAGATGGGACCCTAACTCTGCCTGGCTGCTGGATCCAGGTGTAAGCAGACCTCCCAGCCGTGGCCCTGAATTTTCAGGGGAAGCTCAGCTGTCCCCTGGCTCACAGCAGGAGCAGACAAGGACCATCTGCACCAAATTAAGGTATTTGCTATTTTTTTGTCAAGTAGAAATTCCCGTGGGTCCGGGGTTCAAGTCCCTGAGGGTGGGTTGAAAGTCCCAAGGAGACTGGGTGTCCCAAAATTAGTCCTGGGCAAAAGGAAAGGTACCTTTAAGGGGTTGGAGGCCCCCAGGGGTTGGACCCCACTGTCGTGCACAATGAAAGGTACCTTTAAGGGGTTGGAGGCCCCCAGGGGTTGGACCCCACTGTCGTGCACTATCGTATTTTTGTTCTGTCTGTTGCTGTTTTGCTACTGTGTGAGTGAGAACAGATGAGACGTGTCCTGGACACGAAGCGAGTGTGGAGCTCTAGCTGCGGTACCATAACCCAGTGACGGGAGCGGCCAGTGAAAAGTGTAGTGATTGGCAGCGAGTGAATGAGTATAAATCATATAAACTATTGGTTTGGAGTGCAACCTTGTTATCCGGAGGGAGGCGGATTGTATCACTGGAGGGGAGAGATTTTAGACATTAAATTGAGAACACCCAGACACCCAACCCCTTTTCTAATGTAGCTCCACCTAACTTCCCTTCTGAAATTTCATGGAAACAGTTGTGAGGCTTGGACTTTTTGTACATGTATTAATTGTGAGAGAAAGTGGTATTGTACTAGAAGAAGCAGGTGGTGTCCAAAATGAGGGTGTAGGTAACTGTTGGAAAAGTTCGTGGACTCCAGCGGGGAGAGAAATTGCAGAACAACCAATATGATTTATAAAAGCAAGCTCCGTTTATTAGCAATCCAGAGGCACTTATATAGTATATCAGCTTGTTAACTCTTAAGTGGCTTAAACCTATCAAAGCGCATTTCTGCTTCTACATAATTAGACTACATTGGCAAGCTTCTACTAGTTATGTTATGAATAAAGAATTCAGAGTTCACCCTCCCTTCTCCTGGTCAGCACATCTTATCAGGACAGCTGCACCTCTTCAAAACTCCCTTTTTGTTCTCAGGCTTGTTTCTCACACAGGGATTTTCTCATGCAGGCAATTTCTCACACTAGCTTTTGCTTGCAGGCCTTTTGCTTGTACAGTTCTTTTATTGATCCCATAATTCTATCAATGACCCATGCCCCTGATCCTCTAACCATTCTTCAACAGGTAATAATAAAGTAAGGGGAGAGTGGCAGAGAATAGTGAGATGTTTAATGTGGCTTTAGTGTGTGGATTTGGGAGGCTTAGAAAGAAAAGTGGGAGGAGACATGCAGGAAGTCTTGCGTGAAAGAGAGAAGAGAGAAAGAGAAAGGAGAGGAACAGACAAAGGAGGCAATGGGATCATCAGAAAGCAAGGAAATAACCCAGAAGAGTCCACTGGGATGTGTGTTGGCACACTGGAAGGAACTATAGTCCCAGAGGGACTATGAAAAAGTGTGCCCTAATTAAATACTGTAACCAATGGTGGCCACTATACAAATTAGATGATGGTGAAAAGTGGCCAGAAAATGTGACTTTAAACTATAACACCTTACTACAATTAATGTTATTTTTAAGGAGAGAGAATAGATGGGATGAAATTTCCTATGCAGATTGTTTTTTTTAATTTAAGACGTAATCTGGAGTGGCAGAAACGGTGTGGTATCAGTTTGGCACCCCAGGATTCAATGGTCCTGCTTTTAGAAAAGGAGGCAAAAGGGAAAAGCCGCATGAAGAAGTGTTGCTCATCATGCAGTATAGGGCAGAGATGTTTAAAGCTCAAAACTGAGGGAGACCAGGATCCTTTAGAAACCCAGGAGTTAATGAAATGCAGCGGTGACACCCTAACATCAGGGACAATGTCCCCAGCATCCCCAACATCCCCGGAGGGTAGTGGGGATGAAGGGACAAGTGAGGCTAACTCAGGAATATTATCCAGAACTAGGAGCAAGGCCCCTGTAGAGAAGCAGCTTATAGCACCGCTCAGACAAGTGGTAGGGCCAAACAGGAATAACAAAAGTTAAAGCACCATTTACAGCTCTGGTTTTAGATACCTGGAGGGAGGCAGCCAGAATGTATAGAGAAGACCCTGAAAAGGTAGCAAAGAGGTTTGAATTAGTTGTTAGAAATCAGGATGTTGATTGGGAGTATATAGACTTAATGCTATCAGAGTTAACTGAAACAGTGTCCTGGGTTGAAGTGTATTCTATTACCATCCTCATGAGCCGTTGAAATCAGGTGGGGCAGTGTTTCCTTGCCTCCTCCCTCCAGACTATCTTGCTGTTAATGGCCCATCATTGTCCTGCTGCATGACTCAGAGATAACTCCCTCCAGACTATCTTCTGTTAATGAGCCTAATCAACACTTGGCCTCATGACTCATTACCCCATTGTGAGATGCTCCACCCAGAGGGAGGAACCAAGCATCCCATCGTGGATATAATCTGGGACTCTGAACACCAGAGACACTCTTTCCACTGGATTTCCAGAGGACAGGAGCCACACAGCTACCACTGGACTTTCTGAGGAGGAGTAGACCCTCTTTCTACAGGATCACTGCTTCAGGAGGACTGCAGCCACCATTCTACCAGACTGCTATCACCACCCTGATCAACAGGGTGTCAGGTTGTATCCTGACTCTGTCAGTTTAACCCAGTGTATCTGCCTTTATATTTTATTTTTTCCTCTTTTTATTTCCCTATTAAATTGTTATTCTGACTTGGTGTCTCCCACTAGTTTGTTTTCAAACTAGTACAGGGGCAAAGACAGCAACGCCCAGCCCCTAACCGATGTTTACTATGTGGCCAGCTCCGGCATTGGAAGCGGAATTGTCCTATGAATCATGCTGCGATTCCGATGACACAATCATCAGCACCACCAGAACCAGTGACTGTAGCACAACTGTATCAGGAGTGACTGGGACCAGCTGGTCCCTCCCTAGCAGACCTGTTGGTTAAAGTTAGGCTAGGGGAACGGGAGGTGGAATTTTTGGTAGATACTGGAGCCACATTCTCAGTCCTGAATCAGACTTTGAGTCCTATAAGCAATGATTACGTCCAAGTTATTGGGGCCACGGGGAAAACAGAAAAAGCCTACTTTTTAAGACCCTTAAAATTTACACTAGATAAAAAGATGGGAATGCATCAATTTTTATATCTTCCAAATTCACCAAAGCCACTGCTAGGGAGGGATCTATTAACTTAGTTAGACGCAAAAATAGAATTTACAGAACAAGGAATGAGACTACAGGTTCTTGAGGAAAAATTAATTATGTCCTTAAGTTTAGCAAATTTCCCTGAAAGAGGAGAAATACCCATAGATAGTGAAATAACAGATCAAGTGATCCCACTAGTATGGGATGTTGAAATTCCAGGGAGATCAAAACGGGCTTCCCCGGTGATTATTGAACTACTGGAAGGTGCACAACCAGTGTCAGTTAAACAATATCTGCTAAGACAAGAAGCACAAGTGGGAATAGAACCAATAATTTCTAAATTTATTGATCAAGGGTTGTTGAGAGAGTGTAGGTCTCCCTACAATACCCCAATTCTACCAGTACAAAAGCCAAATGGAAGTTATAGATTGGTTTAGGACCTAAGGGCAATAAATGCAATAACAAAAACCCTGCATCCCATAGTGGCCAATCCTTACACTTTACTTACAAAATTACAAAGTGACTGGGTGTGGTTTTCAGTTTTAGATTTAAAGGCTGCCTTCTTTTGTCTGCCATTAGCTGAAAGCAGTCAGGAAATTTTTGCCTTTGAATGGGAAAACCCCAGAACAGGGAGAAAAAGCCAACTTACATGGACTGTATTGCCACAAGAATTCAAAAATAGCCCCACGATATTTGGAGATCAATTAGCCAAGGAACTGGAAGCCTGGACACTGCCACTTGGGGAAGGTACACTCCTGCAGTACATTGATGACCTACTGATAGCAACAAGGACCCGTGAAGACTGCAAGGACTGGACCGTAAGTCTTTTAAATTTTCTGGGACTAAGTGGATATAGAGTCTCTCCTGAAAAGGCTCAGCTAGTCCTCCAGAAAGTTACATATCTGGGATATGAACTGGAAGGAAGAGAAAGAGCCTTGGGAAATAACAGGAAGGAGGCAATTTATCAAATGCCCAGGTGTCTTGGGGTGACCTTATGATGTGTATCCCATATCCCTGCCTATGCCCAGAAATTAATTTTTGTGCCTTTCTATGCCTCTAAACTGAGCCTGAGAGGGGGAAGGAAAAAAACTGAGCAAAACTTTCTCAAAGCAGTTTGTTCCAGTTTGGCCAAATTTAGAAATATATCCTCTGAGAAAAGGCACAACCACCCCTCCCCCACCAGGTTCGGGAAAAAATAAATTTTCCTCAAAGGAAAGTGAAGAAGATAAAACTATTTATTTAACAAACACACGGGAAAGGAAAAAAAATGTTAAATGGTAAAATCTTTCACTGTAGAGGAAAAAACCTGGGAAAGTGTTAGAGTCCTCCCTTTGGTCTCCTCGGAGCTGGGGCTTGGCCCAGGGCCAGGCCCTCTGTGCCCAGTGGAAAGTCCTCCCGATGTGCTCTGATGTTACAGCAATCAAGCAGTCCAGTAGAAAAGGGAGAAAATCCGAAATTCAAGAGAACGAAAAGTTCAACTCTCAGTCTCTCTCCGGAGAACAAGAAACTGGAAAAAAACTGTCCAAAAGCTGACTGGAAAGCCACAAGCCAGGTGCTTCCTCACTCCCCTGCCCCAGCTGGGGAAAAAAAACCCAAAAAAACCCTGCTATCTTTATGTGACCTTGAACAAGCTGCAAACTGCTTTGAGAAAGTTTTGCTCAGTTTTTTCTTCTCCCTCTCAGGCTCAGTTTAGAGGCATAGAAAGGCACAAAAATTAATTTCTGGGCATAGGCAGCGATATGGGATACACATCATAAGGTCACCCCAAGACACCCGGCCAACTACAACCAAAGAACTGAGAACTTTTCTGGGAATGACAGGATGCTGTAGGTTGTGGATTTACAACTATGGACTCATTGTGAAACCTTTATACCAACTCCTAAAAGAGAGTGGGGGAACTCACCTATGCTGGACACCAGAGACTAATAATGCATTTGTAACTCTGAAACATGAGTTAATGCAAGCTCCGGCATTGGGCATACCGGATGTTACTAAACCTTTTCTGTTGTTCTCACATGAGAGGCAAGGACTGGCTCTAGGACTTCTGGCACAGAAGTTGGGACCGTAGAAAAGGCCAGAGGCTTATTTCTACAAGCAGCTGGACATGGTCAATTGAGGATAGCCCGCCTGCCTGCGTGCAGTGGCAGCTGTGATCCTGAACATAGAGGAAGCTCGCAAGCTCCCAATGGGCCAGCAGATGACTGTTTTTGTCTCTCATACAGTGTCAACAGTGCTCACACAGAAAGGAAATCACTGGTTAACCCCATCTCGCTTTCTCAAATTCCAGGCTGTTCTAGCAGAATCGGAGGATGTGAGTATCCAAGTAACTAACATCTTAAATCCAGCAGCTTACCTCCAGGGCAAGGCTACTGAGGAGCCTGTACAGCATGACTGTATTGAAACCATGGAGGCAGTTTACTCCAGCTGCCCAGACCTAAAGGACTCTCCACTAGAAAATGCGGACAACTGGTTCACTGATGGGAGCAACTCTGTCAAGAATGGTAAGCGGTTTGCTGGGTATGCAATTACAACCACAGATGCCATCATCGAAGCAATTCTGTTACCTGTGGGGACATCTCCTCAAAAGGCTGAGGTAATAGCCCTGACTTGAGCCCTGGCATTAGCCGAAGGAAAACCTATCAACATTTGGACTGATTCGAGATATGCCTGCGGGGTGGTACATGTTCATGGGGCTATTTGGAAAGAAAGGGGTTTATTAACCTCACAGAAGAAAGAAATCAAGCATGCTACTGAAATCATGCAGTTACTGGAAGTGGTGCTAAAACTTTCAAAAGTGGCTATAATGCATTGTATAGGACACTCCCAGGGCAGCACCGTCCCTGAACTGGGAAATGCTATGGCAGACAAAATGGCAAAGGCAATGGCTAGTGGGGTTCAGATCCAAGCCCTTGCTCTAATCCCTTCTAACATCGTTATGGGTGAAAACCCCCACCATATGACACTGATGATTTAAATTGGATACAAGAAGAAAAGGGACAAATGGGGACAGACTGGTGGGCTAGGATAAAGGATCTCATTGTCATACCCAGAAAACTGTTAAAATTATTTATCCAGAGTGAACATTCTAAGACACATTGGGGAGTTGATGCTCTGCATTACCACTTAAAGGACAAAGTGGTAGCACCAAAATTAAAGGAGACAACTGAGGACATAACTTCCACTTGTGAAATCTGTCTTAAAAACAACCCTAATATCACTGTTAGGCTAAACACAGGGACTATCCCTAAAGGAGCTTTACCAGGGGATGTGTGGCAAATTGACTTTTCTGAATTACCTAGAAAAGGGAGATACAGGTATCTTTTAGTCCTCACAGACACTTTCTCAGGCTGACCAGAAGCTTTCCCTTGTAGGATGAATAAAGCTAGAGAAGTTGTTAAAGCTTTAGTACAGGAAATTATTCCACGATTTGGGGTGCCCAGGGAAATTAGTTCTGATAGGGGATCCCACTTTGTAGCCCAGGTGGTGCAGGCAGTGAGTCATCGACTGGGTATAAGCTGGCAATTACATACACCATACAGGCCTCAGGCAAGTGGGCAAGTAGAAAAGATGAATCACTTAATAAAACAACAATTAGCAAAAATTTGTCAAGAAACTACTTTATATTGGTATCAGGCTCTGCCCATGGCTTTGCTAAGAATTAGGGTAAAACCACGGCTTAAGGAAAAACTAAGTTCCTTTGAAATTCTGTATGGAAGGCCCTATGGAACAAACGTGATTCACAATGACAGTGTGGCTCAGATAGGGCAAAGCTACTTAATAGATTATGTAAAGCATTTAGGTCAAAAATTACGATCAATACGTATTGGAGTGAAAGCTTCTCTGAACTCAGGCCCAGAGGAAAGCCAAAGCACAGGGGTTGAATTAAAACCTTTGGACAAGCTGAGATACATGAAGTCACACCAAAGTGAAATAGAAATATAGATTTTTAACTTTTAGTAGAAATATATGCTAAGTGCCTTAAACATTAAAAAGCTGGAGCAGATACCTTAAAACACAGTTCTTACTGCAGCAGTGTTGCCTTTTTACAGAATTTCTTTTGCTTTAGATAAAATATAGATAGAACTATACTGATCACATTTTTAGATAGAGTGTTCACATAAACAATAAGAGCTGATAGAAAATGTGCACGTAAATCTGTGTAATACCTATGTAACACTTGTGTAAGACTTCTGACTGTTAGAATTAGACCAGGATAGGTTAAGAAAAGGAAAACTAGAATTGTGCATTAATCTTATTGGTCAATTAACAAATATAATCCACACTTCTGTAAGAAAAAATATGGAGGAAACTAGAATTAGAAGAAGAAGCTGTTTTCTGCCTGCTGTTTGCCTGCTGCTGTTGTTGTTGCTGCTTGGCTTTATCATGTAATCCCCTTGAACTCTGCCTTCAAGAAAACTATGAGACGATGAAATAAAGAACTTAGCAGAAAAGCAGTCTCCTCTGCTCTCTTACCCTGGTCCGAGAAGGAAAGGTATCCCATCAAAAGCTCAACACATATGGACTACAATTGTTAACTGTCAACTGCCACCACCTGATAAACCCTTTCATAATGTGAATCCAGGAGACTGGGTTTATGTGAAGTCTCTTTCAGGGGATCCACTCCAGGAAAAATTGGAAGGACCTTATCAGACACTGCTGACCACTCATATGGCAATTAAAGTACAAGGAAAACCGACTTGGATTCATTATACAAGGACCAAACCTGCACCAAAACCAGAGTGGGAAGCAAGAAGAACAGGACCTCTGCACCTTCAAATACGAAAAATCAACACAACATGATTTGGACCGTATTAGTGACACTGGTAACTGGGGCGGGCGCATGGGATCAAAATACATACCTTCGATTTCTCAAAGGTGTTGTTGAGAACTTTAACTGATTGTGATGCCTTTTCCTGTTCTTAAAACCAAGAGTCATACATGGTTAGAAGGGGAAAAGGGATTTTACCTTGGTATTTATTTTAAGGATCCTTAGGTGCACACGTCCAGGTCATATGCATTGAGATGCACCCTACAAAAATATGCACGCCCCAAAAGATCAGTATAACATTATAGGTTTTACTAATTAGCATATCTATCAAAGATTCCCCAATGAGAGGCTCAAGTGAGCCCCCTCCCCAAGGAGCCTTCCCCTGGATGGTTCTATCTTAGTTTATAGAATGTGTTCTGGAGAGGACCTTGGGGTCTGGGGCACACTGATCCCTAGCTATGAAGCTTCTAAAATGTTTAGTCTCTCTGCTTGACAAACAAGTCCAAGAATGTAGGCAAAAAGCACTAGGAATACAGAAGTTGTAAAAGGGTATAACAGGGGTATAAAAGAAAAGGCAAAAAATCTTCATGGCATCAATTGCTGGATATGTTCCCAGCTGCCTGAAAATTCTGCTAGAGGCTTTCCTTTGGTTGGGGCAACATTCCCTAATATAACAAAAATCCATGCTGCACTTAGTACTAATAACCTTTCACATTATGTCAACATATCCCTAGACCAACTTCAGTGGAAAGTAGAGCTTGAGGAGCCAATAAATGATTCCTCACTGGTACTCTGCGTGCAACGGTGCTGGGAGGAATCTATACCCAAAAACTCAGGAGGAAATAAGACGGATTCCAAATGTGGGAGCTTAACATTTTTAGGCAGCTACCCCAACTGCTCAGGTTTTTGGACCTATGGGGGAGCTAACGTGGAATAAGAATCAAACAAGACAAGGACCAAAGCCCAAGGGTTGGCCAGTGCCCTCAGGACAGGGTTGGTACTGGATATGTGGACACAGCGCCTATAAAGTTTTACCCTTAGGATGGCAAGGCTGCTGCGCGATAGGACCAGTATTTCCCCACATTAAAGTTGTTTCTCAACTACAAGGCTTGCTCCAAACTTTTATACGCAGGACCAAAAGGACATCAAACCCCTTGATAGATAGGCCCACTGGATTTCATAGCTTTGCCAGATGGTTTATACCCAGCCTTGGAGTAAGTGAGCTAGAGAAATCAATAGTGAATCTTTCTGCTACCATAGAAACCATAATGAATGCCACTGCAGATGCCATAAGAGCACAGCAAATTGAGATTAAGAGCATCTCACAATTGACTATACAGAATAGACTTGCATTAGATTTGCTGTACGCCAAAGAGGGAGGAGTATGTACAGTTATAAATACAAGCTGTTGTAGTTATGTTGATTTAAATAAACGCATAGAAACAGATTTGCAGACAATTCTGGACAAAACACGAACATTGCATCAGATCGCCTAAGACGACACTTCTTGGGGGTTGAAAGAGGTATGGGACAAACTTACAGCATGGCTACCCAAATTATCCTGGCTTAAACAATTGTTCATAATAGCTATTTGTATAATTGCATTGTTATTTACTGTTTGCATTAGTAGTTATTGTTGTACGATTTTATGTACTTGGAATCGTGATGCTTATGCTCAATGGCAAAAGCACAAACTTAGAAGCAAGATAGAGAAGGGTACTGTCATGGGTTAGCTAGCATAGTTCCAGAAGTGATGTTCTTGCCAAGGGGTGCTTACAGCTTCCTCTGTGACTTGACAGAACCTATCAGATGGCCAGTTTGAATATGGACAATTCTTTAAGCCACTTAAAGTTGTGACTGCCTCTGTGATGCACACTTAAGAATAGAAACCCTGAGGCAGAATCTCTCTCTCATTTCCGGTGCTGAGACAGGTGGCTGTAGGCCCCGTGTGGGGGCCAGTGGGCCCGACCAGGCCCTGCTCGGGCCAGGCTGGGCTGGGCCATGGCCATCCTGGAGCCGATGGGCCCTGTTCCACCCGCGGAACCCCACCCCCACTGCCTTGTTGTGGGCAGCCTGAGCGGCTCGGCTCTCCCCCCCTCTCCACTGTGATAAGCCACATTCCAGCTGCAAGGCCCAGGTGAGATTAACCCTTTTAGTGCTGTGAAGAGCTGAAAACCTGAGTGAAGAGAAAAGAGGAGATGCTTAAAGCTGAAATTCTGTTGTAAAGCTATGATACATCCGAGTACCCGTTGTAATTTCATGAAGATAGGGGGGGTGGAGTGTTCAATTCAACTTGTAAGCAAAAGCACCTGCGCTGAGATAGGCAGATGCTGAGGCAGCTGTAATTTCATGAGAAGTTTGAACAGGGAGTGATGGAAGCGATGAGGACTTTTGCTCCAAATGGGAAAGGAGAAAACCTCAGTTCCTAGAGATGCTCCCAGAGATAGTCCTTAAGATGAAGATGAGTGTCCTTGGTTGCAGTGTATTCTATTACCATCCTCATGAGCCGTTGAAATCAGGTGGGGCAGTGTTTCCTCGCCTCCTCCCTCCAGACTATCTTGCTGTTAATGGCCCATCATTGTCCTGCTGCATGACTCAGAGATAACTCCCTCCGGATTATCTTCTGTTAATGAGCCTAATCAACACTTTGCCTCATGACTCATTACCCTATTGTGAGATGCTCCACCCAGAGGGAGGAACCAAGCATCCCATTGTGGATATAATCTGAGACTCTGAACACCAGAGACACTCTTTCCACTGGATTTCCAGAGGACAGGAGCTACATAGCTACCACTGGACCTTCTGAGGAGGAGTAGACCCTTTTTCTACAGGATCACCACTTTGGGAGGACTGCAGCCACCATTCTACCAGACTGCTACCACCACCCTGAATAACAGGGTGTCAGGTTGTATCCTAACTCTGTCAGTTTAACCCAGTGTTATCCGCCTTTAGTTTTTCTTCCCCCCTCCTTTTATTTCCCTATTAAATTGTTATTCTGTCTTAGTGTCTCCCACTAGTTTGTTTTCAAACTAGTACAATGAGGAAGACCCTTTGCTCCCAGGGAAGGAGAAGGGCCTCTGTTCTTAGAGATGAAATGCTCCCAGAGATGGGTGAAGAGAACTTTTGTTTCTGAATGGCTCAACCTTAAAATTGTACCCCAAAAACCTTCAAGAGTGGACCCTCAAAAGCAGTTGTGGGAAAAGCTGCAAGTTGGGGGAAGGGACTCACATGTGAACAGAAAGACTCCTCTTCCTAAATGGACTTAACAAGGTTGTTATGGAAGTGGTAAACAGACTGAACATCTTAAGGGTTGTCTTTTTTTCATTGTCAGTGGGAGAAGGGAGGAAGGTGGGGGGAAGAGAAGAGTTCTGAAGTTGTGGTATTTTTTTTCCTTCTTTTAGGTCTGTTAATAAACTTCTTTATATTCATTCAAGTTTGGTGCCTGCTTTGCGTTTCTCCTAATTCTTATCTCACAAAAGATAAAAAGTAATGAGTATCTTGGACCAAACCACTACAGTTACTTACTTTCAAGACATGCGAGATTTGTAAAGAATTACAAATGACCAAAGAAAAAGGGGGGATTGATGAGACTGATCAATAGTTAACTCATGTAAGCACAGTTAACTATTGGGAGACAGCAAATGTTGATCACAAAACCTAAGAAGCAGGATTCACCTTAATCTTGTCAAGATAAGAGAAAAAAGAATTTACTCAAAACAAACACAGAAACCACTGAATCATTCTACAAAGGACTGCGCATGCTCCAGAAAGAAAGGTGAAAAGTGCATTGTGATGAAGACTACTAGCCTTCATCAGAAAGACCCCCGAGGAAGAAGAGGAGCCTTCCTCAGTGAGACTGTTACAAAAAGGATAGGATATTGGATTTTAGAAGTAGTAAGGCTAAGGCTCTGCTAGGCTGTAAGGCCTCAGGTGTAGAAATAGTTCTCTGGGGAAACAGGAATAGAATGTACTGGGTGGGGAGGTTAGGAATAGTGAATTAGCTGGGCATGGTGAACCTGTTAGTGAATTAGCTGGGCATGGTGAACCTGTCTAAAAGTAAATTGTTCTGGGTTGATATATGTTGCATGCAAGGGGGATTTCAGTGGTAGGAGCTCGTTGAGCATTATCTAAGACTAGACAACCATAGAGAGATATGGCGTAGGGTATGATTATCAATTGTTAATCCTTGTGATGTATGTTTTACTTTGAAGATTAAATCTTGTATGTGTGCCAATGTTTGAAACTGTATAAAGAGCTGAGTGAAACGATAGGCCTTTGGGAAGCCTGATTTGGGACACTAGTCCCCAGGTCCCCGGGCCCTGAATAAAGCACCGCATAAACTGACTCTCTGTTGGTTTGTGTTTGTGGTCGGTGGGCAACAGTTTTCTGGCGACCGCGGCAGGACTCCGGGGGTCGTAGGGGCGGTTCGCGGGGTGATCTGCTCCGTGCCGGCACCAGGTGATTTCTGGGGAGACATCAGCCCGTGCCCGACCCCGCGTCCGACGGACAACTGTGAGGTAAGCCCATAAGGTGCTTTATTCCTTTTAAACCGGTGGTGGTAGCCTGCCCGGTAAGACGAGTCTCTACTCGCAGGGTTGGGGCATTGGTTTGGATTATAAGGCCTAGGCGCTGGCCGTCAGACAGAGCGAAAGCTTTGCAGAGCCAGCCCTTGCTTCTCGCGGCGACGAGATAAGCAAGGAGGGAATTGGATATTGTGGTAATTGGTATTGGTATTAGTCTGTGTGTTACTAGGTGTGTGTGTGTTATTGTGTGGTTGCATACCTCTGGAATGATGCCGTTGCGGGTGTTTCGGGCTTTGTCAAGTTCAGATAAGGATATTCCGGAGGATTCTCCCCTCGGGTGTTTGCTAAGTCATTGGAAGGAGGGTAAATTGGGACGGGAGCTGCGGAAAAGGGAATTGATTGATTATTGTAATAAGGTATGGCCTGAATATGAAACTGGGGGGATGCAGTGGCCGTGGAATGGCACTATTAATTCTGAAATTATAACCTCCATGATGCGGTACCTACGGGAAAATGAGAAGTGGGATGAGATACCCTATTTGGATTTGTTCTATCAGCTAATAGGAAAAAAGGATTGGCAGAGGAAATGTGGAATGATGGTGTTAGAAACGGAACCAGAAGAATGCGTGGGTTGTAAAGAGCGAAGGGTACGGTTCTCTGAGCCTGAGGAGGATGTGTCTTTGTTGGTATCACCATCCGACCCAATCAACCTCCCCCTCCCGGACTCAGATTCTTCGGAAGAGGAATCTGACTCCGAGGAAGGAGAGAGGGAACGATCCCGAACTCCCGAACCCAGGGAGAGAGGGAGGGAACAATCCCGAACTCCACTCTCCCAGCGTACTCGCAGAGGGCGTCTGGACAGGGGAAAAAGCGCTTCTCGAGCACATCTAATGGCCCCATTGCGAGAAGCAGTTGGACCAACAGGGGATCGGGTCAGAGTGAAAGTTCCGTTTTCCCCCAATGATTTAATAATTTGGAAGCAATCTGCTGGAGCTTATAGAGAAAATCCTGAAAAGGTGGCTCGGGTGGTGAAAATGGTAATAAAGACACAGAATCCGGACTGGAATGACCTACAGGTGTTGCTAGACTCGATAATGGATTCTACGGAAAAGGAGATGGTATTTAAAGCTATGTCTAATCGGGCAAGGGACATGATTCAGTTGCAAGCACCAGCACTACAAGGAATAGGGAATGTGAATGAAATAGTACCAAGGGAAGATCCAGAATGGAACCCTAATTTGGCAGAAGAGTATCATAGGTTGCAGGTTTATCAGGAGCTGTTGGTGGAAGGAATTCAGAGGGGAATCCCAAAGACTTTAAATTGGTCTAAGTTGTATGCGGTAAGACAGGATAAGGCAGAGTCACCATCTGCGTTCTTGGAGAGGCTGAAAGAAATAGCACGGAGGTATACAGACTTAGACGTGGAATCGGAGGCAGGAAAACTACAAATGGCCTTGATATTTATGGGACAGTCACAGGAGGATATTAGGAGGAAGCTACAAAAGCTAGAAGGGAATGACACTCGGGACTTGGAGAAAATGCTTGAAGTAGCGTGGAAAGTGTATAATAATAGAGAAAAAGAGGCAGTGAAGAAGCAACAGGCAAGCATGTTGGCAGTGTTACAACAGGCAAGTCAGATGAATGTGAGAGGCCGGGGGAGGGGACGAGGCAGAGGAAACGGGGGCATGGGAAGAGGTGGTTTCGGAGGTTTTGTGAATCAGAATGTAGGGAATCAGATGATGGGTAGGGGTAGAGGTAAATTGGGGCCCAATCAGTGCGCCCGATGCTTCGCCGAAGGTCATTGGAAGAATGAGTGCCCCCTCAATTTGGGGATGGGGACACCGATGAGTAACTTTCCAGGAAGGAATCCCATAAATCAGGGAATGAACGCGAATGATGGGTTAAACCCTTTCGCGCCAGGACCACAAGGTGTTGCTCAAGCCTTTATGATGGGGAACTATCAAAATCAGAGCTGACTAGATAAAGATCTAAAAGTGGTCCTGGAAGTTGACGGGGGGCCCAGGGAACTTAGGGTAGATACGGGAGCCACTTTCTCTGCAATCAATGAACAAATAGGACCGTTAAGTGATTCAGTTGTGAAAGTAGTAGGGGTGTCGGGGGAGGTGGTGGAGAGGTCATTCTTGCGGCCACTGGAAATCAAATTTGGAAACAAAGAATTGGATCACCAGTTTTTATATATGCCAAGCAGCCCGGAATGCTTGTTGGGGCGAGATTTATTATCGGCACTGGATGCAAAAATCATATTCGAGAAAGGGCGTGCTAAACTAGAAATCCCGGAGGGGAATCTGGCAAAACTTTTTGTGATTAAAGAGACAAAGACAGAGGAGATACCCCAGGAAATAGAGCAGGCAGTAGTCCCGTGGGTATGGGAAACAGGGACCCCGGGCAGATCCAGGGTAGCCGTTCCTGTAAAAATTGAACTAAAGGAAGGGGCACACCCGGTAAGAGTTCGACAGTACCCTATTAGTTTGGAAGCCAGGAAAGGAATTGCCCCAATGATCACACAATTTATAGCATTAGGGATTTTACAAGAATGCGAATCAGAATTTAATACTCCAATCTTTCCGGTAAGGAAACCAAATGGGAAATACAGGTTGGTGCAGGACCTGAGAGCAGTAAATGCAATTGCCAAAGATATACACCCGGTGGTGGCCAATCCATATACATTGTTAACATCGATTTCTGAGAATTTTCAGTGGTTCACAGTGATTGATCTAAAAGACGCCTTCTTCTGCATCCCACTGGCCCCCGAGAGTCAATACATTTTTGCCTTTGAATGGGAAAGCCCAGACACTCGCCGCAAGCGACAGTTAACATGGACCAGGTTGCCACAAGGATTTAAGTGTTCACCCACCATTTTTGGAAACCAGCTAGCAAAGGAGTTAGAGGAATGGAAAACTACCAAGGTAAAAGAGTCTCCTTTTTCTTATGTTGTTTTACAATATGTGGATGACATACTCCTGGGAACAGAGGAGCGGGGACTGTGCTTAAAGTTAACAATTGAACTATTAAACATGTTGGGTCAGGCAGGATACCGAGTATCCAAGGAAAAAGCGCAGCTGGTGCGACAGAAGGTAATTTATCTGGGATGTGAAATATCACAAGGAGTCAGGAGAATAGGGGTGAATCGCATACAAGCCATCTGTGCAATCCCTGTACCACGAAATAATCAGGAATTAAGATCTTTCCTAGGGATGGTCGGCTGGTGTCGCCTGTGGATTCCGAATTTCGGACTCATGGCCAAACCACTGTACGAAACAATCAAGGAACCCGAATTCAAGTGGGGTAAGACACAGCACAAGGCTTTCCAGGAATTAAAGCAAGCACTCAAAGAGGCCCCCGCCCTGGGTCTGCCAGACCTGACAAAAGACTTTCAATTGTATGTGCATGAAAGGCAGAGATTAGCTTTAGGAGTACTCACACAGCGATTGGGGTCATGGAAGAGGCCCGTGGGGTACTTCTCGAAACAGCTGGACATGGTGAGCGGAGGGTGGCCAGGGTGCTTGCGAGCAGTGGCTGCTACGGTAATCCTAATACAGGAAGCACGGAAACTGACGCTGGGAAAACACATCACGGTATATGTACCTCACATGGTCATAGCCGTCTTGGAACAAAAAGGGGGGCATTGGCTCTCCTCCAGCAGAATGATGCAGTACCAGGCTCAGTTGCGGGAACAAGATGATGTTGAATTAAAAATAACCAACCATCTCAATCCAGCAGAATTCCTCAGGTCCACCCAAGAGGAAGGAGAACTGGAGCATGACTGCGTGGAGGTGATCGAACAAGTGTATGCCAGCCGTGAGGATCTGAAAGATGTCCCGATGGCAGATCCCGATGTGGAGCTGTTCACGGACGGATCCAGTTTTATGGAGCATGGAACCAGGTATGCAGGGTATGCTGTGGTGACACTCCAAGAAATAGTGGAAGCTAAAGCACTGCCTCCAGAAACTTCAGCGCAAAAAGCAGAAGTATGGGCATTGGTAAGGGCATTGGTCCTTAGTAGAGACAGGAAAGTAAACATTTGGACTGATTCAAAGTATGCATTTGGTGTGGTTCACATCCATGGGGCTTTGTGGAAAGAAAGAGGACTTTTGACCTCTCAAGGCTCACAGATCAAACATAAGGAAGTAATAATTCAGTTGCTGGAAGCTGTACACTTACCTAAAGCAGTAGCGATCATGCATGTCCGAGGTCATCAAGCAGACTCCGGGAAAGAATTTCAGGGGAATCGGATGGCAGATGAAGCTGCGAAAAGGGCAGCCAGATTGGTCTGGACTCAAATGGCTCTGATACCGACAAGAGAAAATCCCGCTGCACCTTATTTAGAAGAGAAACCGTGCTACTCTCCGGAGGATGAACGGTTGGCACAAATCACTGGAGCAAGAAGGAATGTTGTAGGATGGTATGTAACACCGGTCGGACAAGTTATACTGCCAGTAGGATTGATGAAAGTAGTCATGGAAACTGAACATAACAAACTCCACTGTGGTGCAGAAGCATTGGTAGAATATCTAAAGAAAATAGTACTCTCTAATTCGATGATAACAATGGCCAAAAGAATAAATGCCACCTGCCCGATTTGCATTAAAAATAACCCGTTGGTTAGAAGACAGGTCCAAATGGGGAAAATACGTGTAGGGCCACAACCAGGGGATTATTGGCAAATAGATTTTTCCGAGTTACCAAAATCTCAGGCATACAAGTACTTACTAGTTTATGTGTGCACCTTTTCGGGATGGCCCGAAGCTTTCCCTTGCAGGACGAATCAGGCCAAGGAGGTAGTGAAAACCCTTCTCAAGGAAATTATTCCAAGGTTTGGGGTTCCTTTAGGAATATCATCAGATAGAGGACCACATTTTACTGCAGGGATCGTGCAGGAAGTTTCTACTATTCTGGGAATTCAGTGGCACTTACACACCCCCTGGAGACCTCAATCTAGTGGTCAGGTGGAACGAATGAATCAAACTCTGAAAAATCAAATTAAAAAGATTTGTCAAGAAGCTAAAATACAGTGGCCCCAAGCATTGCCTCTAGCCCTTCTGAGGATTAGGATTAAACCACGAGAAAGGATAGGGGTAAGTCCGTATGAAATTTTGTACGGCAAACCATATCATGCTGTAACCTATCAAGGGGACCCACATGTAATTGGGGATCAGATGATTGTAAATTATGTTCTGTCTTTAAATAAGACCCTTGCAGCACTGAGATCCACGCTGGAGTGGAATCGACCGTTACCTCTGGACACTCCTGCTCACGATATTCACCCAGGAGATCAAGTTTACGTGAAGAACTGGTCGGTGGAGCCTCTGAAGGAAACATGGGACGGCCCCCATCAAGTGATAATGACAACTTACACCGCCGTCAAGGTCGACGGGATCAACAGCTGGATCCATTACACACGGGTCAAAAAGGTCCCCTCCCGATGGTCGGTGGAACCCCTATCTCCCACCAGAATGGTGTTCAAAGCCAAAAATTAATGCTGTTGTTGTCACTCTTGAGTAAAATAATAATTGTTGAAACCTTTGTTAAAATCACAATACCTGAATCAAGGGTGTGGGTACCGGAGAATTCAAATGTAAATCTTACATGTTTGTTTGTCGATGATCAGGGAGCTGGACGGGACAGAGTCAGGGCACAATGGAAATGGATCACCAAGGATCAAATTCCCGATAAAGGAGTAGAAACGGTCTGGGATGAGAAGCAGCAAAAAGGTAGGATTACCCTGCAGATATCCAATATAACAAAGGCCAGAACAGGAAAATACGCTTGTGTGGTTTGGATAAAAGGGACTTATGATTATGGATTCGTAAATCTTGACATTTTAAATATCTCCCAAACAGAATCAGAAAATAAGGTCCAGGTGAATCTCCCAAATGGGAAAGTAGATATGTGGGACGGACCTCCCCTCAGAATAAAATGTACTCATAGGTTTAAGACAGGGTGTCAGAAACAGATTAGAATGAAATGGTGGAAATGGAACACGACACAGGAAATGTGGAATCCACAGGTACAAGGGACAAGTTGGTGGACGCTGGGAAATGAGAGCAGGGGATGGTTGAATATAACGAACTCAGAGATTGGTAGATCAGAGGGTAAATACCTTTGTGTTATCATTTGTGGTAATAGTGGAGGTTATGGGGTTAGGAAGGTAGAAGTGGTATTACAACAGGAGCGAGGAATCAAGCCTGAACAGGAAATATATAACGCAAAGGAAGGGCAGGATTTGGTTTTAAGATGTAGGATACCAACCGAAAGCTACACTGAGTATGAATGGTGGTTTGGAGGACAAAACTTGGTGGCTCAAGGGAAATATCAAATTAAAAGAAAACCCCAAGAAATAGTGTTAGTAATTAAAGAAGTCCTAGAACAGCAAGATAATGGACAATACTGGTGTTGGGTTGCTCGAGATGATTGGTGGGCAGCCGGGATGATTAGTGTTTATGTTGAAAGAACAAGGGTGACTCGGCAGGTACTAGAGGATGAAATCCAAACCAAACCAGAGAATCTGATTGTGGGTTTAATTAGGGATTTTGGGCAAACACAAAATGTATCAGCAATCACTGCATGTCTGCCTTTGCCCCATGCGGCAGGAGACCCTATACCATGGGGAATTATACCAGCTCCAGACATGCCTGCATCTAATCGAACAGTTACCTTAAGTTGTACCCAGGAGATTAGGAGCCGAACTAAATTGGTTAATCGGACAAATGTGATAAGGAGGAAAACCCCGAGGACTCGAGCAGATTGTTATAAGCTTCCGAATGCTGTATTTACCAGAATCGGAAGATTCCAGGGAGTAGGATGGTGTGAATACGATGAGAGGCAAACACGAGAAGTCCCGGCAACTGAACAATATTTTGAAATAACATGCCAGAATGTTACAAACACAACTACCATGGAACAATGGCAGACAATCTGGGGACCTAGTTTGTTGGAAACTTATAGTTATATAGGAACAGTTCAATGGTGTATTCATTGGAAGGGACGGAAAAATCAAACTTACTCAAAGACCTATCAAGAACAGGATAGTTGGAGGAAAGATGCACCTAGGATGACCGATTGGAATTGCACTGAGGTCTTCACTTGTGACAGCCCAAGTGAGTCTGTGAGTCTACTGCCGGTAAAGGTACTTTTGAGATTTGGCTGTGAATGTAGGGGATATAACCACACGATAACAGACAAAAATACAGAAGGAGAGTTAAACTGTAAAACTACATCAATCCGAGCTCCAGGAAATTTAGTTTGGGTAATGGGTCATGGACATTGGACCACTCATATGCCGGTAGATGGTCCAACTACACAAATTACTTTAGGAGTTCCAACTCTTTGTCCTTTCTGGAAATCGACAAAATTGACGGCCTCAGAAATACAAATAAGACATAAGCGAGATATAAGTCAGGAAATTGGGGACATAGGGTTAGAAGAAGGGGAAGATTGGCATGAACCTTCTTCAGGAATTAAATTTGGGTGGGTATTAGAATCTCTCTTTGCACAAATATCATCATATCGAAACAGGGAAATGTTGTACAAATTGTTAGGACAAACAGAAAGGTTAGCATCTGTAACCAAGAAGGGATTCAAGGACTTAAATCTGCAGTTACAAGCTACGTCTAGAATGACAATTCAAAATCGGATGGCTTTAGATATGATATTGTTGAAAGAGCATGGCGTATGTGGATATCTGCATGGTAGAGACGACCATTGCTGCATTCACATCCCGAATGTTACACAAGAAGTAGAAAAGGATATAAGTCAATTAGAACGGATTGAAGGAAAGGTGAATGATATTCAGAAAGAGGCAGAACACAATTGGGTCGGAGAACTGTTCAGCTCCCTGGGAATTCGGATGTCCGGATGGATATCCTCAATTGTACAATATGGAATCATGATTGTTATAATCATTTTAGTTGCCTTAATAGTATATAAGTGTCTTTTAGGAATGATTGTCAAGGAAGGTCAACATACTCGGCGAATAATGAAGGCGATAATGCGAAGAGAAGTCCTGGCAGAACCAGCCGTTCCACCTCCTGCTTATCGCGAAACAGCGACATGAATTGTTGAGCATCCTTGCGAACCCAGAAGAAGCTCGAAGGATGCTCAAAAGGGGGGACTTGTTACAAAAAGGATAGGATATTGGATTTTAGAAGTAGTAAGGCTAAGGCTCTGCTAGGCTGTAAGGCCTCAGGTGTAGAAATAGTTCTCTGGGGAAACAGGAATAGAATGTACTGGGTGGGGAGGTTAGGAATAGTGAATTAGCTGGGCATGGTGAACCTGTTAGTGAATTAGCTGGGCATGGTGAACCTGTCTAAAAGTAAATTGTTCTGGGTTGATATATGTTGCATGCAAGGGGGATTTCAGTGGTAGGAGCTCGTTGAGCATTATCTAAGACTAGACAACCATAGAGAGATATGGCGTAGGGTATGATTATCAATTGTTAATCCTTGTGATGTATGTTTTACTTTGAAGATTAAATCTTGTATGTGTGCCAATGTTTGAAACTGTATAAAGAGCTGAGTGAAACGATAGGCCTTTGGGAAGCCTGATTTGGGACACTAGTCCCCAGGTCCCCGGGCCCTGAATAAAGCACCGCATAAACTGACTCTCTGTTGGTTTGTGTTTGTGGTCGGTGGGCAACAAGACCACCAGGACAGACCACCCATGTGTGACACATATGCTAATTATATGAATGACTTCCGAGAAGTAATTTGTATAACCACTCCTATCCCAAGGAATGTGATGGCTATTCATGAATTTTACCCATATTGTGTTGTAGGAAGCGCTGTGTTTGTGTGTTTGCAGGAGCGATCCCCCACACACCTGGCACCGAATAAAGCAAATACCCACTTCTTGGACTCTGTTTCTGAAGTGTCTCTTGGCCCGTGTACCGGTTTGACCCAATTTAGAAATATATCCTCTGAGAGAAGGCACAACCACCCCTCCCCCACCAGGTTCGGGAAAAAATAAATTTTCCTCAAAGGAAAGTGAAGGAGATAAAACAATTTATTTACCAAACACGCGGGAAAAGGATAATAATGCTAAATAATAAAATCTCTTGCTGTGGAGAAAAAAACTACGAAAAATGTTAGTCCTCCCTTTGGTCTCCTCGGAGCTGGAGCTTGGCCCAGGGCCAGGCCCTCTGTGCCTGGTGGAAAGTCCTCCTGATGTGCTCTGGGTTGAAACAGTCCAATAGAAAAGGGAGACAATCCAAAATTCCAGGGAAAGAAAAAGCAAAGTCCAACTCTCAGTCTCTCTCTGGAGTAAAAGAAGCTGAAACAACTGGCCAAAAACTGACTGGAAAGCAGCAAGCCGGGTGCCTCCTCCCTCCCCTGCTGCATCTGGGGAAAAAAAAAAAAAAATAAATTGCTATCTCTGTGTGACTTTGAACAAGCTGCAAACTGCTTTGAAAAAGTTTTGCTCAGTTTTTCCTTCCCCCTCTCAGGCTCAGTTTAGAGGCATAGAAAGGCAAAAAGTTAATTTCTGGGCATAGGGCAGCGACATGGGATACACATCATAAAGTCACCCCAAGACATACCTGCTTCTCTGACTCTGTCTCTGAAGTGTCTCTTGGCCCGGTTTGGGGCAATTCAGTTCCAATGGAATTTTTCTGTAAAGATGGAAGGCCAGTTAGCAGTCTTTGCTCTGTCCTCATCTCTCACAACATCCTCAGAGGGAAACTCAGGAAGTGTGGACTGGATGAGAAGACAGTGAGGTGTATTGAGAACTGACTGAATGGAAGATCCCAGGGGGTCATGATCAGGGGCACAGGGTGTAGTTGGAGGCCTGCCACTAGTGGTGTCCCCCAAAGTTCAATACTGGGACCAGTATTGTTTAACTTCTTCATCAATAACTTGGCTGAAGGGGTAGATGCATCCTCAGCAAGTTTACTGGCAACAGAAAGCTGGGAGGAGTGGCTGATATCCCAGAGGGCTGTGCAGCCCTTCAGAGGGACCTTGACAGGTTGGAGAGATGGGCAGAGAACTGTCTGAAATTCAATAAAGGCCAATAAAGGTCCTGCACCTGGGGAAGAATAATCCCAGGCACCAGTACAGGCTGGGGACCCACCTGCTTGAAAGCAGCTCTGCGGAGAAGGACATGGGGGTCCTGGTGAACAACAAGCTGCATCCCTCGTGGACCTCCATGGGCTGCAGGGGGACAGACTGCTTCACCATGGTCATCACTATGGCCTGCAGACGAATCTCAGCTCTGGCGCCTGGAGCAACTCCTAGCTCTCCTTCTTCACTGACCTTGGTGTCTCCATGTTTTTTCCTTCACGTGTTCTCACCTCCTCTTCTCTGACTAGAAGAAAAAACTGTGCCCTACTTTGTTTTGATTTTCTTCTTAAATATGTTATCACAGAGGCATTACCATAATCTCTAATTGGCCCAGTCTTAGCCAGCGGCATGTCCATCTTCAAAGCCATTAGGGATTGGCTCTGCCAGACATGGTGGAAGCTTCTTGCAGCTTCTCACAGAAGCCACCTCCATGGGCCCCCCGCTAGCAAAAACCAGGCTGTGCAAAACTAACATATGAGGAAAGGCTGAGAGAGTTGGGGCTGTTTAGCCTTGAGAAGAGACAACTGAGAAGGGACCTCATCAATGTTTATCAGTATCTGAAGGGAGGGTGCCAAGAGGATGGAGCCAGGCCCTTCTCAGTGGTGCCAAGCAATAGGGTGAGTGGGCAGAAACTGATGCACAGGAAGTTCCACCTGGACATGAGGAAGAATTTCTTTACTGTGTGGGTAACTGAGCATAAGAACAGATTATCCAGAGAGGGTGTGGAGTCTTCCTCACTGGAGATATTCAAGAACTGTCTGGACACAATCCTGTGCCATGTGCTCTGGAATGACCCTGCTTGAGCAGGGAGGTTGGATCAGATGGCCCACTGTGGTTCCTCCCAACCTTACCCATTCTGTGATTCTGTGATCTTCATCTGGAGGCTACTCTCAGGCAGAGTGGAAAGGCTGATCTTACTCCTGATCATATGGAAAGAAATTCTAATAATAGAAACATAAAATCATTTCTTGTAGTGAACACAGTATTTGAGATACGGCCTCACCAGTGCTGAGTACAAGGGGACAATCACTTCCCTGGTCCTGCTGGCCACACTATTTCTGATACAAGCCAGGGTGCTGTTGGTCTTCTTGGCAACCTGAGCACATGCTGGCTCTTGTTCAGACAGCTCTTGACCAGCATCTCCATGTTCTTTTCCTCCAGTACTGAGCCCTGGGGAACACCATTTGTGACCAGCTGCCCAACAGATGCTTGATTTGTAGTATCCTCCCGTTCTTACTTCTTGGGTCATGGCTCTTGGTTCCTGCAGGTTTGTTTATTCCCTCACTTTTCATAATTTATTTATCCTGTACTATACTTCATTGAATTTTTTATCTTCTCATTGTACTTTATTTCAACTGATACCAAACTCAGCCAGATAGAAAAATTTTAACACAGTTTTGAGTATTAGAAAGCAGGCATTCTTTATTACAGCATGCTGGTCACTCGGGGGATCCTTCCTCCATTCAAGTGCACTGAGCATCGAGTGAACAGAGTTTTTATCACACACACTGATTACATATTCATTAGCTATCCCCACTTCCTTTGACTATTTGACATAGTCACACCCTTTATCGGAAGTCCTTATATGGTTCTTTGGGGGTCTGTCTTCAACATCTTGTGTCCTTTTTAGGTAGCTATTCCTTGATCCCTGCTTTTGAGTAAGCGCAATATCGTTATTTTGCATAACTCCTACTTTGTCAGCCTTACAGAGCTGAGCTGGCATCCTGCTTGCATTTTGCACTACTTCTGTTTGCCTAAGTTACATCCTTTATTTATTTCTCCAAAGCTGTGCTGTTGTGTTCTACTGTCCTTGATAAGAGTAAATGTTCGGTTCTACTATCAAGTGAGTAAAATGCTGTTCTGTTCCACTGTCCTTATCACAACAACTATACTACCCTTCATTGAGTGTATTTATAATTAAGTGGTTTTAAAAGCACTTTTTGTTTTAGACATGAGTATAAAGCAAGAGTAATAAAAAGACCAGATGAAAGGAAGAACAGTGGGGAAAGTACAAGGGTGGGTAAGACCTATTTCTCAGGAGTGTTTCTGTGAGGAGAAGGGAGGGTTAAGTTGCTCGACTTGAGAGAATGGTTTTTCTAGATAGTGCTTCCACTTCTAAGCTGTGCAAGCTACAGCTCCCTCTTTCCCTGTGGTGGCCGGTTAGCCTGTGGTACAAGGGACAAAGAGAGTTCTCTGGTAGGACAGTCCCTGGTGCTGGAGACTTCTGCCCAGGTTACAGTGAGAAAAGAAGCTTCCCCCAGAATGCTTTGTTCGGTTATGGTAATATACCCCAGTTCCACTTTCCTGGTTGGCCGTTGGCCGCCCCGCCCCCTTGCTACCTTATATGTTTAATGTCCTAGAAAGTTCTCCACTCCAGGTTCCCCCCATTGGCCTTTGCCCCTCGCCACTCCTCCAGAGCTTCCCCATTGGCTGCCATTCCCTAGTCCCGCCTTTGTACCGCCCCCATGCCCTCAGATCATTGGTCCCTGGTGCTTGCCCCGCTGCTGTACTTAAACCTGGACTCTCCATTGTTTCTTGTCTTCGCCTCTGGACTCCTTCCCAGTGCGGCTGCAATAAACCTCCGTCTGTGGAACTCTATACGGAGACCCTTCCTGCCTCTTTGCTGTCGACCCATATTAGTGAAGCTATCCATGCGTTTGTGCATACACGCATGTGTGAGTGTGTGGCTGATCCTGCTGAGCGACTTCGCTAACAAGACGCTTTTGGAAGGTCGCAGCACCTTGCGCTCTGGCACAGTAGCCATGGAGCCTGGGTTAGCGATATTTCCCCACTCCAGCAAGGACAAAAGTACCTGGTTGTGTCTGCAACATCAGTCCCAATCCCAGGGAGGCCCCACTCCACTGCTTAGTGCATTAAACCAGGAAAGACTTGACCCCATGTAGTGGGGCATGCCCAGCAGAAAGTAGAGGCACCAAGAACCAGAGGGTGAAAACAGGATGACTTGGCACATTCAAGGGCTCTTTTCCTGCTTGGTGCCACTGCTTCTGTAGACTGTGATCATGGGAACCTTAGGCTCCAGGAAAGGCACCATATTGCCCTGGACAATCAAGCACTTCACCCTGAGACATCTCTGGCAGGAAACTGCTCAGGGATGCTAGTATTGGTGCTTCTAAGGGACCGTGTCTCCACAGTGAAATACCAGGTGCTTAAAGTGCTTGGGCAAGACTGTGGCGTGTGTTGCACAAAACGCATAAACACGGCTGTGTTCCTGCTGTCAGGAAAATTAATCCACTATGTCAGAGGTTTATGTCCAAAAAGGACACAGAGGAGTCCTGTAACTTTATTCGAATAAAGGGAAAGGCCATGGGGCATTTCCCATGCGGTCTCTCAAATTGTTAGAGGATGCAGCCTCCTATTTATCCTAATTTCCCGACTGCATTTCCCTCTCTCTTTCCCCATTGGCTGAGGTACTTGAGAGGTACAGACTTCCTGAATCACCTAATACAGACCCTCTTCTAATGTGCATCCCCCCCCCTTCTTTTTCTTCGTGTCTCTGTTCTTTTGCTCTAAGTCCAGGAATTTATCATGGCTTTGGGTGAGCAACAGTCTGTGTGGAATTAGTGGAACTCCTATGGAATTTATGGTTCCTCCCATTGCTTCTTTCACCTCTCAGTATCTGGTTTTATCTACTATCAGGCCCACTGTTTGTAAAGACACCTCCTTCTCATTGCTTTCAACAATAATAATAATAAAAATCGTATAATAAAGAAGTTGGGCAGGGGAACCAAATGAAATGGCATCTGTGTTAAAAGCAACAGTAAAACCTTCATTAACTTAGGTGAAATTCCCTTGGTAGGAACTCCTCAAAAGCCCATATTTTGTATACTTTGTCTCTTTTCTGAGGTTACCGGTTACAACAAATTTCAATCGAAATCTCTGACAGGAAAACCCGCTATATGACTTAAAATTGGAGGACTAACTTCTACAGGAACTATATTGTTCTCTGACGCTGTCCCAGAATTAAAGATTTTTCTTCTGCGTGCAGAATGATAACATCATTGGAGTCACAAGCCTACAAATAAGAGATGAACTTGGCAACATCAAACTTGAAATCATAGTGTAAAATTTGTTTACTGTACATAGCCCAGTTGTTCAAAGAGCTGAACACATTGGCATCAGTCCAGCAAAGTACTTAGAGGACGGCTGGGACTCCTGATGCGCCAACAAGAACACCACAGTTGTTTAGGTAGATCAGTTGCCTTGAAAGGGGATAAGCTAATTAAGGCAAAACAACTAGTACAAGAACAATTACAGGCAGCACACATAGTTCCTTCTACTAATCCCTGGAATACACCTATTTTTTTGGTCCCAAGAAATCAGGAAAGTGGCATTTATTGCATGATTTATGGGCTATCAATGAAGTCATAAAACCTATGGGTTCCCTGCAGCCAGGCACCCCGAACCCTACCTTACTGCCCAGGGATTGGAACTTGATCGTTATTTATTTAAAAGACTGCTTTTTTACTATGCCTTTACATCGTGATGATCAGGAGTATTTTGCTTTTTCTGTCCCTTCAATTAATAATGCTCAATCCATGTGTTGATATCATTGGACAGTGCTTCCTCAGGGGAGGATAAATAGCCCTACCATTTGTCAAATTTTTGTGGCCAATGCCCTGGCGCCTGTGCAGGCTCGATATCCTCAGAGAATCATTTATCATTATATGGTTGATATTTTAGTTTGTGCAAAGGATGATTCATATTTGCAAGATACTATTGGGTATCTCAATCTTACTCAGCAAGGGCTACAAATTGCCCCTGAAAAAAAACAGAGGACCTCTTCTTGGAAGTATTTAGGATGGATACTGACTGAATGAAATGTGAAACCACAGCAATTGACTTTAAAGCCTGATGTCAAAACATTGAATGATTTTCAAAAGTTGTTGGGAGAAATTAACAGGGTAAGACCCATGCTAGGTTTAGCGACTCATCAATTAAAGCATTTCCTTGCTCACTGGAAAGGACACCCTGATTTACCCTCTCCGGGAACATTATCTGAAGAAGCTATTCGAGAATTAGATATAATTAGCTCACAAATCTGTAGTTACAAAAATGCTGCTAGCGAGGATTTTCTTGTTATTTTCTAAGTCTGTGAGAGACTTTTCTCTCTCACAGAAGAGGTAGCAGGGAATGTAAACAACCCAGACACCTGCAACCTTGAAAAGTCTTGTTTATGGTATAGTAGAAAAATATTTTGACAATGGATGTTTCAGGATTTTAGCCAATCACCCCCAAGGGGTGGCTGGCCCTTTGTCCAATTAGGCTATGAAGAAAAAAGTCTATAAAAGAGTTTGAAAAATAATTAAATAAATCAATCTTGCTGCACAACTCCTGCCTGCTGGATCTTCTCCTCCTCCTCCTCCCTCTGGCTGCGGGACATGGTGCTATACCGTAGAAACCAGGCCCGCGGTAATATTTGGTGCTGCCCGACGTGATCTGCACTCTCTGACGTGTCCTGCTGCTGCGAGCCAAGCCGAATCCCTCTAGAGGTACGCTGCTCCCCTTTGTCCCCCGGGACCGGGAGGTCCGACAGAACTGAGAAATGGCAAACAGCAGCTCACAAACCGAAGCTGCGATGCTGGTCTGGAAAGGTGTGTTTAGCATATTGCGCACCTCCATTCCTGAAAACTCAGTTAGGGAATTATTAGACTGGGCTACTTTAAAAGGGATTTCCATGGACAGAGATAGTGCCCTGGACTTTGCCTTATGGCAGGAACTCGGATGCACTGTCCGACAGGAGCTCCCGACTGGGGACTCAGCAGCGTTAGAATTATACAAAACCTGGCGTTCATTATTTATCCTGCTGATAGACCTTGACTGTGATAGCAGGGCTGGCTCGTCTATCTCGGTGATGAGTGACGGAGGAACGTCCGAAGGGGGCCCCGTTGACTGGGTTTCCGGGGAAAATGATAATGGATTCAGAAAAACTCCCCCGGCTCCACAGGCAGAGCCTGCGCCGGCTCACCCTGCACAATCGCAGGACTCCGCAGCCCCCAGGGACCCCGCGCCGCCAGAGGCGGGGGGGTCAGAGCAGCGGGAGGGCACACAGCCTGCCTTGCCGTTCGGCTGGGCAGCGGCCACGGCTTATCCAGTGCCTCAGATCAGCAGCTTAGCCACTTGGATGCCCAGAGAGGCTCCTAGCTCGGTTCCGTACGGACCTGGATCTAACTTCTTAGCCGGCGTAGCGCCGGGCGTGCCTGCCCCGGGACTCCCTGGGTGTGGTCCGCTGCCCTCCCTTATTTCAGCTGGTTGGGGGGTCCGTGGCTCTGACCCAGGAAGAGGTGACTGGTCCGGAGAGATGGTCCCGGAAGGGATCGCCTTCCCGAGGCCCAGTGTCTTCCTCTCAGCTGCTGGCAAAGGAGGGCCCTTGCAGAGGCTATCAGCTCTTTAGTGATTATCAGCTCGTGATTCCAGCTCAGCTCTGCAGGGCATCCTCCAGGCCAAACCAGACCAGAGAGAGACGAGAGGCCCGTGTGGCTGGTTCCGCACAGAGGTAGCTTTATTGTTGGTTCCCTCCGGCGAAGGGGAAAATCCAGGGACGAGCTCTCCCCCCCTCCGGCGAAGGGGCTTTCTTTTATAGGGATACAGGGGATCAGCAGGGGACCAATGGGTTACAGAGGGTCTGGGACGGACCAATGGGTTACAGAGGGTCTGGGACGGACCAATGGGTTACAGAAAGATCTGCATAGTGTCTCTCAAAGGATTGTGGGTCCACTTTTCTCGCCATGACCCAAGAAGCGGCTGCCCCTTTCAGGGAGTCCTGCTGGGCGATTGCAAAATCTCTTGTCTCAGCAGAGATCCCTCCAGGGCAAGGGCTGGGCATATCCCACACTCCCTGGCGCTGGACTGTTCTGCGCAGTCGCAGAACCGAGCCATCGACCTTTTAGTGCAGCATTTGCCTTTGCTGATGGAGCTGCCAAACTTATCCCGAAGGATGGAGGAACTCCTCACACTGTTAGAGCGGCGAATGCCCGAGCCAGCGCCGCCCGCGCCGCCCGCGCCCCCCCCGCCATCTGCGGGAGACGCGGCTCCGAGCCGAGAAACGGCGCGGCCGGCGGCGAACCCGGAAGCGGCGCAGCCGCGGGAAAACCCGGCAGCGGCTGCGGAGATGCGGCCAGAGACGGCGGCTGCGGAGCAGCGGGCAGGGGGGGAAGCGCCCAGAGCGACCCCCGAGAGCGGGCCGGCGGCGGCAGCGCCGGGCGCGGCTGGGGAGCGCGAAACAGCAGCGGCAGCGGCGACCGCGCCGAACGCAGCTGCTGTGCCAGAGGCGGCGGCGCCGAGAGCAGCTGTAGCCTCAGAGACAGCGGCAGCAGTTCCAGTACCAGTTCGGTCGGGGCTGGCCGAGACGGCCTCCCGTATAGAAACTGGTGCAAAAACTGCCGCGCAGCCAGCTGCAGTCTGTCCTGTCTGTTCTGCCTCTAGCGAACTTAGCCAAAGTGCCCCTCCACGTAAATTTCTGTTCACTCCCAGCACCCCAAAGTTGCCTTTGCCTGATGATTCCTCGTCAGGCAGTGAGGCAGATGAGGTGCTGGCCCCAGGTCGTCAGGCGGCTGTAGCCGCGCGGAGAAGGAAAAGGTGGGAAAACCTGATGTTGCCCATCAAGGAATCTTAGCGCACTCAGGAGTTATTGATTCTGACTTTAAAGGCCAGATTTGCGCTATGGTCTCCACGCAAAAACCCCCTGTAACTATTCCTGAAGAGACCTGCCTTGCTAAATTAGTGCCTTTTAAGTCTTGTGTCCCCAGGGTAGAACAAATTCAGGAAGATAACGGCAGTGGATCTACGGGACTTCCACAGGCCTTCTGGACCGCAGACATCTCTGACCAAAGGCCACAGATGACATGTACCCTGGTCCTGCCAAGTGCCCAACCACCCCGGATTCAGCTTCGAGGTTTGATTGATACGGGGGCTGATGTAACTATCATCTCCTTCTCTGCGTGGCCTCCCTCATGGCCTTTAGCCCCGGTGGGATCGGCCATCGCAGGATTAGGAGGAACCACACAGAGCTATTGAAGCGAACGGCCTGTGGTGGCGAAGGACTCAGAGGGGCACACAGCTACAATTAGGCCTTATGTTGCTACCAATTCCTGTAACCTTTGGGGACGGGATGTGTTGGCAGCTTGGGGCGTACGGATTGGGACAAATTTTAGCAGGGGTCACTGTGTGTAAGAGCGCACAGTATCCTACATTGCCTTTGAGGTGGTTCATTAACACACCAATCTGAGTCAGACTCTGCTCAGTTGGTTGAATTAAGGGCTGTTACCATGGCTTTTCAGCGATTCTCACAGGAACCTTTGAATTTGGTTACTGACTCTGCTTATGTAGCAGATATCACCCAACGCTTAGATTGTTCCCTTCTGAAGGAGGTGAATAATGTGGCTCTGTTTTCGCTGTTGCAAACCTTGTGGTCTGCAATTCAGGCTCGAGTGCACCCATATTACATTCTGCACATTCGAAGCCACACCAATTTACCAGGGTTTCTAACGGAAGGCAATGCCAGGGCTGACATGCTGGCCAACCCTGCATGGGTAGGGCCTCAGCCTGACAAAATTGCACAAGCCAAGGCATCGCAGGGTTTCTTCCATCAAAGTGCACATACCCTGCAGAAGCAATTTCATTTAACGCCATCCGAGGCGCGCGACATTGTCAGCGCTTGTGCTGACTGTCATGGACTCGCTGCGCCTTTGCCATCGGGGGTAAACCCCAGAGGGCTAAAAGCCTTGCAGATTTGGCAAACGGATGTAACTCACATCCCTGAATTTGGTCGGCTGAAATATGTGCACGTGTCTATTGACACTTTCTCCTCGGCTATGTGGGCTACTGCTCACACTGGAGAGAAGGACCCTGATGTCATTGCCCATTGGAAATTGGCTTTCTCAGTCCTGGGCATGCCAGCTTCTGAGAAAACCGATAATGGTCCTGCCTACGCCTCGGAGAAGACGCGGCAGTTTTTACACCTGTGGGGTGTAGACCATACCTTTGGTATCCCACATTCTCCTACTGGCCATGCCATTGTTGAACGTGCTCATGGTACCTTGAAGCGTGTTTTGGACAAACAGAAAAGGGGAATGCATGGAGAAACCCCACAGAGCCGACTAGCAAAAGCTTTGTATACAATTAATCACCTTACAGTACCACAAAATTCAAATAATCCTGTTATTCTGAATCCTTTTTTCTCATTGCAGTCTGCAGGCGACAGACAACTGCCCCGGGCAAAAGTCTGGGTGCGGAATTTACTCACTAACCAGTGGGAAGGCCCTCATGAGCTTATCGTTTGGGGTCATGGGTATGCTTGCATTTCCACAGATACTGGGGTACAGTGGCTACCTTCAAAATGCGTTCGCCCTGACCTGCGGCACCAGAGGCAGAACAGGCAACCTCCAAATGATGGCCAGAACGCCAATCATCCAAATGGCGACCAGAATGTAGAGCATCAGCCTAATGACTCTTCTGATGATGACCAGGATATCAACCATCAGGCAGATGGTCCTTCTACAAGCAAAGACTGGGATGGTCCTTCCACAAGCAGAGACTGAACTTTAAATTTCTTGTTATGGAGTCAGATAGTTAAAGCCTTAAGGACATATTTAGAATTAATAACTGATGTAGATTTCTATTTGGCATTAATAGTAGAGTTGTTATCTCATAAAACAAAAAGGGGGAATTGTAGTTACAAAAATGCTGCTAGCGAGGATTTTCTTGTTATTTTCTAAGTCCGTGAGAGACTTTTCTCTCTCACAGAAGAGGTAGCAGGGAATGTAAACAACCAAGCCTCCTGCAACCTTGAAAAGTCTTGTTTATGGTATAGTAGAAAAATATTTTGACAATGGATGTTTTAGGATTTTAGCCAATCACCCCCAAGGGGTGGCTGGCCCTTTGTCCAATTAGGCTATGAAGAAAAAAGTCTATAAAAGAGTTTGTAAAATAATTAAATAAATCAATCTTGCTGCACAACTCCTGCCTGCTGGATCTTCTCTCCTCCTCCTCCCTCTGGCTGCGGGACACGGTGCTATACCGTAGGAACCAGGCCCGCGGTAATACAAATCTCCATTGCAAAAGCAGATAGAATTGTTTTGGCTTTACCAGTTCACTTGCTTTTATTCCCTACTGCACCTTATCCCACAGCTTTAATAGGGCAGCTGCAGGGAGACAGAATGATTTACTTAGAATGGATTTTTTTTACCAAATGCACCTAAAAAGACAATTACTACCCCAATAGACCTCTATGCATCTTTAATTAAGAAGGGCCAAACCCGCATTGTACAATTGACAGGATATGATCTGGAGGTTATTAATTTACCACTGTCTCTTGACAGCTATGAGTATTCGTTACAAAATTCCGATATTTTTCATATAGCATTGGCAGGTTTTGTAGGACAGATTTCTTTCCCTTTACCTTCAGACAAACAGTTGCAAAATGTTGTTCACTTGCCTTTAACACTACAAACTATTGTGTGCCGTAGCCCTATTCCTGGTGCACATAATGTTTTTATTGACGGATCAGGAAACACAGGAAAGGCAGTTGTTACATGGCAAGAAGATCGTGAATGGAAATATGCAATAAATCAAATGGATAATTCCACTCAACAGGTTGCACTTTGTGCAGCAGTGTTAGCTTTAATGATTTTTAAACAGGAAGCAGTCAATATAATTAGCTATTCTGAATATGTCGTTAATGTCATAACGACAATACATGTAGCTTTTATGAAGGAAATTAGTCATAAGATATTTTTTGAGCTTTTTGTTCAATTGAAGTCACTGATTGAGAACAGAAAACATTCTCTTTTTGTCATTCATATACGGAGTCACACATTTACCTGGTCCTATAGCAGAGGGGAATGCTAAAGTGGACAGCTTAACTGCAGCTACATTACAATTCGATTATGCCCACTTATCTCATTCATTTTTTCACCAGAACACAGCAGGGCTGAATAAACAGTTCCATATTCCTTTGTCTAAGGCAAAAGATATTGTGTGTGCTTGCTCAGACTGTCAGAAATTGCCCTCACATCCTCCTGCTCAGGGAGTTAATCCCTGAGGCCTACAGCCTAATGAGTTATGGCAGACTGATGTTACTCATATACATTCCTTTGGTCATTTGATGTTTGTTCATGTTACCATTGATACATTTTTCTAGCCTAATATGTGCTTCTGCTCACACAAGGGAAAAAGATAAAGACATCCATAGACATTGGGCACATTACTTTGCTATTATGGACCTGCTGAAGACTATAAAAACTGACAATGGCCCATGTTATATTTCTAGAAATACTCAGGAATTCCTTCACCAATGGAGTGTGAAACATGTTATGGGGATCCCATACAATCCCCAGGGCCAAGCCATGATAGAATGATGTCATTTAACACTTAAGCGCATGTTATTAAAACAAAAAAGGGAGAATATGGCTCCTCAAGAACAATTAGATAATGCAATATTTACACTAATTTTTTTGAATGCAGATCATCACTCTTGATCCCCGGCAGAGAGACACTGCTCTGAAGGTTTGAGTGCGCAGAACCAATTTCCAAAAGTTTTATATAAGGATCCACAATTGGATGTGCAATGGCATGGCCCAGCTGATTTACTAACCTGGGGGAAAGGGTATGCGTGGGTTCTATTGTCAACAGGTCCAAAGTGGTTACCTGTTTGTGGGGTATGCCCAGCCCCTGCCCTGGAGGGATCTCTGCTGAGATAAGAGATTTCGCAATCGCCCAACAGGACTCCCTGGAAAGGCAACCACTTCTTTGGTCACGGTGAGAAAAGACAGACCCACAATCCTTTAGGAGACCCTATGCAGATCCTTCGTAACCCATTGGTCCTCACCCATCCCAGATCCTCTGTAACCAATTGGTCTTCACCCATCCCCTGTATCCCTATAAAAGCAAGCCCTCTGGCCCCTGTGGCTCTCAGAGAGGGTTCTCGTCCCTGGCTTTCCCCTTCGCCAGAGGGGACCAACAATAAAGCTACCTTCGTGTGGAACCAGCCACACGAGCCTTCTTGTTTCTCTCTCTGGTCTGGCTTGACCTGGAGGCTGCCCTGCAGAGCTGAGCTGAAATCACAAGCTGATAATCACTAAAGAGCTGACAGTCTCTGCAAGGGCCCTCCTGCCAGCAGCTGAGGGAAGACACTGGGCCTCGGGAAGGCAGTTCCTTTCGGGACCATCTCCCCGGACCGGTCACCTCTTCCTGGGTCAGAGCCGCTGACCCCAATCACCAGCTGTTATACCTGTTCGTCTCGTAAAACCATCCCCTGAGTCGGAAAGACCAGTCTAACAACCAGATACCTCAGCTGAAGAGACTCTCAATAGCGAAAAAGAGGCATTGCACGACACCAGCCAGCAGCAAGCAGACGAACCTGGAGATAACATGGGGCATGTTGAAGAGACTGCAGCAAAGAGCTGAAATCCCGATGCACCGTGTAGGAGCAGCACCAACCCTGGACAACACCTTCCTGGCCTACCTAGCAATCGTAGCTAGCAACAGTATTGTAAGAAGTCAATTCTGTTTTCTTTTTTTCATACCCATGGTGACTGCAGAACAGGTATATTGGGCTCATGTTGTTGATCCTCCCATTTTTATCGGATGGCTAATAGCTTTTATTATCTCTGCCATAATAATAGCAGCTACGGCTGCTATCGCAATGATGATGCTTACAAAAGCTGTGCAAACTGCTCATGCTGTTGCTGATGTTTTAGGTAATTTTATGGCACAAATGGCCATGCAAACAAGTATTGATCAACAAATATTAGCTAGATTAGATGCATTAGAAGCAGCACTAGAGTGGTTAGGAGATCGACAAGAAGCTTTAAACACTCTCCTGAAACTTCACTGCAATTGGGAACACCAGCAGCAGGATGTGCTAAGGCCTGAGCAGCAGGCTCCAGCCAGAGTTGTCTTACAAGATGAATCCTGGGCACTATTTGACTGACACCATCAGTATAATTTAGCTAAAAATAGATGACAAAGATGCTTATGCCAGGTGTTTAACACCAAACTGTCTGCTTTAGAAACTTTCACATAACCTTGTGTAGTTATCTGTATGAAGTGTATCATTCTAAGGAACTTTTCCAACTGACATTAATAGAGGTTTGTTTGTAGGATATTTCAGGGAAAACCCTCCCAGCCAAGGCCTGGGCTCTGGCCCAGCCCTGGCCCCAGCTGGTTGGGAAGTATGCCATCAGACCCAGGTATTTCAGTGCTAAAAATATAATCAAGTAATTTCTACTTGCTGATTTGGGCCTATAAAGGCTGAACCCCTTTTTGGGGAAAGCTCAAAGGCCTTACGTGTGAGTGGACCCACTGCGTGGGATTTCCCAATTACTGGGAAGGTAATACCATCCCTGAGCGGCTCCGTGGGGACCCACATGCACCCACAGAAGCATGGGTGGGTTCAGTATTATAGTCGGTAGCTAAGAGTCAAGAAGGGCATTTGCGTGCGTTCCAGCAGGGGCATTTATTGCTTCTACACTGTTGAAGGTTGCAGAGGCAAATACGAACATGATCCCAAAGCTCACAGTTTTATCCGGGGGCGGGGAAAAGGCAGGACTAATGTGGAAGGTATCTTTCAGCTTTTTTACTGGCTAGGCTAGTGGTTTAATGCCTTAGAAAGCCTCGAGCAGCCTAGAGAGGTAGCACGGGTGATCTAGCACTTTAGTAGCTCAAAAATCGGTACCTGTATCAGCTGCAAAGCAAATACCATCAGCAGAAGCAAAGAGGGAGAAATATAGCTCCCTGCTCACTCAATTTCCCTGCAGTTAGAAGCTTTCAAAAGAAACAGACAACAAGAGATGTTCACAGGAAGGTAGCTGAGCCAAGAGAGGGCGGGGGCTCCCTTGATCATCTCTTTTATTAGGAGAAGGGGAAAGGGGAGGACTGGGGGCGGACCCGGGGTGACCGGCCAATCAGACACTGCTAAAGAGTTTAAGTTACATTTGGTTTTGCCGGCGCTTAGAACAAAGGAGTTCAGAGCACATGGCAGAAGCAAGTGTCTTTGGGAGGGGGAGGGGAAGCTCAGAACAGGCAGCAACAATTCCCTATTTTTTTTTCTTAAAGCTGGATTGTAACTCTTAGTAACTTAAAAGTGCATAGAACAGTAACAAAACAACAGTGCAAAACATAATTGGAATCTATCGTCCCTACAACTTGACAGCACCTAGGATGTCTTTAAACTAGCTCCCCAGTCAAAACTCAGGGGGTTAGTCAGGACATCTATGGTATGGGGTATCAGGACAAAGATTTACAAAATACAGTGCAAAACCTGAGTGCAAAACAGTGCAACTTAACTTAAGGGATTAACATCAAAATCTGCAGTAGGGGATTTACATGAGGGTGCAAAATCAGGATCCTTTTTACGGCGTCTCCTCCAGGAGGCAGTTTTAACCTCCTTAACTTTTGAGGAAGTGACATAAGGTTTTACCCATTTCCCTGGGATTCATCTCAGTCCTTGAGGGGTAGATAAACTGGCATACCCACGTCCCCAAGTTATAAGTTTGTATGGTCCTTGGATTTTTTGAGTCTCTGGGTCCCGGATCAGGACTTCTGGATTTTCCTTCAGTTTCTGTCTCCCGGTGTTCTGGAAATGACAATAGATGGGAGGGTTTGGATCCTCAAAGGTGCCATTCAGGAAGTTTATGGTAAACAGTGCTTTGCTGAGTCTGAGGAAAGGTGAGTTGAGTTTAGTGGCCCCTGATTGTTATAGCAGCATTCGCTTGAGGGTTTGATGGGCACATTCAACAATGCCTTCTCCTGTAGTTACAAAAATGCTGCTAGCGAGGATTTTCTTGTTATTTTCTAAGTCCGTGAGAGACTTTTCTCTCTCACAGAAGAGGTAGCAGGGAATGTAAACAACCAAGCCTCCTGCAACCTTGAAAAGTCTTGTTTATGGTATAGTAGAAAAATATTTTGACAATGGATGTTTTAGGATTTTAGCCAATCACCCCCAAGGGGTGGCTGGCCCTTTGTCCAATTAGGCTATGAAGAAAAAAGTCTATAAAAGAGTTTGAAAAATAATTAAATGGATCAGTCTTGCTGCACAACTCCTGCCTGCTGGATCTTCTTCTCCTCCTCCTCCCTATGGCTGCAGGACATGGTGCTATACCGTAGGAACCAGGCCTGCGGTAATATTTGGTGCTGCCCGACGTGATCTGCACTCTCTGACGTGTCCTGCTGCTGCGAGCCAAGCCGAATCCCTCTAGAGGTACGCTGTTCCCCTTTGTCCCCCGGGACCGGGAGGTCCGACAGAACTGAGAAATGGCAAACAGCGGCTCACAAACCGAAGCTGCGATGCTGGTCTGGAAAGGTGTGTTTAGCATATTGGGCACCTCCATTCCTGAAAACTCAGTTCGGGAATTATTAGACTGGGCTACTTTAAAAGGGATTTCCATGGACAGAGATAGTGCCCTGGACTTTGCCTTATGGCAGGAACTCGGATGCGCTGTCCGACAGGAGCTCCCGACTGGGGACTCAGCAGCGTTAGAATTGTACAAAACCTGGCGTTCATTATTTATCCTGCTGACAGACCTTGACTGTGATAGCAGGGCTGGCTCGTCTATCTCGGTGATGAGTGACAGAGTGTCCTGGGTTGAGGTGTATTCTATTACCATCCTCATGAGCTGTTGAAATCAGGTGGGGCAGTGTCTCCTTGCCTCCTCCCCCCAGACTATCTTTCTGTTAATGGCCCATCATTGTCCTGCTGCATGACTCAGAGATAACTCCCTCTGGACTATCTTCTGTTAACGAGCCTAATCAACACCTGGCCTCATGACTCATTACCCCATTGTGAGATGCTCCACCCAGAGGGAGGAACCAAGCATCTCATCATGGATATAACTGGGACTCTGAGCATCAAAGGGACTCCACTGGATTTCCAGAGGACAGGAGCTACACAGCCACCGCTGGATTTTCTGAGGAAGAGCAGACCCCTGCTACTACAGGATCACCACTTCAGAGGATTGCAGCCACCATTCCACCAGACTGCTACCACTACCCTGCCTAATAGGGACTCAGGTTGTATCTTGACTCTGTCAGTGTTTTCTTTTACTTTCTTTTCCTTTTCTTTAATTTCCATTAAATTGTTATTCTGACTTGGTGCCTCTCACTGGTTTGTTTTCAAACTAGCACATAATTTGGCGCCCAACGTGGGGCCTGCTCTGAGAGAAAGTCAGAATTACAATCAGAAACCTATTCACCATGGTGCTCAGCTTGTCTGCATGGGTTCTGTATCTTGCTCTCTATATTTTTCCTCACATGGGGAACTACCTGCCTGTTGTGTTACTCCTGTTAAAACCAGGGACTGGTATGAGAATTGCTTTATTGGTTTATTATGTCTATAGCATAATAACCTGCGAGGCAATGAATACCATTCGGAATATATACTCAGTTTTGTTTGGCTGTCCTAGTCTGGGCTCCTCTGTCTGGGATCTCTTCAACAATCGCACCCAGCCCCTGGTGGGAGGAGTAGAGAGTGGTTTCTTCCAGCCTTTCAGGCCAGGCACAGCAGTTTTTGAAAATATTGAGTTCCCTCTGGATGTTAAGGATGGTATAATCTTCTTGTCAGTTCTATTCTCTTTTTTCTCTATGGCCTGCATTGTGTACACCATGCTTAGAAACAGAACGCTACTTGGTGTGGTGCAACGTCTGCTTGAGGAGGAGGTAAAAAGGAGCAAAGCAGCAAATACCATGTCTACACAGACTGCCACACAGAAAGGAACCAAAAGCAAAGCAACCGCACCCATCTCTACGCAGACTGTCACAAAGGAGAAAGGAAGCAAAAGCAAAGCAACCGCATCCATCTCTACGCAGACTGACACAGAGGAGAAAGAAACCAAACGCAAAGCAACCGCATCCATCTCTACGCAGACTGTCACAGAGGAGAAAGAAATCAAATGCAAAGCAACAGCGTCCATCTCTACGCAGACTGACACAGAGGAGAAAGAAACCAAATGCAAAGCAACAGCGTCCATCTCTACACAGACTATCACAGAGGAGAAAGGAACCAAATACAAAACAACAGCGTCCATGACTATGCAGACTGACTCAGAGGAGAAAGGAACCAAAAGCACTGTCAGCGTCCCCATGCAAGCCACCACTGAACCAGAACAGCCCAAACCGATTGCAGTTGCCCCCGTGCAGAAGAAGAAATCAAAAAGCAAGTCAGTCCGCATAGTGACTGATGAGGATGCAGCAGGACCTTCGCACCCAGCAGAAGAGGCAGAGCCAGAGATCATCACTCGGTCACTATCCCTGGGTGAGCTGCGTGACCTGCGGAGGGAATTCACACGCCAGACAAACGAGTCCATCCTGACCTGGCTGCTCCGCATTTGGGATGCTGCAGCCAATGACACCATTCTGGACGGAAGTGAGGCCAGGCAGCTGGGATCTCTGTCCCGGGATGTGGTCATTGACCAGGGGATCGGGAGAACCCAAGAAAGTCTCAGCCTCTGGCGGCGACTGCTTACAAGTGTCAGGGACAGGTACCTTTGTAAAGAAGACCTGCAGGTGCACCAAGGGAAATGGAGCACAATGGAACAAGGTATCCGGTGCCTGAGGGAATTGGCTGTGCTGGAGATAATTTTCTCAGAAGACGAGAGATTCCCTAAGAGCCCAGATGGTGTCCAGTGCACGTCACAGATGTGGTTGAGGTTCGCACGCCTGGGACCAGAGATATACTCCCGTTACCTGGCAACGCTGCAATGGAGGGAAGGCGAGGACAGGGTGGGCGTCTTGGTGAACAAACTGAGGATTTACGAGGACACCATCACAGCCCCATTTCGCACCCATGTCTCATCCGTGGAAACAAGTCTTTCAGCTGAGCAAGTCCGGAGTTTGATTGAAGAAGGCCATCAGAAATTGAAAAAGGAACTTAAGGAAGAGATTTACCAGATCTCGCCAGAACCAACAAGAGTCTCTGCCATTAGGAGCCGGCGTTCCCCAACCAGGGAGAGAGGATACACCCCACGAGGTAATCTCTGGTTTTTCCTTCAGGAACATGGAGAAGACATGAGTAAGTGGCATGGAAAACCCACCTCCTCCTTAGCAGCCAGGGTACGTGAACTAAAAAGAGGGACAACTACCACAAGAAGCGCATCTAGAGTCAACATTGCTCCGGTCTCTCACACACAGAACTCCAGACGATACCAGAATGATAGTATGACTGATCCTCTTGAAGGGACCTCAGGAACATATTCACCGGAAGGGAGCAACATGCACCAGAACCAGGAATAGAGGGGCCCTGCCTCTAGCCAGGTAGAGGAAAGGGATAATCGGGTCTTTTGGACTGTGTGGGTCCGATGGCCTGGCACAGCTGACCCACAAAAATACACGGCTTTGGTTGACACAGGCGCTCAATGTACTCTGATGCCATCAAGGTATGTGGGAGCAGAACCCATTTCCATTTGTGGGGTGACAGGAGGATCCCAGCAGCTGACTGTACTGGAAGCTGAAGTGAGTTTAACTGGGAACGAGTGGCAGAAACACCCCATCGTGACTGGCCCGGAGGCCCCGTGCATTCTCGGCATAGACTATCTCAGAAATGGATATTTCAAGGACCCAAAAGGACATCGTTGGGCTTTTGGGATAGCTGCTGTGGAGACAGAAGATATCAGACAACTGAGTACATTGCCTGGCCTCTCAGATGACCCGTCTGCCGTGGGACTGCTAAGAGTTGAAGAACAACAGGTACCAATCGCCACAGCAACAGTACACCGTCGGCAATACCGCACAGACAGAGACTCTGTGGTTCCCGTCCATGAGATGATTCGTAAACTGGAGAGCCAAGGGGTGGTCAGCAAGGCCCATTCACCTTTCAACAGCCCTATATGGCCAGTGCGTAAGTCCAACGGAGAATGGAGACTGACGGTGGATTACCGTGGCCTGAATGAAGTCACACCACCGTTGAGTGCTGCTGTGCCGGACATGTTGGAACTTCAGTACGAGCTGGAGTCTAAAGCAGCGAAGTGGTACTCCACTATTGACATTGCCAACGCCTTCTTCTCCATTCCTTTGGCAGCAGAATGCAGGCCCCAGTTCGCTTTCACCTGGAGGGGTGTGCAATACACCTGGAACCGACTGCCCCAGGGGTGGAAGCACAGTCCCACCATTTGCCATGGACTGATCCAGACAGCACTGGAAAAGGGTGAGGCCCCAGAACATCTGCAATACATCGACGACATCATCGTGTGGGGAAACACAGCAAAGGAAGTATTTGAGAAAGGAGAGAAAATCATCCAGATTCTCCTGGAAGCCGGCTTTGCCATCAAAAGGAGCAAAGTCAAGGGACCTGCCCAAGAGATCCAGTTCCTGGGAGTAAAGTGGCAAGATGGACGACGTCAGATTCCCACCGAGGTCGTCAACAAGATCACTGCGATGTCTCCACCGACCAGCAAGAAGGAAACACAAGCTTTCCTAGGCGCCATAGGTTTTTGGAGAATGCACATTCCTGAGTACAGCCAGATCGTGAGCCCTCTCTACCTGGTTACCCGCAAGAAGAACGATTTCCACTGGGGCCCTGAACAGCAGCAAGCCTTCGCCCAGATCAAACAGGAAATTGCTCATGCGGTAGCCCTTGGCCCAGTCAGGACAGGACCAGAGGTGAAGAATGTGCTCTACTCTGCAGCCGGGAGCCATGGTCTGTCCTGGAGCCTCTGGCAGAAGGTGCCTGGTCAGACTCGTGGCCGACCACTGGGATTCTGGAGCCGAAGCTACAGAGGATCTGAAGCTAACTACACTCCCACAGAGAAGGAAATCTTGGCCGCCTATGAAGGAGTCCAAGCTGCCTCGGAGGTAATCGGCACAGAGGCACAACTCCTCCTGGCACCCCGACTACCAGTGCTGGGGTGGATGTTCAAGGGAAAGGTTCCTTCCACGCATCACGCCACTGACACCACATGGAGCAAATGGATTGCTCTCATCACACAGCGTGCCCGTATTGGAAACCCGAATCGCCCTGGGATTCTGGAAATTATAACAAACTGGCCTGAAGGTGAGACTTTTGGATTATCTTCTGAAGAAGAGGAAGAGCAAGTGACTCGTGCTGAGGAAGCCCCACCATATAATGAACTACCGGAGACTGAAAGACGTTATGCCCTCTTCACTGATGGTTCCTGCCGAATTGTAGGCACTAACAGGAAGTGGAAAGCTGCAGTATGGAGCCCCACACGACGAGTTGCACAAGCTACCGAGGGACAAGGTGGATCGAGTCAGGTTGCAGAGCTTAAAGCCGTCCAGCTGGCTTTGGATATTGCTGAACGAGAGAAGTGGCCGAGGCTCTATCTATACACCGACTCGTGGATGGTAGCTAACGCTCTGTGGGGATGGCTGGTTCGCTGGAGAAAAGCCAACTGGCAGCGCAGAGGGAAACCCATCTGGGCCGCTGAGATTTGGCAGGACATCGCCGCCCGAGTAGAGAAGCTGACCGTGAAGGTTCGACACGTGGATGCACACGTACCCAAGAGTCGGGCTAATGAAGAACATCGCAACAACGAGCAGGTGGACCGAGCTGCCAAGGTGAAAGTATCACAGGTGGATCTGGACTGGCAGCACAAGGGAGAATTATTCCTAGCTCGTTGGGCCCATGATGCCTCTGGTCATCAGGGGAGAGATGCAACATACCAATGGGCCCGTGACCGAGGGGTGGACCTTACCATGGACAGCATTTCACAGGTCATCCACAGCTGTGAGACCTGTGCTGCAATCAAACAGGCCAAGCGGGTGAAGCCTCTGTGGTACGGCGGACGATGGTCAAAGTACAGGTATGAGGAAGCCTGGCAAGTTGATTACATCACCCTTCCCCAAACTCGCCAAGGCAAGCGCTACGTGTTGACCATGGTTGAAGCAACCACTGGATGGCTGGAGACCTACCCTGTGCCTCATGCTACAGCCCGGAACACCATCTTGGGCCTGGAAAAGCAAGTCCTGTGGAGACATGGCACCCCCGACAGGATCGAGTCAGACAACGGGACTCATTTTAAGAACAGCCTCATCAACACCTGGGCCAGAGAACACGGTATCGAATGGATATATCATATTCCTTATCATGCACCAGCTTCCGGAAAAGTTGAACGCTGCAATGGACTACTTAAAACCACCCTAAAGGCACTTGGTGGGGGAACCTTCAAAAATTGGGAAGCGAACTTAGCGAAGGCTACCTGGATGGTCAATACCCGAGGGTCCATCAATCGAGCTGGTCCTGCCGAGTCCGAACCCTTGCACACAGTGGATGGAGATAGAGTCCCTGTGGTACACCTGAGAGGTATTTTAGGAAAGACTGTTTGGATTAATCCTACCTCAGGCAAAGGCAAACCCATCTGTGGGATTGTCTTTGCTCAAGGACCTGGTTGCACTTGGTGGGTAATGCAAAAAGATGGGGAAACCCGTTGTGTACCACAGGGAGACCTAATCTTAGGTGAGAACGGTGTGTAGGGTTTCATTGTATATATATATATATATATGTATGTGTATTTAGAGTTTAAGAAGGTATTGATTTGGGATGATGTAGATGGTAATAGAATAAGGGGTGGATAATGTCCTGGGTTGAGGTGTATTCTATTACCATCCTCATGAGCTGTTGAAATCAGGTGGGGCAGTGTCTCCTTGCCTCCTCCCCCCAGACTATCTTTCTGTTAATGGCCCATCATTGTCCTGCTGCATGACTCAGAGATAACTCCCTCTGGACTATCTTCTGTTAACGAGCCTAATCAACACCTGGCCTCATGACTCATTACCCCATTGTGAGATGCTCCACCCAGAGGGAGGAACCAAGCATCCCATCATGGATATAACTGGGACTCTGAGCATCAAAGGGACTCCACTGGATTTCCAGAGGACAGGAGCTACACAGCCACCGCTGGATTTTCTGAGGAAGAGCAGACCCCTGCTACTACAGGATCACCACTTCAGAGGATTGCAGCCACCATTCCACCAGACTGCTACCACTACCCTGCCTAATAGGGACTCAGGTTGTATCTTGACTCTGTCAGTGTTTTCTTTTACTTTCTTTTCCTTTTCTTTAATTTCCATTAAATTGTTATTCTGACTTGGTGCCTCTCACTGGTTTGTTTTCAAACTAGTACACAGAGGAATGTCCGAAGGGGGCCCCGTTGACTGGGTTTCCGGGGAAAATGATAATGGATTCAGAAAAACCCCCCCGGCTCCACAGGCAGAGCTTGCGCCGGCTCACCCTGCACAATCGCAGGACTCCGCAGCCCCCAGGGATCCCGCGCCGCCAGAGGCGGGAGGGTTAAGGCAGCAGGAGGGCGCACAGCCTGCCTTGCCGTTCGGCTGGGCGGCGGCCACGGCTTATCCAGGGCCGCAGATCAGCGGCTTAGCCACTTGGATGCCCAGAGAGGCTCCTAGCTCTGTTCCGTATGGACCTGGATCTAACTTCTTAGCCGGCGTAGCGCCGGGCGTGCCTGCCCCGGGACTCCCTGGGTGTGGTCCGCTGCCCTCCCTGGCGCTGGACTGTTCTGCGCAGTCGCAGAACCGAGCCATCGACCTTTTAGTGCAGCATTTGCCTTTGCTGATGGAGCTGCCAAACTTATCCCGAAGGATGGAGGAACTCCTCACACTGTTAGCGCGGCGAATGCCCGAGCCAGCGCCGCCCGCGCCCCCCCCGCCATCTGCGGGAGACGCGGCTCCGAGCCGAGAAACGGCGCGGCCGGCGGCGAACCCGGAAGCGGCGCAGCCGCGGGAAAACCCGGATGCGGTGGCGGCTGCGGAGACGCGGCCAGAGACGGCGGCTGCGGAGCGACCCCCGAGAACGGGCCAGTCAGGCAGTGAGGCAGATGAGGTGCTGGCCCCAGGTCATCAGGCAGCTGTAGCCGCGCGGCGAAGAAAAAGGCTGCGCCGGTCTCGCCCCTGGACCTTTCAGGACTGCACTGTAACAGTGCGTCCGACGCATTACAATCGCGTCTTAGAGTCCCTTAAGATGCGAGCATTGGAGGAGGGTGACTGGAGATCATTAGAAATCCTTGGAATGCCATATAGATCTGAGGATTCTGGGGGTAACCGGGGAGCTGTTACACTCCATCCACAGGCTGTGCCAGAAGTTCAGGATGGTAGTGCTTCCCCTAAAGGGGAGATCCAAGCTTTCCCAGTGTATAAGGCTCTCCCAGATTCAGGAGAGCATGACAAGCATGAGGTAATTGCCTGGAAAGTTGCCCAGGACCTCCAATCCAAGGTGGCACAATATGGGCTAGGTTCTGCTGAGGTTATGCAGATAATAAGGGTGATAAATACAGATTTGCTTTCTCCATTTGATATCAGACACTTAGGTCAAATTCTATTTGAACCTGTACAATTTACAGTTTTTGAGAAAACCTGGAGAAAGCTGGCCGGCAAGACTGCATTAGCAAATATGCAGCTCCCTGCTGCTGATCCTAGACAGACAGCAGGAGTGGATGCTTTGATGGGGACTGGTCCCTTCTCTGATCCCAGTCTACAGGGTAACTTGTCCTCTCACATCCTGCAGCAAGACCAACAGGTTGGCATGGCTGCCCTGTTGAAAACCATAGAGTTATCTGCGCCCAGAAAGCGATATACTGAAATAGTTCAAGGCAAATCAGAGTCATTCCTCTCCTTTGTAGAGAAAGTCGCTGCTTCTCTTGAGAAGCAGGTTGAGGATGACGGGTTAAGACAGATGTTGTTAAGGCAGTTAGTGAGAGATAATGCAAACGAGGAGTGCAGAAAAATCATAGATGCCTTACCAGGGGACCCTGAGGTAACAGACATGGTCGAGGCCTGTGCTAAGGTGGGATCTGGGAACCAGAAAAGGTCTGCCTTGGCTGCGTTCCTGCAGCCTGTTCACGCATCTTCTGGTCGTGAACCAAAGCCACCAAAACAGGTGAAGAAACGGAAGCGGCCTAAGCCGAGCCAAAAAGAGAACACACCGATCCCCCAGTGCAAGAGGTGTGGCAGGCCAGGCCATTGTACGGGCTACTGTAGATCCCGGAGTCATGCCGATGGTCGGCCTTTGTCGGGAAACTTCCACCGGGGTGCAAGGAGGGGGAATTGCTCTCCGATGCAGTCACTCCCCCAGAGAGTGGCACAGGTACAGGCACAGGCCTACCCAGCCACCCTAGAGACAGCACCCAGGGATCAGACGGTCCCCACGGATCAGACGGGTTTGATGTCCACACCGCAGCCGCAGTCGTCTTAGACTCTAGCAGTATTTATAAGGTTCCCTTGGATGCATATGGACCCTTAGCCCAGGGATCCAGTGGGATGCTGGTGGGAAAACCTCATGTTGCCCATCAAGGAATCTTAGTGCACTCAGGAGTTATTGATGCTGACTTTAAAGGTCAGATTTGCACTATGGTCTCCACGCAAAAACCCCCTGTAACTATTCCTGAAGAGACCTGCCTTGCTAAATTAGTGCCTTTTAAGTCGTGTCCCCAGGGTAGAACAAACTCAGGAAGATAACGGCAGTGGATCTACGGGACTTCCACAGGCCTTCTGGACTGCAGACATCTCTGACCAAAGGCCACAGATGACGTGTACCCTGGTCCTGCCAAGCGCCCAACCCCCCCGGATTCAGCTTCGAGGTTTGATTGATACGGGTGCTGATGTAACTATCATCTCCTTCTCTGCATGGCCTCCCTCATGGCCTTTAGCCTCTGTGGGATCGGCCATCGCAGGATTAGGACGAACCACACAGAGCTATTTAAGTGAACGGACTGTGGTGGTGAAGGATTCAGAGGGACACACAGCTACAATTAGGCCTTATGTTGCTACCACTTCCCATAACCTTTGGGGACGGGATGCGTTGGCAGTTTGGGGTGTATGGATTGGGACAAATTTTTAGCAGGGGTCACCGTGTAAGGGCGCACAGTATCCTACACTGCCTTTGAGGTGGTTCATTAACACACCAATCTGAGTCAGACTCTGCTCAGTTAGTTGAATTAAGGGCTGTTACCATGGCTTTTCAGCGATTCTCACAGGAACCTTTGAATTTGGTTACTGACTCTGCTTATGTAGCAGATATCACCTGTCGCGGGTTGGGTTTGTAACCGGGCGGAAACACCAATTTAGTGTAGTGGTTTGGTCTAAAATACTCATCACTGTTTATCTTCTGTGAGATAAGAATTAGGAGAAATGCAAAGCAGGCACCAACTTGAATGAATATAAAGAAGTTTATTAACAGACCTAAAAGAAGAAAAGAAAAAAATTATACCACCTTTAGAACTCTCCTCCTCCCCCCACCTTCCTCCCGTCTCCCACTGACAATGTAAAGACAACCCTTAAGATGTTCAGTCTGTTTACCACTTCCATAATAACCTGGTTCAGTCCATTTAGAAAGAGAAGTCTCTTTTTGCTCATGCTATGAAAACAGTATCACACCGAGACAGCCACCCACTTCCAAATATTGTTCAGTCCATTCAGGAAGAGGAGTCTCTCTGCTTACGATGTGAGTCCCTTCCCCCGACTTGCAGCTTTTCCCGCAACTGCTTTCGAGGGTCCACTCTTGAAAGTTTTCTGGGGTACAATTTTAAGGTTGAGCTGTTCAGAAACAAAAAAAACAGAGGCCCTTCTCCTTCCCTGGGAGCAAAGGGTCATCTTCATCTTTAAGACTATCTCTGGAAGCATCTCTAGGAATTGAGGTTTTTCTCCTTTCCTCTTTGGAGCAAAAGTCCTCATCTGGTTCATCTGGTTCATCTCTCTCTGTCCAAACTTCTCATGAAATTACAGCTGCGGCAGCATCTGCCTATTGCTTATGAGTTGAACACTCCACCCCCCATATCTTCATGAAATTACAACAGGATACTCTGATATATCATAGCTTCACAACAGACTTTCAGCTTTAAGCATCTCCTCTCTCTCTTCCCTCAGGTTTTCAGCTCTTCACAGCAATAAAAGGGTTAATCTCACCTCGGCCTTGCAGCTGGAATGTGGCTTATCGCAGTTGGTCACCTGACCTCTGCCGGACAGAGGTGCCGCTTTGCTGAATCTCGGCCGCAGTGGAGGGGGGGGGGGGGGTTCCGAGCCGCTCCGGCTGCCCACGGCAAGGCAGTGGGGGGGGTTCCACGGCTGGAACAGGCCCATGGCTCCAGGCTGGCTGTGGCCCGGCCCGGCCTCGCCCAAGCAGGGCCTGGCCGGGCCCACTGGCCCCTGCTCGGGGCCTGCAGCCACCTGTCCCAGCGCCGGAAACAAGAGAGAGCTGAGGTGGGAGTTTGTCTATTCTTAAGTGTGTATCACAGAGGCGGTCACAACTTTAAGTGGCTTAAAGAATTGTCCATATTCAAACTGGCCAGCTGATAGGTTCTATCAGGTCCCAGAGGAAGCTGTAAGCACCCCTTAGCAAGGATATCCCTTCCGGGACTATGCTTGCTAACCTATGACATCACCCAATGCTTAGATTGTTCCCTTCTGAAGGAGGTGAATAATGAGGCTCTGTTTTCGCTGTTGCAAACCTTGTGGTCTGCAATTCGGGCTCGAGTGCATCCGTATTACATTCTGCACATTCGAAGCCACACCAATTTACCAGGTTTTCTGACGGAAGGCAATGCCAAGGCTGACATGCTGGCCAACCCTGCATGGGTAGGGCCTCAGCCTGACAGAATTGCAAAGCCAAGGCATCGCAGGGTTTCTTCCATCAAAGTGCACATACCCTGCAAAAGCAGTTTCATTTAACGCCAACCGAGGCGCGCGACATTGTCAGCGCTTGTGCTGACTGTCATGGACTCGCTGCGCCTTTGCCATCGGGGGTAAACCCCAGAGGGCTAAAAGCCTTGCAGATTTGGCAAACGGATGTAACTCACATCCCTGAATTTGGTTGGCTGAAATACGTGCACGTGTCTATTGACACTTTCTCCTCGGCTATGTGGGCTACTGCTCACACTGGAGAGAAGGGCCGTGATGTCATTGCCCATTGGAAATTGGCTTTCTCAGTCCTGGGCGTGCCAGCTTCTGTGAAAACCGATAATGGTCCTGCCTACGCCTCGGAGAAGACGCGGCAGTTTTTACACCTGTGGGGTGTAGACCATACCTTTGGTATCCCACATTCTCCTACTGGCCAAGCCATTGTTGAACGTGCTCATGGTACCTTGAAACGTGTTTTGGACAAACAGAAAAGGGGAATGCATGGAGAAACCCCACAGAGCCGACTAGCAAAAGCTTTGTATACAATTAATCACCTTACAGTACCACAAAATTCAAATAATCCTGTTATTCTGAATCATTTTCTCTCATTGCAGTCTGCAGGCGACAGACAACTGCCCCGGGCAAGAGTCTGGGTGCGGAATTTACTCACTAACCAGTGGGAAGGCCCACATGAGCTTATCGTTTGGGGTCGTGGGTATGCTTGCGTTTCCACAGATACTGGGATACAGTGGCTACCTTCAAAATGCGTTCGCCCTGACCTACGGCACCAGAGGCAGAACAGGCAACCTCCAAATGATGACCAGAACGCCAATCATCCAAATGGCGACCAGAATGTAGATCATCAGCCTAATGACTCTTCTGATGATGACCAGGATGTCAACCATCAGGCAGATGGTCCTTCTACAAGCAGAGACTGGGATGGTCCTTCCACAAGCAGAGACTGAACTTTAAATTTCTTGTTATGGAGTCAGATAGTTAAAGCCTTAAGGACATATTTAGAATTAATAACTGATGTAGATTTCTATTTGGCATTAATAGTAGAGTTGTTATCTTATAAAACAAAAAGGGGGAATTGTAGTTACAAAAATGCTGCTAGCGAGGATTTTCTTGTTATTTTCTAAGTCCATGAGAGACTTTTCTCTCTCACAGAAGAGGTAGCAGGGAATGTAAACAACCCAGACACCTGCAACCTTGAAAAGTCTTGTTTATGGTATAGTAGAAAAATATTTTGACAATGGATGTTTTAGGATTTTAGCCAATCACCCCCAAGGGGTGGCTGGCCCTTTGTCCAATTAGGATATGAAGAAAAAAGTCTATAAAAGAGTTTGAAAAATAATTAAATAAATCAATCTTGCTGCACAACTCCTGCCTGCTGGATCTTCTCCTCCTCCTCCTCCCTATGGCTGCGGGACACAGTGCTATACCGTAGGAACCAGGCCTGCGGTAATATTGTCCAGTTGGGGAGTGAGGAATACCTGTAACATGTCGAAGTCCCCACTGCTGATGAAAGTTTTTAAAATCTTGAGAGGTGTAGGCAGGCCCATTATCAGTTTTTATCTCCTCAGGTATACCAAGCACAGCAAAAGCTTGGACAAGATGTTTTTCAACGTCCTTAGCTTTTACACCTGCATGTGCAGAGGCATACATAGCACCAGAGAAGGTATCAATAGAAACATGAACATATTTTAATCTCCCAAATTCAGGGAAATTTGTGACGTCCATCTGCCACACTTCACCGCTATTAATGCCTCTGGTATTGACCCCCATGCCCAGTGATGGAAGCTGTAGCTTCTGGCTGTTGGGACATGTTGCCACTACTGCTTTTTCCTGTGTCCGCGACAGATGAAACATGCGGATAAGAGCAGGAATATTTTGATGGTACATAGCATGGCTCAATCTTGCTTGTTCAAAAACTTGGGGGAGCTTTGGTAAGTCGGCTGATAGAACTATGTCTGCTGGCATAGCCAGAGCATCAGCTCTGCGATTACCTTCTGCAATAAATCCTGGCAGGTTTGTATGTGACCTCACATGCATGACAAAATAGGGATGCTCTCTGTGGGAAACCAGGTAAATTAATTTTGAGAGCAAATCATAAATTTTTTTTGTTTGAGATTTCTTTTAGGAGAGCATGCTCAGCTCTAACAGTTACTCCAGCTACATATGCTGAGTCTGTTACCAAATTAAAGGGTTCTTTGAACCTCTCAAATGCTCTAATGATAGCTGCTAGTTCAGCTACTTGTGGTGATCCCTGGATTACCTTGATGTCAGATTCCCACTTTTGCGTCTTTGGATTTTTCCATGTGACCACGGACTTTTTACTTTTTCCTGAAGCTTCGGTAAAAATGGTAATCGCATCAAGGAGTTTTCTACTTTGAATCTCTCGAGGGATGAAAGAGAATGCCAGATTAAACATGTTATGTTTTGGGTAATGATTTGAGATTTGGCCTGAGTAACTATCTAATGCAAATTGTAAATTTATATTATTTTGAAGTAGGTGATCTAATGTGTCTGTTGTTATAGGTAAGTAGATGCATGCAAAGTCACATCCTGCCAAGGTGCGGAGCCTTGCTCTACCCTTCATGATAATTTTTGCCATGAGTTCTTGTGGCTGTGTGATGATTTTAGGAGGTTGGAGTGGAAGGAATACCCAGTCAATTATGATGAGGTGTTCCTTCTGCTCTTTGTCCCACTGAAATATGAGGCCGTGAAAGCGTGGTACCTTCCCTAGAATGACAAGCTTAAAGGGTAGGGAGGGCTGATACCTGTGTGCCTGTCTGGTGGAAATGATCTCTTGTATCTTTTTGAGAGACTGCCTTGCCTCTTCTGTCAGGGATCTAGGGGATGCTGGACTGCCTTCCCCTTTTACCAGGTTTGCAATAGGAGCTACATCCTCTGTGGTGAGTCCTAACCAGGGTTTTAAATAGTTCAGTGTCCCACTGATCTGTTGCACTTCCTCTAATGTTTTTGGGTTATTACTAATGGTGACGGGTGTTGGGGTGATAGAGGTTTCTGTGATTTTGAGTCCAAGGTATTTCCAAGGGCTTGTTCTCTGCATTTTTTCAGGTTGTAGTTCAAAGCCCTTGGCCTCTAGGGCCTCAATCACCATGTTAAGTGTCTGCTAGAGATACTGATTATTGGCAGCACACACCAGCACATCATCCATGTAATGTAGGATGATGGCTTTCCCTGCTTTGGCATGGATGGGAGATAGAATTTTAGCGATATACTCTTGGCAGAGAGTTGGGGAATTTTTCATACCTTGGGGAAGCACAAGCCAATGGTAAGGTTCCATGGGAGTTTCATGATTAAGAGAGGGTACAAAAAATGCAAATCGAGGGGCATCTGCAGGGTGGAGTGGAATATGAAAGAAGCAATCTTTAATGTCAAGAACGGCTAAATGCCAGTGTTGTGGGAGCATTGAAGGTGATGGCATACCTGGTTGAAGGGGTCCCATGTCTTCAATAACCTCATTAATTTCTCTAAGATCTTGGAGTAGCCTATATTTGTTCTTTCCCAGTTTTTGTATTACAAACATGGGTGTGTTCCATGGGCTGTTAGTTGGAACTATATTTCCTTTAGCCAATTGTTCAGCTACTAATGTTTTGAGTGCCTCTAAGTTTTCTTCTTTTAGCAACCACTGGTTAACCCACACTGCTTCATCTGTTTTCCAAGTTAATTTCTGTGGATGGCACTCTGCTCCAGTGGCCTGCAAGGGAAAATTTTGATGTCTAGGGGTGATATCAATTTTTGTTCCCCACTGAGACATGGCATCCCTTCCCCACAGGGTGAATTTGGTGTCTAGGACATATGGACGAAGTGTCGCTATTTGTCCTTCAGGACCTTCAATTTGAATGGTGTATTTGGATTGCTTTGCAACTTGAGTACCTCCAATCCCATGTATGATGCCCTGAGATTGCAATTCCCATTTCACAGGCCACTTATCAAATGGAATGACAGACACATCGGCACCTGTGTCTATCATTCCCATTATACTGATTTTATGTGATTTGTGATGGAGCTTACATTCTATTATAGGTTTGTCGTTTCCCAAAAGCTCAGTCCAACAGATGGCTGGGATATGACCATCTGTGGGCAGGTATTTGGGCAGTGGAATGGCCTGTGCAATGACTTGACCCTTTTGCATAAAGTACGGTGGATATATACATTGTACAATTAGGTTAGAACCCCCGTTCTGATCCACTTTCATGAGTGTGGGTGTAACCTCTATCCCAGCAGGTGTTTCCCGAGTGTCCCCAATAACAAAAAGGTATGTAAAGTCTTGCATGTGGTCCACATTCTGTAATGAGATGGGTATTACAGTCTGTTTGTTGTTGTTGAAATGGTGTGCTTTATCACAGGTTACCTTAAACCTGAGTCCAGAAGTCCAAGTTGCTTTGTCTGCAGCCCTATTTATGTCTGAACGCGGAGCTGTTAGGACGCGTTGAGTCACTAGTTTCCCTTCTGTTGACCTGGGGAAACAGTCTTTGAAGAGGTTTTATCAGCAGTTATAATCGTTCTGCAATTGCAAGCTACATGTCCCTTTTTCTGACAACGATAGCATATAAGGTTACCACGCAATTGAGTTTCCCCTGTACCCATAGCATTCTCCACAACTTCCCCAACCATCCCCACTTTTTACAAAAAGGGAGCAGCTGTGTTCAGCTGCACCTTCTTTGTACAGACTTCGAGGATGGATTCAACAGTAGGAGGAGGATGCAGAGGGAGAGTGAGGATGACTTGTTTGCAAGCATCATTCGTATTAACTTGGAGAAGTTTGAGTAGGAGCGCTTGTTGGAGGTCAGGATTAGGGACCTGGGAAAAGACAGCTTCGCACAAATGGTTATAAAAGTGAATAATATTTTCATTTGGCAATTGCTTGATGGTGGTATAATGAGAATTAGGAGTTTGAGATGGTAGCAATGTTAAGGCCTTTTCAGCAGCACGTGTGATTTCAGTAAGAACTGGACGAGGGATAAGCATTGGTTGTTTTTGAGGATTTGCCATATTATTGTCACCAGATAAAAGGGCTAATGTGATATAATTATTCTCAAAGTCCAGGTAATTATCTGGAGTTTGCCACAAAATTTTCAATAAATCAGATAAAATTATTTTCCATTGCTTTTTCCACATCATAAAATCACCAGGTGTGAGAAGAGTTTGCATCAATGTAAGTAAATCATGAGGTACAAGTAAGTGAGTTGCAAAAGTAGCACTTAAAAGGATCTTAAAATAATTACTATGCATTCCAAACTCCTTAATTGCCTTACACAAATCCTTAATATTAGAATAAGGCAGGGGTGTCCAGTCAGGGTTTGCTCCATTGCTAGTACGAGAGAGTGTAGTAGAAGCAGTTGGAGTTACTTCCTGGTAGCCATGGGTTCCAGGATTTAGAGAGGTGGTCACAGGATTGTGGGAACTTGGGGCGGGACAATGGGAAGCAGGGGCGGGGAGTGAAGGGGCAGGGGTGGGGAGTGGAGGCAGGGACACAGCTGGAGGAGGGGAGGGGTTGGGGGCAGGGTTGTGGGAGGCAGGGGTGGTACTTGAGTCATGGGCGGGAACAGAGGGAGGGGTGAAACACAAAACTGTGGGAGCGGGGTTAGGGGAGGGGTCAGGTTGTGACACAGGAGTGGGAGGGGATGGGGACAAGAAGGGATTTGTGGGGTGGGGGAGAAAGGGATTGTGGGAGGTGTAGTTTGAAGATGAAGGAACATTGCGTCCGCCATTATTGGAGACAAACAAACTCGGAGAAAAGGGGTTGGGGGGAGGGGGTTTTTCCCGGGCTGCGAGCACATGGCAATGGCTGTCTCTGGGAACAAAGAGATCAGGGGAGAAGGGGTTTTTACACGCGCTTAAACATGAGGGCTAGAAACTGGGCACAAATGAGTGGAGAAGAGGGGTTGGAAAGGTCCTGGGATGGGCTCCGAATTCCCGTCCAAGGCAGGGTGCTGAGGAAACACTGGTAAGCCAGGAGGACGATAGCTCTCCTGTGCTAAAAAGCAGTCTTCTGTAGCTGTGTTTTCCAGCGTAGGGGAAGAGGGGTCTGGGACACAGGGGTTGGAAGAGGGTATAAGGGAATTAACAGGGGGTTTTAGCAGAGGCTTTTTATGTACTGCTTTTTTCTCCAGCAAAGTGTAACTTTGTAACAGGAGAGGAAAGAATTTTGAAACTGTTTGATCTCCTGCACGCCTAAGAGAGAAGAGTTTTCTCCCCACCTTATCCCAAAATTCAGGAGATCCTATGTCTTCAGAGGTCAGATTAGGAAAGTACTGAAAAAGCCATTGTATAAAAGATTGAACTAGATTTTTAGGGTATTTATGCCCAGTACAAGAAAGGTAGCTTTGAACTTGGTGGTATATTTCTCTATGGTGTGCAGAAACATTAGATCCCATTATGAAAGCAACACCACAAACCTCAACCCGTAATCGCAAAAAGGAGGAAAAAAAAGAGAAAGTTTGCACCGGCACCAGCTTAAGACAGGAGCCCCTAAACCAGCAGGGAAATACTCACCAGAATTCTGGATTTACCACAGGAAAGCAGGTCCAGAGAAAAAAAAAACATGCCAGAAGGGTCTTCTACTTTTCAGCCGTTCCCTCGCCACGTGGTGTGAGGGAGGGTACAGGCTGAGGCTCTGGGTTCACTGTTACACAAAAAGTAACAGCTCGGAACACAGAGCTGGCACAGCAGGACGTGCAGAGCTAACTCCAGCAGACACACAGCTGCCGGGACACCCTGAAAGTCTCTCAGAACCGGGGTTCAGAGATAGCACGTTGGGCGCCAAATGTGGAAGGTATCTTTCAGCTTTTTTACTGGCTAGGCTAGTGGTTTAATGCCTTAGAAAGCCTCGAGCAGCCTAGAGAGGTAGCACGGGCGATCTAGCACTTTAGTAGCTCAAAAATCGGTACCTGTATCAGCTGCAAAGCAAATACCATCAGCAGAAGCAAAGAGGGAGAAATATAGCTCCCTGCTCGCTCAATTTCCCCCAGTTAGAAGCTTTCAAAAGAAACAGACAACAAGAGATGTTCACAGGAAGGTAGCTGAGCCAAGAGAGGGCGGGGGCTCCCTTGATCGTCTCTTTTATTAGGAGAAGGGGAAAGGGGAGGACTGGGGGCGGACCCGGGGTGACCAGACAATCAGACACTGCTAAAGAGTTTGAGTTACATTTGGTTTTGCCTGCGCTTAGAACAAAGGAGCTCAGAGCACATGGCAGAAGCAAGTGTCTTTGGGAGGGGGAGGGGAAGCTCAGAACAGGCAGCAACACACTAGGGAACGAGGACCAATGGGGAAGCTCTGGGGGAGTGACAAGGGGTAGAGGCTAACAGCCAACTGGGGAATCCAAACTGGGATAGATTAACATAACAGAACAAGCATCCTGGGAGAAGCCCCCTTGGCCACCCCAACACAAAGTGGCTCCTGTGGTACTAGGGACCCGTCTTACTGAGAACTCTCTGTCCCTTGTAATGTATATTCACTGGCCACCACAATTCCTCCTTTCTGTATCAAACAAAAAGGCCTCCCCCAGGGATCCCAAAACCCAACATCCCAAACAACCAAACATACACAAAACAACAAAAATGATCAGAAATACCCACAACCCAATATCCCAATAAGTCCTAAAATCTTTCAGAGGATTATCTCTCCGGATGCTAGAATAGATGCTCACATGGGCGGAGGTGAGGTTGAAGCAGCACAGTTCTCTTTGGGCTGCGGCACAGTCCAAGCATTCACTGCTGGTGGTACCAGGAGCATCCAGAAGGTGGCAGGGTGATAGGTGTTGGGTGCTGGGCATCCTGGTGGTGAATGTGTGCACAGGCTCTGGCAGTTGCTTCTGTTGGGGTTTCAAACAAAGTTAAAATCTTGCAATTTCAAATGGGAGGGGCCTTTCCCTTCCCCCCTCTTTTACTTAAAGGTCTGGGGAAAGGGGAATGGTATAACTAAACAAAGGTATGGGAACACGTGGTTAGGGAATAAAAAGAAGGGTGCAAGTTAACAGAAAACATCTCAATAGGAGTATTGGGGAGTGTGGTTGTGGGAAAGGCAAGGTAGAGGGGTGGTAGTAGGGAATATTAACTGTTAAGAAAGCAACAGAAGGGGTAAGATCTGGGGAGACACCACAGGTGTCTTGACTTATCCATACAAAGTCTTGTTTGCAGTTCTGGTGACGGGACAGCGTGTCTTTCTATCATGGACATTGGTGCTGTTTTGCGTCATCTCCGTTTCCAAGCAGCGGTAGTCTAGTCTTTTGACTGCACCCTGTTCATCTTGGTTGGCGTTGTGTCCATAGGAATGGTGTTTGCTGGGCTGGTGCAGGGCTTGTTTTTCTCTGGCAGTTTCCAGGTATCATCTGTGGCTTTTGGCTTCTTCACACTGGCATCAGAATCTGGGAAGTCATTGTTTTGTTTCTTTGGCTGCTGTTCTGCATGCTTTAGCTGCACCGGCCAGCTGGTCAGGTCCACTACTTCTTCTACGATGTTCTCAGAGCTCTTTGGGAACAGTCTGAGTCCTACAGCCTGGCTCCTGCTACCTCCCCTCTTTCTCTGCTTCTCATGCAGCACAGGGGTGGAATTTGCCGGCAGGGCTGGGGTTGAGGTGAAAGGCACCATGCGAAAGGCACCATGCGGGCAGGGTTATCACAGCTGGGGAAGCAGAGTGGCGTGGCTCTGCAGTGCCGCAGCAGTGAAGGAATGGCTGGGGTGAGCAGGGGCAGCCAGGGCAGAAGGTCTTCCCAGGAGCGGGCCCCAGTCCACTGCCACAGCAGGGAAAGCCAAGTCCACTAGGTTGAAAACGACAACAAACTGTCCCTTCAACTCCCACGCCACGTGGGCGGCCAGGGGGAGCCACTGCAAGTGGCCACGCGGGGCTCGGTCCTGGGTTAGCAGTGTGGTTAGCTTGGGTATGCCCCCACCTCGGCAGGGGGAGGCAGCCAGTCATGAGCCAGCAGGGGGTCGAGGGCGGGCCCAGGCTTTGCGGCAGCGGCAACGGGGAAGAAAAGCAGCTGGGCCCGCACCCTGTCTAAGCTGCCACAGCTGCCGCAGCTTCTTCAGTGTTTGAAAGGCACAAGATCCCCTCTGTGTCTAGTATCGTCAGGCTGTCTCAAGCCTCTCAGGGAGTCTCCGAATGCTGCTTTTTTCTGCAGCTGCGGCTCCTCGGGGCTTATTTCAAAGCTCCTGCGGGGCTGCTGGGAAAGGTCTGGCCCGGGGCTGTAGGCGCCGTCAGAGTTTAGTTCTAGGGCATTCTCGAGCAGTGAATCTGGAAGCTCTGAGCTTGGTGCCAGCGCCGCTCTATGGCTTTGGCTCGGGGCTTCTCAAACTGTGGTAGGAACCCGCCGGGATCATGGCGCTGAGGAGGCCCCGCGGGCTTTGCGAGGAGTCACTGCCACTTCGCTTGTGCCTTCTGCTGGGGCTACTGGGGCCCAAAGCCGTCTCGTCGGGGGCACAGAGCCAACACTCAGGGGCAAGCTGAGCCTGGTGGGAACGGCTGCTCCGGCACAGGGCTTGGAGCAGGCAGGTGCAAACGGTTCGCAACATCCCCTCACGAAGCAGGTACGGTTGCTGCATTCGTGCAGCAGCTTTCGCAGCGCCTTGCACTCTAGCGCGCATAGCTGCAGCCTCACTATGGCTGGGCAATGAAGGGAAGGATACCAGGGCAGCACATGCAGAGGTGCCTCTGTCCCTGAGCGTCCCGGAGTCCCCCCGGCCGCTACCACCCCCACTCTCGGTCTGGGCCACGTGGCAACACTAGGTGGGTTGGTTTTCATGGGCAGGACCACCGATGGAGGGCACAGGGACAAAGGAGGGAGAAGCAGGGTCCGTGGCTAGGAAGGGAGTCTTGGCGAAGGGGGAAGGGCCCGACGCAACACGTATTGACGCGTGGTAGGGGCCAGGGATGGAAGAGGGACCGTGCACTGAATCAGAGGGATGGGAAGCAGAAGAATTAGTTTGTTAGGAACTATGCATCTAGCTTAGTCAGCATACCAGAGCAGGAAGAAAAGATAAGAGACCACTGATAAGGCCAGGGGGAGTCTCGGACAGACATCCTGCGCTCAACCCAAAACAAGCTCAAACCAGTCTCAAAGCTTAAACTCGGGCCAGGGGTATAAAGAGCATGCGCAGGGAGGAAAGGTGAAAAGTTCATAATGAGGAAGACTCCTGACTTCATCAGAAGACGACCCTCGGAGACCCCTACCCAAAGCCAATAGACAACACTGCGCACGGGCAACACGGATGTAAATGACTTTTGGGTTCATTATAATACGAAGTGAGGCTGGGCGGGGCTAGGTGATGAATATGTATAGGCGAATTGAGCAACTTAATGAATATGGAACTTGTAACCCAATAAATACCAAGCTGAATGCAGCTGTTGGCATGCATGGTTTTGGAGGAGCTATCCCCCATGTGTCCCAGCGCTGGAATAAACATACCTACTTTGCTACTTATTTAGTAGTGGAGTCTTTTCAGCTCATCATTTTGGCAAGCCAGGCAGGAGAAACTCTGTCCGGCTGCAGGATCGACTGAGGAGCGGACGTCCTAGGCACACCCCAGGGCTTTCCTGGAGGATCTCCGCCCCTTGGCTCGCTCACTGCGGCAGACAGACAACGACCTGCTGAAACTGCGGATAAACGGTATGTTTTGCATTTAGGGTGCCTGTAAGTCGTACACGTGGCCAGGGCTGCTGGCAAGCCGCGAGGAGACGTCTCACGCACAGTGCAGTCCCTGTGAGGGTAAATGTGGGGCTTGCAAGCAACTGGCTACCGGAGCCGACAAGGGGGAATCGCCGACCGATAGAGCGGCTGCTAGCGATCCTGAGAGCGGATTGGGTGATTCCGGGGGGGGGTCCCACCGGAACTTGTTATCGCGTTGGGAAAATATAAGCGGGACCCTGAAGCTATTACAAGTGAGTGTTGTGAACATTTTTGATACTAGTAGCTGGTTTGAATGTTGTTGTGTTGCTTATATGTCTGTGTGGATATTGGTTGTTGTCAGACTGCTTTTATGTGGATGTGGATGTGTATTAGCTCGCCTATTCGTTTGTAAAACGGGGGCGTGTGTGTTGCCATGTGTTGTTTGAGAGTGTGATATTGAAGCATTTGTTTGGGGGAGGTGCTTGCTTGTTGGATTTGGAATCGTGGCTGGGAGAACCCCTTCCCCTCAGTAGTTCAGTTTGGATTTATGGGAGTTTATAAATCCAATAAGACACTGGATAGAGAGGAGAGGCGAACGAGTCCCTTTAGAGGGAATATACAGAACCTCTGCAGGAAGATTAGTGGCTCTTGATTGGGAACAACCAGCAGCAGAGAATTTAGAGTTTGAAAGAGTACGTGGAATAGCTTGTTTTTGTGGGTGTATCAGAACTTTTTATTCAACGGGAGGGTGGCATGTTGCATGGGTATTAACACAGTGTAAAGTTTGTAAGAGGAGGTGGTACTGCTCTTCTGCCAGGCGGCAGTCTGTGTTCTCAGTGCTATCAGGGGTACTCTGAAGTTGATTTTGAGCCTGAAATTTTAAAGATTGTGTGTGGAAAGTCGCATTTGGTACCTGAGATTTGGGAGGTTCGGGAAGAAAATTGGGAAACAACTGTGAGAGAGTGTGAAGAAAGATTTGGGTGGAAGTGAGATAAAACTAGGAGACGGAGATAGAAACAACAGCAGCTAAGTGGGGAGGGAGGTCGTTACCCCCCCCCGCCTCAGTAGCTATATGGTAAAAGCATAGCCCTGACTCTTTCCGTTCATGTCTCCTATCTGCAGGAGTGATAGAAAGGACTCCCTGCTTTGTGTGTGGGTATAAGAAAACTCCAGCCCCACACCGGCTATGGATTTTAGCTCAAGTGCAGATTTTGTGGAAGTCAGAGATGTTATAATTCTATTTATTTGGCAAACAGAGATCTGTGCCCAGAGTGTTGGGAAAGCAAGGAACATTTTGTGTTGAAACTTTTGTGTGGCAAGGGGCATCACATTCCTAAAATAGTGTGCTAGAAACAGACTGAGAGGGGATAGTAAAGACTTTTGAAGAAGATTTCAAGTGGCAGCAAAGCAGGCTTGGCAGAAGGCATAGGAGAATTTATAAAGAGTAACTTATACACTATACAGGTGACCCGAAAAGGGTAGCACAGTATTTGAGTGAACTCAAACTCTGAATAGGATGGGAACCAGACAAAGTAAGGAAATCCCCAGAGCAAGCCTGCTCGGCTGTATTTTAGCACATTGGAAAGAGATAGTAGGAGCTGGAGGCACAGAAAATAAAAGAACCCTTATAAAATATTGTACCCAGTGGTGGCCACTGTATAAATTAGAAAATGAAGCCAAATGGCCATCTAATGGAACTTTAGATTATAATACTTTGCTTCAGTTAATGCTGTTTCTGAGACGGGAAGGTAAATGGGAAGAAATTTCCTACGCTGATGCATTTTTCTCTCTCCGAAAACACCCTTAATGGCAGAGAGATTGTGGAATCAAACCCCCCAGTGATCCTATGGTTTTAGCTCTGGAAAAAGAAAATAAAAAAGGCCAAGGAAGAATTAAGCGGTGTTGTTCGTCGTGCAGTATAGGCCAGAGATGTACAAGGTCAGACAAAGTCTATCAAGCAGCAGCTCAGGGACAAGATGATGAATTAAATGATTTGCTTAAGCCTCCCCTTAGGAGACAGGAAGAGGATGGGGACTCGGAAGGAACACTAATGCCAACCCCCTCTCCCCCGGGCAGTCCTGTCTCATCCCGAACCAGGAAACAGGTACTGATGGCACCCCTGAGAGAGGCAGTGGCACCTGATGGGAATACAATGTTGATTAGAATACCTTTCTCTACTGCTGACCTAGATGCATGGTATAACGTTGCCAAAAATTACCGAAGTGATCCAGCGGGTACCGCTGAGCGCTTGCGACTTATAATCAAACAGCATAATCCAGATTGGGCTGATATACAATTATTATTGGGTGGACTAACAGAGACAGAAAGACAGTTTTGAAAACAGCTCGAGACTTGGCAGAGGACTATTACAAAACACAACAATTAGATGTAAAAGATTACTTCCCACTCCAGGAACCACACTGGAATCCGAATAGAACAGCTGAATTAAAGAAATTAAAAGGTTATCAAGAATGGATAGCAAAAGGGGTGGAAAGGGCCATTCCCAAGACCCTAAACTGGTCAGCTTTGTATGCAATAAGACAGGGTCCTTCCGAGTCACCATCCGAATTCCTGGATCGTTGTGCTAGTTTGAAAACAAACCAGTGGGAGGCACCAAGTCAGAATAACAATTTAATGGAAATTAAAGAAAAGGAAAAGAAAGTAAAAGAAAACACTGACAGAGTCAAGATACAACCTGAGTCCCTGTTAGGCAGGGTGGTGGTAGCAGTCCTCTGAAGTGGTGATCCTGTAGTAGAAGGGGTCTGCTCTTCCTCAGAAAGTCCAGTGGTGGCTGTGTAGCTCCTGTCCTCTGGAAATCCAGTGGAAAGAGTGTCTCTGGTGTTCAGAGTTCCAGATTATATCCACGATGGGATGCTTGGTTCCTCCCTCTAGGTGGAGCATCTCACAATGGGGTAATGAGTCATGAGGCTAAGTGTTGATTAGGCTCATTAACAGAAGATGGTCCGGAGGGAGTTATCTCTGAGTCATGCGGCAGGACAATGATTGGCCATTAACAGCAAGATAGTCTGGGGGGAGGAGGCAAGGAAACACTGCCCCACCTGATTTCCACAGCTCATGAGGATGGTAATAGAATACACTTCAACGCAGGACAATCGTCTGAGGGATGCAATGTGCCGTAACACATCGCTGGATCCTGAGACCGAGGTAGGGGTACAACAGCTAGTATCCTTGTTTCTAGGACAATCCACAGGAGATATCAGACAAAAATTGCAAAAACTTCAGGGGCCAGAAGGGAGGAACCTGGAAACTCTATTAGATGCAGCTTGGAGGGTATTCAGTAATCGAGAAGAAAGTTACAAGCAAGGGATGAGGAAATTAGTAGCAGTAGTAAGGGAAGGAAATAGAGAAAAACCTAGACAAGGACCCCCCAGACAAGGACCTCCCAGACAAGGCCCACCCCAGCTAGATAGAGACCAATGCGCGATTTGTGGAAGGTCTGGCCATTGGAAAAATGAGTGCCCAGAAAGAAGAGAAGACCACCAGAACAGAGGAAACCAAGGAAGGGGGAGGGTGGTTGCACATGTGAAAGAAGATTGAAGAGGACCGGGGGATTCCACCCTAGCAGATCCACAGGTTATAATCAAGCTAGGGGAAAAGGAAAAAGAAATCGAATTTTTGGTTGATACGGGGGCAGCATACTCAGTTTTAAATAAAGCTTTAATGCCTGTGGGGGATGACTATATTGTGGTGCATGGAGCAACTGGCCAATCTGAAAAAGCTTATTTTTGCAAGCCGTTAAAATATAAAATTGGGAAACAGTGGGGTATTCACAAGTTTTTATATTTACCCAATTCTCCAAAAGCACTCTTGGGAAGAGATTTATTAGAACAATTGCAAGCAACCATTATTTTTAGGAATGGGGAAGTTATTCTGGAGGTAAATGACCAACAGTATGTAGAAATACTGAGCCTAATATTAACAACCAAAGGCCCTGCAGAGGAAATTAGGGAAGAGATAATGAGCCAAGTGTTCCAAGGGTCTGGGCCACAGATGTACCTGGGAGAGCCAAAAATGCAACCCCAATACAGATCAAACTCAAAGAAGGGAGACAACCAGTTAGAATTAAACAGTACCCCCTTAAAAGAGAAGACAGGGAAGGAATCGGCCCAATAATTGAAAAATTCTTACAGTTGGGATTGTTAAAAGAGTGCCAGTCTGATTTCAATACTCCTAACCTACCTGTCCGTAAACCTGATGGATCTTACCGGGTGGTACAGGATTTACAGGCTGTTAACAAGATAACTGAAGACCTCTATCCTGTGGTAGCCAATCCTTGCACTCTGTTAACATGCTTAATACCAGAGCTAACTTGGTTTACTGTTTTAGATCTAAAAGATGCCTTCTTTTGCCTCCCTCTCCATTAAGCCAGTCAGAAAATTTTTGCATTCGAATGGGAAAGCCCTAAGAGTGGGCGCAAAACCCAGCTCACATGGACGGTGTTGCCTCAGGGATTTAAGAACAGTCCCACCCCTGTTTGGAGAACAGCTCGCAAAAGACATAGAGTCCTGGGAAGCCCCACCAGGAGAAGGGAAGCTATTGCAGTACATGGATGATCTCCTAATAGCTACCCGAACAGAGGAAGCTTGCACAGCCTGGACGGTAAGCCTCTTAAACTTCCTGGGACTCCAAGGGTACAGGGTATCCAAGAAAAAGGCTCAGGTGGTGAAACAGAAAGTGATATATCTGGGCTATGAAGTCAGTGCCGGGCAACGAACTTTGGGGCAAGATCGCAAAGAAGCGATATGCCAAACCCCGAAACCCCAGACAGTGAAAGAGTTACGGAGTTTTCTGGGGATGACGGTGTGAGGAATGAGACAACTCTTTGTAGAAATTAAAACAATTTATTAAAACAGAAAAATTGAAAAATTGCAAAAACTAACAAAATATAAAAATTTGGGATCCTGATGGCTCGAGAGGTATGCCCCAGGAGCGCAGGGATTCAGGAGCTTTGGCTTAAGACAGCTCTGAACCTCAGGTAGAGAAAAAAAAAAACAAACTTGCAGTCTAGGCTGGTCAAAAAGAAATCTATTTCTAAAAGCCCCTAGAAAGGGGTAGGTTTCTCCAGCACTGCCTTAGCAAGCTGGAGAGGAAGGGAGACTGAGAATGGGCGTGTCTTTTGGCTCCCTTTTATAGCTTTTGCTCCGCCCACAGTCCGCCCACAGCCCACCCCTTTGGTTCAAGGTGATTGGTGCTCTCCCTCTGACAGACCATCTCCGTCCACCAATGGCTCCTCCTGGTCAGAGGAGTGATATTAGTTGAGATAAGGGTCAGGTGCTTATGGGGGCTGGGCTGTTTGTTGCAACTGGGGTTTTTAAAATCTGCCTTGAAACCAAGATACAAGTAAAACAAAAAAATACATCCAACACATCTTAAAACACTTGTAAAAGTATACAGTAAACACAGGAAGACCATAAAAACTTGATTAGTGTACCTGGACTGATGGATTGATTTAACATTCAATTTAAAAATATTAAGCTCAAAATTAATTAAAGCACTTAATATGCAAAGACCAAGCACAAATAGGGATTTCATGTATGACAAGTCCCCCCTTTTTCTCTTATGCTCACATCTTTGGTCTTTGCATTTAAGTGGAGGTGGATAACTCTTCAGGGATAGATTCAAGCTCTTTAAAACTGTCCCACACTTGCTGGGCAATTTTTCTCTCCTTTCTAGTTTTCTTATTGTTACTATTATTGATATGCATAATCTTTTGAGCGAATGGTGGACGCTGCTGTTGTCCTTGAAGGTCCTGGATCAGTGGCATGCTTTGGATGACAGTGGTGATTAGACGGATGAAACAAGGGATGAAACAAGGGAGAAAAATAAGTCCTGTAAGGGAAAGTCCAACAATAATTAAAGCTTTCTTCCACCATTGTCCTTGGAAAATATTTTCCCACCATTCAGAAGTGATCAAGGGCTGCCATTTCTGCACTGGAACATGGGCTAGTTTCCTGATGTTTTGGGTAATCTTGGTGATGGCTTCACCGTGATCATCAATATGGATGCAGCAGTCTGAGGTGTTAAACTTGCCGCATACTCCACCTTCTTCAGCTAGTAAATAGTCCAATGCCAGCCTATTTTGGTACACGGCTGCTCGAGTTTGCCCTTGCTGTGTGTTAAGTAGTTCAAGAGCAAGAGAGGTCTCATTAGTGATTACCTCAATTAGTGCTTGCAGTCTGATGATCCGGTTTAGCATGTAGATGGGAGTTCGGTACCCCCAGCTCCCATCCTGTGCCCATGTTGCAGGTCCATAAGTCTCTAGGATCCTCTCGGCTGGCCACTCTTCTTCTCCCCATCTCTGGGTCCCTCCTATTACATGTCTCTTAGTACGGAAAAGTTCATCATAAAGGGAGATTCCAAGGTGGGCTCCAGCGTTTTCAGCAAGTAGGAAGAAGTCTGGTTGAATGGCTCCAAGAGTGCAGCTCCCTTTCCAGCGAGGTGGTAAGTTGGAATAAGCTCGGTTACCACAGATCCAGTAGAGGTCTTGTGGTGCTTCCCAGAAGTGGGGTTGTATACTTGCTGCTGTAATCCAGTACTTGGAAATTTGTGGCAGGACAGAATATGGATTTCCTTGATCCCAGCACTGCCAGAGTTTTTTAACAGGATTCAAAATGCAATTTTTGTTTTTAACTTTTTCTGCAGACCAGAATACATCTGGTTCTTGAGGTATCCACCAATGTTTTTGCCCATCAGTTACCAGGTACCTTTTGCATATTGTCTCACCAACTTCTTCTAAAAATTTTCTTCCTTTCCTCCAGATGCATTCTTCTCCAATAACAGTATTGCTTAGCAGCCAGGTTTCATTGTCATGTCTGGTTGTGGGGGAGAGATTACTCAGTCGGAGTAAATCGGGGGGTCCAAGACTGACTCCCCGCCAAGGCCAACTCTCCGATTCTAAAGTTCCTCCGCACACCCAGCAATTTGTTAAATTTAGCTGTTGTCCAATCCTTTCTGCCAGGTCAATAAACAAGTTTTTCCTTGACATCAAAGGATTGTTTTCTTTTTGTTTTTCCTTTTCTTCTATGACCACCTCTTGGATCAGGTCAGTGTCATAGGTCTTTCTTTTCAACAAATCTTCTGTCTTGGTTATGTATCTAAAATTGAAACAGAGCCAATCGTCTTGGGAGGGGCACTCTCCCTTCTGCTTATGTATTTGGGTGCCAATGTTTTTGCCAATCCAGTACTTGTGACCTTTTTCTGAGCAGATACTCAACCCTGTTAGGTTGTAACAAGATGGATTAACATAAGTATGTGCTCGGAAAAAGTGTCGAATTTGAAATGAGCCTCCTTCTGCCTGGTACACAGTCTTGTAACATCTGTTACAGCGGCTGTCGGCTGCTTGTGTAAAGGGAGGCCAGAGGACCCAGAGACAGATGACACTCAGTAGCAGGATGTTGCTCACTTTCCCCTTTAGGCATACCCGAGAGGAGCTGTCAGCATTTGGGTTGCCTCTGCTGGTGGGGGTTGTCATCTTTGCTTCTTTCGTCCTTTCTTTAGGCATCTCACCTTCAGATGGTTCTTCAGTGACCTCAGGCTTCTGGAAACTCATGGTTATTTTAGGGTTGGCCTTGTCAAAGATTAGAGTTATCGTGCCCGTAATTTTGGAGTCTGATTGGACTGTTATTGAAAGAGAATGCTGGCTTCAAATGGAGCCTTACTATACAGTTGATGTGACAATATGGTTGTGTGAAGGCAGAATCTGTAAAAGGGAATAACAAAGAACAGAATTAACAGCAAAATATTTTCAACTTAGTTTAACAACTTGTAGCTAGCACTTATTACTGAGGTATAACTGGGGAAGAACAGGGAGTACAGGATTTTATTAACTTGGAGTGAGGGATGCTGAGTGGAGCTTTCAAACAGGGTGTTTAGTTTGATGGTTTGTCTGGAGGTTTCTTCTCTTCAATTGGTGGTGTTACTGGACCCTTCACCCTTTTGACATGCGTCCAGCCCTTTTCAAATGTCCGGACAGCTGTTTCAGTGGTTAGCTGGACCTGAAATGGACCTTCCCAGGATGGGGTTAATGACTTTTCTTTCCAGGATTTTATTAACACCCAGTCACCTGGATTGATGTGATGTAAATTAAAATCAAGTGGGGGAGTTTGTGGTAGAAAACCTCTTTCCCTTAGCAACTCTAGATTTTTGGCAATTATCTGTACATATTGTTGTACATTGGTGTTTCCACACTCTTTCACATTCAACTCTTGTGGTGTAGCAAGGTAGGGTAATCCATACAACATCTCATATGGTGAACAACCCAAATCAGATCTTGGCTGTGTCCTAATTCTAAGAAGAGCAAGTGGAAGGCATTTTACCCAGGTCCATTTTGTTTCCAGCATTAATTTTGTGAGGGTGTTCTTGATTGTCTGGTTCATCCGTTCCACTCTCCCAGAGCTCTGTGGATGCCACGGGGTGTGTAATCTCCAATTTGTTCCTAATTGCTGAGCCAATTGTTGTACAATTTGGGAGGTAAAATGAGTACCTCGATCTGAATCTATGCGGTGGACTATCCCATAATGGGGGATAATTTGCTCGAGGATCACCTTACTCACTGTCTGGGCTGTTGCATTGACAGTTGGAATAGCTTCCACCCAGTGGGTAAGGTGATCAACGATTACTAATAGGTATTTCCACCTCTGGACAGGAGGCATTTCTGTAAAGTCAATTTGAATGTTTTGGAAAGGCCTGATTGCTAATTCAATTCCTCCGCCCGTGTTCTTTTTCATTACCTTTTTGTTAACTTTTTGACAGATTACACAGTCCCGGGTTATTTGGTTGGCTATTTCATAAACACCAGTGCATCCAAAGGTTCTGAGATAGTGATCCGCCAGAGCCTTTGAACCCCAATGATTGCTTTGGTGAATATTTTGTAGAATTTCTCGGGTTAAATTTTTGTTTAAAATTTGGCGTTTATCTGGTAAATACCAGCGGCCTTGAGAATCCTCATTGGCACCAATTAAAACTAATTTCTGTTTTTCCTGATCAGTAAAAATGGGCGTGGGTAAAATGTTAGTTTGTGGAATAGTGTCAGATGTGGTGGTGTTAGTTGGAAGTTGGTTTACTTCCATCACTTTTACCTCTTCTTCCACTGCTGCTTCTTTTGCTGCCAAGTCTGCTAGGTTGTTCCCCCGAGCTTCTTTTGTGGTTCCCGATTGATGACCTGGAATATGCACCACTGAGATCACCTGAGGCAGTTGCAGTGCTTTTAGAATTTTTAGGATCAATTCCTTATGTAGGATATCTTTCCCTTTGGTGTTTAGGAACCCCCTTTCGGACCAGATTTTTCCAAAGGTGTGGACTACGCCATAAGCGTATCTGGAGTCAGTGTAAATGGTCCCGATGCTTCCTGCTAGTCGGTGGAGTGCTTTTTCTAGGGCATAGAGCTCACAGACCTGAGCTGACCAGGTTGGTGGCAATCTGCCCTTTTCTAGCACACACATTTGGTGTCCATCGACCACTGAATAGCCAGAGCATCGTTTTCCATCCACCACTCGAGATGACCCGTCAATGAAGAGGATTTCCCCTTCATTGAGGGGACAGTCCACCAGGTCCTCTCTGACTTTTGTTTGGATGTCAATTATCTCGATGCAATTGTGTTAAATTTCTTTTTCTGATGGGGTCCCATAAAGAAATTGAGCTGGATTTTGGTGTGTACACACAACTAGCCTCAGGTGGTCTGAGTGCATGAGAATGGCTTCATATTTGACTATTCTTGGGTCAGTTAACCACTCTGCAGCCCTGTGAGCTAAAATGGTTTTGATTGAGTGTGGTGTATGCACTGTCAAGTCTCCACCAAAAATGAGTTTTTGACTCTCCGAGACCAGAACGGCTGCTGCGGCGATGGACTGGATGCAGACGGGCCATCCTCTGGACACTGGATCTAGTAATTTGGAAAGAAAAGCAACCGGCTTCCTGACTCCTCCCCACTCCTGGGTCAAGACGCCATAGGCAACTCCCTTCTCCACATTAACAAATAGATCGAAGGGTTTTTCTAGTGAAGGAAGGCTTAAAACAGGTGCTTTTGTTAATTTCTCTTTCAGATTTTGTAATTTTTGTGTGTCTGAATTAGTCCAATTAAAAGGTTCTTCTTCTATTAGTTTTTCATATAAAAATTTGGCAGATTGTGAATACTGATCAATCCACAGTCTGCAGTATCCAAATAGGCCTATTAATTGCCGGATTTCTCATTTTGAAGTTGGAGGTGGTAGATTTAGGATTCCTTCTACTCTTTTGGCACTGAGTTTTTTTGTGCCATGGCCAATTAGATGTCCCAAATACTTCACCTCCTGTAGCACAAATTGTAATTTAGGTTTTGACACCCTCAGCCCGTTCCTCCCAAGAAAATTCAGTAACTGAATTGTAGCAGTTCTTACCGTAGACTCCTGTTCCCCAGAGAGGAGCAGGTCATCTACGTACTGAGTTACCTGAATCCCTTCGGGTGGAGAAAAGGAACTTAGCAAATCTTCTAGCGCTTGGCCAAAGAGTGTGGGTGCCTCGGTGTAACCTTGAGGCAGGCGAGTCCAGCGCAGCTGCTGCCTCCGTCCAGTGTCTGGATCCTCCCAGGTAAATGCAAAGATGTCTCTGCAATGAGAATCTAGAGGACATGACCAGAAAGCATCTTTAAGGTCAATAACAGAGAACCAGGCATGTGCTGGGGGTACCCGACTCAGGAGTGTATAGGGGTCCTGCACCAGTGGGTACCTGGTTTGGACTCTCTTATTGACCTCACGCAGATCTTGTACAAGCCGGAATGACTTATCTGGTTTCTGGACAGCCAAAATTGGAGTGTTGTAACTGGATTTGCAGGTCTCAAGAATTCCATCTTGTAATAAGTCCATGATAACAGGCTTCAGGCCCTTTCTTTTGTCCTTGGAGAGGGGATATTGTGGTACACGTACTGGCTGGCTATTTGGGAGCAACTCAATTGTTAGAGGTGTGATGTCCATTTTTCCCCGGTTGCCAGGTTTGGCCCACACTACCGGGTCAATGTGTTGCTCATCTACTAAAGATAAAACAAACAATTTAGTGGTCATTTTTCCACCTTGCGGTACCACCCCAACCCTCAGAGGTATTTGGAAGTCACGTCCTAAAAGATTGATCCCAGCTTGAGGTAGGTATAGCACATCCCCTGTATGGGTACATCCTTGTATGGAAAGGGTTACATTTTTAATTACAGGAACAGCAAAGCTTTCACCATTAGCACCATATATATCTAATGTATCTTGAGAAATAAAACATCCTGGAGGTGTTTCAGTGACACAGGTTCTTTCAGCACCTGTGTCCACTAAAAACTCCACTTGTTGTCTCTGGGGTCCAGCTTCTAATTTTATCAAGGGCTCTTTAAGATGTTTTTGCCCCAGAGAATAAAGCCCCTGACCCCTTCAGTTGTTCAAAATTTGTCCCTCCATTTGAAGGACTCCTTGATCTCTCTGCTTTTTAAAACAGTACCACTGCCCGTGGCCTGGTTTATTACAGTATGTGCAAATTAACCTCTCAGGTCTTTGAACAATTGGGGTAGATTGTTTATTGCAAACACAAACCTGTGGCTGTTGCTGAGGGCAGATTTGGGTTTGCTGTTGTGGGATGCCCCTTTGGGAAGTTCTTTGTGTAGGAGGGTTGTGGATTGGAGCATTAGTACTGTTATTCATTATTCGGCTTTTAGCCTTCATCCTCTCTTCATCCCTCCTAACAAAGACTTTTTGGGCTTCCTCCAGTAATTCATCTAGTTCCCTCTCTGGCCATTTTTCCAATTTTTCCAATTTTTTTCTGATGTCAGGCCAGGAGTGAAGCACAAAATGTACCTTTAGCATAGTTTTGCCTCCCTCACTGTCTAAGTCAATGACAGAATAAAGTTGAATGTTATTCCTTAACCGAGCCATCCAAGCTGTTGGGGACTCATCCTTTTCCTGTTCCCCACAAAATGCTTTTTTCATATTATTAACTCGAGGAACAGCTTCTCTAATCCCTTTTATAATTAAATTTCTGTAGTCTTTCATGTTCCTCCTGCCCTCTTCTGAATTTGGGTTCCATTCAGGGTCTGTCAGTGGTAATTTTTGTTCTCCAATTGGGCCCTGATTAGAATTATTTTCTCTGTCCCAGACTGTCACTCCTGCAGCTCTAATCAATTTTCTTTCCTCAATGGTGAATAAGGAGTGAAGGATGGATTGTATCTCTCCCCAATTATAAATATTAGGGCCGAGGAATTGATCAAATTGGTCAGGTAGACCAATGGGGTCAGCCATCAGGCTTTTCATTTCTTTTTTAAATTCCCGTACCTCAGATGAAGCTAGAGGTACAACTACATAACCAATTCCTCCTTGAGCATTTCCCATGGGTACCTCCCTAAGAGGTAAAATTTTAGACTCATGGGGAGTGCTAAGGCAGGTGGGACAGTCAGGTGTTTTGAATGATTTCTTTCTAGTGCAAGATGCTGGGCCATCCTGGCTAGAAGAAATCCTTTGTCCGGTTGTCTTTTTGTGAGAGCAGGAAGGAACAGAATTTTCTTTTTCACTTTCATTCTCATTTTCTGAGTCCCTTTCGATTGGGTGGCTTGATGAAGGAAGGACCCTTTCTTGTTCAATTTGGACCCTCCTTTCTGGAGGAGTTACTGGAGGAAGGTAGTCTAGGGGGTCCCACTTTGGTTTATTTAATTTAGGTTTTTGCTTTTCCTTCTGTTTGTGTTCTTCTGCAATGGAAAAAATTTGGTTTGAATTTTTATTAAGTCCAATTGAATTAGATTTAGTTTCCTCTTCCAATTCTATTTTTTTGCTTTGGTCTTCATTTTGTTTTTGCCAATAATTTAACCAAATTTTAGCATAGTCTAATTCATCAGAATGTTTTGGAGCTTTGTAATGTACATAAGAATGCAAAGCCTCACAAAGCCATTTTTCAGAAGACCCATACTTGGGCCATCTGAGCCCATCTTTGTTAATTTTATGTTTTGGCCACTTAAAAACACAGTACCTAATCATTTGGCACTGGTCTTTTTCTTTAGTTAAAAGATTTTCTTCCCACTTTAGGAGCATTTGCCCTAACGGACCGCCTGGGAAGATTTTGTATTTCTTCATTAGGTCTTTCTTTTTGCTATTCGCTTGTCCCATTTTGTTACTGGGAAGCAAACAAGTAGCTAGTGCAGAAGAAAAAAATTTTTTTTTTTTTTTTTCTAATTAAATAAACCAAAGTATTGTATTATATAAAACAATTAAAATATTGCATAAGGAAATAATATTACAAAATAACCTAAATTCAATACACTATCACAATAAAAAAAATGATAATAAAGTTATAAGCATAAAATACAATACAACTAATGTAGAGAAAAGCAAGCAGGGTTAGTAGATATATAAGGGAATGAATGATGGCGAATCTGTGGGAAAAAAATTAAATATGGCAGGCTGGTGAGAAACAAATATGGTGCAAGAAATATTAATTTTAATTATAAAAAGAATAATTAGTGAATATTTAAATTAGTTAAAGTATAACTGAAATTTAGATAGTTTTATACATATATACTTAAAATTTAAGAAACAAGAGTTGTCTTTATTAGCAAAGGAGAGATAAATTTAAAATATTTATAACCGAATTAAAGGAAAAAGATTATAATGAATAACACAAACAGTAATTCAAAATATCAAAGTAGTGTCTTATGATTAAAGCAGATAAAGCAAATTACAACTACAATCCAATAACCCAAACACTCCAAACTAACAGGAAGTATAAAGGTGCTAGATAGCACTGACCACAAGAGTGCAGCTAAAACAAGTTCACACATGCACTTAGGACAGCAAAGGGGTGCAGTTCAAATTAAAAGGACACAAAATGGCGGCCGACCACGTGGCGGCCCGAAATTTCAAAATGGCGGCCGACCACGCGGCGGCCGAAATTTCAAAATGGCCGCCGACCACGCGGCGAAAAGAAAAAGAGAGGGGTTTAAAATGAGGTTTCTCCTCAGTTCTAGACCCGAGGAGACTGAGACACTAATAAAAATTAATTTGGGGCTGCGCACACCCCTAAAACGTGGAAACCTCCCCCCAGAAAGGCTGATCACCACACTCGATCTTCCCCTCTGTGTCTCTAAAGGGGTGATCCCTCGTGGTGCCCTTAAAAATGAACCCTTTCAAGCACACTCACACACACACTGGGGGCGGCCAACCCCCCCACACACTCTCTCACAAAAGGAATTCCACTCGGAGGTTCCCCAAAAACTAATAGCCCTTAAAAAGGGTAAGTCCCTAACTAAGTTCCCTTTAAGAAGGGTTCAAGCCTTACCACAAGTCTTTCTCCACCGGAGGTGTCCTTTCTCTGCTGCAGTAATCCTTGTGGGAGCCCAGAAAATCCAAGGAGAAAAACCAAAAAAATTGCAAAAATTCAAAAATAGTAAAATTAACCAAAATACCTGGATTTTAGGGCAAAAAAAGGATCCCGGAGAGCCCCCAAAAGAGTTGTGAGGAATGAGACAACTCTTTGTAGAAATTAAAACAATTTATTAAAACAGAAAAATTGAAAAATTGCAAAAACTAACAAAATATAAAAATTTGGGATCCTGATGGCTCGAGAGGTATGCCCCAGGAGCGCAGGGATTCAGGAGCTTTGGCTTAAGACAGCTCTGAACCTCAGGTAGAGAAAAAAAAAAACAAACTTGCAGTCTAGGCTGGTCAAAAAGAAATCTATTTCTAAAAGCCCCTAGAAAGGGGTAGGTTTCTCCAGCACTGCCTTAGCAAGCTGGAGAGGAAGGGAGACTGAGAATGGGCGTGTCTTTTGGCTCCCTTTTATAGCTTTTGCTCCGCCCACAGTCCGCCCACAGCCCACCCCTTTGGTTCAAGGTGATTGGTGCTCTCCCTCTGACAGACCATCTCCGTCCACCAATGGCTCCTCCTGGTCAGAGGGGTGATATTAGTTGAGATAAGGGTCAGGTGCTTATGGGGGCTGGGCTGTTTGTTGCAACTGGGGTTTTTAAAATCTGCCTTGAAACCAAGATACAAGTAAAACAAAAAAATACATCCAACACATCTTAAAACACTTGTAAAAGTATACAGTAAACACAGGAAGACCATAAAAACTTGATTAGTGTACCTGGACTGATGGATTGATTTAACATTCAATTTAAAAATATTAAGCTCAAAATTAATTAAAGCACTTAATATGCAAAGACCAAGCACAAATAGGGATTTCATGTATAACAACGGGGTGGTGCAGACTGTGGATTTACAATTATGGGCTGCTCGTGAAACCACTATATGAGCTCATTTCAAGGAAAAGCAGAGATCTCCAGTGGACAAAGGAGGCCACGCAGGCCTTCAGCCAGCTAAAGAATGCCCTCATGTCAGCTCCAGCTCTAGGACTTCCCGATGTGAGTAAGCCATTCTTTCTATTTTCCCATGAGAAGCAAGGGATCGCCCTGGGAATACTAGCACAGGACCTGGGCCCATACCGACGGGCAGTTGCCTATTTCTCTAAGCAGCTAGATGCAGCAGCCAAAGGATGGCCTGGGTGCCTCAGAGCTGTTGCAGCAGTCATGCTAAACATCCAGGAAGCACGCAAATTCACCTTGGGTCAGAAAATGACTGTGCTGGTATCCCACATGGTGTCCGCGGTACTGGAAGTGAAAGGTGGGCACTGGCTCTCCCCACAAAGGTTCCTGAAATATCAAGCCATCATGGTAGAACAAGATGATGTAGAAATAGTGGTAACTAACATTGTCAACCCAGCTTCCTTTCTCAGTGGAAATCAAGGGGAACCGGTACGCCATGATTGCCTGGAGACTATCGAAGCTACCTACTCCAGCCGCCCGGATCTAAAGGATACCCCTTTAGACAACACAGAGACCTGGTTTACTGATGGGAGCAGCTACATCATCAGTGGAAAGCGACATGCTGGGTATGCAGTTACCACCTGCCAGGAGGTGATAAAATCTGGACCCCTGCCAACAAACACTGAAATAATCGCCCTAACCCGTGCCTTAGAGATGGCAAAAGGAAAGAAAATAAACATCTATACAGACTCAAGGTATGCGTTTGGAGTTGTGCACGCACATGGGGCCATTTGGAAAGAAAGAGGACTGTTAAATTTGCATGGAAAGAACATCAAACATGCACAAGAAATAATGAGGCTGCTGGAAGCAGTCCAGCTACCTGAGAAGGTAGCAATCATGCACATAAGGGCACATCAAAAGGTGAGCTCAGAATTGGAAGAAGGGAATGAACTGGCGGACAGAGAGGCAAAAGAAGCAGCAAAAGGTGAAATAACAACAACTGGAGCCTTGATCCCAGATGGACAACTTTCCCTAGAGGGTAAGCCAACATATAATAAAAAAGACAAGAAATTGATTAAAGATGAAAAGGGAACATTTAACCAAGAGGGATGGGCTATCAATGCAGAGGGAAAAGTAGTTATTCCCTCTCATTTGCTATGGGCCGTAGTTAGAGAGGAGCACCAGAAAACACACTGGGGAACAAATGCCTTATATAGCTACTTAATTGGGAAAATTATCGCCAGAAACTTATACGAAACTGTTGTGCAAGTAACTCGACAGTGTAACCTTTGCCTCCAGACTAATCCCAAAAATACCCCCAAACCAAAAATGGGTCAGATTGGGAGAGGCCATGGGCCTGGACAGCAGTGGCAAATTGATTTCACGGAACTTCCAAGAAAAGGGGAGTATCGATATTTATTAGTGCTAACAGATACTTTTTCAGGATGGCCAGAAGCTTTTCCTACTAGGACCACTAAGGCTCGAGAAGTAACCAAGGTGTTACTACAAGAAATAATACCTCGCTTCGGAGTTCCAGCCACAATGTCCTCAGATAGGGGACCACATTTTATTTCAAGGGTGGTACAACAAACTAGCCAACATTTAGGCATAGACTGGGAACTCCACACTCCATACCATCCCCAGTCGAGTGGCCAAGTAGAGAAAATGAACCATTTGATTAAACAGCAAATTGTGAGATTAGGGCAAGAAGCTAACCTACCCTGGCCCCAATCTCTTCCACTTGCATTGTTACGAATTCGGACCAAGCCCAGAATTAAGGAGAAGTTAAGTCCCTTTGAAATACTTTATGGGAGACCATATGGGGTACAGAAAGGAATATCTACCCAAATAGGGGAAGAAATACTAACCACCTACATGATTGCTTTAGATAAACAGCTTAGAGAAATTGGAAAACATGTGGCTGGAACTCGAAGTCGAGGCTTGGACGGTCCTGCATGTGACATTCAGCCTGGAGATTATGTATATGTTAAGTCTCTTACAGAAAAGACTCTGGAACCACAGTGGGAAGGACCATTCCAGGTGCTTCTCACCACTTACACCACGATTAAGATCAGAGAACAGAGTGCCTGGATTCACCATACCCGAGTAAAGAAGGCTCCAGAGACGCCTTGGAAAGTGACCCCTGGGGATGATGAACTGAAATTGAAGTTTACCCGAACGAAATGAAAATGTTAGGGTGGCACGCAAGTATAACCCAGAAAATTGTTTTTCTCACAGTTATAATGGTAACCTTCAGCCGGGAAGTTATTCATAGGTGTTGGGGGTTTAGTTTAGTCCTAGTTTTTTTCCTGTTAAAGGAATTTTCTCCCATATGCATGTTGCTAGGGGGCAAATGGCAATACTTAAGAAAGACAAAACAGCTGTCATTGGGGGTGGGATGGGCCTGGTGACTCCTTTGTTTTCACCTGGGTGTGGGGCAGTTCGCTCTCAGCGTCTGGAGAGAGAGGCTGCAGAGAAAGGAGCTGCTGGTTCCCGTTTTTGGCGTCTTTCTCTCTGCTGGAAACAACGCCGGGATCCCAAAGCTGCTTTCCCTGCCCTGCTGGAGGCTGGGCTGTGGCCGCCCTGCACCGCTGCTGCTTCGAGCCTTCGCTGCATTGTAGCCGTGCTCACCCTGCCTGCCTGGAGCCCCGGGGGGTTCCCCTTTTGGATACATCTCGTCTGCCACCTGGGATTTGTGTTGGTGCCTGCCGCTCCGGCCTGCCATTCCAGCCTGCTGTTCCGGGAGTCCAGGATCGCCTGCCCAGCGGTTTGTGAAGCCTTTGTTCCACCCTTTCCCGGGATCCCAGGGCACCAGAGCAGCCGAGTGTTCCCCGAGCTCGCTCAGGAGCGCCCCCTGCAGCCGCTGGGGAACCATCGCACCTGCCCTGCTCACCGGGAGCCGCCAGCGATCCCTGCCGGCTGCGAGCGGAACTGCACCCGAGGGGGAATAGCCTGACAGCCGAGAAGGCTGGGATTGGGTTTGTGTTTGCTGTTACTGTCATAGTTGTTGTTGTTTTGTTTGACTGGTTATATATATATATAGTAAAGAACTGTTATTCCTATTTCCCACATCTTTGCCTAAAGACCCTTGATTTCAGAATTATAATAACTCAGGGGGAAAGGGGTTATATCTGCCACTTCAAGGGAGGCTTCTGCCTTCCTTAGCAGACACCTGTCTTTCAAACCGAGACAGATCTTGGTGCCCAACCGTGGGGCCTGAGGGCATTAAGAGAGAGAGGTGAAAAAGGAATAACAGTTCCTGGATAGCTTAATTTGGTGTGTTGGATATAGGAACCTTGGTAGGCAGCACTATGTGGTCTACTTTGCCCTGGTTCGGGTGGCATGTGGCCGTGGCTATATTCTTCCCCTTTGCAGCTCCTTACTTGAATATGGGTCCTCTGACTAAGGCTACCATTGCTGTTATCCAGCTTGCGCTATGGGTCGAGAAGGTGAGGAATTCATGGGTTTTTAACTTCCTCCGGAATGTGGGCACGTGGATAAAGGGCTATCACACACTGAGCGCATGATTTTGGGGTTATGTTAACAATGGTACCTTCTGTGAGGAAATGACACCAGGGGAAGTTTTTCCCCAACCCCTCAACCAGTTCTTTGGACCCACCCCATCAATTTTTGAAGGGTTTAGATTCCTTCTGAATACTAACCACCTGCTGCTGGTAGGCCTACTCTATTTAGCATTCAAGGATAAGTTGAGATTGGCTTGGATAACTACCCAGACACTGGTCCCAGAGACTAGAGATCCTACCCCAGAGCCTGATCCTGCCCCAGAACCTGACATGGCCCCAGAGAGTAGAGTTCCTACCCCAGAGCCTGATCCTGCCCCAGAACCTGACACGGCCCCAGACACTAGAGACCCTGCCCCACAGCCAGATACCGCCCAACAGCCCACCTCAGAAATGGACTACCCGAACTGGGTGGGGGTACTGGCGAAAGGGATGCAGGAGATGTGCCAGGAGATGGGCCAGGTGCGCAAGGAGATGCACCAGGAGATGGGCCAGGTGCACCAGGGGATATGCCAATTGCTAAGGGAATACACCTCCTCAGCTAGTGAAAAAACCTCTCCCTGCCCCAAAGAGGGTGAGTCCGACGGTGCAGCAGTGGAACCCACAGATGTTACAACCGTCCAGGTTTCAGCTGAACCCCAAGGACAAGCACAGCCAGCAGCAGTCGCCCCTGTGCAAAGGAGGAAGTGTAAGACCAAATCAGTACGCCCAGTTAATGATGATGGGGAACCAGGGCCCTCACAACCAGAAGGGGAGCCAGAGCCAGAAATCATCACTGAGTCCCTGACGTACGACAGTCTCCGTGGTATGCGAGACGACATTGTGCGAAGGGGGCGTGAGCCTTATACCACCTGGCTGCTTCGGGTTTGGGACCTTATGGGCACAAGTGTGCAACTGGATAGTGGTGAGGCAAGGTATCTGGGATTGTTGACCCAGGACCCAGGTGTGAACCAGGTATTTGTGAGGGAGCCAGGGCCCCTTTCTCTCTGGGAGCGGCTCTTAATGAGTGTGAGAGAAAGGTTCATTCACAAAGAAAGAATGCAAGAGTACCATCATAGAATTCAGTGGAAGACACTCGAGGAAGGGATCCAACAGCTAAGAGAGGTGGCAGTATTAGAGGTACTCTTTGGGAGGGATGGACAGCACGGTAATGACCCCGATAAGGTCAGGTGCACAGGACAGATGATGTGGAACCTGGCAAAGCTAGGGCCATCGCAATACACCACCTTCATTGCAACGATTGATGCTGACAATACCCGAGAAACAGTGGGCTCTGTTGCCAACAAGCTCAGGAATTATGACAGCATGGTCAACGGCCTGCTAAAAGCTCATGTCTCTGCTGTGGTCCAGGACCTCAAAGAGGAAATGAAGGAGATGAGGAAGGAAATGAGGGAGAAGATGGAGGAGATGAGGAAGGTCAGTGTGGCACCAGTGCGAGTCACAGGCCCCCAAGTCAGAGCCCGTCGTCCCCCTGCTAGAGAGAGAGGGTACACCCCACGAGCTGAGCTGTGGTTTTTCCTGTGTGAGCATGGGGAAGACATGAGAAGGTGGGATGGGAAACCCACCTCTGTCCTGGCAGCGCGGGTGCGTGAACTCAAGGAGGGAGGCACTAACCGAGGGGGTTCCACTAAGGTGAAAGTAGCCTCAGCCTCCCATGGCCGAGCTGCCAGGTATTACAGAAGGGAGGATGATATGTCGGATCCCCTTGAAGGTACCTCTAGCATGTATGCCCAGGGAAAGAATGATAACCAGGGCTAGAGGGGCCCTGCCTCTAGCCAGGAAGAGGCACGGGAGAACCGGGTTTTCTGGACAGTGTGGATTCGATGGCCTGGCACATCAGAGCCACAAAAATATGATGCATTGGTTGATACTGGGGCACAGTGTACTTTAATGCCATCGGGACATGTGGGGGCAGAACCTGTATCCATTGCTGGGGTGACTGGGGGATCACAGCAGTTGACCCTTTTGGAAGCTGAGGTGAGCCTGACTGGGAAGGAGTGGCAAAAGCATCAGATTGTGACTGGCCCAGAGGCCCCATGTATTCTGGGCATAGACTTCCTCCGGAATGGCTATTACAAAGACCCAAAGGGACTCAGGTGGGCATTTGGGATTGCTGCTGTGGAGGCAGAGGGCATTAGGCAATTGAATACCCTGCCTGGACTATCAGAGAATCCTTCTGCAGTTGGGCTCCTGAAAGTGGAAGAGCAACGAGTGCCAATTGCCACCTCGACAGTGCACCGCCGGCAGTATCGGACGAATCGAGATGCCGTGATTCCCATCCACAAGATGATCCGTGAGCTGGAGAGCCAAGGGGTGGTCAGCAAGACCCACTCACCCTTCAATAGTCCCATTTGGCCTGTGCGCAAATCGGAAGGAGAATGGAGATTGACTGTGGACTATCGTGCCTTGAATGAAGTGACTCCACCACTGAGCGCTGCTGTGCCGGACATGTTGGAGCTCCAGTATGAGCTGGAGTCCAAAGCAGTGAAGTGGTATGCCACTATTGACATTGCCAATGCATTTTTCTCCATTCCTTTAGCAGCAGAGTGCAGGCCTCAGTTTGCTTTCACCTGGAGGGGTGTGCAGTACACCTGGAACCGACTGCCCCAGGGGTGGAAGCACAGTCCCACCATCTGCCATGGACTGATCCAGGCTGCACTGGAAAAGGGTGAGGCTCCAGAACATCTGCAGTACATTGATGACATCATTGTGTGGGGGAACACCGCAACAGAAGTGTTTGAGAAGGGAGAGAGAATAATCCAAATTCTCCTGGAAGCTGGTTTCGCCATCAAGAAGAGCAAAGTCAAGGGACCTGCCCGAGAGATCCAGTTCCTGGGAGTCAAGTGGCAAGATGGACGACGTCAGATTCCCACTGAGGTCATCAATAAGATCACTGCGATGTCTCCACCGACCAATAAGAAGGAAACACAAGCTTTCCTAGGCGCCATAGGTTTCTGGAGGATGCATATTCCTGAGTATAGCCAGATTGTGAGCCCTCTCTACCTGGTTACCCGCAAGAAGAACGATTTCCACTGGGGTCCTAAACAACAGCAAGCCTTTGCCCAGATCAAGCAGGAAATCGCTCATGCAGTAGCCCTTGGCCCAGTCAGGACAGGACCAGAGGTGAAGAACATGCTCTACTCTGCAGCCGGGAACAATGGCCTGTCCTGGAGCCTCTGGCAGAAGGTGCCTGGTGAGACTCGGGGCCAACCACTGGGATTCTGGAGCCGAAGCTACAGAGGGTCTGAAGCCAACTACACTCCCACAGAGAAAGAAATCTTGGCAGCTTATGAAGGAGTCCAAGCTGCCTCAGAAGTAATCGGCACAGAGGCACAACTCCTCCTGGCACCCCGACTACCGGTTCTGGGGTGGATGTTCAAAGGAAAGGTTCCCTCCACGCATCACGCCACCGATGCTACTTGGAGCAAATGGATCGCCCTCATCACGCAGTGCACCCGAATTGGAAACCCAAGTCGCCCTGGGATCTTGGAAATAATTACGAACTGGCCAGAAGGTGAGACTTTTGGGTTATCTTCTGAAGAAGAAGAGGAGCAGGTGACGCATGCCGAAGAAGCCCCACCGTATAACGAGCTACCAGAGAGTGAAAGACAATATGCCCTCTTCACTGATGGTTCCTGCCGAATTGTACTTGCTAGCCGGAAATGGAAAGCCGCTGTATGGAGCCCCACACGACAAGTTGCACAGGCTACTGAAGGGGAAGGTGGATCGAGCCAATTTGCTGAGCTAAAAGCCGTTCAATTAGCTCTGGACATAGCTGAAAGAGAGAAGTGGCCAAAGCTCTACCTCTACACTGATTCATGGATGGTAGCCAATGCTCTGTGGGGTTGGCTGGAAAGGTGGAATAAGGCAAACTGGCAGTACAGAGGAAAACCAATCTGGGCTGCTGAGGAGTGAAAAGACACTGCCACTCGAGTAGAGAAACTATCTGTGAAGGCCCGTCATGTAGATGCTCACATCCCCAAGAGCCGGGCTAATGAAGAACATCGTAATAACAAGCAGGTAGATCAGGCTGTCCCAGATAGACTTGGATTGGCAACATAAAGGAGAGCTGTTCCTAGCTCGCTGGGCCCATGATGCCTCAGGCCATCAGGGCAGAGACGCCACCTATAAGTGGGCACGAGACCGAGGGGTGGATCTGACCATGGACAGTATCTCCCAGGTGATCCATGACTGTGAGACATGCGCTGCGATCAAGCAGGCCAAGCGGGTGAAGCCCCTGTGGTATGGTGGGCGGTGGTCCAAATACAAGTATGGGGAGGCCTGGCAGATTGATTACATCACACTGCCTCAAACCCGCCAAGGCAAGCGCCATGTGCTCACAATGGTAGAAGCCACCACAGGATGGCTGGAGGCCTACCCTGTGCCTCATGCTACGGCCCGGAACACCATCCTGGGCCTCGAAAAGCAAGTCCTTTGGAGGCATGGTACCCCTGGGAGAATTGAATCTGACAATGGGACTCACTTCAAGAACAGCCTTATTAACACCTGGGCTAGAGAACATGGCATTGAGTGGGTGTACCACATCCCTTACCATGCACCAGCAGCTGGGAAGGTTGAGCGGTGTAATGGACAGCTTAAAACCACCTTGAAGGCACTGGGTGGGGGGAGTTTCAAAAACTGGGAGGTGCATTTAGCAAGAGCCACCTGGTTAGTTAACACCCGAGGCTCCACCAGCCCAGCAGGCCCTGCCCAATCCAAACCCCTACAAACGACAGACGGGGATAAGGTTCCCGTGGTGCACATGAGAGGTATGCTTGGAAAAACTGTTTGGGTAAAGTCTGCCTTGAGCAAAGACAAACCCATCCGTGGGGTTGTTTTTGCTCAGGGACCAGGTTGTACCTGGTGGGTGATGCAAAGGGATGGAGAGACCCGATGCATACCGCAAGGGGACCTTGTTTTAGGGTGAACTACCCATGGCTCTGTACTTGTTTCAGTATCAACATGTATATATGTATATAATTTGGGTGATGCTTTTATTTATATGGTTAGAAAGGTTAAGTTTCATGTAACATGTTAGTATGGGAAAAAATTCGGGGTGGATAATGTTGGGGTTTTAGTTTTGTCCTAGTTTTTTTTCTGTTAGAGGAATTTTCTCCCATATGCATGTTGCTAGGGGACAAATGACTATACTTAAGAAGGACAAAAGCAGCAGCGCAGCCCGTTTTGGGGTTTCACCTAGGCGTGTTGGGAGTTCGCTCTCAGCGTCTGGAGAGAGAAGCCGCGGAGAGAAGAGCTGCTGGTTCCCGTTTTCGGCGTCTTTCCTTTCTGCTGAAAATAACGCCGGGATCCCAAGGCTGTTTTCCCTGCCCTGCTGGAGGCTGGGGCTGTGGCCGCCCTGCACCGCTGCTGCTTCGAGCCTTCGCTGCATTGTAGCTGTGCTCACCCTGCCTGCCTGGAGCCCCGGGGGGTTCCCCTTTTGGATACATCTCGTCTGCCACCTGGGATTTGTGTTGGTGCCTGCCGCTCCGGCCTGCCATTCCAGCCTGCTGTTCCGGGAGTCCAGGATCGCCTGCCCAGCGGTTTGTGAAGCCTTTGTTCCACCCTTTCCCGGGATCCCAGGGCACCAGAGCAGCCGAGTGTTCCCCGAGCTCACTCCGGAGCGCCCCCTGCAGCCGCGGGGGAACCATCGCACCTGCCCTGCTCACCGGGAGCCGCCAGCGATCCCTGCCGGCTGCGAGCGGAACTGCACCCGAGGGGGAATAGCCTGACAGCCGAGAAGGCTGGGATTGGGTTTGTGTTTGCTGTTACTGTCATAGTTGTTGTTGTTTTGTTTGACTGGTTATATATCTATCTATCTATCTATATATATATGTATAGTAAAGAACTGTTATTCCTATTTCCCACATCTTTGCCTAAAGACCCTTGATTTCAAAATCATAATAACTCAGAGGGAATGGGGTTATATCTGCCACTTCAAGGGGGGCTTCTGCCTTCCTTAGCAGACACCTGTCTTTCAAACCGAGAGAGTTTGTTAAATAAATAGTTTTTTATCTCTTTCACTTTCCTTCGAGGAAAATTTATTTTTTCCCGAACCTGGTGGGGGGAGGGGTGGTTGTGCCTTCTCTCAGAGGATATATTTCTAAATTTGACCAAACCGGAACACCTTGATCCTGACCACAGCCAAGGGCCCCCTGTCATCAGACGGCCCTTGTCTGGGTGGCCTATTCGTGTGGCGGTCATCAACCAGCCGGCAGGGAGTAGTGGTGCTCCCTGGAGTCATCGACGCTGACTACACCGGCAAAATTAGGATCATGGCCTATGCGCTGCAACCACCAGTGACTATCCCACTGGGCAGTCGCATTGCCCAAATCATCCCCATTCCCCTAATGACCAACAGGGGAACCCGAAATAGCAGTGTCCGCATAGACCACGCTTTTGGGTCCTCTGGGTTTGACGTGTTTTGGACATTGAACTTGGCCCAGAGACCTCAGCGGCAAGTGATCCTGTGAAGGGGGGCAGAAGCCATCAAAATATGGCCACTTTTAGACACTGGGGCCGACGTTACCATAATTAACCAGGTGGTATGGCCACCTGGTTGGGGACTGGAAAAACCAGCAGCCATTCTGGTAGGGGTGGGGGCAACGCAAATCCCCCAAGTAGGTGCAGCCCCAATTACCCTAGAGTTTGAGGACAATCAAACCATTGTGTGTCGCCCCTGTTATGAAGCTGCCTCAGACCCTGCAAGGCCTGATTGGACATGACATCCTTGCGCGGCTAGGCCTTGTGCTCACCACAGACCAGCATTTATGCTGACAGCCACTGCCGATCAGCTGCCCATACAGGCTCTCACCTGGTTAACAGATGATCCTGTGTGAGTCGAGCAGTGGCCGGTAACAGACGAAAGGCTGAAGATAGTAGAACAGCTTGCTGCAGAACAGCTAGCAGCAGGACACATCAAACCTTCGGTCAGCCCATGGAACACCCCCATCTTTGTAATCCCAAAGAAGTCAGGAAAATGGCGCCTCCTTCATGACCTTCGACAAATGAATGCGTGCATGCAAACTATGGGGGCACTGCAACCTGGGCTACCAGCTCCTACAATGATCCCAGTGGGATGGCAAATCACTGTAATTGACTTAAAAGACTGCTTTTTCACAATCCCACCGCATCCAAAGGACACAGAATGTTTTGCCTTTACAGTGCCCACAAAGAATCGCAGTGAGTCTACTAAGCACTACGAGTGGGTTGTCCTGCCCCAGGGGATGAAAAATTCCCCCACACTGTGTCAGCTATATGTTGACTGGGCGCTACGTCTGATTCAATGACACAGAAGCACTCATCTACCATTACATGGATGACATCCTGATAGCTACTGCTAAAGAGTTCCCAGATAAAGAGATGCAATGGGTCAGAGAGCAACTGCATGAGACTGGATTAGAGATCGCCCCCAAGAAGATCCAGCGGACTGCACCATGGAAGTACCTGGGCTGGCTCATATCAGAATCACAAATTAGGCCCCAAAAGATCGAGCTAAACACAGAACGTGTGGAATGGGGTTCCCGCCAGCCCACATGGGGGACCGTGCTACTTAGGGAAACTCACCCTGTTCCACCCAAACCTGCATCAACTCTTAAATATCACCCACCGCACTGAAATCAGGGTGCGGCGTTCAGTCCATGAGCTAAAATGTGAAAGGACTGAAGACCCCGTCTTTTGGAGTTGTAGTACAATTTGGCTAGCATCTATGTTTTTACCTGGTGCTTCAGCGGCTAGGGCGCAAGCAACATTACACAAACTTGCTTGTTGGGCGAAGGATGAACTAAACGTAACTTCGCAGATGCTTGATGAGCTAAGCGCAGATGTTACTAGTGTTAGGCATGCAGTATTACAAAATAGGGCAGCCATTGATTTTCTACTATTAGCCCACGGCCACGGCTGTGAAGATTTCCAAGGTATGTGCTGTATGAATCTTTCTGACCACTCTGTCTCAATTCACAAGCACCTCTCTGACCTCCAGAGGGGCCTGCACAACCTTCGGGAGACAGGCGACCCTATTGGAGATTGGCTTAAGGGTATGGGTATCACCAGATGTCTGCGTACCTTGGTAGTAGAAAGCTGCCGATTGCTATTTGTAGTTATATTAGGCTTAGTAGTATTTGGGTGTATTTTTTCTTGCCTTAAAGCGGGGCTGCAAAAGATCATCGACCAGGCCTGGATTGCCCAAAAAGAAAACGGGGGATGTGTAGCAGGATTCCTTGTGGAACAGGGGCACATGATTCCCCTGGAAAAATTGGACAACCCAGGGTTGCTGAGGAAAAACCCCTGAACTGGCCCCTGGCTGCAGGCAAGCCTGGAAAGCACCTGGCTGCAGGCAGCCCTGAAAGTCCTTGGCAAAGTTATACACTGGTCGTCTCCCCCGCTGATTAGAGGCTGTCTAGAGGGACTGGGTGTGAATCTTTGCAAAAGTAGATATAAGCTTGTGTAGTTAAAGAATAAAGAGGAGAACGATGCTCAAATCATATCGGTGTTCGTGTCGTTACTCTGGCTAGCTCTTCAGCACTCTGGCCCCCCCAAAAGGAGTGAGGCAAGTCAAACAGGAAACCAAAGCTATTCGGTCCCTGACCTCATCAGAACTTTGAGACTTGCAAAAAGATTACAGCTGCCAGCCAGGTGAGCAGATTTCTGCATGGCTGCTTTGATGCTGGGATAATGGGGCCGACAGTCAGCAGTTAGAAGATCATGAAGCCCAACAGCTGGGATCCCTTGCTAAAGATCGGGAAATTGAAAGAGGACTTGGAAAGGAAGGAGCAATTTGCAGCCTTTGGACACGGCTTCTCTCAAGCGTGAGGGGCAAGATATCCATTTAAGGAAGATCTTGTGAAATCCCCAGGGAAGTGGACCAATGCAGATGAAGGTATCCACTACTTGAGAGAATTAGCAGTGCTGGAAGTCATCCATAGTGATCTAAAGAATGACAGTGTCTCTAAAGATCCAGAGGATGTCCCCTGTACACTTGCCATGTAGAGGAAGGTGGTTCAAGGCATCCCTGCATCATATTCCAGCAGCTTGGTAGCACTGTATTATCCTCAAATGGATACACCAACTGTAGAGGTGGCATCCTCCTGGCTCCAAAATGTAGAAGAAACTCTGGGTACTCCCTCACCCCCTACGAGCCAGTACCCCAACTTTTAGGGGCAGCCCAAGAGATCACTCCTCTCCAACCCTGGTCAGAGGGAAGGGAAGCCCCAAGAACAGGCCACGCAATGAACTCTGGTTCTTTTTGCATGAGCAAGGGGAGGACATGAGGAAGTCAGATGGTGAACCCACCTCTAAGCTGAAAGCCTGTGGATGCTAAAAAGCAGGACCAGAGGAATTTTCCAGCTGCTGAAGCATTTTGTGAAGTTTTTCTTTCTCATGCTTTAGCTGAGAAACAGTGAAAGATGGTTTTGTAAACTAATTCTCTATCTCTGCACTTGGGTTTGTTTTCCAGCCTTGTTTTGGAACTCTGGGAAAAAAATATTGTGAATGGGTGTTAGAGAACCTCAGCCAATCCTTTTAGGGGGTGGCTGGTCAAACGACCAATTATATCATGCTCTCTTACGTGTAAAGGTATATAACCTAGCTTGTATTTAATAAAAAGAATTCCATTTTCTCCTTGGACTCGTGTCGTGATTCTGGCCATTTCTTGATACAACAGCGACAAAAGCCCGTGTCCGTGAACTGAGAGGGAAGAGACCTGTTAAGAAGGGGGCGCCCAAGAAGACTGTCAGTGTATTTGCCACAGAGAGACCAGAACACAATCAGCGATCTCCCAGATATAAGAGAACTGAAATAATTTCCTACAGCCCTGATGAGGGAACTTCTTATCTGGCATCGCAAAGGTCAGATAGTGAATACTCTGACCAGGAACAGGAATAGAGGGTCCCTGACTTCGGCCAGGAGGAGGAAAGGGATGACCAGGTATACTGGACTGGCCTGGCACATAGGATCCACAGAAGTATAAAGCTTTAGTAGATACCGGTGCACAGTGTACACTGATTCCATCAAGCCACAAGAGTGCAGAACCTATCTGGATCTCTGGAGTGACAGGGGGATGCCAGGACTTGCCTGTAATAGAGGCTGAGGTGAGCTTAACAGGGGACAGATGGCAAAAGCACCCCATTGTGACTGGCCCAGAGGCCCATTGTATCCTTGGCATCGACTACCTCAGGAGAGGGTACTTCAAGGATCCAAAAGGGTATCAATGGGCTTTTGGTGTGGCTACAGTGAATACAGAGAAGATCAAACAGTTATCCACCCTGCCTGGCCTGTCAGAAGATCCCTTCATTGTAGGATTGCTGCATGTGGAAGACCAACAAGTACCAAATGCTAGCAGGACAGTGCACCGGCGGCAGTATCACGCAAACCGAGACTCTGTAACTCCTATCCATGAACTAATTAGTCGACTGGAGAGTCAAGGAGTAATCAGCAGAATCCGCTCACCCTTCAACAGCCCCATATGGCCAGTGCGGAAGTCAAATGGGGAATGGAGGCTGACAGTAGACTATGGGAGCTTGAATGAAGTCAAGCCACCTCTTCTAAGCACTGTCGTGCCAGACATGTTGGAACTTCAATATGAGCTGGAGTCAAAAGCAGCCAAATGGTATGCCACAATTGACATCACTAATGCATTTTTCTCAGTCCCTCTGGCGGCAGAGTGCAGACCACAATTTGCTTTCACCTGGAGGGGTGTCCAATACACCTGGAACTGACTGCACCTAGGGTGGAAACACAGCCCCACCATCTGCCATGGCCTGATCCAGACTGCCCTGGGACAGGGTGGAGCTCCAGAACATCTACAATATATTGACGATATCAATGTGATATGAGTGTGTGGCTGATCCTGCCTAGCAGCTTTGCTAATGAGACACTCTTGGAAGATCGCAGCACCTTGCTCTCCGGCACAGAAGCCACGGAGCCCAGGTTAGCGATACATGGTGCCCGAACAGGGACTCTCAGAACTTGTAGAAAAGCTTCCCGCAGGAGATGGGACAACTCAGCCCCCATCTCCTACTCTTCCCAACACCCGAGATAAAAGGAAGTTAACAGATGTTCCGGTTTGGCCAAATTTAGAAATATATACTCTGAGAGAAGGCACAACCACCCCTCCCCCACCAGGTTCGGGAAAAAAAAAATAAATTTTCCTCGAAGGAAAGTGAAGAAGATGAAACTATTTATTTAACAAACACACGGGAAAGGAAAATGAGGTTAAATGGTAAAATCTTTTGCTGTGGAGGAAAAACCTGGGAAAGCGTTAGTGTCCTCCCTTTGGTCTCCTCGGAGCCGGGGCTTGGCCCAGGGCCAGGCCCTCTGTGCCCGACGAAAAGTCCTCCCGATGTGCTCTGAGGTTGAAAAGCAGTCCAGTAGCAAAGGGAGAAAAATCCGGAATTCTAGAGAAGGAAAAAGCAAAGTCCAACTCTCAGTCTCTCTCCGGAGAACCAGAAACTGAAACAACTGGCCAAAAGCTGACTGGAACACAGCAAGCCGGGTGCTTCCTCGCTCCCCCGCCGCGGCTGGGAAGGAAAAAAAAAAAACCTCCTATCTTTATGTGACCTTGAACAAGCTGCAAACTGCTTTGAGAAAGTTTTGCTCAGTTTTTTCTTCTCCCTCTCAGGCTCAGTTTAGAGGCACAGAAAGGCACAAAAATTAATTTCTGGGCATAGGCAGCGATATGGGATACATATCATAACGTCACCCCAAGACATTCCACCCCTTATCCCATATTGCTGGCTCAATGCCCAAAATGAGATATTCTAATTCTACACACACATTAATACATATATATATACATATATATATATATGTGCACAGCTATATGTGAACAGTGACAGTGACAATCAGCAAGCAGGGGTATACAAGCATTTCACACTACAATCAGATCTCCCTGTGGTACACAACGTGTTGTTCCGTCTTTCTGCATTACCCACCATGTGCAACCAGGTCCCTGAGCAAAGACAACCCCACGGGTGGGTTTGTCTGTACTCGAGGCAGATTTTACCCACACAGTCTTTCCTAACAGACCTCTGACATGCACTACTGGGACCTTATCTCCATCTGTTGTATGCAGGGATTCAGATTGGGCTGGACCAGCTCTATTGGTGGAACCTCGGGTGTTAACTAACCAGGTGGCCTTTGCTAGATGCTGTTCCCAATTTTTGAAAGTTCCCCCACCTAGTGCCTTCAAAGTGGTTTTCAACAATCCATTGCACCGTTCCACTTTGCCTGCAGCTGGTGCATGGTAAGGGATGTGGTACACCCACTCAATGCCATGTTCTCTAGCCCAGGTGTTAATAAGGCTGTTCTTAAAATGAGTCCCATTGTCAGATTCAATTCTCTCAGGGGTACCGTGCCTCCAAAGGACTTGCTTTTCGAGGCCCAGGATGGTGTTCCGGGCAGTGGCGTGAGGCACAGGGTAGGTCTCCAGCCATCCTGTGGTGGCTTCTACCATTGTGAGCACATGGCGCTTGCCTCGGCGGGTTTGAGGCAGTGTGATGTAATCAACCTGCCAGGCCTCCCCATACTGGTATTTGGACCACCGCCCACCATACCACAGGGGCTTCACCCGCTTGGCCTGCTTGATCGCAGCGCATGTCTCACAGTCATGGATGACCTGGGAGATACTGTCCATGGTCAGATCCACCCCTCGGTCTCGTGCCCACTTATAGGTGGCATCTCTGCCCTGATGGCCTGAGGCATCATGGGCCCATCGAGCTAGGAACAACTCTCCCTTGTGTTTCCAGTCCAAGTCTACCTGTGACACTTCTATCTTTGCAGCCTGATCTACCTGCTTGTTGTTTTGGTGTTCTTCATTAGCCCTACTCTTGGGGACATGGGCATCTACATGGCGGACTTTCACAACCAGCTTTCTGACTCGGGCAGTGATGTTTTTCCACTCTTCAGCAGCCCAGATTGGTTTTCCCCTACGCTGCCAATTAGCTTTTTCCCACTTCTCTAACCATCCCCACAGAGCATTGGCTACCATCCATGAATCAGTGTAGAGGTAGAGCTTTGGCCACTTCTCTCTTTCAGCAATGTCCAGGGCTAGTTGAACAGCTTTGAGTTCAGCGAGTTGGCTTGATCCACCTTCTCCTTCAGTAGCTTCTGCAACCCGTCGTGTGGGACTCCATACGGCTGCTTTCCACTTTCGTTTCATCCCTACGATGCGACAAGAACCGTCGGTGAAAAGAGCGTAGTGTGTGTCTTCTGATGGCAGTTGGTTGTACGGTGGAGCTTCTTCAGCACGTGTCACTTGTTCTTCTTCATCAGCGAGACCAAAGTTTTCACCTTCAGGCCAATTTGTGATTATTTCCAAAATCCCAGGACGATTCAGTTTTCCGATACAGGCGCGCTGTGTGATGAGAGCAATCCATTTGCTCCATGTGGCATTGGTGGCGTGGTGGGTAGAGGGAACCTCTGCTCTGAACATCCACCCCAGCACTGGTAGTCGGGGTGCCAGGAGGAGTTGTGCCTCAGTTCCAATTACCTCTGAGGCGGCTTGGATTCCTTCATAGGCTGCCAGGATTTCCTTCTCTGTGGGAGTGTAGTTGGCTTCGGCCCCTCTGTAGCTTCGGCTCCAAAACCCCAGTGGTCGACCACGAGTCTCACCAGACACCTTCTGCCAGAGGCTCCAGGACAGGCCATGGCTCCCAGCTGCAGAGTAGAGCACGTTCTTCACTTCGGGTCCTGTCCTAACTGGGCCAAGGGCTACCGCATGAGCGATTTCCTGCTTGATTTGGGTGAAAGCTTGTTGCTGTTCGGGGCCCCAATGGAAATCGTTCTTCTTGCGGGTAACCAGGTAGAGAGGGCTCACAATCTGGCTGTACTCAGGAATGTGCATCCTCCAAAAGCCTATGGCACCTAGGAAAGCTTGTGTTTCCTTCTTGTTGGTTGGTGGAGACATTGCAGTGATCTTATTGATGACCTCAACAGGAATCTGACGTCGTCCATCTTGCCACTTTACTCCCAGGAACTGGATCTCTCGGGCAGGTCCCTTGACTTTGCTCTTCTTGATGGCGAAACCAGCTTCCAGGAGAATCCGGATAACTTTCTCTCCTTTCTCAAACACTTCTGCTGCAGTGTTCCCCCACACAATGATGTCATCAATGTACTGCAGATGATCTGGAGCCTCACCCTTTTCTAGTGCAGTCTGGATTAGTCCATGGCAGATGGTGGGACTGTGCTTCCACCCCTGGGGCAGTCGGTTCCAGGTGTACTGCACACCCCTCCAGGTGAAGGCAAACTGAGGCCTGCACTCTGCTGCCAGAGGGATGGAGAAAAATGCATTGGCAATGTCAATAGTGGCATACCACTTCGCTGCTTTGGACTCCAGCTCATACTGGAGCTCCAACATGTCCGGCACAGCAGCGCTCAGTGGTGGAGTCACTTCATTCAAGGCACGATAGTCCACAGTCAATCTCCATTCTCCTTCAGATTTGCGCACAGGCCAAATGGGGCTGTTGAAGGGTGAGTGGGTCTTGCTGACCACCCCTTGGCTCTCCAGCTCACGAATCATCTTGTGGATGGGGATCACAGCATCTCGAGTTGTCCGGTACTGTCGGCGATGCACTGTCGAGGTAGCAATTGGTACTTTTTGTTCTTCCACCTTCAGAAGGCCGACTGCAGACGGGTTCTCTGATAACCCAGGCAAAGTGTTCAATTGCTTACTGCCCTCTGTCTCCACAGCAGCTATTCCAAAAGCCCACTTGAGTCCCTTTGGGTCTCTAAAATACCCGTTCCGGAGGAAGTCTATGCCCAAAATGCACGGGGCCTCTGGGCCAGTCACAATGAGATGCTTCTTCCACTCAGTTCCAGTCAGGCTCACCTCAGCTTCCACCAAGGTCAAATTTTGTGATCCACCCGTTACACCAGAAATAGAAACAGATTCTACCCCCACATGCTGCGATGGAATTATTGTACACTGCGCACCAGTGTCAACCAAGGCATCATATTTTTGTGGTTCTGATGTACCAGGCCAACGAATCCACACAGTCCAAAAAACACGGTTTTCCCTAACCTCTACCTGGCTAGAGGCAGGGCCCCTCTATGCCTGGTTATCCTTCTTTCCCTGGGCCTGTATCTTAGAGGTTCCTTCATGGGAATTGGACATGCCATCCTCTTTTCCATCATTTCCGGCAGTTTGGCTACAGGCAACTGGTGCTACTTCCTTTTTGGTAGATCCTCCTTTCTGAGACTTGCGCTCCTTCAATTCACGCACTCGTGCTGCCAGAGCAGAAGTGGGTTGTCCACCCCACTTCCTCATGTTTTCCCCACTGTCACACAGGAAATCCCACAGCTCACTTCGTGGGATGTGCCTTCTCTCTGGGGAACGTCCGCGGAGAAGGCACTCTTTAATCTCCTGGTGATTCTTCTTCATTTCATCTTCTATTTTCTGCATACGTGTTTCCACAGCTGCGATTCTTGCATGTGTTGGGCCATGCACAGAGTCTGCATACGCTCGGAGCTTCACTGCCATATCCTTCACAGTCTCATTTGCACCGTAGTCTGGTTTCATTATTGCTAAAGCAGAAGCGTATTCTGGTGGCCCAAGTTGTATGAGTTTTCGCCACATGTATGGAATAACTCTGGCCCGGTCTGGACTCCTCAATCCTGGGTCATTTGCGAAGACAACCTCTACCACCCCTAGTTCTCTCAGGCGTTGGATCCCTTGTTCTATGGTCTTCCACGGGGTTTGCTGCATGTAGAGATCATCTCCACACATATATCTTTCAATCACGCCTGTCAAAACTCGTCTCCAGACACTGGTAGAGTCAGTCCCCCTTTTCATCGCTTGGTCGATCACTGGATCATGTGACAGGGATCCCAAATGCCTCGCTTCAGCACCGTCCAGCATCACATCATCACCTGCCGCATCCCAAATACGGACCATCCAACTTATTATGGATTCATCGGACCGTCGGGTGTAATCCTTTCTTAGGCTGTGAAGGTCCTTTATGGACATGGACTCAGTAATGGTTTCTGTGCCTGAGTCAGTTGGTGGTTTTGAGGTTCCTTCCCCTGCATCTTTTGAGGTTCCTTCCCCTCCATTATCCTCATCTTTCACTGGGCGATCAGTTTTGGTTATGTGCTTTTTCCTTGTAACAGGAGCCACTGTCAGTGGCTTAGACTCTCCATCTGGTTTGGGCTTGCTGTCTGGTTTATCTGCAGCCTGAGTGACTGGGGTATCTGCAGGCTTTGCTGATTGATCTTCCTGCCTCTCTACCCTTACCGGCTGCAGTGTGCGATAGGCATATGCCAAAGCCCAACATATTGCAAGGAGCTTGTTCGCATTAGAATTGTCATTGTATTTCTCTTTCAGATATTTCGCCACCTCAGCTGGTTTCTGAACTTGTTCAGGGGAAAAATTGCAAACCATTGGGTCAGAGAATTTCTTCAGGATTTGGCCTATATCCTCCCATTCCCCACACCACTCAGGATGTTCCACCTCTGGGTCAGGTGTCTCGGCAGTCACCCGGGAAATCTGAGCTCTCATTCTAGAGAAGTTGTGAATCATATAGAGGAAGATTACCAGGTTAAATATCAGGAGGGTGGTCTCTTTAATATCCAGGGGAAACTGAACACTCTCAAAAGAAAACCTATCAAATTTAAAGGGAAGGGAAACCCCATCTCCTCCTCCTCTAACAATCTGGGTGCAGTTACTAATAAATTCCCAAAACAGGCTACTGAAGCTAGGACTGGGGTTAGGAGGGAGAAACCATTTATCATACACACTTTGAACAGCTGCCTGTACCTCTGTCAACTTCTTATAAATCATTATCACCGAGCACAGCAAAATAGAAATCCGAATTCGTGTCCCTGCTCTGCAAAAATTCCTTATCAAGGATAAGATCGGACCAAGTTGTGGATAGGCAAATAAGCCTAGGGACCAGAAAGGCACTAGTACCTTAAACAAGCCTACGGACCAGAAATACATGAATATATCAAGCCAGAGAAATGTTATGAACTCAACCAACATGATGACTATTTTACTCCAGCACAGAATAAGTAAATTCAAACCAAAATGTAATTAGCACAGGTTTTCACTTTCCTTCGAGCCACACAGTTGGGCGCCACTAAATTTGTTCCGGTTTGGCCAAATTTAGAAATATATACTCTGAGAGAAGGCACAACCACCCCTCCCCCACCAGGTTCGGGAAAAAAAAAATAAATTTTCCTCGAAGGAAAGTGAAGAAGATGAAACTATTTATTTAACAAACACACGGGAAAGGAAAATGAGGTTAAATGGTAAAATCTTTTGCTGTGGAGGAAAAACCTGGGAAAGCGTTAGTGTCCTCCCTTTGGTCTCCTCGGAGCCGGGGCTTGGCCCAGGGCCAGGCCCTCTGTGCCCGACGAAAAGTCCTCCCGATGTGCTCTGAGGTTGAAAAGCAGTCCAGTAGCAAAGGGAGAAAAATCCGGAATTCTAGAGAAGGAAAAAGCAAAGTCCAACTCTCAGTCTCTCTCCGGAGAACCAGAAACTGAAACAACTGGCCAAAAGCTGACTGGAACACAGCAAGCCGGGTGCTTCCTCGCTCCCCCCCGCCGCGGCTGGGAAGGAAAAAAAAAAAACCTCCTATCTTTATGTGACCTTGAACAAGCTGCAAACTGCTTTGAGAAAGTTTTGCTCAGTTTTTTCTTCTCCCTCTCAGGCTCAGTTTAGAGGCACAGAAAGGCACAAAAATTAATTTCTGGGCATAGGCAGCGATATGGGATACATATCATAACGTCACCCCAAGACAACAGAAAAGGATACAAGCGTGACCCATAATACACTCACCAAAGGATCAACTGAAATTCTCAGGGTTGTCTGTCAGCTCCTCGACCAGTCTTCTCTTTCCTGAGAAGGTTGTTGGTCATCCCTCGGATCACCCTGATAAAACTCAGAGTTCTCTCTGGGGAAATGGCTGCTCCAAAAGCGGCATGCACTCCAGTGGCATAAAACTGCTGGAGACGCTTTCAGGGAAAGTCTGAAGAGGTCCCTGTTCAGGCACCACTCTGTCGCTATGCCAGGCTCTGCAGCTTCTGGGCTGTAGCACGAGGTGCTGCGACCTTCCAAAAGCGTATCCTTAGCAAAGCCGCTCGGCAGGATCAGCCACACACTCACACATGCATGTATGCACAAACGCACAGATAGCTTCAGTAATATGGGTCAATGGCAAAGAGGCAGGAAGGGTCTCCGTATAGAGTTCCACGGATAGAGGTTTATTGCAGCCACATTGTGAAGGAGTCCAGAGACGAAGACAAGAAACAATGGAGAGTCCAGGTTTAAGTACAGGAGCAGGGCAAGCATCATGTACCTACGATCTGAGGGCATGGGGGCGGTACAAAGGCGGGACTAGGGAATGGCAGCCAATGGGGAAACTCTGAGGGAGTGGCGAGGGACAAGGACCAATGGGGGGAATCTGGAGTGGAGAACCTTCTATGGCATGGGACATATAAGGTAACAAAGGGACGGAGGGGCCACAGGCCAACCAGGAAAGCAGAACTGGGCTAGATTAACATAACAGAACAATGCATGCTGGGGAAAGCCTTTTCTGTTCACTCTAACCTGGAGAGGATCTCTGATACCAGGGACTGTCTCATCAGAGGACTCTCTTTGTCCCTTGTATCATAGGCTCACCGGCCACCACACAGTAGTACCTCAAACAGGCCTAGGGACCAGACAGACATTAGTACCTCAAACCAGAGAGACATTATGAACTCAACCAACATGGTGACTACCCCAGTACAAAGTAATTAAAACCAAAATGTAATTATCACAATTTTTCACTTTCCTCCAGGCCACACGCTGGGCACCAAGTGAATAGTTTTCGTTGGTGCTCCACGCCTAACCAGCATCAAACCACGACAGTCATGTAGATGCCCATGTGCCCAGAAGTCGTGCCATTGAGGAGCATCAAAACAATGAATGGGTAGATAAGACCGCCAAAATTGGAATAGCTCAGGTAGACCTAGATTGGGAAAGAAAGGGTGAGCTATTTATAGCCTGATGGGCCCACGAAACATCAGGGCATCTTGGAAGGGATGCAACATACAGATGGGCTCATGATTGAGGGGTGGACCTGACCATGGAGGCCATCACACAGGTTATCTATCCATCAATGTGAAACATGCACTACCATCAAGCAAGCCACATGAGTGAAGCCTCTCTGGAGCGGAGGGCAGTGGCTGGGTTTCCAGTATGTTGAAGCCTGGCAAATTGATTACATTGGGCCATTGCCATGAACACGCCAAAGCAAGAGTTATATCCTCACCATGGTAGAGGCCACAACTGGCTGGCTGGAAATGTACCCACTAAACCATGCCACTGCCCAGAACATGATTTCAGGTCTCAAAAGACACATTTTGTGGCGACATGGAATCCCAGATAGAATTGAGTCAGACAATGGGACTCATTTTCAAAATAATCTTATAAACTCCTGGGCAAAGAGGCATGGCATTAAGTGGATATATCACATTCCCTATCATCCACAGGCCTCTGGGAAGATTGAAAGATATAATGGGCTGCTAAAAACTATGGTAAGGGCATTAGGTAATGGGACATGGAAGCACTGGGATGCGAACTTGGCAGAAGCCACTTGGCTAGTCAAGACTAGGGGATCTGCTAACTGCCCTGGTCCCGCTCAAACTAAGCCCTTAGACATTGTGGAAGAAGACAAGGTTCCTGCATTACACATCAGGAAGTGGCTGGGCAAGTCAGTGTGTGTTTTTTTGATGGGATTCCCTTCCTTCTCGGACCAGGGTAAGAGACCAGACGAGACTACTAAGTTCTTTATTTCATAGTCTCATAGCTTTCTTGAAGGCAGAGTTCAAGGGGGTTACATGATAGGGCCAAGCAGCAACAGCAGCAGCAGGCAAACAGCAGGCAGAAAACAGCTTCTTCTAATTCTAGTTTCCTCTATATTTTTTTTCTTACAGAAGTGTGGATTATATTTGTTAATTGACCAATAAGATTAACACAAAATTCTAGTTTTCCTTTTCTTAACCTATCCTGGTCTAATTCTAACAGTCATAACTCTGACACAAGTGTTACATAGGTATTACACAGATTTGCGTACATAGTTTCTATCAGCTCTTATTGTTTATGTGAACACTCTATCTAAAAAATGTGAACAGTATAATTCTATCTATATTTTGTCTAAAGTAAAGAATTCTGTAAAAAGGCAACACTGCTGCAGTAAGAACTGTTATAAGGTCTCTGCTGCAGTTTTTTAATGTTTAAAGCACTTAGCATATATTTCTACTCAAAGTTAAAAAATCTATATTTCTATTTCACTTTGGTGTGGCTTCATGTATCTCAGCTTATCCAAAGGTTTTAATTCAACCCCTGTGCTTTGGCTTTCCTCTGGGCCTGAGTCCAGAGAAGCTTTAACTCCAACATTTCCCCTCCTGTTTGAACCATGAAGACTCCCTTAATAGCTTTGTTGATCATTTGCCGAATACATTGAAGCAAACAAGGCACCATTATTGACACAACTATGATGATTACTAATATGTAGAAACCTATCTTTAAAAGCTCTTTTACCTCTGCTGTTAAATTCCATCCATCAAGCAGGTTATCTAACCAAGTTCCATCATTGTTGCAAAATGAATCGACGACTTAGGTGAGGAGAGACATTGCAGGCAACCGATACGATTGATATATGCAAGCTCCGTTTATTAGCAATACAAAGGCACTTATATAGAGTATTGAATACAAGCTTATCAGTTCTTTAATTAGTTGAAACTTATAAAAGCACATTCTGATCTCTACATAATTGGGTTAGATAAAAGACTACATTTGGCAAGCTTCTTATTGTTTATGTTTTGTCTTGAGAGATCAAAGATCTTCCTCCCTTCTTAGAGATGGTTCATCTTATCAGCACAGCTGCACCTCTCAAAAACTCCCTTCTGGTTCCCAGGTTGGTTTCTCACACAGGGATTTGTCTCATGTAGAATTTTTCTCACACAGGCCTTTTTACTTGTACAGTTGGATTATTGATCCAATAATTCTATCAATGAGCCATGTCCCTGCTCCTCTAACCATTCTCCAATAATTCCCCCTTTTTCTTTTTGTACAAGCAATACTTGATTGGCTACAGATGTAGTAACTTTGTATATCATCTTTTGCAAGCATTGGCACAAGCACGGTAAGCACACTATTGCTAATAGTATTACTAGTCCTACCGTAATCAAATGCTGCACGAGTGAAACTAGCCATGGTCCCAAACCTAGTGACTTTAACCATCCTTCTAAGCCGAGACCATCTTCTTTCTGCAATTGTGTAGTTAATCGATGTAACTCACTTATCTGCTTGTGAATCGATTGGGAGTGATCGGACAAGTTCATGCAGCACATTCCATCAAAATCTTCGCAACCATGTCCATGAGCTAACAACAGAAAGTCGATTGCAGCTCGGTTTTGCAAGGTAGCATGCCTCACTGAATTTACATCTACTAAGAGCTCTGATAGTGCTTTTGAAGTGGCATTAGTTTGTTTAGCAAGCCAGCAGCCTAGTTTGTTTAATATACCAAGGGCTCCAGCAGATGCAACTCCAGGGGCTAAAAAGGATGCCCTTATTATGGCTGCAGGGGACCAAAATTTTACATTATCTCGGCATTCAGCTGTAAACTGATGGGCCATACGCTTTATTCGGTGATGTCGGGTCATTTGCAATATCGTTGATGTATTTGGTGTTAGTAATGACAGCCTGCCAATTGTACACGGTCCCCCTCTTAAGCGAGAAGGGATTCCTGGCCATGCTCGATCACCGCAAATTAAAAAGCAACCAGATGGCAAAGCTAAAGGAGAGCTAGTAGATACGGACAGCCTTGTAGCAGTGTAATTACACCAAATGGAGCTATTGCGATACACTGGTAGACTGGAGTTTACATTAGTAGGAGGCAGCTTGCAGTTTTCTCGTTTGCATGACTCACTTGTCCAATTGAATACAACACAGGCATCTGCTTTTACAGATCCTAGTAATTCCAGCTCTTGCGGTTCAGCAGGGGCAATAGGTAAGTAGGGTACCCACCGATCCCAATTGTTGACTGTGACAAATGAATTAGTCGCATTACAGGTCGGGGCATGGGTCGGACATGGCCAAGCATCTGTTGGCAATCCTACTAAACAAGTGGAAAACGGATTGCCAGGAGAAGAAAGAGATAGGCAAATAGCACTCTGTTTGGTTAGGTTAGCCAAAGTAACCCAAATATTTGTTTTGGGCTGCACTGGGACCCATGCTTGGGAGCTGGGTACCAGGCAAGCATTAGCGACGATGAGTATTAGACCGAGACAACTTAATATTTTTCCACCTGTGGTTTTGTGCATCCCACTCATTTTCCAACACTTCATGTAAAACAGGGATGCTAACTTCCTTTCCACACTGTAAATCTAATATGCAGGTCCTTTTAAACTCTTCTAACCGTCTTATACCTTGCTGACATTGCCACACAATCAACAAGCGTCGTCGTGTAGCTATGCTTTCAATTAGAGGCAAAGATTGTTTGACCGAGCAGCCAGTGTAATTTTCCAAGGCTTGCAACCAATTTTCTCTGTCGTGCCAGCAGCTGGTGCAGCAAGGGACTAAGGTTTTTTGGTATACCCAAATTCTTCTATTACAACGTCCACAAAGTATTTTAACCCAAGCTTTACAGTTTACACTACCACAGCTAAAACAAACTGTTTTTTACTAAACCAGGAATCAGGATTTATACCTGGCTCAAATGGATCATATGCAAGCAACTCTACTAATCTTTCTGGCGATAGAAAGTGAGCTCTTATCCCAAGTAAGGTTTGCTGTCTATACATATAGGGCACAACAGCCCTTTTCAGCCTTTCCTCCACGTTGATGCGCTTTGGGATCCAGGGTCGGTGCTGTTCACTGCAGGCTCTGTCGCAGCACGAGTCCAGCGGCTGAGTACCCACAGAGGTCCTGCTGGGGTAAGCACACACATGTAACCCCTGCCTGAATATTGAACCTCAGCGGGCCCCTGCCAGATCCCTGTAGCTGGGTGCCTATACATCACATAAAAAGGTTTTGTTACTTTCCTCCTTGCTTCTGCAATACCACTGTGAAGGTAAGCAGGTGCAGCGTCACTATCTCCAAACAAACACAAGTAATTTAATACATACAAGGCTTTTGTTAATTTTTCCTGCACGTCTGGAACGTCATTGAACTTGGCTATATATAACTGCAGTGTCTGATTAGCACGCTCCACAATAGCTTGCCCTGTGGGTACATGAGGGATTCTAGTGATGTGCGGCACACTCCATTGCTGGCAGAACTTGCGGAGCTGCTCGCTGGTATAAGCTGGACCATTGTCTGTTTTGATCTGTTCTGGTACGCCCATCATGGCGAAGCAGCTGGTCAGATGTCGTATCACATGAAGGGCCTTTTCCCCTGCCTGCGCCGATGCCCATATAAATTTGCTGCAAGTGTCTATGGTGACATGCACATACTTCAGTCTGCCAAACTCAGGAACATGGGTCACATCCATTTGCCATATTTCGTTCGGGCCTAAGCCTCGGGGATTAACCCCAACACCGAGACCCGGACCATGATGACTGCATGTAGGACATGCCCGTACTATTCCTTTGGCTTCTTCCATGGTGATGTCAAATTGTCTATGAAGACCTCTGACATTCTGGTGGAATGTTCCATGGGCTTCTTGTGCTTTTGCAAATTCATTTAATGGCACTGTCACAGAAACTAACTGATCTGCATGGGCATTCCCTTCGCCCAGGCCCTCTGTCCATTGATGACTCCTAATGTGTATTATAGCATAAGCGCACTTTCTCTGACCAATGGCTGATTGGAGCTGGCGCAGTAGTTCAAACAGGCGCCTGTTGCTTATATCTTTGATCCTAGCATCCTCTATTCGTTCTACGATGCCAGCAACATATAATGAGTCTGTTACTACATTGAGCTTAACAGTCAGCCATCGCTTGAACGCCCAGACCACTGCAGCTAATTCAAGGGTCTGCAAAGAGTCTCCAGGTTCAGCCTCTAGTATCTGGTGGCACCATTGTCCTTGAACTTGCCACGTCGCAGCGGCTCGTCGAGACTTCTTTCCAGGGTCGGTGAACACTGTTACTGCTTCTTGTAGTGGTTGTTTGCTCCTTTTGGGAATCCGAATCCATGTATGCTGTGTCATCCATTTCAGTATTGGGGCCTTGAGTGATTGTATTTCAATTTGCTAGGCATTGCTTAGAAGGCTAATTTGCAAAGCTTGAGAATTCAGTAGATACCACTCGAGCTCAGTTCTTTTCATTGGCAAGTAGATCGTTCCTGGTTCTTGCCCAGTGACTTGTATTATACGGGTGCGGCCTTTCTGTATCAATTCTGCCACATTATCAATTTTCTGTTGCAATGTTGTTTTAGGCTGTAGGCTTGTGAACATCCATTCTAGTACCTTAATTTGCTCCCCCTTTTTCTTTTTGCACTGAGTCAGTGCACCAATAAGTTGACTCTCTCCGTGGAGGACAGTAAAGTCGACTGGAAGATCAGCATCCATACAATCAACTGCTCTGTCTGCGATAACAGTACTGATATGCTGAATAGTATTAATTTGCTGTGGTGTGGGTTGAACTGGCGAGGAGGGATCAGTCCCTCTCAGCAAGGGTCTCAGTACCTCTAGGTCTTCATTACTGGTGCCTACAACTGGTCGCAGCCACTGCAAGTCACCCATGAGCTTTTGTGCATCTTGCAGGGTCTTGAGATTGGTTTGAATTGTCACCTTCTGTGGCTTGATTTGTGTTTCGGTGATGTTCCACCCTAAGTACTTCCAAACAGGTGTACGCTGAACTTTTTCTGGCACGACAATCAAGCCATACTGTTTTAGCTGATTGGTGAGCAAAAGTTCTTGTTGGGGGGGGATTGGATCTGGCTGAGTGACGAGGATATCATCCATGTAGTCATAAATGATGGTTTTTGGCCCCTGCATTCAAACTGGCTTCAGTGCAGCATCAACATACATCTGACACAAGGTGGGGCTGTTTTTCATTCCTTGGGGAAGCACTGTCCACTCATATCGAGAGGCAGGTCCTTCCCTGTTTATAGCAGGGAGGGTGAAGGCAAAACAATGCATGTCATTAGGATGCAATGGTATAGTGAAAAACCAGTCTTTTAGGTCCATTATTAGTAAATGCCAGTTCTCAGGTACAACTGCAGGATTGGGAAGGCCAGGTTGCAGAGTCCCCATGGCTTGCATTTGAGCATTAATGGCACGTAAATCATGCAACAGCCGATATTTTCCTGATTTCTTCTGGATCACAAAGATGGGAGTATTCCATGGGCTCGTAGATGGTTGCAAGTGTCCTTGTTTTAACTGTTCATGCACTAGTGCATGGGCTTGCTGCAGACTTTCCTCCTTGAGCGACCACTGCTCGATCCACACTGAGTCATTAGGAAGCCAGTGCAAGGCTATTGGGAAAGTCAGTGCAGTGGCCGCTATCAAAAAGGCATCTCAGTGGTTAACACAAAACCTAGCTGGGTGAGCACGTCTCTTCCTATTAAACCGTTAACTTTCTCAGGCAGAGGCATCACTGTGACTATAACAGATGCAGTGCGTCCATCTAGTATGATTTGAATTCGATCCCGGCTGCGTTGTACTGATGCAGTGCCTCCGACACCTTCGACTCCTCCTGCTGCATACTGAAGGGGCCAATGCTGAGGCCAGCATGAATTGGCCATGGTTTTTAAGTCTGCTCCAGAGTCCAAGAGAGCAGATAACGTTATGGAATCTCTGCCACGAGTGAACACGGCAGTAGCAACTGGCCGCCGAGCTAGTGGGAGGGTAAGAAGAGCGAGACTCCCAGTTGAACCAAAATTTCCTGTTCCCCTCTCTGGTGCTTCTTCGGCTATAGCTGCAGTCAGGTGAGGCAAAGGTATTAATTGAGCAATTTTGCTATGTGCTGGGATGTGCACAGGTGGAAAGTGAGTTTGAGCCATGATGCAAATTTCTCCTTCATAGTCTTTGTCAATTAGGCTGGGCAATATAAAAAGTCCTTTCATGCTACTAGAAGAGCGACCTAACAGCAGAGCTCCATGGCACTGCCCATTGATGATTAGGGGCCCTTTGATGCCTGTTGGAATCTTCTGGGGTTGGTCGTCAATCAAGGTCACATCTATTGCTGTTGCCAGGTCCAGGCCGAGGCTTCCTCGGGTCGCTGGCCGCAGGCACTCAGCCGATTGTGGGGAGCTGCGGGGGCTGGCATTGCTACTGCTGGGGCCGCTGTTGGTGTCGTCACGCCGTGACCCTTCACACTCGGTCTCCCGTTTCCCGACCTTTTCCGGCAGGCTTCCGTGGAATGATTATTGACATTGCGATTACGGCACCATACTTGTTGGACCTCACACTGCCGTCTCAGGTGTCCTTTGTGACCACATCGGAAGCACCTGAGTCTTTAGGCTTGTTATAGTACCCGCCTCTTGGTGCTTCTGCCCCTCTCAAGGGAGCAAGGGCTGCAAAGGCTTGATTTTGGGCTTGCACTAAATCTTTCCCTAATTCTTTAACAGCTTCCACTAGCATTGCCTGTGGCCCTACTGGCACTCGGCTCATTCTGTCTAGCATCAGCTCTACTGGTGCATCTGCAGGCAGTGTAACTAATATGGCTCTAGTAAAAGAATTACAATTCTCCATCACACACTGTCTTAATAATGGTCCTTTCATATATTCTTGTATATCTGAATTGTGTATAGCATTAGTAACTCTGTCTACAAAACTGGAAAAGGACTCATCCCTTCCTTGCTTAATTGACAGGTAGGAGGGCTGAGGGGGTGTTGTTTTTATATAGGACATTGCTTGCCGTGCAAGTCGCATAGCTTCTAATAATTTTTCTGGCCCCACTTGCACTTGCATTTCAACTCTGGCAAACTGCCCAACACCCATAAGCTGCTCCACTGTTACCCCATTTAAAGGGTCTTGTGGGTCACGGGGAATGTTAGCAGAGGCATCACAAAGGCGATTCCAGTGTGCCTGCCACAGCATAACTTGTGACGGGGTCATAATCATTCTAACAATAGTTTTAATATCTTCTGGGCAAAGAATCCCACTCCCCCATACATAGTTTAACATTTGCTTAGCTGGTTCACTCTGGAGCCCTGATTCATTAACTGTACCTCGTAGCTGAGTTAACAGCTTCCAGTCTACAGGATTATATTCTCCTACTATTCCCCCATCACCTGCTTGATATATTACTGGGAAGGCAAACGAATCTCCGATTGCTTCTGGCAGTTCATAGTCTTTATTCTCAAGAGCTGTTTTTACTATTCTTTTCCAGTCAATTTGGTTAACTCGCGATTTAAGACTGTTACGTGTTGAGATTTTCCTTTTCAGTAAGCTCTTGGCGCCATCTAGTGGCTTCTTGTTCTAACTCTTTTTTGTCGCTTTCTGGTAGCTCATCTTTCTTTTCTGCCGGGGGTGCCATAGGTAGAACAGACGGTGTCTGATCTGTAAGGGGTTTAACAGCTACGGGGCACCCTATTGGTGGCGTGGGAACATAATCACTCCCGAGTGTCATTATGCCAGGTGGAGGGTCTTTGCCTTCTAATTGAGCTGTAGCAACTTCTGCTACCTGTTTTTCAACATGATACTGCTTAAGACAATTATTTACTGCTCTCCATAGCTTCATTAATTTTCTAGCTTTTTTATTGTCATCTATAACAAGATTCCATAAACAGGCACCATATTCTTGCCATTGCTGTTCGTGGAATAGTGATCCTGGGTCCTTAAAGAACCCTTGCTTTTCCCCAAACGTTATTAATGCATTTAATTCCTTACCAAGGTTTATCTCCTTAAATCCTCGCTTTTCTAAAAAGCGTAAAAATAAATTAAGGGCCACCTTTTATTCCATATCTGTGTCTTTACCGCAATCTCAGCGTCTTACCGCTTCCCCTGTCGACAGGAGTTGTGCAGCCTTTTCCCAGGTTTAGCCCTTGTCAGCCGTAACGGCGGACCCCTCTTGTTAAGGTCAGTCCGGGCACGGATCAGGTGCTTGCCTGCAGCCGCTGATCTTTTGCCTTTCGATCGCTGCTATCGAAGCCTCTCGGCCGCTCACCTCATCAAGAAAACGAAGTCCCAGTCTCTGCTCGGGCGCCAAATGTTGCAAAATGAATCGACGACTTAGGTGAGGAGAGACATTGCAGGCAACCGATACGATTGATATATGCAAGCTCCGTTTATTAGCAATACAAAGGCACTTATATAGAGTATTGAATACAAGCTTATCAGTTCTTTAATTAGTTGAAATTTATAAAAGCACATTCTGATCTCTACATAATTGGGTTAGATAAAAGACTACATTTGGCAAGCTTCTTATTGTTTATGTTTTGTCTTGAGAGATCAAAGATCTTCCTCCCTTCTTAGAGATGGTTCATCTTATCAGCACAGCTGCACCTCTCAAAAACTCCCTTCTGGTTCCCAGGTTGGTTTCTCACACAGGGATTTGTCTCATGTAGAATTTTTCTCACACAGGCCTTTTTACTTGTACAGTTGGATTATTGATCCAATAATTCTATCAATGAGCCATGTCCCTGCTCCTCTAACCATTCTCCAATACATCATCAACTCTATCTTTGACACACCTTCTTTTAGTTGTTGAATACACTTATGGATGGATTCTGAATGATCAGATAAATTCATACAACACATTCCTTCAAAACCTTCATGTCGGGGTCCCTCCCCCGCCATGTAGCCCTGGGAAGAGGGGCCCTGAGGGCACAGACACACGGGGTTTCCCTGCCCCTGCTCAGCCTCGTTCCCCATTGGTTGGTTTGTGTTCCCCTGCGCAGGCAAAAAGGAGCTCGGGTCCTGACTGTAACAGTTCCTTGGCAGAGCCCGGCCATGCAGCTGGGGAAATAAACATCTCTGAAACATCTACCAAGAATCCGTCCATATATATTTCTTTTCCACGGGACTCCTGGTTTGATATAGGCGTTACAGTAACCCCACTGTAACAAAATGGTGGAGATTTGAGGGCAGAACGATCCCCGATCCCTAAGCGACTGATTTGTGTGAGTAAACCCTGGAAATTTTGGATTCCTCTTCTGGGTTTTGTTTCACTATTCCATATCTGGACTATGGAAGAATCGTGGGAAATGGGGCTCTCTGAGCCACAGAAAAAAATGTATCTAGAAGTAAAAGGAACCCTTGAACAACAAAACAAAAAAGTATTGGAACCGGGAGATCTTGAACACTTTTTTATCTGGCTTTTCAAAGGTTTCCCCTATATTTCTTGAGACTTACTTTTTGATATCAAACCTCCTGGATATTATCAGGAGTGTTTCTGGAACGAGATCTGCAATAAGCTAAGGGATGGACTAGCGATAGAAGCTCTCCGTGGATCCTTTATAATCAGTGACGCTCTTCAGGAGCATTTGTATGGTCCCATTACCCTTAAAGCAGAAGATCATACTTCTCCCGTGGCCGAGACCTAGTGGCAGCCATCCCGGGAGCATATGACTGCAGCCATGCCGGCAGAGGTGCCTGCGCTGGATGTGCTCGGCCCCCTCGGGAGCCCGCGCCTTATCACAGACCCCATCCCTGTCTCGGGGTCCCTGGCCACGCGACCGCGAGTGAGGGAGCGATGCCGCAGGCGCCGCGGGTGCCGTGGGCCACGAGCAGCCAGGAACCAGGGCTCGGCGTGGAAGCCCGCTCTGAGCATACGGCTCAGAGAGCCCTGTGGAGGGAGAAGCGGCGATTTCCACAGCGACACGAGAAGCCACGCAGCGCAGCGCCGAGCCGAAACGGGGCCGCTCTCAAAGCAGCGTGGAGTTTGCAGAGCGGAACCACTCACAGGCCACGGAGCCAGCGGCAATGGCAACGCGGGGCCGCGCAGAGCCCAGACACGCACCGGAGCAGCGCCGCTCAGAGAGCGCAGAGCAGCCGCAACGCGGGGGCCTGGCTGAGATGTCGGAGTCAGCGAGGCGGCAGCCACGCGGGACCAGCACCCACGACAAACACGCAAGCACGTGATAGGAGAAGTTCTAGCAACGAAAGTCACAGGAACTGTGAAATGGTACAATGTAAAAAACAACTATGGATTTATAACACGAGATGATACAGGGGAAGATTTATTCATCCATAGAACTGCCATTAAAAAGTATAACCCTAAAAATTACCTGCAAAGTGTAGGAGATGGGGAAGTTGTTCAATTTGATATAGTGCAAGGAAAGAAGGGTTTACAAGCAGCGAATGTTACTGGGCCTGGAGGTATTCCCGTCAAAGGCAGCCGTTATGCACAAAATTATAAACAATATCCATTCCAGCAATTTCCCTACCCACAGCCTAATTTCCCCTTTTACCCTATACCCAATATGAACCCTTTTCTAAGTTTACCCTATCCCCAGTTTATTCCTAATCCGTTTTTCACCCCATGGCTTCCTTATACAATTCCATTTCCCTACAATTCCTCTCCGATGCCGATGGGGGGATGAAAAGGGGGAGGGAAGAGATTGAACCCTCTCCTGCTTCAGTTTCCCCACAGGCATGTCCAGAGAGTTCTGTCTCCCTTCTGTCAGCCGTAAGATGTTCCGCAGAATCTGTTTGGACATTTAGAGACTCAGGAGGGTGGCTCGTTTTGTTTTGAAACTGTTCTTGTTATGTTTATCCAGTTGTCTTCATTCTCCTTTTATTAAAATAAAACGGGTGAAATGTCGGGGTCCCTCCCCCGCCATGTAGCCCTGGGAAGAGGGGCCCTGAGGGCACAGACACACGGGGTTTCCCTGCCCCTGGTCAGCCTCGTTCCCCATTGGTTGGTTTGTGTTCCCCTGCGCGGGCAAAAAGGAGCTCGGGTCCTGACTGTAACAGTTCCTCGGCAGAGCCCGGCCATGCGGCTGGGGAAATAAACATCTCTGAAACATCTACCAAGAATCCGTCCATATATATTTCTTTTCCACGGGACTCCTGGTTTGATATAGGCGTTACAGTAACCCCACTGTAACACCTTCACACCCATGTCCATGCGCTAATAAAAGGAAATCAGTTGCAGCCCTGTTCTGCATAGTTGCACGTCTGACATCTTTGGTATCTGTTAGCATATCACTTAACGCAAGTGAAGTAGCATTGAATTCCTTACTCAGCCAACACCCTAGTCAGTCTAATTGTTTCAGTGCTACTCCTGAAGCAAGTTGTGGTAAAAGAAGAGCTGCTGAGAGCCTCTTTGCAGGACCCCAGGGTACAAAATTATCATTACAATCTGGCTTATACTGATAAAATAGACCTTTTACTTTTGTCTCATAAAAGCAAGCATTTTTGCACTGGGTGTTTATTACTGTATCCCGCAGTCGTAGGGAGGAGGAGGAGAGAAGATCCAGCAGGCAGGAATTGTGCAGCAAGATCGCTTTATTTAATCATTTTACAAACTCTTTTATAGACTTTTTTCTTCATAGTCTAATTGGACAAAGGATCAGCCACCCCTTGGGTGGATTGGCTAGAAATCCTAAACATCCGTTGTCAAAATATTTTTCTACTGTACCATAAACATAGTTCTACAAGGTTGCAGGTGTTCATGGTTTACAGAACTTCTGCTAATCTCTTCATGAGAGAGAAAAGTCTCTCACGGGCTTAGAAAGAAGCAAGAAAATTCTTGCTAGCATCATTTTTGCATCCACAGGTGTTAGCAAAGTAAGTTTTCCCACGCTACATGGTCCACCAGTGATGTGTGCTGGGATAGCAGGCCAAACTCTATCTCCACAAATGAAAAATATTCCACGCAGTAATTGAAAAGGAGTATCATATACAGAATGAACTAAAGAAGTATAATTGCACCATAAGGTCTGATTTTTATATAAATTGTGATAAGGAGTAACATCCTTAATTAAAGATCGACTCTTCTTTGTATAATTAAATTTGACACAAAAGGTCATATATGTAGAACCAAGGACTTCTAGTTCCTGAGGTTCAGAAGATGCCTTGAGAAGGTGAGGAACCCACCAATCCCATGCATCTACTGGATTGTAGTAGTTCCACACATTTGTCTTAAAGAAGGGACCTTGAATGGCTTCATTAATTCCTTTCGGAATTGGCCAAGCATCCATTGGCACACCAAGCAAACAGGTGGAAAATGGTTTCTCAGGGGTCTATATGGTATCTAAACCTGATGCATTAGCTAAAGTCACCCAAATATTAGCTTTAGGTTGGTTAACTGGTAAATCTTCATAGCCAAAAGGAAGCAAAGCAAAAAAGCATAAGTATAATTTTCTATTCAATTCCATATTCTTCTTATACTATCATCTAACAAAAAATTCTACAATACTACTGATTCCCACACCCAAAGTTCACAGTCTTCTGTAGATAGAATGCAAGATGTCAGGACGAGGTTGCGATCTCTGTTCAGTTTACGTCTGTGTGTCTGCTTCTTTACTTGTGGGGCTGTCAGCATTTCTTCGTGCTTGATAGGGTTTCATGCTCTTCACTGGAAGCCATCTGAGTTGACCACCTGTGCAAACACAAACAAACCCTTTGCCCCATGTTATTAAAGGAAATGAACCTTCAATCTGCCCTGCTTCTGGGTTTCTAATTAATACTGGAGGATTTTCTTTTAACTTTGCTCTTGTACTGTTAGAGAAATGTCTGAAAATTGGTGGATCAAGCTCTACAAAAGAGCTGTTTAAAAAATTAAAGACATACAGAGCTTTGCACAACCTCACCTGCGGTGTTGCCTGTGCCAACCCTCCTTTTTGCTGATCTAAAATACGTTTTAAAGAGTGATGTGTGTTGCTGTGACCCAGCCCACTGCTGGGCTGGGGCAGGGGAATGTCAATCAATTCAGGGCTCTCCCATGTGTAGAATTCCCCACCCAGGACAGTGACAATGAGGGAGGGTCGATGGGCTGCACAGAGACCTAAGCCACGTCCCCCTGGGCTGTGTCCAGATCCAAACAGCCTCCCCCTGTTCGGGAAAATTCTCTCTTACTCGGTTGTTCATGGGTTCTTTGTTATAACTCCTACCTCTCGGTTTCAGCCATTGGTTCTTGTTGAATTGTATCCTCCCCCTGGCTTGTAACTCATTGGTGGTTTTCCCCTTTCCCCGCAGTTTTCAGACCCCCTATAAAACTGAGGGAGAAGCCTCCTGGTGCCATTATGATCATTGCCATGTTCTGGTTGCTAAACTTCTGACAATAAACCTGTTAGAAGCCAGACCAGAAGCTCCTCTCTTTTCCTTTGCCTCCGGAGCAACACGAGCCCAGATCATCGGGTCTCTGAAGTGTTGAAAAAGTTCGTGGACTTCGGCGGGGGAAGACATTGCAGAACAACCAATATGATTGAAAAAAGCAAGCTCCGTTTATTAGCAATCCAGAGGCACTTATATAGTATCTCAGCTTGTTAACTCTTTATTGGCTTTAACCTATCAAAGCGCATTTCTGCTTCTACATAATTAGACTACGTTGGCAAGCTTCTACTAGTTATGTTATGATTAAAGAATTCAGAGTTCACCCTCCCTCCTCCTGGTCAGTACATCTTATCTGCACAGCTGCACATCCTCAAAACTCCCTTTTTTGTTCTCAGGCCTGTTTCTCACACAGGCACTTCTCATGGAGAGTTATTCTCATGCAGGCCTTTGCTCATGCAGGCTTTTGCTTGTACAGTTATTGATTTGTTCCCTTTATCAATGATCCATGTCCCTGATCCTCTAATCATTTTGCAACACTGAAGTGCCTCCTCCTTAGAGGAACCAGCATGTGCACCCAGACAGCGCTTTTCTGCTAAGCCGGTCCAGAAAGACATCACAGAAATAACGCTGCATCTCCTCTGACTGAGGACATTTCAGAGCTCATGGAAACGAGCCAGGGACCAGCGTTAGATGTGTTCTTTCAACAATGGCTTGACTTGTAGGAGAGTAAGGAACACCAAAAGTGTGCCAAACTCTCCAATCCATTAAAAAATCGGCCAATTTCTTTGTGGTGTATGCAGGGTCATTGTCTGTTCTTATCTCTTGAGGTACCCCTAATGAAGCAAACGCTTGCAAAAAATGCTGACAGGCATGACTGGCTGTCTCACCTGTATGTATTGAAGCAAAGACTGCACCTCAAAAGGTATCCACTGATACATGGATATTTTTAAATTTCCTGAAAGGCGGGTATTTGGTAATATCTGTCTGCCGCAATTGCAAGCTTTGCAATCCTCGTGGATTGACTGCTCCTGTTGAGACAGGAGGCTGTACAAGTTGGCAGTCAGGACAGGCACTTATGATTGCTTTTGTCTGATCCCTAGAAAGATGAAACATTCGCATGAGTGCTTGCGCATTTTGATGAAAAAAAGCATGACTCAGTTTTGCTTGTTCAAAAATATTAGGCAGGCTATTAACAATAGCTACTTTCAATTCATCAGCTCTTACATGACCTTATTGCTCTGATGAATTGTTAAATTGAGAGTGTCAAGGGTTTTTGCAAATCTGCTCTATTACTTCTGACTGGCTTTTGAGAGCCTTTTCAAGTGACTCTCCCAAGGTAGCTGCTCGTATGGTAGCTATTTGTTGAGGGCTACCAATTTTGCTGCAGGCTTCTATCATTTGTGGTAGGGTAGGCTCTTGTTCAGGTAGACTTCGAATGACTATTCTACATTTTTCATTGGCATTCGCATATGCAAGGTTGCGAAGCAGAAGTGGTCGGGCTTCATCATCTTCACACTGCCTTTCCAAGGCTTGTGTCAGACGATCGATGAAGGCAGTATAGGGCTCTAATGCCCCCTGCTTTACTTATGTATAAGTCCCTTCTGGGGTCTTTTAGGGACCGAGTCTGAAGAGCTGGCCAGAGTAACGACACGTACACGGATACTATTTGAGCATCGTTCTCCCTTTATTCTTTAACTACACAAGCTTATATCTACTTTTTGCAAAGATTCATGCCCAGTCCCTCTAGACAGCCTCTAATCAGCGGGGGAGACGACCAGTGTATAACTTTGCCAAGGACTTTCAGGGCTGCCTGCAGCCAGGTGCTTTCCAGGCTTGCCTGCAGCCAGGGGCCAGTTCAGGGGGTTTTCCTCAGCAACCCTGGGTTGTCCAATTTTTCCAGGGGAATCATGTGCCCCTGTTCCACAAGGAATCCCTCTACACATCCCCCGTTTTCTTTTTGGGCAACCCAGGCCTGGTCGATGATCTTTTGCAGCCCCGCTTTAATGCAAGAAAAAATGCACCCAAATACTATTAAGCCTAACATAACTGCAAATAGCAATCGGCAGCTTTCTACTACCAAGGTACGCAGACATCTGGTGATACCCAGACCCTTAAGCCAATCTCCAATAGGGTCGTCTGTCTCCTGAAGGTTACACAGGCCTCTCTTCCCCACACCGGAAACAGGCTACTCCGTCCGTCTGGGGACCAGGAGGTGGGCCAGCTGCCTTCGGCCCCTTTTTTCTTTTGCCCCTCCGGTCAGCGCTGCAGCGATGACTTGTCCCTGTTTTTGCAGGACATTCTGCAGCATTGCAGTAAATGCAGCTGTTTGAGACCACTGTTCCGCACGGGTAGCATGCACGAGCATCTCATCTACTCCTGCTCCCTGGGGCAGTGTGGCAAGAATTGTCTTAGTTTGCCTATTAGCATTTTCAAAGGCAAGGGTCTGGAACATTTGCTCCTGGAGCTCTTCGGAGAGCTCAGTTGCGTCCTTCAAGGCTGCTGACAGACGGTCAATGAACTGACAATATGGCTCCGACAGTCTGTCTTGGATTTGACAGACAGGTGTCTGCTAAGGAAGGCAGAAGCCTTCCTTGAAGTGGCAGATATAACCCCTTTTCCTCCGAGTTATTATAATTTTGAAATCAAGGGCCTTTAGGCGAAGATGTGGGAAATAGGAATAACAGTTCTTTACTATGTATATATATATATATATATATATATATATAGCCAGTCAAACAAAACAGCAATAACTATGACAGTAACAGCGAACAATCACAAACCCAGTCCCAGCCTTCTTGGTTGTCAGGCCCTTTCCCCTTGGGTGCAGTTCTACTTGCAGCCAGCAGGGGCGCTGGCGGCTCCCGGTGAGCAGGGCAGGTGCGATGGTTTCCCCGCGGCTGCAGGGGGAGCTCGGGGACCACGCGGCACTGGTGCCCTGGGATCCCGGGAAGGGATGGAACAAAGACTTCACAAACCCCAGACGGCTGGCTCTGGTGTCTGGCTGGAGCTTCGGGAACAGCAGGCAGGAGTGGTAGGGACAAGCACAGATCCCAGAGGACAAACGAGATGTATCCAAACGGGGAACCCCCCAGAGGTCGGGCAGGCAGGCAAACATGGCTACAGCGTAGCGAAAGCTTGAAGCAGCAGCGGGGCAGGGCGGCCACAGCCCAGCCTCCAGCAGGGCAGGGAAAACAGCTTCGGGATCCCGGTGTTGTTTCCAGCAGAAAAGAAAAACTGCCGAAGAAAAAAAAAAAAAAGAACCAGCAGCTCCTTTCTCTGTAGCTTCTCTCTCCAAACGCCGAGAGGGAACTGACCCCACACCCAGGTGAAACAAAGGAGTAGCCAGGCCCACCCCACCCCCAATGGGCAGTTCCTTTTGTCTTTCTTAAGTACAGTCATTTGTCCCCGAGAAACATGCATATGGGAAAAAAATCCTTTAACAGGAAAAAAAACTAGGACTAAACTAAAACCCCAACACAGTCTGTCCTGGGTTGAGGTGTATTCTATTACCATCCTCATGAGCTGTGGAAATCAGGTGGGGCAGTGTTTCCTTGCCTCCTCCCCCCGGACTATCTTGCTGTTAATGGCCCATCATTGTCCTGCTGCATGACTCAGAGATAACTCCCTCCAGACTATCTTCTGTTAACGAGCCTAATCAACACTTGGCCTCATGACTCATTACCCCATTGTGAGATGCTCCACCCAGAGGGAGGAACCAAGCATCTCATCGTGGATATAATCTGGGACTCTGAACACCAGAGACACTCTTTCCACTGGATTTCCAGAGGACAGGAACTACAAAGCCACCACTGGACTTTCTGAGGAAGAGCAGACCCCTTCTACTACAGGATCACCACTTCAGAGGACTGCTACCACCACCCTGCCTAACAGGGACTCAGGTTGTATCTTGACTCTGTCAGTGTTTTCTTTTACTTTCTTTTCCTTTTCTTTAATTTCCATTAAATTGTTATTCTGACATGGTGCCTCCCACTGGTTTGTTTTCAAACTAGCACACAGTCCCTGTTGGACTGCTGCATATGGAGGAGGCTTCTTCTTTTTGGGTACTGACAACAAGGCTTTGTGGGCAAGAGTCTGTGACAACTGATGAATGATTGTGAGCATGGTCAGTTGCCTCACCGTCGCTCCATAAGCCCCGCTCCCAGTTAGCATGTCGGCTTGGATCTCATACAGTGGGTCTTGCATATCACCTTGATGTTTGCTAGCTTCTTCTTCTGCTAGCCGCTTCCACACTCACTCCCAGAGCAGGAACTGTGAAGGGGTTAACAGCAATTATGCGATGTTGATGCAATCATTAGGACACAGGACATCTGCTGTAAAGATAAACTGCAGGATGCTCTGTGTAGCTTCGGACCATAAGCTGTGCGTGGTGACCATTTGCTTCGCTTGCTGCAAGATTTTCCAGTCATGGGGCTCCCACCTTGCAGTGTCCCCCTGGATCAGTACAGGGTAGGCCAGGGCATCTATGGCTTGCCAGTCTCCTTCAATGATTGCGTCACGGATAACTCCATTCCATCTCCTTCGCAATGGATCAGTCCTCGCTGTCGGGGCTGATGGAGGCGATGGCTCCACCTCCTCTTGCGAGAAGGGAGGGGCCGTAGGCCCTGTGTCCGGTTCTTCCAACGGGAACGGAGGAGTTCTGATGGCTGCCTTGACTGGTGGGTCCACGGGACGCCATGGTGCTGATGGTGTGGTTCTGCAAGCCTTAGACTCTCACGCGTCCTGACATGTAGACAATTCAGCAAGTTTCTTGATTACTTCATGCATCATCTCTCGGTGCGTCTCCTCCTCTTCGGGCTGACCCCTGGCAGCCCTGGCTGGCTCTGGCTCTGCGGGCAACAAAGTCGTGGAGGCTGCTTCACAGTCGGATGATGATCCACTGTCCGGCAGAGGGGGGTGGCAAACTGCCGTTTTCGGCCGGGAGCTAGGATTGCTCATTTCCCTTCTGCTCATTGGCGCCTCGCCCCACGAGTCGGGAGCCTGTACTTCCGCCTTTGCGGCCATTTCTCCCTCAGGTGTCTGTGGGGTAACTTCCTTCCCCGTTGCGTCCAGCAGCTCCCGCAGCGAACGTACGGGTGCTGTTGTTCCCTTCATCGGTCGACCCGCAGTCAGCCCGAAGAATCGCGCAACCCTGGACTCCTCCCTGGCCTCCGGCCGCCGCTCCGTGAGACCCTTTTCTCTTTCTTTTCTGGGGCCGCCACCCCCCAGGGCCTCCATGGCTGCCGCGGCCACCTTCCTCTCTGCTTTCATTTCTGTGAGGGTATTAGTCACAGCTTTCCATGTTAATCCCAGAGCTTTAGCTTCTTTACCTTCCTTTCCACCCTCAATTGTGGACAGCCACAGTCTGTTTCCAACTTCCCACCACTCTTCGGTCGAGAACAAAAGCGAAGTGCATTTCAAAAACCCTTGTTCCAGGGCCCACGTAATTAGAGCATAGAGATCTCTATCTTTTACAGTCTCGCCTCTCTTAGAGAGGATACTGGCTAGGAGACGAGTTGCAGCCTCGTATTCCATAGCTTCTTACCTGTGGGAGCCTGCTCGGCTGCGCGAGCTCCGGTCTCTGGCTCCACTCAACTTTTTTGCCAGTACACTCCCGCTCCAGCTCTCCAGGCTCCACACCGTTGGTGTGATGATTCAGAGTGTTGCTGCATCTAAGCGAAACTCATTTAAGCAAAAAACAAACCGCATTTAAGCGAAAATCACTTGAGCCCCTGCTCAGGCGCCAGGTTTTAGGGACCGAGTCTGAAGAACTGACCAGATTAACGACACGAACACCGATACGATTTGAGCATCGTTCTCTCTTTATTGTTTAACTATGCAAGCTTATGTCTACTTTTTGCAAAGATTCACGCCCAGTCCCTCTAGACAGCCTCTAATCAGCGGGGGAGACGACCAGTGTATAACTTTGCCAAGGACTTTCAGGGCTGCCTGCAGCCAGGTGCTTTCCAGGCTTGCCTGCAGCCAGGGGCCAATGCAGGGGGTTTTCCTCAGCAACCCTGGGTTGTCCAATTTTTCCAGGGGAATCATGTGCCCCTGTTCCACAAGGAATCCCTCTACAGGGGTCCCCACTGGTTTTGTCAATAAAAAAGCTTTGCAGGCTGCTTTTTTTATGTCCCTTAATACTGCTCTCAGTAAATCTACTTGTTCTTCAGGCGTATCATTGGGGGGGGTTGCCTGTTAGCTGGGCTATTGTAAGGGCTGCGTGGGGACCTCTAGCATGTGTTGCAATTTTTTGATTCAAGAATTTCCTCCATGTCGCATTGGATGTATTGCGATTTTGTTAAATTTGATGAAGCAATGTATCGGCAATCAAAAGGTGTTAGGTCCACATTATCAAATATTGCTTTTAGCAACTGTTTAAAATATGGTGAGCCTATCCCACTTTCTCAAATTGCTTTTCTCAAATCCTTGATATTATGGTGTTCTATCTTCACCCATTTTGGTTCGACATTCCCTTGGCTGTATCTGACTGGCAGAGCTAGAAGTGGCTCTTGGGCTAAGTCAAAATCTTTTTCCTTTAGTGCCTTTTGTCTAACTTCTGCCCAGTCTGTTGTAACTGGCTTTTGACTTCCCCTCAGAGGGTGTCTTGATTGAGGGAGAGATAGGCTTTCTTCTTCATCAGAAGCAGAACAATCATTGTCCATTCTTCTGTCTTTATTATTCCAGCAGCTGTTTCTTTCTGGTCCATCTCCTCCCTCTTTGTGAAATTGTGGGTGATTAGGGATAGCCGTTTGGAAGATTTTCGCGTTATACGGGCAGGTAGAACCCCTCCCCTCAACAGGTAAAACGGTGGCAAACCCAAGTTATTTAACCCTATGTAACCCATGAATAAATGCCATTTGCCGTCCGCCACATTGGTGTCTGTGAGCTGATGGCCCGAACGACCTGAGGTGGTCATCATGCGCCTTCCTGAACCAGGTCGCTATGCCTCCGAGAGGCAACAAGTGGTGCCGAAACCCGGGAGCCGGAATCGGAACCAGGATCTGGAATTCGCCTGGACGGGTGAACGGCGGCCGGCGCGGCAGGCCCAGCCTGGCGGGGAGGACACTCCCAGACCAGCGAGGAGGATGGAAGCTCTCACGAAGGTCGTATCTCAGATTCATAAGCAATGGGGTATTGATTGCAAACCGAAAGATTTTACTCTCGCTGTTGCGAGGCTTTTGCAAATTGGGGTCATTGACCGACCGGTGGATATACTCCACCCAGAAATATGGGACAAATGTACTAAGGCTCTGGCCAATGAAACAATGTCCTCGGGTTCGGGGAAAAACCATAAATTATGGGGAAAAGTTGTACAGGCTTTACGTAAGGCTCTGCAAGAGCAAGAGACCTGGAAAGCCGCACAAAACTGTCGGCTGGCCACACCCCGGTTGGGAGTTGGGGCGACCACGCAGACTACAGATGAGAGCAGTCCTGCCAAGCGCACGGATTTGCAGGAGCAAGGACCCTCTCCACAGCCCCCCAGCCCAACCCTACCTACAGAGGGAGAGGAGCGGGCACAGTCATTCTGGGGCGGGCTGGTGGAGGAGGCCAGGAGCGCCGCCATTAAATCAGAGTCCGAAATGGCATGGGCGAGACCCCCGCCCTATGCGCCACAGAATGGCGCTGGACCCCAAAGGGAGGGGGGGGCGCAGACGCAGCCAGTGGGAACAGAGAGGGTCCGCTAGATAACGCAGACGTGCGTGAACAGAAAAGGGGGGGGAATCCCGGAGGGGGAATCAAGGCCAATCAGAGCGCTTGCCCGGAAACATGCCCTTATAAAGCAAGAGCCTCCCTTAGCAGGAGGCGGGGGTGAGCCCAGGGGGAAGGAGCAGCCCAATCCTAAGAGAAAGAGGTAGGAGCCTGACGAAAAAGCTCCGGAGCCCGGAAGTATCCAGTCAGTCGACTTCTGGCTCAGAGTCAGACTGTAGCTGGAGCGAGTGGCTTGACGAGTGGTCTGTAACCGACTCCGACTCCGACAAGGATGAAGTGAGAGTAGATAAAAGCAATAACCACTGCGCTCCTACTTGGGCCAAGGGGAAGTTAGAAAAAGAACATACTCCGCTTACAGACTGGAGGAAAATAAAAATAGCATGCGCCGACTGGGCCCCATCAGCCATGCTAGCATCCCCAGTCCGAGTAGGAGGGCAAGGCGGAAACCAGAGGACTTACTCACCGATAAATCCTAAAGATATACAAGCAATTGTTAAAGCAATTGCAGACAGAGGCATTAATTCGGCTATGGTTTCCACCCTCATCGACAGCCTTTTTGGAGGGGACGACATGCTCCCATTTGACATTAAACAAACCTGCAGATTAATTTTTGATGGGGCGGGGATGATCATTTTCAAACAAGAGTGGGAAGACAATTGCGCAAAGCAACTAGCCCTAGTAACTGGGGCAGACCACCCGCTACACGGCTCCAGCCTACAGTGGCTAATGGGCACGGACCCAACCATGATCACCCCCCACGCGCAGGCTGAGGGCCTATAGGCCCACGAAGTCACGGCAACTCCCTGCGCCGCTAGAGAAGCTATCCGCTCCGCTTCCAGAGTTATTGCTAGGCCATTGCCGTGGTCCACAATAAAGCAAAGCAAGAGTGAAAGTTTCACACAATTTGTGGACGGCCTCCAGGCAGCAGTCGATTCCTCTACTTTGCCCTCAGAAGCAAAGGGCCCTGTGGTGGCAGAATGCTTGCGTCAACAATGCAATTCAGCCACTAAGGACATTTTACGGTCATTACCAGCCGGGTCCAGTATTGCGGATATGATTAAGCATGTCGCGAAAGAAGAACATCTAGCCCCAATCCAGGCAGCCGTCCGCACTGCGATAACCAGTGTAATGGCATGCTTTAAGTGTGGCCAGGCAGGCCACGTTGTAATAAATTGCCCCCAGCTAGAGCATCCATCAACAGCAGTTCCCCCATGCCAGACACGACCTAGAGGGCCATGATGGGCATGTGGAAAAAGGGGACATTTTGTCAGAGAATGCAGGTCAAAGCCCCAGGGAAACGGGAGGGGGAGGGAGCATCCGGGCCGCACACAGCTCCCTCCCACCCGGGACGTGAAGCGGCCCAACTATGCCAATCCTCAATGGGGCATGGAGCTCCCGCACCCACTGCCCCCCCAGGAAATGACCAATTTTGCGGCTCAACCGATGGCTCAGTTAAACCCGTCTGCACTCCAGGCACAGCAGGAACAACCCCCTGGGAGCGAGATCCCTGGGTGGCTTTGGCCATGAAGGTGGGCAGCCACCCGCTGATAGTGTGGGGAGTTTGCTGTCTCCATAACAACCCAGATGACTCTGCTATTCATCTCCCCTTTTGGATTGATACGGGATCAGACGTTACCGTCATCCCAGAAACGTACTGGCCTATACATTGGGAGATGGAGGAGGCCCCCATGGTGGGCGGAGTTAGGAGACTATCTCGGGCCCAAAAAAGCACCCAACTGATAGCGATAACGCTCCGCACCGAAAGAGGACAGGAGAAAACTATCACCCTTTTCCCATACGTTATGTCGAAATGTCTACCCTTGTTGGGGAGGGATGCCCTTGCCCTACTGAAAGTCAGGGTGACAAATTTATTCTAAGGGCCACTGCCGCGTACCCGCCGTTGCCCATCAAACTAATATGGAAATCGGTCGACCCGGTGTGGATCGAGCAGTGGCCCTTGCCAAAGCCTCGAATGACCGCCCTCCTCGAGCTAGTTAGCCATGAGCTACAGCGGAACCACATAGAGCCCTCCACAAGCCCATGGAACACCCCGGTTTTCGTAATACCCAAGCGATCTGGCGAGGGCTTCCGCCTCCTGCACGACCTGCGGGAGGTGAACAAGAGAATCCAACCAATGGGTCCAGTCCAAACTTTGCTACCCATGAACTCGATGATACCAAAAGGGCAACCCTGCGCGGTGCTTGACATTAAAGACTGTTTCTTTTCCATACCCCTGCATGATGAAGACAAAGAGTGGTTTGCCTTTTCCCTCATCTTCCCGAACAGCCAACCGCCTAACCTGCGCTTCCAGTGGAAGGTGTTGCCCCATGGGATGATCAACTCCCCCACCATCTGCCAGATCACGGTAGACTGAGCACTAGCGTTGGTCCGGCGCAGCGACCCAGCCGCGACCATTATTCAATACATGGATGACATCTTGATCGCCACACCATCAGCGAGCCAGGTAGACCGACTAGTGTCAACAGTCTCAGAGACCCTGAAAACAAATGGCTTTGAAATCGTGAGGGCAAAAATAAAAAAGGGACCATGTGTAACCTTTCTAGGAGTAGGAATTACAAGTTCCTACATAAACCCTCTCCAGATAAAAATCCACAGGGATATCAAGACGCTCCATGATATGCAGCGGCTGGTGGGATCTCTACAATGGCTCCGTAACATCATCCTGATTCCTCCCGAGGTCATGGACCCCTTAAATGACCTCTTAAGAGGAAAAAACTCATGGGAACAGAAAGTTCTGACACCAGAAGCGACAAGCTCGCTTGACTTTATCGAGCAGCAAATGTCTGTAAGTACGCTTACCAGGTGGGACCCGGGAGCACCACTGGATTTATATGTTCACTTTACAAAGAAAGGAGGGGTAGGAGCCCTAGCCCAAGGGCCCTCCGACAAAGCCCAACCAATACAGTGGGTAGTCTTGGGAAAGCCCTCGCGGGCATTTTCCCCGGGAATTGAGTGTCTTGGCAACCTCATCATGAAAGGCAGAAGACTTGCCCTAAGGCACTTGGGCACGGAACCCGCCAAGATATACCTACCCTTCCGCAAACAGCTCTCCATGCAATCAATGACAATATCAGAGCATTTAGGCATAGCCCTCACTGGTTTTGGAGGAGAGATTCGCTATGCTGCAAAACCCCCATGGACCCAGCTCCTTGCGATCATCGACATTGATCTCCCGCCAAAAGTCATCGACCGACCGCGACCAGGACCAACGGTCTTCACAGACACATCTTCGCTAACCTCAACTGCAGCAGCGGTATGGCAGTCGGGAGAGCAGTGGCAATGCATCAAAGCAACCGACCCTACGCTTTCGGTCCAACAACTCGAAGCAGCCGCCGTAATACTGGCGTGCGGACTTTTCCCAGAAGAGCACCTCAACATCGTAACTGACTCTATGTTTGTGGCTAAGCTCTGCCTAGCCATGTCAGGGCCCGGCGTGTCAGGGTCCAAGGTGGCTGTGATGCTTGAAGAAGCACTCTATTCGCAGAAGGGCACCATATCTGTCATCCACGTTAACAGCCATAATCCAGTTAAAGGATTCTTTCAAATCGGTAACAACAAGGCAGACGCCACAGCAAAAGGACTGTGGACACTGAGAGATGCCCGTCAGCTACACGAGTCTCTCCACATTGGAGCTAAAGCACTAGCAAAAAGGTGCAGGATTTCAACCGCTGATGCGAAACACGTCGTAGCCACATGCCCCCACTGTCAAAAATCACCGCTGTGGTCCAGCGAAGTCAACCCCAGAGGCCTTAAAGCCTCAGAAATATGGCAAACAGACTTTACACTGTGTCATCTACTAAAACCCTGAGCATGGCTTGCAGTGACTGTGGACACATATAGCGGACTGATCGTGGCCACACAACACCTAAAAACTGACTCCAAAGCAACCATCCAACATTGGCTAATGGCCATGGCGTGGCTCGGCATTCCAAAGCAGATCAAGACAGACAACGGCCCGAACTTTATTTCAAAATTGAGCCAAACATTTGTTTCAAAGTGGGGTATCACTCTAGTACATGGCATCCCGTACAATAGCACCGGGCAGGCCATTGTTGAGCGGGCAAATCAGACCCTGAAAACCAAATTGGAAGTGTTAGCAAAAACAGAGGGCTTTACCAATTCTATTCCCTCAGGAGACCAGGTGCGCATACTAGCAACTGCCCTGCTAGCACTGAATCAATTCCCTAGGGGGGATGAAATAAACAGTCCCGCCCAGAGACACTGGGCCACTCGAGCACTAGACGAAGGCCCACAAATTGTAAACAAAAATGAATTGGGGGAATGGGAACAAGGCTGGAGACTAGTGCTCACGGGGCGAGGGTACGCGGCTGTTAAAAAAGATGGTAAAGTCAAATGGTGTCCACTTAAGTCAATCAAACCAGACCTTCAGAATAAAACTAATGAAAACTGTGAGGTTTTGTTTGCAGGACTGGATCTTTGGACGCCTCTGTGACCCATACATCCCAGTGCCTGAAGAAAGCGACAAGTCATCGAGCAGCCCAACAGCACCCAGGAATCCTACACCAGTGAAATCCAAGCAGCAACGGTATCTTTGTGTAATTTTGCTTTTACAGTTTCTTGGCAGAGGACAAGCCAATGCAAGACATTACCCTCACCAGCCATTCAGGTGGGTCCTACGACACCTTTCGGGCGACAAAGCAATCAAAGAAACCATCACACCAGGCAGCCCATCTGTCATCGGTTAGCAAGCATAGTCCTGGAAGGGATGTACTTCCTAAGGGGTGCTTACAGTTTCCTCTGGGACCTGATAGAACCTATCAGATGACCAGTTTGAATATGGACAATTCTTTAAGCCACTTAAAGTTGTGACCGCCTCTGTGATACACACTTAAGAATAGACAGACTCCCCCCCAAGCTGTCTCTCTTGTTTCCAGTGCTGGGACAGGTGGCTGCGGGCCCTGCTTGGGCCAGGTCGAGCCACGGCCATCCTGGAGTGGATGGACCTGTTCCAGCTGTGGAACCCCCCCCACTGCCTTGCCGTGGGCAGCTGGAGCGGCTTGGCTCTCCCCCCCTCCACTGTGATAAGAAAAATTCAACATTCCAGCTGCAAAGCTGCAAGGCCGAGGTGAGATTAACCCTTTTATTGCTGTGAAGAGCTGAAAACCTGAGGGAAGAGAAAGAGGAGATGCTTAGAGCTGAAATTCTGTTATGAAGCTATGATATATCAGAGTATCCCATTGTAATTTCATGAAGATATGGGGGGTGGAGTGTTCAGCTCATAAGCAAAAGCACCTGCGCTGAGATAGGTAGAGGCTGACGCAGCTGTAATTTCATGAGAAGTTTGGACAGGGAGAGAGGGACCAGATGAGGTCTTTTACTCCAAACGGGAAAGGAGAAAACCTCAGTCCCTAGAGATGGACCAGATGAGGACTTTTGCTCCAAATGGGAAAGGAGAAAACCTCAGTTCCTAGAGATGCTCCCAGAGATAGTCCTAACGATGAAGATGAGGAAGACCCTTTGCTCCCAGGGAAGGAGAAGGGCCTCTGGTTTTTGTTTCTGAACGGCTCAACCTTAAAATTGTACCCCAATAAACTTCAAGAGTGGACCCTCGAAAGCAGTTGCGGGAAAAGCTGCAAGTCGGGAGAAGGGACTCACATCGCGAGCAGAGAGACTCCTCTTCCTAAATGGACTGAACAATATTTGGAAGTGGGTGGCTGTCTCGGTGTGATAATGTTTTCATAGCACAAGCAAGAAGAGACTTCTCTTTCTAAATGGACTGAACAAGGTTATTATGGAAGTGGTAAACAGACTGAACATCTTAAGGGTTGTCTTTTTCCATTGTCAGTGGGAGAAGGGAGGAAGGCGGGGGGAGGAGGAGAGTTCTGAAGGTGGTATAATTTTTTTTTTTCTTTTTCCCTTCTTTTAGGTCTGTTAATAAACTTCTTTATATTCTTTCAAGTTTGGTGCCTGCTTTGCATTTCTCCTAATTCTTATCTCACAGAAGATAAACAGTAATGAGTATTTTAGACCAAAGCACTACACCATCTTTCGAGTTTAACCTAAAAGACATTTTTCCTTCGCATCTACAATTCCCCAATTTTAATGATTTATCACTGTACCAAACCTATTGGTGTCCTGCTTCAAACCCAGGTAAAAGCTACTGTAACTACCCAGGGTACGGTTATTGTGGGTATTGGGGGTGTGAAACTATCGTGACAAGCAATAGATGGCAACCGCAGCAACCTGATAAGTTCCTCCAAGTCAAGTATGCACCCCAAGGCTGTCGCAAACCAAAATTTGGACTTGACAAGCAAATATACACTCCCCAAGACGGGAGGAGACACACTTGCAAAAACTACATAATGACAATTCTACAGCCGGCCAGTACGAGTTGGGCCACGGGTAGAGTGTGGTCAGTGTTTGCTCTCACTTTTCCCAACATTTGCGTAAACATACAAATTACCAGGCTCCTACTGTCAGAATCCCAACCAGTCAGGCCTAATCAGATTCTTACGGTAAACAGACCCAAGACCGATTTTACGCTTAATACACAAATATTAAATCCCACCTCCACCCCACCCGGCCCATTACTTACCTATCAAATACCTAAATCGGCTCCTTACAATCCTTTTCTCAGCCTATTAAATGCTACCTTTTTGTCATTGAATCAATCAAACCCAAACCTTACAAAATCATGCTGGTTGTGTTATGATGCGCAACCCCCTTTTTATGAGGGCATTGCACTTAATGTTCCTTTTAACTACTCAGCAGCACAAAATCCACACCAGTGCAGGTGGGACACCCCCCGGAGAGGAGTTACTCTGAGTCAGGCCACAGGCCAAGGCAAGTGCTTTGGCAATGCAGTCTTAGCAAAATGAATCGGCAATGTCTGTACTGAATTTTTCAAGCTTGACAAAACAACCAATAAGTGGGTAATCCCATCCACGTCAGGAATGTTTGTCTGCCAGCAATCCGGAGTAAGCCCCTGCGTGCTTCTTGATAAATTCGATAACTCTGCTGATTTTTGTGTCCAAGTTTTAATTGTTCCTAGAGTCCTGTATCACCAAGAAGAAGAAGTGTACCACCTTTTTGAAGAACCTAGCCGGCTCCACAAGAGAGAAGTAATAACAGGTATAACCATCGCAATGCTGCTCGGCCTTGGAGCCACCGGAACGGCCACAGGTGTTTCAGCCCTCGTGACCCAACACCAGGAACTTTCTCAGCTGCAGATAACTATTGATGAGGACTTACAAAGAATTGAAAAATCCATCTCCTTTCTAGAGAAATCTGTCTCCTTGCTCTCAGAAGTCGTCCTGTAGAACAGGCAAGGACTGGACCTCTTGCTCATGCAACAAGGAGGCCTGTGTGCCGCCTTGAAAGAAGAATGCTGCTTTTATGCAGACCACACCGGAGTCGTACAGGACTCAATGACCGAACTAAGAGAAAGGCTAGCCCAGAGAAAAAGAGAAAGAGAAGCCCAACAAGGATGGTTCGAGTCATGGTTTAATCAGTCTCCATGGCTGATCACCCTTGTTTCCACTCTAATAGGCCCCCTCACTATGATACTCCAGACGTTGATTCTCGGGCCTTGCATATTAAACAAATTAGTGTTGTTTGTTAAAAGCCTTTTAGAAAAGGCTAACATTTTATTTGTTGACTGCCAACAATTGCTCTAAAGCGCGTTTATATTATACATGTTATATCACTTTTTACAACTTGTTATGGAGGTTTTACTAGTTCTTGAAATTTTATACCGTTTATACTTTGTATGATTTTTAATTAATCATGGGGGGGGGGAAATGTGGGTGATTAGGGATAGGCGTTTGGAAGATTTTCGCGTTATACGGGCAGGTAGAACCCCTCCCCTCAACAGGTAACACGTAAGCAGAAGGAAGTGATGCGGCAAACCCAAGTTATTTAACCCTATGTAACCCATGAATAAACGCCATTTGCCGTCCACCACATTGGTGTCTGTAAGCTGATGGCCCGAACGACCTGAGGTGGTCGTCATGCCGTTCCTGAACCAGGTCGCTACGCCTCCGAGAGGCAACATGAAATAGAATGCGTTGTTGTGAGGGAGGCTGTATCTTTGTGTATTGTAAGTATTTGAGGGTGCAATAACAGAAGCAGCCACAGGTGGTGCTGCAGCTGGAGGATAAACAACTTGTTGGTTACAAGATGGCGCCGGCGTAAGTATGTTGGCATTGTTTACGGACGTGATGAGAGCATCGCCATGTTCTTGTACGGTGGATGCTGTTGTTATGACGTCAGGTGGTTCTCCGGGACAGCGCGGTAAAAGTTTTATAGTGAAGTTGTTTTTCGGCCTGGCGCTGGCTCGAATAAAGGAGACTAGATCCTCCTGAGCAACCATGGGTAGAGAACCGCAGCCAGGGAGGTCTGGCGGCTGGCCGACTGGTGCAGGCGGTGGCCGCACCAGCGACGGGGAAGCGAAGGCGGGCTCCGAGCGCCGATCCGCCACGGGCTGTAGGCTGGACCCCACAGCAGCTCCGCACAGGGGGGAAGACGCGAGCAGCGGCGACAGATACTCTGCCCGAGCCGCGCTGCGCGGGGGGAAGCCGCGAGCGGCAGCAGCAGAGACCCTGCCCGAGCTGCGCCACGCGGAGGTCCGGCGCTTGGATTGGGCTGCGGGACCGAGCCTGGATCTATAAAATTTTCGGGTTTCTCGGCCGTGGAGACAAAAGGTAATACCGTTTCGGAAAAAGAAGGGAGAATCCCTCCTGTTTTCCCGGGTTGGGAGGGGGATGGGAATTGCGATAAAAAAGAAGTGGCAGCACCTGCAGAAAGCACCTCCGTTGCCCATAGAGACGGGGTGGAGTCTGCAGCTTTCGGGGGCAAGGGGGGAGTTGCTCCGCGAGCAGCGGCTTCCAAAGCATCCGAGGGGATGCCGCTTGGGTCGCTTGGAGAGACGCGCGGAGGCGCCGGGGCTTCACACGGGGACGGCTGTGCCATGTCTGCCGGTCCCGGGGAGTCCCGTGGCTGCAGCTTAGCAGCACTTAAAGAAATCAGAGATTTTGCGGATGGGCCACCCGCGCCCGAGTCGCTACCTGCAAATTCGCGCACATCCGTGTCTCCCGTATGTGCTGCATCTGTCTGAGAACCCTCTCCACCCACGTTAATGTCTAGCTGCAATATAGAATTACAAACTGGACTTTGCAATATTTCGTTATCAGATTCTACATCAGGGACTGTAATTATGAATTTAGAGAAGGGATTATTCAATATTTCAACAATTATTCTCCAAATGGGCAATATATTTGATACAGATTTATTTCCACGGGTGGATTCATCAAATAATTTTATACCAATTTGGTCCCATAATTTTTTATTTAATGCAGAGCCCGCTTTACCTTCTGGATTTTTTTTTTGGAGCATATATTAAAAGATCTTTCAAATCTTTGCTTGGGACCTCATAATCATTACATATTAATAAAGATTTTAGATGTTCATAAATCTGCCTCTGCTCTTTTGACATATGGTTCCCTATCTAGATTACTCCAAAGGGTGCTTACCTTATCTCCCTTAAGGCAAGTTTCAGCGTGGCTCTCACCAGCTCATCCTGCGAGATGGGTTTATGCTTTCCTTTCAGCATCCAGTAGATACCGCATCACCTTTTGTTTCAAGGTCCACTTTGCTCCCGGGATTTTTCTGTTTCTCCCAAACAGCCTTTTCCTTCCTACTTGGAGATGCGTTAACAGGAAATTTTTTAAAGTCCTTTCCCCTTAAAATAGAAGCCCCATTTGTTGAGCTTTTGATGGGATACCCTTCCTTCTCGGACCAGGGTATGAGAGCAGAGGAGGCTGCTGTCCTGCTAAGTTCTTTATTTCATAGTCTCATAGCTTTCTCGAATGCAGAATTCGAAGGGGGTTACATGATAAAGGCAAGCAGCAACAGCAAACAGCAGGCAAAACCAGCTTCTTCTTCTTCTTCTATATGCTCTATACTCTATATGCTCTATACTCTAAACTCTATACTTTTTTCTTACAGAAGTGTGGATTATATTTGTTAATTGACCAATAAGATTAACACACAATTCTAGTTTTCATTTTCTTAACCTATCCTGGTCTAATTCTAACAGTCATAACTCTGACACAAGTGTTACATAGGTATTACACAGACTTGCATATATAGTTTCTATCAGTTCTTATTGTTTATGTGAACACTATCTAAAAAATGTGAACAGTATAATTCTATCTATATTTTGTCTAAAGTAAAGAATTCTGTGAAAAGGTAACACTGCTGTAGCAAGAACTGTGTTTAAGGTCTCTGCTGCAGCTTTTTAATGTTTAAGGCACTTAGCATATATTTCTACTAAAAGTTAAAAAATCTATATTTCTATTTCACTTTGGTGTGGCTTCATGTATCTCAGCTTGTCCAAAGGTTTTAATTCAACCCCTGTGCTTTGGCTTTCCTCTGGGCCTGAGTCCAGAGAAGCTTTAACTCCAACAAGTGTGGATTTCTTCCCCCATGGGAAAAGGCAAACCCATTCATGGAATTGTCTTTGCCCAAAGACCTGGGTGTACTTGGTGGGTGATGCGGGAGGATAGGGAGACTTGGTGTGTACCTCAAGGAGATTTAACCTTGGGGTAAGAATAACCTATAGTGTAAGTTGTATGTTACAGGAGGTAAAGTAGTAGGAGGAACATCAGTTGACAAGGAATGAATTTTGGCGAGTGACACTGTACCGTGACGTAAATCAAGTCCCTCCAGATGGGAGAGAATTTGCTGAAAGTCCTTGCAAGGAGTTTCAAAGATAAACCGAGACTTTTCCTTGAGTTTCAATGCTTCCAGATAGTTGTTTATTAAGTCTTATCAGAGGAACAGAGCCACTAGCATGACCCAGGTACAGCATAGAGCACAGAAAAGCAGGAGTGAGAGCTCTCTATCAAGATTTACACAGCCTTTTAAAGATATTTTAACCAATAGTTACTAAAAGCGTACATTATTTTCACTTTCCTACCAATTATTCAGTAACACAACCAGGAACTGCGGAATTTTCTATCCAATCATTCCAAACTACTTTTACTGCAGAATATGGAGTAGTAGAAGGAGAAGAAGGTTTAGAGAACAACAACAATCCTCCATTGTGATATTTTTTACTCTTATCTATTTACTACAAAGAGAAGCCCAAAACCTCTAAATTTTTCACCCTGTGACAATCTTACATAGTAGTCTATCACCTAATTCTCACCACTGTATTTTCTAGTTCTTGTCTGACCGTTGGTAGTTTTTTCCAAGGTTGGAGGCTAAAACAGTGTTGTTCAGGGGGGTAAGAACCCTTAAAAACAGGCAGAGAAATATTCTTGGCACTCTGGGTTCCTACAGCGAGGAGCAAGAAAAAAGCAATGATGAGCAGGGATGGTGTCGGTGCCCAACCATCAACTATCAAGTGTACTATTTCTCCTGTCCTGACCCCACCATCCTGCTGGAATGAAGACCACCTGGAGGGATGTGAAAGGACAGGCGATAGTGGTTAATATAGATTATATGGGATCTGAGCATGACACAAATGGTATGGAATAAGGGGTGGAGATTGTACTGGGTCTGACCAAGGTAAAGTTCACAGCCTTCACAGTGCTGTGCTTTGCATTGGTAGCTGGAAGGGTGTTGATAACAGACTGATGTTTTGGCAACTGCCGAGCAGCGCTGTCCCTCTAACATTCCTTCCCCCACCAAAGGGGATGGGAGTGGGCAAGATCCTGGGAGGGGACACAACCAGGACAGCTGACCCAAATCCACCAAAGGGATATTCCATACCATATGACGTCAGCTCAGATATATAAGCTAAGGGAGAGATGAGGAAGGTGGGGCATTTGTGAGTTTTCAGTGTTTGCCTTCCGGAGGAACTCTTACGTGTGCTGAAGCCCTGCTTCCCAGGAAGTGTCTCAACATCGCTGCTGATGGGAAGTAGAGACTGACTTTTTTTTCTCTTTGGCTCTTGTGCGTGCAGATCTCTGCTTTTTCTTTTTTCTTTTTTCTGTAATAAAATTGCCTTATCTCACCTTGCTGGTTGTTCTCCATCTTATTCTCTCCCCTGTCCCAGCGGGAAAAGGGAGTGATGGAGTGACTTAGTTGGCACATGGCACCCAGCCAGGGTCCACCCACTACAGGTTAGTGGATTAGTATATCTATCATAAATTATCCAATTAAAAGGTTAGTTGGTTAGGTAATAATTCATGGGGTCCTGCCCCACTGGAAGTGGTCCAGGGGCTTCTTTGACCCACTTGTCTGGTTCAGATTCTGGTTGGAAAACAGAACATTCTTGTAGTTTGTTCTCTTTTTGGAATAAGACTAAACAATATTTTAGGAATGTTAGAAGATTACCTTATTTTTCCTAAATGTAGGGAAAAAGGATAGGAAAAGTACTAGGAGATACAGCCATGCATTAGCAATCTATAAAGGTACAAATATATGAAAAATATAAAAAGTAAAAATCTTAGGCATCAGCTTCTCAGGTATATGGGATTCTCTGGCTTTGAGTCCATCTATGTATGCCATTGAAATCCAGGTGCCCAGAATTTTTGTGGGCCTATTTAGCAAGGGCTTCCTCATCAGGAGATAGAGCATCATGGGACAGGGGATTATTGCCTTTTTGAACCTAGAAATGAAACTCGAGATAATATTAATATGGGAGGTAATATAAAAGTGGATCTTTATTGAAGGCCTTCAGGGGCAGTTATGGAAAGATGTCCAAAAAAGCCCACCCACACGGGGTGAATACAGTTTTTATACGTTTAGCAAATTAGCGTAATTGACAAAAAGCACCAATTAGGAGGACAAGTGGTGATGGAATTCCCCCCCAGGTCAAGCCCCTTCTCTGGAGTTCCCCCTTGGTACTAGCTGTATGTACTAGTTTGAAAACAAACCAGTGAGAGGCACCAAGTCAGAATAACAATTTAATGGAAATTAAAGAAATGGAAAAGAAAGTAAAAGAAAACACTGACAGAGTCAAGATACAACCTGAGTCCCTATTAGGCAGGGTAGTGGTAGCAGTCTGGTGGAATGGTGGCTGCAATCCTCTGAAGTGGTGATCCTGTAGTAGAAGGGGTCTGCTCTTCCTCAGAAAGTCCAGCGGTGGCTGTGTAGCTCCTGTCCTCTGGAAATCCAGTGGAGCCCGAGTCTTTGGTGCTCAGAGTCCCAGTTATATCCATGATGGGATGCTTGGTTCCTCCCTCTGGGTGGAGCATCTCACAATGGGGTAATGAGTCATGAGGCCAAGTGTTGATTAGGCTCGTTAACAGAAGATAGTTTGGAGGGAGTTATCTCTGAGTCATGCAGCAGGACAATGATGGGCCATTAACAGCAAGATAGTCTGGGGGGAGGAGGCAAGGAAACACTGCCCCACCTGATTTCAACAGCTCATGAGGATGGTAATAGAATACACCTCAACCCAGGACACTGTACTTTGTTTATGAAGATGTATCTCAAAGAGTTGTGTTGCTGCCTGCCCCCAAGGTGCAGCACCGCCCTGGGACTGGCCAGAAAAGTCCAGACTTGTTTTATCCATGTGCTCTGAATCCCCTTTGTTCTAAGAGCGGGTAAAACTGAAAGTAACTCGGACTCCACCGAAACAGAATCTGATTGTCTGGTTATCCCCGGTCCACCCCTAGTTCTCCCCTTTCCCTTCCCCTGAATAAAAGAAGCTGAGCGGGCTCCGCCCTCTCTTGCCTTGGCTCTCCCGTTAACAACTGCTCCTGTCTCTTTCTCGGGATGGGAGGGATAAGACAAACAGGATTGAAGCACAAGCTTGAGCTTTATTTCTACCTCTTTGCTTCTGCTCTTGTTATTAGCTTTGCAGCTATCACTTGCCACTTTTTGGAGCCACTGAAGTGCTAGATTGCCTGTGCAGTATCTCCAGGCAGCTCGGAGCTTTCCAAGGCACTGAACTATGAGCCTAGCTGGCTAAGTGTGCTGTGAGAATATCTTCATTTGGCGCTACACGTGCTATCTGTGAACCTTGGTTCTGGTGAGACTTTTGGGGTGTCCCAGTGAGCCATGTGTCTGCCGGAGTTAACCCTGTGTGTGTAGTGGCAGCGCTTTGCAGCCCGGCTGTTACTTTCTGTGTAGCAGCGAGCTCAAAGCTTCAGCCTACCCTCCCCCACACCACGTGGCAAGGGGACGGCTGAAATAGCAGGAGACCCACTTCGCTGATTTCTTTTCTCCGGAACTGCTTCCTGTGGTGAATCCAGAATTCTGGTGAGTATTTCCCTGCTGTTTTGGGGGCTCGTGTCTTAAGCTGGTTTCGGTGCAAATTTTTCTCTTTTTTTCCCTCTTTTTTTCGCAATTTGGGGCTGAGGGTTTGTGGTGTTGCTTTCATAACGGGATCTGAAGTTTCTGCACACCACAGAGAAATATACTACCAAGTTCAAAGCTACCTTTCTTGTACTGGGCATAAATACCCTAAAAATCTAGTTCAATCTTTTGTGCACTGGCTTTTTCAGTACTTTCCTAATCTAACCTCCGAGGACATGCGATCTTCTGAATTTTGGGATAGTGTTAGGAGAAAACTCTCCTCTCTCAGATGATCGGGAGACGAAACAGTTTCAAAATTTTTCCTCTCCTGTTACTAAGTTACACTTTGCCGGGGAAAAACGCAGTGCATGAAAAGCCACTGCAAAAAACCCCTGTTAATTCCCTTATACCCTCTTCCAACCCCTGTGTCCCTGATCCCTGTTCCCCTACACTAGAAAACATGGCTAGAACAGACTGCTTTTTAGCACAGGAGAGCTATCAACCTCCTGGCTCACCCGTGTCTCCTCAGCACCCTGCCTTGGACCGGAATCCGGACCCCGTCCCAGGACCTTTCCAACCCCTTTTCTCCACGCCTTTGTCCCCAGTTTCGAGTCCTCATATTTTAAGCACGTGAAAAAAACCCTTCTCCCCTGATCTCTTTGTTCCCAGGGACAGCCGTAACCATGTGCTCGCAGCCCGGGAAAAAACCCCTCCCCCCAACCCCTTTTCCCCGAATCTATTTGTTTCCAATAATGGCAGACGCCACGTGTCCTCATCTCCGAACTACACCTCCCACAATCCCTTTCTCCCCCATCCCACAAATCCCTTCTTGTCCCCATCCCCTCCCACGCCTGCGTCGGAACCTACCTCTGCCCCCAACCCCGCCCCCACAGCGTCATGTTTCACCCCTCCCTCTGTTCCCACCCATGATGCAAGTACCACCCCTGCCTCCCACCACCCCACCCCCAACCCCTCCCCTCCTCCTGCTGCCTCCGCCCCTCCACTCTCCACCCCTGCCCCTCCACTCTCCTCCTCTGCTTCCCCTTGTCCCACTCCAGGTTCCCATGGTCATGTGACTACCCCTTTACATCTGGGAACCCATGGCTACCAGGAAGTACCTCCGGCTGCTGCTATTACATTCTCTCGTACTAGCACAGGAGCTAATCCTGGCTGGACCCCTTTCCCATATTCTAATATCAAAGATTTGTGCAAGGCAATTAAGGAGTTTGGGATGCATAGTAACTATTTTAAGAGCCTTTTAAGTGCTACTTTTTCAACACATTTGCTCGTACCTCATGATCTGATTACAATAATGCAAACTCCTCACTCACCCGGTGAATTTTTATTGTGGAAACAACAATGGAAATTAATTTTATCTGATTTATTGCAAATTCTGTGGCAAACTCCAGATAGTTATTTGAACTTTGACAACAGTTATATCACATTAGACCTTTTATCTGGTGACAATATGGCAAATGCTCAAAAACAAGCAATGCTTATTCCTCGTCCAGTTCTTACTGAAATAACATGTGCTGCTGTAAAGGCCTTAACATTACTACCATCTCAGACTCCTGAATCTCATTATACCAACATCAAACAATTGCCAACTGAAAATATTATTCAGTTTTATAACCATTTGCATGAGGCAATCTTTTCCCAGGTCCCCAGTCCTGACCTCCAACAAGCGTTCCTACTTGAACTGCTCCAGCAAATACGAATGATGCTTGCAAGCAAGTGATCCTGAGTCTTCCCTTGTGTCCACCCCCAACTGTTGAAACCATCCTCGAAGTGTGTACAAAGAAGGTGCAGCTGAAAACAACTGTTCCTTTTTTGAAAAAAGTGGGGATGGTTATAGATACAAAAATGCGGCTAGCAAGGATTTTCTTGCTATTTTCTAAGTCCGTGAGAGACTTTTCTCTCTCACAGAAGAGGTAGCAGGGAATGTAAACAACCAAGACACCTGCAACCTTGAAAAGTCTTGTTTATGGTATAGTAGAAAAATATTTTGACAATGGATGTTTTAGGATTTTAGCCAATCACCCCCAAGGGGTGGCTGATCCTTTGTCCAATTAGGCTATGAAGAAAAAAGTCTATAAAAGAGTTTGTAAAATAATTAAATAAATCAATCTTGCTGCACAACTCCTGCCTGCTGGATCTTCTCCTCCTCCTCCTCCCTATGGCTGCGGGACACGGTGCTATACCGTAGGAACCAGGCCTGCGGTAATATTTGGTGCTACCTGACGTGATCTGCACTCTCTGACGTGTCCTGCTGCTGCGAGCCGAGCCGAATTCCTCTAGAGGTACGCTGTTCCTCTTTCCCCCTGGGACCGGGAGGTCCGACAGAAATGAGAAATGGCGAACAGCGGCTCACAAACCGAAGCTGCGGTGCAAGTCTGGAAAGGTGTGTTTAGTATAATGCACACCTCCTTTCCTGAAAACTCAGTTCGGGAATTATTAGACTGGGCTACTTTAAAAGGGATTTCCATGGACAGAGATACTGCCCTGGACTTGGCCTTATGGCAGGAACTCAGCTCTGCTGTCCGACACGAGCTCCCGACTGGGGAGCTGGCAGTGTTAGAATGATACAAAACCTGGCATTCATTATTTATTCTGCTGACAGACCTTGACTGTGACAGCAGGGCTGGATCGCCTATTTTGGTGATGAGTGACGGAGGAATGTCAGAGGGGGACCCCGCTGACTGGGCTTCCGGGGCAAATGATGGTGGATTCGGAAAACTGCCCCGGCTCCACAGGCAGAGCCTGCGCCGGCTCACCCTGCACAATCGCAGGATTCCACAGCCCCCAGGAGGCCCGCGCCGCCAGAGGCGGGGGGTCAGGGCAGCAGGAGGGAGCACAGCCTGCCTTGCCGTTCGGCTGGGCGGCGGCCGCGGCTTATCCAGGGCCGCAAATCAGCGGTTTGGCCACTTGGACGCCCAGAGTGGCTCCTAGCTCAGTTCCGTATGGACCTGGATCTAACTTCTTAGCCGGCATAGCGCCAGGCGTGCCTGCACCTAGACTCCCTGGGTGTGGTCCGCTGCCCTCCCTGGCGCTGGACTGTTCTGCGCAGTCGCAGAACCAAGCCATCGACCTCTTAATGCAGCATCTGCCTTTGCTGACAGAGCTGCCAAACCTATCCCGAAGGATGGAGGACCTGCTCAGCCTGTTAGAGCGGCGAATGCCCGATCCCGCGCCACCTGCGCCACCAGCACAGCCTGCGCTGCCCGCGGCCCCCCTGCCATCTGCGGGAGACGCGGCTCCGAGCCAAGAAACGGCGAGGCCGGCGGCAAACCCAGAAGCGGTGCAGCCGCAGGAAAACCCGGAAGCGGCGGCGGCTGCGGACACGCGGCCAGAGACGGCGGCTGCAGAGCAGTGGCAAGGGGCGGCAGTGCCCAGCACGACCCCCAAGAATGGGCCAGCGGCGGCAGCTCCGGGCGCAGCTGGGGAGCGCGAAACAGCAGCGGCAGCGGCGACCGCGCCGAACGCAGCTGCTGTGCTAGAGGCGGCAGCGCCGAGAGCAGCTGTTGTCTGTCCTGTCTCTTCTGCCTCTAGCGAACTTAGCCAAAGTGCCCCTCCACGTACATTTCTGTTCACTCCCAGCACCACAAAGTTGCCTTTGCCTGATGATTCCTCGTCAGGCAGTGAGGCAGATGAGGTTCTGGCCCCAGGTCGTAAGGCGGCTGTAGCCGCGTGGTGAAGGAAAAGGCTGCGCCGGTCTCACCCCTGGACCTTTCAGGACTGCACGGTAACAGTGCGTCCGAAGCATTATAATCGCTTCTTAGAGTCCCTTAAGATGCGAGCATTGGAGGAGGGTGACTGGAGGTTGTTAGAAACCCTTGGAATGCCAAATAGATCTGAGGATTCTGGGGGTAATCGGGAAGCTGTTACACTCCATCCACAGGGTGTGCCAGAAGTTCAGGATGGTAGTGACTCCCCTAAAGGGGAGATCCAAGCTTTCCCAGTGTATAAGGCTCTCCCAAATTCAGGCGAGCATGATAAGTATGAGGCGATTGCTTGAAAGGTTGCCTAGGACCTGCAATCCAAGGTGGCACAATATGGGCTAGGTTCTGCTGAGGTTATGCAGATAATAAGGGTGATAAATACAGATTTACTTGCTCCATTTGATATCAGACACTTAGGTCAAATTCTATTTCAACCTGTGCAATTTACAGTTTTTGAGAAAACCTGGAGAAAGCTGGCCAACAAGGCTGCATTAGCGAATATGCAGCTCCCTGCTGCTGATCCGAGACAGACAGCAGGAGTGGATGCTTTGATGGGGACTGGTCCCTTCTCTGATCCCAGCCTACAGGGTACTTTGTCCTCTAGCGTCCTGCAGCAAGCTCAACAGGTCGGCATGGCTGCCCTGTTGAAAACCATAGAGTTGTCTGCGCCTAGAAAGCGATATACTGAAATAGTTCAAGGGAAATCAGTCATTCCTCTCTTTTGTAGAGAAAGTCGCTGCTTCTCTCGAGAAGCAGGTTGAGGATGACGGGTTAAGACAGTTGTTGTTAAGGCAGTTAGTGAGAGAGAACGCAAACGAAGAGTGCAGAAAAATCATAGATGCCTTACCAGGGGATCCTGAGGTAACAGACATGGTTGAAGCCTGCGCTAAGGTGGGATCCGGAAACCAGAAAAGGTCTGCTTTGGCTGCGTTCCTGCAGCCTGTTCACACATCTTCTGGTCGTGAACCAAAGCAACCAAAACAGGTGAAGAAACGGATGCGGCCTAAGCCGAGCCAAAAAGAAAACACACCGATCCCCCAGTGCAAGAGGTGTGGCAGGCCAGGCCATTGTACGGGCTACTGTAGATCCCGGACTCATGCCGATGGTCGGCCTTTGTCGGCAAACTTCCGCCAGGGTGCAAGGAGGGGGAATTGCTCTCCGATGCAGTCGTTCCCCCAGAGAGTGGCACAGGGACAGGCACAGGCCTACCCAGCCACCCTAGAGACAGCACCCAGGGATCAGATGGTTTTGACGTCCACACCTCAGCCGCAGTCATCTTAGACTCTAGCAGTATTTATAAGGTTCCCTTGGATGCATATGGACCCTTAGCCCAGGGATCCAGGGCGATGCTGGTGGGAAAACCTGATGTTGCCCATCAAGGAATCTTAGTGCACTCAGGAGTTATTGATGCTAACTTTAAAGGTCAGATTTGCGCTATGGTCTCCACGCAAAACCCCCCTGTAACAATTCCTGAAAAGACCTGCCTTGCTAAATTAGTGCCTTTTAAGTCTTGTGTCCCCAGGGTAGAACAAACTCAGGAAGATAACGGCAGTGGATCTACGGGACTTCCACAGGCCTTCTGGACTGCAGACATCTCTGACCAAAGGCCACAGATGACATGTACCCTGATCCTGCCAAATGCCCTTCCACCCTGGATTCAGCTTCAAGGTTTGATTGATATGGGTGCTGATGTAACTATCATCTCCTTCTCTGCAAGGCCTCCCTCATGGCCTTTAGCCCCGGTGGGATCGGCCATCGCAGGATTAGGAGGAACCACACAGAGCTATTTAAGTGAACGGCCTGTGGTGGTGAAGGACTCAGAGGGGCACACAGCTACAATTAGGCCTTATGTTGCTACCACTTCCTGTAACCTTTGGGGGCGGGATGTGTTGGCAGCTTGGGGCGTACGGATTGGGACAAATTTTAGCAGGGATCACTGTGCGTTAGGGCGCACAGTATCCTACGCTGCCTTTGAGGTGGTTGATTAACACAGAAATCTGAGTCAGACTCTGCTCAGTTAGTTGAATTAAGGGCTGTTACCATGGCTTTTCAGCGATTCTCACAGGAACCTTTGAATTTGGTTACTGGCTCTGCTTATGTAGCAGATGTCACCCAACGCTTAGATTGTTCACTTCTGAAGGAGGTGAACAATGCGGCTCTGTTTTCGCTGTTGCAAGCCTTGTGGTCTGCGATTTAGGCTCGAGTGCATCCGTATTACATTCTGCACATTCGAAGCCACACCAATTTACCAGGGTTTCTAACAGAAGGCAATGCCAGGGCTGACATGCTGGCCAACCCTGCGTGGGTAGGGCCTCAGCCTGACAAAATTGCACAAGCCAAGGCATCACACGGTTTCTTCCATCAAAGTGCACATACCCTGCAGAAGCAGTTTCATTTAACGCCAACCGAGGCGCGCGACATTGTCAGCGCTTGTGCTGACTGTCATGGACTCGCTGCGCCTTTGCCAGCGGGGGTAAACCCCAGAGGGCTAAAAGCCTTGCAGATTTGGCAAACAGATGTAACTCACGTCCCAGAATTTGGTCGGCTAAAATATGTGCGTGTGTCTATTGACACTTTCTCCTCTGGTATGTGGGCTACTGCTCACACTGGAGAGAAGGGCCGTGATGTCATTGCCCATTGGAAATTGGCTTTCTCAGTCCTGGGCGTGCCAGCTTCTGTGAAAACCGATAATGGTCCTGCCTACGCCTTGGAGAAGACTCGGCAGTTCTTACACCTATGGGGTGTTGTTACAGTGGGGATACTGCAACACGCCTATATCAAACCAGGAGTCCCATGGAAAAGAAATATATATGGACGGATTCTTGCTAGATGTTTCAGAGATGTTTATTTCCCCAGCCGCATAGCCGGGCTCTGCCGAGAGACTCTGCCACAGTCACAGGACCCGAGCTGCTTTGCCCGCGCAGGGGAACACAAACCAACCAATGGGGAACGAGGCTGACCAGGGGCAGGGAAACCCCGTGCCTCCCCCCCAGGGCCCCTCTCCCAGGGCTACAGGGCGCCGGGGAGGGACCCCAACATCTCACCCGTTTTATTTTAATAAAAGGAGAATGAAGACAACTGGATAAACACAACAAGAACAGTTTCAAAACAAAACAAGCCACCCTCCTGAGTCTTTAAATGTCCAAACAGATTCTGCGGAACATCTTAGGGCTGACAGAAGGGAGACAGAACTCTCTGGACATGCCTGTGGGGAAACTGAGGCAGGAGAGGGTTTAATTTCTTTCCTCCCCCTTTTCATCCCCCCATCGGCATCGGAAAGGGATTTTTGGGGAAACAATTGGCAAAGGCAGGGGTTTGTGAGGGAAACCATGGATGAAAAAACAGATTGGGAATACACTGGGGGTAATAGGACATAGGGTAAAAGGGAAAGGTGGGATTAGGAAAGGGAGACTGTAGGGGGGGTTTACAATGGAGATATTGTCTAACATGACTACGATTTTTTGCATATATACTGCCTTTTACAGGAACACCATCAGGCCCAGTGACCTGCGACGCTTGTAACCCTTTTCTACCTTGTATGATTTTGAATTCCACCACCTCCCCATCTCCCAAGCTTGGGATGCATTTTTCAGGGTTATTCTTTTTAATAGCAGTTCTATGCACGAATATGTCTTGCTGGTTATCACATCTTGTTATAAAACCATAATTTTGTTTAACATTATACCATTTCACTGTCCCTAAGATCTTAGCTACCATGGTCTTTTCCTTTTTCCGAGTGGCTGCTGTTTTCTGTCTCGCTGTGTCTTTGCTCTCTCTTTCGGTCGCTCCCGTGTTGGAATTATCGGCGCCCTTTTCCCGGGGTCGCGTTTGGGGCCGCGCGGGCCGGGCCGGGCCGCGCCGCTCCGTTCTCCGTGCGTCGCCTCCTCTGCTCTCAGCTGCGTTGCCACTGCCAGGCGCTGCATCTCGGCCAGGCCCCCGAGCGATGACCCCCCCGTGCCCTGCTCCAGCGCGCGTTTCGGCTGGGCACGGCTCCACTCTGCCGCCGCCAGCCGCCGCCCGTGCGCTGCCCCTCTCGTTCGGGCGCTCACGGGGCTCGCTCCACCATGCGCTGCCGGGGCCGTGCGGGCACTGCCGGGCCGCGCCGCTCCTGCCGCGCCTCGCTCCGCCACCGACACTGCGGCCCGCGTGGCTCCGCCCGCGCACGGGAACCGTCTCGCTGCGGCTCGCAGAGCGCTCGGTGCACGTGGCCGAGGCCGCACGGTCCCTGAGCCAGGCTTCTCTTCGCCAGGACACAGCTGACATTGCTCAACAGTCTCGGTTATTAAATAATATTCACGAAAATATTCTTCCATCGGCATATATTTTGACTCAAATATTAACTGGGTCCAAATGGTTTTCCAAAAGCTCTTGGTAAGAATTAGATCCCAAGAAACATAGAAAAAGTTCTTAAACAACCATGCCAGGAAGTGTTTCAGTTCTTTCTGAGCTTGAATCAAGCTAAAATTTACAAATCGTTGTTCAAGAATCATTTTAAGTTTAAGATAAATGTCCATATGCGGCTCTGAAAGCCAAGAGTCTTCCCACGGTTCCTCCATAGTTTAGATATGGAATAGCAAAACAAAACCAAGAAGAGGAATCCAAAGTTTCCAGTGTTTACTCACACAAAGTCGCTTAGGGATCGGGGATCGTTCTGCTCACAATTCCCACCATTATGTTACAGTGGGGATACTGCAACACGCATATATCAAACCAGGAGTCCCGTGGAAAAGAAATATATATGGACGGATTCTTGCTAGATGTTTCAGAGATGTTTATTTCCCCAGCCGCATAGCCGGGCTCTGCCGAGAGACTCTGCCACAGTCACAGGACCCGAGCTGCTTTGCCCGCGCAGGAAAACACAAACCAACCAATGGGGAACGAGGCTGAGCAGGGGCAGGGAAACCCCGTGCCTCCCCCCCAGGGCCCCTCTCCCAGGGCTACAGGGCGCGGGGGAGGGACCCCAACAGGGTGTAGACCATACCTTTGGCATCCCACATTCTCCTACTGGCCAAGCCATTGTTGAACGCGCTCATGGTACCTTGAAGGGTGTTTTGGGCAAGCAGAAAAGGGGAATGCATGGAGAAACCCCACAGAGCCGACCAGCAAAAGCTTTGTATACAATTAATCACCTTACAATACCACAAAATTCAAATAATCCTGTTATTCTGAATCATTTTCTCTCATTGCAGTCTGCAGGCGACAGACAACTGCCCCGGGCAAAAGTCTGGGTGCGGAATTTACTCACTAACCAGTGGGAAGGCCCACATGAGTTCATCGTTTGGGGTTGTGGGTATGCTTGCATTTCCACAGATACTGGGGTACGGTGGCTACCTTCAAAATGTGTTCGCCCTGACCTACAGCACCAGAGGCAGAACAGGCAACCTCCAAATGATGACCAGAACGCCAACCATCCAAATGGCGACCAGAATGTAGATCATCAGCCTAATGACTCTTCTGATGATGACCAGGTTGTCAACAATCAGGCAGATGGTCCTTCCACAAGCAGAGACTGGGATGGTCCTTCTACAAGCAGAGACTGAACTTTAAATTTCTTGTTATGGAGTCAGATAGTTAAAGCCTTAAGGACATATTTAGAATTAATAACTGATGTAGATTTCTATTTAGGATTAATACTAGAGTTGTTCTCTTATCAAACAAAAAGGGGGAATTGTGGATACAAAAATGCTGCTAGCAAGGATTTTCTTGCTATTTTCTAAGTCCGTGAGAGACTTTTCTCTCTCACAGAAGAGGTAGCAGGGAATGTAAACAACCAAGACACCTGCAACCTTGAAAAGTCTTGTTTATGGTATAGTAGAAAAATATTTTGACAATGGATGTTTTAGGATTTTAGCCAATCACCCCAAGGGGTGGCTGATCTTTGTCCAATTAGACTATGAAGAAAAAAGTCTATAAAAGAGTTTGTAAAATAATTAAATAAATCAATCTTGCTGCAGAATTCCTGCCTGCTGGATCTTCTCTCCTCCTCCTCCCTATGGCTGCGGGACATGGTGCTATACCGTAGGAACCAGGCCTGCGGTAATAGATGGTGGGGGAGGTTATGGAGAATGCGATGGGTACAGGGGAAACTCAATCTCGAGGTAGCCTTGTATGCTATCGTTGTCAGAAAAAGAGACATGTGGCTCACAATTGCAGAACAATAATATCTGCTGATAAAAACTCTTCAAAGACTGTTTCCCCAGGTCAACAGCAGGGAAACTAATGGCCCAATGTGTCCTAACAGTTCCGCGTTCAGACAAAGCAACATGGACTCCTGGACTTAGGTTTAAGGTAACCTTTGATAAAGCACACAATTTCTACAACAAACAGACTGCGATACCAATCACATTCCAAAATGTGGACCACATGCAAGACTTTACATACCTTTTTGTTATTGGGGACACTCGGGAAACACCTGCTGGGATAGAGGTTACACCCACACTCATGAAAGTGGATCAGAACGGGGGTTCTAACCTCATAGTACAATGTATATGTCCACCATACTTTACGTCAAAAGGTCAAGTCATTGCACAAGCCATTCCACTGCCCAAATACCTGCCCAGAGATGGTCATATCCCAGCCATCTGTTGGACTGAGGTTTTGGGAAACAATAAGCCTATAGTAGAATGTAAGCTCCGTCATGGATCACATAAAATCAGTATCACGGGAATCATAGACACAGGTGCTGATGTGTCTGTCATTCCATTTGATAAGTGGCCTGCACAATGGGAATTGCAATCTCAGGGTATCATACAAGGGATTGGAAGTACCCAAATTGCAAAGCAATCCAAAAACATCATTCAAATTGAAGGTCCTGAAGGACAAATAGTGACACTTCATCCGTATGTCCTGGACACCAAATTCACCCTGTGGGGAAGGGATGCCATGTCTCAGTGGGGAACAAAAATTTTTATCACCCCTAGACATCAAAATTTTCCCTTGCGGCCACTGGAGCTGAGTGCCAACCCCAAAAGTTAACTTGGAAAACTGATGAACCAGTGTGGGTTAACCAGTGGTTGCTAAAAGAAGAAAACTTAGAGGCACTCCAAACATTAGTAGATGAACAATTGGCTAAAGGGAACATCGCACCAACCAATAGCCCCTGGAACTCGTCCATGTTTGTAATACAAAAACCGGGAAAGAACAGGTGGCACCTTCTCCAAGATCTCAGAAAAAACAATGAAGTTATTGAAGATATGGGACCCCTTCAACCAGGTATGCCATCATCTTCAATGCTCCCACAACACTGGCATTTGGCTGTCCTTGATATTAAAGATTGCTTGTTTCATATTCTACTACACTTTCATATTCCACTACACCCTGCAGACGCCCCTCAATTTCCATTTTCCGTGCCCTCTATTAATCATGAGGCCCCCATGAAATGTTACCATTGGCTTGTGCTTCCTCAAGGTATGAAAAATTCCCCAACTCTCTGTCAAGAGTATATTGCTAAAATTCTATCTCCCATCCATGCCAAAGCAGAGAAAGCCATCATCCTACATTACATGGATGATGTGCTGGTATGTGCTCCCAATAATCAATATCTCGAGCAGACACTTAATATGGTGATCGAGGCCCTAGACTCCAAGGGCTTTGAATTACAACCAGAAAAAATGCAGAGAACAAGCCCTTGGAAATACCTTGGACTCAAAATCACAGAAACCTCTATCACCCCAACACCCGTCACTATTAATAATAACCCAAAAACACTAGTAGAATATTACCACAGGCCTGGGGCTTGGGGTATATCACCGTGTCCCTCAGCCGTAGAGAGGACGAGGAGAGAAGATCCAGCAGGCAGGAATTGTGCAGCAAGATTGATTTATTTAATTATTTTACAAACTATTTTATAGACTTTTTTCTTCATAGTTGTCATAGGTTAGCAAGCATAGTCCCGGAAGGGATATCCTTGCTAAGGGGTGCTTACAGTTTCCTCTGGGACCTGATAGAACCTATCAGCTGGCCAGTTTGAATATGGACAATTCTTTAAGCCACTTAAAGTTGTGACCGCCTCTGTGATCCACACTTAAGAATAGACAAACTCCCCCCCAAGCTCTCTCTCGTTTCCGGCGCTGGGACAGGTGGCTGCAGGCCCCGTGCGGGGGCCAGTGGGCCCGGCCAGGCCCTGCTTGGGCCAGGCCGGGCCGGGCCACAGCCAGCCTGGAGCCATGGGCCTGTTCCAGCCATGGAACCCCCCCCCCCCCCCACAGCCTTGCCGTGGGCAGCCGGAGCGGCTCGGAACCCCCCCTCCACTGCGGCCGAGATTCAGCAAAGCGGCACCTCTGTCCGGCAGAGGTCAGGTGACCAACTGCGATAAGCCACATTCCAGCTGCAAGGCCGAGGTGAGATTAACCCTTTTATTGCTGTGAAGAGCTGAAAACCTGAGGGAAGAGAGAGAAGATGCTTAAAGCTGAAAGTCTGTTGTGAAGCTATGATATATCAGAGTATCCTGTTGTAATTTCATGAAGATATGGGGGGTGGAGTGTTCAACTCATAAGCAATAGGCAGATGCTGCCACAGCTGTAATTTCATGAGAAGTTTGGACAGAGAGAGATGAACCAGATGAACCAGATGAGGACTTTTGCTCCAAAGAGGAAGGGAGAAAAACCTCAATTCCTAGAGATGCTTCCAGAGATAGTCTTAAAGATGAAGATGACCCTTGCTCCCAGGGAAGGAGAAGGGCCTCTGTTATTTTGTTTCTGAACAGCTCTACCTTAAAATTGTACCCCAGAAAACTTTCAAGAGTGGACCCTCGAAAGCAGTTGCGGGAAAAGCTGCAAGTCGGGGGAAGGGACTCACATCGTAAGCAGAGAGACTCCTCTTCCTGAATGGACTGAACAATATTTGGAAGTGGGTGGCTGTCTCGGTGTGATACTGTTTTCATAGCATGAGCAAAAAGAGACTTCTCTTTCTAAATGGACTGAACAAGGTTATTATGGAAGTGGTAAACAGACTGAACATCTTAAGGGTTGTCTTTACATTGTCAGTGGGAGAAGGGAGGAAGGTGGGGGGAGGAGGAGAGTTCTAAAGGTGGTATAATTTTTTTTCTTTTCTTCTTTTAGGTCTGTTAATAAACTTCTTTATATTCATTCAAATTGGTGCCTGCTTTGCATTTCTCCTAATTCTTATCTCACAGAAGATAAACAGTAATGAGTATTTTAGACCTAATTGGACAAAGATCAGCCACCCCTTGGGGTGATTGGCTAAAATCCTAAAACATCCATTGTCAAAATATTTTTCTACTATACCATAAACAAGACTTTTCAAGGTTGCAGGTGTCTTGGTTGTTTACATTCCCTGCTACCTCTTCTGTGAGAGAGAAAAATCTCTCACGGACTTAGAAAATAGCAAGAAAATCCTTGCTAGCAGCATTTTTGTATCTACAATGCCCCCTTTTTGTTTGATAAAAGAACAACTCTAGTATTAATCCTAAATAGAAATCTACATCAGTTATTGATTCTAAATATGTCCTTAAGGCTTTAACTATCTGACTCCATAACAAGAAATTTAAAGTTCAGTCTCTGCTTGTAGAAGGACCATCCCGGTCTCTGCTTATAGAAGGACCATCGGCCTGATTGTTGACATCTTGGTCATCATCAGAAAAGTCATTAGGCTGATGATGTACATTCTGGTCACCATTTGGATGGTTGGCGTTCTGGTCATCATTTGGAGGTTGCCTGTTCTGCCTCTGGTGCCGTAGGTCAGGGCGAACACATTTTGAAGGTAGCCACCGTACCCCAGTATCTGTGGAAATGCAAGCATACCCACGACCCCAAACGATGAGCTCATGTGGGCCTTCCCACTGGTTAGTGAGTAAATTCCGCACCCAGACTTTTGCCCGGGGCAGTTGTCTGTCGCCTGCAGACTGCAATGAGAGAAAATGATTCAGAATAACAGGATTATTTGAATTTTGTGGTATTGTAAGGTGATTAATTGTATACAAAGCTTTTGCTAGTCTGCTTCAGTAACCAAGTTAAAAGGTTCCTGTGAGAATCATTGAAAAGCCATGGTAACAGCCCGTAATTCAACTAACTGAGCAGAACCTGACTCAGATTGGTGTGTTAATGAACCACTGCAAAGGCAGTGTAGGAGACTGTGCACCCTAACGCACAGTGACCCCTGCTAAAAATTCGTCCCGATCCGTACGCCCCAATCTGCAAACACATCCCGTCCCCAAAGGTTAAGGGAAGTGGTAGTAACATAAGGCCTAATTGTAGCTGTGTGCCCCTCTGATTCCTTCACCACCACAGGCCGTTCGCTTAAATAGCTCTGTGTGGTTCCTCCTACTCCTGTGATGGCTGATCCCACTGGGGCTAAAGGCCATGAGGGGGGCCATGCAGAGAAGGAGATAATAGTTACATCAGCACCCGTATCAATCAAACCTCGAAGCTGAGTCCGGGGCGGAAGGGCGTTCGGCAGGATAGGGTACATGTCATCTGTGGCCTTTGGTCAGAGATGTCTGCAGTCCAGAAGGCCTGTGGAAGTCCTGTAGATCCACTGCCGTTATCTTCCTGAGTTTGTTGTTCTATCCTGGGGACACAAGACTTAAAAGGCACTAATTTAGCAAGGCAGGTCTTTTCAGGAATAGTTACAGGGGGTTTTTGCGTGGAGACCATAGCGCAAATCTGACCTTTAAAGTTAGCATCAATAACTCCTGAGTGCACTAAGATACCTTGGTGGGCAACATCAGGTTTCCCCACCAGCATCGCCCTGGATCCCTGGGCTAAGGGTCCATATGCGTCCAAGGGAACTTTATAAATACTGCTAGAGTCTAAGACGACTGCGGCTGCGGTGTGGACGTCAAAACCGTCTGATCCCTGGGTGCTGTCTCTAGGGTGGCTGAGTAGGCCTGTGCCTATACCTGTGCCACTCTCTGGGGGAGGGACTGCATCGGAGAGCAATTCCCCCTCTTTGCACCTCGGCGGAAGTTTGCCGACAAAGACTGACCATCGGCATGAGTCTGGGATCTACAACTGTCTTAACCCATTATCCTCAACCTGCTTCTCGAGAGAAGCAGCGACTTTCTCTACAAAAGAGAGGAATGACTCTGATTTCCCTTGAATAATTTCAGTATATTGCTTTCTAGGTGCAGACAACTCTATGGTTTTCAACAGGGCAGCCATGCCGACCTGTTGAGCTTGCTGCAGGACGCTAGAGGACAAAGTACCCTGTAGGCTGGGATCAAAGGGACCAGTCCCCATAAGAGTATCCATTCTCGCTGTCTGTCTAGGATCGGCAGCTGGGAGCTACATATTCCCTAATGCAGCCTAGTCGGCCAGCTTTCTCCAGGTTTTCTCAAAAACTGTAAATTGCACAGGTTGAAATAGAATTTGACCTAAGTGTCTGATATCAAATGGAGCAAGCAAGTCTGTATTTATCACCCTTATTATCTTCATAACCTCAGCAGAACCTAGCCCATATTGTGCCACCTTGGATTGCAGGTCCTAGGCAACCTTTCAAGCAATCACCTCATACTTATCATGCTCGCCTGAATTTGGGAGAGCCTTATACACTGGGAAAGCTTGGATCTCCCCTTTAGGGGAGTCACTACCATCCTGAACTTCTGGCACAGCCTGTGGATGGAGTGTAACAGCTTCCCGATTACCCCCAGAATCCTCAGATCTATTTGGCATTCCAAGGGTTTCCAATAACCTCCAGTCACCCTCCTCCAATGCTCACATTTTAACTGTCTCGAAGAAGCGACTAGTGGGTCGGACGCACTGTTACCGTGCAGTCCTGAAAGGTCCAGGGCCGAGACCGGAGCAGCCTTTTCCTTCACCACACGGCTACAGCCGCCTTACGACCTGGGGCCAGAACCTCATCTGCCTCACTGCCTGACAATGAGGAATCAGGCAAAGGCAACTCTGAGATGCTGGGAGCGAACAGAGGTGGATGGAGAGGGGCACTTTGGCTGAGTATGCTAGCGGCAGAACAGACAGCACAGACTACAGTTGGCAGCACTGCAGTTTGAACAGCAGCTTCTTTACAGGATGCCGTCTCGGCCGGTTCTGACCGAACTGGTACTGCAGCTGCTGCGACCGTCTCCGGGACTGCAGCCGCGCCCGGCTCTTTGCTCGCCTCTTGCACCACGTCAGTGCTCAGCACCACTGCCAAAACTGTGTTTTCTCGCTCCCCGGCTGCGTTCGGCGCTGCTGCCCCCAGCCGCCGCTCTGCAGCCACGGCCGCTTTCTGGTTTTCCCGCAGCAGCCCTGCTTCCAGTTTCGCCGCTGGCTGCACCACTCCCTGGTTTGGAACCGCGTCTGGCGCGGGCGGTGCTGGCCCGGTGCACCCCGTGCTGCAGGGTGCCTCTGGCTTCCGCGGCAGCTGCTTTTGCAGGCTGAGCAATTCTCCCAGCTGCCGGGATATGTTCGGTAACTGTCAGCAAAGGCAGATGCTGTAATAAAAGGTTGATGGCTCGGTTCTGCAGCGGTGCAGGACAGTCCAGCGCCAAGGAGGGCAGCGGACCACACCCAGGCAGTCTCGGTGCAGTTACGCCTGGCGCTACGCCGGCGAAGAAGGGACATTCAGGCCGCTTTTGCTCCGCTGGTGGATACGCAAACGGGCTAGGAGCCGCTCTGGGGGTCCAATTCGCTAAGCCGCCAACTCGCAGACCTGGATCAGCCGTGGCCTCCGCCGAGCTGAGCGGCAAGGCATACTGCGCGCCCTCCCGCTGCCCTGACATCCCCACCTCTGGCAGCGCAGGGTCCCTGGGGGCTGCGGAGTCATGCGATTGTGCAGGGTGAGGCGGAGCAGTCTCTGCCTGTGGAGCCGAGGGGGTTTTTTCTGATTGACCATCACTTGCCCCCTCGGACATTCCTCCGTCACTCATCACCAAAATAGGCGAGCCAGCTCTGCTGCTACAGTCAAGGTCTGTCAGCAGAATAAATAACGAACGCCAGGTTTGGTATAATTCTAACACTGCTGGGTCCCCAGACGGGAGTTCTTGCCGGACAGCACAGCCAAGTTCCTGCCATAAGGCAAAGTCCAGGGCAGTATCTCTGTCCATGGAAATCCCTTTTAAGGTAGCCCAATCTAATAATTCCCGAACTGAGTTTTCAGGAATGGAGGTTTGCAGTATGCTAAACACACCTTTCCAGACCATTACCACAGCGTCGGTTTGTGAGCCGCTGTTCGCCATTTCTCATTTCTGTCGGACCTCTCGGTCCCGGGAGGAAGGGGAACAGCGTACCTCTAGAGAAATTCAGCTTGGCTCACAGCAGCAGGACACGTCAGAGAGTGCAGATCAGGTTGGGCAGCACCAAATATTACCGCAGGCCTGGTTCCTACAGTATATCACCTTGTCCCACAGCCATAGGGAGGAGGAGGAGAGAAGATCCAGCAGGCAGGAATTGTGCAGCAAGATTGATTTATTTAATTATTTTACAAACTCTTTTATAGACTTTTTTCTTCATAGTCTAATTGGACAAAGGATCAGCCACCCCTTGGGGGTGATTGGCTAAAATCCTAAAACATCCATTGTCAAAATATTTTTCTACTATACCATAAACAAGACTTTTCAAGGTTGCAGGTGTCTTGGTTGTTTACATTCCCTGCTACCTCTTCTGTGAGAGAGAAAAGTCTCTCACGGGCTTAGAAAATAGCAAGAAAATCCTTGTTAGCAGCATTTCTGTATCTACAACAGGACACCCCAGAAAAATTTATGATCTGCTCTCAAAGCTAATTTTTCTGGTTTCCCACCGAGAGCATCCCTATTTTGTCATGCATGTGTGGTCACATACAAACCTGCCAGGATTTATTGCAGAAGGTAATCGTAGAGCTGATACCCTGGCTATGCCAGCAGACCTAGTTTTATCATCTGACTTACCAAAGCTCCCCCAAGTTTTTGAATAGGCAAAATTGAGCCATGCCATGTATCATCAAAATATTCCTGCTCTTATCCGCATGTTCCACCTATCATGGACACAGGCAAAAGCAATCATAGCGACATGTCCCAACTGCCAGAAGCTACAGCTTCCATCACTGGGCATGGGGGTCAATCCCAGAGGCATTAATAGTGGTGAAGTGTGGCAGATGGACGTCACAAATTTCCCTGAATTTGGGAGATTAAAATATGTTCATGTTTCTATTGATACCTTCTCTGGTGCTATGTATGTTTCTGCACATGCAGGTGAAAAAGCTAAGGACGTTGAAAAACATCTTGTCCAAGCTTTTGCTGTGCTTGGTGTGCTTGAAGAGATAAAAACTGATAATGGGCCTGCCTACTGTAGAGGGATTCCTTGTTGAACAGGGGCATAAGATACCCCAGGACAGTCTGGGCAGTCTGGGCACCCCAGGGCTGCTGCAGAAGACACCCTGAAGGGGCCTCAGGCTGCAGATAGGCCAGAAAGACACCTGGCAGCAGGTAGCCTTGAACAGCCTTGGGAAAAGTTACACACTGGTCGGCTCCCCCGCTGCTTAGAGGCTGTCCCGTGGGAAGAGGGTGTGAATCTTTATAAAGTAGATATAAGTGAGTGTAAGTAAACAATAAAGGAAGCATGATGCTCAAATCATATCGGTGTTCGTGTCGTGACTTCGGCTGGCTCTTCTGCACCCCCCCCCCCCCCCCGCTAAACCTGGTGCCCGGAGCAGGGACCCGAGTGATTTTTGTGCGTAAATGCAGGTTCACTTAAATGCGGTAAGACTCCGAATGATCGTATTATCGATGCTGGAGCCTGTGGGAGCTGGATGCGGGAAGGGTCTCAAAGCGGAGTGACGCTGGAGACCGGAGCTCGCACGGCCGAGAGAGGCCCCGCAGGTAAGAAGCTATGGAGTACGAGGCAGGGACTCACCTCCTAGCCAGTATCCTCTCTAAGACAGGTGAGACTGTAAAGGATCGGGATCTTAGTGCCCTCGTTACGTGGGCCCGGGAACACGGATTTTTGAGATACACTTCGCTTTTGTTTTCGACCAAAGTGTGGTGGGCAGTTGGGAAAAAACTGTGGCTGTCCACGATTGAGGGTGGAAAAGAAGGTAAAGAAGCTAAAGCTCTTGGATTAACTTGGAGAGCAGTGACTAACACTCTCACAGAGATGAAAGCAGAGGACAGTGGTCGTGGCGGCCATGGAGGCTTTAGGGGGTAGCGGCTCCAGGAAGGAAGGTGACGTGGGTCTTACAGAGTGGCGGCCGGAGGCCAGGGCGGAGTCCAGGTTTGCACAATTCTTCGGGTTGACCGAGGGCAGACCGATTAAGGGAACAGCAGCACCCGTGCGTTCCCTGCGGGAGTTGCTGGACGTGGCGGGGAAGGAAGTTACCCCACAGACGTCTGAGGGAGAAATGGCCCCAAAGGTGGAAGTGCAGGCTCCCGACCCAGGGGGCGGGGCACAGGCGAGCAGAGGAGAAACAAGCAGTCCTAGCTCCCGGCCAAAAGCGGCAGTGCACCACCCCCCTCTGCCGGACAGAGGATCATCGTCCGACGGCGAAGCAGCCTCCACGGCTTTGTCGCCCGCAGAAACAGAGCCAGCCAGGGGTCAGCCCCAAGAGGAGGAGAAGCACCGAGAGATGATGCATGAAGTAATCAAGAAACTTGCTGAATTGTCTACACGTCAGGACGCACTGGAATCTAAGGCTTGGGAAACCACACCATCAGCACCGTGGCGTCCCGTGGCCCCACTAGTCAAGATAGCCACCAGAACTCCTACGTTCCCATCGGGAGAGCCAGGCACAGTGCCTACAGCCCCTCCCTTCCCGCGAGGGGAGGTGCAGCCATCGCCTCCATCAGCCCCAACGGGGAGGACTGATCCATTGCGAAGGAGATGGAATGGAGTTATCCGTGATGCAATCATTGAAGGTGACTGGAATGCCGTGGATGCCCTTGCCTGTCCTGTACTGATACAAGGGGACACTGCAAAGTGGGAACCCCATGACTGGAAGCTCTTGCAGCAAGCTAAGCAAACCGTTACCACGCATGGCCTCCGGTCCAAAGCTACACGGAGCATCCTTCAGTTTATCTTTACAGCAGATGTCCTGTGTCCTAATGATTGCATCAACATCGCACAATTGTTGTTAACCCCTTCACAGTTCCTGCTCTGGGAGCTAACGTTAGTAAGTGGGTGGTATACGTGCCCGCCTTGTGTGGACCGTGATCAAAGGTGGAACCAAGAAGGGGAGTTGCATAAATTCTTGGGTATAGCACCAGACACAGAGGTAGAGTGGGGAATTGTTTTTGGATTGTCTTGAGACAAGGGTATTGGCGGACATCTTCGATTGGCTGTCTGCCCATTTAGATTGAGTGAAGGCAGTACGGAGTGTGGCAGTGTTAGGGTGAGAGGGTAGCACACAGGTTCGTGTCCTGCAGCAGCATGTGGTGGCCCCCGAGCGCTGGGAAGCGACAAAGCAGCTCTGGACCCGCAAACATTCTGAGAGGTTTGCTTCTCATAAGCATCCTATCCGGGTCCCATGCAATTGAGCTTTATTTCTATCTCTTTGCTTCTGCTCTTGATATTAGCTTTGCAGCTATCACTTGCCACTTTTTGGAGCCACTGAAGTGCTAGGTTGCCCGTGCAGTCTCTCCAGGCAGCTCGGAGCTTTCCAAGGCACTAAACTATGAGCCTAGCTGGCTAAGTGTGCTGTGAGAATATCTTCAGAGTTGTTCTCGGCCTTGGTTCCCAGGAAGAACTGAGATAGGATAGGGCTTGGAGCTCTGAAATTTGTTTTGTCTTTCTGCCTAGGGAAAGGCCATGTAAAATTACTGGGAAAAGTAGCCAATAATACAATAGGCTACAGAGTTGCAAATATATATGTGAAGAATACAGAGAACATATAAAAGAAAAAAAGGCAAAAACCAAAATGGCATCAGGATCAGGAAGTAAAGTAGTGCTATTAACTTGAGCTAAGTGATCAACTGTGGCATTGTGCTCCCCCTCTTACTTAACACTCCAGGCGACACAAATATCAACATTTTGAACCCACAGGTATAAATTCATCCATCTCATTGTCCAGGTTTCTGTTTGCCACTTATTAACCCATGCAGTTAATCCCTTGTATACTGCCCAAGTGTCAGTATATATGTATTGCTCAGGAGCTGTGGTTTCTCCTAATGTTTCTTGTAGTTCAAATCCTTTTTCTGACAGCATTTACTCAAGGAGATTTGCCTTCTCTATGAAAGATGATTGGTATCCAAAATAAATGCTGCTACTGTAGGTAGCCATATGCACCTGAAAATACTTCCCTATAGACAGATCTAAAAGTGCAAAATTGGGAAATATGCAAGAAGTAGGTTATGAAATAGAAGAATCTAGTCTGGAAACAGTAAGACACTTCCACCCCACCCCCAATTTCACTTCTTCCCCCTGGAATAGAAATAACTGGAACTTTTCTCTCAAGATCTTTTGCTCTTCTCTCCAAGTACAAGCTTCTCTGTGCAATCCATTTCTTATTCTATCTCCACACACTGGTGTGTCCTGCACTGCATGTGCTTCCTCTGTCTCACCATTCCTCAACTAACTGCTAATTCAAGCCCACTCTGTGGCTCAGTCCCCCAGCCTCATCAGTGTCTTCCAACACAGCCATCTGTAAGCTCAAATCCCCCTTCATACACTTTTTGCTCAGACTTAACCCTCTTCTTCTTGAGTTGGAAGCCACTTTCTAAAGCTGTGAGCTTTAACATACCTTAACTCTCCAAGGCTCAGCATACATTTGTTGTCTTCATTTACAGAAACATTCAAGCACAGAACTTTTCTTTTTTGTCACCACCACCGAATCCAAAAACACAGCTGCCTATGTCCACTATATGCTTTCATTGCAATGTTGCCTGTACTGTTCTAAGACACATTTAGTTTTGGTGAAGTACATAGAGATTATCAAGCAAAGGTTGCTATAAGAATACATTTGATTTATTTGTATGGAATTTTATATTTTTTATTACTATTAGTGGAACTAACTAAAATTAATTTACAATTAACTTTTAGTCTGTGAATAACAATGAAATTTTATATACGGACAGAAGACTCATCAGAGACTGAAATATTATAATTTATGACTTAAACATTTTCTTAAAGGACTTTTAAAACTGTATTACCAAAAGCTGCAAAGAAGACTATCGGCCCTGACTGAGGCCTTACACTGCTCACTGATGAAGATAAGATAGAGTAACAAACTCAGGGCTGGGGCCATTCACTAAGCACAAGCTTAACACCTCCAAGGTGGAGACCACAGCCCCAGGGCTATCAGCTGCCAGGCTTGCACAGACCCTCACACCAAAGGGGGGAGGAAGGAGAGGCTTTGGGTATCTTGGAATAGCCTGTGGTCAGAGGCGCAGTGACTGCCCATCCTGCACTGTGCAGAGGAGCCCAGCTGAGGGGTCCTCACTGCGGGGGAGGGCGGGGGGGAGAAGGGGATGACATGGCCCATCACAGGGGCCCCCCTCAAAGGGGTTGTCTTGGGGTGACCTTATGATGTGTATCCCATATCGCTGCCTATGCAGGGGTCCCCAGACCCTGCACCAGAGATGATGCAACAGACCCTCAGTGTTGCAAGGGACAGTGTCAAGCTAGCCCCTGCAAGAGGAGGCACGTGGGCATTCCCATCTGGCCCAAAGTGTATATTAATCCATGGGATTCTGCACTCTTTGGCGTGTGGTGTGGTGGCATGTGGCGGTGTGGCGGCATGTGGCGGTGTGGCCAGGGTGGCGATTGGGGACCCTCACCACCAGCAGACCAGATGGAGGGGAGCAACGAGATGTCGTTGGGACCCTTGGATGGGTGATATGCTTCCACCTAACCCCTGTCACCTCTCCCTGTCCCGCCACCCCCATGCACACTTCTTTTTTCCATTTCTTTCTCTCTTTCTTTTCTCTTCCCTTCTCTTTGCCTCTTTTACTATTAAATAAAGTACATCCAATTTTTGGCATCAACATCTAACCTCATTTGGTTTTAATCTCATTTCTTGGAATATTTTGAACCTTCTAAGTTCTTTCCGTTTTATGCACAGAGACTTAGCTTTCTTTGCTTTTCTGGGTTTAAACCGGATCATAACAAGACTCAAAAGCAGTTCATTTTGACTTAGATGAAGGTGGCCATCATGAAATATCAATCAAGGATTCACAGTCCCTTGAAGGTATTGTTTACTTTTTATATCAAAACCACATCTACATCTACATAAATAATATTGTAGAAGACTTGTACTCTTGTGCTTTCTGTTTATCAGTCACTAGAGATAACATTTTATTGCACCTTTATGAAATGTTGATAGCAATATAATAAAAATTTTTATCTTACAGGAGGTATGTTACATACTTGAAAAGGAGATAATCTTGTTCATTTCCATTTGAGTTAATGATATCTCTACATTCTTTGCCTATAAAAAGAAGGAAAACAAAGTCAAGAAGTATGAAGTAAATAAAAAGAGAGAGAATTACATTTTCTTGGGGAGTATTTTATTTACTATGGAGGTTTTTGTCTACCTCAGATGGGCTACTCTGATCTTTACCAAAAAATTATGCCACAACTAGCATCCCTGAAAGAGTTGTTAACTGATATATGTTAGACAGAGAAAATGCAAATAATAAGGAGTGAACTTAGTCTAGATATACCTTTTCCAGACATGTGGAAGTAGAGGGGAAAGGAAAAAAAATATTTTTCCTTTAAAACCTAAATGTGAAGAAAAGTTGAAAACTATTGTTGGGGTTTTAGTTTAGTCCTAGTTTTTTTTTTCTGTTAAAGGAATTTTCCCCTATACATGTTGCTAGGGAAACAAATTGCTGAATACTTAAGGAAAACAAAGGACCTGGCTGCTCTTTTTGTTTCACTTGGGGGTGTGGGCAGTTGGGTCTCCGTGTCCAGAGAGAGAGGAAGCTGTTTTTCCTACAGCCGCTTTTTTTTTTTCTTTCTGCTGGAGAAAGACCCCATGATCCCCAGCCCACCTTCCCTGCCCCGCTGGAGGCCGGGCTGTGGCCGCCCTGCCCTGCCGCTGCTTTGAGCCTTCGCTACGTTGTAGCCGTGCTTGCTCTGCCTGCCTAGACCTCTGGGGGGGTTCCCCGTTTGGATACATCTCGTCTGCCCTCCGAGATTTGTGCTCATCCCTGCCACTCCAGCCTGCCATTCCAGACTGCTGTTCCCGAGGGTCCGGCCGGACACCGGGATCGGCTGCCCAGGGGTTTGTGAAGCCCTTGTTCCATCCTTTTCCCGGGATCCCAGGTCACCGGTGCCGCGTGCTCCCCGAGCTTGCTCCGGAGCCCCCCCTTCAGCCGGGGGGGAACCATCGCACCTGCCCTGCTCACCAGGAGCCGCCAGCACCCCTGCCGGCTGCGAGCAGAACTGCACCCGAGGGGAAAGGGCCTGACAGCCAAGAAGGCTGAGACTGGGTTTGTGATTGTTTGCTGTTACTGCCATAGTTATTGCTGTTTGTTTGACTGGTTATATATATAATAGTAAAGAACCGTTATTCCTATTTCCCACATCTTTGCCTAAAGGCCCTTGATTTCAAAATTATAATAACTTGGAGGAAAGGGGTTACATCTGCCATTCCAAGGGAGGCTTCTGCCTTCCTTAGCAGACATCTGTCTTTCAAACCAAGACAACTATGATTTTTACTTGCTTATAAAAACTTTATTTTCTCATAGAAACAGAACTTTTTAAAGGAATAAAAATGCATATACTCTTTAGCTAATACATTAAGGGGTTTTTATACATTTATGAACTAAATTAATATAATTCAAAATTTAATAGAATGAAAATTATGACAAGTATACTGGAAACTAAGGTATTGAAGTGCAAGTTGTTTTCTTTTGAAGTATTTCTAACATGGGAAGAAATAAAATGCTGAAAACAGAAAGCATCTGTATTGCTAATTTATAGAAAGAAATTAAAATTGCATTTGTATATAACATGAGCAATTTGTGAATAGAAATCTAGTGTTATGATACAGATACAGAAGATAGTGATGTTTCTAAAGAGTGAAAATTATGTGTTATATGCAAATGTATAGCCATACATACATATATTCATTATAATGTAGTTAGGACAATATCATATTAAGAACCAAGGATAAAACTGGCCAGCATCTAAGAAGGAAACGTAAGGTGAAGTTGGTAATGCCTTTCTCAGACACTGCCTGACATAATTCGTCCTCTTGGTTATAAGAGCCAGATAACACAAGCCCTTTGCTATCTGTGTAGCATCAAACAGGATTCTGACTCATGCACAGCATGTCATTCAGACCCCATTCGCGGAAGAAGTTCCCCCCCCTTCAGTCATTCAAGCTATTAGAGGATTCGATTGCAAGAAAACAACTCTATCAATCGTGTCTACTGTCTCAAACCTTATCTTTGCTGCCACCTAACTGCCTAATTGCTTAATACATCAGATGGCTCAGTCATATGATCGGCCCATCCTGTAATTTCTCTGCTGGGAAATTAGTCTCTGCTACCCTCATTCCAGTCCATAATGCATATTATGCTGCTCATTTAATTTCTCTGTTATCAGTACATCATTTTCTCACTAGCATACCCAACCAGGACATTATCACCTACTAAATAACTAGTTCACTTTTCCTCTAACCTCCCCTTTTCACATCCTCTCACAGACTACCAAATACTATTTACATTCTTTCTTATGCTTTCTATTCTAGTCTCTAATTCCACTTTTCATGTTACAAAATAGGCTACCTACAATCAATCCATAACAATGTGTTCTTTCTAATCAGTAACCCCTCTACCAGCAACCCAATTTCTGTTTCTTTACAGCCCTAACCAGGTAATGGATTTCCAGATATGGTTTTGTTCAGAAGGGACAGACAAGGAAAGAACTTTTTTCCTTTTTAAATATGTTATCACAGAAGTGCTACCACCATCACTGATTGTCTCAGCCTTGGCCAGCAGTGGGTTTATATTTCAGCCAGCTGGCATTGGCTCTATCAGATCTAAGAGAAGCTTCTGGCATCTTCTCACAGAAGTCACTCATATAGGCCCTCCCTGCTATCAAAACCTTGCCATACAAACCCAATACATGTTCTGATTCTCTCTACTGCCCCCCCCTCCATCCCACTGGAGAGGTGGGGTGTCATAGGTTAGCAAGCATAGTCCCAGAAGGGATGTCCTTGCAAAGGGGTGCTTACAGTTTCCTCTGGGACCTGATAGAACCTATCAGCTGGACAGTTCGAATATGGACAATTCCTTAAGCCACTTAAAATTGTGACCGCCTCTGTGATACACACTTAAGAATAGACAAACTCCCCCCCAAGCTCTCTCTCGTTTCCGGTGCTGGGACAGGTGGCTGCGGGCCCCGTGTGGGGGCCGGCGGGCCCGGCCAGGCCCTGCTTGGGCCAGGCCAGGCCGGGCCACGGCCATCCTGGAGTCTGTGGACCTGTTCCAGCTGTGGAATCCCCCCCACTGCCTTGCCGTGGGCAGCTGGAGCGGCTTGGCTCTCCCCCCTCTCCACGTCGATAAGAAAATTTCAACATTCCAGCTGCAAAGCTGCAAGGCCGAGGTGAGATTAACCCTTTTATCGCTGTGAAGAGCTGAAAACCTGAGGGAAGAGAAAGAGGAGATGCTTAAAGCTGAAAGTCTGTTGTGAAGCTATGATATATCGGAGTATCCCGTTGTAATTTCATGAAGATATGGGGGGTGGAGTGTTCAACTCGTAAGCAAAAGCACCTGCGCTGAGATAGGCAGATGCTGACGCAGCTGTAATTTCATGAGAAGTTTGGACAGGGAGAGATGGACCAGATGAGGTCTTTTACTCCAAACGGGAAAGGAGAAAACCTCAGTTCCTAGAGATGCTCCCAGAGATAGTCCTAAAGATGAAGATGAGGAAGACCCTTTGCTCCCAGGGAAGGAGAAGGGCCTCTGTTTTTTGTTTCTGAACGGCTCAACCTTAAAATTGTACCCCAAAAACTTCAAGAGTGGACCCTCGAAAGCAGTTGCGGGAAAACCAATTGCTACCTGTGTGTGACCTTGAAAAGCTGCAAGTTGGGGGAAGGGACTCACATCGCGAGCAGAGAGACCTCTTCCTAAATGGACTGAACAATATTTGGAAGTGGGTGGCTGTCTCGTTGTGATAATGTTTTCATAGAACGGGCAAGAGAGACTCCTCTTCCTAAATGGACTGAACAAGGTTATTATGGAAGTGGTAAACAGACTGAACATCTTAAGGGTTGTCTTTTTACATTGTCAGTGGGAGAAGGGAGGAAGGTGGGGGGAGGAGGAGAGTTCTGAAGGTGGTATAATTTTTTTTTCCTTCTTTTAGGTCTGTTAATAAACTTCTTTATATTCTTTCAAGTTTGGTGCCTGCTTTGCATTTCTCCTAATTCTTATCTCACAGAAGATAAACAGTAATGAGTATTTTGGACCAAACCACTACACTAAATTGGTGTTTCTGCCCGGTTACGAACCCAACCCGCTACATGGGGGAAGTGAGTGGCTGGGTGGGAGCTTGACTGTTAGCCAGGGCTAACCCACCACACCAAGGAAGTATTCCAAAAATGCAATAGATACACACATGAAGTACAGACACAACCAACCACGTAGAAACCAAAGCAGGCAGACAGCAATAGTTTTACCAGCACCCACATAAACACCAGAAGCACTCACATAAACAACACAGATCAACCCATCCTGTTCTTCCTTTCCAGTGTCAGAGAGGAGTAAGGGCCATCTGTTCCCTAAGGGGCAGGGCACAAAAACCAATAACATAGCCAGCAGGGCAGGGGCCTCATCATCTAGGGAACAGCCCTACAGTATGCAAGCAAAAGGAGCACAGCAGACCCAGAGATGGAAGCTAGATTGAACCAAGAGTCCAGATCATCAGGCAAGTTCATGTTGATGAGCCAGGTCCAAAGTACAGCCAAAAGTGAATCCACAGGTCAGGATCAGAACCAGGTTTGGTGAGGGCAAACAGGGTCAGATACAGGCTAATGATTGCCAGGAAGGTCCACAGCAATATGTCTGATGCCAAAACAGTCCACAAGTCAGTGCAGATTGATGCCAATGGGACTGATAGCCAGGTACAAGGAATCCTGTGGTCGAGGTAGAGACCACTACTCCTGCAACATAGCTCACAGAAAGCAGGGGTCCTGCTACTGGGGTCATGGACAGAGGCTGTAGGTGAAGGCAAGAGGTGAGGCTACTCAGGGCCCTGACAGGATTGATTAGGATTGGAGTTCACTAGTGGAACATATACCCTCAGTCTTGATTCATGGGGACACTCTCATTTGCAGATCCCTTGAACAGTGTCATGGACTTGAGGTCCACCCAGTAGCCAGGCCCAGACCCTGAGCTCTTTATTCAGTCATGGGCCATGGGTATTTCCAGATGTTGTTCTGCTACTTACTGGCTAAGTCTGACTTGAAGCTTGCTAGCAGAACATATATGTATGCTTATAGACACACAGAATAGAGAGGGAGCAGAAAAAGAAAACAGGAATAGAGTTGAATAAGAAGATAGGACAGACTGCAGTAATTGGATGCAGGGCTTGCCCAGACACGCATACTGACCAGCAGCTTGCTTACACACGACCATCTTTGGATTTCCAGATAAGGTTTTGTAGCAGGTTGATCCTCTTTCAGTCTCTTTCTCTCTAGCAAAAGGTGTTTCCTATTCCAGAAAGCTGATTCTGCACTTTCAACATAGTCTCCCACAAAATTGATTCTATTTCCTCTAACCCATTAAAACTGACCCCATTTCAGAGTCCCTCCAGAACTTTTTTCTCCCCACTCCAGAAGAGACACATTCTGTTGTTAGCAATAGCTTCAAGAGAAAGATTGTGATCTGCAAAACAAGACACTGCAAAAGGATTTTATTGGGACTCTTCCCTTTACCGTGGTGGTAAAGTGGAACTAGGGCAAAGCTGAAGACAGCTTGATTTATCTCTTTTTAATTATGATTACTAATCCACATTCATACTGTATTCCTCTGCATTAATATCTTTGAGTGTTTCAGGGAAGCCAAGAAGGCTGGCAAACAAAGATTTGACTAAATCACATGCACTACATTACTTGAATTGGAGCTTGTACCATCACCACCAGTCAATAAACCAAACTCTGAACTTGTGTCTCTGACACTGGTGTTGCACTGTAGTAGGTATAGTTACAGGAAGGTGTGTTATCTCACTAGCAGAGATGGAACAATGGAGATAAAAAGGCAAGGAACAGATTTATTTCTGCTGCCTTTGCAAGTGCTTAATACTCATAAACCAGGCCTTAAAAGTAACTCAACCAAGGCCACAGTGTGAATTATGTCAGACCTGGAATTAATATACAGGGATCTTTGATATCATCCTTATACAAAAAATGCCACAAAACCACATCTCTATCATCTGGAACTTGTCAGTTTGTTATCTCAGTCTCTTAAAGTTTTACTACTTGGGCAACAAAGCTGCTGCGAACTCTGCGCCAAAAAATGTAGGCTTCAATGCTCTCAGGTATAATAGCATCACAGAGAGCTATATCCATAAGCTGAATCTCACTGAGTACTGCAGCAGATATGTTTTTACAGTACCATTTTACCAGAATCACTTCCTACGTCATTGGTATAATTTGCAAGCCTGAGACTAGAGACGCTTTGCCCTGTGAGGGAACAAGAAGACGCGCTTGGCTCCCATAGGAACGATAATGGCCGCTTACTCTACTCTCCCCCCACTCAGGTCCTTGATAGAACTACCGAGCCGGAGGAAAAAAGACGCCGTCCAGAGAATGCTCAAAGAAAGGGGTTGGGGCTGGTTTTTACAGTACCATTTTACCAGAATCACTTCCTACGTCATTGGTATAATTTGCAAGCCTGAGACTAGAGACGCTTTGCCCTGTGAGGGAACAAGAAGACGCGCTTGGCTCCCATAGGAACGATAATGGCCGCTTACTCTACTCTCCCCCCACTCAGGTCCTTGATAGAACTACCGAGCCGGAGGAAAAAAGACGCCGTCCAGAGAATGCTCAAAGAAAGGGGTTGGGGCTGGGCTGAGCGAGGCTGGGCGTGACCTTGTGCAAAACCGAATGCGGAAGGAGAAGTGACAATGCTATCTATTCTCCCCCCACTTCCCAATGTCGTCTCTTTACGGCTGAGGGCTCTCGCGAGATTACTATTGGTGCCGTGACCTCTGTACGAGAGTGGTAGAGGCTAGTAAACGCGCTCTGAAGGTTGGTGATGGCTCCTGGTGGTGTTTGTTAGACTTGTCTGTGGCAATTCCCGCCAGACCTCATGTTGTGCTGGCTTGGAGAGCTTACGATTCTGTTTGTATGATTACGGGGTACGCTTGGGGAGTACACAAGGATTGGGTCAGGTCTCCTTTACCCCTCCACTCTTCTGAGCGAGGCCTGTGTGCAGGGAGGTTCGTGCCTGTTCGTCGGGATTCAAAAAACCTGCTTCTATTGAGCTGAACAAAGAAGTGAGGGAAACGTCTGTTCGGTCTTCTGTTATCACGCACTTGGAGAACAAGACCTCCCCTTCACCGCGGGTGGCTGAGCTAGCAGAAGGCGCACACCATGTGGATCCAAGTTCGTACCATAGACGGCACTGAGACACATACTATTGATGATCTGAGCCGTCTCACCAGGATTGAATGTTTGCGGGAAAAGATCCAGAAGACCTTCTGTGTGAGCCCCAACCGCCAGCGTCTCTTCTACCGGGGCAAGCAGGTGAGGTGGAGACCTGGTGGGTTGGGATGGGGGGGAGCTTCTCTTTTATGTCATCTTCCCTTTCTTATGTTCTGCTCTCCGTGACTGAATGCAAAACTCCTTATCGCCTCCCATACTGGGATCTCTGGCTTTTGTTTTCTCTCACTGAGCCTAGGAGGTGGTGAGGGATAAAGAGGGAAGACAAGCTGCCTGGCATGACAACAAAAGGCTCTGAGCCCAACTGGTTTCTTTGTATACTTTTCTTTTTTCTCCCCACTCTCCACAGTAAGTGAGTGGGTACTAATGAGGTCCCTTTGTGTTTTTCTTTTTTTTTCACCCAAACCGAGGGAGGCTCCTTCAGTTTATCGCACCTAAATGACAGAGCAGACTGGGGGTGTGAGGGGGAGGAAACTCCCTGTTTTGCTTTTTCGACCAGGCAAGAGGAGTCAGGTGTTTTCCCTGAGTTTCTGCCCTCTCAGTGCCCCATCTGGGTATAAGGAAAACGTTTATTGCGTGTGCCCTGCAAGTGCTTTCCAAGGCCTAGGTGCCACATCATAGACTAAGGGTTTTCGGGGACTGTGGACTCCAAACTCATTCCATCCACCAGAAGAGGAGAGACATAGGACTCCTTAGAATCCTTCCTGGAGGTGGGTATTCGACTGTTGGCGCGGGGGGGGACGGGGGGGAGGGGTGCAGTACGGTGGGGTGAAGCGGCAGCCTGCATCTTCTTGCACTCCCTGGCTCCCTTGTATTGAAGCTGTGAGAGTTTAGCGTCCTAGTCCTTTTAGGTGCTGCAAACAGCTTTTTACAGAGAAGGATGTCAGTTTTAGCTGATATCTCAAGAAGTGCTTAATCTACACCTGGTTCCAATGGTATTTGGGACCGCTGATTAAAAGGTTTTTTTTCTGTGAGTTGATACTTTCTCCCCTCATCAGGGTGGGGCACGTCTTTATCCAAAGAGACTGTCTCGGGCTGTGTTTTTGCTGATGAAAGGTGTAACTTGTTTTAAGCTACTTTACATAACTGAGGTATGCACAGTGCTTGAGTATTAGAGTGAGGCATAAATATTACATGAGGGGAAAACAAAGAGTATCAGACGTATTTTATTTCTAGGGAGCTTGACTTGTTACTACAAATGAGGATGGCAATGCTAGATTAAGCTGAGCAATGTAAGATGGGGCAAGGGCTTGGGGGATGGGGATCCAAAGTGTCGATGCTTGTGCCATTGCTTCCTCACAGGGAGTAGGCCATGCCAACCAGTGCAGCGACAGATGTTCCTTGGCTGCCTCTCAGGATGAGAATCATAGGGCTAACCACATCAAGGCTGTGTATTACCGCAGTCCTATGCCCTAGGGTATATCACCGCCTCCCGAAGCCATAGGGAGGAGGAGAGAAGATCCAGCAGGCAGGAATTGTGCAGCAAGATTGATTTATTTAATTATTTTACAAACTCTTTTATAGACTTTTTTCTTCATAGTCTAATTGGACAAAGGATCAGCCACCCCTTGGGGTGATTGGCTAAAATCCTAAAACATCCATTGTCAAAATATTTTTCTACTATACCATAAACAAGACTTTTCAAGGTTGCAGGTGTCTTGGTTGTTTACATAATTCTGCTACCTCTTCTGTGAGAGAGAAAAGTCTCTCACGGGCTTAGAAAATAGCAAGAAAATCCTTGTTAGCAGCATTTTTGTATCTACAACAGGACACCCCAGAAAGAATCGAGTCAGACAATGGGACTCATTTCTGAAACAACTTCATAGACTCCTGGGCCAAGAGCGTATCACATCCCCTATCACCCACAAACCTTCAGAAAGATGTTGAGGGCACTGGGCGCTGGGAAATAGAAACACTGGGATGTAAAATTAGCAGAAGCCACTTGGCTGGTTAACACCAGAGGGTCTCATAACTGACTTGGTCCTGCCCAAACACAGCTTCATTAAGATTTAAAGAATAACATAAGTTGGAAGACAATCAGTACTTGAGGGGCTCTACTTTGTCATAGAAGGAGAGAAAAGCTACAAGAAGGTGTGTTTTCCTGAAGTACACACACTACACTACAGTTAATGTTACAAGGGGCTCATAAGCAGTAAGGCTACATTCTCATAGCCAGCTACTGCAAGGAAACAGCTATGCCCACAACATAGTACCACTTTCTCCAGCATACCCTTCCCTCTGCAATTAAGATAACACTTTCTGGTCTGTTCCAACTTTCCAAGTTGTACTAAAGAAATGTCAGATATAAAAAATTCAGGATATAGCCCCAGGTCTATAAATGAACAGACAAGGACAATCCGTGCATGTTCAAAGGAAATTAATACAATAGACACTTTAAATCCTTACTGAACACAGTATTACTTATTAAAAAAAGTTATTCTTCCCAGTAGTCAGCTCCTACATCACCAGAAATCATGAAAGCATTACAGAAATGAGTCACAGATAATCCCCCCAACAAATTAAGTATTCAACCTAAAAAAATGGCAATTTTCATCAAAATAAGTACTGCAATTTGTCTCTGAAATGCAGCTTCAGGAAATGGGTAAACAGCAAGTGCCCTGGTAAGCTTGATAGGACATTCAATCCAACAACAGTTTATATAGCAGATTAAGTAAAGCTTTGCTCAAAGACAACTCCCCTAAATGAGAGTGGCTAGGCAATACATTAATCTAAAATATATACATTTGGTAAACAATCTTAAATAATATTTAAAAGAACATTCATCATCAGTACAGAATTTACATTTATGAAGTCGATAGGCAAATAACTAGTCAAGCTGTATTTCATATACGTCATTAATGACTCTGCAAGGATATTAGAATATGTACGAAAACAAGAATAACTTGGTTTAGAGCAGGAATAACAGATTTTTTCATTCCACTAGCTCTTCTAACTCGAGTAATTTAGAAAACAGTCAGGTTCCCTTAGTAAAATTCACTTCCATTTTTTCTTCCTGTTTAGCATACTTCTAAAACCTAGGGCCTCATTAACATCTTTTGATTGATGCACCACCAATAAACAGCTACACTTGGTGCATCTGTCATCACTCTTTCAGTATACTGCGCATCTACAAGTACAAGAAAAAGATGACATCTTCCAAACACATAGACATTCCTAGCCTTTACAAAGCATGCAATGATTTTGTTATTTAGTTGCTCCTTAGGGAGCACAGCAGCCCAGAGCACTGCAAACAGAGATGCGGCCACTAGCAGGGGCAGTTTGTGGTGCAGGGCACCTGGGACGCTGCAGAGGCTGCTCTCAGTTTGCACAGCAGGTTGCACATAGAAAGGCCGACTCCTGATTAGGGAGGATCTGCCTCACAGAGAGCAGCAGATAGTGACATGGTAGTTGCAGCAGTTATTAGCACAACTGTGGTACAGAGGGGACAGGCACTTATGCTGAGGACTGTGTGAGGCTGCTTGGAGATTGTGCAGCGATGGTCTCAACATGAAGCAGGGCACGGCTCCCCAGTACTGACTGGTGATGATGCCCTTGGCACACTGGAGACCCCGATCCAAACAGTTGGGACAGGGTGGGAGGATGGCACTTCCCAGGTCTCGGGCTGCAGAGAGTGCCTGAGGCCTCTCTGTGGGACTGCAGGCAGTGGTGGCATCTCCTGTGAGAGATGTGCTCTGGTCAAGGTGTTGAGTCACCAGGGTGAAGGAGATGCAGGAAGAAGTGAGCAGGCTGCAAATCATCAGGGAGGACTATGAGGAGATTGACAGGGTCTTTGCAGGAACTCTGCAGAGACAATGACCTGAGCCACACACAGCAAGGAAGGAAGGACAACTAAAGACCATGGTCAAACAGGGAGCTGAGGGTGGCTGTCAAGATGGAGAAGGCTGGAAGCTTGTGACTTCTGGCAAATGGAAGAAAGGCTCCTGCTCCACCTGAAGACCTGCAACTGCCCTGGGCATAGTGTCCTGGGCACCAATGAGGACAAACAAGACCCTTCCGGGTATGCATCAGAGCCAACTGAGCCCAAACTTTGTGTCTGCACAAAGGGAAAAAGGAAAGTGACAGTGATTGGAGACCCCCTCCCATGCTGGACAGGAGACACCTATCTGCTGACCCAAGCTGATGTCTCCGGAGGTGTTTTTGCTTGCCAGGAGCCAGGATCTGTGATGTTGCAGAGGGACTGCCAAGGCTTGTCTGGCTCTCAGACTATTACCCCTTCTTGCACTTCCACGTGGTCACCAATGTTACTGCCAGGGGTAACCTGGAGTATTTCACAAGTGCCTACAGAACTCTGGGGGCGAGGGTGAAGGGCATGGGGACCCAGGTGGTATTCTCAATACTGCCAGTGAGGAAGGAAGGCTCAGGTAGAAGTAGACTCATCTAGTGGGTCAAGACTTGTCTGTGTGGCTGGTGTCACAGGCAAGGCTTTGGCTCCTATGGCCATGGGACACTTTTTGAGCAGCAAGGACTACCAAGCAAGGGTGGGATACATCTGACAAAGTGGGACAAGAGTGTTTTTGCAAACAGGCTTGCTGAGTGAGGTGGGCTTTAAAGTAGGTATGCCAGGGGAGGGTTACTGTAACCTGAAGACAAATGAAGGCACAAGGGGCAGAACAAACATATCTGGGGGATAGCATGACAGGAGAGGCTCTCACACTTACCCTGTAAAACCAGCATGACTTGGGGCCCATTTCAAAAGCCTGAACACATATAGCATGGGGAACAAGCAGGAGGAATTAGAAGTCTGTACACAGTTGCAGAGCTATCACCTCATTTGGATTATGGAGGCATGGTGGGATAGCTCTCCTGATTGGAGTGCTCCAATGGAGTGATGAAGGCTTTTCAGGAAAGATAGGGTGGACAGGCGAGGAGGAGGAGGGGTTAAGCTCTACACAAAGGGGCGGCTTGAATGCATGGAACTTTACCTTAGGACAGGTGACAAAGCAGCTGAAAGCTTGTGAGAAAAGATTAGAAGACAGACCATCACAGGTGATGCTGTACTAGCTGTCTGCTACAGACCTCCTGGTCCAGAAGAAGAGGTAAATGAAGTCTTCTTTAGGCAGCTGGAGAAAGCTTCACAGTCACATGCCCTTGTACTCATTTAAGCACTCCAGTATCTGCTGGAAGGACAATACAGCAGGGGCAAAACAATCCAGGAGACTTCTGGAGTGTATAGAAGACTATTTCTTGATGTGAGTGATCAGTGAACTGACTAGTGAAAATGCACTGTTGGACCTGCTACTCACAAACAAGGAAGGACAACATTTTATGATCTTATGAAGAACTGGTTGATGGTGTGAAGGTCGAGGGCAGCCTTGGCTGCAGTGACCATGAGACTGTGGAGTTTAAGATCCTGAGAGGCATGATCAAGATAAACAGCAGAATTACAACCCTGGACTTCAGAAGAGCAGGGTTTGGCCTATTCAGAGACCAGCTTGGCAGGATCCCACAGGAAGTTGCCCTAGAGGGCAAGGGTACCCAGGAGAGCAGGTTGATCTCCAAGGACAAACTCCTCAGAGCACAAGAACGGTCCATTTGCAATGTATAGGAAGTCAATCAAGTGTGGCAGAAATCCAGCATAGATGAACAGGAAACTCCTGACTGCGCTCAGACACAAATAAAGGAAGTACACAGGAGGTAGAAGCAGGGGCACGCTACTTGGGAGGAATATAAAGGCGCTGCGTGTGCAAGTAGAAATGCAGTCAGGAAAGCCAAAGCTCAGCTGGAGTTGAACCTAGCAAGGGAGGTGAAGGGCAACAAGAAAGGTTTTTCTAAGTACATCAGTACCAAAATGAAGACTTAAGGAGAGCATGAGCTCATTGTTCAGTAGGGCAGGGCACCTTGCAACAAGCAATAGGGAAAAGGCTGAGGTACTCGATGCCTTTTTTTGCCTCAGTTTTCACTGGTAAGGTCTTCCCTCAGGCCTCCCAGGTCCCTGAGCATCCTAGCAGAGTCTGGGGGAGTGAAGTAGTAGCCACAGTAGAGGAAGAAAGAAACCACTTAACCCACTTGGACATACACAAGCTCATGGGATCAGATGGCATGCATGGGCTCAGAGTTGTGATCGGTGGTGCAAAGTCCAGCTGGGGCCCAGTAACTAGTGGGGTCCCTCAGGGATCAGTACTAGAACCAATACTGTTTAATGTCTTCATTAACAACCTGGATGAGGGGACAAAGTATACTCTTGGGAAATCTGCAGATGACACCAAAATTGGCAGGGGAGCAGTCAGTGTGCTGGAGGGCAGGGCTGACTTTCAGAGGGATCTGGACAGTCTGGAGAAACGTGCTGACAGGAACCTCATGAAGTTCAACAAAAACAAATACCAAATCCTGCACCTGGGCTGGACTAACCCTGTGCAACAGTACAGGCTGGAGGCTGACTGCATAGGAAGCAGCTCTGCTTCACTGAGGTGAGTTTTACCAGTCTTTATCTCCTTGAATTCTCCTTCTTGAGATAGGTGTGATGCTTGCCTCTTTCCAGTCATCAGGAACCCTCAGGGTCGTCTTGTCTGGTTCCATGGACTCGTGTATGTCCAGTTGGCTGAAGCGCTCCCTAACTCAGTCTTCCTCTGCAGTGAGTAATACTTCCTTGGCCCAGAGTCTGCCACTAGGTTCAGGAATCTGGGAGACCTGAGGGCCAACCTTACCTGTAAAAAACTGAGGCAAGGAAGGCACCGAGTTCCTTAGTCTTTTTGATGTCCTTACATTCCATACTCCGGTGAGCAGTGGGCACGTTTTCCTTAGCCTTTCTTTTGCTGATGCTGTACTTATAATAGCCCTTCTTGTTGCTATTCACATTTCTTGCTAGTTTCAACTCCAGCCAAGCTTTGGCTAAACTAAATCCTTGCATACATCTCCATATTCCTCCTGGGGAACCATTCCCTGCTCCCACCTTCTGTGTACTTCCTTTTTGTCTTTGAGCTCAGTCAGGAAGCCCCTGTTCATCTATGCCGGCCTTCTGCCATGCTTGCTCGACTTCCTGCATGTCTGAGTGGATTATTCTTGTGCTTTGAGGAAGTTGTCTTTTTGAGGGTCAACCAGCCCTCCTGAGCTCTTTGCCCTTTAGGACAGTCTATCATAGCATTCTGCCAAGCAAGTCCTTTAACAAGCAAAAATCTGCTCTCCTGAAGTCCAGAGTTGTAATTTTGCGATGTGTCTTGCTCACTTCTTTCAGGATCTTCATCCTCATCATGGCTGTTGCTATGGGTGCCATTGACTTTTATGTCCCCAACCTGTTCTTTGTTTGTGGGTGACAGGTCCAACATTTTTCCCTAGTTGGCTCCTTATCTCCATCAAGAGTTTGTATTCAACACACTCCAAAAACTTCCACAACTGTTTCTTGTCCTTTCATGTTGCCTCTCCATCAGATACTGGTGTGGTCAAAGTCCCTTGTGAATACCAGGGCCTGTGATCGTGTGGACTTTTCCCAGTAGTGTAAAGAAGGCTTCCTCTACTTCCTCTTGATCAGGTGCTCTACAGCAGACATCTCCCCAGTGTCGTGGTTTAACCCTGGCCAGCAACTAAGCACCACAGAGCTGCTTGCTTGCTCCCCATTCAGTGGGATGGGGGGAGAATCAGAAGGGTAAAAGTGAGAAAACTTGTGGGTTGAGATAAAGACAGTTTAAGAGGGAAAGCAAAAACCGTGCACGCAAGCAAAAAGCAAAATAAGGAATTCACTCGCTACTTCACATGGGCAGGCAGGTGTTCAGCCATTTCCAGGAAAGCAGGGTTCCATCATGCATAACAGTTGCTTGGGAAGATATACCCCGTAACTCCAAATGTCCCCCAATTCCTCCTTCTTCCCCCAGCTTTTATTGCTGAGCATGACATCATATGGTCTGGAATATCCCTTTGGTCAGTTGGGGTCAGCTGTCCCAGCTGTGTCCCCTCCCCGCTTCTTGTCCGCTCCCAGCCTACTTGCTGGTGGGGCAGCATGAGAAGCGGAAAAGGCCTTGATGCTATGTAAGACCTGCTCAGCAATAACTAAAACACTCCTGTGTTATCAACACTGTTTTCAGCACAAATCCAAAACATAGCCTCATACAGGCTACTATGAAGAAATTTAACTCTATCCCAGTCCAAACTAGTACACCCAGGCATCACCTGTGTTGGTCTGTTCTCTGACTTGTACTCACATTCTCTTGACTGGCTCCTCCCCTGCTCCAAGGCAAAGCTGCGTGTGTTTGAGCTACTCCTTTGCACAGAGCACAACCTCTCCCTGCCTATTGTCCAGCCCGTCCTTTCTGAAGAGCTTCATCCATCCATGGCTGCACTTCATTTATGTGACCTATTCCCCACTTCTCTGTAATCCCCATGAGAACAGAGCCCTGCTACCGTGCCCAGAATATTGACTTCTCTTGGTTTTGTCCTGTGTGTCCTCCCTCCATGCTGCATACTTTTATGTGAAGGCACTTGAGATGGGTTCCCACTTTGTGCTGCTTTCACAGGGAAAGTGAGGGCCTACCTGTCCCCTGGGTGCTTTCTCCATGCCTCTGTTCCTTTATTTCTCTTCAGACTTTGGTCATCATGACCTGTCAGACCTAGCTCAAAGTCCTTCTCCCCATGCTGGCAAAGATGCCCCACTTTGTCAGGTGTCTCTTGTTCTTTTTCAGCAGTCCTCATCAATCAATTAGGATCCCATGGACACTAGCTGTGCAGCCAGGTGTTGACCTGTAGAATGCATCTGCTCCTACTGGAGCCTTTTCCCTTCACCTGCAGTATTGAGAAGAACACTTGGGCTCCCATGTACTTCACCCTTGTTCCCAGACCTCTGTTGTCACTTGTGATTTGGTCTAGGTCAGTCTCTTTTTTGCAGTGTTAGCAGCATCCACACAAATGAGCAGTAAGGGGTGACAGGTCAAAGGACTGGACGAGCCTTGGCAGCCTCCCTTGTAGTATCCTGTATCTGGGCCTCCAGCAAGCAACAAACCTCCTGTGATAGATTCTTTCCTACAAGAAGACAGAACCAGGCTCTTCATAGTGGTGCATGATGGGAGGATGAGAGGCAATGGGCATAAGCTGAAATAAGAGAGGCTCTGACTGAATATGAAGAGAAACCTTTTTCACAATGAAGTCAATCAAACAGTAGAGCAGGTTGCCCAGAGGGGTTATGCAATCTCTGGTTTTGGATGTTTTCAAGATCTGACTGGATAAAGCCCTGAGCAACCTGGCCTGAATGCAGCCTTGACCCTGCTTTGAGCAGGATGTTGGACTAGGACCCTTCTGATGTCCCTTCCAACCTGAATTATTCTATGATCCTGTGTCTGGTCAGCAGATGGATCCCCTGCAGAAGGGAGACTCCAACTGCAGTCATCCAATGTTCCCTCTTGGTGCTAATGCCACAGTTCTATTGGGTGTATGCACAGTTCTATTGGGTGTACCAGGGCAAGGTTTTGGTAGCCAGGAGTGGGACTGCAGGGGTGGCTTCTGTGAGAAGAGATCAGGGGCTGCCCTGTGCCAGACACAGTCGGTTCCAGCCAGCTCCACAACAAACCCACTGCAGGCCAGAGCTGAGACAATCAGTGAAGCTGGTGGTGCCTCTACGAAAGCATATTTAAGAAAGGGCAAAACGACGCATGGCAGAGAAGAGTGAGGAAAAAAAGTGTGAGAAACGTCCCTGTGAACACCGAGGGCAGAGAAGGAGGGGGAGGAGGTGCTCCAGGTGCTGGAGCAGATCTTCCGCTGCGGCCCATGGAAAAGACCACAGTGGAGCAGGTATTTCCATGTAGCCTGTGGGTGGGACCCTGTGCTGGAGCAGGGAAAAAGTGTGAGAAGGAAGGAGTGGCAAAGACAAAGTTATTAACTGACTGCAACCCCCAAATCCCCATATCCCTGTACTGCTCTCAGGGGGGTAGGGAGGTGGGTGTAGAGGAGTCAGGAATGAAGGAGTGAAGTTGAGCCTGGGTGGGGTGGGGGAAAGATGTTGTTTTAATTTTTGGTTTTGTTTCTCACCATCCAACTCTCTTGTATTGGACAAGAAAATTAAATTTCATTTTTTCCCAAGTCAAGTCTCTTTTGCCCGTGATGGTAATTGGTAAGTGATCTCCCTATCTTTATCTCAACCCGCAAGCTTTTTCATCTTATTTTCTCCCCCTGTCCTCCTGAAAAGGGGGAATGAGAGAGAAGATGGGTGGGCATCTGGCAGCCAGCCAAGGTCAACCTACCACAACAGTTCGGGCCCAGCTGGCTCTGAAGCCTCCCTCTGAGCTGGTTTCTCCTCTTTGACTACCAAGGTACTCTACCGGTTCTGTAAATTCAGATCTGCAGGTAGGGAAGGAGCCTTTCTTCTGCTGACAGAAGTCACAAGCTTCCAGCTCCACATCCCCATACCCCTTACACACACACACACCTGGGCATGTCCATCCTGCTCTCGTTCAAGCATAACCACTAGCCATCCCTCCTTCTTTGCATCATGTGGCTCAGGCTCACCTCTACAGAGTCTCTGTGAAGACCCTGTCCACCTCCTGCTCATCCTCCTCAATGCCACACAGCCTGCACCCCTCCTCCCATAGCTCCTTTATCTGCCAACTCAGTGCCTCGACCAGAGCATGTCTCTCACAGGTGATACCACCATCACCTCCACTCCCAGGGAGAGGCCCCAGGCACTCCCTCCAGCCCCAAACCTGGGCAGATGCATCCTCCTGTTACAGAATCCCCACTGCAACATAATGGTAGCTTAAAGGGTCCTCCCTCCAGGGCTCTGAGTCAAGCTCTCTGCCATACCAGGACTACTTGCTCCACCCAGTGCTGGGGACTGAGTTCTGTGGCATGTCACTGCCATTGTCACACAGCTTTAAGCAGTTCGTATACTCTCTCTGGAGCATTTTCTGGGCCTCCTTTGTGCCCCCTGCCTTGACAGCTGCCAAGTCTCTTAGCTGTGCTCTGCAAACTTGCTTAGTGGTTAGATAGGTGCTCCCCTGTAGCAGATAAGTTTAGTATGACCAACTTTGCTGTTGTTTTAGTCTATTAGGGAGCTAGTTATCTGGCTCTTTTGGTCTTTGATACTGAATTGGTCTTCCAGGGATACACTTTGAGGTGTGCTTTGACAGCAAGTTTGCTACTTGACAAAATACACATCAGCAGCTTTGACACATGTACTATGGCAATGGAGACATTTTTCTGATAGTCGTGATGGTATATGTATCATCATGATTGCTGAATGAAATGGCAATACCTTCTATATCTCCATTAGGTGGCTATACATCAGTACAATAATTTGCATAGAAAATATTGCACACATTGGACTCCTAGTCTACACAATCAAGGATTAAGTCTTAGGTGCTTTGAAATATTGCTTGTCACTTGCTGTGCCAGTGAATTACGGCATATTAGCACAAATGCCTGGAAGAGAGAAGGCTTCAGAGTGACCTAATTGCGGCCTCCCAGTACCTGAAGGGAGTCTACAAGAAAGCTGGAGAGGGACTTTTTACAAGGGCATGTAGTGACAGGACAAGAGGAAATGGCTTCAAACTGAAAGAGAGTAGGTTTAGATTAGATATTAGTAACAAATTCTTTACTGTGAGGCTGGTGAGGTACTGGAACAGGTTGCCCAGAGAAGCTGCGGATGCCCCATTGATGCCTTTTCCTGGTCTTAAAATAAAGAGTCAAACATGGTTAGAAGGGAAAAAGGGATTTTACCTTGGTATTTATTTTAAGGATCCTTAGGTGCACTACGTCCAGGTCGAATGCACCTCAGTGCACACCGCAATGCACACCCCAAAAGATCTGGTATAACATTATAGGTCTTACTAATTAGCATATCTATCAAAAATTCCCCAATGAGAGGCTCGAATGAGCGCCCCTCCCCAAGGAACCTTCCCCTGGATGGCTCTATCTTAGTTTACAAAATGTGTTCTGGAGAGGACTTTGGGGTCTGGGGCACACTGATCCCTAACTACGAAGCTTCTAAAATGTTTAGTCTCCTAGCTTGACAAACAAGTCCAAGAATGTAGGCTAAAAAGCACTGAGAATACAGAAGTTGTAAAAAGGTATAACGGGTATAAAAGAAAAGGCAAAAAATCATCATGGCATCACCATCCCTGGAAGTGTTCAAGGCCAGGCTGGATAGAGCTCTGAGCAACCTGGTCTAGTGGAAGGTGTCCCCGTACACAGCAGAGGGGTTGGAACTTGATGGTCTTTAAGGTCCCTTCCAAACTCAGCCATTCTATGATTCTATGAAATAGTTTTATCAACTATTTTTTCCTTAGCAAAACCTAAGGACGTTAAAATATTTGCCTTTTCTTGCATGATTTGAATATTTTCATTCCTGTCCAGCCCAGACAGTAGTAATCGAGCAACTTGGGAAGAGACTAAGTACTTCAAAGTATTACTAAAAAGAAGAAATAGAAAAAAAAAAAAAAAAAAGATGAAATTTGACACTGATACCTATATTTAGTAGCCTTCCAAAGTATTTTGCTCTGTAGCACTTTCCAAATGGACTAGCTCCCACTCATATATATACTTATATGCGCCAAAAAAATAATTGTAATGGCATGGTATCAGGAATTAGCTGACACCATGGTTCTGAGAGAAATATAGCTGGACTACAGTAGCATTATTCATTGGGTAATTAGCATTGCTGCCAGAGCTACTTAACTCTCCCGGAAATGACACTGCACTAATACAACTATATTATTCTAGTTCCAGTGATGCCATGATGATTTTTTGCCTTTTCTTTTATACCCGTTATACCTTTTTACAACTTCTGTATTCTCAGTGCTTTTTAGCCTACATTCTTGGACTTGTTTGTCAAGCTAGGAGACTAAACATTTTAGAAGCTTCGTAGTTAGGGATCAGTGTGCCCCAGACCCCAAAGTCCTCTCCAGAACACATTTTGTAAACTAAGATAGAGCCATCCAGGGGAAGGTTCCTTGGGGAGGGGGGCACTCATTCGAGCCTCTCATTGGGGAATTTTTGATAGATATGCTAATTATTAAGACCTATAATGTTATACCAGATCTTTTGGGGTGTGCATTGCGGTGTGCACTGAGGTGCATTCGACCTGGACGTAGTGCACCTAAGGATCCTTAAAATAAATACCAAGGTAAAATCCCTTTTTCCCTTCTAACCATGTTTGACTCTTTATTTTAAGACCAGGAAAAGGCATCAGTTTCTGGCGACCACGAAGGGACCCTAAAGACCTTGAAACTCGCAGTCTTGGGTTGAAACACATCTTTCTTTGCCCCTCTCTCTGCCGGCGAACTATAGAGGGGCCGGAGCGATGATCCAGGACTGTGACCAGGAATTTGGCCGGTTTGGCCAAATCTAGAAATATATCCTCTGAGAGAAGGCAGGTCACAACCACCCCTCCCCCACCAGGTTTGGGGAAAAAAAGAAACTTTTTCCTCGAAGGAAAGTGAAAGAGATAAAAACTATTTATTTGACAAACACACGGGAAAAGGATAATAATGCTAAATAATAAAACCTCTCGCTCTGCTGAGAGAAACCTGGGAAAATTTCAGAGTCCTTCCATAGATCTCCCCCTCCTTGGAGCTGGGATGGGGTGGTGGGCCCACCTCCAGGGCCAAGGCCTCGGTGGAAATTCCTCCCGATGTATTCTGATGTTGAAACAGTCCAGCAGAGGAAAAAAGGAAAAAAAACAAAGTCCCAGGAAAACAAAAGTTCAACTCTCCATCTCTCTCCGGAGAAAGAAAAAGGAGCTGAAAAAACTCGCCGAAAGCAAGCCAGGTGCCTTCCGCACTCTCGCTCTCCTGCCACAGCTGAAAAAAAATCTCTATCTCTGTGTGACCTTGAACAAGCTGCAAACTGCTCTGAAGAAGTTTTTCTCAGGTTTTCCTCCCCCCTCTCCGGCTCAGTTTAAAGGCACAGAAAGGCACAAAATTAATTTCTGGGCATGGGGCAGCGATAGGGGATACACATCACAAAGTCACCCCCAGACAAGGGCCCAGCATGGAAAGGCATCACCAGCACTAAATTGGGGTGTCTGTACTGCACTCTGTTGTGTGGTGGAAATGGGCTACATATTTTTCTTTTTATTCTTGATTGCGCCTTATTTTTTTCTTTTGTGCAAGGAAGGCCTTCCTCAGATTAGATGTCAGTCTGGCATCAGCTTTACAACATATGGCCTTATATGTTGCTTGTCTATCTTAGTTTTGTTTTCTATTCTGACATTTTAGAGTTTGTTGATGTTTCTTTAATTTCTTTATTGTATGGCTCGCTCTTTGCATGCTAGTAATATGTCTTTCCTCAGGCCCTTCTCATTTCAAGGTTCTCTTTCTGAAGAAATAAGATGGAGCCTAGTTGGTCACTTCCTGTAAATATCTATGCTGTATACTTGCATGTAATATCTTTCTTTCACTTCTGAATGTATGCTGGTTAATTTATTTGGTGATAATTAGTTCTGTATTCTTACTAGTGAGTTTGCAGTAGTGGTTTGGGCTGAAATCTTGGAAGCATTTTTGCATGACTCACTTAAGCAAACTTCCATGGTAACTGAATATTATACTGCATACTGCTACATCTTTAAGTTTTGGTGTGTTGTTATTGTCTTGTTTCTTATGAAGACTGATATAAGCTTCTGTTGCAGTGAAAATAAGGGTATAGCGCCTCTAAACGTTTCAAAGGAAAGCGGAGGTAATGTGACAGTAAAATCATAAAATCATAGAATGGTTTGGGTTGGAAGGGACCTTAAAGATCATCTGGTCCCAAACTCCCTGCCGTAGGCAGGGACACCTTCCATTAGACCAGGTTGCTCAAAGCCCCATCCAACCTCGCCTCAAACACTGCCAGGGATGGGGCATCCACAACTTCTCTGGGCAACCTGTTCCAGTGCCTCACCAGCCTCACAGTAAAGAATTTCTTCCTAACATCGAATGTAAACCCACTCTTTCAGTTTGGAGACATTCCCCCTTGTCCTGTCACTACAGTTCCTGATGAAGATTCCCTCTCCAGCTTCCTTGTAGGCGCCCTTCAGATGCTGGAAAGTTGCTATGAGGTCTCCATGCAGCCTTCTCTTCTCCACGTTGAACAGCTTCAACTTTCTCAGCCTGTCAATAATGATTCAAATTATCAAGGGCAAGCCCAGCAGAGGGTCACCAAGATGGTCAGAGGCCTCGAGCACATGACATGCAAAGAGACGCTGAGAGCTTGTGCCGGTTTGGCCAAATCTAGAAATATATCCTCTGAGAGAAGGCAGGTCACAACCACCCCTCCCCCACCAGGTTCAGGAAAAAAATAAATTTTCCTTGAAGGAAAGTGAAAGAGATAAAAACTATTTATTTAACAAACACACAGGAAAAGGGATAATGATGCTAAATAATAAAACCTCTCACTCTGCTGAGAGAAACCTGGGAAAATTTCAGAGTCCTTCCATAGATCTCTCTCTCCCCCTCCTTGGAGCTGGGACGGGGCGGTGGGCCCACCTCCAGGGCCAAGGCCTCGGTGGAAATTCCTCCCGATGTATTCTGATGTTGAAACAGTCCAGCAGAGAAAAAAAAAAGGGAAAAAACAAAGTCCCAGGAAAACAAAAGTTCAACTCTCCATCTCTCCAGAGAAAGAAAAAGGAGCTGAAAATACTGGCCGAAAGCAAGCCGGGTGCCTTCCCCACTCTCGCTCTCCTGCCACAGCTGAAAGAAAAGTATCTCTGTGTGACCTTGAACAAGCTGAAAACTGCTCTGAAGAAGTTTTTCTCAGGTTTTCCTTCCCCCTCTCCGGCTCAGTTTAAAGGCACAGAAAGGCACAAAATTAATTTCTGGGCATGGGGCAGCGATAGGGGATACACATCACAAAGTCACCCCAAGACAGAGCTGGGTTTGTTCACCCTTCAGAAGAGAAGGTGCCAGGAGCCATTATTTCTGTTTGCAACTACCTGACCAGAGGATACAGAGAAGACGGAGCCAGACTCTTCTCAGAGGTGCACAGTAATAGGATGAGAGGTAAAGGACACATGTTGGAACATGGGAAATTATGTTTTGATATTAGGAGTTTGCTTGTTTGTTTTTATTATCCATGAGGGTGTTCAAATACTGGAGCAGGATCCCAGACAAGATCCTTTGATCTTCTGAACCCCACTACCATGCACACACACACACGCACTCTCTACTATAATACCTGCATCTAACAATTAAGATGAAGCTACATAGACAGTGTAGTAGAGGGGGGGTTGTTTGGTTTTAAACTTGAGAAGAATAGGTGATAGTAAATCTTAATCTGCCCAGGCTTTACGTGCTCCCTAAAATAGAGTTCTTGAACAGAAAAGACATAAGGATAGATTCAAGTTGAATAAGAAAACTTTGGTTAAGGGTCTGTCATAGGTTAGCAAGCATAGTCCCGGAAGAGATGTCCTTGCAAAGGGGTGCTTACAGCTTCCTCTGGGACCTGATAGAACCTATCAGATGACCAGTTTGAATATGGACAATTCTTTAAGCCACTTAAAATTGTGACCGCCTCTGTGATCCACATTTAAGAATAGACAGACTCCCCCCCAGCTCTCTCTCTCGTTTCCGGTGCTGGGACAGGTGTCTGCGGGCCCCGTGTGGGGGCCGGCGGGCCCGGCCAGGCCCTGCTTGGGCCAGGCCGGGCCGGGCCACGGCCATCCTGGAGTCTGTGGACCTGTTCCAGCCGTGGAACCCACCCCCCCCCCCCCCCACTGCCTTGCCGTGGGCAGCCGGAGCGGCTTGGCTCTCCCCCCTCTCCACGTCGATAAGAAAATTTCAACATTCCAGCTGCAAAGCTGCAAGGCCGAGGTGAGATTAACCCTTTTATCGCTGTGAAGAGCTGAAAACCTGAGAGAAGAGAAAGAGGAGATGCTTAAAGCTGAAAGTCTGTTGTAAAGCTATGATATATCAGAGTATCCCGTTGTAATTTCATGAAGATATGGGGGGTGGAGTGTTCAACTCGTAAGCAAAAGCACCTGCGCTGAGATAGGCAGATGCTGACGCAGCTGTAATTTCATGAGAAGTTTGGTGCCTGCTTTGCATTTCTCCTAATTCTTATCTCACAGAAGATAAACAGTAATGAGTATTTTGGGCCAAACCACTACACTAAATTGGTGTTTCTGCCTGGTTACAAACCCAACCCACTACAGGGTCCTTTGTAGAAGTTGTCCACACTAAACCCATCATAAAGAACGTTATTTTGAATAAATTAAAGGAACCTAGAACTCCCCATTGGGTGTCCACATAAGTGAAGTTCAGTGGAGCTTTTGGAATTTCTATTATACTCAGTCTCATGATTTATGTACAGAACTCGTTCTTCTTCCATGCAAGAAGTTTGCTGGGATTGTCACTTCCATCTAACCTTTTCCAGAAGTTAAGGAGTTCAGGATTTTTGATTCCTTGAGCACACAGCAGGAGAGTTCCCTGTTGAATATACTCAATGAAGGCTTTCCTCCGGTCAAAAGTTGCATCAAGTAACTGTCTCGTACAGAAGTATAGCACTTGGCCAATGCATTTACTTGGCCAAGAGCTGTATTTCTCTTGCTTTCAAGGGTGCTTCAGAGAAGCCTTAGAGTAACAGAGCTGCAATAAAGAATATCACCAGAAAACCAAATCAAAAAGCTGTCGGTATCCACCTATAGTATATAAACAGAGCATGATGCCAACATCAATTTGAGCACCACAGGTCTAGTCACCCAGGCTATGTATTTGGACATACCTCCAAACAGCTTTTACAACTCAGAAAGTTAAGTGAAAATTTTAAACCAGCTTTTATGAATGTAGCAGTCATTCTTGGAAGAAAAGAGCACCCTGTTAGGTTATGTGATAAAAAAAGCTTGTCTCCAGAGGAACAATGGCAAGTGGGGGAACCTAAAGAATAATCTGCCCAGGCCTATTTCAGGAGAACCATCAGCCCATCGAAGGTTCATCTCCACACACACCCAGGAGGGAGCGCAGAGGCACAATGGCGGGCAGGGGAACTCCGATAGCACAGTCAGAGTAAGGGACACCCTGCCCCAGCTCCTCTCCTGTCCCAGGAGAGCTTCAGTCCCATTGTCATTGTCCAGGGGTGACACCCATCAAAGATGGTGCCAAGATGGTGATGGTTGGACTTGATGATCTTAAGGGTCTTTTCCAACCTAAATGAGTTTATGATTCTAAGATGAGTCAATGGGAGAGGCTCTCTGGATCACCTGTGGACTGGGGTGGGGATGGGGAGGTACTGCCTAGGCAATATGGGACACATTATGGGATGTAAGGTAAGAGCATTTGGGGATCACACAAGACATTATAGGATGCTTAGGGGAGGAAGCAAAGGCAGGGGGAGGGATCTATGTGGTTTTGGGAAAAACAAGCATGGGAAACAGAGGGATAAAAGGGCTCGGTCATGGGTACACAGATGGTCAGTCAGTATGCTTGTCTGTCCATACCTTGCACCTGATCATCACAGTCTGTCCTGTCTTCTCATTAAAATCTGTTTTACCTCTTTTCCTGGATGAAGGAACTCTCTATTCTGTGTGTACATGTGTGCATGGAGGTCTAAATGCCAGCAACTAGAGTCAGACCACGGGTCATAAGGGCCCATGTGTCTGGGGTGCCAGCAACTGGAGCGAGTGAGGGTACGCATGTTGGTGCATGACCACCTAACTATCTGGAGAGTGGGTTAAGTGGCTTGGGAGCCAGGTGTGCATGTGTGCCTCATGGGATGTGACAACCGGAGTAGTTGACTACTGGAGGGTCCAGGGTGTTCAGGCCAACTGCTGGAGGGACCAACCAGAGGGTCTGGGGGTTGACTAAGAGACCCCTTTATACGTCTGTGCGTGAGGCAACTGGGGAGAGCAAGGATGCAGCTACTGGATGGACTGAGTGTGTATGCCCAATTATTGGAGAAATCCAAGGCACACATATCTGTGTTGGTATGTTGTCAAGGGAGGTCTGTACCAGCAACTGGGGAGACCAGGGATCCAGGAGCCAACTACTGTGTAGACTCTCTAAGCCCAGCTACTGGAGGGAACCACGTGTCATGGGTTAGCAAGCATAGTCCCGGAAGGGAAGCTCCTTGCAAAGGGGTGCTTACAGCTTCCTCTGTGACTTGACAGAACCTATCAGCTGGCCAGTTTGAATATGGACAATTCTTTAAGCCACTTAAAGTTGTGACCGCCTCTGTGATCCACACTTAAGAATAGAAACACCCCCCCCCCCCAGGTCTGTCTCATTTCCGGTGCTGGGACAGGTGGCTGCGGGCCCTGTGCGGGGGCCAGCGGGCCCGGCCCAGGCCCTGCTTGGACCAGGCCAGGCCAGGACACAGCCATCTTGAAGCCAATGGGCCCTTTTCCACCCGTGGAAGCCCCCCACAGCCCTGCTGTGGGCAGCCGGAGCGGCTCGGCTCCCCCCCCCCCCCCCCCTCCACTGTGGCCAAGATTCAGCTAAAGCTGCCCACCGATGTTAGGCAGAGATCATGTGACCAACAGAGATAAGCTTCATTTCAGCTGCAAGGCCTAGGTGAGATTAACCCTTTTAGTGCTGTGAAGAGCTGAAAACCTGAGAGAAGAGAAAGAGGAGATGCTTAAAGCTGAAAGTCTGTTGTAAAGCTATGATATATCAGAGTATCCCGTTGTAATTTCATGAAGATATGGGGGGTGGAGTGTTCAACTCGTAAGCAAAAGCACCTGCGCTGAGATAGGCAGATGCTGACGCAGCTGTAATTTCATGAGAAGTTTGGACAGGGAGAGATGGAAGTGATGAGGTCTTTTGCTCCAAACGGGAAAGGAGAAAACCTCAGTTCCTAGAGATGCTCCCAGAGATAGTCCTAACGATGAAGATGAGGAAGACCCTTTGCTCCCAGGGAAGGAGAAGGGCCTCTGTTCTTAGAGATGAAATGCTCCCAGAGATGGGTGAAGAGAACTTTTGTTTCTGAATGGCTCAACCTTAAAGTTGTACCCCAAAAAACTTCAAGAGTGGACCCTCAAAAGCAGTTGTGGGAAAAGCTGCAAGTCGGCGAAGGGACTCACATGCGAGCAGAGAACCAACCCGGGCGGCTGTCTCGTTGTGATAATGTTTTCATAGCATGGGCAAGAGAGACTCCTCTTCCTAAATGGACTGAACAAGGTTATTATGGAAGTGGTAAACAGACTGAACATCTCAAGGGTTGTCTTTTTACATTGACACTGGGAGAAGGGAGAAAGGTGGGGGGAGGAGAAGAGTTCTGAAGGTGTGATATATTTTTTCTCTTCTTTTAGGTCTGTTAATAAACTTCTTTATATTCTTTCAAGTTTGGTGCCTGCTTTGCATTTCTCCTAATTCTTATCTCACAGGAGGTAAACAGTAATGAGTATTTTGGACCAAACCACTTCTTAAATTGGTGTTTCTGCCCGGTTACAAACTGAACCCGCTACACCATGTGGCATATACGTATATATTTCCTACTTACAGACCTTCATCCTGTGTTGGAAAGTAAAAAGAAGAGAGCCCGGGGACTCCGGCGGGGGAAAAAAGTGCAGACCAGCCAATATGGTTGATAGAGCAAAACTCCGTTTATTAGCAATCCAAAGGCACTTATATAGTATACTAGCTTGTTAACTCTTAAGTGGCTTAAACCTATCAAAGCGCATTTCTGCTTCTACCTAATTAGACTACATTGGCAAGCTTCTACTAGTTATGTTATGATTAAAAGAATTCAGAGTTCACCTCCCTTCTCTCCCGGTCTTATCTACACAGCTGTACCTTCTCAAAACTCCCTTCTTGTTTCCCAGGCCTTTTCTCACACAAGAATTTTCTCATGGAGAGTTTTTCTCACACAGGCCTTTTGCTTGCAGGCTCTTGCTACAGTTCTTTTATTGATCCCAATAATTCTATTTCCCAACAATCCTGATCAATCAGAGAGGAGAACAGGATGAGATAATTGGTGTTGGTTGGGTTTGGTGAATGCTGAGTGTTTCTGCTGTGTGACCAGCTGTGTGTGCATGTATGCATATTGTATATGTGTGAGACCTACTGGAAATACAGGCTCAGTCTCGCTACTAGTTGGGCCTGGGGGTATGGAGCTGTGTCCACAAGCTAAATGGGTAAACAGTTTTTGCTTATGCTTTTAACACTGAAGGGCACCTGACCTCGGTGCCGGGGAAGGGTATGGAGCAGATCATCTTGAGTGCCATCAAACAGCACGTACAGGACAACCAGGTGATCAGGCCCAGTCAACATGGGTTTAGGAAAGGCAGGTCCTGCTTGACTAACCTGATCTTCTATGACAAAGGTGACCATCTTGGTGGATGAGGGAAAGGCTGTGGATGTTGTCTACCTGGACTTCAGTAAAGCCTTTGACACTGTCTCCCACAGCATTCTCCTGGAGAAACTGGCTGCTCATGGCTTGGACTCTTTGCTGGGCAAAACACTGGCTGGATGGTTGGGCCCAAAGAGCAGCAGCGAACAGAGTTACATCCAGTTGGTGGCTGGTCACAAGTGGTGTTCCCCAGGGCTCAGTATTGGGGCCAGTCCTGTTTAATATCTTTATTGATGATCTGGATGAGGGGATTGAGTGCACCCTCAGTAAGTTTTCAGATGACACCAAGTTGGGCTGTAGTCTTGATCTGCTGGAGAGTAGGAAGGTTTGACAGAGGGATCTGGACAGACTGGAGTAATGGGCTGAGGACGATCATATGAGATTCAACAAGGCTTGTATCAGAAATAGTATGGCCAGCAGGACTAGGGAAGTGATCATCCACCTGTACTCAGCATTGGTGAGGCCACGCCTCGAATACTGTGTTCAGTTTTGAACCCCTCAATACAAGACAGACATTGAGGTCCTGGAGTGTGTCCAAAGAAGAGCAACAAAGCTGGTGAAGGGTTTTATGAGGAGCTGGGGTTGTTTAATCTGGAGAAAAGGAGGTTCAGGGGAGACCTTATTGCTCTCTACAACTACCTGAAAGGAGGTTGTAGTGAGGTGGATGTCAGTCTCTTTTCCCAAGTAATGAGAGGAAATGGCCTCAAGTTGTGCCAGGGGAGGTTTAGATTGGACATTAGGAAAAATGTCTTCAACAAAAGGATTGCCAAGCATCAGAACAGGCTGCCCGGGGAAGTGGTGGAGTCACCATCCCTGGAGGTATTTAAAAGATGTGTAGACATGGTACTTAGGGACATGGTTTAGTGGTGGACTTGGCAGTATTAATGGTTGGACTCAATGATCTTAAGGGTCCTTTCCAACCTAAATAATTATATGATTCTAAGGCAAAACTGGATGAATCAAGGCTTGGGATACAGTAGCTGAACAGAACATTTTAGGATTCTAGGAGCTTTAAACATAAGTATGAACCATATATGGAACAGTATATGCAATGTTAAGCTTTAAAACACGTTTGCACCAGATCCATTTCCTGAAGTACAGTTACCTCAACTCTCACCAAATTGAAAATTAAATAAAAGGGAATTCAAGGGCTGACCATATGAAGGAAATTATCATCTTTCCATGAATTGGAGTGGTTAAGACATGCTCTCTTAATGTGTTCACAGTTCTGGGAGACCCACTATATCCTCAAGCAATGCTACTTATGACAGATGTTCCAACTCCCATATCGGCTGCTCTATCAAAAAGCATTTATCTCTAGATCCATTGTGCAGTCAAAAATAGATTCTTGTGATGCCTTTTCTTGGTCTTAAAATCAAGAGTCATACACGGTTAGAAGGGGAAAAGGGATTTTACCTTGGTATTTATTTTAAGGATCCTTAGTTGTACACGTCCAGGTCATATGCATCGAGATGCACCCCACCCAGTCTATGTGTCCGCCTAACATTGGGTATAACATTATAGGTTTTACTAATTAGCATATCTATCAAAGATTCCCCAATGAAAGGCTCAAGTGAGCCCCCCTCCCCAAGGAACCTTCCCCTGGATGGTTCTATCTTGGTTTACAGAATGTGTTCTGGAGAAGACCTTGGGGCCTGGGGCACACTGATCCCTAGCTATGAAGCTTCTAAAATGTTTAGTCTCTTAGCTTGACAAACAAGTCCAAGAATGTAGGCAATAAGCACTAGGAATACAGAAGTTGTAAAAAGGTATAACAGGGATATAAAAGAAAAGGCAAAAATCTTCATGGCATCATTGCCCTATTGTTTTCTATTTGACATTCATGATTGATTCCCCTAGTTCTCCCATTCTCCTTGCTGCTGAGATTTCTTGCAAAAAACCCCCCAGATTTTAACAATAACACAGTCGTTAAATGGTTTGGGTCTGAAGGAATCTTTAAAGATCCTTCTCTTCTCCAGGCTGAACATCCTCAACTCTCTTAGCTTTTTCTCATAGGAGAGGTGTTCTATCCCTCTGATCATTTCTGTGGACCTCCTCTGGACCTGCTTTGACGGGGAAGAATCACCTCCTTTGACCTGTTGGTCAAGCTTCTTTTGATGATATGATTGGCTTTCTGGGCTGCAAGTACACATTGCCAGCTCACATCCAGCTTTTTGTCCACCAGTACCCCCAAGTCCTTCTCCACAGGGCTGCTCTCAATCCCTTCAACCCCCAGTCTGTACTGATACTGGAGATTGCCCCAAACCATGTGCAGAACCTTGCACTTGGCCTTGTTGAACTTCACTTCTCGAGCCTGTCAAGGTCCCACTGGAGGCCATCCCTTCCCTCAAGCACCACTCAGCTTGGTGTCATCTGCAAACTTGCTGAGGGTGCAAACAATCCCATTGTACACGTCATTGATGAAGATATTCAACAGTATTGGTCCCAATACAAACCCCTGAGGGACACCACTTTGTCACGGGTTAGCAAGCATAGCTCCGGATTTTCCTGCAAAGAGGTCCTTACAGCTTCCTCTATGACCTGATAGAACCTATCAACTGGCTAGTTTGAATATTGACAAATTTTTAAGCCACTTAAATGTGGACCACAGAGGCGGTCAAAATTCTAAGAATGGACAAACCCTGGGAAGCCCGCTCTCTTGCTTCCAGCCGGGGGGACAGGTAACTGGGCTGTGCCGGCTCCAGGCCAGGACCTGCTCGGGCCAGGCCCGGGCCGGGACACAGCCATCCTGGAGCTGATGAGCCCTGTTCCACCTGCGGGCCCCCCCAGCTCTGCTACATGCAGACTGCTTGGCCCGGCTTTCCCCCCTCCAGCACGGCCAAAGATTCAGCTGAAGCTGCCCCGCTGTCTGGCAAAGATCATGTAAACAGACTGAACACCTCAAGGGTTGTCTTTTAACAGTGGGAGAAGAGGGAAAGGTGGGGGGAGAAGAGGAGTTCTGAAGGTGTGGTATGATTTTATTATTTTTTTTTCCGTCTTTTAGGTCTGTTAATAAACTTCTTTATATTCTTTCACGTTTTGTGCCTGCTTTGCTTTCTCCTAATTCTTATCTCACAGAAGGTAAATAGTAATGAGTATTTTGGACCAAACCACTACAGTTACCAGTTTCCATTTGGACATTGAGCCATTGACTGTAACTCTCTGGATGCAACCATCCAGACAGTTCCTTATCCATCTCAGAGTCCACCCATCAAATCCATATCTCTCCAATTTAGAGAGAAGGATGCTGTGTGGGACTGTGTCAAAGGCCTTACAGAAATCCTGGTAGATGACATTTGTAGCTCTTCCCTTGTCCACTGATGCAGTCACTCAGTCGTAGAAGGCCACCAGATTTGTCTGGCACGATTTGCCCTTGGTGAAGCCATGAGGCTCTCAACCTGTGTACTGCTGTTTTTCAAAGACAGCTCTGTGCAATCAGTCCATTTTTTTACTTAGAGGGTGTGGAGGACCAGGCATAAACACTGTCTTGGGGTGACGTTATGATGTGTATCCCATATCGCTGCCTATGCCCAGGAATTAATTTTTGTGCCTTTCTGTGCCTCTAAACTGAGCCTGAGAGGGAGAAGAAAAAACTGAGCAAAACTTTCTCAAAGCAGTTTGCAGCTTGTTCAGGTCACTTAAAGATAGGAGGGTTTTTTTGGTTTTTTTTTTTCCAGCCGCGGCAGGGGAGTGAGGAAGCACCTGGCTTGCTGTGTTCCAGTCAGCTTTTGGCCAGTTGTTTCAGTTTCTGGTTCTCCGGAGAGAGACTGAGAGTTGGACTTTGCTTTTTTCCCTTCTCTAGAATTCCGGATTTTTCTCCCTTTGCTACTGGACTGCTTTTCAGCCTCAGAGCACATCGGGAGGACTTTTCGTCGGGCACAGAGGGCCTGGCCCTGGGCCAAGCCCCGGCTCCGAGGAGACCAAAGGAAGGACTCTAACGCTTTCCCAGGTTTTTCCTCCACAGCAAAAGATTTTACCATTTAACCTCATTTTCCTTTCCCGTGTGTTTGTTAAATAAATTGTTTTATCTTCTTCACTTTCCTTCGAGGAAAATTTATTTTTTTTCCCGAACCTGGTGGGGGAGGGGTGGTTGTGCCTTCTCTCAGAGTATATATTTCTAAATTTGGCCAAACCGGTACAAATTTAGTGGCGCCCAACTGTGTGGCTCGAAGGAAAGTGAAAAACCTGTGCTAATTACATTTTGGTTTGAATTTACTTATTCTGTGCTGGAGTAAAATAGTCATCATGTTGGTTGAGTTCATAACATTTCTCTGGCTTGATATATTCATGTATTTCTGGTCCGTAGGCTTGTTTAAGGTGCTAGTGCCTTTCTGGTCCCTAGGCTTATTTGCCTATCCACAACTTGGTCCGATCTTATCCTTGATAAGGAATTTTTGCAGAGCAGGGACACGAATTCGGATTTCTATTTTGCTGTGCTCGGTGATAATGATTTATAAGAAGTTGACAGAGGTACAGGCAGCTGTTCAAAGTGTGTATGATAAATGGTTTCTCCCTCCTAACCCCAGTCCTAGCTTCAGTAGCCTGTTTTGGGAATTTATTAGTAACTGCACCCAGATTGTTAGAGGAGGAGGAGTCGGGGTTTCCCTTCCCTTTAAATTTGATAGGTTTTCTTTTGAGAGTGTTCAGTTTCCCCTGGATGTTAAAGAGACCACCCTCCTGGTATTTAATCTGGTAATCTTCCTCTATGTGGTTTGCAGCTTGTCTAGAATAAGAGCTCAGATTTCCAGGGTGACTGATGAGACACCTGACCCAGAGGTGGAGCATCCTGAGTGGTGTGGGGAATGGGAGGATATGGGCCAAATCTTGAAGAAATTCTCTGACCCAATGGTTTGTGAGTTTCCCCCTGAAGAAGTTCAGAAACCAGCTGAGGTGGCAAAATATCTGAAAGAGAAATACAATGACAATTCCAATGAGAACAAGCTCCTTGCAATATGTTGGGCTTTGGCATATGCCTATCGCACACTGCAGCAGGTAAAGGTAGAGAGGCAGGAAGATAAATCAGCAAAGCCTGCAGATACCCCAGTCACTCAGGCTGCAGATAAACCAGACAGCAAGCCCAAACCAGATGGAGAGTCTAAGCCACTGACAGTGGCTCCTGTCACGAGAAAAAAGCACACAACCAAAACTGATCGTCCAGTGAAAGATGAGGATAATGCAGGGGAAGGAACCTCAAAACCACCTACTGACTCAGGCACAGAAACCATTACTGAGTCCATGTCCATAAAGGACCTTCACAGCCTAAGAAAGGATTACACCTGACAGTCTGATGAATCCATAATAAATTGGATGGTCCATATTTGGGATGCAGCAGGCGATGATGTGATGCTGGACGGTGCTGAAGTGAGGCATTTGGTATCCCTGTAACGTGATCCAGTGATCGACCAAGAGATGATAAGGGAGGCTGACTCTACCAGTGTCTGGAGACGGGTCTTGACAGTCGTGGTGTAGTGGGTTGAACCTTAGTTGATGGACAGTCTTTTAGACTAATGACGCTTCTCACAATTTACTTTACTTATTACAATTTATTTTACTTATTTACTATACGGAAAGGCGGGAATTGACTTTTGTCCTAGCTCGCCTGCTGGAAAGTAGGGGGGCTCCGAGCCTCCAGGCCCTGCTGGGCCAGGGCCACTGCCCTTTTCCCCCTTTTCCCAACGCCGTGGCACGGACTCTGGGTCGCTGGGGGGGAACTGTCCTAGAGCCGCAGGCAGCTAAAACCAGCCATGGATTGCCACACAGATAAACCCATCCAGTGCGGCTTCTGGGGACAGGCGGATCGTTCTCCTCTCCATGCAGAGCCGGCGGAGTCAATGGGAGCCAGCGTAGCCTCCTTTCTGCAGCCAGCACACTTCGTGCTGAACTGAAGAGGACACCACGCAGCCAGCAGCACAAAGGGAGCAAGGCTTTCTCTACCGTAAAGCCTGAACAAGGACACTCTTCAACATGGCAGCTTTAGAGTCAGAGAGAAAGAGAAAGTGAGTCACGTGAGACGAAGCTGAAAATGGCGACGGGAGAAAAGGGCGGTGCCGTGTTTCTCGCGTATAGCTTAAAAACCTTCTTGCATGCCGTGGTAAGAAACTAATATCACAAACTGTTTGTCTCTTTAATACATTTGAAGTACATGGGGGGATGGAGAATTCACGTGTGGCCCGTGAAGATTGTGAAGAGTGCCTATTCCAGGCTATATAGAAGCAGTGAGAGGCTTTTAGAGACTTGTGGCGAAGAAAGCCTTTGTGTGCAGGCCAAAATAACTCATCCTTAAAAAGATTAATAACCCCATGTGATGCGCCATGTCTTGCAGTGTGAAGGAACTGTGAGATTTTTAGTGGGAGAGATGCTTTACACCACAGCAGATTGATTGTTTCCGGGCGGGTCTGCTGTTGGTGGCAGTTTGAGACCACGGGCAACTAGAGAAAACCTTTATTTCGTTAAGCATAAGAGAAAGACTTTTCAAGAACTGCAACACTGACTAACATCCCATGTTCTGTTATCCTTTGTGCGAGTTGGGTAAAAGGAGAGAAGTGCTGGAACGGGGGGGGGGGGGGGGGGGGGGGGGGGGGGGGGGGGGGGGGGGGGGGGGGGGGGGGGGGTTTGCTTTAATTTCTTGTTATTTTCTTTTTCCTTTTAATTCTATTAGTAATAAAACTATTTCATTGTACTGCAACTGTTTAAGGTTTGTGCCTGCTTTGCTTTCTCCTAATTCTTATCTCACAGAAGGAAAATAAGTAAGTAATGAATATTTTGAACCAAAACCACTACACTTAATTGGTGTTTTCTGCCTGGTTTACGAACTCAAGCCGCTACACGTCGGCAAAAGATATATGTGCGGAGATGATCTCTACATGCAGCAAACCCGTGGAAGACATAGAACAAGGGATCCAACGCCTGAGAGAACTAGGGGTGGTAGAGGTTGTCTTCACAGATGACCCAGGAATGAGGAGCCCAGACGGGTCCAGAGTTATTCCATATATGTGGCGAAAACTCATACACCTTGGGCCACCAGAATACGTTTCTGCTTTAGCAATAATGAAACCGGACTACGGTGCGAATGAGACCGTGCGGGATATGGCAGTGAAGCTCTGAGCATATGCAGACTCTGTGCATGGCCCAACACATGCAAGAATCGCAGCTGTGGAAACACATGTGCAGAGAATTGAAGATAAGATGGAGACCAGACTCCAGGAGATTAGAGACTGCCTTCTCCGCAGACGTTCCCCAGAGAGAAGGAACATCCCAAAAAGTGAGCTGTGGAAATTCCTGTGTGAGAGTAAGGAAGACACGAAGAGGTGGGGTGGTGTCATAGGTTAGCAAGCATAGTCCCGGAAGGGGTGTCCTTGCAAAGGGGTGCTTACAGCTTCCTCTGGGACCTGATAGAACCAATCAGCTGGCCAGTTTGAATATGGACAATTCTTTAAGCCACTTAAAGTTGTGACTGCCTCTGTGAAACACACTTAAGAATAGACAAACTCCCCCCTCCCCCCCCCCCCCCCCCCCCCCCCCCGAGTTCTCTCACGTTTCCAGCACTGGGACAGGTGGCTGCGGGGCCCGAGCAGGGGACAGTGGCCCGAGCCCCTGCTCGGGCCAGGCTACGGCTCCAGGATGACCATCCCACAGCCAGAGCGGATCGCCCCCCCCCACCTCCGCCGCGGCCAAAGTTTCAGTAATGCAGCACCGCCCTCCGGCAGAGGTCAGGTGACCAACAGCGATAAGCAACATTCCAGCTGCAAGGCCGAGGTGAGATTAACCCCTTTAGTGTTGAGAAGAGATGAAAACCTGAGGGAAGAGAAAGAGGAGATGCTTAAAGCTGAAAGTCTGTTGTGAAGCTATGATATATCAGAGTATCCCGTTGTAATTTCATGAAGATATGGGGAGTGGAGTGTTCAGCTCATAAGCAAAAGCACCTGCGCTGAGATAGGCAGATGCTGACGCAGCTGTAATTTCATGAGAAGTTTGGACAGGGAGAGATGGAAGTGATGAGGACTTTTGCTCCAAATGGGAAAGGAGAAAACCTCAGTTCCTAGAGATGCTCCCAGAGATAGTCTTAATGATGAAGATGCGGAGGACCCTTTGCTCCCATGGAAGGAGGAGGGCCTCTGTTCTTAGAGATGAAATGCTCCCAGAGATGGGTGAAGAGAACTTTTGTTTCTGAACGGCTCAACCTTAAAATTGTACCCCAAAAAACATCAAGAGTGGACCCTCGAAAGCAGTTGCGGGAAAAGCTGCAAGCCGGGGTAAGGGACTCACATGCGAGCAGAGACACCTCTTCCTAAATGGACTGAACAATATTTGGAAGTGGGTGGCTGGCTCGTTGTGATGCTGTTTTCATAGCACGACCAAGAAGAGACTTCTCTTCCTAAATGGACTGAACAAGGTTATTATGGAAGTGGTAAACAGACTGAATATCTTAAGGGTTGTCTTTTTACATTGTCAGTGGGAGAAGGGAGGAGGTATGGTAAAATTTTTTTCCCTCTTTTATGTCTGTTAATAAACTTCTTGATATTCTTTCAAGTTTGTGCCTGCTTTGCGTTTCTCCTAATTCTCATCTCACAGAAGATAAACAGTAATGAGTATTTTGGACCAAACCACTACACTAAATTGGTGTTCCTGCCCGGGAAAAACCCAACCCGCGACAGGTGGAACCCCCACTTCTGCTCTGGCAGCGCGAGTGAGTGAATTGAAGGAGCGCAAGTCTCAGAAAGGAGGATCTACCAAAAAGAAGTAGCTCCAGTGTCCTGTAGCCAAACTGCCGGAAATGATGGAAAAGATGATGGACATGTCCGATTCCCATGAAGGAACCTCTAAGATGCCAGGCCCAGGGAAAGAAGGATAACCAGGCATTGAGAGGCCCTGCCTTTAGCCAGGTAGAGGTCAGGGAAAACCGTGTTTTTTGAACTGTGTGGATTTGTTGGTCTGGTACATCAGAACCACAAAAATATGATGCCTTGGTTGACACTGGTGCACAGTGTACAACAATTCCATGGCAGCATGTGGGGGTAGAATCTGTTTCTATTTCTGGTGTAACAGGTGGATCACAAAATTTGACCTTGATGGAAGCCGAGGTGAGCCTGAAATGAGTGGAAGAAACATCTCATTTTGACTGGCCCAGAGGCCCCGTGCATTCTGAGAATAGACTTCCTTCGAAGCAGGTATTTCAGAGACCCAAAGGGACTCAAGTGGGCTTTTGGAATAGCTGCTGTGGAGACAGAGGGCATTAAGCAATTGAACACTTTGCCTGGATTATCAGAGAACCCATCTGCAGTCGGCCTTCTGAAGGTGGAAGAACAAAGAGTACCAATTGCTACCTCGACAGTGCATCGCCGACAGTTCCGGACAACTCGAGATGCTGTGATTCCCATCCACAAGATGATCCGTGAGCTGGAGAGCCAAGGGGTGGTCATCAAGACCCACTCACCCTTCAATAGTCCCATTTGGCCTGTGCGCAAATCTGAAGGAGAATGGAGATTGACTGTGGACTATCGTGCTTTGAATGAAGTGACTCCACCATTGAGGGCTGCTGTTCCAGACATGTTGGAGCTCCAGTATGAGCTGGAGTCCAAAGCAGTGAAGTGGTATGCCACTATTGACGTTGCCAATGCATTCTTCTCCATTCCTCCGGCAGTAGAGTGCAGGCCTCAGTTTGCCTTCACCTGGAGGGGTGTGCAGTACACCTGGAACCGACTGCCCCAGGGGTGGAAGCACAGTCCCACCATCTGCCATGGACTGATCCAGATTGCACTAGAAAAGGGTGAGGCTCCAGAACATTTGCAGTACATTGATGACATCATTGTGTGGGGGAATACCGCAACAGAAGTCTTTGAGAAAGGAGAGAAAATCATCCAAATTCTCCTGGAAGCTGGTTTTGCCATCAAGAAGAGCTAGGAGAAAGGACCTGCCCAAGAGATCCAGTTCCTGGGAGTGAAATGGCAAGATGGATGGCATCAGATTCCCACTGAGGTCATCAATAAGATCTCTGCAATGTCTCCACCAACCAACAAGAAGGAGACGCAAGCTTTCCTAGGTGCCATAGGCTTTTGGAGGATGCATATTCCTGAGTATAGCCAGATCGTGAGTCCTCTTCACCTGGCTACCCTCAAGAAGAACCATTTCCACTGGGGCCCTGAACAGCAACAAGTCTTTGCCCAAATCAAGCAGGAAATTGCTCACGCTGTAGCCCTTGGTCCAGTCAGGACAGGATCCGAAGTGAAGAACGTGCTCTACTCTGCTGCTGGGAGCCATGGCCTGCCCTTGGGCCTTTGGCAGAAGGTGTCTGGTTAGACTCGAGGTCGACCACTGGGATTTTGGAGCCGAAGCTACAGAGGGTCTGAAGCCAACTACACCCCAGCAGAGAAGGAAATCTTGGCAGCCTATGAAGGAATCCAAGCAGCCTCAGAGGTAATCGGCACTGAAGCACAACTCCTCCTGGCACCCCGACTACCAGTGCTGGGGTGGATGGTCAAAGCAGGGGTTCCCTCTACCCACCACGCCACCAATGCCACATGGAGCAAATGGATTGCTCTCATCACACAGCGCGCCCGTATTGGAAAACTGAGTTTCCCTGGGATTTTGGAAATAATCACAAATTGGCCTGAAGGTGAAAACTTTGGTCTCACTGATGAAGAGGAACAAGAACAAGTGACACGTGCTGAAGAAGCTCCACCGTACAACCAACTACCATCAGAAGAAACACGCTACGCTCTTTTCACTGACGGTTCTTGTCGCATCGTAGGGATGAAACGAAAGTGGAAGGCAGCCGTATGGAGTCCCACACGACGGGTTGCTGAAGCTACTGAAGGAGAAGGTGGATCAAGCCAACTCGCTGAACTCAAAGCTGTTCAACTAGCCCTGGACATTGCTGAAAGAGAGAAGTGGCCAAAGCTCTACCTCTACACTGATTCATGGATGGTAGCCAATGCTTTGTGGGGATGGTTAGAAAAGTGGGAAAAAGCTAATTGGCAGCGTAGGGGAAAACCAATCTGGGCTGCTGAAGAGTGGAAAAACATTGCTGCCCGAGTTTTCCGGTTTGGCCAAATTTAGAAATATATCCTCTGAGGGAAGGCACAACCACCCCTCCCCCACCAGGTTATGGAAAAATAAATTTTCCTCAAAGGAAAGTGAAGGAGATAAAACTGTTTATTTAACAAACACACGGGAAAAGGAAAATAATGCTAAATAATAAATAGAGCATTGGCTACCATCCATGAATCAGTGTAGAGGTAGAGCTTTGGCCACTTCTCTCCTTCAGCAATGTCCAGGGCTAGTTGAACAGCTTTGAGTTCAGCGAGTTAGCGTGATCCACCTTCTCCTTCAGTAGCTTCGGCAACCCGCCATGTAGGACTCCATACAGCTGCTTCCCACTTTTGTTTCATCCCTACGGTGCGACAGGATCTGTCAGTGAAAAGAGCATAGTGTGTGTCTTCTGATGGCAGTTGGCTGTATGGTGGAGCTTCTTCTGCACGTGTCACTTGTTCTTCTTCATCAGTGAGACCAAAGTTTTCACCTTCAGGCCAATTTGTGATTATTTCCAAAATCCCAGGGGGATTCAGTTGCCTGATACGGGCGCGCTGTGTGATGAGAGCAATCCATTTGCTCCATGTGGCATTGGTGGCATGGTGGGTAGAGGGAACCTTTGCTTTGAACATCCACCCCAGCACTGGTAGTCGGGGTGCCAGGAGGAGTTGTGCTTCAGTGCCGATTACCTCTGAGGCTGCTTGGATTCCTTCATAGGCTGCCAAGATTTCCTTCTCTGTGGGAGTGTAGTTGGCTTCAGACCCTCTGTAGCTTCGGCTCCAAAATCCCAGTGGTCGACCTCGAGTCTCACCAGACACCTTCTGCCAAAGGCCCAAGGGCAGGCCATGGCTCCCAGCTGCAGAGTAGAGCACGTTTGTTGGAGAATGGATTTATTGGGATCAATAAAAGAGCTGTGCAAGCTATTGAGCTGGAGGTTTTTGGGCCTGTGTGTATGAGATACTTTCCGTGGGAAAGTCTCTGTGAAAAGCAAAACAGTTTCAGCCTGAGAAATTTCAGGGAGTAATGTACTTGCAGGTGTGATATCTAGGAGTATAGGGGAGGCAAGGGCAAGATTCTTTTGAACATAACAAGACTGTGGAAGACAGCCAATGTAGTCTGGTTGTGTAGAAATAGAAATATGTCCTGATAAGTAAGCCACTTAGGAGCTAACAAGCTGGTATACTATTTAAGTGCCTCGAGACTGCTAATAAATCGGAGTTTAGTTTTCAACCATATTGGCTGGTGTCTGTTCTTCTCCCCCCGCCGGGGATCCCAGCTCCCCGTCCCGCCGCGGCTTCCGACACACGTTCTTCACTTCGGATCCTGTCCTGACTGGACCAAGGGCTACGGTGTGAGCGATTTCCTGCTTGATCTGGGCAAAGACTTGTTGCTGTTCAGGGCCCCAGTGGAAATGGTTCTTCTTGAGGGTAGCCAGGTGAAGAGGACTCACGATCTGGCTATACTCAGGAATATGCATCCTCCAAAAGCCTATGGCACCTAGGAAAGCTTGCGTCTCCTTCTTGCTGGTCAGTGGAGACATTGCAGAGATCTTATTTATGACCTCAGTGGGAATCTGATGCCATCCATCTTGCCATTTCACTCCCAGGAACTGGATCTCTTGGGCAGGTCCTTTCTCCTAGCTCTTCTTGATGGCAAAACCAGCTTCCAGGAGAATTTGGATGATTTTCTCTCCTTTCTCAAAGACTTCTGTTGCGGTATTCCCCCACACAATGATGTCATCAATGTACTGCAAATGTTCTGGAGCCTCACCCTTTTCTAGTGCAATCTGGATCAGTCCATGGCAGATGGTGGGACTGTGCTTCCACCCCTGGGGCAGTCGGTTCCAGGTGTACTGCACACCCCTCCAGGTGAAGGCAAACTGAGGCCTGCACTCTACTGCTGGAGGAATGGAGAAAAATGCATTAGCAATGTCAATAGTGGCATATTACTTCGCTGCTTTGGACTCCAGCTCATACTGGAGCTCCAACATGTCCGGCACGGCAGCGCTCAATGGTGGAATCACTACATTCAAGACATGATAGTCCACAGTCAATCTCCATTCTCCTTCAGATTTGTGCACAGGCCAAATGGGACTATTGAAGGGTGAGTGGGTCTTGCTGACCACCCCTTGGCTCTCCAGCTCACGGATCATCGTGTGGATGGGAATCACAGCATCTCGAGTTGTCCGGAACTGTCGGCGATGCACTGTCGAGGTAGCAATTGGTACTCTTTGTTCTTCCACCTTCAGAAGGCCGACTGCAGATGGGTTCTCTGATAATCCAGGCAAAGTGTTCAATTGCTTAATGCCCTCTGTCTCCACAGCAGCTATTCCAAAAGCCCACTTGAGTCCCTTTGGGTCTCTGAAATACCTGCTTCGAAGGAAGTCTATTCTCAAAATGCACGGGGCCTCTGGGCCAGTCAAAATGAGATGTTTCTTCCACTCATTTCAGGCTCACCTCAGCTTCCATCAAGGTCAAATTTTGTGATCCACCTGTTACACCAGAAATAGAAACAGATTCTACCCCCACATGCTGCCATGGAATTATCGTACACTGGGCACCAGTGTCAACCAAGGCATCATATTTTTGTGGTTCTGATGTACCAGACACACAAATCCACACAGTCCAAAAAACGCGGTTATCCCTGACCTCTACCTGGCTAGCGGCAGGGCCTCTCAATGCCTGGTTATGCTTCTTTCCCTCGGCCTGTATCTTAGAGGTTCCTTCATGGGAATTGGACATGTCATCCTCTTTTCCATCATTTCCGGCAGTTTGGCTACAGGACACTGGAGCTACTTCCTTTTTGGTAGATCCTCCTTTCTGAGACTTGCGCTCCTTCAATTCACGCACTCTTGCTGCCAGAGCAGACGTGGGTTGTCCACCCCACTTCCTCATGTTTTCCCCACTGTCACACAGGAAATTCCACCGCTCACTTCGTGGGATGTTCCTTCTCTCTGGGGAACGTCCGCGGAGAAGGCACTCTTTAATCTCCTGGAGACTCTTCTCCATTTTCTGCACATGTGTTTCCACAGCTGCGATTCTTGCATGTGTTGGTCCATGCACAGAGTCTGCATATACTCGGAGCTTCACTGCCATATCCTCCACAGTCTCATTCGCACCGTAGTCCGGTTTCATTATTGCTAAAGCAGAAGCGTATTCTGGTGGCCCAAGGTGTATGAGTTTTCTCCACATATATGGAATAACTCTGGCCCGGTCTGGACTCCTCAATCCTGGGTCATTTGCGAAGACAACCTCTACCACCCCTAGTTCTCTCAGGCGTTGGATCTCTTGTTCTATGGTCTCCCACGGGGTTTGCTGCATGTAGAGATCATCTCCACACATATATCTTTCAGTCACGCCTGTCAAAACTCGTCTCCAGACACTGGTAGAGTCAGCCCCCCTTTTCATCACTTGGTCGATCACTGGATCATGTGACAGGGATCCCAAATGCCTCACTTCAGCACCGTCCAGCATCACATCATCACCTGCCGCATCCCAAATACGGACCATCCAACTTATTATGGATTCATCGGACCATCGGGTGTAATCCTTTCTTAGGCTGTGAAGGTCCTTTATGGACATGGACTCAGTAATGGTTTCTGTGCCTGAGTCCGTTGGTGGTTTTGAGGTTCCTTCCCCTGCATCTTTTGAGGTCCCTTCCCCTGCATCATCATCATCTTTCACTGGGCGATCAGTTTTGGTGGTGTGCTTCTTCCTTTTAACAGGAGCCACTGTCAGTGGCATAGACTCTCCATCTGGTTTGGGCTTGCTGTCTGGTTTATCTGCAGCCTGAGTGACTGGGGTATCTGCAGGCTTTACTGATTTATCTTCCTGCCTCTCTACCATTACCGGCTGCAGTGTGCGATAGGCATATGCCAAAGCCCAACATATTGCAAGGAGCTTGTTCTCATTGGAATTGTCATTGTATTTCTCTTTCAGATATTTTGCCACCTCAGCTGGTTTCTGAACTTCTTCAGGGGGAAACTCGCAAGCCATTGGGTCAGAGAATTTCTTCAAGATTTGGCCCATATCCTCCCATTCCCCACACCACTCAGGATGCTCCACCTCTGGGTCAGGTGTCTCATCAATCACCCTGGAAATCTGAGCTCTTATTCTAGACAAGATGAGAACCACATAGAGGAAGCTTACCAGATTAAATACCAGGAGGGTGGTCTCTTTAACATCCAGGGGACACTGAACATTCTCAAAAGATAACCTATCAAATTTAAAGGGAAGGGAAACCCCGTCTCCTCCTCCTCTAACAATCTGGGTGCAGTTACTAATAAATTCCCAAAACAGGCTACTGAAGCTAGGACTGGGGTTAGGAGGGAGAAACCACATATCATACACACTTTGAACAGCTGCCTGTACCTCTGTCAACTTCTTATAAATCATTATCACCGAGCACAAGAAGATAGAAATCTGAATTTGTGTCCCCACTCTGCAAAAATTCCTTATCAAGGATAAGATTGGACCAAGCTGTGGATAGGCAAATCGGCATAAGGACCAGAAAGGCACTAGTACCTTAAACAAGCCTACGGACCAGAAATACATGAATATATCAAGCCAGAGAAACGTTATGAACTCAACCAACATGGTGACTATTTTACCGTAACGCAGAAAAAGTGAATTCAAACCAAAATGTAATTAGCACAGGTTTTTCACTTTCCTTTGAGCCGCACAGTTGGGCACCACTAAATTTGTTCCAGTTTGGCCAAATTTAGAAATATATCCATTGAGAGATGGCACAACCACCCCTCCCCCACCAGGTTCAGGAAAAAATAAATTTTCCTCGAAGGAAAGTGAAAGAGATAAAACTATTTATTTAACAAACACACACGAAAAGGAAAATAATGCTAAATAATAAAATCTTTTGCTGTGGAGGAGAAACTTGGGAAACTGTTAGAGTCCTTCCTTTGGTCTCCTCAGAGCTGGGGTTTGGGTCAGGGCCAGGCCCTCTGTGCCTGGTGGAAAGTCCTCCCGATGTGCTCTGATATTAAAGCAGTCCAATAGAAAAGGGAGAAAATCCGAAATTCCAGAGAAGAAAAAAAAAAGTTTAACTCTCAATCTCTCTCTCCAGAGAAAAAGAAACTTAACAACTGGCCAAAAGCTGACCGGGCAGCTGCAAGCCGAGTGCTTCCTCGCTTCCCCGATGCAGCTGAAAAAAAAGTCGTTATCTCTATGTGACCTTGAACAAGCTGCAAACTGCTTTGAAAAAGTTTTGCTCAGTTTTTCCTTCCCCCTCTCAGGTTCCGTTTAAAGGCATAGAAAGGCACAGGAATTAATTTCTGGGCATAGGCAGCGATATGGGATACACATCATAAGGTCACCCCAAGACATCTCCATAATAGCAATGCTCCAAATGAAGTGTCCACTTCTACCATGGGGCCAAAAACACCCGTGGGAATTTTGTGGACAGTGCTGTCCTTTAAGGTGATATTCACTGCTGCTGCCAAATCAACTCCCAGGCTTCCCCTGGTGGTGGGGAGTGGAAGGTATTGGATGATGATGCCTGGCTGACTACTTGTGTCTGAGCGCGGTAAGGCCTCGCGCTGGATTTCCCATTTTTTGACCTCTTGCATACTGTTGTAGAATGGGTATCCTTTTGCATTGATCACACCTGTCTTGGGGTGACTTTGTGATGTGTATCCCATATCGCTGCCCTATGCCCAGAAATAAATTCTTGTGCCTTTCTATGCCTCTAAACTGAGCCTGAGAGGGGGAAGGAAAAAACTGAGCAAAACTTTTTCAAAGCAGTTTGCAGCTTGTTCAAGGTCACAGACAGATAGCAATTTGTTTCCCAGCTGCGGCAGGGGAGGGAGGAAGCACCCGGCTCGCTGCTTCCAGGACAGTTTTTTTTTTTTGGCCAGTGGTTCAGCTGCTTTGTTCTCCGGAGAGAGACTGAGAGTTGAATTTTTCCTTCCCTGGAATTTCGGATTTTCTCCCTTTTCTACTGGACTGCTTGATTGCTTTAACATCAGAGCACATCGGGAGAACTTTCCACCGGGCACAGAGGGCCTGGCCCTGGCCCAAGCCCATGCTCCGAGGAGAAAAAAGGGAGGACTTTTTCCCAGGTTTTTCCTCCACAGCGGAAGATTTTATTATTTAGCATTATTTTCCTTTTCCTGTGTGTTTGTTAAAAAAATAGTTTTATCTCCTTCACTTTCCTTCAAGAAAATTCATTTTTTCCCGAACGTGGTGGGGGAGGGGTGGTTGTGGCTTCTCTCAGAGGATATATTTCTAAATTTGGCCAAACCAGAACAGGAGATCATCAACAGGACTTGCTGGACTAATTGTCTTAACAGGGGTCATTGATGCTGATTACACCGGAGAAATTATGATTTGCGCTTATACCTTGTTTCCCCCTCTTACCATTAAAGCGGCGCAACGGATTGCTCAGCTCGTGTTTATAGACAAGCCCACAGAAGAAGAAATTCATACTCATCCTTATCGAAAAGACCGTGCCTATGGGTCCACTGGGGAAACAGCTGTCAATCTTGTACAGCAAATTAAAGTTCGGCCCATGGTTACTATTACCATGTTAAATGACACTGAGGCACATCAAATTACTGCAGTGATGGATACAGGCGCTGATGTTACAATCATCAGCAGAGACAAGTGGCCTCAACGGTGGCCTCTGTGCCCTGCAATTGATGCAGTACAAGGCATCGGGGGAGGAACCACCCCCATGCGCAGTTTACAAGCAATAAAGTTGCCAGAAGGGCAAGAAATTACTCTTTGTCCATATGTCATGACCCTTCCAAGGGGCTTGGGAGGTCTCATCGGACAAGACATCCTCAGCCAGGTTGGGGCCACATTAAATGTGCCAACACCTTTTTAGGTGCGGCCACTGCAGAACAGCCGCCTACCCCAAGAATTCCATGGAAAACTGATGAATCTGTGTGGGTAGAGCAGTGGCCTCTAAATGAAGAGCAGCTCCAGATTTCTAAGCACCTGATACATGAACAATTGCAAGCAGGCCACATAAAGCCCTCCATCAGTCCATGGAATACACCCATCTTTGTGATTCCCAAAAAATCCAGAAGGTGGCGCCTTTTGCATGATCTACGAGCAGTAAATGAACAAATGTGGCCTATGGGTGCCCTCCAACCTGGCATGCCATCTCCTACTATGTTGCCTCGAGACTGGGAAATTTTGGTTACTGATCTTAAGGACTGTTTTTTCACTATTCCCTTGCGATCCAAAGATACTGTGAGCTTTGCTTTCACAGTGCCCTCTGTCAATAAAAGCCCCCCAACAGAAAGATATGAATGGATCGTCCTGCCTCAAGGCATGAAAAACTCTCCCACTATGTGCCAGTTATACGTGCATTGGGCAGTGAAACCAGTTCGAGAGCACTTTTCTGCCACCATCATCTACCATTACATGGACGATATTCTGTTTTGTCAGCAACGACCCTTTACTGATGAAGATGTTTCTTACATCACTCGATTGCTACAGAACAGAGATCTTATAGTGGCACCAGAAAAAGTGCAATGATCAAGCCCCTGGAAGTATTTGGGATGGGTGCTTACCTCTAGCTCTGTACGCCCTCAAAAAGTGACTCTTGCCACTGATGTCACCAGCCTACACAATTCTCAGACTTTAATTGGTGACTTACAATGGGTACGCAACATAACAGGGCTCTGGAATGATGAAATAGCTCCACTAATGCCCCTATTACGCGGTACCTCTCCTCAATGCCCTGTCCAGCTTAGCAACGACCAGCGCCGCTGTTTGCAGCATCTTGGGAACAAGATAACAGGTGCCTTTGCCGATCACTGCTTCCCAGACGAACCCATAGGGGTGCTTGTATTTAACCAAGAGGTTTCCCCTTTTGCAATGCTCTGTCAATGGCCAGCCGGGCAAAAAGAAAAGGGGGGAAACGACCCTGTTGATAACACAATCTGTAGTGCCAGGCTGCAGTGACAACAACAAACACAAGCACCTGACAAAGTGACAACAAAGCGACCGAAAACTCCAGATGACAAATTTGCCCTATTGGAATGGGTGTTTACATCGCACATGCCTCCAATGAGCATTTGGGCCAGAACAGCGGCAATTGCCCACTTGATTCGCAAAGCCAGGACTACGACTCTTGAAATTGGTGCTATGGAACCTGCATTCATAGCTTTACCTCTGAAAGCAGAGTTGAAACAATGGATGTTACAACACTCTGAACATCTACAAGTGGCATTACTGGCCTACCCCGGAGATGTTATTGACTAATACCCAAAGGATGCATGACTCCAAATGTTAGAGAAACAACTGTGGCTTGAGACTGCAAAGGTGTCCAAGCGTCCTGTAGAGGGACGTACGGTATTTACTGATGCAGGCAAACAAAGTAGAAAAGCTGCCTGCACGTGGCTAGAGGGGACTACATGGAAGCATCACCTGCCGTATGGAACTGATCAGGACTCGTTACAGACACTTGAATAAGCCGCAGTAGTGTGGGCACTAATACAGTGGAGAACGGAACCATTGAATGTAGTATCCGATTCAATATACATGGTGGGTGTAGTGATGAGAATCGAGGACGCTTTGATTAAACCACCCAGCAACCCACGTCTTGGACAGTTGTTCTTTAAAGTACAGCAAGCGATCCATGATCGGACTGAGACATGCAGCATACTGCACATCAGAAGTCACCTCTCTGATCGACGATTAGGCGAAGGCAATTGTTGGGAAATAGAATTATTGGGATCAGATCTGGAAACAGAGGTGGCCCTTGGTTTATGCTTTTTAGAAAAGCGGGGACTCAAGGAAGTAAACCTTTATAAGGAACTAGCTGATCCAAGATCGTTTAAAAAGAAAGCTAAAGAAACAAAGGCTCTCAAATTCACCTGGAGAGCAGTAACTAGCACTCTCGCAGAAGTAAAAACAGAACAGACAGTTGCTGCAGCTGCCATAGAGACTTTAGAGAGTGGCAGCACTGACTGTAGCAGCTCCGAAAAAGAAACAGACGTAGGTCTTACAGAGCGGTGGGCAGAGACCGCGGCGGAGTCCAGGGTAGCACAGTACTTCAGGCTGGCCGCGAGAAAACCGGTTAAAAACGCAGCAGCACCCGTCTGCTCACTGCAGGAGCTGCTAAACTCTGCAGAGCCGGATGTTATCCCTCCAATGGCCAAGGGAGGAATGGCTGCGAACGCGGAAGCTGATCCGCCAATCCAGGGGGCGGGGCGCAGGCGAGCCAAAGAGACACAGGCAGTCCTGCTGCCCGACCGAAAGCGGCAGAGCAACGGAGAGGTCCTAAAGCCCCTCCAAAAGTGGCAGAGAGTAACCCCCCCCCCCCCCCCCCCCCCCCCGCCGAACAGCGGGACGTCCAGCAGCAGCATGGCTTCTGCGGTTTCGTCTCCTGCAAAGCCAAAGCCGCCTGGGGCAGCCCGAAAGCAGCCCCAAAAGAAGGAGAAGTATTAGCAAATAATGCAAAAAGTAATCAAAAAGCTTGCTGACGTATCTACACAAAGCATTTTCCAGTCTATCGTTACAGCAGATGTCCTGTGTTCAAAAGTATTACATCAGCATCGTACAGTTGTTGTTGTTAACCCCTTCACAGTTCCTGCTCTGGGAACGAACGTGGACTGCAACACTGCAGAATGTCCTGCAACAACAGGGACAAGTCATCACTGCATCACTAACCAGAGAGCTGTGCCCAGCAAAGTGGTGCCATGCTACAGGACTCTGAAACAAGAAGGCAGTCAGCATCAGCTCCTGAAGAAAGTGATGCCACTACTTCAACAGCTGGGACTCTGAGACCTGTCCCGAGAAGCCTTGGTAGAGGCTGCACATGTGGCTGAGTGAAGGAGCTGAGGACTTGCCAGACCCACCACTCTCCATAGCAGGAGAAATAGTGAGACTCTGGGGCGAATGTAACAGCTGCCCTGGGTGGTTGCTAGTGACTTGTGGTGGATGTCGGGGAACCCTTTCCAAAGACAAAACTGAGAAGAAAAAAAAAAAAAAAAAAGGCATAATTTTTTTTGGGTATATTGCATAAAATTTTGAGTATAACACCAAACACAGAAGTAAAGTGAAAAATTGGTTTTTGACTGTCTTGAAATAAGAGCATTAGCAGGCATTTTAAATCAGCTGTCTGCCCATTTAGATCAAGTGAAATCAGTCAATTTAGTTAGCATTTATGTTTTTACCTAGTGCTTTAGCAAACAGGGCTTATGCTATTTTGCTTAAACTCGCTTGCTGGGAGAGGGATAAGTTTAATATAACCTTGCAAATGCTTAATAAGTTAGGTGTAAGTGTTATTAGACATATAATATTATAAAATTAAGTAGCCATTGATTTTCTACTATTAGCCCACAGCCACGGCTGTGAAAGGTTCCAAGGTATGTGCTGTATAAATCACTCTAACCACTTTTTCCTACTTCACAAGCAAATAAGTGAGTTACATCAATTAACTACACAATTAGAGAAAAAAAAAAGACGGTCTCAATTTAGAGGGACGGTTAAAGTTATTAGGTTTAAAAATCATAGCTAGTTTTATTTCTGTAGCATTTGATTACTGTAGAACTAGTAATATTATTAATGATAGTGTGTTCACCTTGCCTTCCAATGCTTGCAATAGATAATATACAAAGTCACTACATCTGTGACCCATCAAGTATTGCTTGTACAAAAAGAAAAAAGGGGGAATTTGTTGGGAAATAGAATTATTGGGATCAATAAAAGAACTGTAGCAAGAGCCTGCAAGCAAAAGAGGCCTGTGTGAGAAAAACTCTCCATGAGAAAATTCTTGTGTGAGAAAAGGCCTGGGGAACAAAGAGGGAGTTGGAAGACTTGCAGCTGTTCAGATAAGACCCAGAGAAGGGAGGTAAACTTTGAATTCTTTTAATCATAACATAACTAATAGAAGCTTGCCAATGTAAGTCCAATTAGGTAGAAGTAGAAATGCGCTTTGATAAGTTTTAAGCCACTTAAGAGTTAACAAGCTGGTATACTATATAAGTGCCTCTAGATTGCTAATAAACGGAGTTTTGCTCTTATCAACCACACTGGTTTTGGACTGCAACTTTCTCCCCCCGCCGGAGCTGCCGGCCCTCTCTCCTTTTTACAATTCCAACAGGCAATGCCCAAGCCGATGCCTTGGTTAGCCCGCTATTGAAGGCACCTCAGGACTCTTTTGCAGCAGCCCATAACAGTCATGCTATGTTCCACCAATCCACAAAGGCCTTGCAAAGACAGTTCCTCATTATTAACACTGACGCACACAGGGTTGTGAGGGCCTCCTCACAGTGTAGCCAGCACGGCTCAAGTTTAGGCCTCGGAGTGAACCCAAGAGGGCTGCAGGCATGCGAACTGTGGCAGATGGATGTCACACATGTGCCTGAATTTGGGCACTTAAAATATGTGCATGTCACCATAGACACCTTTTCCAAAATGATATGGGTTACTGCACAGGCAGGAGAGAAGGCAATCCATGTGATTTGTCACCTAACTGCAGGTTTTGCCATTATGGGTGTACCAGACTCCTTAAAAACTGATAATGGGCCTGCTTACGTGGGGGGTCGAGTGCAGAAGTTTTTACAGCTATGGGGTGTTAAGCATAGTACTGGCATTCCTCATGTGTCTACAGGACATGCTATTGTAGAACGGGCCCATCAGACAATAAAGGAGTATTTAGCTAAACAGAAGGGTACTGAGCAAACAGATCTTGTAATTAGGCTGCAACAGGAACTGTTTACTCTAAAATTTTTGAGTTTGTCAGGAGATGCTGAACAGCCCCCATAGTCACACATAACAGCCATATTAAGTTACAAGCCACCCCAGGGGTACAAATTTGTTATAAAGACCCACAGAGGGGACAGTGGGGGAGGGCAGCTCCATTGTTATTTAATGGTCGAGGTTATAGCTGTGTTTCTACAGATGCCAGACCAATATGGGTTCCTAGCAGATGGACCAAGCCTGCTCCCAGTCCCGCTGTCGACAAAAGTGGCTCCAGCGAGTGCGTGACTGACTGAGCCAAGAAGTGGCACGTACAGCAGATGCTCCCAACCTTTGGGAAGTGAACCTTCGCTTGGTGGCTGACGACCTCACATTTGGACGACCACTCGGAGTCTGGGAACAGTCACGGAGTGTGCATGCTAATCGCTGCAGAAATTGTTTACGCTGTTATAATAGCTTGAGCTTGTGCTTGTGCTGTGGGGGCTGTGGGGAAGAGCTTACTAGGGGAACTTGGAACGTAGATGAGTGAAGTAGTTTATGCCAAGAATGTTATCAAGTGCCTGAGACAAGAAGTATTAGGCAGTGTGCGTCTATCGTGCTCGGAATTCCACCACAACAGATTAGAGTTAGCTCATTCAGGGATCCACACAAGTTTTTACTAAGCTTGGAAGTGTTGGCAGGGAAGGAAGCCATCAGACGTCTGCAAGTGAGTAAAAAGACCACTGTAACCCAGGCATGGTGCCCTACATGTGGCTGCTCCTCTCAAGTACTTTCACCCTGAGTGAAGCTGTGATAACTTCAGTGTCAGAAAGAGAAAACGTGTGGGTAACATGGGCTCACCAGGCGAACCAGACGGACTTCTGTCTGGCCATGGGGTTGGCAGCAGATCCATTTTGCACATGTCTAATTGGTGTGCCATGGATCTCACTCTAAGACACGTTTCAAAAATGGGTGACAGATATCGGGAAAATCAATGAGGAAGTGGAGCAACAAATGCAAAACAAAAGAAATCGGGGCGAGTGCTTAGCTTGTTGGTCTAGTTATCAGCACTCCTTGCAGCAAACCCGTATTATTGCCAATTTAACAAAAAATGCAACCTTGCCTCTTTCAAGAGCTACAGCTTTATGGGTCCCTCTTTCCCAGTACGCTTGTTAACGTAACACCATGGACCAACTGTTCCAATGTGGTGCCTCCAATGCAATATGCCAATGGGTCTGGAGTTTTCATCTTTGGAGATCCTTGGGAGGACTATCAGGCACGACAGGGCATGGCCTCCTTTCCATGGAAACAGAATGTATCAGGACACTCCATTGGAGGCTGGAATGTGCCGGCCACGTTGGGAGGAGCTGAGTCTATTGACACAACCGGAGGAAAGGTTTTACCTCCTGGAGTGTTTTTGATATGCAGAGATAGAGCATGGAATGGGATTCCACATAGTCCAATTGGGGGTCCTTGCTACCTGGGAAAGCTAACATCTTTGCCCCTTCTATACGAGCATGGAAAAACATTACGGCATCAGAAACCTGGAAAAATAGGTTGCAAAATAGATACCAGCATAGTGTTTCCACATTTGATAAAGATTGTAATGATAAGGTAAACATTATGAGTTTGAGTGCGTTTATACCATTGGCTATTTTTAACCCAGGGGATGCTGCAGCTCATGGCTATAACAATCTGAAAAAGTTGGCCTGTTGGTCAGAAAAGGAATTTAATAGGACTTCCCATATATTAAATGAGCTTTTAACTGATGTAGATAGCATTAGGCAAGCTGTACTACAAAATCGAGCTGTGATTGATTTTTTATTGCTAGCTCACGGCCATGGTTGCAAAGAGTTTGAAGGTATGTGTTGCATGAACCTGTCAGACTATTCCCAGAGTATCCATCGACAGCTCTCAGAACTGCAGGATGCTTTTCAAAAGATACAGATCCATACAAACAGCTTCTCTGAGCAGCTATCCTCGCTTGGTCTGACAGGGTGGTTAGGAAACCTGGTTCAAGAAGGATTACATCTGCTAGCTACACTAGTAATTGTAGCAATAATAATTTGTTGTGGTTTTGGGTGCATATGGAAAGCTTTAGAGAAAGTTGTTCATCGGGCTTGGCTTGTGCAAGAAGAACAAGGGGGAATTGTAGAGAAATGGCTGAGTGAACAGGGACATGTATACGTGCACAATCCAAGCTATATTAGTGAACTGACCTTGACTAGGGAAAAAAGAGAAGAGCAATGCTGATGTGGCAAGCCGACAGGATGTTGGGAAGGGGGATGCTGACCACAGAGAGAGGAAGACTTATGTTAGTCACGTGCATATTAATCTGTAACCAATCGTTTGCTATTAAAGGCCGCGTGAACAGTAGCTGTAACCCAATAGTATGGAGCTTGCTTATGCATGCTTGGGGAATTAGGGTATAACTATGGGTCTAACAGTAGAATGAACAGAGTTCCATCATATCTCTGTGAGAAGCGTGGTTCATCCCGGCAGATCTCTGGCAATTGAAAAAAAAAAATAAAATCATACCACACCTTCAGAAGTCCTCTCCTCCCCCTACCTTTCCCCCTTCTCCCACTGTAAAAAGATAACCCTTGAGATGTTCAGTCTGTTTACCACCTCCATAATAACCTAGTTCAGTTCATTTAGGGAGAGGAGTCTCTCTTGCTCATGCTATGGAGACATCTGCTACAGTGGGGATACTGTAACACGATGTATTAAACCAGGAGGCCTGTAGAAAGAAATATATATGGACTGATTCTTGATAAATGTTTCAGGGAGATGTTTATTTCTCCAGCTGCATGGCTGAAGATCGGCCCAGGAACTGATCAATCACGGGACCCGAGGGTCCTTGCCCGCGCAGGGGAACACAAAACAACCAATGGGGAACGAGGTTGACCAGGGGCAGGGAAACCCTGTGCCTCCCCCCCAGGGCCCCTCTCCCAGGACCACATGGCAGGGGGGAAGGACCCCGACAGACATCTCCACAAGAAATTCTCTCATGGTTTCAGTATCACAAAACAGCCACCCATGTTGGTTCTCTGCTTGCATGTGAGAGTCCCTTCCCCCGATTTGCACCTTTTCCCACAACTGCTTTCGAGGGTCCACTCTTGAGCTACTGGGGTACCATTTTAAGGTTGAGCTGTTCAGAAACAAAAGTTCTCTTCACCCATCGCTGGGAGCATTTAATCTCTAAGAATAGAGGCCCTCCCCTTTTCCTAGGAGAAAAGGGTCCTCATCATCTTCACCTCTAAGACTATCTCTGGGAGTGTCTCTAGGAACAGAGGTCTTCTCCTTCCGATTTGGAGCAAAAGTCCTCATCACTTCCATCTCTCCCTGTCCAAATTTCTCATCAAATTACAGCTGCTTCATCATTTGCTTAATCCAGCACAGGTGCTTTTGCTCACAAGTACAAGTTGAACGCTCCACCCCCCATGCTTTCATGAAATTATAATGGGTACTCTGATATATCATAGTCCATCACCACCATAGCTTTACAACAGAATTTCAGCTTTAAGCATCTCCTCTTTCTCCTCCCTCAGGATTTCAGCTCTCTTTCTTTACTTAATGTCTGCAGCACTTACAGCACTAAAAGGGTTAATCTCACCCGGGCTGTAGGAACCCAGAGTGCTGAGAATATTTCTCTGCCTGTTTTTAAGGGTTCTTACCCCTCTGAACAACACTGTTTTAACCTCCATCCTTGGAAAAAATTACCAACCATCAGACAAGAACTAGAAAATACAGTGGTGTGGATTAGGTGATAGACTACTATATAAGATTGTCACAGGGTGAAAAATTTAGAGGTTTTGGGCTTCTCTTTGTAGTAAATAGATAAGAGTAAAAAATATCAAAATGGAGGATTGTTGTTGTTCCCTAAACCTTCTTCTCTTTCCTCTACTACTCCATGTTCTGCAGTAAAAGTAGTTTGGAATGATTGGATAGAGAATTCTGCAGTTCCTGCCCATGTTACTGAATAATTAGTAGGAAAGTGAAAATAACATACGTTTTTAGTAACTACTGGTTAAATTATCTTTAAAAGGCCATGTAAATCTTGATAATGGGACTTCTCTCCTGCTTTCTGTGCTCTATGCTGTACCTGGGTCACGCTAGTGGCTCTGTTCCTCTGATAAGACTTAACTAACAACTATCTGGCAGCATTGAAACTCAAGGAAAAGTCTCGGTTTATCTTTGAAACTCCTTGAAAGGGCTTTTAGAAAATTCTCTCCCATGAGGAGGGATTTGATTTATGGCACGGTTCAGTGTCATTTGATGCCTTGTGTTCGGCCTCATCGGAACGAAGCAACCCAGAACGTTTTGGACAGCAGCGCGCGACCAGAAACAGAAGAAAAGAAAACCCCGGGGTCGACCCTGAAACTCCAGGATCTCCTAACCTCGGTCGACAGGGCAGAGGAAGAGACATGGACTGCTGGACAGAACTCAGAGTGGGATTTCACGAGCCGATAACATCTATCAAAAATACGGTAAGCTGTCCAAAACTAGACCAAGAAACAAATTATGGGTGCAGTTCCGTCCCAAGAGCAGGCAAATATAATACATAGTTTTGAAAACCTAGTTCGTAACCATCCCTTACCAGCATCTAAAAAAGAAATACGTTGTTTTCTGTCCTGGGTAAAAGAGAGTTTCCTGATGCAGTAATTGGAGATTTGTATTTTCCATCTTTTTGGGAGAATATTAATTCTGTTCTATACCATTACGCGGGTCTAAGAGATGAAATGGCTCAGAAATTAATATCACCAGCTTGAGTAATTTATGAAACACTTCTAGAGCTGGCACCTCCTGCTTCTGACGAAGAGGAGATGCTTAAAACTCCCGCGGAGACTTTGCTGACACCCATAAAAACAGCGGGAGATTTTAAAACCCCGCTCGAACCCTTTCCACCCTCAGAGATGGGTGGAGAACGCAATATTCGTGTGAAAGTCCCCGAGGTTCTTGGCAAAAGTGATTATGCATTCCTGCAACTACCGCAGGTGGCGGGGGGAGGGGGGGGAGCTGGGGGGGGGCTGGGGGGGGGCTGGGGGGGGGGGAGCACGGTTATCCCAGAGGCAGAACGGGAATTTTTGTCGGACCCAAAATTAAAACTTTTGATCGGTCTGATGGAGGAGCATGATACGGCAATTTTAGAGTTCCCTTCACCTGCTCATGCCCAGGGGGGAGAGGGGGGGGTCCCCGACCATCTCCCTGAGGATGGAGTCTGCCTCGGAGGGCGTGGTTTTCATCTCGCCCGAACCACCTGTTACAGTGCAAGTCAGGGGCAGGTCCGTACCTCCCAAACCTACGGTCCTCCCATCAGATGAACCATGTGCACGGCCAGGGGCGATCCCGGAGCTTCCATCTAGCCCTCCCGCTATCCCCATGTGGCATGGATTCTCGGCCGCTTCTGCATTTGAACTGCCTGCCGAGGCATCGGCGCCTGCTTCTGACGTCATCACTCCCACCGCTGCCGACCCAGCTTTACTTCCACGTTCTGGAAACCTCGCTTCCACACCTGAGCAGCGCGGCATAACCCACCCGTCCTCAGATACTGTGGTTACCCCAGCAACGCTGCTTGTGACTCGAGCCGCTCCTAGCCCTGCCCCCAGCCCTAGCCAGGGCGTCAGCCACGCCCCTGGCTCCAGCCAAGCCGAGCCCCCGGTCCCCAGCCCCAGCGTTTCTACTACCAGCCCGGCCCCACCCCCGGTCCCGGATGCTAGCCCCGCACGTCTGCCAGACACGGACGCCTCAACTGCTATGCTGGCACGGCCAGTAGGTACAGCACCTCCAGCCAGCACTGTGATTCCATCGGCTACTGCAGCTCCATCGTACAAGCCTTCAGCAGCTACAGCTCCCACCAGCTCTGTGTCAACACAGCCCCTGTGTTCATTGATCTCAAAGATTGTTTCTTCAACATCCCACTTCACCCAGAGGATGCTCCTTGATTTGCATTTTCTGTCCCAAGTATCAACAGACAAGAACCTCTGCAAAGATATCACTGGGTTGTTCTTCCACAAGGTCTCAAAAATTCTCCAACCATTTGTCAATGGTTTGTGGCATGAGCCTTATCTCCAGCGCCAAAGAAACATCCACAAGTGATAATTATTCATTATATGGATGATCTGCTCATTGCAGCATCCACACATCAAGAGCTACAAGAAGCTCATGACAGTGTGATTACAGAAGTCCAAAAAGCCAGATTGGAAATCTCCACTTCAAAAATTCAAGAAAATTCACCGTGGATATATTCAGGATGGAGACTTACAAAGCAAACAGTAAGACCGCAGAAGATACAAGTCAGAACTCAAGTTAAAAATCTGCGAGATCTACAACAGCTTTTGGGAGAGATCAACTGGATCAGACCAATCTTGGGAATCACAAATGATGAACTTGCACCAATTTTTAATCTCTTGAGGGGAGACCATAATATCAATTCGCCTAGAACCCTCTCACCTGAAGCTCAAGAAGCTCTTGAAAAGATTGCTGAAGCTCTTCAACAGAGACAAGCACATCGCTTTATACTGAGTCAACCGTTTCTCCTTGAAGTGTTAGGAGAAAATATGCAACTGTATGGTCTCATATTTCAATGGGACTCATCACAGCAAGATCCTTTATTAATATTAGAGTAGATTTTTCTGCCCTACAGA